>NC_085844.1:67029606-68468773 GCF_035594765.1 Anolis carolinensis
CCTGTTTGCAGTCCATCTGGTTCTGATAATCCCATAGGAAGAATAAATCTCCATAGTTTCAAATTATTTTGGCTGTGTATGAAATAAGACAGCTGAATATACTGTGGATAACTTATTCTTTCCCCAAATAAATGACATGTTTGGTAGGTATCAGGTGGAACTAGTGGACTAACAGGCAAGTGCACCATTACTGCTACATTACTGACAATCAGCAACAACCTCTCTTCTCTATGATCTCAGACCATTGCACACAAAGTTATGCCCAACATTCTTTGGATTTCACCTCACACACAAAAAGAAAAGAAATGAAGTAACATTCCTTTTAATAATGGAAGGAAGTTATAAAGCCCAACATACCAAATTGGGAGTAAAGGGATTGTCAAATGGCACGATTCAGACTACCTGGAATCCTTATATACACAGAAATACACACCCATATATATATACATACAGCTTTTGGTTCCACTAATTTTTTGTACATAGAACAACATACTGAAAATAAATAAAAAATAATATTAAAAAACAGGCTCTAAATCTGTCCAAATAAAAGCAGTCTACTTTTGTAAGGAATAATATGGTCTAAATCTGGACATTCCTGTCTTTTTATATTAAATAAAGAGTATGTTATTCCTAAAGAAGGACTTTGCTCTCCTATCATCTTTCATCTGAACATTCACATGGAACTAGCTTTGAGAATTCATCTGACATACAACTCTGTCCCCTTTAAAATAGATATAGTTCCATTGAGATCTTGATGCAAGGATATTCAGGAGAAAAATTACATTTCAGTAAGTGACAGGAAATGTATGGACAGCTGTGTGAAATGATTTTGTGTATATCTAGTTTATTGTCTTCTTTAAATAGGTTATAACAACAAAGGTTAAACGAACTTTAATCATACCAGTTGATGTGTCTAATCTTAGATGTAGTGAAATAATTCAGAAACTTGGCAATTAATTAAAAAGAGTATATTTATGGTCCTGATTAAAACGTATACATTTGTTTATTATTGTTTTAAAATATTTTGTTGAAATGTTTAGAAATATTTTATTCTATTTTGCTTTAGGTGCAGCAACTAGTGGGTTTATCCCAAAGCATGAACTTTGACTCTTATTGGAAGAGAATCAGTTTCTCAGAAACTAAGATAAGGAGGCTGATGAAATGGAAAAAAGAGATCATGAAAATACATATAGCAACAGCAATCCAAATTTAATACCTCTGAGAGTCTCTCCACCTTTGCCCTATCAGCCATGTATGTATATTTATGACAACATTGATTGGGAAGTTTGTGAGGAGCTAAGACTTCGGGAGTGTGAAGAAGTCAAAGCCAAGGCAGCCCAAATGGAGAACAAAATGCATTGGTGGTCAGACTGCACTGGGAACTGGAGGAAGAAATGGAGCACAATAAGAGCAGAAAAAAATAAAGCTTATGAGGAGGGAAGGCAACTGAAGCTTCAGTTGGAAGAGTCAATGAAAGAGCTGAATTCTCTGAAAAAAATAAATGAAGCTTTGCTTGCCGAAAGGGCAGAAATTGAAACTCAAAACATTTGGAAAAGCAGCTTTGGTTCTTCTGAAAAGTGCTGGATAAAAATTGATCCTCTGGAGAAAGATTCTCTTAAATTTGTCCAAAGCAAAAATATTTTTGAAATTGAAAACATTTTTCAGGTAAATGGATGCATGACTTTAAAAAAATGTGTAAAATTAAATATCAACAATTTTAAACACATGTAATCTGGATTTCCATACTTATATGCCTAGAAATAAGACCTGCTAAATCCAGGCCTGGCTTGCTTCTGAATAGACATATATCCAGTTAAAGTGTGTTGTTTGGAATATTTCTAATGTGTATGTTTGTCAGAAGATCAGCCTCTTTGCCTATATCACCATATTGGTAGACTTTGCCCCTTCTCTTCTATTAAGTTGTTGTTGTTGTTGTTGTTGTTGTTGTTGTTGTTGTTGTTGTTGTTGTTGTTGTTGTTGTTGTTGTGCCTTCAAATAATTTCTGACATGTGGTTAACCTATAATGAAGTTTTCTTGGGAAGATTGTCTTGGGAAGGGGGTTGAGAGTATGCTTTGCCTAAGGTCACCCAGTGGATTTTCATGAGTGAGTGGGGAATCTGGGTCTACAGAATCATAGCCCAGTTCTCAAACCACTATGCTACTCTTGCTCTGCTTAAATATTAAACATCAGCTCAACACTTGTCATCACAGCATGTCAAATTTACAGAAATGTATTACAAAACTCCTACAAATTCATATTTTGCTAATAACTGCACTTTTCATTTCAGGAATTTTATGCAAATGGATATCCTTTAAAAGATCATCAGGATGTGAGAATTAATCTTGAAACTCCAGTTTTTCATGAAGATTTTCTAACAAGCAAAGACAGCCCAATACATTGTCAAAATGATGAAATAGTACATATATCAGTGTTGCTTTTGCATATGTATAAATCACAGAAAATCTTGCAGAAAGAACAAAAGTAAGTTAAACATTATTTCTTTTTTCTGGAATACTTTTTGCAAGAAATACTGCAATACAGACATCATAGTAGTGAAGTTTTAAATTAAAATATAAAGTACACTGTGGTGATAGAAAAGTTACCCCTTGCACCAAAATCCCTATGACATGCTGCATATCGTCCTTTTAGGTGTATCTGCCTTGTTATCTCTGCAAGTGGTGGTTGAGAACAACTTAGGGAAATTGTGGCTTATCTTTCTAAAATGTCTCTATAGATTCTCTGTTAAGTTATCATTGGGCTTCAGGGATTCTTTTGCAGCCTTTTAAAACATCTTATTGATAGAGTAGCACTGAATGCAATTTATCCTGGCATTTATTGGTAGCAGCTGTTGCTAGCAATACTGAATATTTATTAGGTGGCAAAAGTGTGTAAGTAGCTAGATAAACACAGAAAAGATTTACTCCGAGACACGATATTATCTTAAGGGCAGTGTACACGTACAGCAGATAATGCCCAATGACCTGTGTTCATATTTCCAGAAGCATAAGCTTGCACACATTCATTCAAAAATAGTCCCATAATGAATTGCTAATACATACATAAACAAAAATTTGCTTTGTTATGTGCCATGAGTTCATTCTGATTTATTTCAACTATTATCATGGGATTTTTCTCGGCACTATTATACAGAAGAGGTTTGCAACTTGCTTCCTCTAAGGTTGCAAGTATGCCTTGTCCAAGCTCATACAGTACGTTTTCATGGCTGAACAAGTATTCAGAGCCTGGTTTCTAAGAATCCTAGTCCTAAAGTAAACTCACTGTATCACACTAGGGACTTCCTTGCATGTACCACGAGAGTCACTGCAGATTGCAGTGATCCCAGGTAAGGGGTGGGGGGACCTGTTGGCCCATGCCCCGCACCATCCCAGCTTCCTCCCTACCTCATCACACTGGAGAAGCCAAGCCATCTGTCTCTGTTGATTTGTCTTGAGAGATGGGGTGCTTCCTGCCTTTCGCTGCCTGCTATTTTTTGGCGATGGCAGAAGTTTTTTTTCCAGTTTTTCCACAGAGCTGCCACAGAAGTACTTTTCCAGAGTGTGTTGAAAGCCATCGCGATCTGTGGCAAAACTATCAAAAACTCCTTGCTGCTGCCAAATTTGGGCCCATGTAAAGAGACCCTAGATCTTATATTTGCTTGCATACAACATTTGGATGAGTACACTGAAGATTTTAGCGAGGCATCATCAAGAAGCTAAACTAAAATACAGAAAAAACATTAAAATAAAATATCAATCAAATGTCTTATGAATAAACATCTTCCCTCTTCCAGTATAAGGACTAGATATTAAAGAAACTGCAAAGTGCATCTCTGGTTAGAATTCATTTTGATTATGTTGTTTATGTTAAAAACGAATAATTTCAATTCTTCAAGTCCAGATTTGTATCAGGGAAGTAGAGTCATGTAGGAGAAAAATCATACTTTTACTTTTCAATTTTTAAAAAAGAAATGGGCACCAAGAGAAGCTAAGAAACAAAAGGAACAGTTATTTCTCTTGGAGAAAGAAATGTAGATATTCAACATTGATTGGAATGATTTGTTATTTAATGTTATGACATTATTATCTTGAGACTTTTGTATTCTGTCCCAGCCATTATGTGACTTTTCATTATCTAACACACCTTTATACCATCTTGATATTACTGTGTGGTTCATGGTCATTGTGTGTTGATGTATTTATGAAAATTAACTTCCACAAGTTAATACAGTAGAGTCTCACTTATCCAACATAAACGGGCCAGCAGAATGTTGGATAAGCAAATATGTTGGATAATAAGGAGAGATTTTAAAAAAGCCTATTAAACATCAAAATAGATTATGATTTTACAAATTAAGCACCAAAACATTATGTTATACAACAAATTTGACAGAAAAAGTGGTTCATTACATATTAATGTTATGTAGTACAGTAGAGTCTCACTTATCCAACACTCACTTATCCAACGTTCTGGATTATCCAATGTATTTTTGTAGTCATGTTTTCAATATATCGTGACATTTTGGTGCTAAATTCGTAAATACAGTAATTACTACATAGCATTACTGCGTATTGAACTACTTTTTCTGTCAAATTTGTTGTATAACATGATGTTTTGGTGCTTAATTTGTAAAATCATAACTTAATTTGATGTTTAATAGGCTTTTCCTTAATCTCTCCTTAATAGCCAACATATTCGCTTATCCAACGTTCTGTCGGCCCGTTTACATTGGATAAGCGAGACTCTACTGTAATTACTGTATTTACGAATTTAACACGAAAATATCACAATGTATTGAAAACATTGACTACAAAAATGTGTTGGATAATCCAGAACATTGGATAAGTGAGTGTTGGATAAGTGAGACTCTACTGTATGTGCTGCTTTAGTTATGTAGGGATATTAGACAAGTTTCATATTTGCAGATTTTATTTGTTCTACACTTGGAGATACTTGCATTTCAATTCATCAAAAAATCATAAGGACTATCAATGATATACAGTAAAACCTCGGTAAACCATCTCCCATCTGGGACCATCTGCTGGATTATCCAAGGGGCCGCCGGGCCCCCCTTTCCTCCCCCTCCCAAAGGAGTCCTCACCCCTTGGAAGGAGCCCATGAGCACCACTGCCTAGCAGCCCTCGTGGGCTGCTTCCCATGGGGCAAGGGTTTGGCCCAGGGAAGTAGGCCATGAGCGCTGCTGCAGCAGCGATCATGGGCTGCCTCCTCCGGCCTCTCCCTCTCCTCTCGCGAGGAGCTCCTTCAGGAGAGAGGAGGAAGAGGCAGGGCACTTCCCTCTCCCTCTCCTCTTGCGAGAAGGAACTCCTTGTGAGAGAAGAGGAGGAGGCAGGAGGAAGCGGCCTGCGATCGTGGCCTGTTTCCCTAGGTCCAAGCACCAGGCGAAGGGAGAAAGCTTCTCCCTTCACCCGGCACTTGGGCCTTTAGCGGAGTGCAAGGCATATCGCTAAACATCAGCATGCCTCACGCTTCCCTGGGTCCAAGTGCTGGGCGAAGGGAGAAAGCTTCTCCCTTCGCCCGGCACTTGGGCGTTTAGGGAAGCGCGAGGCATGTCACTAAACAGTGGCATGCCTCATGCTTCCCTGGGTCCAAACTTCTCCCTTCGCCCGGCACTTGGGCATTTAGGGAAGCGCGAGGTATGTCACTAAACAGTGGCATGCCTCGTGCTTCCCTGGGTCCAAGCGCTGGGCAAAGGGAGAAAACTTCTCCCTTCGCCCGGCACTTGGGCCTTTAGGGAAGAGTGAGGCATGTCACTAAACAGCAGTATGCCTCGCGCTTCCCTGGGTCCAAGCAACTGCCGGAGGGAAAAGTTTCCTCCCTCCAGTAGGCTCCTGGACCTACAATTGGGTTATCCAATTAATCCGGGTAATCCGAGTTTGGGTCCGCCCGTTTAAATCGGGTTCTGCTGTAGTAGCAGTTACTTTCTATACAGTTCTAGTAAGAAAGAGGATCACTAGTCTTGTTCTTTCTTTATATCTTGTGGAAGAAGCACAGGATTAAACCTCAGACAATGAATCTTCCACAGTACGGTGAATAATGTATTTGTATTTGCTATGTGCTTTAACCTTCTGTATTCCAACAGAAATGATTAGGATAGAATCAGCAAAAAAAGTGCATGCTTTGGCTCACTGAGAATCAAGACTGGGCTGCCTGGTGCATTTGAAAATCTTTCTCTCTATGTGCTAATGCAACAACAGCAGCAGAACAGGTCAAACAATATAATCCTTGAAACATGGTAATTTTTTTATCCTTCTGTTCTGTGATAATTTTTGTTACACTGTAGGATCCGATCAGCTCTGGAAAAAGAAATAGAGAAGGTAAAATCAGAGAAATCTCTATGGAAATGGAAATATGAAGAGCTACAAAGGGGCAAGCAGGGAAAGCAGGTATATTACAAAAACCAGTTGTCATGGTTGGGTAAGGAAAATATTCATGGACGTAACACCTGTTTTGTGTATAAAATAACACAAAAATTGATTTAGCCTAAGAAGAATAGAGGATATTCTCTGCATTACATTTTTTTCATGATTTATTTATGTTGCCTAATTCACCATAGACAATGTCTAGCTTTGTTACTCTAATTACCTGTCAAAAATGTCACATAGTATAGAGTGGCTTAATGTCAATTCATGTCTGCTCATCCTCATTTAGCACATTTGAGAAAAGAGTGTGTAAAAAGACATTTAGATTTAGATGTGGGCTGATGGTCTCATGGCAGCTAAGCATTATAACAGCCTAAAAATCTTTATAGCAGAATTAATACCAATAGGATTGGATTTAGAGAAGTGCGGTTGGGAGTGTGTTCAGTCAACAGGACTTTCCTAACCTACTTCCCATGATAGTCCCTTGGTGCCTCCTTACAAAATGCCCTTGAAGGGTCCTTTAGAATAATGCAGAATATGACTATGGACCTCTTCACAGCAGTTGTCAGCAAAACGGTAGGTGCATGGGATGCCTTGTGGTGCCCTGCGCATCTCCCTCCTTCTCTCATCATATGATAGGGATGGGACAAGGCCCATTTCCCCACTGCCCTTTCTCCCATCATATGGGGAAAAGGAGAAGAAAATGTGGGTACCTGAAAAACACTTTCCTCTGTCATGGAGGAGGAAGTATCTAATGATGCTTCCCCTCCACCTCAGGAGAAATGTGGGTGGGGCCAAACCAGTGTTGTCTGATTGACGCCCAGAAGGTCCTGTCAACAAATGGAAAAAGGGGCAAAAAAAATCCCTGTATGAAGAGGTTCTATGTCTTCTACAACTACTGTAGAGAAGCTAGCAAAACTGGGGGATTTCCTTGAACAACCAGAGGTATATGTCACTAGAGTGAGGTTCCTTACTTAGCAGATGGTCCAATTATCCAAGCAATGAGAGTAAGGAGAAAAGAATTTTATTTCTGTAACAAAACTGTGGTGCAACTTTTGGGATGTCCAGAATGAGACACTCCAATGATTTCTAGAGCTCCACATATATTCTCTTTACAACTTGTTTTCTTTTGTAAGCATGCAGAAGAATGTAACACTTCAGCTCAAAACATATGGTCTTAGTTCAATACACATTCCCTTTTTTTCTGTCATACAGTATTAATCCCAGATTATCCCAATAATTGGTTCCCTTTCATCTGATTTGCTCATCCCAACAGATAACATGATCAATGTATGTGAAATTCAAGCATCAGGAAACACATTGGAGGTTTATATTCAGAGGGTCTTACCGTAACAAGGAGTTTTAATTAATAGTTGTAGTCTGGTTGGAGGACACTAAAATAGAGGGCAAGCTCCCTTTTTCATAGGAATATGAGGGAAGATAGAGAAAAACTGGTGCCATATTTGGAAGCAGCAGGTCTAACATTTGAGGCACCAAAATGTGTGTTGGCCAGTGTTATTATTTTCATCACATAGGTTTCCATTCCACAGGGCACCTTTTTATCCAGGCTGCAGATGTTTGCAAATCAATAAACCAACCAAACCCATAAAGAGCCCTTATCATTATCTGTTTTGAGATGGGAAGGACAATGTTGAGATTCAAAGAGGATCCAAGAAAATCTATTCAAGTTTTACATGTAGACAGACAACCATATTAGCCAAACAACAAAATAAAACAAAACCCAAAACACATGTTACAGTGATACCTTTTTAAAGGCTAAGCAAACGTGCAAAATGCATTGTGCAAACACCAATGATCAAAGGCTTCTTGATCAGGCATATACATTAAAAATCCATTATAGGTGCAAATAAATAATAATTTCTTGAGATTTTAAAGGCTGGGTTATGTTTTTAATGGTCTTGAATGGAGTTTGGAAGCACACTTCTTGTTGGCTGTGAGGTGACTGGACATACAAACAAGGAATTTTTTCTTCCCTAGCATAGAAAGAAGAATGTGATCTTCAAGGTCTGAGCCACTTTGATCCTGTGCAAGGCTAAAGCCACCTTGCAGGCATAATCAGTGGTGTTTTTTTTTTCAAGAAACCACTATACTGACACATTTGGTGATAACAGAGCCAGTTTTATAAAGTAAAACATGGCAACGGCTGCCAAATTTTAATTGTTGCACCTCTGTTGGAGATGGATTCTACATATAGTAAGATCCAGTGTATTTGCTCCCTCTTGTTCAGGATTCTCCCATTGTAACTGAATGTTGGTATCTGGTATACCGTATATTAATCATAATATCCAACGCCAAGTTTCATAATCCTCTTAGATGCAATCCTGTCCCTGCTTACCTAGGGCTTCTGAATAGACATATAAAAAGATTAGGTTGTCACATGTTTGTATCTGTTGCTTCTACTGCTCTATTGAAAAAGGTTGCTGGTGTTTGCTTTGTTTTTACTATAGTCGGCACAGAACTACATATATTCCCTTACCGACCACTTGTGTGCAGTATAGACTTGCAAATACTTTTTGCAAATAACATATCCTTTTTTTCACAGAGAAAATGAATTTGTTTATTGTGATACTTTACTAAAAAATAAGTTGTCTTTCGTGATTTGACTATACACCTAGTTGTAATAGTAGCTATATCAAATTATTTTGGTGAGTGATATAGCACATTCTTCTTCAGAGTGTCTTGTGGGGAAAATAACTGGGTTCCACTGGCAAATCTGACTGAATAGACATGAAGAATGTTTCCAGATAAAACTTTTACTGTGCAATTGCACTGCCTTGTGGAACTTTATGAAATACCTAGACATCTTCCATTTGTTTTCCTGCTTCTCCTTCTGCCTTTTCACATCTGAGAAAAACTCATTAAGGAAAAAAGACAAAATAAATGATCTCTTTTGTATTTGAGTGGAAGCATACAAAATCCTATTGTTTTTTAACCAGATGAAGGATAACTGTAGCATTCTTCAAAATATTTTCAAAATGGTATATATATTGAGAGATGGTGTTTTGAATGCAGAATATATTGAATGCAGACTATATTATCACTCTGCCTTAGGCTGGTTTCAGTTAATTTATAATATCAACAATCATATTATATGGTTAAAGTACACATCCTTTTTATTAACTTAGAGGCTAGATTTATTTTAAATATATTTATTAGGCATGAGCGATCCATGAAAAAAAAATGGTTCTAAACTCGCTTCTAAAGTAGAGGGTGCTGGTGCTTCGTTTCGAAACTACTTCTGAAATTTGGCCCAAAAAATCTTCAAAACTTAAGAATATTCAAAATATTCAAAATTAATTCGTTAATGGCGGGAGCGCATGCGCAGTGGCCAAAACAGCACTGAGGGGGAACTTTACAGGACTCTCCCACCCTCATTTTTTAAGCTATCTTCTTCAAACATGGTACAGTGGTAGAACCCATTTAACACTCTAGCTCACCAAAATTCAGAACATTTCCCTTATCCTCTGATTTTTGGCAAATTTTCATAGCTTTTATAATAAACCATTTTTAATAATTGAAGAAATCTGTTCCTGGCTTGAAAGTTTTATTTCCTGTTTAATTGGGTTGTCTTTACTTGTTCTACATCAGAAAATTTGTTTTTGTGGCTGAAACTTTGTTAAATTGGTGGACAGTGTCCCAGCAAACCATAATGTGCTCCATGCCCCCTGCACAAAGACAAAGTTCAGGCAGTGTCATAAATGTTGCCATTTTTCTATAACAGAACCAATTAGGAAATGACATTTATCACCCAGGAACAGAAATCATAGTACACCATCAAATCATTCCTGACAGATGGCCATCAGCCTCTGAATAAGGAAATCAGTTTGTGCTTTGAAAGTGCTATTTCCTGTTTCATTGGCTTTTCTGGGGTTGAGAGTGTGTGACTTACTCAAGTAGGTGGGTGAGTGGAGAATCAAGCCACAATTGGAGTCCAACAGTCAAACATCTCCCTCCGTCCCTCCCTCCCTCCCTCTAAACTTCTTTTACCTTCCAAGAACTCACATGCCGTATGAAAGTTTGGTCAAGATGGTCAGAGGAGGGCAACTAAAATGATATAGGGTCTGGAGAACAAGCCCTATGAGGAGCGGCTTAAAGAACTGGGCATGTTTAGCCTGCAGAAGAGAAGGAAGAGAAGGTGCCCCTTGCCCTTGAGACCCTGTCCCTTTCGCCTCCGGTGCCCTTGGGCCTTAGGCCCACCCGCTCACCTATTTGGGGACCAGCTGGTCCTCCTCGCTGGGCACCATGGCCCATGGAGCAGGCAGGCCAGGAGGAAGGGTGGGAGAGAGGGAGGACTCGTGGGAGTTGGAGTCAGCAGCAGCAGCCCAAGGAGCCGCCCGAGCAAGGAGGCGCGGACAGGAGGAGAAAAGGCGGCCACAGAGAGCTCGAAGAAGGCAGCATGCTTCCCTTGTTCTCAGTGGCGGCCTCCCTTATCCTCCTCCTTTGCTGCCCGCTCACCCTTCCTTGCTTGCTGGCCCACTTACTGGGCCGGGTTCTGGCCACAAGGGCAGAACCAGGACCCAGCCCAATGAGTCAGTGAGTGAGTGAGGGCGGGCGTCTGATAATACGGTGTGTCGGATAAGCGGAGGTCGTATAAGCAGGACTCTACTGTATTTAGATTACAGTTCTTTGTAAGTTCTCTGTAAATCTTTCTTACCTGAAAGCAGTAAAAATAACAACAACAATTACATTAGTACTTGGTATTAGAACTGTTGTTCTTGTTCTTGCTGTATATATCTAGATGATATAAATTGAAAGGCACTGATGGTCATCCATGGAATAATGAGAAATAAGGGCCACCTTATTTGATCTATATTTTATTTAAGTTAATTTGACCCAAAAGGAAAAAGAAGGAGCAACCTGGTGCAGGCCCAGCTGAAGTGAAAGGTCTACTCTAGAAGATAACTCCTCAGCCTTCCTTTGGGCAAACACCTGCATCCCAAGAGCAATCCAAAAGCTCCCCAGCCAACCGCTCCTCAGACAACCAAAGAGTTCTGTGCATGAGCAAGGGCCCTTCAATCAAAGAGGGATTAAGATTTTTAATCCCATTTCCTCTCAGAGTGGAGGCCACACAGCTGGCCTAAACCCTGGGATTTGGGGGGGGGGGGCTGGCTAGATGCTTTCCTGGTCTGGGGAAATTTAACCTGGGTTATAATGAAGGGCCCCAAGTTGTGGAAGTTCTTGCATTATGCCTCCCTACCCTAACACACTATGACTTCTCTTTTGCAACACTGCTATTGTACTCATGTGCCTTCAAGTCATTTTTAACTTATGATGATCTTAAGGTGAGTCTATCACAGGGTTTTCTTGGCAGAATTTGTTCAAAAGAGGTCTGCCATTGCCTTCCTCTGAGGTTGAAAAAAAAGTGACTTCCTGAAGGTCACCCAGTGGGTTTCTGTGAAGACATATGTAACGGAAAGCCTTATTTTATTGGGGATTTTTGTCTATGTTATTTAATGTTGATTCAGTGGTAAAGGTGGGCAGGAGTTAACTACTGCTGATTGGCTATGTGTCACCATGGTAACGTAGCTGCTTCTGTAGAAATGTAACTATTTCGAAGATAGCATGAAAAGGGCGGAGCTAGCTGGATGAAAAAGGAGGGAATGTTTTTAAAAAGTAGTCAGTTAGTGAAGTTCTCTAGCCGGTGAGCTAGAAGGAAGATGTCTGAAGTCGGTTAGGTTTAAGTTTCCAGTGAGATAGAGCTGAGGAAAAGGAATACTGTTGAGACAAAGTTTCAGGCAAGTGGTTGATGTTAAAGAATGAAAGATATTATCTATATTATATACAAGTGAAACTGAAGAAGTAAACCTTTGCAACAAGTTACGCTTTTTGGATTAAAGAAACCATAAATAAATAATCCTTTGTTTTTTAATAAAGACAGTGTTCCTGAGTGGTGAATCGCTCTACCTAGAGTCAACGGAAGATTTGTCTCACATACTTCCCCTCAGTGCCACATTATCTCATACATACGCATGCACATGCTCAAGTGTTTATAGCTGGCAGTGGCTGGGATCCTGAAAGAAGGATTGCCCCCTGCCATAGTGGGATTTGAGAGATTCCATATTAAAAAGGCATGGCAAAGGTGTGGGATATTAAGAAGATTCTCTTAGCCTAAATGAAAAGGGCTTTGGGCACGGTGTCCCACATTTAATGGTGGCAGTGGTTGGGATCTTGAAAGAGAGATTTCCCCCTGCCTGTTTGAGAAGCCGCTCTTGTGCCTTTTTGAAGTGATCCTTGCAACATGCCTCTTCAACTTCAGGCAGAGGATAATCTTGTCATCCCAATCACTGCCATTAATAGATATATGGAGATCCCTCTTCACAGAGATTAATCTGTGGGATCCTCTTCACAGAGGTTTCTTCACATTCAAAGGAAAAACTTCTGTTTAACTGTCACCCAGTGTTTTAGAGTCACAGTCCTTCTCTTGAACAAAACAGTTACAAAGTTTATTTTATTGTTGTCTGGCATGGAAGCGTGTTGGTTACATTGGAGGTTTGCTTTCTTCGTTGAAATACAATGTTACAGTATTACTTTCTCTCACACAGTCTTGCAAACACAACAATGGACACTTTTTACTTTGCAGGGGCAGAACTCTGACTATTCTCAACTTATTATATTAGTTATTCCAGCAAATATCTTCTGTTAACACATTCCTTAACCTATCTTCACTGACAACTAACTATCCTGTCCTAACAGATAGCTTTCCCCATCCTAACTGCTTTAGAATGTTCAGCTGCTTCCCTAACTGCCAACTGCCAACAACACTTTTAAACCCTGGCACACACTCATTTACATATGGCCAATCCGGTCGCTGCTATGTAAATTAGCTCCTCTCTTGATGTCAGATTCCAAGTGCTACAAAATGGCGGTTCACACACCAACCCTGCAAGGTAAGTTATGTCTTAACTATTATAACATGTTCTAAATTTCCCATATAATTACACATTTCGCTAGTTTCCATGGCCAAGGGGATTCAAAACCCGTTTCCCAGGATGCTAGTCCAATACTCAAAGCACTACATGATTCTGGGTGTCCCAAAATCTCTCTTCCTACATTTGCCCAAGCAATTGTGATTATGTTTGCACTAACTTGCAATGAGGCAGAAGGAGCTGTAGTTACACCAGAAATCTCCATGCACATATGAAAGTATTTAGGATGTAGTTGAGGTTTATTAGTTCCTGCCTCTTTACATTTAAGTGGGTTTTCCCTCCATTAAATGTTATCACTGTGTACTAAAGACTGATTCAGTATAAACTGCCTCCAGTACCTTTTTACAAGAGAGAAGATGAGGCTAGACAAGACTGTTCATTTTGCTAAATTGTACTAAATATGAGAAAACAAGAAATGAAAGTGAATCTATAGGGGATGTGTAAGGTCTAGAATCATTATTTCATAATGTGAAACTTTATAAGCAGTGTTGTCCCGTTTGGCAAGTGGATAAGCACACAACCTTATAATCATGCTTTGAATATCCATATACAATATCCAGGTCAATATACCCTGAGGCCTCAAATATTTCATAATGTGGATACTTTCATAACAGCTGCCTCTTATGCTTGGAAAATAGAATGTAAGCACCTACAACCATACAGCCATGTTCTGACATTCTGCACACAATGCTCCACTCCATACCCATGTCTTCAGCTAATGTAAACACATACACCCATTTGCTTGATTAAGTACACAGAATAAAGATAATTTATTTTTTTCTTCCAGGTGAACTTCTGAAACTTTTCCAACTTTCCAATCACAATGTAAATAGGTTTTTTTTGAGCTTTGAAAGATATTGCTGCATATTTTCATTTAAAGAGATCGGTTTTCTGAGCTATTGAAATGGCCATAACTTCCTATAAATTTAAATGCTTTTCTCTTTTAAAAGATAAAATGACCAATAGCTAAAGTAGCTGAGACTTTTAATTAATACATTTGTTGTGTATAGCTTTTAATTTTTGTAGCATTTAGTAGCTAAGGCTCCATATCTTTCACTTTGATAGAACAGATTTAAATAATCCTCTATTGTTCCAACTATCTTCAAAACATCCCAGATTCTTCTTCTTCTTCTTCTTCTTCTTCTTCTTCTTCTTCTTCTTCTTCTTCTTCCTCTTCCTCTTCTTCCTCTTCTTCTCACCTTCCCCCTTCATTGTCATCTTACTTCAACTACTATAAAATAAATTCAATGTGCAAAAGAAGGACAGCATTTCACCCTTCCCAGTAGACTCAGGCAGAAGGAATCTGCTGCAACCTCTGTTAGCTTTTCTTTTTCCTTAACAACTTTGACCACACACCAGTGTTGCTTAGCCACATTTGTCCCAATTTTCATGTATGAAATATTAATGAATACCCACCCTTGAGGGAGAAAACAGCTATAGTACATAGCTATGTATAAATCGACTTTGTGTATAAATTGAGGGCAAGTTTGAGAGGCAAAATTATGGAATTTGATATGAAACATGCAGAAAGGGGAAAGCTGTAGCACTTTCACAGGCAAATAGGGGGGCTAGATCTCTGACCACTGCAACCACTGTTTTCTTTCCCAGGCATTTAGTAAGGACTTTTGCCATTCAAAGAAGGGCATAGTTCTTTAAAAGAAAAAAGAGTTGAGGTGCAGTACTTATATTGGCCTATGGATAAGTTGACCCAGTTTTTGTGGTCAATTAGCTATGCCTCTATGCACCAAAAGAGGAACTGACTGGTCATAAGTTTAGATGTCTACTTGTGAACATTACAGTTATGCAGTTATGAGGATGAGGGGAGGGATGGAAGAATTGCAATTTATATTTTGTTGGATTATATGATTTATTTCAATGTGATGTAATGCTTTGAAATTTTTCAGTAAAAGGAAGTTAGTTAAAAAAACCTATACTAACACATATTCCTGCTATAGTAAAAACTTATATAAATTTATGGCCCACCCAGACAGGCCCCTATCCCGGGACCTGTCTCTTTTTTACTGGAGCCATCCAACCGCCACCTCCAATAAAACTGAATTAATTCAGAACAAACCAAGGATTCCCTGGTTTGCTCTGAATTAGATACCCCATTAAACTTGGGCCTTCCTGAAAGGCCCAGGTTTAATGGGGTATTAGGCCTGTGGGGACTCACTACAAGGTAGTTCTGGGACCATCTGGGGTTAAGTCCCCATTGCGCTGGGGGGGGGGAGGTAACTTAAGGTGGCCAAGTATGTTTTACTTTACTTTAAAGGGTAAATTGGGGGGTTTTGGGGGGACTGCATGCCCCCCCCCCGAAAGCTTGGGTTTTTTGGGTGGCGTGGGGATTAAACTCGACACCAAAGCAGATTTTTAAACCTGTTTTGGCACAGATTTTAGTCCTGTCTGGAAGTGCCCTTAGCCTTGAGATAGTTCTTTAGCTGCTGCTTTCCATGAACTCTTCTCTCACCAATTCTCCAAACTCAAGCCAACTTCCCCTTCCCTGCTGTTACATATTTTGACCCTTTAGTGACTTCTTAGCCAGATATATTTGTGTCATGGAGCTTATGGTAAAACAAAAAAGATAAAGGTTTTCCCTGACATTAAGTCCAGTCATGTCTGACTCTGGAGGTTGGTGCTTGTCTCCATTTCTAAGCCAAAGTGCCGACGTTGTCAGTAGACACCTCCAAGGTCATGTGGCCAGCATGATTGCATGGAGCGCCGTTACTTTCCTGCCAGAGCAGTACCTATTGATCTACTCACATTTGCATGTTTTCGAACTGCCAGGTTGACAGAAGCTGGGTCTAACAGCCAGTGCTCACTCCGCTCCCCAGATTTGAACCTGCAACCTTTCAGTCTGCAAGTTCAGCAGCCTCAGTGCTTTAACATGCTGAGCCACCGGGGGCACAGGTATAATTTTCCAAAACATATGCTAACGTGTTTGGTGGGAAAGTGTTGCATGATTAATGTATCTTGTTCCCATAAACCTCTTTTTTAAATAATAAATGTCACGCCTTTGGTATGTCCGTGGATCTAGGATTGATTTTCTCTGAGTAAGTGCAATATATCCTGGTTGACTTTCAAAAATTGTGTAGGTCTATTCACATCTTGGTGTTCAATAACCTCTGAAGTCATATTCCTTTTTTATTGGCCTGTGCTGTCATATATTGCACTTTTGTTCCAGATTCTATTATAAAGTTTGTTTTCTGCTAGACCTTGTCAGAGTTGTCTCCATCTGAAGCTGCATCCACATATCTTCTTAGGCCACATCTAAAGCTTGCAAAAAGCTGTAATCTGAGGTGTAAATTTCCCTTCAAACAACACATCGTGATCCCTTTCACTATATTCCAATACTTCTGGCTTGGTGTTCTCTTATAACATGCCTAGTGTGTTACAATATTTAACCTAGCAACAGTGGCACTTTAGACTCTATCTATTGTGTTTCTGCATTTCCGATTGCCAGGTAACAGTGTGCTATGTTCTTTAGTCTCTTTCAGACAACTGGCATCCAGTTTTAATTTCATGTTTTGACAGTTTCACAATCATCTTCATTTGATGATTAGCTCTCTGTTTGGCTCCTGGTATAAATGTTTCATGATACTTCTATCCTTATTTTTTAGTATTCTTTCACATTGGATCTGGCTTTATACTGCTGTGTTCCTCAGCTCATTCATTCATTGGCTTTTCTTTCTGAAGTCTGTGAAATGTCTTCTTAGGACAGTGGTTTGGATTGCTGTATGTGATAGGCAAACAGTAGTCTTCTTTGTTAACTATATCCTCTTAACACATTAATTTGCACTTGTTTTTGCAGTTGGCTAAATGTTGGCTTCTATTGCATGTCCAGAGGCTCCTTTTTCCTCAGTGTGTATGCCCTGGGATTTTAATTCGCCTGGTTCTAATAAATTTGCTGTGTTCCCATCTGGGTCTTATGCAAGTTATGCTGTCATTGATAATCACTTTGTGCACATACGGAGTCTATATTTGGTATCCCCACTGTGTCCAAGAAGAATGTTCTACACTGCTATACTTTGTAGACTGGCACATTTCTCTTTATGATTATATAAAATCAAAACAGTTTCCTGCAGTGAGTCTTTCTCCATGCCATATGGAGAAAAGCTCATGGGGAGGTTTTTTTCTACTGCACTCAAATAGTCAATTTATCAATTAACAACTGTGTTTACTAACTCCACAGAGTTTTTTTTTCATAGTTTAGGATATGTTAATATGCATCAATATGATGCTGATCTATCTGTGCATCTGATTATTTTAGTTGTAGTTCTACTCAATTTTTTATGCATAGCCAGTACTGTCTTTTGCTTATCTATCTCATAGGCTTTCAAAAAATTCACAAATTGCATCTGTCTGAACTCTCTTTCATTATTAATGGATAGAATGAGTGACTAATACTGAAGTCTCTGGCTTGTCGTAACCATGCAGCTCTTTCTATATCTTCACCCTTACTTATTAGTGTGTTTCAAATACTCAACCACAGGCAAATGCAATATTTAATTGACACTGGTGCTCATTCTTGAATGCTCTGACTTTAACTCTTCTCCCCTTATGAAATATACTTTCATGACCTCAAAATTTAACAATGAGGCTGATGACTGCAAATGTGCTTCCATGCAACTTGTTGTAATTCAGAATTCATTATCTTTGAAATTGCTTTAGTCCATAAGATAGATCTTCTCTTTGTTATTTTGGTCCTTATATAGGTTCCTTCTTTAGGTAGACATTAGGCTTGAGCGATCCATGAAAAAATTGATTCTAAACTCGCTTCAAAAGTAGGGGGCGCTAGCGTTTCGTTTCTGATGTCATTTCTGAATTTTGCCCCTCAAAAATTTCGAAATTTAACGAAAATTCATTAATTTCAAAAGTAATTCGTTAATGGCGGACGTGCATGCGCAGTGGCAAAAAAAAACAGCGGGGGGGGGAGAGTTTGCAGGTCTCTCCCTCCCTCATTTTTTGAGCTATCTTCTTCAAACTTGGTACAGTGGTAGAACACATTTAACACTGATAGCTCAGAACATTTCCCTTATCCTCTGATTTTTGGCGAATTTTTATAGCTTTTATAATAAACCATTTTATAATAATTGCAGAAATCTGTTCCTGGTTTGGAAGTCTTATTTCCTGTTTCATTGGGTTGTCTTTACTTTGAAAGTCATTGTTCTACTTCAGAAACTTTGTTTTTGTGGCTGAAACTTTGTTAAATTGGTGGACTCAGGAAACCATAATGCACTACACCAGGAGTCCCCAAACTAAGGGCCATTGGCCAGATGCGGCCCTCCAATGCCATTGACCTGGCCCCTGTCCTAAACTTTACACTTAGGGTTGACTTAAGTCTGAAATGACTTGAAGGCACACAACAACAACAATCCTAATTTTGGACTATTTCACCACAGTCTGGCCCCTCAATAGTCTGAGGGACTATGAACCCCTGCACTACATTACACCATGGTGTCTCTCTCTCTCTCTCTCTCTCTTTTTATGAATGCTCCCATGAGAAAATGTATGGGTGAACTACAATTCCCAAAAGTCTTGGGTCAACCATCCAAAACCCCCCTAGGATTCACAGCTGGTGTGTGCCAAGCTTGGTCCAGATCCATCACTTTTCTTCTTATCCCAGATTATCTGCAGAGAGAACTCATATAATCCAGTTTAAATCAGATAATCTGAAACTAGATCCTGGGATATAGGTTTAAAGCGCCCCAATAGCAAGCAGCCAAGCACTCCAGCACACCCAGACCTCTCCCCGCTCGTTCTCCAAAGCGGATTAAAGCGGCCCATTGCAAGCAGCCAAGCACTCCAGCACACCCAGACCTCTCCCCGCTCGTTCTCCAAAGCGGATTAAAGCGGCCCATTGCAAGCAGCCAAGCACTCCAGCACACCCAGACCTCTCCCCGCTCGTTCTCCAAAGCGGATTAAAGCGGCCCATTGCAAGCAGCCAAGCACTCCAGCACACCCAGACCTCTCCCTGCTCGTTCTCCAAAGCGGATTAAAGCAGCCCATTGCAAGCAGCCAAGCACTCCAGCACACCCAGACCTCTCCCCGCTCGTTCTCCAAAGCGGATTAAAGCGCCCCATTGCAAGCAGCCAAGTACTCCAGCACACCCAGACCTCTCCCCGCTCGTTCTCCAAAGCGGATTAAAGCGGCCCATTGCAAGCAGCCAAGCACTCCAGCACACCCAGACCTCTCCCCGCTCGTTCTCCAAAGTGGATTAAAGCGCCCCATTGCAAGCAGCCAAGCACTCCAGCACACCCAGACCTCTCCCCGCTTGTTCTCCAAAGCAGATTAAAGCGGCCCATTGCAAGCAGCCAAGCACTCCAGCACACCCAGACCTCTCCCCGCTCGTTCTCCAAAGCGGATTAAAGCGGCCCATTGCAAGCAGCCAAGCACTCCAGCACACCCAGACCTCTCCCCGCTCGTTCTCCAAAGCGGATTAAAGCGCCCCATTGCAAGCAGCCAAGCACTCCAGCACACCCAGACCTCTCCCCGCTCGTTCTGCAAAGAGGATTAAAGCGCCCCATAAGCAGTCAAGTAGTCCAGGAGCCCTTTGCAAATGCTTGCCCCCTCCGAAACATTCGACACCATTCGAAAAATTGGCAATCAAGGGTTCGATATCGTGGGATACATACGACAGGATAACCTTTTTCTAAACACAGTTCAAAAGTGACAAAACATACGAATTGGATACGACATCAGAAGGATTCGAATTTTTTGCCCAACCCTAGTAGACATATATGACCACCATAGAATTTGCAATTCTAGAGCACCTGAAAGGGTTAAGGAATGCTCTGGAGTATACACTTTAGTAACACTGGTTAAATTACCTAAAATAGCTTTCAGCATGTAACTAATTTTAATCTTGAGATGTGACACAGATTGTAGCTTAGAACTGTGTCCTACAGGATATAGTTAAAATGACATTTTTACGTTAGTGTCTCCATCTTCTCATGCAACTCTTATTTTGATCCCCTTCCTTTTAGATAAAATACAATAGAAAGGCAATGTGTTCAAGTTTATGTTAAAATATCAATAGCCTAACTCATTTTTCACCTGTCTTTACAAAACAAAATTACCACTCAAGGGCAGTATTAAATCACCTTGTATTGCAACTCAAGACTATGACTGAGCCATTGTCCTTTGTTTTTCCTCCTCTAATCACACTGTAACTTTTGTTTTGGTTACTAAAGTACTTTCTGCAGGCATACATTGAATGTTGGATGAGATCACTATACCTCAAATTTGTAAAAGCTTCCCATGTGCCTAGATATTCTAAACAGGATCTATATTTCTTTGAATTACAACTTTTTGCTACTGCTTCTTTATTGGTTTCCCCTCTAACTGCTAGGTTTTTTCACATTCCAAATATATAACCTATTCCCTTCTACTTCTTGTACATGTATCAATTCTTTGGTAGCTAAGCCCAATATATTTCTATCACATAGAAGAGAGCTTTAAATACAAATTCTAACTCTTTCCAACCAATAAAGGTCAAACTCCTCCTTCCACCATTTATAATTTCACACTGTTTTTAGGATTCAGCAGAAAATGCCCCCTGTTCTAGCAATTAAAGGCACAGACTCCTGTACTATGTGTTTAATCATCCTATGTAAAGACTGTAGAGTTCGATCAACCCTAGTTTCTTCTACGATTCAATTCCTGGCTGGGGTTCCTTTATAATGAGTCCAACAGTTGATAGAATAATGAATATGCTGGTTCCAGAGTCAGATCCTTAACCGTTGTCTTTTGATTAATAAAAATGGTCTTTGCCTACCTTTTGCTCTTTTTCTCTTCAAATATAACTTCAAACTTTTCTTTTGTTCTTCTGAGGGGTTTTTAAATGGGTTTTTTCCTTTCTTTCTTTCTTTCTTTCTTTTTTTTTTTTTTTGAAGGATGTTTGCTGGAAACAGACAATATGTCTGTACAGAGCCTTTTTGTGTCAGAAAAATCACTGGCAGGATATGAAAATATTTGTCTGGGCTGCTGTAACAGGGCATTTTTAAAAATAATCATGTCCATCATTCATTGTCTGTGAAATGCTTATACTAGGAAAGTTATTTCATTCAGCCAAGAGAGGTGAGTTACAACAGCAGCTTAGAAAGCAGTCAGATGGCTATACTGATAAGTGTTGATAAAATTAAAGGCATTGTCTCATTGTCTCACTTGCAACCCAAGCTTTTACATACTGCAACATTCTGAAATGACTTCGCTGGGCTTTTCTTGAAGTAAACTACTGCAAGGGTTGTTGTATGTCTTTTGGGCTGTGTGGCCATGTTCCAGAAGTATTCTGGAACATGGCCACACAGCCCGAAAGACATACAACAACCCTGTGATCCCGGCCATGAAAGCCTTCGACAACACAAACTACTGCAACATTGCTGAGTCGGTATATAAAATAAATAAATAAATAAATAAATAAATAAAACAATTTAAAGAAAAAAGAGAAGATTATCACTGGAACAGAGTTGTTTTGTTTGGTGGTTTTTTTTAAAAGAAAACTACCATCACAACAAAACAAAAACAGGAACTTATTTAAATCTACATATGACTCAGTTCTCATCAGATGTCATTGGAAGCAAAATGTGAAATCCAGGCAATTTGAATATTTACCCAGAGAGTTTCAATAGCAGTGGGGGGGGGGGCACACATAAAATTCAGCATCTGAAACACAAAACCAACAAAAAGGGCACACTAAACAATTCCCAAAGTAACATGAGTCAGTGATCATCAACCACCACACTTTTGCACTTGGTTGATTTGGAAATTATCCAAAATGTTTAAGAACTCTCCCTACTGTCCCTGTTCTGAAACACATTTATCTTTTTTTTAAAAAAAAATTCTTGCTTTGCTGTAAGTCAGATTTCTCTTAACTTCAACACTGTCACCCTGTTTCATATGTGAAAAATATGCTACCCAGAATAAAGGAGGAATAGTATTTTGCCAGCTGTTTTGAGAGTCGGACTAGTTCCTCCAAGGACTGTCAAAGCTCCATATGTCTGAAAGAAGAATATGGCAAAAAAGAATTCTCTTGAAGTAACAAACAAGCAAGTTTAGCTTGAACTGATGGAGACCAAGCATTTTTTTCTGTCACTTCTGCATTATTTGTAAAGAATGGGTAATGAGCCTCTGCAATATTATGTTGTTTCAAGTACCATTAAAGCATTGTGTTAGATGGAGGCACAGCACTGCCGTTTGAAATGCAAACCAAATATCTTGTTGTGAAACCTTGAAGCACATGTGGGAATTAGTGAACACTCGTCTTGCTTCCTACAAAGTTAGGATGTCATTGAGGCAAATTAAGAGATGAAAGCTCATGTTTTACTTCAGATCTTTTTGGTTTAAAATGCTCCAAAGCAGCTGCCCTTTGGAGATTTAAAATTAAATTAGAAGAAATAATTGCTATAATCCCTTTGCCTAAAACAATTTTTACCATTTACATACGGTTCTGAACACAGTTTGTGTAATGTATTACTATTGCCACCCCTGCTGGTTTTGTCTGTCATAATCCAATCATCTGCTAGAAAAGCATGCTAATGATTTTCAAAATCCCATTCGGTTTAAACATCAGGGGTCCCAGCTTTCTTGTGCTTAGTTTTGGAATAGCAATTTGAGATGTTCTCAAAAGCAGTTGAGATGAATCAGGTTAATTTTTTTTGGGGGGGGGGGGGAGGTGCCCACTGTTTTTATGCTCAGGATTTGACAGCAGTCTACAAATGGTGCCACCTTTCTGATGTGGTGGAATTGCATGCTCTTGTGAGACAAGAAGGTATCCTGATGGCAACAGAGCTGTTGGTGGAGTTTCCCCAGACTTTTGCTGAGAATCCAGACTAAACAGGCTAAACAGCTACAGGGCAGAAGCACTAGTGGGGATGACATTGGCAAAGGATCTTTTAGAGACAATGATAGTGGCATATAGTTAACACTTGTTAGGACTGTACAGGAGGAGGTTCAGCATTCCCCCCTTTGAATGTCTTTTACCATCAAAATCTTATGATGAGACAATCTAAAATGAAACAAGAGGAAGAAGGTGCAACTCCCAAGTAGGGTGGCATCCAAAAGCCATCAGTAGTGCTGTGACAAATGAGTCAAGCCCAAGGCTTTCAGCTGTTCACATGCTCAGGAGTGAAAGAAAAATCTAAAGCTGCAAAACA
This sequence comes from Anolis carolinensis, assembly GCF_035594765.1. Lineage (NCBI taxonomy): Eukaryota > Metazoa > Chordata > Lepidosauria > Squamata > Anolidae > Anolis > Anolis carolinensis. The sequence goes on from NC_085844.1 coordinate 67,053,083, forward strand.
TATATTATAGGAGCTTGGAACATGAGAAATATGAATTAGTGTAGCTAGACATAGCAAAATAATAGCCTGTTGATTTAATACTTATCAGACAACTTCATGTCTGCCCTGTTGCTATTTTGCATCTCAATTCTTAGTGGAACACACCTTTTCATTAATAGGAATGGACTCCCGATGCCTCTCAATTTTTTCCTGCTGTTTTTCCACTATTCTCTCTGGTGCAATGGGTCCCTTCTACTATAGTTCTGATATTTTAGTAGTCAAGTGGTATACATTAGTATGATTTTCCTCCTCTCCACTCCTCTCCTCATCTATATTCTCAAGCAAACTGAGATTACTTTCACTCAGTTTTCTTTTTCTTTTCTGTTTCATCATTTTTGCCATAATCACAGGTCAGATGTTGGCAGGTTGTACAGAGTTTTTTCCTCTGTGAAAAGCTAAAGGGTATGTGTGTTTATGTATATTTTAAGCAGACTAACAACCCATGAGAGAGTGCCCTGCACCCGGAAGCTGTTTTGCCTCTCTTCTCCTTGTCACCATTGTTGCCCCCACCACTTGACTCCCAAGTCAACAAAGCCCAGCTGTTGCATGTTTCCTTGAGAGTAAGCCAGGTGGCACTCAACAGCAGTTTATGTTCAAGGAAGATGGAGAACATATTCATGATTGGTGTGTAAGTATGCATACAGACCAACATTGGAATTCCACTTCCTAAGTGCACATGGGATTTACAGCATCTGATAATGGACTCAGCCAAGCTTAGAATTGATACTGAAATACAACACCATTTGAACTCCAAATGAAGCAGAGAGTGTTTGGGGATCAGGACATCCATAGAGATGCCAAGGTGCTTGTTTATAATGCTATTGTCCACCTAACTGAGTTATATACATGCAAAACGAAGACTGTCTACAGACGTCACTGGAATTCCTGGAACGATTCCATCAGTGTTGCATCCAAAAAAATCCAGCAAATCTCTTGGGAAGACAGGAAGACAAATGTCAGCGTTCTGGAAGAAGCGAATACCCCCAGCATTGAAGCGGTGCTCCTCTGCCATCAACTCCGCTGGACTGGCCATGTTGTCTGAATGCCTGGTTACCATCTCCCAAAGCAGTTACTGTACTCCAAACTTAAGAATGGAAAACTGAAAGTTGATGGACAGGAAAAGAGATTTAAAGATAGGATTAAAGCCAACCTTAAAAACTGTAGCATAGACACAGAGAACCAGGAAGCTTCAGCTCGAATGCTCTATCTGGAGGTCAGCTGTTACCAACAGTGCTGTAGAATTCGAAGAGGCTTAAATAGAGGGCGAAATGGAGAAATGTGTCAAGAGGAAGGAGCATCAAGACAACCCTAATCAGAACTGCCTTCCATCTGGAAATGGATGTCCTCAATGTGGAAGAACATGCAGGTCAAGAATAGGTCTCTACAGTCACCCGTGGACCCACCACCAAGACCCTACACTTGGAAGGCCATCATACCTGGATAACATGGGATTGCCTAAGAAGATAATCAAACCACAGTTCATGAAAACATACAGAACTTGACAATGTAGTGAAATATGAGTAAAGAATGGGGTAACTGGGCTTGCAACAGTAAGATTTCCCCCCAAGGATTCCAGTGTAGTTTATTTCAGAAACCTTTTTGGCATATTAGAGTTACTTGAGTTGTGCAGATATAGCAGGATGGATGCATTTTACAGCTTAATATCAATCAAGAGAGTTGACTCTCTTAAGCATCAGATCCAGTTGAAGAAATTATTGTGTATTTTTATCTCATCAACTGCCTCTCTGAATTCATTTGGTTTTTTAGAATGTACAATAATTTATCTAGCCATGGATTTATCTAACTCAATACAAATTGAAATTCCCCCAGTAAACCGTTTCCTAGACTTCATGACCTATGCAAAACTTGAGATTTGTAAAGATTAATCATTTAACATTGCAAGACATATTTGTTTCATTTTTATTTCAAAACATATTGCATAGGGATCAAGAGCACCACTGTTATTATCTAATTTATGTGATGCATTTCATCACAATCACCCTGTATTATAGGCATTGTAGCTTCAGCCATAGTGATGCTTCCTCTTCTATGGTCTTCAGCAACCCTGGTATAATGTTCCCAGGGTCTTTAATATTCAAGTACATTGTTGAAATGTAAAGTACTTCAGAGGGAGGAGAAAACAGATAAAAATTGCCCCCCCCCCCTTTCATTCCTCCTGTACAATTTTTCATGTGGAACAGAAACTTATGGTCAGAAGAAACCTGTTCGTGAGAAGGAAAGTCTGGATCCAATCCAATGAAGATAGGAATAGGTATATTTCATTACTAAAGATTAAGCAGCACATGTTTTTAATCTGACACATTGCTGTCCTCAAGTGAGTACTGCAGAAAATGGTGCACTGTATATATTACTTCAGGTATGCTTCCTTCACTAGTCATCTTTCCTTTCCTCATCTTCACCTGATTTTTTGGTCCTCCCTCCCACAGCCATTCCCCATTCTGTTGGTATTTTGTCCCATCTACCTGGCTATTCCTCCAAACCTGAAGATACCTTATTATATTATTTGCAAATATATATGATACTGCTTATATCAAAATATTTCCAAGATGTGTACATCTGCTAAATTTCTTGCTTGATACAATACTGCTATTTTGTCTACATAAACAATACTACCAATATCCCAAACATTGGAAATAAATTGAATGAAGCATCTGTTGTTTTCTTTCCTTTAACCATACTATCAAAGTTTTCTATTCTTCTGTGTTAAATTCACTTACATAGAATCAGAACTCCCAACAAAATTCACAGTTACTTTTCATGGAGAGACTTTTGTAACTTATTCCATGACATATTTTGGCAAACTAGACGATGTCATTTACTATTAGAAAATTTGTAATGTATGCCTTTTTTCAAAACTGATGTTTGTCTTTCAGTTCTATATACATAATGATTTGGATCAGACTAATGTGGAGAAAAAAAATAGAATACTTGGAGAAAGACTCTGAAGTCAGGTCCCCAAAAGGTTTGAAGATCTGGCAGTTACAAGCAGAGGTAGGTTTACCCAAATCCTATGTACATAATGATTAAAATTTGTATACTAAAGCATACTATTATCTTCATACATTTTTCCAACTGATACTCTGATTCTAAATACTTTTCCTTGAAAGTGGTAGAGACTATGCAACTCCTATAATTAATCTATTTACCCTCCACAATTGCAGCTCCACAGAAACATGCTTCAGCAATCAGGCCTGCAAATGAAGCACATGGCTACCTTCCAATGCTTAATCATAAATCAAGAATGTGCTAAATCCAAAATATATAGGTGAAGAAAATACTATGCTATGAAAAAAATATTCTGTCTCTCTGCTCCCTGCCCCCAATTCACTACACATCTTGTCTGCAATCCATGGTGGAAGCATGTGCCAGTGATGGTACAATCTTCTGCAGTGCATTTGTCTTGCATTTAATAAGCGACTACATGGTTTTTGCAAACAAGCCAAACAGGAGGCTGGCTTTTGGGGCAGTGATAAGCAGAGTCTTGAGAGTGACGCCCATAGTGGTGAGAGGCAGCCAAAATCTCATAATGGGAAAGCCTTGAGTGGTACCCATGGCCAACTGGAGGTATACCTCCAGAGTAATAGACTTCCCCCTATCAGCCGGATAATACACTGCAGATCCCATGCCATAAAAGGCCTCCCTGCAAGGAGAGTCTCAAAATGATGTCTGACAAAGGCTGAGATAAAAGTTGCTAATAGACTCCCGTGATGGTGAAGGGGAATAACGCAAGCCATGATCCAGTTAAGGCGAACTCCCTGAACAGGGCTTGTCCTGGTACCTCTGCCCTGAAACGCCTAGGATGGGGGAGTGCCACTGGTGCCTCTCCACCGAAGGCAGCAGAACCCCCATCTGGTGGCTGCTTACATAGTAATGCTCTTGCCTCTCCATAATAGAGGGAGGAGGCATTGCACACGAGGCGCTTGTAGGGGCATACTTCAAGGGAGGCAACACCTGAGAGTCAAGTGGAGCTGCATCACACAGGGGCGGGGCAGGTGCAGGTGCAGGTGAGGTTTGTTGCCGTTTTGACACCAGTTGGGACAGTTAGAAGGCCGTAGGATGTTGTGACCCAGCCGTGGGACATATTTTCACCCAGACACCACACTGGAATGAGAGAATCCACAAAGTAAAGTTTATTAAGGAGGACATAAAGAGAAGAAAAAGAACAATAAACAAGAACAATAAAAAGACAAAGCCAGAATCTCCAAAGTTGCTGAGTATAGTTGACAATCAGTTTCATGAATAAAGCCACATAAATTCAAAAAATTAGAACCTCACTTTGAGTCAATACGGTGAAACAAGGCAAAATCCATATGCTTGATCAAAGTTATATCCAGAACTTGAGAACAAAACAGAAAATAAACCAGACCAAAAATCTTGAAGACATGAACAGGAAATACAATCCAGAAATTTGAAACTTAACCAAGAAGACATGAGCCAGACTCAAAATCCAGAAACTTGAACACATGAAGCAAGACTGTAGAACTTAAGAGTTGTTCCCACTTGAAATGCCACGATGTTCTCACAAAGAGCTGTCTACTTGGAGCCCACTTAAAAGCCTCAGTCCCCTCCCATGACATCACTCCTCATACACGTGGTTCTTCGCTGCTTATTTCAAAGCCGCTGGGAAAAGTAAGTCTTTCTTTCACTCTCTCTTGGTCAGCTGCAGCCTCTCTGACATAGCACAAAACTCACACTCCCCCAAATTCCTCTCAGGAGCAAACTCTGGCAGATTCTCATGGGAACAGATTTCCCTTTCTCTAACATCCTGAGAACTACTGGGAGATTCACTAACACATCTCTCCATGCCACTTCTATCCCCCCAAACCCACTTCTGAGACCCCACAAAATCCCCCTTCCTCATCCTCTGAAGCATCAGATTCTTCACAAACCACAATATGTGCCTTCTTTTGGCATGGAGCCAGTTTCTGGGTTTCCCTCTCCAGGAGATACCCAAAAATCCAAAACCCACACCTGAGAAGGCTAAGGAGCTATTGTGGTGGGAGCTGGCAACTCCGACACGGCCGATTTGTTTGGCCAGAAAGGGGAGGCTGTAAGCAATAGGATGAAAGAATAGTCCATCCAGTTCAATGGTCACTATTGATTAGCACTGAAGAGGCAGCCAAAGAGTAGTCAAAAACAGTCCAAGTCAAACACAGGAAAACCACAAAGTAGGAGTAACTGGAGAGAAGTCAAACTATCCAAAGGCCAACATGAAGAGACAAGTGTAGGAGTAGGCAAGAGAATAGTCAAGTCAGTCAGAGTCAAACACTTAATGTAGGTAATTTACCTAAGAGAAATTCCTTGCTTCTGCTAACACTGTGGAGAAAAGGAACCGAGGTGCTAGCCCCACCTGATGGCTATATATCTTCCAGGGGAGGGTTCTTAAGGTTATAGAGAAATCTGAGCTGTCCTGTGCCTGCACATAAGAACCTATATGTGTGATTTCACAGAGACCATAAAGAAGAACCATTGTATCCTCAAAGAGATGACAATTGGAAAAGCACATTTTCTATAAAATGCATTAAATTATATCATTGCTTTTAATGGTGAATCCTTTTCATGCACATGAGAATGTATTCAAAGTAATTTCATTTGCTGCTTCATGGTTTTAGTACCAATGTTATTTATGTTATTGAGAGTTCCTGCAAAACTATACATGAAACAGAGCATTAAGGTCTTAAATAGTACTGAGCATAAATGTACATTCAGGATGGCAGAGCTAGAGAAATATTAGCTGTACACTTTCTAAAACACAATTGTTTCATTGATTTTTGTCTTTTAAAGGTACTGTATTGAAAATAAATCTTCCCATTATATTGTTTAAAACGTACAATTAAGTGATGAAGTAGCTAGGTTCTAAAGAGTAAGACAGTATAGAATTTCACTCAGTCCTTGGTCAAGTCTTTTTCTTTCCTCGCGTTCCATCTCTTGTTACAGAGCTGTGGTTGTCCAGTTTGAATAATGTATTTATAAATATCAAAGATCTACATGCAAACTCTATTTTAAAAGCTTTAAAAGACTTGTCCCTGGATAGGGGCAACCCCTGCCCATAGCAAAAGTGGAAAAACTGCAAATATCCCTGGATGAGGAAAATGCTTCATCACCACTGTCGTCCATGGGGAGGGAGTGTACCCACAATGGTTCCAGAGAAAAGGGGGAGCGAGGGAACCACATGCCATTTCACTTATTCTGCAGATCCCAGTTCTTTTCCCCCTTCCTGTGATGAAGACATGTATCTGTTCCTGCTGCGAGTGCATCTTTTGCCCAGGTACCAGAAAAAAACAGGAATCAATGTATGTTCTCCTGCTATATCACTTACCTTACAGATTTCAACTGCTTTTCCTCTTCCTGTCTGCCAGGTGTTTTGGTTTCCCACATTTCCCCTACTTTGGCCAGGTGGAACAGACACTCATGGCACACAGAAAAAGAAAAGAGAACCAGGATCCACAAGGTAAGTGAAGTGGCATGTGGGTGACCTCCCCCTCTTTATGCATGCTACAAGTGTCTGTTTTGCCCAGGCCAAGGAAGTGAGGTACTGGGGGAAAAGAAACATGCGGCAAACAAAAGAAGGAGGAGGAGACTGCTATGTGCACTCCTAAACGTCACTTATCTGGTGGATCCCGAATTATTTTCCTCTTCCTGTTTACTATGTGTTTCTGTTGGCCCCACTTCCTCCCTGAAGCAAAATGTTGGTACAGCAGGCCAGACATAGTATTCACAAAATTCAACTCTGATATGTTCTTCCTAACAATCTCTGACTCTCCCTCAGGAATTCTGGAGATGGAATTCTGCATTTCACCAAAGGCCTATTGCCCACTCTCTATCTAAGGCCGACTCTACACTGCCATATAATCCAGTTTCAGAATGCAGATAAAATACACTGAACTTGATTATATGACTCTACAATGCCATATAATCCAGTTCAATCAAGTTAATCTACATTCTGAATCTGTATTATATGGCAGTATAGATCCAGCCCAAGAAGGAGTGGTTTCCTTTCATCTATGTCTTCCCAAATGGGTGTCTGCCCTCTTTTGGTGTCATCTTTTTAATGGCAGCTGGTAGCACCCTACCACATAAAGATACATTGAGAATTTCCTGAACCCATCTGGCCACTCACTACTCAGAAAAAGTTACAAAGGAATAATAGGCTATCCTGTTTTTCCTAGACATATGCAACAGTATGGCAAAGTGTATTTGCGGCACATAGTGTCGTATCCAAGATCATACATGTCAAGAGTAGTTCACAGAAGCCACGGATACAAAATTTGTATACTAGAAGTATAAATCAGATTAGTCAATTGTTTTTTGCAACTTGGAGGAACCAGTGGTACTGTTTTTCAAACAAAGTTGTTTGAAAAAGCATCCAAAGTTCAAAGTCATTTAGTCTTAGCCCTCAATGTGAGACAAGCAAAATTACATCAGTACACATTATGTGAAATATCTTTTCCCCTATTTCCCCATACTTTCTTTATCGTTTCTAACCATCTCAATGCATTTGTTCACTGCTCTTATTTGAATTCTGATTGTGTTTCATAAGCAGACCCCTTGCTACTGACAAAAATTTCCTTGGACCCAAACAGTTTTTTTGTGTTAGTCTTGAGCCTACCTTAGCTACTGCCAATTCAGAAATAGCAAGTTACCAAAGGTTTACAGACCTTTTACCACTTACCAAAATGATTAAAAAATGGAAAAACAGGAGCTTACAGAGCTGGATATGTTTAACCTGGAAAAGAGAAGGTTAAAGGGTAGCATGACAGCCATGCTTCAAAGTTGAAAAGAATATTATCTTGAAGATGGGACAAGCTTGTTTTTGCTGCTCCAGAGAGTAGGACATGGAGCAATGGATTCAAACTGCAGGAAAAGAGATTCCACCTAATGCTGGGAAGAACATCCTGGTGGTAAGAGCTGTTCAACGGTGAAATGTGCTGCCCGTGGTGGACTCTCCCTCTCTGAAGGTTTTAAAAAGAGGCCAGATAGCCATCTGTCAGAAGTGCTTTGTTTGTATATTTCTGATGCCAGGGGTTTGAAATTGATGCCCCTCAAGATCCCCTTAAACATAAGGGTTCTATGATTATAAGCTTTTCCTTGGGCCACTACCACAGACAGGCAGAAGATCCGAAGTTCACAACAAAATCTGAGGTCTACAAGGCAGCTAGTTCATCTTATATTAAAGGCTTTTGCTTTTATCAATATAATGTTTTCAAGTGGGCTATTTCTTTCAAATTTAAAAAGAAGTATTCACATCATGTGCTTTCCCAACTTTTCCAATTTCTTGATGCGCTATATTTTCTTTTTAGTATGGCTAACCTTTGCAATGCATTTGATAGCTAGCTACCTGTTATCTGATTCCTGCTACAAGGAGATCAATCTATTTGGACCAGGCCTTTTCTTTAAAATTCTCAAAAACAATTTGGCGCATCCTTGACTTAACCTTCTCTTGGATATGCTTGAAATATGTGAATTTACTGCTCAAAAACCTATCTCTATTAGTTATTTATTGAGGGTTTTGTTGATTATTTGCTCTTCACAGTCGAACACTGATTAACAGTGTGAAGCCTGCCAAGTCCAAAGATTAAAGGATGGCATATTTTCATTTATATTTCTATAGTCCATTCTTATCCCAAGACTACTGCTAATCCAAGAAACAATTTACTTGAGTTTTGACTCCATTGCTCATATTTTCCTGAGCAGAATAAATTAGATAACAATGGCCATAAAAGCTTTCAGGGCTTTCCCAGAAGATTTTGTGTAATAAACTAATGCAGCTACTTTATTTGATCCACTCAATAAGAGACACACAACATATTTTAAAACACATTTTACAAAGTTACTTGTAGAAAGAAAGACTAAAAGCAGAATAAAATGAACTAAAGTATTTATGCTTCCTGTTGAGTTGAGACATGTACATGCAAAAAAAAAACAACAACAACACACACACACACACACAAACATACATGCCACAAGTCAACAGGGTTATCAACTAATCAATTTCTTATAGCACTGGCTTTCATGGACTAATCCACCACAGTCACCAAGTGACAGATATACATTATTGGCTTACTAGTGCTAGGATGTATATACTATCAGCAAGAGTTATGTGAATGACCTCTTCATCAATGTAATGGTCACTGTCATTATGCTTTTGTGATGCCACAATCTGCAATGCCCCCACTCACTACACCTACCATGTGTATTGCATAGATATTTGAAATTTCAGATAACACTTTGTACATTACAAGTGATCTGAAGTTCACAAAACCATATTTTATATAACATTTTATAGCACTGCAGCATGGTTTTCATTTTGCTGCAATAGAATGATGTGGCACTGGCTACTTCCTTTAGAAAACGCTGTGAAGATATGCATCTGTTCCTCAGATGAGACACTTATGAACAGCTCTCAAAGTGTTCCACATGTCATGGTTATATGACACCCAGTACATCTTGAGAGTCATTGATCCACTTCACAACTTTATTGAAGCCTACTATTATAGAAGCATGAGCACCTCATTTTACCTGTGTCTTATATCAATTACATTCTTCACTTAATATATTCCACCACTCCTCATATTTTCCAGTTGGAGAGATTAGAGTCAGAATATGCATTGAACTTGGAAAGACAAGAAATCCTCAAAACAGAAGAGAAGGAATTAGACAGAGAAAACAGAAGCCTGAAGTGGAAGGTGAAAGATCTTCAGGATCTTCTTGACAGGAAAAGTGAACTGTCCACAGCACATTTATGTGGAGATCTCAAGACACCACATAGTTAAAAGATAACAAAAATATGTATGATACCTAAGTATGATATGTGTGATACCTAGCAGTTTAATGATGGTTCAATGAAACAAACAAAAAATTAGAAAAGAAAAAACCAGCTTTGATTTTGTACTATATACTTATCCCAGGAATTATATCCTTGCCTTTAATATTTACATGTTTAAAACCCCATGTTTAATATATAGATATTGGGACAGGACCTTTCTAAGTTTAGTGCCTTTTACGCACAATAAATCACGATAAATAAAACTGTGAAGGCAGTTTCACTGGGCAATAACATGTTTTTTTTCCTGTAAAAAGCATTCCATGGTTGCAATTTCTATATTAAATGTTTTCTTCTTTATGTTACAATCAACCCTCCAGAATTTCAGTTTTGACTTTTGCAGATTTGATTATTCACAAATTCAAAATGTTCTCTCTATGAATCTCCATGTCCTCCAATGTGACTCTATGATCAATGTCCTCCAGTTATGCTGGAGTCTGTAGAGATTTCTAGTAAGAACAACTGTCTAGGAATCTCTAGGTCCTCAAGTGCAAGTCTGTGGTCCTTTTCCAGCAGAAGTTGATCATACAATCATGCTGAAATATCTAGAATTTCCTAAAAGGATGTTCTCTAAGCTTAAAAAAAAGGCCTTGTCTTTATTTGTGGTTTTCCATTTTCACGGGGTCCTGTATTCCATCCCCAATGAATGTGGAGGGCTGACAGTACTCTTTTACATCAGAACATTACAAGATTTTTTTAAAAAAAAATTCAGTAAACACCTAATCTTTGTTAACAGTTGACTATTCTTACCTTGTTCTGTCAAGACTGTTTTTCAATGCTGTTCAGAATTTCATAGATGGAATCCTCACTGAGGCAAACATTTCATTGTTAGTCCCAAATAGTGCATACTCAATTAATCAATGAAAATTATATAAGAGTTGATCATTCAACCCATTGATTAAGTAATACACTTAAGCTTAAAGGAACATTTGCATTTAGGTCTGGACAATTGTGTATGTGTTCTATTATTGATGGATGGTGTTATAGAAAGTCACTCCAGATTAGCCAAATAAAAACTGCCAATTAATTGGATGCAGATTTCTCTACCAATTCACTCTCATTTGTTCCCCAGATAAGGAAAGCATTTACCAAATTATGTTACTAGATCACATCATCAGTAGTAGTTCTGACTGCAGATATTTGAGAACACCCATAGCCTGGAAAGAGTTATACATGAAGCTGAACATATTGAGAACCTCACTATCTCTTCCATTTCCCCATGTACTTTTCTCCCAAAGAGAACCTTTTATCTCACAATTTGACAGTTTTGATAGATGAGCTTGGGTAGGGAAAAAGGTAATATTTTTACTGAGAGATGTTCACAATATAGTTTCTTATAATTTGCCCTTGCAGCAAGAAAATATCAAGTGAGTTTGTAAAAACCCATCAGTCTGGCTGAACATTTAAAATTATTTCATCTTGCCGTATTGCTTTGTATTAGCAATAATCTTCTGAGTTGTTTGGAAATCTGAATGAGTGTTGTTTTTAGAGCTCTGGATGGCAGTCTTGTAAATATTTTTATATTGCATATAGTCTGCTTCTGTTTTTGTACCTTTATTAAGTCTGTTCTGCAATGACTTTTCATCACAAGCAATAAACTGTGTAATAAATATGATATTCATGAGGAAATGGGCCAGATATCAGACTGTTTTTTGTGATCATGCTGTCTGGATTCCATTTGAAGAGTTGCTGAGTTGGAAAATTGTACCAAAGTTTGCATTTTAAGATGCATCTACAACCATTTTTCCCCAATGACTTTTTTCTTCATATTTTGAATTTGGACAATCATACCATCCATCTATTCATATCATTCTTCTGGATTTTTAAAGGACATTAAATTGGCTATTTATTGATGGAAGATACTATATGTCACAAATTTCCTTGCTGCTCTCCATTAGTTTCTTTAAATTATGTTATCAGATCTGTTGATATCGATATTGGTGGATGGATACTGTTGTCCTCTCACATTGAATCACTATTCCCAGGCATTTCCAGATCTTGTAAAAAAAATTATATAATTTTTTTAAACATGGCTGCATTCCATAATACTGTATATATTCCTACACTTTAATTATTTTGTTGTTTTAAGTCATTATAATTATTTAATGAAGTTATTTTATGCAGTTGTGGAATGGAGTAGCCTACACATACTCTCTCGCTTTGCCAGATACCATAAGACAAGAAAGAATAAGACTGGAGTAAATGCATTTTGGCATTTAGTTTGGGCTGGCTGGTGTTTTTGTCATTATTTATTTATTTACTTATTTACAACATTTATATCCCGCCCTTCTCACCCGAAGGGACTCAGGGCAGCGTACAAATTGGCAACAATTCAGTGCCTGCACATAATTAAAACAGCAATGAAAATCCAATAAAACAATTAAAACAATATAAAAATATAAAACATATGATTAAAATCTATTCCTCCAAAATCCTCGTGCTGTAGCCGTAAATCAGTCTGGGGTCGTCTTTTATCATTTAATCTTTGAAAGCCTGGGCACATAGCCATGTTTTCAGGGCTTTTCTAAAAGTCAGAAGGGTTGGGGCGTGCCGTATTTCTCTGGGGAGGGTGTTCCACAGCCGGGGAGCCACCACCGAGAAGGCCCTGTCCCCCGTCCCCACCAGCCGTGCCTGTGAGGCAGGCGGGACCGAGAGCAGGGCCTCACCAGATGACCTTAGGGATCTTCCTGGCTCATAGGAGGAGATACGTTCGGACAAGTAGATTGGGCCAGAACCGTTTAGGGCTTTATAGGTCAAGACCAGCACTTTGAATTGGGCTCGGTAGCATATTGGCAGCCAGTGGAGCTGGCTTAACAAGGGGGTGTTATGCTCCTTGTAAGCTGCCCCAGTTATTAATCTGGCTGCCGCCCGTTGTACTAGTTGGAGCTTCCGGGCCGTCTTCAAAGGCAACCCCACGTAGAGAGTGTTGCAGTAGTCCAAACGAGCTGTAACCAGAGCGTGAACCACCGTGGCCAAGTCAGACCAGCAAGTCAGTCATTAACTTGCTATCTTACTTATTTAAAAAGCAGGGGAATAGAGAAGAAGAAAAAGAGTGAAGTTGTGTTTGGAATAGGGACATGGAATGGGAAAGTGGTGAGGTGGAAGAGAAAGTGATTTGTTTGCTAGACTAGACATTCAGAATGCCATGACCATTGCAACTAATGCCCACCCCCCCGGTTACTTTTATTGGCTTGAGTAGTAACATTTTAATTAAGTCTCTTTCCAAACCAAGTAGATTAATATATATCCTTACAGTGTAATTAAAGTGATATAAGCAGGGCCGTAGCCAGAAAAAAATTTCGGGAGGGGTTTTGAAAATTTCGGGGGGGGGGGGGGTTGAACCCCTAGCACATACCCCTCCTCGCTACAAACCTGTCAATATCTGCTTGAGATAGTGCCTGGAGGGACTCTTAATGTTTTGCATCTCATAGACTTAGCATGGAGATTTGGTTAACCAGTTAAAATTCATGAGTAAATGAGATTTTTTTTATAACTTGAAAAATTTCGGGGGGGGGGTTGAACCCCTAAAAAACCCCCCTCACTACAGGCTTGGATATAACTGTGTAACGTAAACAGATCCCCACCCCCAAATTGCCTGCTTAAAACCTGTATCTATAGGCTCAACTCATTCCAACAGTACTTTGTTGCTCTTCCTCTCTTAATCACCATCCAGATATATCCACTCAATCTTCATACACATTCCTAGTTTGGTTAACACTGAAATACAACAACATAAGCTATTTCTGCAATTTATGTAACATCACAATTATTCAGTTTTATATGTACATCTTGGAAGCCATTCCAGTACTTCTCCTTGTACCTGTTTCTCTACCAAGTGTTTCTCTACAAAAATATCCACTTTATTTAAAAAATACTTTACAAGTCATCTGACAAGTACTAGATGGAGCTAAAGAGTTCATTTTAGATCATGGTTGAAATGATGAAAAAGCTGTTATTATGCTGATTAAAACAGAAATAACTAGATAACAAAGATGGCTCTTTGACAATATGATCATTTTAGAGTTCAGAAAGGTTAGAGATGCTTTTGAATTCTCTAAATCACTCTGACAGTTTGACGCTGGCTGAAGAATTCCAGAGGTTGTGGTGCAAGGAAGACATACTCCAAGTTCTGAATCCTTTATACCTTAATATCTGAAAAAGTCCCTCTGTATTCAATGGGGGTTCCTTATAGTAAGTGTATATACTATGCATGCATAAACTTTTGCCCTCCAGGTGTTTTGGACTTTAACTCCCATAATTCCTAATTGGAGGGCTGAAGTTTGCCCATGCCTGGTATATAAGATAGCATCCTTGTAGAGCAATCCATATCCTCTCAGCTGCCTGACTTGTTAAGATGCATTTGGAGTATAATTTTACCAGGTGAGACAAGGTTTGGATTTCTCTTTAAATTGATCTTTAAAGGTATATACCCAAAATGCAAGGAAATTTGAACCATAGATCTTCCTGCTAGGATGTCTTAAAATATGGCTGCATGATACTGATCTGTGGTATACATTTTCCTGATTTGGAGCAAGGATATGATTGTAATATTTTGTTTGCTTTAAAGCAAAAAGTCTGCAGAACTTCTTTTTTTTAAATGAAAACATCAGAAAAATTCTTTGTAAATTCCATAAAACACATTCCAACATCAGAAGTTGTTAATCAAAAATGAACTTTACATAAGGATGGACCAAGGATGTGTTGTCCAAGAAATAAAACAATAAATAAAATGGTAACCCAAAAATCAAGGGTACCAGCATCCATGATTTTTAAACGGCAGTGATGCAATAGAAACACAATCTGAACTATAAATACAGAATGGCTAGAACCACCTGTTATAAACACATTTGAGACTTTGTTTTGGTCTGCTTTCCTTGAAGGCTCACTTTAAGACCAGCTTTTATGAAACAAAAAGAAAAATGACAAGATGAATAATGTATCCAGAGGTAGTATGAGCATAAGATCATTTATCTTCATTGGATGCATTGCCAGTGCTTAATTTGCAAAAGGGAAGGTGTCTAGAGTGCCAGATGCTGGCACAAGAGCTTTGACTTGACTTTCAGTACAGTACTTGTTCTCCTTAAGTCGACAGACAACCTGAAGTAACATATACAGAAGAAGTACATTGTATATACACAGGAGCAGTTTTCTTTCTGCTTAGATGCAAAGCATCTGCCCCTAAGAGTTGAAGGATCACACAGTTGCCATTGGAATAGCTTCTGGTGTTGTAAGACTAGTTGTCTCCTGAATTGCAGTCCATGGTATGGTAGCAAATATTGAAGGCCAAGTGATCATCATTATCTCCATTGCCAAATCTCCTAAGAATTTTTTAAATGGAGGCAGTTGTGTAGATTTTAGCAGCAAACCAGTTCTAGTATTTTTAACTTGATCATTAACAGACCTTTTAAAATCGTCATTCAAGATCACGAAATTTCACAATACTTTGATTTGCAAGATAAATACCATTAACCATAAAACATTAATTTAAGGGAGTTCACTGGAGAATGCTAAGATGAATTACATATCTCATGTTTCCCGCAGATTTGGATATGCTGGGCCTTCCTGAAACAAGCGATGCTATAACACATCTTGATTTTAGTAAGGTCTTTGACAAGGTTCCCCATGGCATTCTCACAAATAAGCTAATAAAATGTGGACTGGGCAATACTACTGTTAGGTAGATTAGAAACTTGTTAAATCCAAAAGATGTTTACCAGTGACTCCTCCTCATCTTGGAGAAAAGTAACAAGGAAAGTCATTGACTCTGACGATGGAATAAAAAGCATGTTTATCAAATCTGCAAATGTAAATTGTCAGGATAGTTATTATTTCAAAGGACAGAATCAGAATCCAAAATGACCTTACCAGATAAGGGACCTGGGCCAAAATTAACAAAATAAATTTCAAAAGGGAGAAATGTATGGTATTACATTAAGCAATACAAATAAAATGCAGAGATATAGGATGGGTGACATTAACTTGAAAACAGTACATGTGAGCGGGATCTAGCAGTCTTAGTAGACCACAAACTGAGCATGAGTCAACAATATGTTGTGGCAGCTTTAAAAGGCAATGCAATTCTAGGCTGCATCAATAGGAGTATAGTGTTGAGATTGAGAAATCCATAGTCCCACTCTATCCTGCTTTGATCAGACCTCATCTGGAATACCGTGTCTAGATCTGGGCATCACTATTCAAGAATGAAACTGACAAGCAGGAACACATGTAGAGAAGGGCAACCCACATAACCAAAGGTTTGGAAATGAAGCTCTGTGAAGAATGGCTTAGGGAGCTGGGTATGTTTACCTTGGATAAAAGAAGGTTATTTAAATATTCAAAAGGATGTCATATTTAGGAGGGGGCAGACTCATTTTCTGATACTCTAGTCTAGAGGCACGACAATGGATTCAAATTACAGGAAAAAAGATTCCATTGAAATGTTAGGAATAAGGAGGAGCCCCCGGTGGCACAGTGGTGCTGGCAGGACTGCTGACTTGAAGGTTGGGTTGCTGGCCTGAATATTACCGGTTCAAATCCAACCTGGGGAGAGCGCGGATGAGCTCCCTCTATCAGCTGCAGCTCCATGCAGGGACATGAGAAAAGCCTCCCACAAGGATGGTAAAAACATCATACATCCGGGTGTCCCCTGGTCAACGTCCTTGCAGACGGCCAATTCTCTCACACCAGAAGCAACTTGCAGCTTCTCAAGTTGCTCCTGACATGAAAATAAAAATTAGGAGGAACTTCCTAGCAGTAAGAGCTGTTTGGCAGTGGACTATGCTGCCTCAGATCATGGTGGAAGTTTTTAAGCAGAGGCTGGATGGCCATCTGTTGGGGGTGCTTTGATTGTGCTTTTCTTTCCTGGCAAGGGGTTGGATTGTATGCCCTATGTGGTCTCTTCCAACTCTACGATTCTGTGTAGTATCAAACTGCTGTAAATGTAAATGTATCACAAGTGTGTATGAATTGCAAATATGATAAACATGATACTGTTCCCCTAGGAACCTGAAATGTATGATATTAAAAAGATTGTTCGACTGCAACTCCCATTAGTCTTTTTCAGTGTTGCTAAAGTAATAGATGGTGGGAAACAAAATCGAACACTATCTAGTGAGCCATACATTTCACCTTCCTGCTTTAGGGTATTAGCAGTAAAAAAAAATATCCTCAATGAGCACATGTCTTCTTTTATTCAGTAGTTCGCTTCAGGGAAACTAAGTGGTCAGATTTTCCTGACTGTGAGCAAAGTAGCTTGTGGGTAGATGTGACAATGATATTTGGATTTAGATCAACAATTTCTTTTTCTTCTTCTTAAAGAGATTTCTCTTACATGCCACTCTTAGCTATACTCAAAACAAAATATAAGCGCTATTCTATAAGGCCTTTGCTGACCTCCTACTGTGATAGAATAATACATTATTACTTTCCCATCTTTCCATCTACAGCTCTAAGACTAATATATATCATATTTCCCGTCAGCTCTCCTGCCAAGATTTTTAGACAGGTGACTTGACTGAATGAAAGATGTGTATCAAATCTAATATTCACTGTACTTGAAACTTTTAAAAATACTACCATGCTATTTTTTCAAATGTATTCTAAAAGTCTGTAGAAAATGTGGCTTTTACTGTATTTTATTAGTGTATAAAACATGGGAATCAAAATGCTTTATGTAGCTATGCAAGTTTTATGTACTCAACTGTTAAATACTAATTTGACAGAAGGAAAGCAGAGAAATGCATCTTTTAAAGTCAAAATCATATCTATCCTGAAAAATAATTTTTTTCTAAAATTATATTTGCAATCATGGCAGCTCATAGATAAGCTCTAAATTCACAGAAAGATCACAAGCTTCCCCATGCCAGGAAGAGGAAAATACTGAAAACCAGCATTTGATTTGGGTTAAATAAATGGTTGAGGTAAGGGAATCAGATTGGGCACTGTATATATATTTCATTTATAGCAGTACAGTGAGGTTTATACAGTTTAGTTTCTGAAGACTACGGTAATTTATTTATAAACCTATACTGCACGTTTTTATAGACGACGAAAAGATATATATTGATAGTAACATAAGCCTAGCAAATAGGTCCATCAGCTTTAGTGTTCATATAGAGTAGCAGCAACAAGAAAATGTGGCATTTCTATATGATTTTTGACTATAACTCCAGCAATCCATCTTCATTGGCTGGGGCTGATGGGACTGAAGGCCAAAAACATCTTCAGGGCCATGATTTGTTGTGTAAAAGAAATCGGAGACCATGGCGGCACATCACAATCACTGGGTCTCTGACATTATTTTCTTGTCTAATAAAAGTTAGCAAGCCATGCCATCTTTTTTGTTGTTTTTCTGTAACAATATACAACAATTGTATCTTATCCTAAAGTCAGACTGTTGATTATTAAATAGACAAATTATTTCTGTGTTATTGTGAATGATGTACCACAGTCATGGACTTGCTCTCTGTGTAGTCATTACATGTGATGTAATTTGGTTTCTTCAGCGTTCTTTTACTTTCTTGGTTTAATCACTACTGGTTTTTTTTTTCATTGCTAAAAATGGGGTGGGAGAAATCATAATTCTAAGAAGTATAGGTTCATCTAGTTATTGTAAGCTGCCTTAACAGCCAGGCTGGGACAAAGGCAAGATATAAATAAAATAAAATCAATAAATAATACCTATTTGTCCTGAGTAATAATTTAAATTTCAATTGGGCTAGTACTACATTAATCTTTTCTTAGGATTTTTTCCAACTTGCCAAATTGTGAGTATAAAGAAAACCTATGATAGGTTGTTTTTAGGGTCATCGTAAGGTAGGAATGACTTGAAGACACAATGATTACAACAGCCACAATAATGTAGTAGCTAGATTTATGCTTTGCATAAAGCTTACTTTATATTTATTATTACTACATTTTTCCATAACAAGAATGTTTAATATTCAGACTCCGACATTTAAGAGACACATTCTTGAATTTAATGTTAAGCTGTCCATTGCAAATTAGAAAGTAACCATTTTCAAGGACCTAAACTGAACTTTAAAGGTTTCAGTTTCATGAACTCCAGATGAAATTGCATTTTAGGATGCAACCATCTCATTTACATTTAAATCTAACAACTTTTAGATATTCTTCTAAAATAGTTTAATTTTTAAAGTCTCTGAGGTTTAAAGGTGAGATTGTAGGCAATTTATACAGAACATTTACATTCCAGTGATTGTGACATGGCTATCCAAAAGGAGTCTAGGGGCCTGATCAGTTAATGTTGTCTAAAATGGAAATATTAAATTCATGCTTTTCACTTGTGTTTTTCATATGTCTTGTTAAAACCAGTGTCCCTGAATATATTTACACATATGATTTCTAAATACAGTATAGTTAAATTGGTTCAATTTTTGTTAGCTCTTACCTGGGCCAATACAACTGAAGAAGGAGATTGACAAACTGGTGAGTGTGCAGAGAAGGGTAACCATTATCAAAAGTCTGGAAAAACGTTATGAAGAACAGCTTAAAGAGCTGGTATAGTTAGTTTGGGGAAAAAGAAATTGAAGAAATGCATCTTTAAATTTTTGAAGAAATGGAAGTAAACTTGTTTTCAGCTATTCCAAAGACTAAGGACTTTATCCCATGAGCAGAAGGGAACTGGGGGAAAGTGGGGGAAAGCATCCTTAATAGTAGGGACCCAAGCTACCCAGGTAAGGTCCATCTTCAAGGATGGCCAGCCATCCCAAAACATTTCCCCTTCTGGTTTTCCTTTGCTTTCCACTGCTGTCTTCAATCAGGAGTCGAGAAACACCCAACTTCTGAAAATGAAGTCTTCTGACTGTCCTCACATGCTGGAAAAACAAATTTCCATGCAGAGTCACCGAAAGTGGCTGTGTGTCATGGGTTAGCTTCCACGGGCCTGCTTACGAAGATGATAAGAAAACAGAGGGGAATTAGGGTGGAATAAGTATGTTTTTAAGAATTCCCTATTTTTACAAGGGAAAAAACTGCCCCAGAGGCAGAGGTGGTCCAACCGCATGGAGAGGGAGGCATTTGCCTGTGGCACCATCGTCCCGGGGTGCAGTTGAGCCCCCGGGAGGATGGCGCCACCCCCGCCTCCTTCTCCTTCACACCTGGGCCTTCCCGCCGTGGCCCACGCACCCTGGCCCCGTCTCCTGCCCAGCTCAGCCAGGCTGCGGCAGGAAGGTCCATCCAGGTCGCAGCGGGAAAGCCCAACCAGGCTGGCTGGGCCTTCTGCTGCGGCCCACATGCCCTTGCCCAAGCAGGTGGCGTGGCCGCCCGACGTGGGAGGCGGGGCCAGGGCACATGGCGTGGGAGGCGGGGCCAGGTCTGGTCATGCCTCCCGTGTCACGCAGCCACACCTCCCGCATCATGCAGCCACGCCTCCCGGATCGCACAGCCATGCCTCCCACATCATGCAGCCACTCTTCCCGCAGCGCGGGGGGGGAGAGGGGCACCAAAATTAATTTTGCCTACTAAGGCAAAATACCTATGGATGCCTCTGCCCAGAGGTTGGTGGATGCCTCTTCTTTAGAGGTCTTTAAACAGAGGTCGGATACATGCTTTTGAGAAGTACTTTATTTGTATTCTTGGATGGAAGGAGATTGGCAAGATGACACTTGTGGAGCTTGTTTCCAAAAGGTATCAAATCCATTTGAACAAATTGTATAGGAATTGAAAAAAGCATGCTGAAGATATGCATTCTTTCACTATAATATTCAATTTTCCAAGCCTTGTACAGAAGTGATTTGATATATTTTGATAGTTTTGATCTGTACGTAATATTCTACTCCTAGCTAACAATGTCCTGCCACTTATAACTTGTTTTTCAATCGTTTTCGATTTGTTGCCTTCTAACTCTATGGATACTGTAGTTTTGATTTAAAATGCAAACTGACATATCTTTTCTCCTCTGTATGTTTTCTTTCAATCTCTTTTCCCATGTTTTTGAACCCAATTTCTGTAAAACAATAAAGAAGTTTCAAATTGATGTTATCTGGATTTAGATTTTGCATTGTGTGATTTTACTGTTCTGAGCTACCAGGGTACTTTGGTACCCAAGGACATATGGTGGACAAAAGACGTGGTTCACCCCATTCTCTTAAAAAACTTTGGAGTGTATCTCATATTACTAAAATTGAGTGTCACTCCAATGAATGACCTAGCAAATGATGCATCTTGGTTACTGATTCTAACAGTAGTCTAGATACAATGCTGTCAGTTTGCAATTGAAGTGGGAGGACCCCATTCTTTCTTCTACTACTACTATGATGACCCTTGTGTTCTCAAAATCTGACCTGGAGGGATGGAAAGGAGTTATGCTATGTGATATAGTCCAAGGGAAAGACACCATTGTCCTGCTGTAATTGTGATTTGTCTGCCTTGTGTAATAAACTCCACAAAGTTTTGTGTAGGATGGAAAGACTGACAAATTCATCTTGTGCCAGTGGTGAATTCCTGAAGGAAGTGATGTAAATCCTTGCTTGTCTAATATGTATCTGAAAGGTTGAGAAAGTACAATAATTTCCTCTTTCTCTGCAAAATGCAAGACATTTTCTTTATTTTCTGAGATTATTCTATTTGAATGATTTTTGCACAAATTGTGTAATGAAACCACGAAAGCTGCCACCTTGTTGCATGGCCATTTCAAAACTGAAAGTATCCGATAGCTTGTTTGCATTTATTGGATCAGTCAATCAGGCTTGTACTTGCTCTGTGTGCTTTGCTTCACAAAGGCAAAAGGCAATTGTTTTGTGCAGAATGCAGATACACAAGGAAAGAAAAATGTTAATCTCTTTTTCATGTGGGTGGTGAAAATTTTTGGAGAACCTGACAATTTCTCACCAGGTTGTCTTGGGTTAAGGAGGCAAATTTTCTTTATGTTCCCAGAGAGCTCAATGTTCGATGTAAGACATGAGAAAACAGCTGACAAATGGAGCACACTTCAAATTCTTCTTTGCCAGCAAGGCAAGTACCATTGTAGCTAAGAAGCAAGTTTAAAACAGTAAACTTCAAAAACAAACTTTCCCAGATACCAATTAACTTTTAAAAACTTATTTTTGGTATATAACATTAAGGAGAGCTACATAGTTGTGGGAAAGAAATAAGAAGGCAATGAATGCATTATGAGTTAATACAGTCAGGTACTGCCTTCTGATCTCTCCCACAATTATGTAACTGTGCTTAAAGGCTCGTGGCTTTAATTTTATACTCTCCACTGGTGCATCTGAAGAAGTGGATTGATGTCCACAAAACTTCATGCTGAAATAAATTAATCCAAACGATGCTTCTAGATCAGTGGTTCTCAACCTGTGGTCCCCAGATGTTTTTGGCCTACAACTCCCAGAAATCCCAGCCAATTTACCAACTGAGAGTTGAAGACCAAAAACACCTGGGGACCCCAGGTTGAGAACCATTGTTCTAGATCCCTTCTCCTCCTTTCCCAGCTTCCTTTTTATGTTTTGGCAGACTAACATGACTATCACTTTGTAAATTAATGAATCTGATTCATGTATGGGGGAACTTTATATTGTTTATTTTCCTTTATTGAATCCCAATCTGTTGTTTGACTACATCAGGAAAGTAGGCGAGAAATGCTTGAAGGTAGTTTTGCCATTTCCCGTCTCTGAAATGTAGTTACTGATATTTGTTGGTAATGTCCCTTATAAGTACAGTAGAGTCTCACTTATCCAACGTTCTGGATTATCCAACACATTTTTGTAGTCAATGCTTTCAATACATCGTGATATTTTGGTGCTAAATTCGTAAATACAGTAATTACTACGTAGCACTGAAGTACTTTTTCTGTCAAATTTGTTGTATAACATGATGTTTTGGTGCTTGATTTGTAAAATCATAACCTAATTTGGTGTTTAATAGGCTTCTCCTTAATCTCTCCTTGTTATCCAACGTATTCACTTATCCAACATTATGCCGGCCTGTTTATGTTGGATAAGTGAGACTCTACTGTACTAGCCAGGACTGACACAGAGCGGGGTGTTAATCTCAAGCGTCGTCTTCCTTGGGTCACCAATTCAAAATGCATGGCCTTGATACATCATTGTGATGTCTCATGGGCCATGTAGTCCCGTCCCTAACACTGTTGTGACAGATGAGGAGGAAAACTTAGGTTTTCCTCCGTTTCAGTCAGAATTGGAACTTTCTCAGCCAGAACTGGAACCCTTGCACCTGCAGGAGATTTGCCTTCCAGAAGTTTGCCAAACAAGCCCTGAGCCAAAATCTCCCCCTTTTTCTCGCCGTGATTATTGTCAACAACAGAGAGGAGCTCAACAGGCTAATCGCAGAAGCCTGAGAATCGCGGCCAAACAAATGGTTGATTAGCCTGCTTCCCATGAGAAACTTTAGGGAGTCATGCATCTGGACCCAGAGAATGGCTTTCGCTTCTGGTTCCCCAGAGAATCTGCTCTTGGCGGGAAACCGAGACCCTACTTAGGTGTTTTGCCCACGAAGGAGTCTTGCGGAGTCAATTCGTCAGCTACGGGAGTAGGTTGTGTGTGGACTACGCTACTCCCGCGGTCGAGTTCTTGTTCCTGTTTCCAGCCCTGCCTTGTTTCCCAGGACCTTGCCTTGCTCCACGGACCTTGCCTTGTTTTTGGACCTCGCCACGAATTTACCACGGATCCTGTCCTTGCTCCACGTTCCTTGTTGCCTTGAATCAAGCTTTGTGTACCAAGAATCAAGTTATTTCCTTGCCTTGCCTAAGTTTCATGGACTAAAGGACCTTGTCATCTCCCCTCACTTTGCTTGGCAAAGTGAGTGTTTCGGTTACTGGATTACAACTTTGGACCTTACTATTTCATATTGGACATTGTTTTCCTGGACTATATTTGACCTTTCCTGAAAGGTCTTCTTCTGAACTATATTCTACATTTACTTTTATTGACTTTACATATTTCCTTAATAAAGATATTAGATAGATTCTGGCCTCTGTGTATGGTTATTGGTGCTCTGCAGCCTGGGTCGTGACAATCATTGAGTTAAGATTGCAGAGGAACAAAGAAGTTGCTTGTTAATGTAGAGATCAGTAGTTCACTTTCTCCCATATTCAAAGTTTGTTTAATCTGAAATTCTTTCCCTTTCATAGAACAAAAATAGACAAATTTTAATACGTTCATATCAAAAAGATGAAGTAGGTGTATACTCACCTACCCATTATTCATGAATGTGTTCAGAAATGTCTATGCTAATTAGTCATTACCAGTGGGAGACTATCAAGGCCAATATGCATTGAATCAAAGATACTTATGCCAATATTTTATTTGACTTCAAAAAAGGTTTAGCAAAGCCCTAATATATTTTTTCTTCATTGAAATCCCATAGACTTTTAAACTCTGATTGCTATATATATTCCATCCTAGAATCAGTTTAAAAGGTACCAGGTTCTCTGCAGGATGATTAGATCAACACATCTAGAACTGGTTTGAGGCCAGGAAGGTGATTACATTTATCAAGAAAACTGGCTTCAAATTGCTTTGCAGGGTTTCTCTCCACCCCCCACCTCAATTCCCAGAGAAAGGCACATCAGTGCACCAGAAGCCTATAGGGTGGAAAAAAGGGAAAGTGATAACAGCAGAAATAATCACTTACTCCTCCCAAGGGTCAATTGCCTTCTGCAGCCCAAACAAACCCCTCAGGCATTTATTCTGGTCCCCAATTAGGTTTCCCTATTGCACTTGGGGCAGTTGTCTACAGTGTGCTCCACATGTTTCAGAGCTGATTTTGCCCTGGATCTGAGATACACTAGCATCTGCTGCAGCTCTTGGATTCTTTGGGGATTTTTAAAATGCATTATATACCCTTAGGTGTGTAATGCTGCACACATTAGTAGTGTTCATTTTGTGACCACTGCAGCCTTCAGTTGGCTTTCAACTGCATTATATGGTCACTGTAGAAGGACGATTTGTCTTTTTAATAAAACAAATTTCCTGGTCTTTTGATTTTTAAAGAACACTGTAACCATTTTTGTAAGATTTCCCAAATTTATGGCAAGCACAGCAGAAAATTTTGCTTCATTTTTCTGTGTGACAGCTGAAACCTCTTCCACAAATGACTCTGTCATTATGCAACGTCTGTTTCTTTACATTAATGGGCCCGCAATGTATGCAGGGAAATTAATCTTAGGAGAGCCAACACTATTTCATGCTTCATTACATGAAATGCCTCCTAACCCTTTGATTATATGTAAATTTGCCCCTGGGAAAAAATTCTCAGAAACCTAGCTCATGATGTACCAACTAATGAATTCTCATTAGTCAAGATACTATTCCTCGTTATCAATTTTTCCTTCCAAATATTCAATGAGAAAGAAGACTAAACTATTGCGTTATCAAAATGTCACTTAAATGTACTATAAAATTGAAATCTGTAATGTTGGTTTTCAATATAACCTTAGTAGTGTTTTTTCGAACACAATTCGAAGTGCTGGTTTTGACCTATAAAGCTCCATATGCCTTGGATTCAGGTTACTTGAAGGACTATCTCCCTCTATTAACTTGTTAAAAAGCTATGATTCCCTGGGTAGGGCCTTCTCTCTGTACCACTACTCACTGAAGGGCATTTGGTGGTAACAAGGGAGAACGTCTTTTTGGTGGCTGCTTTCAAACGTTGGAGTTCCCTCCCAAGAGAGACCAGGATGGCCTGATCCTGACCACCTTTTGCAAGGAAATTAATGACATTTCTTTGTCATTTGTGGGAGGATGAGGTGCATATTACTAGGGAGATTGTGGGTGGGAGCTGGGGATGATATTTAGTTTTTAATGTAATTTTAGTTGTATAAATATTTTTATTGTGTCTTAACTGTATTTTATATTCATGACACAAATATTTAATTGTTTTAAATTACTTTTAACTTTTGTATTTTCAATGTTTTAAAATTTATTGTGTTATATCATGTTATGGCAAGCCATCGTGAGTCCCCATGAGGAAAAATACAGGGTAGAAATTTTAAACAGACTAAATAAATTAAATAAATTCAAAGTAGCAGTGAACAATAGCTTTTCCAGCTTGGAATTGTGCTCTAACCCACTATTTATTTGGCTATAGTGACAAATAAAAAGGGGTGTTTCTTGATTGAGTTAAGGTAGTTGGCAAATATAAACAATGCTTTTAAAAAAAAAACTATGGAGAACATAGCTCACATATCCAAGGTATAACATTGTTCGGGTTATTATTTGGGTGAAAAAAAATGAGGTTAAGCAGCAGGTAAGATTTGAATGCAGGTAACAAATGACTGGGTAGTTTTTAATTAACAATATGAAGAGAGAGATATTTTAATGCATAAGTGCCTAAATACAAAGGCAGTTGTGCTATCTGAGGGAGAAGGTCACACCTATGCTCAAATGTATGCACACATAAGAAGGTGATATGGATTAGGGACAGAATGGAAATGACTAAGGGCTCCTCCTCTCTCTTTTGAAATGGCCTAATTTTCATGATACAATTTTAAATGACCATCAGGATACCATCAGGATATATCACATGATACATATATCATGTGATATATGGAGTTTGTTTCCAAAAGGTACCAAGTCCAAAAAGATTGAAAAATTAATTATAGGTGGCAGCACATTGCTGGCCATGAGTAGAATATTATCTATAGATCAAAGCTATCAAAATGTATCAAATCACTTAATTATAGGGCTTGGAATTACACATTATAGCAAAACAATGCATATCCTCAGCATGTTTTTTCCTGTAAAATTTGTTCAGATGAATTTGGTACCTTTTGGAAACAAATTCCATATATTCTGTCTTTTATTTCAGCAGAGTTTATGCATGCCCTATTTAATTTCTAGGGTTTTATAGGCACCTCCTCCATTGGAAAGAAAGCTGTGTAGAGCATAATCAGTCATTTGAGGGGTAGGTAAAAATTGTGGCTCTTTAATGTAATTCTGGTTAATTCATTCTATTTTGTATAATCTGCCATGCTATCCCTGATAAGAATGTGACCCTATGAAACAGTAGTGAGAAATGTGTAGTTCTCGAGTTATTGCTTGGCCTCCGTTTCCATGACTTGAACAACATATGTAAAGAAATCAGAGTTTGGATTAATGACATTTGGATCTCCAGTGTCCAAATCTCCAGTCAGCATTAGATTCAGTGACTCGGGAATTCTAGCAGCTATAATCCAAAAAAGCAACTTTTACAGGCTTTGAGGGTAATGTATCAAAATATTGGAACCATGTGTACTCCTTCACATGAAGCATATTTTCTGCCCAGAAAATTGGATTTCTGTGCAGAATATAGAAGGACACCAAGATAAACAACTTTAAAGCTGTATAAGAGTGACTGTGATATGTTGGCTGCCCTTTGGAAAAGTGACATCAAATTTTGACAAAAATATAGGGTAAATCTAGAACATGTAAAATATATATTACTTTGGAAAAATGTTGACTCACTAAAAGATAAAACATATAATCTGATTATAATAGTATCCCAAAGTTTTTCCCTGAAAATGTAGAGCTAGCTTCAAAAGAAGAAGCTAGTATTGATTATAGGAAGAAAATACATTAAAATAAAGTGCTATGGTGATATCTTTTGAGATGCTTATATACTTAGCATGGAATTCAAAGCATGTGACTGAAATGAGATAGTGCTAGATCAAAATTGTTAAATGACTGAAACAGAATAAAAATAAAAGGGAAAGGATAGATTTCTCATCCTTATCTTGGGGCTGCATCTGTAATCTTTGGGTTTCCAAGGTAACTGTTTTAGAATAAAACTATTGCTAAATAATTTCATGCACTTTATTTATTATGTGTATGTGTCTCGTCACTTTCAGAGCTACACCATGATGTGAACTGGATTATTGAATTTTGTGCATCCTTGTACAAGGATGTTGAAAAGAAACGGGTTTACAGTATTTGTACCTTATCCCAGTAAAATGATACAGGTTAATTGAGCAGCTGAATGCACAATTTTTAATGATGTTATTATGTTGTGCATTTAGTCAAACTGGCTTTCAGTACATGTGTCAATTCCAGTTAGATAAGGGCTCATAACTGATTTTAATAGTGTGGCTTACTGGAGCATGTTGATACAAAGTTGCCTCAAGGTATTTGTCACAACTGTTGAAAGAAAATATGTACAACAGCAGAATTATGGGCTGATATAGTGGTATCTTTTTCCCCATTAAGTAGCATATGGTCATTAATTATAGTGCATGACATTTAGTAACTCCTGCAAAATCTTACTCTTTAAAAAGTATATGCCATTCTCTACAGTCCACTGAAAGTAGTTTATAGCTGCATGGATAGATCTATGCAGCAAGAGACATGAATAAGGGGTATTTTTTTTAAAAAAAGAGTAAACTGTTATTTAGCTAGAAAATTTGTTGCTTCATAAAATTCCTATATCAAACATTGATGCAAGACTGCATGTAAACTGCTAGGTTCTGGAAATTATGAATTGTGCTTGATAAAATCCTCCACCTAGTTTTGTTCCAGCTAAGTTACAGAGTCAATAAAATTATTCAGACCATATTGTTTCCTCGCTGCTTGGCTCCTTCTTAAATATTTATATAGTGTGTATACATGACATATTACAAGAAATTGTAAATGATGGAATGTGTATCATGTGTGTGGCATACGTCAGTTTTCTGGAGCCCAGGTAAGGACTTCTGCAAAACATTACCCTGTTGTCAGTGTTCCAAACTTCTGATAGATCAGATAGCATCATAGACAGAAATAAACATCAATGCCAGGAACAAGTGAGTATAAGTAGCCCTAAAGACACATGTGACACTAAATGCATCTTTAGAAAGATGTGAAAGGAGGAACTTACAAAATTAATTTCAATATTGGATGTAACCAATTTTAATTTTAACTTTGGCATTTGGTGGTGGGAGTTGACAATCTTTCACCAATAATCCTTAACACATGTACTGCTATTATCCATAGAAGAAAATTCTTATATACGTTTGATTGCAGCTGAAGTTCTTAGAAATAAGTGATTCAGTAATTTAGAATAATAATCCATTGTTCTTGAATCATGGTCCATTGTTCTTTGGCCATCCATCTTCACTTTATAATGGAAAATTTAAAACAATGCAGATTAAGGCTTATGACTGGGACACAATATGTATATGTTGTGTCCCAAATGGAAGTAAATCAAAAAATCACCATAGGATCAAACCAGTTTGTTTGTAACGAATCACAATATAATATGGAATCACACATTCGTAGACTTGGGGGACAGGGGTGAGTGGGGATGAGATGATGTCTCGTGATGGTAAGTAGAATGCCAGGCAGGCAAAGAACAGTTTTCTACTGTGACAAGATTGAGGTGTTCAAAAGGTTAATGCAGAAAGGCAGTCAACTGAGACATTTAAAATTCAGAAGTCTGGCTTTCACTGTTTTTGTTATTACCCAACAGCAATATCTGTGCGGGTGCTTGCTATTTCTGAAATGTTACAGATCAAGAGACTCATCTTAGAAATAAATTATAACAGATTTATTACTAATGATCGAAATATATGGTCACAACTCTCAGAGGCATTGCATAGTCTGTGAAAAGCTTAGATTTATCTAAATGCAGGTGAGTGATCTTTGTTGGACAATGACAATCCTCAAGAAAACCATATTAAATCCAACTCACCAGTATATTTCTCTTTTAAATTTCATAAGAGAGAAGCCAGTTTTTCATGACAATCATCTGGATTTGGGGACATTGGGGGTTTCATGTCAGTCTAACAAAAGTAGGGAGAAACTAGTTAAAAGATAAATTTCCAAATAAAATCTCAACTCCATCAATTATTTATCTATTTATTTATTTTTGAAGATTTCTATGCTGCCTTTCTCCAGAATAGACCCAAGGCAGCTCACATCATCTTTAAAAATATACATAGTAAAATAAAACCATTAGATAAAAACAAATAAAAGTTCCAGTAATGCTCCTTATCAACTTCCATATTATAAACAATAAAAGTTAAAATCAGTTTAAAATTCCCCATACGACCGTAAAGTTTAAAACTGCTTCAACAAGGAAAGTCATGACACCTTTCCTAAATGACATAAGGATGGGAGCCAATTTAATTTCCTCCAGTAGCGAGTTCCATAGCGTTGAAGCCGCATCCAAGAATGTGCAGTGTTGGCCCTGGACTGTGTGGAAATGAGAGTGTCCTTACTAGACCCTAAAGGTCTACCCAGTCTGTATCAGATTACATGGTGTCTCAAGTAACCTGGACCAAAGCCATGCAAGGTTTTATAGATTAAAACCAATAGCTTAAATTGCACCCAGAAGCAAATGGGAAGCCAATGGAATTATTTCAGCGGGGAGTGGTGTGCTCCCTGGATTTGGCTCTGTTAAGTAACCTGGCTGCTGTTCTCTGAACAAATTGGAGTTTCCAGACACTTTTCGAGGGCAGACCTATATAGAGTGCATTACAGTAAATGGTAAATTTGAGACTAGCCTATAGTTATCCAAAATAGTGGGATTAAGGGATTGTTTTTTCAGAAGAGGTCTCACCACAACTTCTTTTAATGCCGTGAGGACCCTGCCTTGGTGGAGTGAGGCAATAATCAGTTCCCTTGTCCAAACCATGCTCTCCTTGGCTTGTTTTTAAAGCCAGAAGGGACAAGGGTCAAGAACGCAGGTGGTGCCCTCACTTCTCCCAAGATTTTATCAGCATCCTCGGGTAAAACCAATTGAAATGAATCCATAGAAATGGGACAAGGCAGTGCCATGGCTACATCCACCAGACCTGTAATAACGGTGGCATCCAAATCATCACAGTTCTGACTGATCTTAGTAGCAAAATGGCAGGTGAGGTCCTCACAATGGGTAGTGGTATAGAATCTCTACTTTGGTAGTGGTGTAGAATCTCTAACCTCTCTGAAAAGTTCTAAGGACCTATCTTTATTAGCTGCAATAGATATAGAGTCCAGAGCTGTCCTTAGGTAATTTTCCAGAGTAGGCAATCAGAATTTTGGCACCCTCCCCCCCAAAACCGGCAAGAAGGAAGACGTTCATCGACGCTTTGCTGAGGAGAGAAGCGGGTCCTGCTTCTCTCCTCAGCAAAGCACCCAGGAACACCTTCCTGGCGAGAAGGAAGACGTTCCTCAGCGCTTTGCTGAGGAGAGAAGCGCGGAACGCCTTCCTGGCAAGGCCTTCCTTCCGGAGCCAGGATTTGCCTGAACGGCGCTCCCAACAAGATGACACCACAGGCAAATTCCTAGTTGGCCTGAGGAGTGAACCGCCCCTGATAGAGTCCATGGCTTTCTTTGATGCCTCAATAGCTCTGCTATATGCCTTGTCTTCTGAAAATCAGATTCCCTCTGGTTCTTTTGCAACTCATGCTCTAGTCTCCTTCCCATCTGTTTCATTGCTAGTAGCTCCTTAGAGAACCAAGAGGCCGATTTAGCTCTGCATCTGGGAAGGGGACAATTTGGATTTATCTTATTGATAGCCCTGGCCACCTCCGTGTTCCAGAGATCAATCAGAACATCAATAGAATCACTTACCCTGGTAGCTGGGAAATCTGTCAGGATTTCATCCCGATCCACAAGCCTCCTGGGGCGGCCCATCTTAAGGGGTCCACCACCTCTGCAGAGGGAGGGGGTCCCAGTGAGTCTAAACCTGACCAAGGAATGATCTAATCAAAATTAAGGGATTGTTGAGAGTTCCATCAAATTCTGTTTCCCTTCTCTGATCATGGAGGGCATCAAAATAGCACCCTCCCTGCAGTTTCTCATGCTGCACGGTCCAGGGATATATTGCATTGTATTATAACAATATCTCCAAGGAATTAAATGAATCAGGGAAACTTGAGTATGGGAACCATTTCATCACATACTGTATATATAGAACCATTTCATGACCTTTAGCCTATCCTGTATAAAACTTTAATTGAGACTAGCAATATTTGCACACACACACGCACAGCAAACATTTATTGAACACTATCTGTAAAGTTTCCAGATGAGTGCATTTAAAGAAAATGACACTGGAAATTGAAAGAATGCTTTAGGCCAAACCATAGCAGAGTATTAAATGAAATGGACAAATATGAGAACCACAAGGGATAATACAAGAAAGAAATGACCACCCAAGAACCCAGAATTAATTCAAAACCTTTTCTAATGAACAGGCCAGATGAGTTATTAATGCATACATTTTATACATATTAATCAAGCACTACTATATTCTATTGACCTTCTGTACTTTCTCTGCAGGTTTTGATCAGAATAAATCATACATTTTAGAACTTTTACACAGATGAGAAAACATTATTTCCTTCAAGAACAGAATTATTGAAGACATATATGTAGTTTAGATCTTTTCTGTTCAATTCCAGCATGTTTTAGATCAGGGGTCCCCAAACTAAGGCCCGGGGGCCGGATGCGGCCCATCGAAGCCATTTATCCGGCCCCCACAGCACAAGGGCAGAAGGGGGTTGGGCTAAATGAACCAAGGGGTCTCTTCTTCTCTTACAACCATTATTATTATTATTATTATTATTATTAACATTGAGGCTTGGTGGCCATCTGTCAGGGGTGATTTCCTTGTGCTTTTGATGCACAAAGGCAGAAAGGGATTGGACTCAATGGCCCAAGGGGTCTCTTCCAACCCTCTTTATTATTATTATTATTATTATTATTAACATTGAGGCTGGGTGGCCATCTGTCAGGGATGCTTTGCTAGTGCTTTTGGTGCACAAAGGCAGAAGGGGATTGGACTCAATGGCCCAAGGGGTCTCTTCCAACCCTCTTTATTATTATTATTATTATTATTATTATTATTATTATTATTAACACTGAGGCTGGGAGGCCATCTGTCAGGGATGCTTTGTTTGTGCTTCCGGTGGCACAAAGGCAGATTGGACTCAATGGCCCAAAGGGTCTCTTCCAACCCTCTTTTTATTATTATTATTATTGTTATTATTGCTATTAATAATTATTATTATTGCTCGGTGGCCAACTATAGTTCGGCCCTCCAACGGTCCAAAGGATCGTGAACTGGCCCCCTGTTTAAAAAGTTTGGGGACCCCTGTTTTAGATTATATTAAAGACTCTCTAAACAGGTTATATATTTACTGTCGTTTTTTGGTTGTCACCACAGTAGTTATTTTTTTCCTGTTTGGGTGAAACCTATTATGGCCATTGACTGTCGAAAACTAGCATGGGGTAGTTTTGAGTGCTTTCAACTAAAAGACTAAGGTTCATGTCTTTGCTCAATCATAAAAACCCACTGTGTGGCTTTGGGCAACCCACACTCTCTTAGCCTTTGAAGAAGGCAATGGTAAGTTTCCTTTGAATAAACCTTGGCAAGGAAAACTTTTATTAGGTAAAATTGCCATAAATTGGAGGAAATGTGAAGATACGTAATAACAACTAGATGCCAGCAACTTGCTATTTTTAGACCAGTGAAAAATAGTCTGTCTAATCAACAATTTAATCTGATTCTTCTTATCTGGCCCACTGCAGTAATCATGATGCTACATTGGCACTACTGAGGTTAGGAAATGTTTGGAAAACCTCTTCTTGTTTTGCAACTTCTCTGTGTTCTGGACAATATCTATATAGGTAAGTAGAAAAGGAAATAATTTGTGATATTCTCTAATGGGTTTTTGCTTTACCTTGATTGAGAATTATCGCTTTTTTTTCTCCCCACTGAATTCCTCTCTTACAACCCTTTAGATTGTAAACCTACTTCATTTCTTTCAATCTCTCTCAAGTTCCAGAGACTCCATTTTCCCCTGTGACATGATCAAAGCCTACTGCTATCAGTAAATGCTTCTTGCTAGAATATGCTGACTCTGCAGCTTTAATGAAAAATGCCAATGTAATCACATTTGTGATTTGAGGAAATGTTTTGGCTTCTTTATCCTTTCAGTCAATCAGAGCCTCTTCTGGGAAAATGCCCCTGTGTCTAATTTTGCCCAGTTGTAATGCTATTCATCTTACTGTGGTTGTACCACAGCGCGTATTACATTTGTTAGGGAATGCCAAATGTTTTTAGGTAGTATAGATCAGCGAGACTATGACTTTAAAAAAGGAATATAGAACAGTCGCACTGATATTCCAAAAGAGTGCTTAGCTATTTGGGGGATAATTTTAAACTTCCTTACTTTTATTAATTCAATCAATCATGTTTTATCATGCACAACATTAGCATGACACAGGATATATCTTCCAAAAATAAAGCTGCTCTATATATGTGGTACATGCTGAGTACCCCTTATTCAAAACGTTTTGAACTGGAAATGTTTTGGGTTTCAAATTATGGTATACATGTATTTGCATAATGTCTTGGAGATCAGTCCCAAATCTACACATGAAATTAATTTATGTTTCGCAGTCTGAAGTTAATTTTATACACAATATTTTTTAAAATGTGCATGAAACCAAGTTTGTGTAGACTGAATCATCAAAAAGCAAGTGTCACTATCTCAGCCATTTGAAATTCTTGAGTATTTTGGGATTCTGGGTATGGGATGTTCAAGATATTTCAGCTCATTTCTGTTTTAACCCCCTGTAAAGGCTTTCATGGAAACATTTTAGTTTTCTGCGTGACCACATGGTTTTGTCATGTACTTGCTGAATGTAAGTGTGTCTGTTCGGCTTCTTAATATTTCCAGTTTGTTCCTCACTAAATGCTGATAACTTCCACTAATGCTGCAAAACAAAACATCACAAAGAAACAAGAAAAAAGCAGGTGGTGTTTGGCCAGTCTTAATACAGGTTGCCACTTGTAAGATACTTAGTTCAAAATACTTTTCCTCTCCCTTTCCCATTACTGTTAAATTGCTGCTGAAATAAGACCTGGTGGCTTTAATGTGACAGAATGTATCCAGAAAAGGTTATAGTATTTGTAACCAGGTAACAAACATATAGCCCCGGTGGTGAAGTGTGTTAAAGCACTGTGCTGCTGAACTTGCAGACCGAAAGGTCCCAGGTTCAAATCCCGGGAGCGGAGTGAGCGCCTGCTGTTAGCTCCAGCTTCTGCCAACCTAGCAGTTCGAAAACATGTGAGTAGATCAATAGGTACCACTCCGGTGGGAAGGTAACAGCGCTCCATGCAGTCATGCTGGCCACATGACCTTGGAGGTGTCTATGGACACCTTCGGCTTAGAAATGGAGATGAGCACCAACCCCCAGAGTCAGACATGACTGGACTTAACGTCAGGGGAAACCTTTACCTTTACCTAACAAACATAACTGCTGTTTGTGAATGCTGCAATATTTGCTTTTCAGGAAATGGTGCTCCGTTAAAGTTTAGCCTTATTTGTCCATGTATTTGCCCTTCTTTCCCATGTTCACTGTGCATTTGCAAGTAAATTGATATTGTGACACCATCACTTGGACTCTCCTTACAAGCAAACGAGTCTCTAAAAGGCTGCCCTTGGCACTTGCTATTACTTGGATGAGCTGAAAGGAAAACAGAAAGGAAGCAGTATGTTGACATTTTACTCCCTCCCACAAAAAAACAGTGCCTGAAGGAATACTCCATTGTCGCTCCAAGCACATAGATGAGATATTTCACTTGCATTTTTTTTTACTTTTTATTTATTCTATGGTCTTTAAATGAAAAGAAGTTTGGACTTTCTGAGCCAAGTCTAATACCCTTATTCAGCAGACAATATTACTGTTATTGTTATCATAGCGCCTAGAACTGGACAGGTCTAAAGTTATCAAGCCTATTACAACTTCTGTATTCACCTGGCACAGGGATATTGTGTGAGGCTTCTTTAATGCCTGGCTACTTGACACAGTGCCTGTAGCAACTCCTGCCATGGTGGTTGCAAGAAAGCTTGCTAGGCCTTGTCTTAACCAGCAGACTTGTCTACTTAGAAAACAAAGATGGTATTGCCAGCACCTGTGGTAGTTTCTTCCTTGCTTTTAACTCACTCTCCTAGCCAGCTCTTCCAAGGTAGTTATGCCTTCATCCAGGTGCTGCTTATTAGCCTGCTGAGACCAACAGACAGATAAGTGCCCTTTTTTCTTCTTATCCCTCCAGTTACCAAATCCATGTTTTTACCTTTATTGTCTTTTATACTTATATGTTTTTATTATTATTATTATGTTTAGAATGTTAATTTACTTTTTGTTTGTTTTTTTCTGATGTTATTGTATGTTGTTTGCTGTTTTATCTGGGCTTGGCCCCATGTAAGCTGCCCTTTGTCCCTTCAAGGAGATGGAGGCGGGGTATAAAAATAAAGTATTATTATTATTATTATTATTATTATTATTATTATTATTATTATTATAAAACCCAATCCAAAATGACAATTAAGGTGCATCACTTGGGATCACGTGAGCTAAATTTTCATCATGTGCTGTGATAGCAAAAATTGCATGTCAGACAAAACAGCCAGGTTTAGTCTTTTCTGATGTTACTTCCACATATATGTTCAACCACAGAATGATTTTGGTTCTCTGTGCACGTGTGAATGTTTCATTTTCGAAAAAGAACAAAAACGTGGTTATGGGACCAGGCCTTTGAACAAGAGTAGCAGTAGAAATGAGATACGATAATTATACGACTCACTGATTGCCCCACTTGGATTTGAAACGCGCCTGAATGTATATTTATATGTATAACTATGTAGGTTTTTTTAATGTAAGCTCTCAATTTTAATGTAAGTTTTTAATTTAAATGGATTTTTAAAGATGATCTAAATTGTTTTGATATATATGTTCATGTTGTAAGCCGCCCTGAGTCCCCTGAGGGGTGAGAAGGGCGAGGTAGAAATGATGTAATAAATAAATAAATAATTTTTTGAAGAAAACAGGAAAATGCTGTATTTTAAGTGTCGTAAATGATTGGCTCACATAAATGCATCCATGATAGCTAAGCATTATAAGCAAGAAAGGAAAATGAGAAGGATAAAAGAACAATAGAAGTGCAAAATATAATTGCTGTGAAGAGTTATTAACTTTGGATCAAGTATGATAACAGAATATTGTGTAATTTACTGCATTCCCTTGTCTTTAATTTTATTTCTTGGCATGTTTAATATTGATTTTGAAGTACCATTCACAAGCTTCAGATATTGTTTCTAGGCAACTGACACTATTTTAAGATGTTCAAAATATGTGTGTTCAGACCAATGAATTCTATTT
This sequence comes from Anolis carolinensis, assembly GCF_035594765.1. Taxonomy (NCBI): domain Eukaryota; kingdom Metazoa; phylum Chordata; class Lepidosauria; order Squamata; family Anolidae; genus Anolis; species Anolis carolinensis. The sequence goes on from NC_085844.1 coordinate 67,090,052, forward strand.
CTAAAGTTGGTTATTGTCATGATTATTGACAAGATAGCTGTACACACTGATGGCTGAAGTAACACAGAAGAGGTGTATAACATATGTATTTCCCATATATTGATGCATGTTTAGATGAAGCAAGTTGTCCATTATTAAGCTGAATTTGTGGCTTAATTACTGTCCCAAAACACTATCATACAAAAGATCAACAGACCTGTGAGGAAAGGATCGTAAATAATTATCCAGAGCTGATTGGAACAGAGGAATACCTAAATAATAATAATAATAATAATAATAATAATAATAATAATAATAATAATAATAATAATAATAATAATTTATTCTTGTACCCCGCCCCATCTCCCCGAAGGGACTCGGGGTGGCTCACATGGGGCCTTGCCCAACATCACAATATAAAATCAAAACAAAAACACAAATTTACAACAATAAATCAACAATATCGGTAAAACAATCGAAAAGGACAATCTTACAAGATAAAATGTTAAAACAGGTATATCAAACACAAGTCTGGGCCGACAGGTGAATGTGTCAAATCAGGAGGAGATAATTACATAATTGACATAGTCAATGAAGTACTATAAATGACAATAGTGACAATAAAAGGGCAGATCAGTGGGTCTATTATTACATAGGCAGGCATCTTAAACCAACAAAAGTCACTCGTCAAAGGCTTTCCGGAAAAGCCAGGTTTTATATGTATGTCTTGTCTAGAATTATTAGTTAAAAGCCAGCATGGTAAGGCTACTGAACAGGGACTTGAGAGATCCAAGTTCAAATCCACACTGAGCCACAAAATTCATTGGATAAGTAGTTTATGCTTTGTATGTCAGAGCTCTGTAATACCTTCGACATGTATCTTATCCACCATTTTAGAAACACTTTAGAATCAAAATAGGGGTCACGTGATTTTCATTAAGACAAACAAACCAGTTTTTTTAGTCTTGCACACCCCTACTGGATAATTTTTCATGACCAGTCATTCTCTGTCAGTCTGCCATATATCACAGAATTCTTGTGAGGACAGAGGGTTAAGGAAGATAGACATATAAACCACTTTGAACTCATTGCAGGGAAAGCAGGAAATAAGTATAATGAGTAAAATCAATTAGTCAAACAATGTCATTTATAAGCAACGGGGATAACTGTTCCCTTGTTAATGCTACATAAATATAAATGGTGAGCAGCACAATCCAATTCAGCAGCTTGTCTATTTATGTGCTATCTTCACCATTAAATAGGATTCTCTCCAAGGGAAGTATTGGAGCAATGCCACAACTTTTGTCGTGTCACTAATTTATATGTAGCTTCCTTCTCCCCTTCTCCCCCAAGTCATACTTTTAAGTGAAAAATTCGCTATTGACTATTCTACTTTGCAATTATAAACTGATGCTGTCTGGATTTATATTGGTAAGGAATTGATTTGCATTTCCATTTGGGAAAAAAAGTTGTGTTTATATACCGAAAGCAATAAAATACATCATTAAACAGCCCATAGGTTGCCTATACCACTTCAGAGCTATTTCTATGGTAATCATTTTTAATATTTCTATGCCTTGTTCGTGTAAAAATAAAATAGCAGTTGGTGTTTAACAAATTAAAACCAATCAAAGCAACAACTTAAAAAAATATTAAAACTACAAACATTCAAATAACACTACAAAAAAGATGTGTCTTGACAACAATTTGAAAACAGGGAAAAGGTTCCAGGTTGTAGCAGTCAATTACAATGTTTTTTTTTTAAAAAAGATTCTATTTAAAAATGAGGTAAAATGACAAGGAACATGCAAATTAATTGTACATGCATAAAAGATACAATATAGAATAGCTAAAAGCTAGAGGTGAATATACCGACTCTGGTAAATACAATTAATATTCCATCAATCAGCTGCCTGTCAAAGAAAAAGGAAAGGAAAGAGATTAATCTTGATTCCACTCCTGAACAGCTAAGAGGCAGAATTTTTTGGATCACAGTGGAAACAGCCTCACACAACAACCATTTGTGCATGCCACTATTCCCCATCCAGTTTTATGTACAAAGAAGAATTCTGTATATGCACATGGATGCTGCATGTGACAACAAATCAAGTTATTTTAATGTTGCTTTTGTACCAGAATGGCAAAATGGAAAATCAATACTGTTCATAATTTTTTAAAAAATGAAAAACACCATTGGGAAGACATCTATAGAATAGCAGTATAAAATTATGCTGATAATGGGCTGCAAGTCTAATAGGAAAAATTATTACTGAAAAAGGGGGGCATGAAGAATTACAAAATTGTACATTCTTTCCTTTCAAATGCTGCACTGGCCTTGTTTACAGTGATCCTTGGCTAGAACTGCCTTGTTTGACAGACTTTTCACAGTAAGCATGAGAAAGCTCGGAGGAGCATGGGTGTCAAAGAGAATCATCCAGCCAAAGAAACCTAGTAAAATATTCTTTGTGTGCAATATGAAATACTAACAATTATTTAGTAGTGAAAATGCTGCCAAAACGATGCACTGTATCATGCTTCTACCTATAGATTTTATTTTGCATTTGGCTTATTTCTTTTGGATCCAAAACAAAATTTTCAGGAGTTTGATGCACAAATGATAGTGAGTAAGAAAGAAGAAAAGAGGAAAAAGAGGAAGGAGAAGAAGAGGGAGAGAGAAAAAGAAGGAGGGGTAGCAGTAGTAGCGGTTGTATCTGGTTTATAAATGTACAGTTTCAGTAGAATCAATGTGGTGTAGTGGTTTGATCATTGGACAAAGGCTGTGGCTACAGTGAAGAATTAATGCAGTTTGATGCCATGTTAACTGCCATGGCTCAATGGTATGGAATCATTAGAGTTCTAGTTTTGCAAGGCCTTTAGCCTTCTCTACCAAAAAGTACTGGTACATCACCAAACTATAACAATTCCCATAATTCCATAGTATTGAGCCATGGCAGTTAAAGTGGTGACAAACTTCATTAATTCTGCAGTATTCATGTACTTTTAAACTTTGGGAAAACAATGTTCAAATTCCTGCTCAGCTGTGGAAACCCTTGAGCAGATCACACTCTCTCAGCTCAAAAGGAAGGTAATGCCAAACCTCCTCTGACTAAATTTTGCCAAGAAATCCTTTGACATGGTCTCCATAAGTCCGAGTGGACTTGAAAGCACACAACAACAACAAAATTTTCAGTGGACTGTCTCTATAAGTGTGTTTGGTTATATGTAATCTATTTCAGAGACTGTTACATATATCCTTGGCATTCTGTTTTCATTAGGTTTATTTTGCTGGTGTTTGCTCCTCTAAGGGGGCCTCTGGTGGCACAGTGTGTTAAAGCGCTGAGCTGCTGAACTTGCGGACCAAAAGGTTCCAGGTTCAAGTCCCGGGAGTGGAATGAGCGCCCGCTGTTAGCCACAGCTCCTGCCAACCTAGCAGTTTGAAAACATGCAAATGTGAGTAGATCAATAGGTCTTACCTTCTCTGGCGGGAAGGTAACGGTGCTCCATGCAGTCATGCCGGCCACATGACCTTGGAGGTGTCTATAGACAATGCCGGCTCTTCGTCTTAGAAATGGAGATGATAACCAACCCCCAGAGTCGGAAACGACTGGACTTAACGTCAGGGGAAACCTTTACCTTACCTTGCTCCTCTAATAGTTGAGGAATCAATAAAAAAACAACACCTATGTTTGCATTTTTCTATAACTGTGTAAATAAACTGTATAACTGTGTTCTAGAGAGCATTACTAGCTCAGTAGCATTCTGTCAGTCGACAGTCCTATTAACTTCCATGGGAATGAGTGCATTGGCTGGAAGCACTTCTTTATCTGCTCTGAGAAACCTGTGTCCCAAATCGAGTTATAATGCTGGACATGTTTGTGGATTGACATAAAAATATTGATTGGTCTCGTTCATGGAATAAAACTGTAAATAATTGAAAATAAAAATTGAAGCAGAACTGCACACCCTAGCAAAACTATTAGCTTGTTTAAACACTGGTAAATTTATAAACTAGTATTGGCTTTCATGTAGTTGGCATCAGCATTTTTAGTGCCATAGTGATTATTTTCATGAAACGTATCATCTGATGAGGAAAAACATATTTCTACAGATGCTTGAAGGAATGGTCTGTTTTTTAACCCCTCGTCTCCCTTTTTATTTTATCCCTCATCATTTACAATAGAAAAATAGAAAATGTCTGCAAGAAGACCAGAATATAAAGCAGGATTTAAATATCTGTTAAGAAATTAATTTACCCGAAGGTCTTAAAATTTCCCAATTACACAGATTTATCTTTCATAGAATATCTGTATACTGATATAGAATGTGAATAACATATAAAACCTCTTTTTGCTTTGAATTATTTTCAGTTATTTTGATGTAAATGTGTCCTCAATTTTATTCTTTGCCTTGAATCAGTGGTAGGACTTTTCTCTTTGGCCTACGAGCTGAATTTCACTTTGGGAAGGGCCTTGGGTCCATTATTCCAGGCACAAATGAAAAGAAACAGCAAAGTAGGTAGAGCCAATGCATAGTGAGCAGGGCCAGATGTGTGTTATTATTTATTTATTTATTTATTTATTTATTTATTTGCAGTATTTATATTCCACCCTTCTCATCCCGAACGGGACTCAGGGCGGCTCACATTGTATTCATATAAGGCAAACATTCAATGCCATATACACATAGAACAGAGACAGAGACAGACGCAGAGGCAATTTAACCTTCTCCTGAGGGGATGTTCAATTTCGGCCACAGGGTGAGCAGCTGCTTCATCATCCACTGTGACGGCACTTCCTCATTCCAATGGCAGCTGGATGATTTTTTATGGAGTTGTAAATTAGTTAAATTAGCCTCCCCACTTTATAAGTGGTACCTTAATTTCCTACTTGATAGATACAACTATCTTTCAGGTTGCTAGGTCAGCAACGAGCAGGGGCTATTTTTTATTTTAATTGTCGGGTGCTCACCCCGCCACGGGCTGGCCTCGAACTCATGACCTCTTGGTCAGAGTGATTTATTGCAGCTGGCTGCTCACCAGCCTGCACCACAGCCCAGCTCCAAATACTAATATTTTTCTACCAAGGACCTCATCAAAATACCCACGGGATTTGCCATGCATTGTGTTGAATCCATTGAGGCCCAATGTGGGGCATGAGGAAATCCTCACCCCACGGCTTGCATCACCCGGCTTCTCCCTTATCCTATCCCACAGGGGGAAGCGTTTGCCAGCTGACTTCCTCTTGTTGTTCCTAATGCCACAAGGGAAGCCTTGTGTGCTGCTGTGCCAGCAGCGTACAATAGTCCTACTCTACTTGCGCCACAGAGCTCCACCAGAAGTACTTTGACATTATGGGATAGGAGCCGACGGGATCCATGGCGCAAGTAGAGTAGAATTGTCATACGACTGGCAATTTAGCACATCTGATGAGGTCGCAAGTGGTGAAAAGGTGTGAGCTTATTCCATCCTAGGAGAACCTTAAAGAAGCAACAATCTCCTCTACTCTCTTCATGTCTTAATGCTATGGAAATATGGGATTTGTAGTGTAGTGAGGCATCAGCACTCTTTGGCAGAAAAGGCTCAGAATCTTGTAAAACTTCAACTCCAATGATTCCATGTTATTGAGCCTTAGCAGTTAAAGTGGTGTCGAAGTGGATTAATTCTACAGTGCATTTTACATCTCATTGTAGTACTCCAGCATTTCTGTTAGGATTGTTTTCCAGTACCTACCTAGAGATTCAGAATAAATATTCACATTAACTAAGAATTACTAAATGCTGTTTTAAGATTCATGTATGTGAAAAATAATCTGCAAGGTAGTTCCAGACTCTGAAAGGAGTCAAATTCTATCGGATGACTCGTTCAAATGGCATGTTCTGTTAAACAGGTAGTGTGCAGCTATAGATTTTGTTAAAAAAAAAAAAGAATTCTGAATTAAGTGTGCATGACCTTAGTCCAGACCAAAAGCAGAACTCCTGTGTGGGAGGCTGTTAAACTTTCCACTCCAACCCAGTTTGTATTTTTTAAAATTTATCCAGAGATAAATGTACTTGACATTGCGGCATTTAAAAAAAAAAGGAGGGGGGATTAAATTATTGGCACCAATTGATTTTTTTTCTCTCATATGAATTCACATGGAATTGGGAAACGGTTTTAAATTAATAGCCAAATGGGGTAAGGATCGGATGGGGGAAGGGTCCATTAAGTAGTACCAAAATATTTTCAGCTGAATACTATGCGTTTAATACAGTGTAGCACTTGATCCTGATTTTATCTCACTATGTAAATATATGTAAACGTATATGTCATCCCATCTTTCTTCCAATATGAGACTCAAACAGCATATAGTAAACAAGGACTCTAATTTCTGGGATGCTGCATGTCAGCCTTAAGGATTCTTCTGATCAATTTTGAAGATGGAAAGCATATCACTTTTTCTAACATGATGCCTGCTGTATAGAGAGTACACATAAGTTCTAATATCAATATAGAATGAAAAATTGAGATCTTCCACCCTGTGGACTTCAGAATATTTCATGTAAGCAGGAGTGACTTGAAACAGTTTATTATAGAATTATAGCCAGTAATTCGTTTTATGAAGACCTCTTCGGTTCTTGGCATCTTTGCTATAAACGCCATGTAATTGTAACACAGCATCTCTAAATTCAGGACGTCTGGCAGATTATACGACTAGGGAAGGCATCTAAATATAACTCATAAGCCAACACTAAACTCTGGGCTCAAGAATTCAATTTTAGCAGAAAAGGTATCCTTTTTTAGCCATGAAAACTAGAAATGAAACACATCTTTTTTTTTCCAGCAGCATTCTGGGACAATTCAGGGGAGACCCATTTTGAAGGCTGTACCCACATTTTGTTACTTGAATAATTACTTTTCAGAATACAGCTCCTAGAATTCCCCAACCGCCTTGAATATGGCCATTGATTGTGTCAGCCAAAAATGTTTGGCAATTTTAGTAATCCAAAAAAGGAAACTTTTCCTAGCTCCAATACTTATCAGGAAGGATAAACCACTAAATGTAATGGACAGGTATACACAGAATTCAGAGTTATATACTTTGGTGCACTGCACCTTTCTCAGATTTACGCCATGGCAGTGAAGGAAAGACATAGTTATTGTCATAATGAGTGGAATACTGTCAGCTCTGAGTAACCTATTTTTCTAATATCAAATGATGGTGGTGAGCATATCTTAGAGCCAGGTGTTCTGTGAGAGCTGGCTTAGATAATTGCCTGTCTCATGGCATAGGTAATTCTTCAAGCCACCTCTTTCAAAATACCTTGGCCTCAGTGACTTCCCTGGAACCCAGACGCTGGAGAACAGAGTATTCACAGCCACCAGTTTTCCCTAACTGATGGCAACATGGTATTTCCTTCCCTGCCTCCACTCCTGTGCCATTGCTTCCAACAACATAGTTCCACTAGGAATTATACCCAATATAATCAGTTTACTAATCTTACTTCTCAACTCAAATGCCTATTCTGGTATTTATCTTTTCCAAACTGCTCCCTGCAGCGGCCACCACCATTTCTGCCGTCAGGGAATACTTCATCTTTAGACAGAGTGAGGCAATTGCCTCAGGATACAAAAACATGGCATTTACATTTTCCCATCTTTTGAGAGACAGAGGTATATTTGCCACATGACCTGTCCTGCACCATGGGATACTTTGCTTCTTTCAGCTATAATGGAGGCTGCTTCCCCAATGCAAATACTGAAATAATATCTAATTTACAGTCCAATTTGTTTATAGTTGTGTAAGGAGGAGGATTCATCTCAACCACTGCCTTAAGAAAGTAAAATGGTTTGTGATGGCAGTATCCTCCATGTTCTTCCTCTTCGAAGAATAACAGAAATACAATACTGTTTGGGGAGCCCAGCTGTTCTCATTGACCCATCAGTATTCCTAGATAAAACAGCATCAAACCCTCTTTGGATACTGGACATCTATTACTTCCCATGTATGAATGACACTCAAGACAGCTCAGAAACTCTGCTCTGAATTCCAGAAACAAGGAATTGGGATCCTGACTGCACTTTTCCATATCCCTTTGCCTATTTTTATTTTCCTTGGCTACTGATTAATTAATTTTAGGAAACCCCTCTCTGTTACATTATATTGACATGAATTAGCCTAGATTTCTTATTTATTTAGGCACAAGGTAAAAAGTTTTTAGCAGATTTGTTATGTCTGTTTGTTGCATGGGACAGGGAAATGTTTGATATTACTTAGGCTGTTATGTCAAAGATGCAGTGATATCTGGGGATACCCATGTCAGTTGGGTGAATAATCTGTGTTTTGAGTTTAACCTTTAAAGGGATTATTGAAGGTGCTGAATAAACTTTAGAAAGAAGGTTCATCATCTTGAGCAACTTAGTGACAACTTGACATGCCTAGGTTGTAGTGTCTGAATATCATCAGAAGCCACGAGGTAACCAACAACCTCCATGCTAGAAAATGGAAGAAGCTTACTCATAATGGAGGAGAGTTTGTTGAACTCTCATGCTTCATTTTGTAAGCCACTGAAATTCATCAAAAGATCCAGTCAGGTAGTAGATCCTTTTAAGAAAAATAATCACAACAGGCAATATCTATATTTATATCTATTACCAGTTTCTGTGGTTGCAGTATAGCAGCTTTGATTCAGATGAGACCAAGGCATTAGTTATGGGCAGGAGGCAGAAGGAAATAACATGTACTTTTTCTGCTTGGATGTTCTAAATTTCTATGATGGAGCATTTCCCATTAATGTAAAACATATATGTGCAATTCTACATATGTCTACACAGAAGTGAAACTGAAGTCAGTGGGGTTTTTTTTCAAAGGTGAGGATTCTACCCTTAAGGCAGACAACTACCATGAGAATCCCACCATCACCACCCAATTATGGAAAGGTCATTTCAACATTATTCCAGCTGTCTATGAGTGGTGTGAATTAATACAGCCAAGCATCTAGAAAGTATGTAAAGGGCATCTAACTGAATAGCAATTTGGATATAGACTCAATTCAATGGGAGTTGCAAAAGTGATTTAAAATATGGTGATACAAGGTCTACTAGCTGTTTAAAAAATTGCTTGTAATTTTAAGATATTTTTTAATACAGATTTATTCTTGAGATCATCACAAAAGTGATTGTAAATGTGTAGTTAAGTTCATTTTAGATAGGTTTTTATGGTATGCCAGTGGAAAGCCATTTCATTTTATATATCTATGGATCCGAATATTTTTCACACCTTGTTAAAAATTTAGGCCATCAGAAATTAACCTCTTTGCTTGATAAGAATCTAAATCATATGTAAATGTAACATCAAAAAACTGGTTCATTTGGACTGGGAAATATTGCAACATATTTTATATCTAAAGCAATTCTTAGAAGTTAAAACAAAGTAGTCGTATACTAAGTATCCTAAATCATTTTAAGTGTCACTGGATCATTAAAACAAGCCATTAAAAAGATATGTGGAAAGCCTAAAATCCGCTTTACATTTGTCTTTGCATTGGTAATTATTTCAGAATGTACTAATAGGTGTATCAAAGTAGACATAATTTCCCACAAAATTAGTTTTTTTATTTTAAAAAGTCTGCATCATTTGTGATATAGTATAACCTTTTGGTTTGTTCTTCTCTTTTCGGGGGGGGGGGGGGGGGAGTTGAGCATTGTGTATAATGTAGCGGCACAAAATATATTTCCTAGTCATGGGTACTATTATTATTAAGGTTCAGAAGACATTCAAGACTTCTCTTCTGTGACACACAAGAGTGATACATGAGCCCTGCACCATCAATTTGCTATCAGTAAAGTTTCAGGCAGATTGTGCTGTGTACACCCCATAGTAAACATAAACCAGAATCTTATTTATACTGTTTCCCAGGTTTGTTCCCATGGAACATCACTCGGTGTTTCTATCTATTGTCAGTGTGAACTTGCTTTATGGTCTAAGAAGGTGTTCAAGAATTTTATCTTTTTTTCTTCATACACACAGCATTAGTTCCTGTAGTTATTTTTTCAATATTTGCTTAGATATTGGAATTGGTTTATCGGCTAGAGTTATGGGTTCAAGAGACAGGTTTCTGGAACGTGAATGATTTCAAATGCATTGAAGTATTTAGTAGGACACTGCAACTGATGAAAAAATGTTTCAAAACTCAGCATTTCATTTCTAAAGTGTTTTGTTTCTAAAGTGTCATCACCATCCATCATCATCATCATTATCATCACCATCCATCGTCATCAATATGTGATACTTACTAGAATGTTCCATGTGAGTGCTGTCATTTTGTACAAAGACTGGACTAAGTGCAACATAATATTCATAGCAGCAGCATTTTTGGCAACTGCCAACAGCCTTTTCCAGCACTGAAAACATTATCCAGGGACAGGCCCATAGCCAGGATTTTGATTCGGGGGGGGGGGGGGCTGGGATTTTGATTTGGGGGAGGGCTGAGTCTGAGTGAGAGAGGATCCACCCTAGCAAACCTTTATATATCGTTATCCTCCATTTCTTGTTGAAGCTGCTTCCATGGATGTAGGGACAGCACTGGATCTTGTTCCTTATTATTTCTCTCTCATTTGCAGCAAAACACATAGCATGTTACTTTGCTTTATATATAAAATAACAGTTGAATGTCATTCTGTGCACATATTTTAAAACTTTGGTGGCAACACTGACTTAAGTCGAGATAGGATGGACCTTAGAAAACATCTACCAGACCTTGTTGATAGGGTTCTTTGAGAAGTGGGGTGGGCAGGGTAGAAGCTAATGATTTAGTTCACTTTCCTTCCAAAGGAATAGATTGGATTATAGTGTCAATATATACTGTGCTCAAGTCAACTTGTTTCCATGCAAGAATAACTATTCTTGAGAGTGCCCCCTATTAAACGCAGCTGGAGTGTAACAAGGCTCAGCAGCATGAGGCAATCAAACAGTTTCTAGTTATAGAAGGAAAGTCTTTCCGCTCGCTTTGTTGAGCCATGAAACATTATTTGTCTTCTGACTGCGTTGCCTTTGTCAAAACAGCACAATTAACACTGATTGTAACTACTGAGGGAGGCTCAGCCATTATGGCAGAAGTGGATAAAACTCAAGACATTTTGGTGTTTTCCTTTTTTCCCAAAAGTCAAAAGATAGAATATTTTGAGACCTTTTATACCAAATGTAAACACATTTCATGTATATTTATTTTACCTCTTCAGCCTTGGCTACTTGTACACTTTGACAATAATCTTTATACAAACATATGAAATGTTCTTTGAGTCTTGAAAATTTGTATTTCTTGTTCACATGGGCAATCATTCATCTTGTGGTGCGGAGCCATGACTCATGCCATAAAAAGGAAACACTGGGTGTGCTAAGAAACCATATACCAAGAGAAATGAATTTTTTTTTAAATAAAACTGATTATCTTTCATTATATAAAATACTACCAAAAATGAATGCTTTGACAAACCTGCTTACTCCACAGGATTGTTCCCCACAAATGTTTCTCCGTTTCATTCACTTCACTCATTTGGCTTCTCCAGACTATGGAAAATAATACAAAAAAAGAAAACCAGTCTTATTTTTAATGGCTAGGCTATACATAGCCTTGCCATTCATGCTGCTTTGTCTCTTTCGCTTTTATGTGTTCTGCTAACTTGGCCATTGCTGGGCAGCGGATCTCCCACCACATGGAATGTACATGACTCATATCCAAACATATTGCTCATCTATCAAAGAAAATAGCAAGAATTTGAGTCATGCCATTGGTTCATCCTGTCGTGTTGTCAGTGCTGCCTAACAATGGCTTCCCAAAGTTTTAAGAAAAATTGGAGCTATTTGTATTGCCTGGAAGTCACTTATTCAACTTTTGTCCTGAATTGACTCTGCTTAGCTTCTGAAATCAGACAATTTTATTGTGTTTTAGTTGCTCTGCAGATCTAATCTTTAATCTACATTTCACTAAATTGAGTGACACTAAACTATGGCCCTTCAACACTGTCCTTACATCTCAGGATCTGATCCCAGATTATCTGATTATCCCATATTATATGGCAGCGAAGACTCATATAACCCAGTTCAAAGCAGATAACCTGGGATCAGATCCTGGGATATAAGGACAGTGTAGAAAGGGCCTGTGTTAACTGGTTCTTAAAAATGCTTGAAAGGATGATTCTTTGGGCTCCATCTCATAAACTTCTTATTCACGCTATAGTCAATAATAACTTCTCCAACCCCTGTTGTCACCCAAATTTGTTCTTCTGACACAATTAGTTGTTGCTCTTAACTATTATTTCAGAGCAACCAACACTAGGAAAACTCAAAAACAATAGAAAACTTAGAAATTTTTTTCATGATCAAAAGATGCTATAAGCATTAGTACTATCAAAAATAAAGGCTTTTAAGCTTGATTATCCTTGAACTAGCAGTTCCACTGTTTTGGTTCATGCACTTTTACAATTTATGACAAAAATATTTTGGCTTTCATATAAGTTCAGTGAGTCATGAAAGTGCAATGAGACTGAATAGAGAAAGCACTGATCATCAGGTAGGCACTGATTTTCATTTTGCAGAAGTCTTCCAGAAGCAGAGAAACTTCATTTTAATCTTGGATAAAATGAGAATGGCAGAAATTTTAATATCCAGATTGAAAGATTCTTTAGTTTAACCGCAACAGCTCTGTTTCTCTTGATTAAAATGTCATGTAATTTGCCACAGCTGTACTTCTGACATTATCATAGATGACCCTGACCTTTTCCCACAGCTATAGCATAGAAAAAGAGTAGTCATCAATAGAGAGATTTTCCTTCTCAATACTAGAACTATCACAGCATCATGGTAAATTATCCATGTTTTTTTCTCCATCACAGTAGTGCTCTGCAATCATTACACTTCAGACCATAGTGCCATAATAATAATTTTGCTTATTTCCTCATCATTATTGAGTTGAAAATTGTTAGGAAAATACCCCCAAATCAGCAGAGTATTTGAAAGTACAAAAAGAATACTTAGTCAAGCATTTTGCTCACAGCAAGTGAAAGCAATATAATGTGGCTGTAAAGAATTATTAAGCTTAAGGAAGCGAGATGCAGAGTTAAATCTTAAAAGTTTGAAAAGGTTTAAGTTAATACTATCTACCTGCTTCTCATTGAGGACTTCAGACTTGAGCTGTGTGATGCTGAATTCTATTAAAAATTTCTCCTTGAAAATGTCACTCCTCTCAGAACTTTCTGAGCTTTATTCAGAATGGCTCTTTAGGCATTTAGATATGGGAATTTTATTCCATTCCTCTAAGCAAGAAAAAAGAGGGCCTCTTTCTACCATGAGAAGGTAGTTACAAAAGGCATTTGAGAGCAGAACACGCCAAAAGAATGTCTTCCAGCTTCTTTTGGTAATGATATGGTACTGTCACATTCTTGATAAAAGATTTTAAAGGATTGGTAGGACAATTACCCCAGTGGTCTGTGGAAATGGCATTTTGGGTACTTTGTACTACTTCTTGAGAAATTAGTTACAATCCACTTAACTGACTAGGATTACAATTCTTTGACACAACAGAATGGTTTGGGATAAGTTTGTGAGCATAATCATTCATTGCAGTGATACCGAACCATCATAGTACTGCATAGCTACCTGGTGCAAGTAGTTTCTAAAATACAACTTTCCTTTACCCTTGACAACTTTTTCCTCTTCTGGGTGACTAAAATTCATGATAATATACAGTTTTTTCAGTGTCCTCAACACACCACATTTGAGTGTTGGTTCAATGAAACCAAACACAATCGGTTACAATATGAATTGTAGAGAAACTCATAGTTCATACAAGACTGGCACTCTGAAGAGGATGGAGAACAATTATCCTTGACACAACAGTAGGGATTTATGTTTGCATTGGATACAAGCCTGTGACTTCTTTTTTAACAGGAATAATGCAGCATTCAACAGTGCTTCCACTGTGTAAATAATACCCTTTAAGACTTGAGGGAAATGTGATCTATGGACTGCTCAGCATATTCCAAATTCCCATTATTTTTGCCTAAAATGCACTACACTGATATGGTAGTAATTCAACAACAACAACTCTTTATTGATTAGTCAATTTTGACCATATCAAAACATGTGAAACATACAAAACGTACACACTTACCCATACATAACAGTAAAACTATGTATAGATACAAAGCATCCCGGTAGTAATTCATTCTTCCATGATTTTTGCATCTCTTGGGCTATTTTAAAGAAGTGGTCTAAATCGTGGCGCAGCAGGTAAAATCACTGAGCTGCTGAACTTACTGACCGAAAGGTTGGCGGTTCAAATCCGCCCCAGCTTTTGCCAACCTAGCAGTTCAAAAACAAGCAAATGTGAGTACATCAATAGGTACTGCTCCAATGGGAAGATAACAGTGCTCCATGCAGTCATGCCTGCCACATGACTTCAGAGGTGTCTACAGACAGTGCTGGCTCTTCAGCTTAGAAATGGAGATGAGCACCAATCCCCAGAGTCGGACACGACTAGACTTAATGCCAGGAGAAAACCTTTACCTTTACCTTACTTTGAGAATGTCTCTATAATTGTGAAATGTAGTCATGATTTCTTTTGTCTCACTAAAGAATCTGCATAGTTGAATAGATTATGAATTGATCCTCTTGTTGGCAATGGAAAAAATTGGAGCAACTGAACAATTCAATTTAGGATGAAAGGTAGATCGGTTGAAAGTTAGCCAATTCATTGTGCAGTTTTCCCTGCTTCTGTTTATTGAAAATCATTTTTAGGCCACCTTTAGGGATGGAATATTTATTTCTTTATTTATTTACAGTATTTATATTCCGCCCTTCTCACCCCGAAGGGGTCTCAGGGTGGATCACATTGTACACATACAAGGCAAACATTCAATGCCATATGAACATAGAGATAGAGACAGAGACAGAGGCAATTTAACCTTCTCCAGCTTCCAGCTTCCTGAGGGTATGCTCGATTCCGGCCACAGGGGGAGCAGCTGCTTCATCATCCACTGTGAAGCCAACTTCCTCATTCCTTTCTGCACACTGGTGGCAGTTTTATGGATAATCCTTTGGATTATCAAGGACTACTTCAGACAAGATAATGAGTGGTGTAGATATGCATGCCAAGTAATCTTTCTTGCATGATTAGGTAGATTATATTTAGAAAATATTTCATTACTATGTCTTGTACTTGGATGACCAATCTATGTTTTGAGGTTGCACTACGACCCTATTGCTTGAAGGGAATGTTCTGTCTGTCTGTCAATCAGATAAGTGAATAACTTTGGTACATACTGTACTTCTTTCAGTTTAATATAACTTGTGCTGACAGACCTTTTGTCAATCTGCAGGAGACAGATGCTCGAGATAGATTCCTGTCATAGTAAATATCTGACCTTAATGATTTTTGAGGCATAATAAGGGATCTATGATCCTTATTACACTAAGAAGCTCAACCTTTCATGGGTTCCTGAGTGTTGCAGATCGTCTTTCGCAATGAGATGGTGAAACAGTTGTCCTAATATTGATATTTGTAGTGCTTGAGTGACTCCTGTATGACAATATTATATAAGTGTGCACTTTGTAGGATACAAAAAGGTGCTTGCTTCCATTGAATATGTGGCAACAGGATGGCATGAGCCCTGTGAAATGGCCAATGTGAGAATGTTGGCAATAGTGGTTCTTCATCAGTTCATCAGTTATCCTACAAAATTTTCCTCAAGAGAAAGGTTATTTTAAAAATGCACCTCCCAAAAAACTTGAGAAGCAAATGGTAAAAAAAAAAAAAAAGGTAAGGATCCTCCTTAATCACTCTTGCCTTTGCAAATGAATATATATCTCGGCAAGAGAGTAGGAAGCTATTGTTTAGGGAAAACAATTCATTTTTTTCCAAAGGGTTATCACAAAAGCTTAGACTAGTTTCCCTAAAGGCAAAGCAAGAAGTGAAGGTACCATCACCAGGGGCTTGGAGGGAAGGGGCAGTGTTTGTTTCTCTTGCTGCCCCTGGCTCAGCTCCTGGGGACTCACTCCTGGCAGAACTGAGTCCCTGACTCTGCAAAGCCAGCAAGCAACACCTGCTGCTCAGAGGCTGGAGCATAAAAAGGACGTCGCCTGCAGGGCCTCAGGCAAAGCAAGAAGTGAAGGTACCATCACCAGGGGCTTGGAGGGAAGGGGCAGTGTTTGTTTCCCTTGCTGCCCCTTGCTCAGCTCCTGGGGACTCACTCCTGGCGGAACCGAGTCCCTGACTCTGCAAAGCCAGGAAGCAACACCTGCTGCTCAGAGGCTGGAGCATAAAAAGGACGTCGCCTGCAGGGCCTCAGGCAAAGCAAGAAGTGAAGGTACCATCACCAGGGGCTTGGAGGGAAGGGGCAGTGTTTGTTTCCCTTGCTGCCCCTTGCTCAGCTCCTGGGGACTCACTCCTGGCGGAACCGAGTCCCTGACTCTGCAAAGCCAGGAAGCAACACCTGCTGCTCAGAGGCTGGAGCATAAAAAGGACGTCGCCTGCAGGGCCTCAGGCAAAGCAAGAAGTGAAGGTACCATCACCAGGGGCTTGGAGGGAAGGGGCAGTGTTTGTTTCCCTTGCTGCCCCTTGCTCAGCTCCTGAGGACTCACTCCTGGCGGAACCGAGTCCCTGACTCTGCAAAGCCAGGAAGCAACACCTGCTGCTCAGAGGCTGGAGCATAAAAAGGATGTAACCTGCAGGGCCTCAGGCAAAAGCAAGAAGTGAACCATCCTGGGGTCAGCACAGAGATACTGGCATTTTTTCTTCCAGCCATGGTCCTTGACTCACCTGGGCCCTCTCGAGTGAATGCTGGCACTGCGACACCAGTTTTGTCTCATTGCCTGATGGAACATCTGCTCCTTTAAAACTATGTTTTAATGTTTTATTGCATGTATATGTTTTAATTGTTTTATAATTTGATATGTTATATTTATTATTTGTTGTATAATGCGGCATTGAATTTTGCCATAATCTGTAAGCCGCTCTGAGTCCCCTTCAGGGTTGAGAAGAGCGGGGTATAAATATAGTAAATAAATAAATAAACTGCAGTCCATCTGTGCAGGGGGCTTGTGTGTTTTAGAGTTACCCTCTTTGTTTTTGTCTTTATTGCAGTATCACTGATGGGTCAGGTTTTGTCATAACAACATGTCATGGTTGGAGATGATGTTGATGATGATTTTGCCAACAAGCTGTTAGAAAGGAAATCGCGATGTTAACTGGAGAGTCTGGAAAAAAAATCTAGAAAATTTATAATCCTCCAAACGCCATGTTTCCTGGCTAAATTGGTTGGATTTGGGGTAATTGTAGTTCAACTAGTTGTGTTTCCACTTTTTGTTCCTTTGTGGCTTCATACCGACTGGCCATGGAGCTATGGGGGCACAATGGGTTCAACCCTTGTGCCGGCTGAACTGCTGACCTGAAGGTCAGCAGTTCGAATCAGTGAGATGGGGTGAACTCCCACCTGTCAGCCCCAGCTTCCCATGTGGAGACATGAGACAAGCCTCCCACAGGATGGTAACACATCCGGGTATCCCCTGGGCAAGATCTTTATAGAGGGCCGATTCTCTCACACCAGAAGCGACTTGCAGTACATTCTCAATTTACTTCTTACACGATTAAAAAAACCCCGACTGACCTATATTGCTTTAAGAAACTCAAATTTTAAAGCATGTATTTCATAAAATGGAAATAGCAATAGTACAGTGGAGTCTAAAGTTGGATCTACACTGCCATATACTCCAGTTTCAGAATGCAGATTAACTGCCTTGAACTGGAGTCTACGCTGCTATATAATCCAGTTCAGTGCAGTTAATCTGCATTCTGAAACTGAATTATATGGCAGTGTAGATCCAATGTCAGTTAACTGGAATTCATGGAGATAGGTCGATGCTGGATAAATGTAGTTCCTCATTGCTTGTGGTACTATTACAATTGGATAGCTAGGGACCCTCCTACACTGAACATTTAGTGCATTTCAAGCTACATAAAACATGTTAGGAGCGACTTGAGAAACTGCATGTTGCTTCTGTTGTAAAAGAATTGACCGTCTTCAAGGACGTTGCCCAGGGGATACCCAGATGTTTTGGTGTTTTTACCATCCTTGTGGGAGGCTTCTCTCATGTCCCTGCATGGAGCTGGAGCTGACAGAGGGAGCTCATCCACACTTTCCCGGGATTTAAACTGGCAACATTCAGGTCAGCAACCCAACTTCAAGCCAGCAGTCCTGCTGGCACAAGGGTTTAACCCATTTTGCCACCAGGAACTCCTCCACATTAAATTATAAGTGTAGATGGAGCCTAAGATTATACCCATAAATCCTGTATTGACTTGATACTAATATTGCAATACAGTAATTAAAAGCAAATTAAGGCTAATGAGGACAGACATATTTAATACAGTTTTACTGTATTATAAAAACAGCATTTTATTTAAAGTATTATCGATATTTCTTTGATTTTTGACAGTTGCTTGAGAGTTCTGGTTAACTGAGAGCCTGCTATACTTTGAATTAAAAAAGTATCTGGCATTCACTATCCACCCTTTGAAATCCTCAGTTCTGTGTCCTTGGAGAGGGGTAGCTGGATTGACCAGCTTTTATCATTCACACACTTGCAAGTTTTGAGTAAAATTGCCCCAAGGCTTACCTGTTATTCAAAACCTGGCATGCTTCGGAACCTGCTTATATAAAAAGAACTTTTACCAACTCCTTTAATGTTCATTAATTCAGCTACGTTGGCCTGTGGGCATGGCACACATCTTATCTTAAATTGCTTTCTAAACAACAACAAAAATGATCATTTATGGTCAAGCCAACTAACCCCCTATGTGTCTTCAAAGCCTTAAAAATCCATAAAACGAAGAGCGAGACCAATATAGATGATAATTAGGAAGTAGCTTCCAGTTTTTGTTAATGTTCCAATTAGATAAAAGCAGTAACTTACCATTAGCACTTTATATCAAGATCTATTAAAATGTATATGTTTTGTGTCTTGCATGAATGTTTCTTAGTAATATATCCCAGTAGAATAATATGGTAAAATAAACTTCCTAATGATTTCTTGAAAATGACAAATACAACTTTACTTTCCTG
The DNA here is from genome assembly GCF_035594765.1 of Anolis carolinensis. Classification (NCBI taxonomy): domain Eukaryota; kingdom Metazoa; phylum Chordata; class Lepidosauria; order Squamata; family Anolidae; genus Anolis; species Anolis carolinensis. The sequence goes on from NC_085844.1 coordinate 67,109,124, forward strand.
TATGTTTGTAGGAACAAATAGGACTAGGTGTGAGGAGGAAAAGCACATTATATTTTATAGTAAATAATTTTAAAAAATTCTTTTTCTCTTTCCTGGAAAATGCAAGGCAGGCTTCCAGTTATTCTAGGTGTTGTGTAATCAGGAGTAATCAGTGGCTTTGTGTTCTCAGTACTTTTAGTGGGATTAGGCTATTTTAATCTCTTAATATCCCACTTCCGATGCTTTATTTCATGGACAGTTAGGTTTGGTATAGGATGGAAATCTCTAATGAATGTCTAAAAACATAAAGAATTTGTGTTTATTCTTGACTTGGAGGAAAATGAATTTTAGAAAGCTGGAAACACTTCTACAGCAGTCAGCATTTTCAAGATAATATATTGATTGTTTTTTAAAAGAAGAAAGTGCATTAATATGTCTTTGGACGATGAACAAAACTGAGGTCCTGACCACGTTTAATTATGAAGTCCTGTGGCACTAGGGGTTCAAGTGACGTCTGGCCAAAGTCTGTCTATTGATTTTAAGGGGTTATGCTATTTTAATTGAGGGCAGGATCTGGCTTAAGTTCAAACTAGATAATTTGATTCTGCCTAAATTAATTTCCTATAGCACTTTACTACTGTCAGTATGATTTTATACTTCCCAACCCAGACTGTGATTCAGACTGCTCCCTAAATTTGTTTGCACACAATTCAAAGATAAAAATATGTTAGTTTCAAATATCAGCATACAAAAGGATCTTGTAATAGGGTTGCTGTATGTTTTCCGGGCTGTATGGCCATGTTCTAGAGGTATTCTCTCCTGACATTTTGCCCACATCTATGCCAGGCATCCTCAGAGGTTGTGAGGTATGGAGAAACTAAGCAAGGAAGGTATATATATGGAAAGTCCAGGGTGAGAGAAGCTTCATCTCTTGGCTTCTTCCTGCCTGGGGGCATCCTTTGTTGGAGGAAACCATGAAAATGAACAAAATCTGGTTACCAGTATTAAAAAAAACCTCAAAAATCAGAACAGTAAATAAGCAACACTCTGAAAACAGAGGAATAATTTTTCCAGTTCTAAGAATCATGTCTTTTTTCTTAACTCAATGTTCCTATTCATACTGTAGGTTTTAGCTCCATGGCTTACAACCTATTAGTTGTATGCCTGGTGTACCTCCATAAGGACAACCAGATATTGTGGCACACTCATTTCTTTTCAAGTAAACAATTTCTCATTATCTACACAATCAAAAGCTTTATTGCAGTCTTGAAAACACAAGTTTATTATCTTCTGAAATTGTTTATTTTATTATCCAATTTATGTTTGCAGTGTGATTCCCAGTGCTTCTTCATTTTCTGAACTCAGCTTTGAAGTCTAACATCTGGCACCTCACATGTGGTTAAAGTCTTCCTTGTAAAATCATAAGCATCATTTTTCTCTGCATAAGAGAACTTTGCAAAAGTCCAATGCTTACCATAACCCCTGGTGTCTCCTTTCTTGTGCACTGGAATGTATATTTAAACATTCCAGTCTATAGATCATTGCTTTGCTTTCCATATTTGTTGGTAGATTTTTGTTAGAATTGAAATTGATTTCATCTATGTAACCGTATATTCCTGGTGATTTGTTTGTCCCAATTGTTTTGAGAGCTTATTCCACTTTACTGGTTAAAACTGTGGATTCATCTTTAAATGGTTCTTCCTTGAAGGAATCTCTCATGGTTTTATGAGATTTTAGTACATTTTAATATAAAGTTTTAATGCATTTTAATATTTTAATATTTAATGGTTTTAATAACATAAATGGTTTATTTTTAATGTTTATATGTATATTTTAATATGGCCACATTGTTTTTAATTAGCATTGTTTTATATTTCTTGTTAGCTGCCTTGAATCCTTATATCAGGAGAAAGGCAGGATAAAAATAAAATAAGTAGGTAAATAATCTCTATTATATTGTTGCTCAGTCCATTGCTTATAATATATATAGCCTTGATCATGTAATGTATCCCTCTTTTTGTCATATACTTTTAGCCTGAATTTTCCTTTGAATTTATCAGACCTTGTGGAGGTCTCTTGTTCTAACCCAATGATGGGCAACTTTTTGCGCTTGGTGTGTCAAAATTCACCAAAAAACCTAGCATGACTTGGGTGGTGTGTCACTTTGAGAAAAAAAACATAATTTTGCAATATGTATAGTTTAAATAACAAAAATGTATAATTGTAATATATAATTGTATTTAATAAATCAAAAACTATTTACTACCATTATTTCCATGTAAAACAATCTATGGTACCTCTTGCAGTTTCCACGCTGATTTCTCTCTATTCTAGTTTCAATGTAGTCATGAATAATTAATAATATAATAATAATATAATAGTAATAATATGATAATATACTACAATAATAATAGAATAATAATAGAATGATATAATAATAATAATCTATCTATCTATATAAAAGGGTAATGAAATTTCGGCCTAGGACAAAACAACAAAACTACACATCCCAGAAACACTAAACTTGGCAGCACAACCCCTCATCCATGCCTCTACGTTCATACAACAAAAAGAAAAGAAAAATAAAGTCCTAATTAGAGGGAGAGGAATAATTGTTTTTATCCAATTGCTGCCAGTTAAAAGGCTAAGCTCCGCCCACTTGGTCTCCTAGCAACCCACTCAGCCCAGGGAACAGGCAGAATTAGGCCTCACTTAGTCCTCTTCCACACTACCTATAAAATACAGATTATCTGATTTCCCATACCACCATACTTCGCCACAGAAACGCGTGGCTGGGCACAGCTAGTGTATATATATATATATATATATATATATATATATATATATATATATGTAATGTGCATAATTCCCATGGAGTAAACAACAAAACCACTGGACCAAATCACACCAAATTTGGCCACAAAAGGCATAGTCATCTAATCAATCTGCATGGGGCAGCCTGTCAGCAAAAATGGCTAGGCGTGTCAGTGCTGACACGCGTGTCATAGGTTGGCCATCACTGTTCTAACCTTTTTCTTGTCTCCTCCTATTTCTATGAGTTGCTTATTATATTGTAGGCATGCTTCAGTCAACAATGCCCTTAAAAAAGAAGCTTCATTTTTATTTATTTATTTATTTACATCACTTTTACCCCGCCTTTCTCTCCGAGGAGACTCAAAGCGGCTCAAAAATTCAATGCCTAAAAAATGTAAAAACAACAATTCATATAAAACAATCTACAAAACAAAAGTTCATATAAAACAGGTACCATTACAAAATAAAATCACATTATGTAAAATTTTAAGAATGTCCAAGATTAAAATCCATTCATCCAGAATCCTCAAGTCTTCGTACAGGTCATGTAAAGTCCATGTTCTTATTCATTAAAAGCTTGTGTGCACAGCCATGTCTTTAAGGCTTTCCTGAAACCTAGGAGAGTTGGTATCTGCCGTATGTTGCTGGGGAGGGTGTTCCACAGCCGAGGAGCCACCACCGAGAAGGCCCTGTCCCTTGTTCCCACCAGCCTTACCTGCGAGGCTGGTGGGACCGAGAGCAGGGCCTCCCCCGATGATCTAAGAGTTCTAGAAGGCTCATAGGGGGAAATACGTTCGGACAGGTAAGATGGGCCAGAACCATTTAGGGCTTTGTAGGTCAAAACCAGCACTTTGAATTAGGTTCGGTAGCATATCGGCAGCCAGTGGAGCTGGCTCAGCATGGGAGTAGTACGCTCCCTGTAAGCCGCTCCTGTTATTAGTCTGGCTGCCGCCCGTTGTACTAGTTGGAGCTTCCGAGCCGTCTTCAAAGGCAGCCCCATGTAGAGCGCATTGCAGTGGTCCAAACGAGCTGTAACCAGAGCGTGGACCACCGTGGCCAAGTCAGACCTCCCAAGGAACGGGCGCAGCTGGCGCACAAGGTGGAGTTGTGCAAAGGCTCCCCTGGCCACCGCTGAGACCTGGGGCTCCAGGCTCAGCGATGAGTCCAGGAGAACCCCCAGACTGCGAACCTGTGTCTTCAAGGGGAGTGCGGCCCCATCCAACACAGGCTGTAACCCTATTCCCTGTTCAGCCCTGCGACTGACCAGGAGGACCTCTGTCTTGTCTGGATTAAGTTTCAATTTGTTCACCCTCATCCAGTCCGACACAGTGGCCAGACCAAGCACCAGTTCAGGACCTGAACAGCCTCCTTAGTGACAGGTGGAAAGGAGTGACAGAGCTGGACATCATCTGCGTACAGATGACACCGGACCCCGAAACTCCGGATGATCTCTCCCAGCAGCTTCATGTATATGTTAAACAACATGAGGGACAGTATTGACCCCTGCGGGACCCCACAAGTCAATGGTTGTGGGGCCGAGCAGGTGTCCCCCAATGACACCATCTGGGAACGACCCTCCAGGAAGGACCGGAGCCACTGCAGAACAGTACCCCCGAGACCCATCCCAGCAAGGCGCCCCAGAAGGATACCGTGATCGACGGTATCGAAGGCCGCTGAGAGGTCCAGCAGAACCAGCAGGGACACACTCCCCCTGTCCAGTTCCTGGCGTAGATCATCGACTAAGGCGACCAAGGCTGTCTCAGTACCATGTCCCGGCCTGAAGCCAGACTGCGCCGGATCCAGAAAATCGGTATCTACCAAGAATGCCTGGAGTTGTGCAGCCACCACACGTTCCACGACCTTGCCCAAAAAGGGGAGATTGGAAATAGGCCGATAGTTCTCCAATTGAGTGGGGTCCAGTGATGGCTTCTTCAACAGCGGTTTGATCACAGCCAATTTAAGGCTCGCTGGAAATATGCCTTCCCGAAGGGAGGCATTCACCACCACCTTCACCCACTCGGCCAATCCCCCTCTGGCTTCTCTCACCAGCCAGGATGGGCAGGGGTCTAGGATGCATGTGGTTGCCCTCACCTCTCCAAGCACCTTGTCCACGTCCTCGGGCTGAACCAATTGAAATGAATCCATCAAAATAGGACAAGCAAGTGCACTTGTTACATCCTCGGAGACTGCCATTAATATGGTGTCAAATCCAGAGTGGATCAAAGCGACTTTGTCCGCAAAGAACTGAGCAAATGCTTCACAGCGGGCTGCCGAGTTGTCAGGGATCCTGTCTTGAGGGACAGGATATAACAAACCTCTGACAACTCGGAACAGCTCCGCCGGACGGTTCTGTGCGGACACAATATTAGCTGCAAAGAAAGAGTTCTTTGCAGTGTCTATTGCCGCGGCATAAGCCTTAAGATAAGAGCCCAGCCGTGTTCGGTTTGACTCGTTCGGTTTTGAACGCCACACGCGCTCTAGTCCCCTCTTCTTTCGTTTCATCGCTGCCAACTCCTCAGTAAACCAAGGAGATGGTTTAGCTCGGGTACTCGAGAGGGGACGTTCCGGAGCGATCGTGTCTATTGCCCTAGTCATCTCCTGATTCCAGAGAGCGACAAGGGCATCGACAGAATCACCAGCCGAGGTGGCGGGAAACTCCCCAAGAGCCATCAGGAAACCGTCCGGATCCATGAGCCTCCTGGGGAGGACCATTTTAATGGGTCCTCCACCCCTGCGGAGGTTAGGGGGCGCAGCAAGTCTAAACCTGATCAGGTGATGGTCGGTCCATGGCAACGGAGCGATGGTAAGCTCCTCCACACCTCCATTTTCCTCCCATCCCTGACAGAAAACCAAGTCAAGTGTGTGCCCAGCTTTGTGGGTGGGACCAGATACTTGTTGGGACAGCCCCATGGTTGCCATGGAGGCCATGAAGTTCTGAGCCATGCCTGAAAGGTTGGTCTCGGCATGGACATTGAAGTCCCCCAGCACAATGAGCTGTTGAAACTCCAATGCCAGGCCAGAGACCACCCCCGCTAGCTCAGGCAGGGAGACTGTAGTGCAGCGGGGTGGTCGGTACACTAGCAGAATCCCCAGTCTGTCCCGGTCACCTACCCTCAGGTGGACACATTCGAACAAGGTTGACTGTGGGATGGGGCACCTGGTCAGGGGGATGGACTCCTTATAGATTACTGTGACACCACCTCCCCTCCCTCCAGATCTTGGTTGGTGCTGCATGGTGTAACCTGGTGGACAAAGCTGGGTGAGGTTGACACCCCCAGCCTCATCCAGCCAGGTCTCCGTTATGCACGCCAGGTCTGCCTGTTCATCCAGGATCTTATCAGCAGTTTTTCCATTGACAGACCTGGCGTTCAACAGCACCACCTTTAACCTGGAGAGACCGCCAGCCTGGGCACCCAAGTTTACCACATCAGGAGGCCGTTTTAAATCGATAAGAACTCTTTTTTTTGCCCTAGGCTGAATTAATTTATGCCTCCCTTTCCCGTATCTCCCCCTCCCCTGAATTACTTCTATGGGGACTCCTCGGCTGTTAGATGGCCACCCTCTCGCCACATGGTCCATCATTATGTTAGTATCAGCTTTTAAATCAGGGCACGGATCTAGTATTTGCTGCGTCGTACCTCTCCCTCCTTTCAGGTTAATTAAAATTTTCTCCTTCCCCTTCTCCTTCACCTTGGGGGCAGCGCAGGTCTTATATGCCAGAAGGCTTTGTAACTTTCTCCCTTCTAGTCTCCCAAATGTTAAAGTGCTATGTGCTAATTTTTATCCTTTTCATGCCTGACCAGCCCATCCCTCTTCCCCTGGGAGGAATATGGTGAAAGATGGTAAAAGTCAGAAAAACACAGCCCTTCAATAGCAGTATGTCTTCAGTAAACAATGAAATAAACCTTGATCTGGGAAAGAATGGGATTCTGCTGTCACTGATCCTATTGTAACTGTGTGTGTCAACCTACAACAGGCATTGCTAAAAGCAGTTGCTTCCAGAATCCTTTATTTAGCATGTGTGAACAGCAAAAAACAAAAACAAAAAAAGTCCCAAAACATCTCCTTACATATTAAAATAGGATAGATCTCGAAGACTGACCACCAAATTGGAAACTATAAAAAGTGAAGATTGGTGAAAGAAAAAAAAATCTTTGGATGCATTTTAGAAAACACCTTGGTCACTAAAAATCAAAGTCTCTTAGCTCACTGGAGAATGCAATCTCGTCACTATGGAAAACTAGTGACAAAGTCGGCATGTATTCCATATCCTACAAGATGGATAATGAATCCAAATTGCTTCCTTGGCTAGACAGACATTTCTAATTTCCTATAGTGCATGACTTTCCACATGTCTTTTCAAATACTCTGGTTTTCATGTGAGAAGAAATACCATATTAAATTAAATTCCAGTTGGTTATTTGGTTTTAGAGATACTGATCATTTAATATTTTTGAGATGCACACAAAATTTTAACTATTGAGGCTGGCTATCTCATGCATCATTGCAAAACTGCAAGGGCAGCGGTGAGGTGGAATTTTTCTTAGACTCAAACTGCTAACCATTAATTTATCACTACATTCCTAAATATCTATGTGACATCAGTTTAGCAGATTCCATGCAACAAAATTTCTCTACTTAGTACACTAAAAAAAATACTTTCAGATTTCATGAATCATATGTAATAGTTCCTTTCCTCTGACAAACTGTAAAGCTTGCATTCACAGCATGTAAGTCTAAGAAATTAATGACATTTTCAGCTTCTGCAGTGAATTCACATACTTCCGTGGGTTTCTTTCAAACTTTTCGGTGTATACATAGTGCAAAGTATTCTGTAAAGTGTTATGATTAAAACTATCTTTGCATATTTCCTGGGTTCTCTATTTAAGTGTAGGATACATGAATGGATAAATAAATAAGAGCAGAAACAACTCTATTTCTATTAGGTAAAGTTTCTCAAAAATTCTCTCAGTAAAATTGGGATTTGGGAGGCCACAAGCAAGATAGGTAGCATGCCTATGGGCAGTTCCCTTAATTGCTCAATTTTGCAGAGTTTTATTCTCCCAACTCCTTTAGTGTGACTGAGCCATCTGGCTGGGAAATGTTTTATTATTTCTTAGGGACTCCACTAACAATGCTGTATTTTCAATGCTTCTGTGGCTATAAACTTGTGAAAATTGTAGCTAATGAAATTCACTGCAGGTCCTCTTCCAAAAATAATGAAAGTATATGGAATGAAAAACCAAAAAGATAGCTATTGACTACCTACATAAGTTGTTTATTTGTTTGTTTAAAAACAAATTAACATATTTGTTCAAATAGGGCCATGTGCTTTATGTGAATACCTAAAATTCAACTTGTTTGTGTACTATTAACTATTATCCATTGTTTCCTGTTTCCATGGTAAATTCAGAAACATCCCCCATATATACAACGATCATATTGTATCTACTTTTAAGATAGATTTGTATTAGAGAATATTTCAAATACAAGATGCCTTTAAATTAGTGTCTGAATTCTGACTGCCTTTCAGATCTAGGACAGCCTTCTATAAAGTAAGATAAATGGCCAATCTCTCTGTGTTAAACCAAATAACAAGCCACATAATTATTCAAATACGCCTTAGCTTCATGGGTTTATATCAGGGTGGGTCTCCATTAGGCAAACCATTTTGATGTTTCCTTTCATCCTTACTCCCATGGCATCTTTTTAGAGTTTTAGTCTTTCAGATGAGAAACTAACACTTTTGAATAACCTGACTAGAGTTCAAGACAATCCAAAGATGATACATTTTTTTTAAAAAATGTTCAAAATTGGTCTGAAGAAACGATTTATTGTTAAAAAGGTACAGTCTTATCATATCCCAAAAGTAGACAGGAGCTTTTTAGCATCTAGTATGCTGCCCAGTCTTCTCTAATTCTTCAGTTCAAAGCTGAACAAAACACCGTAAGAAAGGAAATGATGTTACTAAATGTACAATATAGGATATTTGTTCCTCTTACAATGATTTTGTGCTATTAGATTATTAGATTTCATTCTGGTTGTTCACAGTTGTACATTACTGATAGAACTTTTAAGTCATAATGGAACTTCATTGCCAGTCCAATTATTACCCTTTATCAACAGAACTCTACAAGTTCCTTCAAATTATCTAGAATATAGAATATATAGATAGAATATTGACCACATGTGCTAAAATTTCATGTTTCCCAAAAGTCCAGTTTTTTTTTTTTTTTACTTCTTATCTCCTTCCATACCTCCAGTATTCGATTATACTTTAATTATATTGCTGTAGTTCAGCTAGAGGCTGAAGATGTGGGGATGGTTGTGAGAACTGATGTGTTTTCCAGTGAGGGAAATGAAGGGATTTTAGATCAGGATTCTGCCTGGGAGAATGGGCCTGAGAGTGAAACAGCTTCAGAACCAAGCCAACTAGCATTGGATGATAGGGAGAGCCTTTGCCCAAGCGGTTCCTTAGCAATGCAAGATAAGGAGTTGGAAAAGAGAGATGTTTTCCCGGAGAACACACCTGCAGTTAGTAGGAATTTGAGGCTCAATTTCAGGAAGGAGGGGGTCAAGCTGTGGCAGTCACAATGCCTTCATGAGAAACAACAAGGTGAAAAAGCCTTGAAGCAACGGATGTTAGAGACATGACCACATGTCTCTGTGGTCCTTTAATACCGTGTGGATCTTAGTTCTGGTTTCACATTCATGTTCAAGTTTAGGTTCTCTAGGAAAGTCTTGTATTCATGTACATAAATTCCTGTTTTTAAGAAGTTCCTGTATTCCTGGTTTTAGATTTATGATTCTTGCTTTTGGATTTCTGTCTGTGTTTTGATTCCTGGCTTTTTCTTATACATTACTACTATTAAACAGAACTATGCTGTTTGGACTATTGCCTCCTGAATGCCCTTTTCCCTTTGCTTTTTGAACACAACTTATTTGGACATTGCTTTTAATATTACTTTTTGTGTTTTTGCCTTTTTATATTGCTTTTCTCAAGAAACTGCTTAGGTAATACTATTGAACTCCTATGTGGGTTGAGTGCAAAGGTGGAGTCCAGGCTAGGGTGCAACAAATATAGGCACTTTCATCTCACATTTAGTTTCAGCATGGGATCATCAAGAAGTAGAAGAAATATTGCCTAAGCATAATACATGATCTCCCATACAAATTGATATAGCATAGATTTACACTTCCATATCCATTCCATTGTTCATTCCAAGCATGCCAGTCTGTTTCCTCTTGAAAACAGGGCAAGAGTGAAAGCTCCCATTTTGAACCAATAATTCGTCAGATGATTTCTGCTTAAGATTTCCCACCTTAATTGTTTGTGCCCACAATTTCTTGTTCATTTTGAAAATTGTTTATTTGTTTGTTTTTAATTTGTACCTGAGAGTTCATATATTGAAGGAGAGCTGCCAACACAATATCACTTTTCTTATTATTTTGACTGGTCTCAGTGTTTGAACATGACTTATAGTCCATAGAAAGGACAGATTTCCATGTGAGCAGATTACATGCAAAACATATGGTGTACAACTTTCCTATTAATTATGCAATTCATAAATGTTTTGATAACACATCCTACAAGGTTTAAATTCCTTTTGCATTACCTTCCCTTGTAGTTAGTCATACTTTTTGAGGCAAATCTGGATGTTTGACTACCTTTGTCTCTAGTATCATTTTTGATGAGAGTTTGGTGTACTACAACCACAAAACCCAAGTGCTTGCCTTTTGATGCAAAATTTATACTAATAAACCTAATGGCATGCCCTTGGCTGTGATGGATGTTCAGTGTATTATACTGTAAAAGGCTTGAAATTGTATTGTGTCATGGCCATATAAACATTTTCATTATACAATAAAAACCCAGCAGCTGCTCTTCACTTTCTAAACATCGTGTCTCTGAGTTAGATTCAGCTGACTCTACTTGCCCCCTTCTAGATAAGAGAACTCATATGAAGAATCATGTAAATTACTGGTTTTTTGTTTTCAAGCAAATACAGATTATCAAGAAAAGCACTGTCATCTGTTACAAAGTCCAACTAAGAATACTGTACGAATTTTGAGTTTTGGCCATAGAAGAATGTAGCCATAGCAGATACAGCTGGTGATTAATGACTTACACAAATGACTCATTCAGCATGCCTACTCCATCATCACAGTGTAATAATTTTGTAGCATCAGTATAGTAGCTACTGCATTATCGCTCTTGGTGCCTCTGCCAGGGTTCTGTAATTTGAGTTGGAAGGAGCATGTAGACATTCGAGCGATCAATTTCAAATAGTAATATCATTTTCAGATTTCATGCACAAACAAAGGCCTACTGTAGTGGCCAGATGCATTTTATCACCTGTATTGCTTCGCCAATTCTCCATTCCAACACAGCTGGGAGAAACCATTCTGCAGTCAAAATGCAAGAAGCTTTTGAGGAATAGGGTATTAAAGAAGTCAATACATTAAAAATGCTATAGGAATTGGACTAATATTACTTTAAAGGAAAGAAACTCCAATCAAACTTTGTAGTTTATTCTTAGTGTACTACTTGTGATTCATGTAACCAGAGTGCTCTCAGTTAATTATATCATTAATTTTCAACAATTGATTCATTTTTCCATCTTCCATGCCCATTGTATACTTTTTCTGTGGTATCATTTGTAATATCTTGCTTTCGTTAACAAAGTAAATGTTGATTTTTAACAGCTGAGAAAAGACTGCTTTTTCCAGACACTTCTCTGCTTTTATTGTCATCATGAGTACTGACAACAACATAGATTTTGTATAATTTGTTTCAGCCCACACTTCTCAGACTCTGCTTGGGGTGAATGTAGTTTGCCACCTGGGATTGTCATGTTAGACAACTGTAATTAAAATAGTATATTTTTGCATAGATATCAAATGAAAACACTGCTTAAACAGATTTCAATCAATAAGAAGTATGCATTCAAACTCTGAATATGAGCTATACATAGAAGCGTGCATTCAAGGAAGGAAGGAAAAAAAGAAATATATTTCACAAAAATTAATAAAAGTAAAACTTGGAACTGGATATGGATTTAGAATTAGGAGAATTTATGCAAACATGGATTTTCTTGATGTCTGCACATCATTGACTGACATGTACTTTGCAATCATTTACAAACTGGATTGGGTAACTATACTATGGCATAATATGAACCTTCTCTTGAAGACTGTTGTTACCTTTCCCTTTTCAAGGAATTAAGCCTCAGCTCAGTAACTGAGCCTATTTTCATGGCCATTGAACAGGATGAGACAAATGTTTCAGGGAATAGCCTTGATATGTAATGAAAATGCAGTAAGATATTATTCTTAATTATTTCATATTTCCTGGTTTAAAAAAATCTTCCAGGGATGGAAAAACCTGCATGTGTGACTTTGTGCCTTTTACTATATCTCAGAATAATATGACTAGGCTTAGAAAATATGTACCACGAAGAACGTGCAGCAGGGATGTTATTATTGTCTTAATTTAAACCTGTAAATTTTGCATGATGAGCCTTTGATCCCAGGTGTTACAGGGTGTATTTTATTTCACCATCTGTGGTTGGGTAGTGATACCCATGAAAATCAGTGAGACTGAACAATATCACAAAGACAGTTATTTTTAACTGTGCAAGTGTTAAAACACTATCATTTATATGGAATTATACATGTTAACATCAAAGCATCAAAAACATTATTTTAATTGCCATGAATGCAAATTAGCAGAAACCTCACTGGCTTTCTTTTCTTAGTACATGTTTGTTCAAACTGACTAGAGTCATGCACGTTTTAATATCATCTTACACTCCATATGCTTGCTACCAGGAGGAAAGGATTCTGAAGTTATTTTAGGTGACAATATTTTTGGACAATTTTAATTGCCTACCTCTCCTAAGCAATGGGTATTCACTCGTGATTTGTTTGTGGGGGATACTTTGGCTTTTACCATCTGTACTTTGCAAAAGATTATTAGAACCATAAGAATTTATTATGAAACCCAAAGGCCAAGGAAAAACTGTCAAAATTACCAAATTGTATATATGCAACTACTATATGCAAAGCTGCTTCTGCAATGAGCTACCGCATAGCTGTTTTCCTTTTCCTTTTTAAAAAATTAATGCTTCAACAAGGGAGTTAAGTAACTTGTTTATCTCCTGGCATGTTGGAAAGATTATAAGCTCTATAATGCATGGACAAGGAAGTTTAGAAACTTGTATATCTGCAACCATGTGGGAGAGATTATGGAATCTAAAATAGGCTCAAAATACTGACAGTCTCAACTTTTAAGGGAGTTTTTAGATAAAGGAGGAGGAAAATCAAACTGAATGCTAGGTAAAAAGTTAAGAAGTTTTAAGAAAGTTTATCATCTAGCTGGTCAGCATTTGGTATGAGACATTTTTTTGCTTGCCATAGATCTTAGACACACCTTAAGGCTTCCATTATCTCCCCCTTTTTTGTACATGCCTTGCATAATATTCAACACTGCATGCTAGTAGACTAAAAAGGAGAATGAGATACATATACCAATTTGATGCTGGGTACAAAGAAAAAGCTCAAGTTGCAAGCAACATGTTAACAAAAACTAACTATTCCAGAAACAGTCAGATCTTGTATATCCATTTCCAGCCATTGAAAGACAATCCACCAAATCACTTGGTTTTACAGCCTTATTACCGGGAGGGGGGGAGGTGTCCTAGAATGCTTCTGCCCCACACTGCCCATCAGATGACATAGGGTGACTTCTGGTGGGGATCTGTGGGTGAACTACGGTGGCAGCATGGACGGATACTGCCACCGCCAACATAGAAGCCTCCCCATGTCCCATGTTCCCCATGTGTGATGGGGAAGCATCAGCCGCTGGCTAGGGCACCGGGATTGCCCTACTGTCACCCCGATGATGTCCAGATTCACCATGGAAGCTGGCAAATCACTACACTGGACGTCACCTTCTTGGCAGGGGGTTGGACTGGATGGCCCATGAGGTCTCTTCCAACTCCACTATTCTATGATTCTATGGTGAGTGACTGAAATTTATTTTGCTAGACAGTTCTGGTACTTTACATGTGAACTCTATTACATAACATTAATATCTCTCCAAATTATACATCCCAGGTTTCTTTAGAATGAACTCAGTAAATGGTATCACACTTCTATAACTGTATAATTGCATAGTATGTATTCATTTCTTATTGTATCTCAGATTCTTCCTTAGCAGATCAATGCACTGAGGTGTCGCTGTCTTCTGTCATCACTGTCAGTCAATCAATATTATATCACCTTAAATATAAACAAGAAATGTATTTATATTTAAAACATGAATAAATCTCAGTGTTGTTAATTATAACTGCTGAGGCAGCCCATATAACAAAGGGAAAGAAGATAAGATGAAGTTTCCAGATGGACTTATTCTTTCAAAAGAAGTGGGGTCCTTTTCATAGGGATGGATTTACTGTAAAGAAGTTTAGGACATAATTGTTTTGGGCAACCAAAAAGAAGAGAAAGAAATGGACATCACTTCAAGGTCACTATTCTACCTTACTTCTAGCTATTGACATGTTTAATGAAAAAGTGCCCCCAATTTATATTGCTTGAACAAGCTCCTATGAACTTGAGATAAAAATTCTGCAGTCTGCTACTCAAGGACGTCATGTCACAAAAGAATTAAGCTAAAAATTAGATTTAATCAATCGTTGTGAATGAACAATGAAATTGCACATTAAATCTTAATTACTTTTTCTGAAATGTAACCAAATAATTTTGAATTAATGTTGCAGAGAGGTAGCGTTTATATTATTTTGACACAGGAGGTTATTAGAATATCTATGAAACATGACTAATATGTTTGATGATATCTACCTTTTCATTTCTTTTTATTATTTTATTTTAATTAGTAATGGTTCTCTTAATTTTGAGAAATGAGGTTTAAAACAAACAAACACACACATTGGTTGTTGTTGACATACTCAAGCATTCATTCCTGTAATACTTGTGTATGTCCTTTCAAGGTTATTGTGAATGAAATAATACCTGGGATTTTGGTTTGGGGGGGGGATGAGTCTGAGCGGGAGAGGGTCCACCCTAGCAAACCTTTTGTATCATTATCCCAATACCCCATGCATGTGGGATATATTGAGCATGGTGATCAGATCATGATATCAATAAACATAACAGTTTAAATAATAAATGTAAGGCCTTCTCACAGACCACCCTGAGAATGGGGGGGGGCTGAAGCCCCTTAAGCCCTCCCCCCCTCCGGCTACATGCCCGCCTGCATGCATAACCAATAGGCCACCTACCAAGTCATGCCTCCATGGCTATTTAGAGGCCAAAGACAGGTTGCATTTCTATAAGTGTGCATATCAAAATGACAGCATCCTCCAAAAGCCCTATGGCATCTTCCAGAGCAATGTCTTGGTCTTTGCCTTCTTACTGGAAAGGGGCATATTTATTTATTTATTTATTTATTTTTCAAACTTATATGCCGCCACTCCCCTAGGGCTCGAGGCGGCTTACAAGAACCGGCTAAAATCAACAATTTAAAAACATCTTAAAACATCTTTAAAACATCTTTAAAAACATCTTAAAAACATCCTAAAAGCACCTTTTAAAGAATGTTGGAGCTTCAAACTGCATCAAGTCAATGTAGGATCTCAGAAAATGTTTTTCATGATCATAAATAATCTAGTATATTGATCAAGATCCTGAATCATGCGTGTGGACTATAGTGTTCTGCCTGTGCAATCAGTCCTGTAACTAAGAGGGGGGAGATTAAGGGTTCAACCCCTCCCCAAATTTTCAGGTTTAAAAACCTCTGGTTTACTCATGAGTTGGTTAACCAGTGAAAATTCATGAGTAAACCAGTTTATTTTAACCTGAAACACTTCGGGGGGTGAGGATTGAACCCTTAACATCCCCCCTCCCCTCCCCCCCCCCCCAGCTACAGGTGTGTAGTGCAATTACACACCTCTTAGTCAGGCAGCTATGAAACAGCCCAACTTATCTGCCAAGGAGAGAAAAGAAATGACCTTGTTTCTCTTTCCTCTGGCTGCAGTTAACCCCAATAAGGCATACACTGCTTTGTGGATACTGGTGTCCTATGCTCCAGTCAACAAATGACCCAGGAACCATATAACCAGAGTACAGGAGCTGCCAAATACTAAATCAGTACACATCAGACACAGATAGAGGGCAAAACAACAGGTTGGGCAGCAACTGATTCAGGAAAATTATTAAAAATCAGTTGTCCAGATAAGCGAAGTCAGCAAGGAGTAAAATGAAGTTGCTAATGGACAGAAAAATATGAATGGTTAAGACTATTGCCAGTCAGCAGAAAAGGATTGCTGAAAGCAAAAAAGTTGCCAAAGATTCCCCAGGAAAGTTATATACAGCTGTATCATGGCACCAGGTGACCATCTCCAGTTAAACAACTGTTGAGATCAACATAATCTTGTCTCTTCTTCATTCAATGAATGGTGATAATCAGTATTGATTGTCTGTAACCTCCTGTTAGAGAGAAGTGCCGCCCTCTGCCTCAGCCTCTGGCTCCTCGAACTCGGTGAGGCCACAGGCACTAAGCACTGCAGATTCCTGGCAATCTACTGTTTCCTCTCTGTCTATAAAGGGTGTGTTATGGCAACTGGATGTTGCACAAGAGACTAGTGAATGACTCTTTGTGCATTATCCAAAAGAAGACATACAGATATGCAATACTGTATTACACTAATGCATTTCACTAACATGATGCTAGCCATTAAATATGTTTCCTTGATATAGGATCATAGCTGTTTTATAGGATTAGGTTGTTATTGGTCAGGTTTGTATTATCAGCTGAGATGAGCAGACATGAGAAATAAACCTCCTGCTGCTGTAAGCAACTGAATAGAGTTTATTGGTGATAACTAAAGTCACACAATCAAGCTATTGTGTGATATTTGGATGCTGTGTAATGAACACATATTCGCGAGGAAGATAACTTTATCTTATCCTTGCAGACAGTGAAACAGTGGCACCAGACATAAGCCCAACCTGTCACAAAATTAAAGTAACACAATCCAAAATACAATAATGGAACTCAGTAATTCATTTTATTCCATGTCATTCCTTTGAGTCTATAGGGATATTAATTACATAATTGTGAATGTACGACTGATTGCATAATAAGTAACTGACTAACCATGAAGCTATTTCAATTAGATTTGTAAGATATAATTGTTTTCTTGAGAAAATATATTCTACATTGGTTCCGAACTAAGTACATGAAAATAAAGATTTAGCATTCTATAATAGTTTTAGATTTTTTTCTCTTATTTGTAATCTTCTGTATTTCACCAAATCTATCTACCAGCCAAAGCTATCTGTTCACAGAAACTGTTTTAGTTTCACATTCTGTTTTAACCAATTTTCTTCCATTATTGTGTGTGAATTGGTTTCTTTCACTCATAGAAAGTCACACATGGAATGTTATATTAGCATTATGTGAAATAAATTAAAGTGAATTGAATAGGACCATCCCTATTATTAGGTGGAATGATGTGGTTGCCTCAAGCAACAGATCTAGGAGGTCATGTGCCAGCAAATTGTTAATTACAGTATCATAATTAGTATTGTTGAATTTGATTAGCCTATGCAGTTGGCACCACAAATGAAGGTGATTCCATTTTATTTTCCTTTTTTATTCTCATTTTCAGATAAACCATCACCTATAATTAGAACACCATTTAGTTCAGAACCAGATTCTGAGTGGCTGTCATCTACTTTCAGCTGTCCCTTTGCAGGCACATCTAGTTTCCACCATCTGTTCTTTTCATGTGGCCATTAAAGATCATTTGTGAAATTTTCTTTCCTTTATGACCTCTCAGTGAATAAACTTCTCATTGCAGTCACCTAGAAAGAATTCTGTTTTATGGAAACCAAAGTGCACATCTTTTCATCTCATTTTCATTTCTTTATGTACGGTTTCTGATTCTTCCAACTGTCTTCATTAATCTTTTTTAAATGATAAATGTGTTCACAATGTAATACCCAGAACATTTAATATTTTCCAGTGGTGTCACCCATAGCAGTTACTGGTCTCAACTAAACCCCGTTAAATCAACAGAACTTACATAAGTGTTGATTTACCAAGTTTCTGTTGATTCACTGGGTTTATTCTAGTTGGAATTAGCAACTGGATTTCTGCTGTTTTAATATGAAGTCTGATCTGCTCAGCAAGAGAAAGTTTGTGTTAAATATAGACACTTAGTGGCCACAGGTGATGGATTAATGCAGAGAAAAGTTAACACATCAACCTATCTTGTCATCCATAACAGAATGTCTCCTTGAGGCCCAAATAACCCCAGGTGCATGGACCTGCCTTCCTTTTGGAAAGGGACCGAGCTACCTTGTTAAGTTGTCAGGTGGGAGTGTATATGTCAGGAATACCGTTTCACAGGGTTATGAGTTCAAAGCAACTTTGGCTCTTATCCATACTGTAGTTCAGGAAATACTTTCCTAAACATGCTAGGCTCCTGCTACACGGTGTCTGTTAAAAACTCACACACTTCTGACAATAGTACATAGGTCAGTATGTCTCCACTGAGATCCAATCCTGTGAGGTAGGTCAAGATCTAATCATCACACCTCCCCTGCTTACCAAGTTCATCTTCTCCAGAAGAATTATAGCAGTTCCCCTTCAGAAGTTGAGCTGAGTCCTCCTCCACTTCAGCAAGAAGAGGAGCTGGAAGAGAGTTCTCCAAGTCCTTGTGAGAAAAGATGAATTAAATATTTGATGCAGATCCTCAGATGCCACAAAAAGTTATGTATCTACAGCTGTAAGACACACTCTAAACAAAAAATGCACAGAGAATTATAAACTTCCAAGAAAAGAGGCAAAACTTCAATTTCTGAGTATACAAAAGCTTTCAAATATTAGAAGCACTGGGAGAGGGAGAGGCCCCTTCCCCGCAGCTTAATAAAATTCCATATTATCTGCTTTAAACTGGAATATATTGCAGTATGGACCCAGATAACCCAGTTCAAAGAAGATATTTTGGGATTTTCTGCTTTGATATTCTGGGTTATATGGCTATGTGGAAGGGCCAAGACTCTTGTAGAGCTGGATTTATGGGCATTTCTATTCCTGGGTAACCCTATGCAACTCACACTGTCTCAGTCTTAAAGAAAGGCAACTGCAACCCGCCTTTGATGAAATCAAACTAAGATTTGTTAAGATTGCCTAAGTTGGAAACAAACTGAAGGCACACAAAACTAAACTTTACTTTTAAAAACTTCTGCAAATTAAACACATTGCCTTTTGTAGGAAAGAGGGAAGGAGAAAAAAGTGATTGGGAAAGAGTGTGGTCGAAGGCTTTCATGGCCGGGATCACAGGGTTGTTATGTGTTTTCCGGGCTCTGTGGCCATGTTCCAGAAGTATTCTCTCCTGAAGTCTACATAGGGACCACCAAACGCATTGCCCAAACAAGAGCCAAAGAACATGAAAGGTACTGCAGACTAACTCAGCCAGAGAAATTAGCCATAGCAGAGCACTTGACGAACCAACCTGGACACAGTACATTATTTGAGAACACAGATATGCTGGACCACTCCAACAACTATCATGTCAGACTACACAGAGAAGCCATTGAAATCCACAAGCATGTGGACAACTTCAACAGAAAGGAGGAAACCATGAAAATGAACAAAATCTGGCTACCAGTATTAAAGAATTCCAAAATCAGAACAGTAAATATGGAGCAACACTCTGAAAACAGAAGAATTCCAGACAGGAATCAACCAGGGGCAGCTAACAACTTTGAACAAAGGATTTCCCCAGGCCAGCATGTGAGGCTGGGAAGGACAGTTAATGCTAATCAAGGTGATTAATTACAACATTCACACTGGCCTCCAACAGACGAGAGTTCTTTCCCCCCACCCAGGAACTTCCACAGATATATAAACCTTCCATGCTTAGTTTCTCCATACCTCACAACCTCTGAGGATGCCTGCCATAGATGTGGGTGAAACGTCAGGAGAGAATACTTCTGGAACATGGCCATACAGCCCGGAAAAAACACAACAACCCAAAGAGTGTGGATTAACAAATGAACAGGAAATCAGTAAGCATGCACATTTGCAAGCAGCATAGTTTGCAAAGTTTAACAGGTCTTTTGTGCCTTTGAGTAATTTTGTGAAGTTAAGTTAGCAGGGAAGGCTTTGAAAGGAACTGGATCAAGTAAAGATCATGATCTAAATGTAATTATATGTCCCATCTAGAGTATATCTACCAGTGTAACCTGCAGAAGCAGTGACTTACTAATGGTGCATCCATACTGTAAACTTGGGACCTAAGCAGATGGCCCTTACAAAGCCAGGGAACAGCAGAGGAAATCATGGGACAGTGTCATGCTGTGTTTCATTCTTGTCAGGGTCATTGGGGATTATGATATCAATCCTCACAATTGTTTCCCTGTTGTCCCCCACTTCCTCTTCACCTCCTCCAACTTTCTTGTATGAGGAGTCGGGTGTACAGCCAGCTCCCCTGGGGTGCATTTCTCTATGCTGCTGGCATGATGCCAGCACAAAGCCCCATGGAGTCCTGCCGGAAGTAGCCCTGAATCCTATGATGGGCTCTGGAGAATGCTGTGTCGGCAGCTTCCCAGCAATGCAAAGAAGAGGGGAGAAGACACTTTTCTGGCTCAATGTGATGAGGTCCTTACAGAGCCGGTCCAACAATGAGGCGAATTAAGCGGTCGCTTCGGGCGCAAAACATACGGGGCGCAGTTGAGACTGCTTTTTCTGTTGATTTGTTGTAAAACATGATGTTTTGGTGCTTAATTTGTAAAATCTTAAAGTAATTTGATGTTTAATAGGCTTTTCCTTAATCCCTCCTTATTATCCAACATTTTCTCTTATCTAACGCTTTTATTTTTCAGTGATTGGTTTTTGAGGGGGCGCCAAAATTCTGTTCGCCTACACTTGAAAAATACCTAGGGCCGGCTCTGGGTCCTTAATAGAGATTAAAACTACTTTAATTGCCATGGCTTAATGCTATTGAATCCTGGGACTTTTTGTTTGGTGATACACCAGCACTCTTTGACCGAGAATGCTAAAGACCTTGTAAAACTAATGCTTCATTAAAGACAAAAGACATGTAGCTCACCATGCAAAGTTCAGCACTAGTTGTGACATTCATTCATTCTTCCTTAGGGTATGAGAAGAACCAACAAGGCACACAAAAGAGTTATAAAGCCTTAAATAGCCTCTAGCTATGACCCCATAATCCACTGCACTCAAAACCTCTTGCCATAGAGTCTATCCTTTCCCACAGTGCAATTGGCCCCATAAGTCCAGGTACATATTGCTGATGGTGGCAGCATACTATCATACCAAATAATGTGTTAATTCTTGGTCATATAAATGAGGAGCCATCTCTGAAAGCAGAAGTAATCTATGAAAATCATCTTTCATGGAAAACAGAAAAGATACTATTTGAAGGAAGCTCAAAAAATCTTAAACAATTGCAGTAGCAACAGCAAATTATTTCTTAAAGGAGGTATTACATTCTTATCCAACTTGTGGTCTTTTTCAGTTCACTGTATCTACTTGTCATGGCATCCAATATGTTGCTGAAGTAGATGAGCTTTTACTCTCATCAAATGTGCCTATTCTTATGTTCCTAATAACAATCTTTCCAAAGATTATGGCAAGAACCTTGTCAAATAATCTCATTAAAATGGTATAATATAGCAACAATTCCCCAGATCTGTGCAGTTCTTTTCTATTTCTTTCATCCCATTCAAAAACTCTAATTTTGGCCTTTCAGCCAGAACTTGAATCTCCATGTTAGAGCCAAATTACCATTGTATTGTTACTCTTTGGTGAACAAAAAGATAAAATGCAAAATCTTGCTAGACTGAAATAATTTTAAAATTGACACTATATAATTTAAGAATGGGATGGAGAAAAAACAGATTTTAGATTGGTTTACAAAATGATTGATAATGAGAAAAAACTGAAGATATTTAATTTTCTATCAAAATGATTCAACTTTAAAATTAATTTCAGTAGGAAAAGGTTCACATTTTTTGTTAGACCATATAATTCCACATCAGAATTATCTTTTAAGAAACATTCACATTTTATTAATATGACTAATCAAGTCACAATACAACTGTGCTAATAGCATAGCAAGCATAGTAATTCAATACTGATAGCAACAGTTTTTCATAAACGAAAAAAGTTGAAGAAGGATCGGTTCCCAATATTTTAAAGTAGTAATTTAAATGCAAATATGCAATAAAGAACAGACAACTTCCATCTCAGGAATCATAAAATGTGTTCACTCAAGCAAAGCACATGAAACCACATTGTGACTCATGATTGGTTCTGCGATGATTTTAGCTTCAGATTTGGAGGTATTTAATAGCCAGGTATAGGATAGCATATAAGGAAATTATACTGCAAGTGACTGCAAAAAACCTGATTTCAGACCCTTTTAAAGATCAGAAATGTTGTAAGATCATCACAAAAGTTGGAGCAAATGTCATGCTTGCTATATAAATGCTTCTAACAATAATACTGCTTTAAAATATATCTTTGCTTCAGTAAAGTGCAGGAATCCTCTCTATATGTAGTTTCTAATCATTTATCAGGATAATGGCATAATTAAGAAAAGTTTTATGACAACTTTACAAAATTTGCTAAATTTTTCATAAAATCTGCTAAAGAATTTTTTACATGAAATTGAACAGAGGAGAAAGTCAAAGTGATAGATTTATTCACTGTTCATTGAGTATTTAGCTTCTAAAATGCTGTTGTCTCTATAAATTCAGCCACATTATAATATTTGCTCTGCTAAAATACTATAAGTGAATTTTGCACAGAAAAAGTTCCAAACGGCAAATATTCATGGTAGGGCAGAGTTCTTCTCATCACGTTTACCTGACACCTAAGAAACATATTTGTACAATTTTTCATATTTTTTGTAATATTTCTTCAATCTTCAGTGTGTAGAGCAGTGAACATTCCAAACATTATACTATTGTTTCATATTATTTATCACACAATAAATATAATGACATTGTGGCAGAGGTGAAGTATAATTTACTATATTTATACCATTCAAACTGTACAATAAACATGTTGAACACATGCATCTGAATTTCACATAACACTATAGTAATGAACTGAGAAGCTGAAAAATAATGCTATTTCTGGTGGCAAGCATTTTTAGTTAGAGTGCTAGGAAAATGTGATATTCCCTTCAATAAACCTACTGCCTCAATGGATGACATTCTGATCCTTCAGAACAAATGAGCAATAACTGCTCATTTATTGTACTAAAAACTGATCATCTGGAAAGGCTCTGTAAATTGCTTTTCTTTTTTTAAAAAAACAGTGCATTGGTTCAAAGTTGAGATCTCCTAATACACTTAGCTGAAAGAAAGATTCAACCATTTATCCCTCAAAATTGCTTTTAGAAAAGATGTTGGGGCTTATTTAACTGCAAATGAACACTAGTTGAGAAGGGGGACTGTTTACTGATATATAAAAACAATGCTGAAAAGTGAAAGTTGTTTTAAAAGTCTAACCTCTGTTAATAATTTGTGATTTCCCATTTTTAATTTTATACACACACACAGGCAACATGTATTGATAACATAAAGGAAAATACCTTAGCCTGAGAATACAGTTGTGGCCAATTTTAGTTGGAAATTGGCCCAAATGTCTCGTCAGCCCCTAAATCAGAGGAAAACCCAAAACCTGGGCCAGGATTCAGGCTTTCCCTTGATATAGATTAATCCTAGGACAAAACTATGTTAAATCCCAGGTTTATTTTTTTTTTACAGTATTTATACCTGCCCTTCTCACCCTAAAGCGGACTCAGAGCGGCTCACAGAACACACACGGTAAACCATTCAATGCTGATTTCACAATTATACAATTAACAAGGACAGACAACACAAACAGAGGTAAAGACAGTTTTCCCATCTTATATCCGACATCTTGGAAGCTGCACTCGACTCTGGCCACGGGTGTGTGTGTGTGTGTGTGTGTGTGTGTGTGTGTGTGTGCGTGCTGTTGCTCCATCTTGCATGCCAAGGAGCTTTTCTCTGATTGATGTCCTTAAGGGTGTCTTTTTTACTTCCCCACTAAAACAGAACTTATTTATCTACCCGCATTTCTGCTTTCAACCTGCTAGATGGGCAGGTGAGCTGGGGATAATGGCAGGTGCTCAATCCCAACCTGGGCTCGAACTGCCGACCTTTTGATCAGCAGAATTTTCTGCAGCACAGCAGTTAATCTGCTGGTTAACCTGGATCATCCCCATGCAGTGTTTAGTCCTCACAAGGCTGATATATTTCCACACAGACCTGAGTGGTCAGTATAGAAATTCCATCTAACTTTACTGGTAGGCTAATCACTGTAACAAGCATATATAGCTGCAGAAAATAGATTAGAATTGAATTCTCTCTATCTTGGTTTTACAATCTACCAGGTGTTACTAACTGGAGTTTTTAACCATCAGTAACTTGATGATGATAATGATGTAAAATATTAGTTAATATTACATTTTACATTGTCCTGCTGTACCTGGGGGTACCCGGATGTACAGCAGTATAATGAACCGGTAATGATTATTTTCAAAGTTGAGGCAAAGTTAATAGACCGAAGAGGTCCAGAATCTGGCAACCAAGAACCATGGGGCAATTGGGGCAGGAACACTTGGAGACAATTCTGAGAAATGAGACAGTAGTCAAGGCTGTAAATTAAATCAGGTGACCCAAAAACACAGGAGAACAGAGCTTAGAAAGCGTTTAGGAAGAGCCTGAAAACCTGGCTCCTCACATAGGCCTTTGAATAAGTACTGCCCACTTGCATGATGAACTTTTGTACCAGCTGTTACTTCTTGATCGGTTGTTCCTGCGTTGTTAATCTCTTTGATATAGCCACAGGGTTCACCCCCATTTCAAGGTGCTCTCCCATGATCCCATAGCACTTTTAACTTCCTCTTATTTACAAAACTCGCTTAGCGCACTTTTGCCCAGTTCACTTTTATGACTTTATTGCTGTGTTTTAACTTGTGTTTTACTAATGTTTGTGATTTTATTTTATGTTATTTTTAATTTTCATTTGCACGTGGTTTTTTGTTATTTGATGTCGTTCTATGTATGTTTTGTATTTGCCTGGGCTTTAGCCTCATGTAAGCCACCCCGAGTCCCCCCGGGAAGATGAAGGCGGGGTACAAAAATAAAATAATTATATTATTATTATTAGAAAGCTCTCCTATAGTCACGTGTGCCTGGAAGTGTCTGGGTTCATCATTGAAAAGATGCTTCATTTCATTTAAAAGTCTGTGATGGAAGGGGGAGCTACACAAAGGGATGGAATATCTGATAAAAACAGAGATGTCCACGTGTTTTCAAAGTATAGAGATGGAAAATAGTCATACATCTGCCCCCTGCCAATGTATGAAAAGACTCTCTTAATTATTTTTTATTTCATGCTAGAGTTTTCCTATTCTGATTTCTTACTTATAACCCACAGTTCTTCTATGTTTTTCCTCTCATAAGCAGCCTCTTCAATCCTTTACCCATCTTACAATTTCTTCTTATTTCATTTGGTCTATTTCATTCACACATTTCTGCCTCAACTCCTTTCCTATTTTCCTCCTTTCTTTCCTAGGGCAATTCTGCTTTGCAAGCTATCTGATATGGTGGACTAGCATTTTTCCCACAATGTGCCAGGAACCTAAGCCATACTTGTACCCACTGACTACAACAAGTAAATAATAACACACAACACTGCACTGGCCCATAGAGCACAACTTTGAGTAGTGCTGTTCTATATCACACCTGTTTTGCTGGA
The DNA here is from genome assembly GCF_035594765.1 of Anolis carolinensis. Classification (NCBI taxonomy): domain Eukaryota; kingdom Metazoa; phylum Chordata; class Lepidosauria; order Squamata; family Anolidae; genus Anolis; species Anolis carolinensis. The sequence goes on from NC_085844.1 coordinate 67,134,769, forward strand.
GTTTTGTAGGTAGTTTTGCTATCTCTTTATTTTAATCCCCATATCCCCCCTTCCAGATAGACTTTTTTGTGTATCTGCCTGAGGTTTAGTATAATAACTGGGCCCACATACCTTTATGTGTTTTCCTCACTTCATCTACAAGGTAAAATGACCAGTGGAGAGTGGAGGATTTCTCCCAGGTGGCAGCTTCAGAGAAGATGCCTCTTTCTTGTGCTATAATAGATTTTCCATTTCTGTATTGTCTTGCCAACTTGACTGATGATGTTTTCAGTGCTGATACTGGCCTCATCACATAATACTGATATTGGTTAAGTCATGGGGTTATTGCTCTGAGGTTTTATGACAGAATGCAGTTTTTTGAGATGGGGAGTTCTTGATACCTGTGATTAATGTAAGTGTGTGGTCAGATTTCTAAAATTGGTTGTATTGTGATATCTCTAGATTACATTGGGGATGTGGAGGATATCTGTAAAATTACTCATTTTAGACAAAACAGGGTGTTTTTATTCATAGAAATACCAGGTTGAGAAATCAATGACCCCAGTGAGATGCCTCATCTCCTGTGTGAGTACGAGACAATCAGTCCTTTGTTTTTTATGAAGATTTCTGCTATTTGACCCTATGAGGAGAGAGGGTGCTCTAGAAATATATTATTATTATTATTATTATTATTATTATTATTATTATTATTATTGACACAACAACATTGTATGACACAGCAAACAAGATAGATATGCTGGATTTCGTATCACAAAATCGCGAGTCGAACACTTCCCAAGTGTCTAGGACTGTGTGATGTATTTTTGGATGGTGCGCGCAGATCCCAGCAGGGTGGCCTTTTGCAGTTGGCAGATTGTAATTTTGTCAATGTCTATTGTTTCCAAATGCCGGCTGAGACCTTTTGGCACGGCACCCAATGTGCCAATCACCACCGGGACCACCTGTACTGATTTCTGCCAGAGTCTTTGCAGTTCAATCTTGAAGTCCTGATAGCGGCTGAGTTTTTCCTGTTGTTTTTCATCAATGCGACTGTCACCTGGGATGGCAACATCAATGATCCAAACCTTTTTTTCCCCCACAACTGTGATGTCTTGTGTGTTGTGTTCCAGAACTTTGTCAGTCTGGATTCTGAAGTCCCACAGTATCTTTGCATGCTCATTTTCCAATACTTTTGCAGGTTTGTGATCCCACCAGTTCTTTACTGCTGGGAGGTGGTACTTGAGGCATAAGTTGTTGTTGTTGTTGTTGTTGTTGTTGTTATTATTATTTGCACAAGGTGTCTCCACAGAGATGTATCCAGAAGCATAAGGATAAAGGTTTCCCCTGACATTAAGTCTAGTCATGTCTGACTCTGGCGGTTGGTACTCATCTCCATTTCTAAGCTGAAGAGCGAGCATTGTCGTTGGACACCTCCAAGGTCATGTGGCCAGCATGACTGCATGGAACACTGTTACCTTCCCGCCGGAGGGGTACCTATTGATCTACTATCCAGAAGCATAGTCTGCAAAAAAAATAGTTGCAACCATTTGTGTGAATATTCTCACCTTGAATGTACAAAATATTCTCATCTTCTCACAGAAAAAGAGAAAAGGGTTGAGCTTTTTCATTCTCATGTGTGAGAATGAGAGTACATCCCCAAATCTGGAATCTGGAAATGACTAATAAATTAACTCATCAGGTTATTAGCTCATTAGATTTGTCCACCAACATGACTTGACTTGTTTGATTTTCTGATTAACACTAAAGTTAATACCATGCCCTGTCAAGGTAATTAATTTTATAATGCTGGAATTTATTTGAGTGGATGACTCTTCCTCTGGTGGATTCAATAAATAGGGGAAATGCAATAAGATGTAGATTAGGACTGAAGGAAATGTGCCATGTGGTTCTATTGCTAGGCAAAAGAATGGAGCAAAAAAACAATGGTAAAGGATATCACACCTATTTTATCACACATATCACACTTTTACCTCTACCATCTGATATAAGTCCACCATTCTACCTTAAGGGTCATTCCTACTATACAGCTAGGATAATGGAATGGAAACGAGAAAAGATGTAGTTCCCAGCAAATTTGGACTCTCTGACTTCTCTGTTTCAGAACAGGAGCAAGGAGAAAGGGCAGGTCTACACAAATATTCTATCTAAATTTCCTGTCCTGTTCATGGGAAGACAAATTGAGGCAGAGATGGGGGAGACTATTTTATCATTTTTTCCTAGAGGGAAGGGAAAGTCTCCAACATTTTTTCACTAATGTAACTCAGCATTAGCACAGTGATAGCCCTGCAACATCTTCCATTATTATTAATAGGGCAACAATGATATGAGTAGCCTATCCATCCTTTCCCATCCTCTGCAATGCCTCAGGCATGAGAAAAAATTGGGCATTGTAAAGGCAGCTTCTGCAATGAAATGAAACAAAATGGCTCGGAATATTCAGAGAATAAGTAGGACTGTAAGTGTTTGTATGGTATAGTGTTTTGAGCATTGGATTGTGATTCTGGAGAATATGATTTGAATCTCCGCTCAGGCATGGAAATCCACTGGGTGACCTTAGACAAGTCACATTCTCTTGTCCTCTGAGAAATCCAAAGACAACACCCTTCTGAATAAATTTTGTCAACAAAACCCTGTGATAGTTTTGCTGTCTGATTTCCAAGCTGAGCTACTGAACTTGCAGGCCGAAAGGTCGGCAGTTCAAATCCGGGAAGCAGGGAGATCTTCCACTGTTAGCCCCAGCTTCTGCCAACCTAGCAGTTCGAAAACATGCAAATGTGAATAGATCAATATGTACCACTTTGGCGGGAAGGTAACAGCACTTCATGCAGTCATATTGGTCACATGACCTTGAAGGTGTCTACGGACAACACAGGCTCTTCGGCTTAGAAATTGAGATGAGCACCAACTCCCAGAGTCGGACAAGACTAGACAATGTCAGGGGAAAACCTTTACCTTTACCTAACTTAAAGACACAAAAACAGTAAATAGAGTTGAGGTAAAGAAAAATCTCAGAATTGTTCTACTTAGCTATAGTGAAACAAGCAAACAAAACTCTTATACACTGACAATATTACCGAAATACTATATTACTTTGACATATTTATCAAATATGTAGGTAAAGCTTTTCCCCTGACATTCAGTCTAGTTGTGTCCAACTGTGCGGGCTGGTGCGCCCGCACAGTTGGACATCTCCATTTCTAAGCCAAAGAGCTGCCGCCGTCGTCCGTAGACACTTCCAAGATCATGTGGCCGGCATGACTGCATGGAGCACCATTACCTTCCCGCCGGAGCGGTACCTATTGATCTACTCACATTTACATGTTTTCACACTACTAGGTTGGCAGAAACTGGAGTTGACAGCAGGAGCTCAATCCGCTGTCCGGATTTGAACCACCAACCTTTCGGTCAGCAAGTTCAGCAGCTCAGCGGTTTAATCCACTGCACCACTGGGGGCTCCACAAACCGGTAATAAACATGATTTTTAAAATGCAATCCACAATAAGGCAGTTGTCACAAACTGGTAATCATCTATTAACAATGTAAGTATTACTGAAACTTCTCAGCAGAATGTTCAGCGAAAATGGAGAGAAATAACATATTGATAGAAATAACATGTTTCCAAGACACTGTTGATAATACCAGCAATTCAGCAACAACTCTTCCTGATTTACTTCCCTGCTACTTGTTTAAGCTGCATTAAGCCTTTCAGTTTTTGCTGATGTGTATTTCAGCACTAGGACAACACAATTGTGCCAACAAATAAAGGCATTAACAGCTTAATTTTACTTTGCTTTGGTTTTTTTCTTTGCACCTGCAACTATTTCTTAAGCAGGCTTATTTGTCCTATTTGTCTGTCTTTTTGAATTAAAAGGACTTTAGGTTGCCACTTAATTTTCTCCAACCAATATTCAGTACTTAGGGTCTTTAAAATTAGCATGACATTTAAAGTGTGTGTGTCTTTCTGTGATAGCAATAATTTATGATTCCTTTTTGGGCTTTACCTGGTCATGTGATATGGTTGTATTTTGGGTTGATAACAACTGGAGTTTTTCCTTCATTCTTAATCACTTTCTGTGTACCAGTCCTGAATTTTACAGGCAGAGGACAGGATGTATAAAGCACTCTAGGCAGATATTTACTAAGTAACTGTGTCCTTTTAATTGTGCTGGTATTATAATCAGATATGTCCTGGGGCTAGCTCCAGGAGACACAACTAGGCAAATATTCACTGGGGGACAAATTCAGTGTTGGCATAATGTTTCCTCGTAACCATCAGTGGATGGGGATTAGGGAAAGAGGTATGCAGGGAGATTTACAACAATATTTGATGACAAACTGGGTCAGCTTTGGCTTTGGCTTCCATAACGAGAAAGCAGGAAATGCACAGAAATTTAAATGATATTTTGTGGCCATCTTAGGCCCCTTCCATACAGCTGAATAAAATCCCACATTTTCTGCTTTGAACTGGAATATATGACAGTGTGGACTCAGATATCCCAGTTCAAAGCAGATATTGGGGGTTATTCTGCCTTGATATTCTGGGTTATATGGCTGTGTGGAAGGGCACTTAGAAAATTTTATTGGCTGCACCTTGAAAGCCACAAAATAGTTGGTGACCCACAGATTTGGCCAATACAATTTACACACATATATTATATATACATGCACACACATGCAAATCTATGTATATAGAGTACCTTGTATCCCAGGGCCCTTCCACTCAGCCATATAACCCAGAATATCAAGGCAGAAAATCACACGTCTGCTTTGAACTGGGTTATCTGAGTCTACACTGCCATATATTCCAGTTCAAAACAGAAAATGGGAGATTTTATTCAGCTATGTGGAAGAGGCCTCAGTGCTGTAAATTTCTAGACTCTAGAGAATATCAAATCAGAGGTCTGCATCTTGTTAATAATAGGTGGAAAATATTGGGTTTTTGCACAATCTCATCTCAAATGAATTACAAACCAGCTTCCTCTTAATTGTATGGACGAACAAATGCATGGGGAGAATTCTGTCAATAGACTCCCAAAATATTTTGTTCCAGTGCTGCCAATGGTGTGATATCACAAGCGCCGCTGTAGCAAGATGGTTGTTGTGGGCATAGTATGGATGTCACTATACTTCCCCTTCACTTCTCTGTTTCCAAACTGCAGCCATGTCAGGCAAATGAACGGAGAGGGCCTCTGACTGTATATCTATAGTTTTCTACTTGTGCTCTGTTTGTTTGCTTTTAATTTTAATTTTTATTCTTTATTATTATTATTGACACAACGACATTGTGTGACACAGCAAACAAGATAGATATGCTGGATTTCGTATCACAAAATCACAAGCTGAACACTTCCCAAGTGTCTAGGACTGTGTGATGTATTTTCGGATGATGCGCGCAGATCCCAGCAGGGTGGCCTTTTGCAGTTAGCAGATCATAATTTTGTCAATGCCTATTGTTTCCAAATGCCGGCTGAGATCTTTTGGCATGGCACCCAGTGTGCCGATCACCACCGGGACCACCTGCACTGGTTTCTGCCAGAGTCTTTGAAGTTCAATTTTGAGGTCCTGATAGCGTCTGAGTTTTTCCTGTTGTTTTTCGTCAATGCAACTGTCACCTGGGATGGCAACATCAATGATCCAAACCTTTTTCTTTTCCACAACTGTGATGTCTGGTGTGTTGTGTTCCAGAACTTTGTCAGTCTGGATTCGGAAGTCCCACAGTATCTTTGCATGTTCATTTTCCAATACTTTTGCAGGTTTGTGATCCCACCAGTTCTTTGCTGCTGGAAGGTGGTACTTGAGGCATAAGTTCCAATGAATCATTTGGGCCACATAGTTGTGCCTCTGTTTGTAGTCTGTCTGTGCAATTTTCTTACAGCAGCTGAGGAGATGATCAATGGTTTCGCAGGTGCCACCTTGACGTGGTGGGGGGGCTTCACCACTCCGAGGACGCTGAGGGCTGTGCTGGCGGTAGTGTAACTGCCGGCAGGTCCAACCAAGCCAGAGAGGCCTCAGCTGAGGAGTGGAACCAAGTGCACCTAACCCATTAGCATTATGGAGAATCAAACCAAAACGAAGTCTATACTGGCTCGGTCATCACCCAGGATAAAAAGGACTGCGGTGGATGCTTCTGATTCTGGACATCCATCGACAAGTGGGCTACGGAATCATCAAAACCCAAAAGAACAGTCACAGAAGCGGCAGAAATATACAATGCCAGAAAACCGCAGAATAATAATAATAATAATAATAATTATTATTATTATTATTATTTATTCATTTCTATCCTGCTTTATACCTGGCACTTGTGAGTTATTGTTGATGTATAAGCAGTTCCTTATTGTTGGAAAGACTTCCAAAATATTTTTTACAAACCTACCGCTTTGTGTCTTCAGTTACATTCACATACTAAGAGCACTGATTTGTTAACTTGGATTGCCTTTTGAAAGTGATATAATGTACTATATTCAATTTAACAAAACAAAATTCACCTAAAGGAACCCTCAACGTTCTGCTGGTGCCTGTAACCCAAACCAAGGTTTGACACAAAAACCACAACATAAACGAATATGATAAAGGCTAGGAATGGCAAAATCCATATTTATTATGTCATTCATATTTATTATGTTGGGTAGTGGCCTCTGGCAGGTGGTACAAGGTGACAAAGACAAGGACAAACAGACTGAGGGCCCTTCCACACAGCCATATAACCCAGAATACCAAGGCGGATAATCAACAGTATCTGCTTTGAACTGGATTGTCTGAGTCCACATTGCCATATAATCCAGTTCAATATGGATGTTATACAGCTGTGTGGAAGGGGCCTGAAAGATAATTTTTATTCTATAGCTGTGGCTATGTAGAACTCGACAGTTTTGCATTGTGGTGGCATGAGGGACTGTGTGGTGGTGGTTGGGATGGGTGTGTTGTTTTGTGGTGTGTGCTGGAGAAGGCATTTAATTTTGTTGTGCAATATTAAATGACAATAGAGCTATTATATTATATTATATTATATTATATTATATTATATTATATCCAGGAGTACTTATATTTTCAACAACACATTTGTAATGGCAGTATGTGCTTTTACATCAGCATTTAGTAAAGTTCTATATTTCTGGATAAGAGCCATATTATGTTGTTGCACAAATTTACTCGCATGTTAATTTCAGAGATAAAGTTATAACAACCCTGTGAAATAATTATTCTGTTCAGCCTACATTGGCATTAGAAAGGGAACACTCATTCCTGTGTAGGAAAGCATCAGTAGCCTGTCATGCCCTCAATATTTTCCCTAGAACTATAGACTTCTCTTGATTAATCTGAATTGTTTGGCTTAAGTCACAGAAATTTATTCATTGGCTCAATATCTCAAACAATATTTTGCTTCTCTAAAATTGGCAATGACGTTGCCCATTGGCTTTGATAATGCAATTGTACACCTGTTCAAAAATAAGCACCAGATTGTTAATGAACCTTGGCCCTCTTGCTGTCAGTAATTTTCCAACAATATTTCTCTCAAAATTAGTCATGCACTTTTGTGTTTGTCAAGAACTGAGACAAATAGTTCCAAGAGAGAGCATGTAACGTTCCACTTAACCCAGATTCATTGGGCTCTAAAGTTGCAATTGAATGGAGGAAGGTAGGGGAGAGGTAGATGATGGGGGCGGGGGCAGGGGAGGGAGGGAGGGAGGGAGGGAGGGAGGGAGGGAGGGAGGGAAAGAGAGTTAAGATTGGTGTGTTGTGGCAGAAATCCTTTCAGTCCTGTTTCCTTATACCAACAGCTACAATTTGTTCAGTTATTGAGCAATAGATGCATTCAGTTCATGGTTGTGCAAATGGAGTTCCACATGTGCAATCATTGAGATAGCAGTTGAACTTCTTAAATCATTGCTTTAGAATCATTGATTTGTTTTATGACTTGCTCAAAGCCAACCTTAAGAACTGTGGCATAGACACTGAGAACTGGGAAGCCCTGGCCCTTGAGCGCTCTAATTGGAGGTCAGCTGTAACCAGCAGTGCTGCGGAGTTCGAAGAGGCAGGGCTTAAGGGAGAAATGTGCCAGGAGGAAGGAGTGTCAAGCTAACCCCGACCGGGACCGCCTTCCACCTGGAAACCAATGTCCTCACTGCGGGAGAATATGTGGGTCAAGAATAGGTCTTCAGCCACCTAAGAACCCACCCCCAAGACACCAAGGATGGAAGACAATCGTCCTCGAGCTACGAGGGATCGCCTAAGTAAGTAAGTAAGTAAGTAAGTAAGTAATGACTTGCTTTATTGTTGACTGATTTATTGTTGTGTTTTATATTGTTTGTTTTGCCTGGGCTTGGCCCCATGTAAGCCGCCCCGAGTCCCCATGGGGAGATGGGGCGGGATATAAGCATAAAATTATATTATTATTATTATTATTATTATTATTATTATTACTATTACGGAATGAAGAATGACATCTGATCCATAACTTCTGTGACTCCTTGCAGTCTTCAATTGCTGTTGTGCATTGATAGCATTCATTGGTATCATTTCAGATATGTGGTCACGTACAATCTAAATCCATAATAAAAGTGAAAACCCGTATGTGTGTATGTGGCACGGGTGTCTGCTCACGCAGACAGCCTCTAGCCTCCACAAACAGGCTACACTTCCCAGTGATGAGAAGCTAGCTAGTGATAAATAAAATTCCTCCCTATCAGTGGTACACTTAATTATACATTCCAGATCAGAAGGCCTGGCCCTTTCCCCCCTAATCCTCAGAGTGAGGAGGAAGAAGCTCAAGATGAGAATCCTGCCTTGAAAAGCTCTTATATATCTCTTAATTCTTAAGCCTTGTTTCAATATTGGTTAATGCTTCATGTATCATGCTTAATTGTGTGTGTGGGGGGGGGGGGGGGAGAAACTGCAAGTTGCTTCTGGTGTGAGAGAATTGTCCATCTGCAAGAACACTGCCCAGGCCAGGGGATGCCTGGATGTTTTGATGTTTTTACCATCCTCGTGGAAGGCTTCTCTCATGTTCCCTCATGAAGCTGGAGCTGATAGAGGGAGCTCATCTGGGCTGTCCCCAGGTTGGATTTGAACTGGCAACCTTCAGGTCAGCAACCCAACCTTCAAGTCATCGGTACAAGGTTTTAATGACATTATGCTTAATGACATTACCAGCATCAGCCCCTGTACCATCACAAGGGGTGTCTCTAGATTTCAGCATTCGGCCCTTAATTCTTGAAACCTGCAATAGTCCCTAGAAAGCCTACTTTATTAGTAAGACACAATCCGGGATTTGATTTGACTGATTGCCAATATAAAGCATCTCAGATAGATTAGGATACAAATGATTGACTTTGGCAAATTTAATTCTACCATCTATTCTATTTACTGTAGGAACATCATTGTTTCTTATAAAAGAAGTTGTTTTCTGATCTCTAAGCACAAAGACAAAGCTCCTTCATGGTAAATGCCAGTCTTAGAGGAAATCTATGAGCTATTTGTTTTTGTGGATCAAGGAGAACCTAATTTATTTTTCTTCCAGTGCAATCTGAAGCTCTTTGATCATTGAAAAATATGATTTTACATAAGTCTGTTTCGCACAACAATGTAAAGGTTGGAGTTGGGTAAAAGGTACTATATATAACTCAAGAATAGTAATATATCAATACTAAATATAGCAATTCAGTATTTATTAGAAAATGAGACTGACTGGATCTTCACCTTTTTTACCCTTTTGAAGAAAAGGGCACATTATCCTTTCCCCAGGATTTCTCACAAAAGATAACAAGTAGTCTAGAGAGTAATTCAGCAGGTTTCTTCGGTAATCTGAGATGCAGTTTTTCTGACCATGCAGATCTGAACTCAATTATCTTAACTTCCACACAGTTATATAACCCAGAATATCAAGGCAAATAATCCAGAGTACCTGCTTTGAACTGAATTATCTGTGTTTATGATGTCATATAATCCAGTTCAATGTGGATTTTATACAGCTGTGTGGAAGGGCCCTAGGAGACTCCTGGCTATATGTGTAGGACCTGAATAGAGCATATATTATCTACTCAGAATCAAGTTACACTGAGTGCGATACTGCTTATTTCCAGGCAGGTACATATAAACACAAAGCATCACATAAACCACACTAAATATTGAGAATAGATTTTAGAACAGTGCATGATTTATAGAGAAAACTTCTTCCATCTTATTGTTTTTAGTCAATAATAGCACCAAGAATGATTAAATGTGTCTAATAATCCCAAACAGCATAAAATAAGTGAGGATAACTCTGCATGACAGAATTATATTAATAGAGAGAATCACTTGAGAAGTTTCATCAGAATTTCAGTAACTTCAATGCTATTATCAACCTGAGCCTGACATAATCCACAAAATAAGTTCTCCTCCTGGATATCATGGTGCAGCCATAAAATGAGCACAAAAGTATCATGCTATATAAGAAAACCCAAATGAAGTAATCTTTAAGCAAGAAACATTGCCATTCAGAATATACCTCATGCTATAAGAACAATCCATGCATATCTTATGTGAGAATAAAGATGTGTTACTAATTCAGGAAAGTTAAAAGTATCTATAGGATCTCAGTGCCCTTCTACACAGCCATGTAATCCAGAATCTCAAGGCAGAAAATCCCACAATATCTGCTTTGAACTGGGTTATCTGAGTCCACCCTGCCATATATTTCAGTTCAAAGCAGATAATGTAGCATTTTATTCAGCTGTGTGGAAAGAGCCTCAGTGTCATGAAATCCTTTGGCAAAAAAAACCCTGGTACATGGAATTGATAAAAAAATCCTTTGGTGAAAAAAACTGATACATGGAATAAATAAGTAATGCAGTTGAAGACATACCTCATACTGATTTAGCAATTCAGAATAGAATCATGAGGTTAAGAACCTGCTCTTCCTTATAATCAAATGCCTTATGACAAGATAGATCATTTGGTATAACAGCTGTCACATTGATGTAGTTCATTTTCCTCTGATGGCGACATTTGGGTGGGGTATATCATAAGGCACAATTCTGACTTTTATAAGCCATTGATTTCACCTAGTACTTTAGTACTTCTCAAAGTTCTAATAGGTGAATATCGTTTTATGGCTTTACTTTAAAGCATGTTTCATTTTATTTCATTCTCACCACTAAGCAGTGTTATTTTTGTTGTGTAAAAAAACAGGCCAAGTAGTCAATCACAAAATAGAACCCTTACCTGTTCCTACAAGTGATGAGCGGAAAATGCTGTCTACTTTTGCAGACCCATTATAGGCCATGTTGTCTCTCTGTGTGTGAAACAATTGGGAATAGAGACATTTTTAGCATCTGGAGACATCTCCTGGTACCCAAGCTATCAATGCAAGTAGTGTTGCCATCAAACAGCGAGAGCACTAAAATTGGTAGCCTAGCAACCTGACATATTTTCATAGGAACATGAGAAAGTCTGTTATACTGAGTCACATCATTTCATCTCCTTCAGTGTTGTTTGTACCAGCTCTCTCAAATCAAATGGTTCTCAGATGTCATGAACAACACCTCCCATCATCCTCATTAAATAATACCAAGGGCCAAGGGAGTTTGAGCTACATTTATTAGCAACAACCTCATAGAATTTCAAACAAAGGTCTTTGTACCATCACTTTTCAAATCAGAACTGCCTTCTTTTTTGTAATCCTAATGTTTCTGAGACAATGGGACATCAAGCCAAGTGAGGTATAGGGGAAGACATCATGGTCTATTGTTTCAGTAGTAACTACTATCACCATGTCCTAGTAAGCCCTCAGTGCCTCTAAAATGTCTTAGATTGATCGGTTAAGGATTGTGTGGAAATAAATATCAGAACAATGGTTTCAGAAATGATACACTTACTCCTGCTCAGATTGTTCTGTCGCTAACCACAAATACCATTTATAGGATGATGAATGGGATTATTAAAACCAGTTATTAGATTGGCAGCTCTTTTACACTAAATAGTGTTAATTACAGGGGGAAAGACTTCCTCAAAGTGATTTAAAACATTTTACTGCTATTTCTAAAAGTCCTCAGAGAACAAGCCATCTCCATTTACCATGTTTAATTACAGCACTCTGAGCTATTGACTGGAATCCTATTAGTGCCTTGCCTATGCATTTGTTTCTCCTATGGAAGCAGCTGGACATTTGTTACCTGATGTGGAATGTCTGCATTCAGTTCATGTTTAGAGAATCGGAGTTGTGTAGGTGGTGCATCGCACATTGCAAATTGCACATTATGCATGCAGGAATACACCCATATTGAGTTGTGTGATTGGTTCACTAACAAGGCACCATTGTGCAACTACTGCAAAAGTTTGTAAGCATAAAATAACATCTTCTCGCTGATGTAGGATTTCTATCATTGTTATGAAAGTATGCTGATGTTTATAATGACGATGGAGATGATCATGGTGGTTGAGAATCAGCCGGCAATTCTGTGGTACATTATCCCTTTGCTATGCAACAACAACCCTGAAGTACACAGGACTTTTAGGAGAAAGTATTCCTTTCTATGAGAGCCACCATGGTGTACTGGCTTGGCTGTTGGTCTATGGACATCATCACATTGATGAGTCAGCATTCTGATTCACCAGCCTCCATGGCAAATCAATGGGCAGCAGGGCAATCGCGGAACCCCACACCCCACCTTGCCGTCAGCTGACATTTTCCCATCACATGTGGGGAAGCATTGCTGCTTTGCTTCTCCCCTCGGTAGCCCCATTGTTCCAAATGGAACATGGGGAGGCTGCCTATGATGCTGCCGCCTCAGTGATCCACTGAGCTCTGCTGGAAGTGAGGCTACATCATGTGATGGGTGGCATGGGACTCCATGGGTCAACTGGGGCAGACACACCCTAGTATGCTGAATTTCCATGGTCCGTGTTGCACCCTTAGGCTATGTAGACACCTCAAAACCACACTGGAACCCCAGAATATAAGCAAGCCATTTACTGAAGGTTATATGCAAGCATAGCGAAACAAAGTTCAGAGTCAATAAAATATGTTTAAATCTACAAGAGCAAAGTACTTGAAAATCTTGAAGCAAGAGTCTATAAAAGTCACTCAAAGAACATAGTCCAAACCGGATATCAAACTAACTCCCAAGAAAATTATCAAGAATAGTCCAAACAAGATAAATTCCAAGGCATGAGTCAAATGATAACTACAGGAAACAAGGCTAGAATGCAGGATCAGACTCCAAGATAGTCCAAGGTATGAAGTCAATGCTGAAACACAAGGCAAGGGTCTTGACTAGAATAAAAACCAAATGGCAAAGTCACTGGAATATTCAACTGGATTCACAGGCCAAAGCGAGGCTGGAACTTGAAGCAAGATACACGGCTGCGGGAATACACAGGAACACGGAGCAAAGATCTTTCTCTCTTGGATTAGCAGTGTTACCACCTCTGGCTGTGTCAGGAAAGCAAACCTTTTAAGGGAAATTCAAGGTCTTTCTCCCATGAGAAATTTGTTCATTGTTTTGCTTCAAAAGCAAATGTCTACTTCTTCTCAGAAACTCCCATTCCCTCCTCTGGTGAGTTATCGCTGTCTTCCTGTCAAACACATTATCCCCATCCACTGTATTGGCTCCCACATCCAAACTAGGATGTCCATCTTGCACCTGGAGATCCAAGCTTGACTGCTGTGAGGAATGTGGTTCAAAATGCCTGCTTGCAACCATTCTGTCTCTGGTCCCAGAATCGACTGGGACAAACTCTGGCTGCATCTCAGGACCAAACCCAGAGTCCACTGGAGGTCTGGCTGCATCTCAGGCCCAAACCCAGAGTCCTTTGGCAAGGCAGGTGCAGGAACAATCACCAGATGAATGGGGCCAATCTCAGGCTGGGCTACAACAGTCTTAAGATTCTGGAAACCACCATTCAGTTCCCCAGTCAGCCATGAAAACTCACTGGATAACCTTCAGTGAGTCACAAACTCTTAGCTCTAGAAATGATGAAGGCACACAACAAAAACAACACAATTCTTTTCTATCTCCGTGCCATTGTAGTCATTCTTCTTTGTGCTTAGATATTTAATTTTAAAAGGTTAAAATTCTTATCATGTTTTAGCATAGATTTAATTCATACTTCACCCTGGAGACAATTTCTCCAGAAGCTCCTGATTTTCTTCTTTCTCTCCTCCTCCTTACCATTGTTTTGAAGAGATACAAATCCTTGGGTTTCTTTCAACAGTCTTTGTTGTACACTATATATTATTATGTAGAGTATTATCTATTTTCATATTAGAAGCAAGGAACCATTTTTTTCTGTTTAGAATCATTGAATTACAAATACAAAAAGCTGAAAGCTAAAAGTCAACAGAAATAGCCAAAACTGAGTAAACAGTCTATAACAGTACAAGAGTACAATAGTCTATAAAAAGGACTGATCAGTACATTCATTGCACCGCTTACAGCAGAATTTAAAAACATCATTGTCTGGGCTTACATGTTTCCATTGGATTAATTGAAATTAAATGTTTATATTGAATTGTTGTACATTGGAAATGCAATTCTTTTTTAAAAAATAATATGTGACTTAAACAGAAGGTGCATTCTGAATTAAACTACAGAAGAATATAGAAAGAGAGAGATCTTTATCTATAACCAATAGAAGTAAATAACTTTCAGCAGGATCCTGATCTCCAGCCAGGCTGTTTTTAAACTTGGATGAAGATGCAGGGCAGATTAACATTTCCAACATATAACTTTTCATTGAATTTTATCCCAATTTCTTATTGGTATATAAAGCTAGGAAAACATTCTCAGGAGGGAGATATGATCTGATGCTGAGAGTGGATAAATTAAAGAGCTCACAGCACACAGCATGGAATGAGAAGATGGAAGAACTATTGAGGATAGTTGTGAGCAGTGATGCTGCCAGTTTTGCAAAACTTGCTGGTTATTGTTTCTAGAGAGACTGACTTTTATGTGGGCTTTCAATTTTGTAACTGGACAGTTCAGGCTGGTAAAAAAGGAAGATGGCATTTGCATATCCAATGTCACGTTTAATGAATAAAGAAAAATGAGTCAGGAAAACCTTTAACTGACTACTATCTTGATTATACAGTAGAGTCTCACTTATCCAACATAAACGGGCCGGCAGAATGTTGGATAAGCGAATATGTTGGATAATAAGGAGGCATTAAGGAAAAGCCTATTAAACATCAAATTAGGTTATGATTTTACAAATGAAGCACCAAAACATCATGTTAGACAACAAATTTGGCAGAAAAAGTAGTTCAATACGCAGTAATGCTATGTAGTAATTACTGTATTTATGAATTTAGCACCAAAATATCATGATATATTGAAAACATTGACTACAAAAATGCGTTGGATAATCCAGAACGTTGGATAAGTGAGTGTTGGATAAGTGAGACTCTACTGTACTTTTAACTATTACAGATTGTTTACTGTTGTTTGGGGTAAATGGGATTTGGCTATGGGCTTGATTCAGCACTCAGCCAAAGGTTATAAACCAAGTTATATTCTAATCGCGAACTCCTTCTCCTGATGAACCCCCCAAAATAGATCATGAGGACTGAGCATGCATAGTGGGTAAAAATGATGACTGTCTGCAAGAAATGGGAATTTAAGCGAGCGGAGGGTAAGAACGTAGACTAATATGCATTTTGTGTGTGTTCTCTTTTTCTCAAGTTTTCATCCACTGGAAAATATATAGACAAAAAGAAGAATAAGTGCTCTAGGAAGTTTCCAGCTGTTGTGATCCTGCAACTAAATCTTTTTAATCCTAATTAAAATAGATGCATAAAACAATGGGATTTGCCTTGGTATGAACTTACTATTAAAATTGAGGGAATGGGTTTACATTGCTCAATGGCATGATATTTGAAGTCTAAATCACATGTAGTCATGATACCTCAAAATATTTTCCTTCATACAGACTGCTCAGGTTAGTCTACAGACAGGTTTAAGTGTACATTTAAGTTGTTTGACTTTTTGTATGTGAATCTAGCCCTCTCATTCTTCCTTTTCTGATTCAGCCCAAAACATTGGATTTGTTAGATGTCACTGTGTAATTCTTTACTAGAATTGGAAAAAAATATTATTATCACTTTTTAATATTTCACCATTTTGTTTTTAAATGTATGGTGTAAGCCAGTGCATCTCAAGTTGATGTGAAGTGGAGAACTGGCATTATTTTTCTCTCCAATAAGACAGAATATAATATTTGTGTCTATTATCTGCAAATGTTTTTTCTTTCTTTCTTGGAAACCTGTTAGAAGCCAATAGCTGACTGTGCCACGATTCAGAAGACTTCACCTCACTTTCTGTCCCTGTGACAACTGGATTTTGAAAATTTTGGCTTGTTGCGGAATCAAGGTATAAAGCTTCAGCGGAGATAGCTTTTACCCATGATAACTCTTTCAGGAGTGAATCTCCCTGTTGTCCTGCAACTCCGGGGGCCAGAGTTCAAATCCTTGCCCAAGCACTGGGTGGCCTTAGGCAAATCATACTCTTATCCTCAGAGGAAAACAAAAGACACTGCCCACCCCCTTAGAGGAACCAATCTTGTCAAGAAAACCCTGTGATATGCTGTTCACTATAGGATTACCTTAAGTCTAAAACAATTTGAAGGCACAGAGCAACAATGAAGTGGGCAAAATGCCATTATACATTACGTATGAGAAGATCACAGTAATGGAAGAGTACTATTGACTATTAAACATTAAATATTAAATAAGACTAGCAAAACAATCAATTATACTTTAGTTATGTATGTTAATGTTGCAGCTGTGGGAGAATTCTTTTTAAAAGAATGGATCATATTTCAAATAATATTAGTATTGGTATATGAGTTGGTACCAAGTGATCTTCTAAGGAGGAAGATGAAATAAAATCTAATATTTGGGACTGCTACCAAGCATTTGAACTGACTGATCACCTTTCTCTGTACTTGAGAGTGTGACACCTGTGTTGATTTTCTCCCAGATTAAACTCACAGTGCTGTTTGTTTAAAAAGTATAAATCAATGGATTTTGGTAGTACTGAGGGGGGAAAAATCTGAAACCTGTCACAAGAGGCCACTTGTGTCAGCTCCTGCACTTTTGCTGTTGAAGACTGATAGATTAATATCTCTGAAGCACATAAACATCAACTGCAGAGGGCAGGAAAAGTCTTTTGAAGGTTCTAAAAGGTTTTTATAGTTTCAAAATTTTTGGTAGTGATTTCTCCTTTGGAGACAAACTAACACAGATATGTGAGCTTGTATTATTCAATGGTTGAAGGATCATTCTTTGGGAATGCTTTTGTTGTATATTCCTAGGGAGTAGGACTTAAACTGCTTTTGTGACTTGCCGATTACAACTCTATGATTCTGTGATATTTCAACAGCCTGGTATGGTATGGAAAAGCTTTCGATGTCTAATAGTACAGCATTTAGACTACTGGACTATTCTGCTTACACACGATCAATCATAGGTAAAATAAGTAAAGTCAGTAAAAGGTTTCATTTCGTGTAATGAGCTTGATACTGTCTCTTGCCCATGGAGTTGGAGAGGAGACTATTGAATTCTATCAACTGCCAACAGACCATGACCCAGTAACAGTGGGAAGTTTAGCACATTTGGAGATTAGAGCATTTTCCCAACTCTGATTCTGCAGAGATTTTTCCTCCCCCTTCCATAGAAGACAAGAGAGAGAAAACATCCCCACACATGAACATAGTAAAGAGAAGGTAGAAAATATCTTTTAAAGAAAGCCTTTATTCTACATAAGCAATTTTAATTAGCAAACAAGTACTTTATACATGAAGACACCTTCCTTTGGTTGTTACTTAGGAGCAGTTAAAATTGCATAAGAACTCTAAATCATATTCAGCTGAGCTTAGAAAGAAAACATAACATCTCACACAACTAGGTAAACATTCTTGCTTTACTTACAATACAGATGATGTCCAATGTCTTTGAGGTCCATGTAAAGCTGAGAGTCTACACATCTTGTCCAACCTTTCTAAAGGGATGCTGAGACAGGCAGCTCCTGTCCTACCTCTCCAAAAGTCCTCAAAACCACTAAATCCCCTCTTGTGGTTTGTGGCATCATGTTTTAGACTCTCCCATCTTGAAAGCATCTCAAAGTTTTCACGCTTTTCACAAACTGGACATCCCCATTGGCAATTGTTTTCCATTAATTCAGGTTCTCCTCTGTGAAGGTGACACATATAAATGCAACCTAACCCATCATATCATTAATTCTTTGTTTGCCTGGATGAGAGGTAATACCCCACAGCTTTGTTGCTTAGAAGGGGAACTGTTATCGTACAACACAACTCTACATTCTAAACCATGAGAGATTATGGAGGCATTCCTTTGTTGAAATATTCTGATTGTTTCTAGAAGCTTCAGTTGTGCCATCCCACCTCAGCTTTTCCCAAATACAGTGAGTGGTTGCGTGCATGAGAACATTTTTAAGACTCTAATCATTCACTGCTAAAATCATAGAATCATAGAATCATAGAATAGTAGAGTTGGAAGAGACCTCATGGGCCATCCAGTTCCTGCCAAGAAGCAGGAAATCGCATTCAAAGCACCCCCGACAGATGGCCATCCAGCCTCTGCTTAAAAGCCTCCAAAGAAGGAGCCTCCACCACAGCCCGGGGAGAGAGTTCCACTGTCGAACAGCCCTCACAGTGAGGAAGTTCTTCCTGATGTTCAGGTGGAATCTCCTTTCCTGTAGTTTGAAGCCATTGTTCCGCGTCCTAGTCTGCAGGGCAGCAGAAAATAAGCTTGCTCCCTCCTCCCTATGACTTCCCCTCACATATTTGTACATGGCTATCATGTCTCCTCTCAGCCTTCTCTTTTGCAGGCTAAACATGCCCAGTTCTTTAAGCCGCTCCTCATAGGGCTTCTTCTCCAGACCCTTAATCATTTTAGTTGCCCTCCTCTGGATGCTTTCCAGCTTGTCAACATCTCCCTTCAATTGCGGTGCCCAAAATTGGACACAGTATTCCAGGTGTGGTCTGACCAAGGCAGAATAGAGGGGGAGCATGACTTCCCTGGATCTAGATGCTATACCCCTATTTATGCAAGCCAGAATCCCGTTGGCTTTTTTAGCTGCCGCATCACATTGTTGGCTCATGTTTAACTTGTTGTCCACGAGGACTCCAAGGTCTTTTTCGCACACACTGCTGTCAAGCCAGGCGTCCCCCATTCTGTATCTTTGCATTCCATTTTTTCTGCTGAAGTGAAGTATCTTGCATTTGTCCCTGTTGAACTTCATTTTGTTAGGTTCGGCCCATCTCTCTAGTCTGTCAAGATCGTTTTGAATTCTGCTCCTGTCTTCTGGAGTGTTAGCTATCCCTCCCAGTTTTGTGTCATCTGCAAACTTGATGATCGTGCCTTCTAACCCTTTGTCTAAGTCGTTAATAAAGATGTTGAACAGAACCGGGCCCAGGATGGAGCCACTTGTCACTTCTTTCCATAATGAAGACGACGCATTGGTGAGCACCCTTTGGGTTCGTTCGCTTAGCCAATTACACATCCATCTAACCGTAGTTTTGTCTAGCCCACATTTTACTAGTTTGTTTGCCAGAAGGTCGTGGGGGACTTTGTCGAAGGCCTTACTGAAATCCAGGTACGCTACGTCCACAGCATTCCCTGTATCAACCCAGCTTGTAACTCTATCGAAAAAAGAGATCAGATTAGTCTGGCATGACTTGTTTTTGGTAAATCCGTGTTGACTATTAGCAATGACCGCATTTGTTTCTAAGTGTTTGCAGACCACTTCCTTAATGATCTTTTCCAGAATCTTGCCTGGTATTGATGCTAACGGGACAGTAATTGTTTGGGTCGTTCTTTTTCCCCTTCTTGAAGATAGGGACCACATTTGCCCTCCTCCAATCTGCTGGGACTTCTCCCATTCTCCAAGAACTCTCGAAGATAATTGCCAGTGGTTCTGAAATAACTTCCGCTAGTTCCTTCAATACTCTTGGATGTAGCTGATCTGGCCCTGGGGACTTGAATTCGTTTAGAGAGGCCAGGTGTTCCTGGACAACTTGTTTCCCTATTTGGGGTTGGATTTCCCCCAATCCTTCGTCCATTCCATGTTGCTGAGGTTGAAAATGGCTTTCTTTTTGTGAGAAGACCGAGGCAAAGAAGGCATTAAACAGTTCTGCCTTTTCCCTGTCCCCTGTCACCATCACCCCGTCTTCTCCTTGCAGTGGCCCTATCGCCTCCTTGTTCTTCCTTTTTCTACCAACGTAAGCAAAAAAGCCTTTTTTGTTGTTTTTTATGTCCCTGGCAAGCCTGAGCTCATTTTGTGCTTCAGCCTTGCGAACCTTCTCCCTACAGGAGTTGGCTATACATTTGAATTCTTCTTTGGTGATTTCTCCCCTTTTCCACTTCTTGTGCATGTCACTTTTGAGTCTTAGCTCGGTTAGAAGTTCTTTGGACATCCATTCTGGCTTCTAACCAAGAACTTCTAACCAAGAACTTCTAACCAAGCTAAGACTCAAAAGTTCCATGGAAGCTTCCATGGAAGATGAAATGTAGTTATAACTTTCTTTTTGCTGTAATGCATCATTGGCATTTTGATTATCACCATTATATTTAATAAAATCTCCTTTCACACAAGTGGCTTGAGATAAAT
The DNA here is from genome assembly GCF_035594765.1 of Anolis carolinensis. Taxonomy (NCBI): domain Eukaryota; kingdom Metazoa; phylum Chordata; class Lepidosauria; order Squamata; family Anolidae; genus Anolis; species Anolis carolinensis. The sequence continues at coordinate 67,155,381 of NC_085844.1, forward strand.
CGTGACAATTTTCAAATCTGATTCATGGACTGAATTAATCCTAAGATTTAAAAAAGCCAAGTAAATTGAGATTGTGAAGAGAAAGGTAGTTGTGGAAAAATAACTGGAGTATAAAGTGGTTGAAAATATTAATGTAAACTTCCAAAGTCTTGATCATGCAAACTGAGGCAAATCACAACTGTACAAAGTGGTTGAAAATATTAATGTAAGCTTCCAACGTCTTGATCATTCAAACTGAGGCAATGTATTTATTCACAACTGTACAATTCAAGTACAGAGACATAACACACACACAAAACTAGATGTGATCAATGATATAGTCAGACAAACCAATGGTGAGTTTGAAACTGATCAAATGCCAAAGTGCAAAATACTGGCATACTAACGTTCTAAATTCTACAAACCTTACAAAGGTCCAATTAAATTGGCCACTATTGTCTAACACAAACACCTTTTCATATGCCAAGACATTGATCAAATAAATAAAGCTCATTTCAAAAATGAAAAATGCTTGATAAATCACATTTGGAAAGTGATTTTTTTTCCTCGACAGTCAAAGAAAATGCTAGTTTTGTGCTATCATTTCTGTCCTGTTTTTTTCTTCACTTCTAACATTTCAAAAAAAATTATCTCTATTCTTACAGGTCAATGATAAACAATCCTTTGTAGTGCTAAGTGCTTCTCTGGCAGCCTGCCAAATTTCCAAAGCCCACGTGTAATTTGCATATAAATGTTCATTAGAGTTTAATCAGGGAAATGCACACAGGTTTTCTATTTATTAAGTCCCACAAAGAACAAACAGAACTATAGCAAACACACAGAAAGACAAATTACATTTGAAAAGCTTTCATGGGCATATCCACTGGAGATGAGCAAAACTCTCTTATGGTTTCATTTCCTGGAACCATGAGAGACATGAAAAATGTCAGAAGTGACAAAACAATTCTCAGAGTTAACATTTGCAAAGTGGTTTAAAATAGCCATTCAGACATGGAATTGTAGGCTTGTACCTATATTCTCATTAGGATGACATGAAGCATAAAGCCAGAATGTATTGGTGACATACCCTGATATAAATTATGGACATTGTACAAGATAGCCTCCATTTCCTTCTTGCTTAATGCCTTCTCTTTGCAATATATCTTTATGGTGACCAGGTGCATCCCTATAACTCAGTGGTTCTCAACCTGTGGATCTCCAGGTGTTTTGGCCGACAACTCCCAGAAATCCCAGCCAGTTTACCAGCTGCTAGGATTTCCGGGAGTTGAAAGCCAAAACATCTGGGGACCCACAGGTTGGAAACCACTGCTATAACTAGATGGTGGATGAAAGGTCAACATGCACTATTTAGTTGTAGTTAGGCAGCAGCTATCTGAGTCAATGATGCGTCACAGCCTCTGTTTTCTAGCTGTTATCCAAAGCGGAGGCTTAGCTTTACCCTTTCTGCAAAATGACCCTTGACATATCCATATCAAAATCCATAATTTGGTCCCAGAAGTTGCCCTCAGTTTAAATATTAGGTCATGTTATATTTGTATATACAGAAATCCTAAACCCCTTCAGTAAACTAGATCTGATAGTATAATTGCTGCAGAGGTGAGATGACCTAAGAATATGAAGAGGAAAGAATGTTGCTATTGTTCCGCACTGAGGCCCCTTCTACACAGCTGTATAAAATCCACATTGTGTGCTTTGAACTGGGTTATATGGCAGTGTAGACTAAGATAATCCAGTTCAATTCAGATACTGTGGATGGTCTGTTTTGATAACCTGGATTATCTGGCAGTGTAGAAGGGGCCAGACTATTAAAGCAGATAATCCACAATATCTGCTTTGAACTGGATTATCTGAGTCCACACTGGCATATAATCCAGTTCAATGTGGATTTTATACAGCTGTATAGAAGGGGCCCGAGAGGGCAGATAGCTGCTCACTTGAATCCTCTTGTTAGCCTCCACTGACCAACTGACTCAATGGAATGTATATAAACCAGCTGAATAGATGTGAGTCCAGGGTGCAACAATTGATTTAATGGGTCTGCTCTAGTTGAGATTGCCAATAGGATTCAGGCCTGTAATATTCAACCAAGGCATGGCTGTTAGTATCACCCACACAATTTCTCAGTGATTTAATAAGTATTTAGCTATAGAGGAGCATCCTGAGATTTTTTTTAAAAAATGATTTGAAATCTGTATTTGCATCTGCTTCTCTGGGGACTTCCCATTTGATTTAAGAAAAAATAAACACATCACTCTAATTTTTCCTATCCACCCACCCCCACACACATAGACTTATCTTCTCTGTCTAATTTTTAAAAGTCTTTCTGTGATTTGAAACAGGAGTTTTGAGAGCATAAGCATAATAAACGCTAGTCCACTGAGCATTTTGAGAATGAATACAACCTGAATTCCAGATACAAACCCAGAAGCAATTCTGGGAGTGGGGGGTGGTTCATAATTGCTTGAAAAAATTGCCAAAGGGACAGATGCTATTTCTGTAAGTGTCTTTTTTCAGAAAGTGGCATCTGGATTTCTCTCTTTCTCAGTAAAAGCACAACATGGAGCTAATGAATATTGTTGACTTATTTTTCCCCAAGCCACCTTCATATTATATTTATTTATTTTATTTATTTTATTTATTACAATATTTATATCCCGCCCTTCTCACCCAACAGGGGACTCAGGGCGGCTTACAATAAAACAGACATATAAAAACAGTACAATACACTATAAATCAGTTAAAAAATTAACTTACATATTAACTTATAGGTGTAGTATTAGAAAGAATACATTCTCAGTCCATCTCCTATTGTAGGTAGAATACCCTTTTTGTTTCAAAGCAGCTGCCAAAAGGTATATGGGAAACTTTCATGGCTGCTTGAATCTAACCTGTCTTAAGTAATTTCATTTTCACCCAATACAGTCTTTTGTTCTAGAGCAGCGTTTCTCAACCTTGGGTGTCAAAGGGGTCGCCAAAGACCATCCGAAAACACTACAACTCCCAAATGTTAAGGTCTATTTTCCCCAAACTCCACCAGTGTGTACACATTTGGGCATATTGAGTATTCGTTCCAAGTTTGGTCCAGATCTATCATTGTTTGAGTCCACAGTGCTCTCTGAATGTAGGTGAACTACAACTCCAAAACTCAAGGCCAATGCCCACCAAACCCTTCCAGTATTTTCTGTTGGTCATGGGAGTTCTGTGAGCCAAGTTTGGTTCAATTTCATCATTGGTGGAGTTCAGAATACTTTTTGATTGTTAACTATAAATCTCAGCATCTACAATCAATCCCCCCCAACCCCACCAGTATTCAAATTTGGGCATATCGGATATTTGTGCCAAATATGGTCCAGTGGAAAAAAAATACATCCTGCATATCAGATATTTACATTATTATTCATAACAGTAACAAAATTACGGTTATGAAGTAGCAACAAAAATAATTTTATGGTTGAGGTTCACCACAACATGAGGAACTGTATCAAGGGGTCGCTGCATTTGGAAGATTGAGAACCACTGCTCTAGAGATTATGTATCTCCATGAGGTGTCTAAGACTGGGCCACATGTCACGGGCTTTGTATACGACTGGCTGTAATCCTATCCTAAGATCTCTGCAGACATGAGATTTGTGGGATTTTGTATCTCAGAATGAGTGGGAGCATTCCATCATCACCAAATGCCCTTTCTTATGTGTTGTTGAAATGTTTCATAGCTGTTGTATACCAATGGAGGAGGGGGGGGGGAGATAGCCAAGGGCAGGATACATGGATGGTGTCATTGTGGATATAGCTGTATTATAGGTATTGGCAGGAGAAGAGGTCTGAATGTTTCCTAAAAGGATAAAAATGTACAACTCTATGCAGTAGAAAAATAAACAGTAATTCAATAACTCACAAACCACTAAACAGCTTATTGAAATGATGCCAAAAGGTTTAAAATTAATCAAAGTACAGTAGAGTCTCACTCATCCAAGCTAAACGGGCTGGCAGAAGCTTGGATAAGCGAATAACTTGGATAATAAGGAGGGATTAAGGAAAAGCCTATTAAACATCAAATTAGGTTATGATTTTACAAATTAAGCACCAAAACATCATGTTATGCAACAAATTTGACAGAAAAAGTAGTTCAATACGCAGTAATGTTATGTTGTAATTACTGTATTTGCAAATTTAGCACCAAAATATCATGCTATGTTGAAAACATTGACTACCAAAATGGCTTGGATTATCCAGAGGCTTGGATAAGCGAGGCTTGGATTAGTGAGACTCTACTGTATATCTTATTTTATAATGATACCAGTCCAAAAAAAAAAAAAAAGATTTGGGAACTTAATTAAATAGTTAACATTTGCATGATTGGTAAAGAAGTAAGTATAGTAGGTGTTAACCAAGCATTCACTGATTTACAGTTCAGCTACTCTGTAGAATTAATATAGTTTGACACCATTTTAACTGCCATGGTTCAATGCGATGGTCATCTGGGATTTGTAACTTGGGGAGAAGCCTAAAGACCTTGTAAAACTACAACTTCCATGTTTCCATAGCATTCAGCCATGACACTTAAAGTGATATCAAACTGCATTCATTCTATAATGTGAATGCACCATGGTATGGATAGTTGTTCTTGGTTTTCTGTTTATTCATAGAAAAACAAAATACAGTAGAGTCTCACTTATCCAAGCTAAACGGGCCGGCAGAAGCTTGGATAAGCGAATATCTTCGATAATAAGGAGGGATTAAGGAAAAGCCTATTTAACATCAAATTAGGTTATGATTTTACAAATTAAGCACCAAAACATCATGTTATACAACAAATTTGACAGAAAACGTAGTTCAATGTGCAGTAATGTTATGTTGTAATTACTGTATTTACGAATTTAGCACCAAAATATCATGATATATTGAAAACATTGACTACAAAAATGGCTTGGATAATCCAGAAGCTTGGATAAGCGAGGCTTGGATAAGTGAGACTCTACTGTAATATGAAATGTATCTATCTAAACAAAAGTATTAGATCACTCCATTTTTTAAGATATTTAAGAACTGAAGGTTGTAGTTTTAAAACTGTTATGTTTTCTTGTGTTTTTTGTAAGAGAGATATTAGTTGTTTATATTAAAGAAAGCATGTGTGTTTAATTTCATAGTCTGATGATTTAAATACCAATAACCTTGTTTTTGTCTGGGATTTAGGGGTTCCTCCCATGGCACAGATAAGGAGAGATCACCAAACAGTAGGCCTACATTAAATGCTTTCAGCCATAGCAAATGAGAAAGCAGTCGACAGGACAAGAGAGCATAGGAACATTGTGCAATTTTATGTATGCTCATTGTTCATAGATCTATTTAAAATTGTAGCCCACTGAGTTCAGTATGATTTACTTTTAGCTAAGCAAGTATAACATTGCAACCTTAATGGAACAAGCAAAAGTTATTGGGCTAAGCTATGCTACTGTGAGGTACATATTCAAGGGTGCTATAAACCCATGGCACTGACGACCTCATCAGGCAGGCTAAATTCGGAGGTGTATGACAGTCCTATTTCACTTGCACCATGGAGCCTGCCAGCTTCCATCCCATGACATCAAACTACTTTTGGCAGGGCTCCGTGCCGTGGCAAAAGTGAAGAGGGGGGTGTCGTATGCCGCAACAGTGCAAGCTTTCCGTCTTACATTGGCAAAAATGGGGGAAAGCCAGGGAATGGATGCTAAGGGTCAGAATTGTGTGAATCTAAGGCATTTAAGAAATAAATGTATAATACCTATACAGACACTATGCAGTTATGGAAGAACATGATAAAAATGAGCATGATGAGAATAGTGGATAAGAAGATATGCTAAATGGCTTAGAGCAGTTGTTCTCAACCTGTGGTTCCCCAGATGTTTTGGCCTACAACTCCCAGAAATCCCAGCCCATTTACCAGCTGTTAGGATTTCTGGGAGTTGAAGACCAAACCATCTGTAGACCCACAGGTTGAAAACCACTTTTCTTAGAGGGTCATATTTTAGAGGATTCAGCAATAGTTATTGTGTGTTCTGTTGCTTTATTTGCAGACAGGCATGCCAATATCAGGCCTTCAATATTTCAATATTTGGCCTTCAACTCCCAGAAATCCTAACAACTGGTAAACAGGCTGGGATTTCTGGGAGTTGTGGCCAAAAACATCTGGGGACCCCAGGTTGAGAACCACTGCCCTAGGATGACACAGAACAAGGCTGGGAAGGCTGCAGCTCTCCAGATTTATTGGATTTAAACTCCCAGTAGGTTTAGCCAACAGAATCCAAAGTAATAAATGCTGGTATTTTCAGTCAACAATATTTGGAAAGCCCCGTGAGAGTGGCACATTATTTTCCAGACTTTTTTTTTTGGGAGAAGGATTGTAGGCTTTGCACTATTTTCCCCCCAAAGAACTTGCACCCAGTATCTGCTGAGAAATAGCTTCTTCTGAATTTTTGAGCATTTCTCAGCTTTGCCAAGTTAGGACCAGGTGTTCCATGACTTATTCCTTACAGGTTTTATTGCTTCTTAATGCTGAGCCACAAAGTTTTAAAGGCCATTTATTCTCCATTTGCCGTTTTTCCCTTTGGGTGTTGTGGTGGTGTAGAAGCTTATATCACCAGTTTCCAGATATGCCTGTGTTTACTGTTTAAAGTTTTTAAATTAAATATAGGGCTGCTATTCAGAATAAGGATCTTAGTCTGAGCACTCTTGTTGAGCTATCACCTCCAAAATAAATGTCTTGGCTTGAGCACAGCTTCTCTCCATTAGCAATTAAACAATTTTCAAGACAGACACTAGAAGATTCCATTAAGCTTTCACTTAAATAGGGCATTACAGTGATAATATATAATGCCTGCAAAAAGCCATAAAAAGGCAGCAGTTTTTTTCACTGTATATGCACAACATATTGAAGAAAAATCTTGGACCAAAGCCATTCTGTAGTTGCATAATGGACTCAGCAAATTCTCAGGAATACTTTCTTAGTGTTAGCGTAATTATGAGCACCCCAAGTTAACAACAGTTCGAGCCTATATAATTAGCACGTACAGTGAACTAAAATTGGTGGGTGCTCAAGTTCCATTATATACGATGATGTAGTAAAACGGCATACCAAGAAAAACCCATTATAGGATCACCTTAGGGTTGCCAGCTGGAAATGACTTGAAGACACACAAGCAAAATGGCGTTAGGGTCAAAATAGTAATAGACATACAAGACAAATATTAAGACCGGGTCCTGCCTTGGGGCAGAATTCTCTCACAGTTGCATTAGCCTTTTCCAAGATATGATGTCAAAATGTAGGCTGGGCTCAATGCTAAATATTAAGGACAATGTACATCTCCTGTTTTAATTTCCATAATAGGATTTTCTGACAAATAAGTGCTTCACTGATTAAGACGTAAGGCATGATAATATTAAACTACTTATATGCATCTGTCCACATGTTGCAAAATATGCTTATTCATTCCCTTTAATTTCCATCTCTTCATTTCCTTAAGAAGTACACATAAAACATACAGATAATTTCTGTTAATTTTGAGAAGAGCGGATTTCTTTTGGCCAACAAGAGATTCCACTGAGAAAAAGTAGCCCATCCATAAGGAAGTAGCCCACCCTTCCTGAAACAAAAAAAATTTGACTCTGCAGAAGATTCCATGGTAATTTTTTTCCAGCATCTCTAGCCTCTTTTTTCGTTCACATAATTTCTCTCTCCTTTCTCTCTCCCCCCACAAATGTTTGAAAGACAGAAAAGAGGAAGAAAATATCAGAAATAAATTTGGAGCTGACTTTGAAGAATGAAAGATTCTTAAAATAAGTACAAAAATGTATGGTTTGACAGGAACCCCAATTAATTTTATTGAATGGAGTAGAGGAATTGAGTGTTAGCAAGATACAGCAGGAGGCAAGTAGTTAAAGTTGACCATCCTCAGGGCCATAGCTAGAAAAAAAAATTGGGGGGAGGGGTTGAAACTTTTTTTTTTTAGTGAATCATGAAGAGTAGTTCCATAACGCAAAATAATTTAGAATTCAGGCTCCATCAATAAACTTCAGTGGACACTCAAGACAGATAACTTCAGTGGACACTCATGTGGATTTGGTTAGGTAAAGGTATCAGTTTTCCCCTGACATTACGTCTAGTCATGCCCAATTCTGGGGGTTGGTGCTCATCTCCATTTCTAAGCCAAAGAGCCAGCATTGTCCATAGATACCTCCAAGGTCATGTGGCTGGCATGACTGCATGGAGAGCTATTACCTTCCCAATGGAGCAGTACCTATTAATCTTCTCACATTTGTATGTTTTCAAACTGCTAGATTGGCAGAAGCTGGGGCTAATAGTGGGTGCTCACTCCGCTCCCCAGATTTGAACTGCCAACCTTTTGGTCGGCATGTTCAGCAGCTCAGCAGTTTAATCCACCGCGCCACTGGGGGCTCTGTGGATTTGGTTAACCAGTGAAAATTGACCAATTAAAAATTTCAGGAGGGATTTGAACCCCTAACCTCCCCCGCCCCCCTTGGCTACAGTCCTGACCATCCTCAACAATAGTCCCCCAATTGGGAATATAAGGAAAAAGAAAGGTGTCACTCTTGATGCAAGGGCGACTGTCAATTAACACAGAGTTCTTTCTGAAAGGGAGGAGGGAGGCAGCAGCATGAAACAGTTATAGAAAAGGTCATCATCATCATCTTGAAAAACAGCAAAATCATTTCAGTTTGCAATGCATTCTAATCAATACAAAAGCAAACTATTTAGAATTTACAAAATGGTAACTAATCCTTTCTGCTGTTGAGTGATAAGCTGTAGAATTGATCAAAGCAAAAGGTGATATTTCCAGAGGACTATGCTTCTGTAAATAAATATTCTTTCACCTCTCTGCCCTTGAATCACTCAAGAGTTGCATTTTTGTTGCTCAAGGCTAGAGTTATCTTGATTATTTCAGTGATTCGTTACACTGCTGTCTCCACATGGCTCATCAATTGGTTTCTCAGTATATAGGATCAGACAAAATGCTACACACATTTTAGGACACATCAGAGTGAGTAAAGAGGAGTGTGACCAGCATGTTTTATAGCAAAAGCCAGATGGCACAAATGTGGCATAGAGAAGGCAGACCTGATGGGAAATGATAGTGATTTCAAAGAAAAGAGTAACTTTGGCACACAATCATCTCTACAGTAATACAACTTGTATTTAATTTGTCAATAGTATATCTCCCAGGACATTTAAGGAACAATGATAAACTCCTAGGAAGGGCAGCTGGAGGACTGTTGGAACATATGGATCTTTTTCTTTGGATGCTTAAATGCAGGTTTTCAGGAAGAGAAAGGCCCATGCTCATCCTCAAAGTCTGAGGATTAGATCAGGATAATTCTATAGTGAAGACACTGGTGAATTTCTTATATTGCTAACCTTCCATGGGTGTGTGTGATATATTTTAAAGTAGAGAATGAGATTTCCTGAAACCTTATATGTGGAGGAAGAAAGGAAGAAGTTGAATTAATATTGAGGTGTAAAGAGAGAATGTCTATGAGAAAGAAAAATAATTAAAATTATAGATGACATATTTCCCAGTTGGCTGTATCTGTGTGTTTTGATTGGAGTTATACTACCTGATGCCTGTTTATGCCATTAGCAGGCCTGACTCTACAGATAAATTTTGAATAAATAAATAGATAGATATAGATATTTGCAATATGCTTAGTATCAGCTTTATACCACTTTATTCATCAAGGTGTTGTTATTATAATTCTGGGATTTTGTTGTTTGTTGAATTTTTTAGAAAGTATCCAGGGATTAAATCCATTTAATTTTGTAGCAAAGATAGCCCTCAAGATTTTTGGGAACTGTAGTTCAGAAGAATAGGCTACAGAAGTTTTGTACTGAACTGCACATAACTCACCAAATGGTGAACTCATGATTCCATAAGAAGGAGCCCAGTCAATGCAAGTCGTATGAAACTGACAGCTGGGTAGTGCAAAACCAATATTAGTTTTCCGTCTCTATCTTTTGCAGGAGCTGAAATATGAGGTGAAATAAAACATCGTCTACTAAATTGTTTTGCAAGAAATGAACCTGCTATTGCCTTTCAATGTGTTCAGTAAATGGATATAACCACAGCTATTGATATACGATTTGTGGGCTTTAGAGATTTAACATTTAGCATAACCTATTGTTCTCTAAATCTTTTGTTTTCAAAGCTAAATATACCCAATTCACTCTACTGTTCTTCACATATTTTGGTTCCATGAACACATTCCATCTTATCAATATACTTATTAAGATGTGGTTTCCAAAACTGTGCATATTATAATGCACAGAGTATATTATCACGTCCTTTATTACAGTTCTTTCAATACAGAGTAGCATGGCATTACCTTGGGCTATTGTCACACTAAACAGTTGACTCGTTTTAGCTAAGGTCCCTGGATACTTTTCACACAGACTGCTACTAAAACAGTTACCCCCAACCTCTATTTGTGCTTCCTAAACAAGGTCCCCATTCTACAACTAAATGTTACCAAAGAAGGCTTCAAATTATTCTGCCAAAATAATATAATCCACAATTTAGGAAAGTTGTTTTTTTGCCCTCATCACTCATGCCTCCATCAGATATCAGGGTGAGAACACACAAGATGTTGGTGAAAATGTGCTGTGAACATGTCTAAACCTAGTCCATTATTTGCCATCAACAGCACATTGAATTGTGTCTGAAAACAAATTGGTATCAATCCAATCCTTACAGGATAAGTGTAAAATGATCCTTCAAGTACATGCTAACATTCCCATTCTTGCATTTTTGACGATTTGAATTTTTTCAAGTGTCCCTAGATATCTGCATAAGGAAAAAACCATCAACCACTAAATACAATAAATATTTGACAAAGTCCCATATTTCTTCAATTGTAAGACACACCTTAATTTCAATACCACCATCAATAAAAAATACATAAGATACACCTGCGATTCTAAGATACACCCCATTTTTAGAATTATTTATATAGGAGAAAAGTGAAGAAATACAGTATTAGGAAATTGATAAATATGGATGCATTGTATTAGAGCTCCTAAAAAATGAAATTAAAAACATGTCAACCTTTAATTATTAACAGTTGACCAGGTAAGATGGTGAGTATATTGAACATCAGAGAGGCAATTAACTTATGCTGATTTTTAGTCCAAACTTCAAACAGACTATCCAAGACATCATTCCAGAAACAGTTCAACAGCTTGGATAATTCCTTTATCACCTGAACTAAAACCTATTTCAGTTGTTGTTGCTGTGGTTGTTGATGTTGCTTGTTGTTGAGTACCTTAAATTTCTGACTCATAATGAATGTGAGGTAAACCTATTTCAAGGTCTTTGGCAAGATTTGTACAGTGGAGGGCTGCTTCTGTTTTCCTCTAAGGCTAAGAGAGAATGAGTTGCCCAAGGCCATGGATTTTCATGGCTGAGTGGAAAATCCAACCTGTGATATCCAGAAATTCTAGTTTAGCACCCAAACTGTTACCCCAAATTTTCTCTCATGGATTCCTTGTTCTACTGATATCAAGGCCATCTACTTCACCTGCATTTAACACTTTCTTTCTTTTTTCTCCACCAATTTAAAAATAAATTGGTTAATAACATAAAAATCTGGAATCCAGCCACTGGGCAAAGTCTTAGCATTATCAGTAGGATACAGTTCAGGGGAGAATATATTACTATAATGAAAACAAAAATGGCAGCAGCCGAAAGACCTAGAGGATCTAATGTTCTGTTATTCCCCCTTCTGAACTCCTAATAGGTAATGAGAGAAAGAAAGGGAAGGCACATTAATATTTAATTAGTTTTGATCCTGAGAAGTACTTAATCTTATGTTAATGAACATATTGGAGCCAATTAACAATCTCTATGGAGCTTTGCACAACAGTACTTCTAATGTCGCTCTATAAATCTTTTGCTTATATTTGTCATGGTCTATACTGTGCTGTGGTTTGGATAGTCCAAGGGAATTGTAACCAAAAAGACACCCTACTGATTTAAAGGAAGAATTTACTAATTCCTAAAGAAAGATCTTGAAAAGGATTTAGTGTTTTGTATAACTATTCTAAATATGAAAGAAATTAGCAAGTCAATTCTGTCTTTATCCATGCTATCTTAATTATTTAATGCAGAATTATCCTGGACTCTAACCCCCAGGGTCCACCTACAAGGGCCACAAATCCCAAAGTGGGCGAGAAGTCATTCCTGGGCATCCACATTAGGCACAAAGCACTTCCTGACACCAACATGGGATAAAACCAGGTATTGCAGTTATGTCCCACAATGGATAAAGTCATGGAATGCCCCTGAGCTTCCCTGAAGCAGCTGTGTATTTGGGGGAAGTAACATGAACAGCTGGGCTGGTGCTAATTTAGCACTAGCCCTCCTATTGACACAAATCAGTGCTACCATCTCAGCATGGGAGAAATGGAATATCACTTAGCTTTGATGTTTTCCCTCACTTTAGTTATTACCAGGCATCTCCAGAGAGCCCATGAACCTTAGAGAGGGAGGAGAATCCTCCTCCTCCTTTCGCTCTCCCCTCTCCAAGTTGCATGAGTACCCATGCTGACATTGGCAAGAGAGCTCAACAACAGCCAAGAGTTCTATGGAGATGCATGGCTACCAGTACAGTGATGAAAAACAACAAAGGATAAGTATCCAGCAAACCCGGCTCAGCATGACTGAGCAGCCAGGACTCCTCCTGCCACTGCTGTGGTTTTGTGTAAACACCACTGCAGATTCCAGGATTAGAGTGGTTCTCTACATAGGCCCTAGATTTTGTGGCCTGTGTAGATAACTCACAGAAACTCTAATTAGGGTAAGAATTATGGATATTTAATCTAAAAGAGTAGCTCTTGCAAACATGGATTCCAAGTTGTTTATTGAAGAATATATGTAAACAATAGCAAATCAAAGTTCAAGTTCAATGAAACAAAGTTGTAATCCACCCGGTACAAGATACATGAGAGTCTTGAAGGAAGAGTCCGAGAGAATCAAACACAAGAATTAAACGTCCACAAGGTATCAAAGTAAGTCCAAGGAACAGGAACAAAACTGGAACAGATAACAGGATCTTTGACTGGAACAAGGAATCCAAACTGCAAAACTTCTGGGAACAATGACTGGATAATCCAAAATTCCCCAAGAGCAAGAACAAAGACTGGAACAAAACTCAAGATACAAGGCTACATGAACTTGGCATGAAAATCCACAGGAACATGAAAACATGATTCTTTGAGTCCATGTACAGGGACCACGCTCAATGAGCAAAGTTACCACCTCTGAAAATCTCTCTCAGAGGCAGCTCTTCTTAAAGCTGAAATCAAGGCTTCTTTCCATGGGAAGTTTGTTCAAAACCTTTTCTCAGTAACAGCCTTTTGCTGCACCTCAAAAACTCCCTTTCTTGTCTCTGTTGATATATAGATTTCTTCCTGTCAACCTCGTTAGCCTTATCACCACTGAAATGCCCATCTGGCAGAAGAAAGTTTGACTTTGACTCTCCCAAAGAATGCAGTTCAAGTTGCCTGCTCGAAACCATTGTGTGCCTGTTCCCAGAATCCTCAGGGGCAGCAACCTCCTCTAACTCTGGCTGTCCAGAACCAGCAGACCCATCTGGCTGCATGGGAATTCTAGGCTCCAACCCAGAGTCTATGGGCAAGTCAGGCGCAGGTACAATCACAGGCTGAACAGGCCCAACCCAAAGCTCACAAGGCTCACCTGACAGCTCAGGTGCAGGCTGGGCTACAACACCCAGTTCCTGGTTCCACTGTAGAGCTACGCAAGTTGGAAGTTAATGCCTGCCAGGGCTATTATGCACCATTCCTGATGGTCAGGTGAGTTTTAACACAACAAAAATAGATGCATTGCAACTGATAGTTGTAGTTGTACAAGGTCTTTAGCCATGTCTGCCAAACAGTGCTGGTGCTTCACCAAGCTCCAACTCCAATGATCCCATTGCATTAAGCCATGGCATTTAAAGTGATGGAAAACTGCATTAATTCTTTAATGTAAATGTACCCTATATTTACAAGTTCTCATCAGAATGGACTCATTCAGTTTAAATTCATTTTGTTTAACTTGGGCTGGTTCCAGACAGGGAAGAAGTCCATTCTGACCGGAGTTTAAAAAACCCGGGTCAGGGTAACCTTCTGTCCCCATCCCAGTCCAAAAGCCCATGCTTTCAGTGCTGGGTGTCTAGATATGCTCCCAGAACCTTTCAGGAGAACACCCTGACACCCTAACCCCTTCCCCTTTAAAAAGAAAATAACTTACCTGGCTTCCATTACCAGTACCTAATTAATTCAGGACAATGCAGGGTTTTTGCTTTTACTGGAGACATCATTTGGATGCCTCTGGTAAAAATATGTGAGCTTGTGCATTTGGGGCCCTGTCTGGATGGGCCTTAGATCTAGCCGAATCAGTTATTTTCCTCTTGCCATAAAATATGGTCATATTTATATACTATTATAGATCCAGTGGATATACTAAAAGTATAAGTTTTGTTAGTTTCAATCTGGACTATGTGAAATATGCAATAATTAGATTATTTTTTAAGTATCTTACTGCTCCCATTATAGAGTCTTTTTAATATGAAGCTGACACACTGTTTATGTAATCAAATACAACCTCAAATTCAATTACTAGTTTCCAATTAATATTCTGCATGACAAGGTCAACAAACATAAGCGTGTTACAGCAGGAGCAATTATTCTGGCAGTTTTAGCTATAAAGAGATTCCATTCAAAGCAATCCTCATTTAGAAACAGATTTGTCACAATCCTTCTAGGTTTCTGCCTGACAAATATCTAATAATGAGGGAATGGAAAATCATCATCCATAGTATTAGCAGTTGAAAAGGGGGAGTGACAGTTTTGCAAGGCACAAACAGATTTATTTCATTGGTCATTTTTGGATGAGTGTCTTTCAAATTAAACTTTAAAAATGAAATTGATCAATCATGTTATACATATACACAGAGAAGTTAATACATCAAAAGACATCAATTGGCTTGCTAAGCCCATGAGACAATAATACCCCTGGAAAATATGCTCAGTTTGACTCTATGTGCTTCATGAAGATATATTGGTCATGTAATCAATATTAAAATGAAAGCAGTCACTGAAGAGCCTGCACAAGTAAAAATTATTTGAAAATGCTTAATTACACACACAGTTTTGGGAATAAAATCTGAACTGATTGAAATACTCCTTTCTCTAAACATTGTATTAAGAGCAATTGTCTTTTGTTCAGATTCAGGTGGCCATTGCCAAATTGGCTGGAAGATTTTGGATCCTATAGTACAAATAACTATTTCCTCCCAGGAACTCAACTGTGTAAATTAAGTGGAATTCTTTCTTACAGCATTTCAAATAAGAGAAACTAATGTAACAAACTTAACATGCTAATACTGGAAATGGCATTGCCAGACTGAGGAGAATCTGTAAATCAGATAGATATTCTACCAATCAGTTAAATTACATGTGAAGTGCTCATTGACTCTAAGATCAAGTCTTAAAAGCAAATTGGTTTGATCTTGAAGTAGCTCTTTATTTTAGGTTGATGTGATCATTAGCTTATGGACACAAGAACACCGAAGTAAGTTAAATAGTTTTTGAATCACTGTCTGCCTTCCTCCTCTTGCTCTGTGCCCTGAGGTTCTCTATCTCCATTAAATACTCTCATTATCAAGGGAATATTTATGCTGGAAAAGTGTCTCTTATATATGAACACATACATTTAATATGCCAAAGGCTTCTAATTGACTTTCATAATTTCGCTAGATTAATTAGATAATTGCTATTAACTTTAACATGGCAACAGACATTCAGAATAGAAAATGTATTAGCAAGATGCAACTTCAGGGTATCGATATCTAAATTTAGCACTTCAGAATTCATGCACAATTCAGAAAAAGACTTTGTTTTGGGTGCTGTAAAAAGTCCTGAAATGCAGAATTGTTCAAATTTCAGTTGTTAAAGTTTTATCTTTATTTGGTTTGCTAAAATATTCAAGATTATGGCCAAGTGAGAAGTATGAGAACTGCCCCATGCTATTCCAACCACAATTGCAAGGAAATATTATCTTGCATCAATTCAGTATCTCACATTTCTTATTTGTATTGTATTTTCATATTTTAACATCAAAAAAGGAATATTGCTATGTTGCTATGGACTCTAATTTTAGTATCTTTGGGGTTTCTAGATTCGCCAGAACCAATGGGAAAAACTACTTTAAGCCAAAATGTACAGGTTGTGTTATAAAGTGAGAAACGGGGAAAAAGTGCTCTTTCCTCCCTACAGAACAGTCCAGAATTTTAATTAGCTTTAATTCACAGACAATGGCAAGGCAATCTAAAATGTACAGTGGTTTCGCTGCTTCCAGCTGGCAATGATAACAAGGTATAATTAACTAGGGTATTTGCTACTTATATTCTGCATAAAGAAGTGTCCAGAAAGCACAGATCTTCCAATTCCATTATTGTTTAACTTGTATCTTCACTTCAACCTTTTAGTCATATATTTATTACTGATTTTTATGCATTAATCATCCATATTGATCTCACAAGACAGCCAATTAGTGATTAAGCACATCCCATAATGCTTCATTTGTTTGGGCCAAACCTATTTTCCTTGCACCTTGATGATAACTAGATTACTTCCCAGCCAAGATTTTTTTTCAAAAAGACATTTTATACCCCAATATGTCATGTTTCTTCCTTAAATTTCTGCAAATGACTTTTTCTGTAAATGTGCTTACCTTTGAAAATATAGAATTAAAATATATTACACCAAAAAAGACATTCATAATATAAGAATTCTAGTAGTATTAATCAGCTACATTTTTCTCCTGAATCTGTCTTATGTCAGTTTTTTATTCTCCTCTTGTCATCCTTGTAGTGACCATGCATTTTGAAAGAGGAAGAGTCAGGAGAACAAAGTTTTCATATGTATTTTTTTCCGTTTTTCCCCAAATAACTTTATTAAACTTTTGCTAGGAAAGTGGAGGGCGGGGGAAAAAGAGAAAGAGAAATATTTGGGGATAGTAGATTTGTTACTAGTTGGTTGCCTCTTTACAAGCATCTAATATGTCACAAGAAGAAAACAAAGAGCGTGAAGGTTGTTGGGGTATGGGGAATTCTTTTACAAATTTATCATTGTTACAACTAAGTCTTCATCTCTATTTTTTTAACACACATTTCATAAAATATTGAAGCTCTAACTATTTTAATTTTAAGTCCATTGGTTGTATCTTCTTGTGTCTTCTCACTTTCTCTCCTGGTCTTCACATACTCTTTTCCAGTTTTTCTTCAATGAAAAATTATCTTAATTTTTCATAACAGATAGTTTCACATTAAATGTATTATTGTTATCCACAAAGAAAATCCTACAGTTTTCATTTAAATTGTTAGTAGGTTAGTATTTATATGATTTTATCATTATCATGCTTTCTCTCCTTTTGTATTACATCAAATCTATATAATTCTATATAACCAATCCTGTTTTTTCTTGTCCTTCTCAGTCTTATTTAGTTTATGTTGTTTCACCAAATTTCTTAAATTTTGAGTTGGTGCTTCATACTAAACCCAAGCATATACATACCCTAATAATAATAATAATAATAATAATAATAATAATAATAATAATAATAATAATAATATGTATTATTGAACACATTTGATAGATATTTTTTCCTACATAGATTTATCTTCCAATATTTCACAGATGAAATCCAGGGCACATGTGGCTAAGGAATATCAGGGTGTAGGCAGAAGCATATGATCAGGAAGTGGGAAGGCACAAACAGTAAATAATGCAATGCAAGAAATATATATGAAATACATGCAATTGACAATTCAAATTGCCCCGGTCTACAAATCTGGATCATGTGATTTTAATGTTTATATTAAGTGTTTTTAATTCTATGTCTTAATATCTAAATGTTGTTTATATCTTATGTTTAATGGTCTTGTTAATTTTAATGCATAGTAAAAAAATTTAGAGTTTATGTTTTGGTTTTATATGTATGTTAGACATTGAATTTTGCATTATTATGTTGCTAACCACTTACAGTTCCCCCCCCCCCCCCCGGGGTGAGAAAAGCAGAATATAAATACAGAAAAATTCTGGAATATATGCACTTACATTTAGGTAAGTCTTTAAAAAGGGAAAGAAAACCCCCAAATGAATAAAGAGAATACTCTTTGTGAATATATGAATACATAGTTTGATAAAAAATAAATTTACTATTATATACAGTATAATATTAGTGAATTCTAAAATCAAATACCTTTAGCAGATCTGTTTAAAATGTTTGCTTTCTCTCAGCTACACTATACAAAATCTGTGTTTATATCAATGTGGTGTAAAATAACGGACAATGTTTTAGGTGCAGGAAGATATTTGAATATGGTTGGTGATAACAGATTTTCACTAGGGATACATTCCAAGATGCACCACCCACTCCTTCTTGAATGCCAGTTATCACAAATAATAGTGAACCTATACAGTGTTCCCTCACTACTTTGTGGTTCACTTTTTGCAGATTTGCCATTTCACGGTTTTTCAATAAACTCTAAAATAATATTATAAATCATAAAAATCACAATTTACAGCCTAAGGAAGGGAGGAAGGAGAAGCTGAAGGGAGGGAAAAGGAGCCTAAGCGGCAACAGGAGGAGAAGGAAGCAATTTATCAACACACGATTGGTTGATAAAGACTTAAAATAGTGTATAACTACTAAAGTAATGTATAAATATATAGTGTCCCTACTTCATGGATTTTCACTTATTTCAGGTGGTCCTGGAACCTAACTCCCGCGATAAGTGAGGGAACACTGTACTTGAATTGGAAGCATACCATACAATAGTACTGGATGACCTAGAGAGGGCCACAGATACTTCATTTTTTTCTGGGAACATGGGCAACTGAAAATATGGATATCGAGTCCCCGGGTAATAAGGTCAGGACTGTAATTTGAAAAATTATTTCATAAAGAACTACATGCACCTCAATACAATTATAGAATATATCAAGGCCATTTCCCTAGAAATATCCCTTAGAACTAATTGGAAATTACTTTTAACTAGATGTCCATGGATGTATTTTTAACCACCTTTTGTTCCAAACTGGAACAAATAAATAAATAAACCTTTGTTTGGCAGAAAAAAAACTTTTCTTAAAACAAGTAGAGAGTAAAATATGTCATGATGTTTGACTTCTACAATTTAGTTTCTTTCGTAGAGCCCTAGAATATTAGTAAATCAAAAAGAAGAAGGCGGAGAAAAGAGAACCAGCAATGGTTTATGTAAAAATCAAAATCAAACTAAAATCAGAACTGAAGAAGGGGAAAATTCAAATCAGGAATGCTTTATTTCAATATTGGTACTATCTTTAGATGAAATTAGAGACTGTGGAAAGGAATTTATGTCACAGTTGAAGAAGATGGAGTTGGTGATGTGAACTGTAAATTATATGCTTATCTCTCAATATTTGCAGGGCGTTCTGTATACATGATTACACTAATATTCTCCAATGAGCTGGTTTATTCTTAGAAAGCAGGCTGTATCCAGATTGTATATGGGAAGGGAGGCCAGCCAAAATTTCTTTATCAAATAAATCCGTGTATCCTTCTTTTGTAAGGATTCTTTCATCAGTGGAAACTTACGCTAATTGATCTCATTGAGACTCCTCCCAAAATCAATATTTTTTCTGATTGAGTAATTCAGTTAAAATAAAATGTAACTATTTCAGATGAGATCCTATAACCTCCACTCAATCATACATTCCACTGAGTTCATTGAGTAAGTGGGTATAAGATGGCAGCTTAATCTTACCTTCTTGCATGTTTCATGTACTGTTCTGTAAAATTCACATTGCTCTTTAATTGCCACTTCTTAAGTCATCACTGCCTGCAGAAACATGACATTTTAGCAACAGTGGGATGAAGTGATTCATTTTTTATCATTCTATGGAGAATATGAGTGTTTTTAATATTGATATGAAGCTCTGCTTATGTGGAAAATTCTTATTTCTTTTCTATCATCTATCTATCAGCTATGTATTTTAAAAGCTCATATTATACCAGTGGACTGGATGCCCTAATTGCCCTAAAGTACACCAAAATGATGATTACAGGCCAATGCTAATGGGCTAACATAACAGCTTTCATTAATGGAACTGGGAGAGTATCAGTTATGCTTTTCTCTCTTTCGGTAGCTAGGATTCAAATAGTAAAGACAGCTGTTAAAAAGGACTGGAGAATAAAATTCCTTTATAACATAGATGCTCTTCTGCATGAGATATGATGCTGCTAAACAGCAATTATGGCAAGATAAAAACACCTTTTGTTGATGCTAAAAGCAACATATTCATAGTCCCACTGCATTTGAATCGTGTGCAGGAAAAACCTGTCAATTAATCCAGTATCACTGTTGTTCTACTATTCTTCCCTCTGCAATAACTCCCTGCTGCTGCAGTCCCAGTATTGAGAAATAGAGGAAGGTTGTCCAAGAAAACCAAAATTGCACAGTTGTGCAGTTGTGCAATTGTATAAAAATAAGTGGGGAAGACAAAATAAAGTAAAAAAAATACAGTGCACATGTGCTGGGTAGAGCAAACATGGGTAGGAAACACATCTATAAATAAAACTGATTGTGGGAATTTTCATCAACAAAGTACCAGCTTTGTGCTATTGTGCTGAGTTGGGAATTAGATCATTCCCATAATGCTATGCTTTCATTTTAAAAATCTGATTGGGACTCAACATTAAGTTAATATTTTAAAGTTCATAGGCTTGTGAAACAAATACAAATATTCAATATTAAAATGTATAAAAATAGTCGCAAAGCAGTAAAGCAACATCCATCTGACCCTGCAAGGACCTCTTCATGCAGGGCTAAAATCGGCGGCATGCGCCGGTTTAGCCCAGGTCATCCACGGAGCCCGCCAGCTCCCATCAAATGGCACGGCTCTGCCATATAGAATCCATATTATCTGCTTTGAACTGGATTATTAATAGTATCCAGTTCAAAGCAGATAACATGTATTATATGTCATGTATTACATGTCAGGCAGGCTCCCTCCCTCCTATCCTTCCGTAGGAAGGTAAAAACTTGGTTGTGGGGCCAGGCTTTCGAATAAGAATCAGCAGCATTAATTACTATTATGTATACTGGAACTCAATTGACAGACCCAGTCTTTTAAACTTGTACACGCCTATCTATATTTTATAAATGCATTTTATGAATGTTATATGTAAGTTAATTTTTTAACTGATTTATAGTGTATTGTACTGTTTTTATATGTCTGTTTTATTGTAAGCCGCCCTGAGTCCCCTGTTGGGTGAGAAGGGCGGGATATAAATATTGTAATAAATAAATAAATTATATGGCAGTGTAGAGGGGGCTGAGTAGTGGTTTGAGTGTTGGACAAAGATGCTGGGATACCAGGGTTTGAATCTGTACTTATTCAGTCTCACTTGGGAAAGTCCCACTTTCCCAGGCTCAGAAGAAGACCTCCTGTGAATAAGTCTTGCCAAGACAATCCTATAATATTTTAGGATTGCCATAAGTAAGAAATTACTTGAAGGCATACAACAACAATTTTACGTTTCAACTTCTCTTGTCAGGCATTTCTCCATGTCTTTGAATATTATACTCCAAAGTTTTTAAGATTATGTCCAGCTCTCTGTTGTTGTTGAGTGCCTTTAAGTTATACCTAAGGATCTATACATGCTGATTTTCTATAAGCAGCACTACAATTTTCACTTCCACTGGCATAGGGAAAGCTAGCACATTGATCTGAAAAGGGAAGACAAATATTCTAGCTTTTTCTTTTGTTCCCAATTAACTTTTAATCTTTACAAACAGGGAGGCTGTTGACTTAAAGTTATATAAAATGGAAATTAATTGATAATTAATTGAGAAAGTAAGATCGCCCCATTCTCCCTTCCTGGCGATCTGCGTCTTATCATCAGGTGCGTCTAATAAAGCGAAAAATACGGTAACTGAAAACTGAATGGAGCACATTTGGCTGGCCTAGTTATAGGTTGGAAAGTAAATGTTCCTGAAATACCATACACTACTAAAAAAGAAAAAAGAAATAGATAGGTCCCAGATCAAATCAGTCTTTTAGTCTCACTAGAAGCCAAAATGACTAGGCTGAAGCTGTCATAGTTCAGACATATTATGAAATGCCATGATTTATAATGCTCAGTAAAGTGGAAAGCAACAGGAAAGAAGGAAAACCCTATTACAAATACTGTATATTGATTCAGTGAATGAAATCATAACCCTGGGTTTTCCGGACGTTAACAGGGCAGTGGCTGACTGAGGCACTGGGAGGTCTCTTATACATAGAGTCATCATAACTTGAAGTTGATTTGATGGCAAATAACACATAGATATCTTTTCAGTATTTCTTTATTAAATAAACACATCTATAATCTATGATTCAAATCCAGAATCAAACATGTAATAACTGTTTGGTACTGTGAATAAAATATTTATCAATAAAATATTGCTTTGTTGTTAATATTGTTGATAAAACAATAATTTTTATCTAGCAATCATGATCTACAAATCAGTGGAAGGTTATTTCAAGGGTTAAGGCCATGGGTATTTAAAAATATGACAAAACAGTCAATTAGTAAGCATTAAATATGAAGTGGGGGTTAGAGAGAGGGAATGTGCAATGCATGACTCAATGCAGCATGGCAAGGGCCATTTTCCAAACCAAATTTCCCGTAGTGTCATGACTCCAATGACTTCTAGGATGCAATACGCTAAGTAGCTAGTTCTGTGTTTAGAGTTGTGCTACCTCTGAGCCATTGGGTTATTATATTATATTATTATATTAAATAGCTATGGTAGCTGCATCGTGTCATATCCATTTCAGTGCTCTCAGCATTGATGTCATTGATAGACTGGTTTTAGAATATGATCTTTAGGGTAATTGATCTTATTGGTCATTTTGTGTGGCAGTGGGGTGAGTGTCTTTTATAGTGTACATTGGTGAGCATCCCAAATCTCAGAAAATGTATTTCCTCTCTCCCTCTCTGTATTTCCCTTGTAAACCACACATGCAATCTCTTTCTCTCCTTCCTCAGCTCTCTATGCCAGTTGCAAGTAATGGCTATAATATCAATGGAGCAATTAATCCAAGTTTTAGTTTCAACTTTAAAGGAGCTATCCAAAGTGCTGACAGCATGACACATTTTCCCCTTTGAAAGCAAATTCTATGAAGATTATCTTTTGAATATTATTTTGGAGTAAACAGAAGGCTGCCAAAGTGTGTTGATTAGTTTTCTACAACCTTCTTTGTTTAATTGATTTCATTTTGGTAGGTTTATTATAGAGACATAGAGCGAGTAGAAAATGAAGCAAATCACTGAGATTAGAGTATTTTTTAGTTGACAGAGGATGTGTACCAGTCAATCCTAGTTCCCTCTACTTACTCTGTTTCACACACAAATAACTAATGGGCATGTACAGGATAATAAGGGTTACCAAACATAGTAATTTTGTTAAAATTCAGTCTTCCTGAATTTGAACTGTACACCTCTGATTGATCTTCTGGTTCCTTTGCAAGGGAATTTTTTTTTAATGTTAACTATGAATTATTTGTTAAACTTTCATAGATTGCTAAGAAATACATGAGCAGGAAAGAACTTGGAAATGTTTCTTTCCTGAAATTGCAACTATCAGAATCTCCATTCAGCATGGTGAGTATTATTTTTTAAAAAATGATTTTTCCCAAGCTCTGGACAAGTTCAATTGAGCAACTGATATTATTATTCAATTATCTTTATTCAGGGCAAGGGGAGCAAAACATTTATGTGATTATTTATTTTTCTCTAATCAGTTGTAAACACTATCTTGTTACATGCTATGTGTATTGGCATGCTTTAGTAGGCAAGTACAACAATCCCATTTTCCAGGACAACCACCAATTAATTGGTAAAAACCTAGAAAGGAGCTGAAACCAAGCTGAAGTTGTCAATATGATAATATACATGTTCATTTTATCATGTTTTCCAAAAATTCTTCAAAAATATGTTTTCCTCAAAATTATTTTTAAAATCAGTTGTTAAAAATTTACCAATCATTATTCCAAAATCGCTACATCTTTTTCTTAAAAGGAGTTACAAATATGAGAGAATATTCTTTTCCTAGGTAATTATTCAGTATCTTGTGTTCTAAATTTCTGTGTAGGCGATTTTTTCCTAACCCTTTAGATTGTTATTTCCATAATCTTCAAAAAAACATGTGCATTAGTCATGTGGTCTAGGTTTCATGTAAATTGTAGCCCAACACATGTAGAGTGCACCAGAATGAGGAAATATGAGCTGAGTATATAGACCACAGATTGGAAACTTGTGGCCCTTTGGGTTGAGGAGGATTTACTAGATCACAGAGCCTGCTGTGAATCCATAACATCATCAAGATCTTCAGAAGACAGCTTCCATCATTTTCTACACTAAAGGTCCATACCTCATTGATGTGTGGTCCTCCATGGTAACTAACATACCATATCAGAAACAACCATATGACAGTAATTATCATTTTTTTTACTATTACTATGTGAGCATTGCTCATAATAGTAGCAGCATTGGCATAGCACATTGTTTGATCTAGCTACAGATAAAGACCTTTTCTATGGTGATTATGTCAGAAGGATAAGTTATGAATTGAGTGAAACTGTGACCACATAGGATTGTGTAGGGCATTGTATAAGTGAAAGACCAAAAGATATTTCTAAGCTTAACATGTAGCAGCTAGTAGATAGGTTTGTTACAAAGCAAGGTCCTGCTGTTAGTGTATAGATCAATTGAATTTGTGGATGAGTCACACTTTCTCTAAGAGGCAGGACTGGATTGGAAGAAACTTAAGGCAAATCTGTTGTGCACAATAGTTAAAAAATGATATTAAACCACTGTTAAAGGCTATATTTTAAGGCTACCCAACTGTACTGTTTTATAAAGAAAGAACAAAACACCTTGACTGGTCTCCCAAATGACCCAGAGGGTCAGCATTTACTATTGATTCATGGTGACAGTGCTACCTTTTCAAATAACATTAATTTTGTTTTTCTGTATCTAAAAGTGAAGTTTGGATTTTTCCCCTCCCCTGTTTCCCCACCAGCCAAAAGAGGAGAACAGAAAATCAAACCGTTGTGCTGTAAACAGAAGCATTGCAATGAAGAGATATTTCACTTTAGGGCTTTATGACATAATGACTGAAAAAGCAGGATACATTTATCAGCACTGGCTCTCTATAGTTGGTGTTGTATAATCTTAACAGGATGTTAAATTGGTTGCTTTGGTATAACGATGCACGTACATTTGCTTGATGGCATGGCAGACAACAATCCTCAATTACTTACATACATTATTCTTTCTGTGTATTCTGTATATACTGGTATAATATTGTTTGCAGTTTTCCATGTGCCGAGTGAATTAAACATGAACTAATGTATTACTCCTCTTCTGTAAAGGCATTACAAATGGTAAGATTTCTTCTCATTTTAATTAACAACAGTTATCCAAATAACACTTGCTGATGTTAAGATGAATCTCCCTGAAGAGATGTATGCTGAACTGGGAACCCTTTATGGATGAGAAATATATACAGCTATTTACTTTAACTAATGAAATAATCTTTCATGGGTTTGATAGTGGTTTGTCTTCCTTAAGGTAGAAAAGAGAGTCCAGCTGAGATGGGGAATGTAATTACTTTTCAGTGGAGCAGAACATTGAATATAGATTGTCATGTGGCAGTAAGAAAATTGTTGCATGCAGCACAACCCTAGATATGTTTACACTGACGTAATTCCCACTAAATTCTATGTGGCTTTCTCCCTGGAAACTCTGCTGGATTACAATTTTCAGTGTTTATCACAGATCATAGAATTATTGCTAACTATATTTATTGCATGACACTGATTTTAGTCACTGTATTTATGTATTAACTTGTGAATTTTATAAAATAAAATAGGGTATATAATTGTAAATCAATACGAATTCTGATCTCAAGTCTAACTGCTCAACAGCTTCTCTTTGTACATTTAATTTAATCAAATTTTCTCTTAATTTTCTGTCACTGGGTTAGTACTTATGGTTACCATTGGACACAAGACCGGTCACCTGACGATAGCAAGGGAAAAACTACACCACTATATTGGGAGGAGCATTTTAGAGTGAGATATTTGGCTAGTGATGATTGACCTTGTGGTTCATTTTGGAATCAGCTTGCTATATATGCTGCCCGCAAACGTCATGATGCATATACAAAAACACCTCTTACATTATGTTTGTGTTTACATAGGCTCCTAATGCTGGAACTTACATGCTATTCATTTCAAATATAAGTACTGTGGTATATAGGTCTCCTTAAACTATAGTTCCAAGCACCAGTAATGATTAGAAACTAGGAAGTTAAATAACCTTTCCTCTATTCCCCAACCAGACACACATGGATGCTTAACAGCATTAACTGAATTTGTTAGCAACTCCTGCACTCACTGCAGAACTGTCAAAGAGCAGTGGATAAATCAACCACATCTGGGAAGAAATTTTGTGCTTGCCTGATGAATTCTATTATAACCAGCAAGATATCCTAGAGTAAGAGTAAATTCAAATATTACTAAGAAATGCCACAAGACCAATACCGCTGACATTAAACTTGCATTTTTGGCAGATATGACTAGCACCTCTCTTATTGCTGGAAAGGGAATTCATCATTAATTTTGCTAGCAGTGAACAGCTCTACGGCCACTCCAGATTGTTCTGGAACTCTGTAAAGATACTAAATCTAATTCCAAACATAGGTTCAAACCTGAGTAGTTTCTATGCAGCCTGGAACAGGGATGGAACTGCCACAAATTAAAACTGAGGGCTGCCATAAAACCCAAGGGTAAATACACCAACCCTGGTTTTGTAATTGCCTGGAATCAATCTTGAAAAATCATATTTTTCCATAATACAAAAGATAAATATAGATGGAGTAGATTTCACAAAATAGGTTTTATTTAGACACCCATTTGTAGTACATTATGTGAGGGGGTGGCACTGTAAAACGTACATGAAACAAAGTTGTAAAAATGATATAATTTTAGGAAGGGCAGCAAGTTTGAATGCAGTAATGTTTTCATCAAGGGTAAATTCAAAACATCAATGAGAACTTTCTAATACAGGCATTCTGCAAGTTATGAACACGATAGGTTCTGTAGGTTTGTTCTTAAGTTGATATGTAAGTCAGAACAGATAAGGCAACGGTTAACACTGCTGTGGGGTTTGCTTTGCTGTCTGTGCCCTGTTCAGAAGATTTCACCTCACATTCTGTTGCTGTGATAATTAAATATTGAAAAATTTGGTTTGTTGTGGAAACAAGGATTGGGGAGAAAGCTTCAGTGGATACACCTTTTCCCCATAACACCTCTTTCAGGAGTGAGTTTCCCTTCCGAGGAGTAGATAGATTTCTCTCGTTTCTGTTGTCTTACCCCCATTCTTAAATATAAGTGATTTGTAAGTCAGATGTTTGTTACTTGAGAACTGCCTGTATCTTTTCTGGCATTGAGTTTTATATTAACATTAGAAGTTTTAAAGCTGTTTGAATTACTGCTTCTGAAATTGAATTTCACAATTTCTTTTAGTAACTATGGTTTCTACTAAAATAATTTTTGTATATAATTAGAAAGTCTATGTGACAAGCAACTACTCAAGCATATAATATTCCGTTCTAAGGATCAGAGATAGGGATAAATTAGCTTCTTTCTGTGATTATAGTTTCTCTTGGCTATTAAATATATTTCTGACAGACTCTATTTGAATAACCATTGATGAAGTTATCTCAATATGACCTTCACATTAAATAATCTGGTTAAAGGGTTTAGATGTATTCTTCTGACTAAACTGTTTTTGCATTATTTTGATATTTCAGAATCCATACAAATATGAGATATTCTTAATGGCTCAGTATCAAGTTCAGTTGAGCTCACCTCTACAAAGTTTGCAGG
Organism: Anolis carolinensis; assembly: GCF_035594765.1. NCBI lineage: Eukaryota > Metazoa > Chordata > Lepidosauria > Squamata > Anolidae > Anolis > Anolis carolinensis. The sequence continues at coordinate 67,183,417 of NC_085844.1, forward strand.
ACACTGTCCAATATTACTTTCCAAGTTATTTCAGTAAACAGGAACAATTCTTTGCAAACTTCCTTATCATAGAGGCAAGTCACAATCATAGAAATCTCATTGAACTACTTATTGTTCATGGTAATGGATGGATATATGGATGATGACAGCAGAAGCATGAGAGGCCTGCAGGCAAGACTGTGCTCAATATATGGAGGTACAGTAAAACCTCGGTAAACCGAGCTCCGATAAACTGATCTGCTGGATTATCCGAGGGGCCGCCGGGCCTCCCTCCCCCTCTCCTCCCCCTCTCCTCCCACTCCCAAAGGAGGCAGTGGCACTAGGCAGTGGCGCTCGTGGGCTCCAAGGGGTGAGGGCTCGGCCCAGGTAAGTAGGCCACAAGCGCTGCTGCAGCAGGGATTGCGGGCCACTTCCTCCGGCCTCTCCCTCTCCTCTTGCGAGGAGATCCTTCTCGCGAGAGGAGAGGGAGATGCAGGAGGAAGCAGCCTGCAATTGTGGCCTGCTTCCCTGGGCCCAAGCACTGAGCGGAGGGAGGAAACTTTTCCCTCCACTCAGCCACTTGGGCCTTTAGAGGAGCAGCAGGCATGTTGCTAAACAGTGGCATGCCTCACACTTCCCTGGGTCCAAGCGCCGGGCGAAGGGAGAAAACTTTTCCCAGTGCTTGGGCCTTTAGAGGAGCAGCAGGCATGTCGCTAAGCAGCAATATGCCTCGCGCTTCCCTGGGTCCAAGCGCCTGTGAGAGGGAGAGGCTTCCTCCCTCCGCTAGGCGCTTGGGCCTACAATCGGGTTATCCGATTATTCCGGGTAACCCGAGTTGCGGTCTGCCCATTTAAATCAGATAAACGGGGTTCTAATGTATTAATAAGTAAAGATGTATTTGAAACTGCCTTCTTTGAGGTAAACTAGGAGTTTTACAGATATAGGACCTCCATGTGCTCTACGGTTTGCATGTGGTTCTAGCTTAGCATGCCTTAATATAGATGCAGGTTATCTGCAGAACTTCTGCTATCCAGTCAAACAGTCTCCTAAGCTATTGCATTCTGAAAAGGTGGTCCAAATTGAAAAAGACAGAGGCATGTTTTGATATCCTTGAGAAATACTCTTCATCTTTCAGCTTCTAAAAGAAAGCTCAAATTCAGCTTGCCTAACCAACTTACAACACTTGATATGCAATCCTTTAAGAGTAAAAGGATATTTTAATCACAGAAAAGCACATTATTTAATCTTCTTTCTCTTTTGTCAGACCAAAGTGCTATGGTGCAAAGGAACTGTTGATTCAGAATGACTGGGACGTTTTAAGAAATCTTGCTAAATGAAGTAATTGGGAAAACTGTGCAATGGCTCAGAGGAAGCCATTGATATCAGATTCCTGAAGCCAGAGTCCCTAATGGACTACAAGCCTCTTTTTGTGCAGCCAAAGTGTCTGTAAGCTTGTGTTCCAGCAAGCTTTTGGATGAACAGACAAGCAATTTGGCCCACTGGAAGGCTACATTGTAATGCCTGGGATACTTTCCAAATTCCATTTAGCCAGAGATCATTTTGAGCACAATTGCTTTCCATTGCTTCATTCCACTCCACCAAACTGCCTCCTGATAGCTGGTGAATCTTGCATTTAAGCAGCAAAAGTCAACACCACATGTAATTTTAACTTCAAATTTACCAGAATCCTTGGCACAAGAATCTGAGCAGATACTGTTGGGTACAAATAATGTATGAAAGAACAAGTGGCAGCAGTAGGCTGGTGATAGTTGTGATGACAATATTCCTCTTCCCTTTCCCTGAGAAATGCTGTTTCCCGCAATTAATAATTAAAGATGAGAAACATTTGCATTTCTATTCCATATGTTTAATGTAGCATTAATAACTGAGATATTAATAAGTGATGTGCTTGAAGTATGCTTCAATAAGTTAATTTTGAACAACTCCTTTTTACTGTTCCATTGTTTACCCTTTTGATTTAATCCTTTTAAAGAGATTCTTAAGAATTTAAGAGCTTTTCTAATATCATAGAATTTTAGAGTTGGAAGCAAGCACCGGGACTGTCTACTCCTACCCCTTGTTATGAAAGAATACTCTGATGAAGTATCCCTCAAAGATGCACTTCAATCTTTGTTTATAAATGTCCAAAGTTGTAAATCCACCGCACTCAGATATTACACTGTCAAACAGCTCTAACAGTAAAAATAGCTTCTTTATAATGTTTGATTCTATTGGTTCACGTTCTAGTCTCTGGAAGGGCAGAAAACAAGTTGGCTCAATCTTCTACATAACATTCCTTCAGATATTTTAAAGATAACTATCACATCACCTCTCAGCCTTGTCTTCACAAAGCTAAACATATCCAGCACCTTTCAGTCATTCTACATAAGGCTTAGTTTCTAGAAATTTGATCATTTTGGTTGCCTTTCCCTAGATACAATCCAGCTTGCTAATATCCTTCCTGAACTGTGGTGCCCAGAATTATTCTACTCTAGACCTCATCTAGAATAGAATTGGTGGTGACTATTACATCTGCAGCTCTTCTTGCTCTGGAGACTTGAGCTGAATCAAAGTTTAGATATTAGAACATACCATGTACAGTAGAGTCTCACTTATCCAAGCTTCACTCATCCAATGTTCTGTATTATCCAACACGGTCTGCCTCCCGCCCGGATCCACAGCTGTTTCTCTCGGCAGCAACACACAGCGGAACAACACGAGTGCAGCCACATTCCCAAATGAGTGGCAGATCTGTTGTAAAAATGATGTTTTAGTGCTTAATTTGTAAAATCATAAAGTAATTTGATGTTTAATAGGCTTTTCCTTAATCCCTCCTTATTATCCAATATTTTTGCTTATCCAACATTTTGCCGGACTGTTTATGTTGGATAAGCAAGAGACTACTGTGTGTAGCTCACATTATGCTATTAATGTACATTTTCAATCAATGCATATTTATTTAAATGCATGAATATAATATAAAACTAATAAATCTGCTGAAAAGGACTGAAGAAGGCTATATTCTTATTATCAATATTCTATAAACAGAATTATTTCTTCCATTCAAGAAACTCCTTATTTGTGCGTTAAAGCGCTGAGCTTCTGAACTTGCGGACCAAAAGATCCCAGGTTCAAATCCTGGGAGTGGAATGAGCACCCACTGTTAGTCCCAGCTCCTGCCAACCTAGCAGTTCGAAAACATGCAAATGTGAGTAGATCAATAGGTACCTATCCGGTGGGAAGGTAACAGTGCTCTATGCAGTCATGCGACCACATGACCTTGGAGGTGTCTATGGACAATGCCGACTCTTCGGCTTAGAAATGGAGATGAGCACCAACCCCCAGAGTCTGTCACAACTGGACTTAACGTCAGGGGAAACCTTTACCTTTTACACACACACACACACACACACACACACACACACACTTTAATTAATATATACACACACATTTAATTCCTTCTTCCCTTCCAGTACTCCCTCCTCATCACCTCTCATACTACTCAAATGAATCCCCTCAATCTTCCATCTCAGTTTTTCAGGCTTCACAAGAATTTCAAGGTAAAGGAGAAATCACTCCAATCTCCAATTTTTTTTTTCCTGTACAAACTGATTTTATTTTGGAGATCTATGCAACATTTATTAATTCTCAAGTATTTTTCTTATCTCCAAGCATTACCAAGGACTTTTTAATCCTACCTCTCATGTCAGTTTAAGTTAACCCATTAGTTTTAGAAATGAAATGTGTATCTAATTGGCTGTCAGTTTGTATTATCCTGGAATTAATTAAGATGCCAGTAAACACAGTGTAGATGCACCCTCAATGTGACAAATGATCAGGTGAAAGAGTGAGGAGGAGGTCTCAACAGATGATATCATCAGTCCCTGTCTGGCTTTATTCCATAGCCAGTCATTTCTTCAGTTCCTTCCACTCTCCACCAGCAATGGAACAGAATCAGAAGCAGTTATCTCATCAATATGGTGAGTTGAAGAGGAGCTTTGCAAAGAAAAGAAGGATATACCCTCCTCCATGTTGACAAAAACAAACATACAGAAGCATGATTGCATAAGTTACATTAATCCAGCCACTATCCCTGAATGGTTGACAGGTAGCTGACAGTAACACGAGGGCCCAGACTTCACAGGTATTACAAGGCATGGATGAAAACTCTTTGCAGGACATACATTAGCTGTGTGGTTCACAGCATGGCATCAGATGAAGACGCATGCTCTTCACTTTTGCTAAATCAGAAGGAATATATGTAAACTGTTAAACATTGAAATAAACTATTGTCTACAAACAGTCCTGTTTAAATCAAAGATACATTTTAGTTTGTTTCCAGTGGGGCTACAGTAAAGCAAATCTATTCATTTAGATGCACTATATTGAAGGTGACAGTGTACTCCTCATGGGCATAGGGAGGATAGATGGCAATGGTTTTGTTCACTGCACACTAGAAGACAATGATAGTATGGGAAGAAAATGTGAATGCCAAGCAATTAGGTCTACAAATCCTTTTCAAAGTAAAGAACCCTTTTACTTGAATTTACCATGTTCTGTGATATATGCAAAACCAGTGTCTGTCCATTGAAATAATATAATCCTATTGAAAATTTCTATGCAGGTTGTGCATTGCAGATACAATATTTGCCAGTGAATATTCTGTACCAAAAATGAACTTCATTCTGTGTGGGTCACTGCATAAGGATATCTTCATGTAATTGTTGTTTAAATGCTAATTGGTCTAGGGGAAGATTTATAATTGCATTTAATTTGTCAAGTGCTGCAATGTAATTTATACATTAACACAGTCCTTGCCATAAGGAGAGGTTATTAATTATAGCACAGTAGGTGGGCTGTGGAAATTGCTGTGCCCTTTTATACATTGATGGTGTTATAAAAATGCTTTATCTGCCAACCTAATTTCTACAATCTGATATTGGCTAGTAAAATACCAGCATGCTGCAGGCATCATGTCGTTGCTGAATTAATATGAATAAAATGAAGATGTCAATAACGATTACAGTTTTAACTCTTAAATGGTTGTATCAAACATTATAAAGTCAAATGCTCATTCCTAAGTAGAGTAGACTCATTGAATCAAGGGGACATACACAAGTGTTGATTACTAAATTCCCATTGATTGGATGATGACTTGATATTAGGGCTATTTCTGGAATATGGAAGCTTTTGTAAGTAAGATTAAAATGCTCATCAACATAATGGACTGGAAAGTCCATTATGTTGATGAAGGAAACATTACCATAGCACATAAAATGGTGCACCCATATTTGTGAGTATGATTTCAAGATCCTATGTAGCTAAATTTTCATCTTTTTCCTCCCTCCCTCCCTCCCTCCCTCCCTCCTCCTCCTCCTCCTCCTCCTCCTCCTTTGTTTCTTTCTTTGTTTTCTGTGCTTGGAAGATTTACTAGAAGAATATATGCCTCTGGGAGTTGATTCAGAGTTGGAGATCCAGGAAAGACCAACAAGACCTATCTGTATGAACAACAGAAAAATGAGAGAAAGGATTTAGGGAGTTGGTCATAGTAGGCTTGATAAAAAGAAGACAAAGGGGTGATATGATTGTATTCTTTAATGATCTAAAGCAATGTGGTCCAACCCATGGCCCACGGACCACATGCAGCCCACCAATTCATTTTTGTTGGCCCTTGCCATTCTTACTGGAAAAATATTTTAATTTAATATTTGGAAAAAAAATCGTTTACCCTTCTTACTGCTTTACGTTTTTAAGAATTTGTTTTCTTTCTGGAATGTCTCTGGCCCTCACATTCCTATACTAAAGTTTGATTGGCCCTCAGGTAACTAAAGGTTGGACCACACTGATCTAAAGGATTGTTACTGTAAGATGCAGGTTTGTACTCTGATGCCCCAGAGGGTAAGAACAAGTCTAATGGTTTTAGTTTACAGGAAGACAGGTTTCAGTAGAACATTAGAAGGAATGTCTTGATAGTAAGAAATATGCAACAATGGAAGCAATTACCAAGAGAGGTGGTTGGATCTCCTTTTCTTTTCTATGTGGATTTCATGTTGGTCTTTTCCAGTTTTATGACTCTACCATTCTTGCACTGATATTGAGCTACCATGGCTTATCTCTATTGCAAGCATGGCTGGCTCTGTCACCAATGTTAGGGCTGCAAGATTTGGCATGTATTTCATTTCAGGGCTTCAAAATATAAAGAAGTAAAACAATAAACAGTCTCCATGTGTGTTTTTACAAGTTTCATTTCTCACAATAACAATTGTAAAGTGTGCAAGCACAATAACACAGGAACACAACTGGGAGCAAAGCATTTGTTCTTTCCCATTCCTCAGTCAATTGCAGTGCGGTAACTAAGTGCTTGTTTTTATTTTTTTAACATCTGTTTTGTATTAAGGAAAGCCATCGATATAAATTAAATTTTAAAAAATAGAAAGAAAAAAGAGAGAGAGATCAATTGTCAGAGTGGCTTTTGATGCTTAGTCATTGGACCTGTATTAGTTGTGAGATGAAGAAAAAAGAAAATGGAAGGGAAGAAACAAATGCAAAACAGCAAATCTGTTGACCATCAACACAAATACTATTTTTAAGTTTAGCTGTATGCAAACATGATTACACACTTGTACTGTATTTAAAAGCTGAAATCCCCCCCAAACTTGCTGATACAATTGATTCTTTCTTAGATATTGAGGGGAAAAGTACATCAAACTGTAGCAGATATGTTTTTGAGCATTTTTGTCCTCAATTAGAACTCTTCACACATGATCCAACCAGCATCAAAATGGAAGCTCTTTTAACACTTCCACATTCTCATAATCAATCTGGGAAGATCTTAATAATTCAGCAAAAAATGCAATTCCTTCCTTCAAAATTGTTAATAATAGTAAGTTTTGTTCCAGTTTCACTCCAACAGATCAGAAAATAAATGCTATGACAAATATCATACAATCTGGAGACATCTTGAACTGTTTAGGAAAGATCAAAGAGCAAGTCTCATGCTATGTGTTAAGGAGATGGCCATTACATTTCTCCAATGTGCCAGGAACCAGTACCTAATTTGTACCTACTGGCTATAACTATTTTTGTTCTCTCTCTCTTTTTTTGGTATTTATATCCCAAGGATTGACAACCAAATGCTCATGGAAGAGCTCAGGTCCAAGGACAGTCATTCTGAGTAGCACTGCTCTGTGTTATATAAATAACGTACAAATACTAGTTATCAGAAGGTGAAGAAACTTAGCTGAATATGGGGAAATGACCTGTGCATGTCTCTCACTATGAATGAACTATAAAAGTCTCCTCCACATCTCCTTTTCCTAAACCTTAGAGACTAACTGAGAAAAAGAAGTTGGCAGTGTAAGATTTCATACACTTATGTCTGCCTCATGAGATGCATGGGGTGAAGTGTCTAGGAATAGGCCTCTATGCCTATGAATGAGCAGATTGTGATGTGAATAGCAATAGAATTAAAAATGTGTGGGTATGAGGATGAGGTGACAAGTTCAGTTTTAATGAGGGTTCTTGGGAAAGAAAAGCAGGAGGAAAGAGGGGAATAGATAACCATTTCAATGGTGGAAGGAGTTATTGGGATGTTGTATGATGCTGGCTGGGAATCATAAAAGGGATGTGATAGACTGGCCAAGTGAGTCCTCATGAGGCTTGACTGTTAACTAGTATTATTTATAGTGTGCTAGGAATCCATTGTCTCTGCTCAACCCACTACCAAAGGACTGGAGTTTATCCTTATTAACACATCATTGATTTCATCAACATTCATTAAATTAATTCAAAAATAAATAGACATTCAACAATAGATGAAGATAAATGGGTTAATTAATTTAAAGGAGCTAGAACTGTGTGGTTTCTGGCAGACTGATATTCCCCTGATCATTGAGATCTGGAAATGTAACAAGGAAGTAGTGTCTGACTTTTAAGAAAAAAAACTAGGAAAAGTTTTCCTGTTTCTTAGTTTCATGAAGGCTTGTTTGTTTTTAAAAAGCAAGGCTTTGCTGCTTCTTTGGTGGCAGTTAATCAATACAATTGATTATTTCTGAAACCAGTTGCTTCCTCTTTACCTTTTCGTTTCACTTTAGCACAATTTTCAGCAGCCAATCACCAGCTTTTTTATGAAAATAACTGACTGACCCTCAATCCTGTAACTCCCAATTTGAAAATGCCCCGTCACCTTAACAGGAGGGCCTCCAACTGTGTGGGAGGGAGGACCTCCTGGATCCTAAAGGGACAAGAAGATTTTCAGTCAATTTTTTTTTTACAAAAATATTTGGGTACATTCATGTAGAGTGCAAGGAAGAGTTGGAGGCTACTTTGGAAATCCTGTAAGATAGGGCTACATGTGGCCTGTGATTATATGTCCAAGATATCATAGTTATCTATTGAGATGCAATTCAGTTACATTTCTGTGATATGTATTGCTCTAAAATAATTTAGAAAACATGCATCTATGCATGGGCATATTTCTGGAAACCTCATCCCACTGGGGTGGGGGGACAGTCCTCTTATTGTTGTATTCAGTGACCTTCAATTTCCAAAATAAACAGAGAACTGAACAACAGTTCCCATCCCACCTTAAATACCTAGTTTTAACCATTTGTCTGTGCAGGGGGAAAGTGGAATCAATTCCTCCCTGACGTCATAGTCCTCCCATTTCTATATACTTTATGGATGTAATCCAATGGGCAACCATCGAAAACAGTCCTTCATCATCACTTGATGGGCTTCATGGGATTCTGTCTTTAAAGTGACCCTGCATCTGATGAGGTCGTAAATACTAGAGTGAACCTTTTTTTCTTAAGATCTGCATGTTTCGAATTGTCTTCTTTTAACATTGTGGGTTTTGTGTTGATAGTTAAAAACTGAGCTAAGTAAGGGGTTTTTTTTAATGCTCATCTTGAAATAATCCTAGCAAGTTAAAAATAAATTGGGCTTGATGCTGTATTGATTTTCTGTTTCAGCAGCATGAATACAATTTCGGTACATAACATTTGGTGATAGACAACATTTAAGGCACTGCCAGAAAATGCAGTTTCCTGAACAGATCTTAGAAAAATTACCATTTTGGACTTTGACTCCAAAAAACCCTAGCTTATAGTGCAGGCTAAGAGGTTCTTGAGTTTTTAATAAAAAAGACAGTGTTTATTAAGTTCATTGCTCATTTTATGTATATTTTTGTATGAAAATACATTCTTTGTTAAGAATGGACAAATATGACATTTTGCTTTTCCTACACTGTATCTATATAAATCTATAATCTCTATGTGTCATGTGTTTGAAGAAATTGGCAAATGTTGGCACATACTACCTCATCAGATGGGCCAGTTTGTCCGTCATATGTTGCTTCCCCTCCTTTTTTGGCACAGAGCACTTCATACAACATACAGGCACTTCCAGTCAGGCTCTGTGCTGAAAAGGAAGAGGAAGCAGTGCACCCTGCCACTGCGGCAACACAGGAACTATCCCATGTTGCCTTCCCAGCAATGGGGAAAAGCCAGATGGCAACACTTCCCCCCATGGGATGAAAGCAAGGTAAGGTGAGTGATGTGGGGCATGGAGCAGTGGCTTCTCCATACCTCCCAACCCCACTGGGAACCCATGGATTCACCCCGATACAGGGTGAAACCATGGACCTTTTTTTATGAAGTTCACACCAGAGAAATTTAACATACTCTATATATTCATGTATAAGTCAACATCATGTATAGGTTAAGAACTGGTTTGGGGGTCAAAATTGTGGATTTTGATATGACCTATGGATAAATCAAGGGCTAGTCTCCAAATAGGAGAAATCACTAATGCCACTTTGGGGGGGGGGGGGCAGATGCTCCTGGCCACTGTCACCTTTTCCCCACTCTGGTGTTCAAAAAGGCCAGAAGCAGCACCATGAGTTAAGAGTAGAGGGAGTGAGCACTTCTTTTAGTTCCTTCTGGGATGGACTAGGCTCTTGCCTTTTGCCAATCTACACATAGAAGCAGATGGTTCCTTTTTAAAATAAGAGTTAAGGTACAGTAGTCACATTGACTAATGGGTAATTTGAACCAGTTTCAGGGAGTGATTTTTTGAGTAATTTTTCTAGACTTATACCTAAGTTTATAGGGTATATTGTTGTTGTTCACTTGAAAAGTACCAGGTTATAACTTGCTGACCATGTAGTTTTCTTTTTAAAAAGGAGGCAACCCTAGTCTGCCATTACATACATGATTGAATAAACAGGGGTTCAAACCTGGACTTTCAAGGACTAAATGCCGAAAATCTTTTACCCAGACCCTAGGCATATTTTGCTTTCCCCCAAGCTCTTTTCATTCTGTTTGTAAAGAAATATGTAAACTTAAATAAGCTTGTATAAAAATAAAAATAGCAAAATTCTGACCATTTACTAGAACAGAACCCACCTTCAATGCCATCTCCACTGGAAAAAATCAGGCAATTATGATACTAATCATCTCTATCTGAGATCCTGGAAAGCTGTTGAGATTCAGACCAGGTGACACTGACTGAGCTAGATGTAGTATAAGCTTCCCAAAAATGTTGCCATCCAGTGTTATTGCAGAAAAATGTTTTTCTGAAAGTTTTTAATATTGTACATAAGCCAAATAGTACTCAATAGATTCAGTCCATTTGAGCAAGATATAATTTGGTATGGAGACTGTGAAGTGTCATACATTCACAGGATGCTATTAAATCAAAGCTTTGGTTATTTCCTGTAATTTTTATGGATAAATCTGCACTTTCAGAAGCCATTAGGGCAGATAGGAGCACCTTTCAGTTTCTGGAAGACTGCCTGATCACCTAAGCTAAGGACAATGGCAAGAACTAAAGAAAAGTATTAAGTGGCTAAAGTGTGAAGGGAAATATTTTGAGTCTTAACTTTAAATTTAAATATTTATAGAATGAACATGCATTGTTACTCAAATTGTTTTCTATTGTGTGATACATATTTCATTGTAAATACTTTTATGGTTCATTTTCTTTTAAGTTGCATTTTTTCCTTGCCTCAGCATGTCATTTTAAAATATTTTACCAGTTCATAATTCTTTTAAGGAACTATTATTGCAAGTCTGCTTTTCCTTAATCACTTTGGAAAGAAACCATGCAATTTCCTTTTCAGTTCAGCACTTAAAATACAAGAATAAGTCCAGAGTTCATGTTTTACAAACCTATATGTTAATGTTCCTACTTTCTTCCCCGCCCTCCCCCTTCCTGCTAGTTAATATATGTGGAACCAATACATTGCTTGGAGGGAAAACGTTTTCATACTCCAGCTATTTCTTGGGGCACATCTACATTGACCACTTAGTGCAGATTGGGCCCATATCAGTTCCATAGCAGCCCAACATCACATGGAGTTGATTTGGGGTATTGTAGAGTAAGGCCACCTTAACATGACAATCTGGGAAAAGAAGGAGAGACAAGAGGGTGATCCCTCCTATCCTCCCTCTCTTGTCTAACCATCACCTAGACCAGTGATGGCCAACCTATGACACGCGTGTCAGCACTGACACACCTAGCCATTTTTGCTGACACGCTGTCGCATGCAGATTGATTGGATGACTATGTCTTTTGTGGCCAAATTTGATGTGATTTGGTCCAGTGGTTTTGTTGTTTAGTCCATGGGAATTATGCACATTACATATATATACAGTAGAGTCTCACTTATCCAACATAAATGGGCTGGCAGAATGTTGGATAAGCAAATATGTTGGATAATAAGGAGGGATTAAGGAAAAGCCTATTAAACATCAAATTAGGTTATGATTTTACAAGTTAAGCACCAAAACATCATGTTATACAACAAATTTGATAGAAAAAATAGTTCAATACACAGTAATGCTATGTAGTAATTACTGTATTTACGAATTTAGCACCAAAATATCACGATGTATTGAAAACATTGACTACAAAAATGTGTTGGATAATCCAGAATGTTGGATAAGTGAGTGTTGGATAAGTGAGACTCTACTGTGTGTGTGTGTGTATATATATATATATATATAATTCTATTATTATTGTAGTATATTATATTATTACTATTATATTATTATATTATTCATTATTCATGACTACATTGAAACTAGAATAGAGAAAAATCAGCGTGGAAACTGCAAGAGGTACCATAGATTGTTGTACATGGAAATAATGATAGTAAATAGTTTTTGATTTATTAAATACAGTTATATATTACAAATATATATTTTTGTTATTTAAACTATACATATTGCAAAATTATGGATTTTTTTCTCGAAGTGACATACCACCCAAGTCATGCTAGGTTTTTTGGTGAATTTTGATACACCAAGGGCAAAAGCTTGCCCATCATTGACCTAGACTGATGTCACTGTAGTAGATACTGGATAGCTGATCGGTAGGACCTATGTTGGCTGGGAGACTGTCACAACATGGAAAACACAAAGGAATTGTAAGGATGTCCATCCAACTAGTTTTAGAATTGCTGAGCAGTCAGGACTCCCCTCTGTCTCCACAGCAGCCAGGGGAGTGTCTGTCTGACCCATCTCAGCAGTGATTTGGCATTTGCCATGCTGGATCAATCCTTGGCTAGCTGATCAGTGTTGATCCTCCCTTGGTTCCACCACTCCATTACAGGCAGTTAGTGAGAACAGAGAAGAAAGTCTTATTCGTGGCTGTCCCCAAGTGAAGAAATCTCTCCTGTGGAAGGCTAGGTTGGCTGCGTTCTCTTTCATTTGGCAAACAAATGGTTTTTTTTATTTGAGCCTTTGATATTAATCAACTGTTTAAAAAGGATCTTTTAATGAGCTTTGAAGCATTTCTTATCTTCATTGTTACATTTTAAATTCTTTAAAAATACTTCTACAATTTAATTAAAATTACATTTTAATAATAATAATAATAACTTTATTTTTATACCACGCCCCCATCTCCCCAAGGGGACTCGGGGCGGCTTACATGGGGCCAAGCCTGGACAATAACACTCAGCAGAAAATAAAAACACATCACATAAAATACAATTATACACATTAAGCATTAAAACACAGTAATCAACTAGGCATAATCTAAAAACCTGAGTAAAAATTATAAAAATGTGCTGGGCCAAAGTGCGTGGAGTGGATGATGTAAACTAGAGAATGGAGTAGGAAGCCAAAGTGCTGCAATGGATGGGAGACTTGGGATGAGGTAGGCGTTGGAATTATTTCTAACTGTAGGAATAAAATTAAGTGCATCAGAAATGGTAATGGACACTGGAACAGGAATCTGACATGGATGGGCATTCACTCTCCAAAAGCCTGCTGGAAAAGCCACGTTTTAAGGCTTTTCCTAAAGACTAAGAGGGTAGATGTTTACCTAATCTCCCTGGGGAGTGAGTTCCACAGCCGAGGGGCCACCACAGAGAAGGCCTTCTCCCTTGGGCCCAGGGCCAGTCTAAGGTCATTTTCAAGTGTAGGCGAACAGAAATTTTGCCCCCCCCCAAAACCAATCACTAAAAAATAAAAGCGTTGGATAAGCAAAAATGTTGGATAATAAGGAGAGATTAAGGAAAAGCCTAAATAAAGAACAACACTCTGAAATCCAAGGGAAATCCAGACAGGAAGCAATCGGGGCCAACTAACACCCCCCCCCAACCAAGGATGCCCCCAGGGAGGAAGCAGTCAGGCTTTGAAGCTGCAAGGCCATTAAATGCTAATCAAGCTGGCCAATTGCAACATTCACACTAGCCTCAAACAGACAAGAGCTCTTTCTCCCACCCTGGACATTGTTCCACAGATAAATAAACCCCACATGCCTTGCTTCGTACAGACTTCACAACCTCGGAGGAGGAGGAGAAGCAGGCGGTGGCTGCAGGCAAGGCCGTGGCAGCCTCCTGGAGAGCACGCACATTGGCACGCAGGGCAGGCGCACGCTGGCACGCAGGGCGGGGGCACGCCGGAATGCAAGGCGGGTGTACGCCAGCATGCAGGGCGGGCGCATGCTGACGTGGGCCCACCTTCTGGGTGGCATGCGTGCTCTCCAGCTGCTTCAACTGGTGGAAGGAAGCTTCCTTCCGCTGGTTGAAGTGGCTGGAGAGTGTGCACGCCTCCCAGAAGGCCCAGGCTGGCCGGAAGGTGGCGCCATGTTACCAAAGGCGCAGTTGAGGTGCTTCCGTGTGCGCCTCAACATGCATGTGTGCATGCATGTGCAAGCACCTGGGAGCACCTCAATGGCAGCCCCTACAAGATGGCGCCTCAGGCAAGTGCCTAGTTTGCCTGGTGGTAGAACCACCCCTGCTTGGGCCTTTAATGTCATGTTGGGCGTGACATTAAAACTAAATGTCACTCCCAACTCCCCACCCAACCTCTCCAGCAGTGTGCCCTTCATCCTCCTTGAAATGCCTGATGGCAAAGGAATGTATTTTGGTTGTGGCTACTAATAACCATAGCTTTCAGTCTTAACCAATGCCAAAAATAGTCCTTGGTCTCATTGACATGCATAGGTACATACATACATACATTTCAAGGCAAATCCTCTCCCTATGACTTTCATAAGTGAGGTAGTATTTCCTTTAAACCAATGCTTTTGTTTTAAATCTGAAATGTTAAAGGTGCTGAAAGCTATCTCCAAAATAGGCACACCATCTTGAATAGCTTCTTTGAAGTTGGGACTTAAAAATGGAGTGGAGTTGCTCTCCTGACATGGAAGCCATCACTCATTCACCACTGCCTTAGATTTACCTTTTAAAAATTTTCTGGTCGTCCACATTATGTAGAAAAATATTTCATGCACTACTAAAACCTTCCATCTTTTCAGCTCCTTTCTTATTTGTTATTTTTTATCCCATATGCATTGGCTCTGCAACTCATTCCTTTTTTTAAAGGCAGCATTATGGTAATTTGTACCATCATCTCTTCCACTTCTGTTGCTTTCAATGGGAATTATGTAAGCATGACCAAGTCAGGACTTGGATGCTTTCCTGTTCAGAATCAAGATTGTCTTTTCCACCACCAGTAAAATTAAGTTGTTCTTGGCTATAAACTCCTAAATCATTCCAGGAAATTCTAGAACATTATTGGTTGAGATATAATGTTAGTGATTCTTGTTCTCATTAAAAGACCTTTAAGTTCAAATGAGCTACAGAAATCAAAGTCAATCTTGCAGACTTCAGGTTCCTGCAAGGTTAATGCACTGTTCATTAGGAGCTGATGTGAACATTATAAAAGAAATATGTTGGCATGCTCTCTCTTCAGCATGACTGTATTTTCTAGGAGACTGCCTTCCCATAATTACCTGTACCCAAGTAAGCAGTGAACTAAGATGAGGACTGCAAAGGCAGAGTTTCATGCTTGGCTTGAAATCAACAGTGTGACTCTGAATGCACTTTCTATGCTTCCTAAATTTAAATCAAAGTTCCACAGAAGGGCCTTCTGAAATGAGAATTGTTTGTAGGATGGTAGCATTACCTGCAGATTAATTCTATCCCAGTCACAGTTGACTGAAGCAAAGTGAATAATTCTGTTAAATCTGTAGGGATTCTTTTCTCTTCAGATGACTTTTTCCTACAAACTGTTTCAGATCCTCTGCTTTAATATTCCTCTAAAGATCCACCTTTGCTGTTTGTTTGCTTGTCTGTATGGATGTATAACAAGGACTACAATCCACTGTGTTTGGACTAAAGTGCATGAGACCAGTGGCAAATTGTACATGAATAATTTGGTTTTAGATAAAGCAGTCCCCATAGGCATGGTTAGCATAGTGAAAACAACATTGTAAATTCAAATGGATCCAACTCCAGCACAAAGATTGGTCTTTCAGCTTTTGAAATATTTCTATTCTTTTGTTTGTTTGTTTTTTAAAAATCATATTTTATTCAAGAGTACTTAGTATTTTGTTAGTACTACAAAACAGATTATAATTGTCAAAAGGAAAACGTGATGGCTAATGGCGGATCTCAGTGGTCAAATGTCTGATTAAACATTCTGTGCAGGTTGTATAAAGAAAAGATGGGATTTTCAGCACTTAATTGCTTTTACCAGATGCCATCTGTTCATTGATTTCTGACCTTTCTTTCTAACTTCAGTCTACATGGAGTGTCCACAGGTGAGCCAATTAGATCATAGATGTTTCATGCTGACAAAACAACCTAATTAATGTCTACCTGTAGAAAATCAATTGGGAAAAATTAATAGTGGTGACACCATGACCTTATGTAACCTTTATTTTGGCACAAAATACAGTGGATTCTTATCTTTGATATGTCCCATGAGGAATAAAAATGGAAATAGGGGTGAAGCTGCTATGAGAAGAATAGAGAGCACCCCACAAATATGTTTGTCTACCCCAGTGGTCCCCAAACTTATTTGGCCTACCGCCCCCTTTCCAGAAAAAATATTACTCCGCCCTGGAAATTTATTTTTTAAAACTTTAATAGCAATTAAACAGAAAGATATATGTACCTGTGACCATCACTGCTCCCCTGGATTGCTGCAGTGCCCACCAGGGGGCGGTAGCACCCACTTTGGGAATCACTGGTCTACCCCATTCTCCCCCACCCATCCCCAAAAAACCCTGTATACTAAACTCTTTATATAATTTGAATATATTGAAAACGCGTGATTTCACGGGTACTGCTAGTTCCTTCATCAATGCATACAACAGGGACATACTCTGGAACCCTACACAAAATATTACAACACAGCACACTGGCATAGCCTTCAAGAAGCCAAAGTCACATCCATACCACAATAAGATTTTGTGGAGGAAGGTGTTGCAACTAAACAACAGATGAAGCAACAGAAAGTGATTTACTCCCAACTCAGTCTTGCAAAAGCAAACATCCATGAAGAAGCTTTTTAAAATATTTCCAAGCCAAAATGCATTGGGGTGTGTTCAGTAATGATATCACCTTTATTTTCAACATCCTGAGACTTCGTATTTTCCCACATCAACAGTCAACTTTGCTTTTTCTCTTTTGTTGTTCAAAACAGGCCAAGGCAGAGTAGGATGCAAAACAAACTTCCAGTCCAAGAGAGAGGTGTAGGAAACCTCTGAGGTCCAAACACTCCTTCAGGGACACTCAGGCTCTGGGAGGATCATATTTAAGAATGCCTGATTAATACTTGCAGAAAACTTATGCACAACTATGAAGCTTCAGTTAGCAAGGCAGTTTCTCAAAGTGTTGTTTGGAGATCTTTCTGTTGGTTATCTCTGACTACTGCTTACAACCCACAACATTTGTCACCCTGTTTGTTGCAAAACCCCATGGATCTTGACATTGATTTATTATTTTGCCCTTAACCTTGGAATGTGTTCATCCATTCCTCTTGTAACATTTCAGACCTCCTGCTAGCTGGCTCTGATTTCCTAGACCCATGCTCTGTCACTCCAGCTTTGACTAGCTGGGGTCTGCAGTGCCCAAACTGCATTTAAAGAAAGGGCAGGAGAGAAAGGCTGTAACATGGAATAAAAATGAATTAAATTCCTTCTTAGTGTCCTTGCTGCTTGTTGTTTTGTGATTTTTTTTTATCCCTTGTGAGTGTGTGTGAATGCACCTTCAGGTTGTTTGTTGACTTATAGTGAGTGTATAAATTACATCCCAAAATGTCATTTTATTTTTTATTCAAGGTAACTCAATTTGCTTTGAACGGCTTCATTATGGGCTTTTATGAGTCCCTATATTGAGAGAAAGATGAGATAAAAATAAATAGTAGTAGTAGTAGTAGTAGTGTATTGCTTAAAGCTAAATTTAAATAGTACAGGTTAAAAAATAACCAACACATATAATGGTAACAAGATTATTTTAAAAACCCAGAGAATTCCAGCATAATTTCTAAGTCAGATGCCCCCAACCCATCATTTAAAACAACGAAAAGATATTAAAACCACCAGGATCAGGTAGGGCAAAAGAACACTTTGAAAAACAAGCCCTAGAAACAGCACCAAAAAAGCCAACTGTATGGTTCACTTATGTTGATGACACCTTCACCATTTGGAGCCATGGGGAAGAAGAATTCAGCAAGTTCCTGGTCCACCTCAACAGCATCCACCCAAACATCCAATTCACCATGGAAAAAGAAAAAGAAGGAAAACTGCCATTTCTAGATGTTCTGGTCATCTGCAAACCCAATCAACAACTGGGCCACACAGTTTACAGAAAACCTACACACACAGATAGATACCTTCATAAAATCTCCAACCATCACCCAAGTCAAAAAAGAAGCACAATCAAAGCCCTGACAGACCGTGCACAAAGAATCTGCAAACCTCACCTCCTCCAAGGTGAACTAAACCACCTAAACTGGGCTCTACAGGCCAATGGATACTCCACCACAGACATCAGAAGAGCTGCAAGGCCAAGAACAAGCCATGAGAGTCAAGACAAAGATCCACCCAGAGGAAAGGTGTTCTTACCATACATCAAGGGAACCATTTGCATAGGCAAACTGATGAAGAAGCACAACCTACAAACTATCTACAGACCCACAAAGAAAATCCAACAAATGCTACAGTCAGCAAAGGACAAGAGGGATCCTCTCACCTCTGCAGGAGTCTACCGTATACCATGCAGCTGTGGACAAGTCTACATAGGGACCACCAAACGCAGTGCCCAAACACGAGTCAAAGAACATGAAAGGCACTGAAGACTCACTCAACCAGAGAAATCAGCCATACCAGAGCACTTGATGAACCAACCTGGACACAGTATATTATTTGAGAACACAGAAATGCTTGACCACTCCAACAACTATCATGTCAGACTACACAGAGAAGCCACTGAATTTCTCAAACATGTGGACAACTTCAACAGAAAGGAGGAAACCATGAAAATGAACAAAATCTGGCTACCAGTATTAAAAAACTCAAATATCAGAACAGTAAATAAGAAGCAACACTTTGAAAACAGAGGAGTTCCAGACATGAATCAACCAGGGGCAGCTAACGACTCTAAACAAAGGATGCCCCCAGGCAGGAAGAAGCCAGGAGATGAAGCTATTCAATGCTAATTCAGGTGATTAACTACAACATTCACACTGGCCTCCAACTGACAAGAGTTCTTCTCTCACCCTGGACTTTCCACAGCTATATATAAACCTTCCTTGCTTAGTTTCTCCATACCTCACAACCTCTGGGGATGCCTGCCATAGATGTGGCGAAACGTCAGGAGAGAATACTTCTGGAACATGACCATACAGCCCGGAAAACATACAACAACACAAAAAGACAACTTCAAACTCTCACAGCCCCTCATCCAATGCACACCCACCCTCACATCCCTAGTGAAATGGGGGGAGGGAGGACTGAAAGATATTAAAGTAATAACTAAATTTAGTTAAATTTCCAATGGAAAAGAAGTGAGGCAAAAAGCAATCCAAAGCAGCGATGGCACTAAGACATAAAACGAACGGAGCTAGCTAACACATGATCTGCCAGGACACCACAGGAAAATAGAGGAGTTCATCCTAGCATTTATAGACCAGCTTGATTATAAGACACATGAGTGGCTTGCTTCTTCTGATTGGCTCAGGCAACAGTACTCACAGGGAAACCCTATGCACATGCATAGCTACCACTTCATGTGTAGCCAAAAGAAACCGAAAGTAACTGTTATTGGCTGTCGTGTGTTTTATTGAGGCTGAAAGAAACAGCCATGCTGCCCATGCCGTTATGGGCAAGTTGACACTCAACAATGCCGGAAGCCATTTTAAAAACTGGCACCATGCACACCCCTAGTTATTACATAACAGATATGGGAATCCACTTGGGCAGAAACTGTGTGGTTTCTCTGCTATCTGGGAGCAAGATGGAGTCTTGCCCCCAAGCTAGGCATGATCCAAGTACAAAATAATCTGTTCTGTGCCACTGAACAACTGTATGGTTGCCTATAGTGATTACTATGTGCTCTTCAAACCACCTTTGTCATGACTGCAAAACCTATCACTGCCCATACAGAAAGGTTTCTCGCTCCTTGCTAGAATGAGCTTCAGGAGCCAGCATCATGTAAACGTTTGAGTGTTGGGCTAGGAAACTAGGAGACCAGTACTGGAATCTCTTTTTGTGCATAGAAACTCATTGAGTGACCTTGAGCAAGTCATACCTTCTCACCCTCAGATTAAAGCAAGATCAAATTCTATTGGGGAAAACCTATTGTAGGTTCATCTTAGAGTCACCAAATCACAAATTGCTTGAAGATAATGAGATAAGAATATCTGACCTACTGACAGACCCCACATGAACATGGAAAGCGCCTTAAATGTATATTTAAATGTATAGTTATGTATATTTTAATGGATATTCTTAATTTTATTAATTTTTAATCTTGATGGATTTTTAAATTTGATGACAACTGTTTTTAATGTGTATGGTTATACTGTAAGCCGCCCTGAGTCCCCTGATGGGTGAGAAGGGCGGGGTAGAAGTGATGTAATAAATAAAATAAATAAATAAGATACACAGCAGCAACAACAAGAACATGAACCAGTTTCACCTTTCATTCTGACAGAACGTCCCAGCAGGTGAGAAGCTAAACTCCTGCTATCTTTTGGGACAGTCAAAAGTTATCTGCATGAATCATACTGCAAGCATAGATTCCACTTCATTTAACTTATTTGAAAAATTATGCATTGGGAAGAAGGTTCTGGCATTCTGTAAAGAACTTACAATGTTGTAAGCTAGACTTATAACATCATAACTCTTTCATATTCATATTTACAATCCTGGCACCTTTGCCACCACCTTAAATCCCCCTAATACCCACTTTAAAAGAAGGCAGCCATATTAAATAAAGAGGGTCTTTATTATAAAGAGAATAATCTTACATACAATATTATATTTATTTTAATCATGTTATCTGCAAGCATGGACATGTCGGACAATATGAACTCATTACATGCATTGACCAGTCTCCAATTCACAGTCTCCAATTGTATGAAAACTGCAAAAAGCTTTAGATGTTTTGTTTATGCTTGTACACATTATCCAGATGTAGGCATAATGTTTTTGTTTTGTATACATTTCTTTGTTTATATTATTATATAGGTATAAAAGTAGTTTGGTGTTGAGGCTATTGAATCTAATAGAAAGCTAACAAAGGGCTTTTTGTTATTTTTATTATATTATTTGCAGAGGAGAATAGGAAGCAGGGCCGGCCCAACGCGGAGGCCACTGAAGCGGCCGCTTCGGGCGCACGGTCCCGGGGGCTCCATGGAGGCCAGCCGGGCAAGGGCACGCGGGGCGGGAGGCGGGACCCCGTCTGGGTGGAGCCCCACCTCCCACTCGTGCGCCCTGGCCCCGCCTCTCACGCTGCGCAAGAGGCGGGGTCAGGGTGAGCTGCACGGGAGGCGGAGCCAGGGTTGGCCCCGCCTCCCGTGCTGCTCACCCTCGCCCGGGCCGTCTGGCCTTTTCCAGATGGCCAGACTGCAGCGGAGGTCCCTCCAGGCTGCGATCACGGCCTGGAGGGACCTCTGCTGCAGTCTGGCCACCTGGAAAAGGGCAGGGCGTGTGGAGCGGGAGGCAAGGCCCCGTCTGGGCGGAGCCCCGCCTCCCGCTCGTGCACCCTGGCCCCGCCTCTCACGCTGCGTGAGAGGCAGGGTCAGGGTGAGCAGCGCGGGAGGTGGGGCCAGGGTTGGCCCTGCCTCCCGCGCTGCTCACCCTCGCCCATCTGGCCTGTTCCAGGTGGCCAGACTGCAGCAGAGTTCCCTCCAGGCCGCGATCGCGGCCTGGAGAGACCTCTGCTGCAGTCTGGCCACCTGGAAAAGGGCAGGGCGCACAAGCGGGAGTCAAGGCTCCGTCTGGGCGGAGCCCCACCTCCCGGCCTGTGTGCCCTGGCCCCGCCTCTCATGCTGCGCAAGAGGCGGGGTCAGGGTGAGCAGCGCAGGAGGAGGGGCCAGGGCGCGGGAGGCGGGTTCAGGTCTGGCCATGCCCCGCCTCCCGCGGTGCATGGCCACACCTCCCGCAGCGCGGGGGGCGCAATTTTCGCCCCCCGCTTAATAGTTAAAATTTTCTCGGGCCGGCCCTGATTGGAAGGCACACAACAACAACATCACACTAAGCTGATAACAGAGGAATATTACCTGTCAACCTAGCCGAGCAACATCCACTCTTCTCTATGATTGTACCTTCCCGAGAATGGAGTGGTGGCCTGAGAGCTATTTTCTTAAGACATTGCCATAAGTCATGATGTGTGTACAAAGCCAGGACGCATGTTAGGTATTTGAAACAAAAACAGGGGTCAGATTTTGGAAGGACTACAGAAGTGCAGAACTTCAGAAGCTACCATCTCTCCATCATTAATGAACTGTACCTCTTGTGTAGCCACATCTGGGATTGTGGGAGGAAAATAGATGGCTATGGCTACAGTTGTTGTACTCACTTAGCCTTTCTTCTATCAATACCAGGCCCTTCAGAGAAGAAGAGAAATTTCACCACAGCTTCTATAAAAACATGACTGGTTCTTCCTTGATATACACTCCCACCGCTCAAATATGGTTGGATGGTGACAAGAACTTCAAATTGTCACCTGATAAATTTGAAAGGAGTGAACTCTTGCCAGAAATCCATTTATTGGACCTACCAAGGTGTTTGTTCATCTTGTCAGGGTGGACTACTCTCAGAACTGGCATTTGTCCTGTTTAACATAGCCCAGCAGCTTATAGAATAAGTGCATGGCATGACTTTTTTAAAAACATAAGGTGTGGGAGTTAATTCGGTATCAAAAAAGCTAGGTGTATTGCTGTTGTTGACACAAATCAGCCTTCAAATCTGGAAAAAACTGCTAGCCACTTTTAGGTTGTTCTGATGCAAAGCATGAAAATGTGTAAGTGCTGATTTATTGGGTAATTTAGGACTACTTCACAAATAAATTAAATCCATCTTACCAGACTTCAAGAAAACAAATGACCAATACATAAATGCACCCGCATATCAATGGCATTTGTGAGATGAATGCGAAAGATTCTGTTAAATTTGGCCATCTTAGCATGTCTATATTCACTAATTGTTAGATTGCAGATTGCCTTTCTATGTTGTCTGTCTTCCAGCATCACTCCAGCCTGCAGCCATTTTGTCTTCTTTCTTCTCCATAAGACTGTGTATTTGGTTATGCACAAGTGATTAGCTATAGTGGTTTTATATATTTTACAAAGAGGATGTAGCTTTGCCCTTTTCTCTGACGGACTCTCTGTATGGTGGGTGGGTGGATCTGTTTGTTTTTTTTAAAAAACTTCTGCTTTGACAATGGGATTACTTTGCTTGAGTAATTCCTAACTGTTTTGATTGTTGGGATTGTGTGTATGAAATTGAATCAAAACCACATTTCCTATAACAAGCCGCGGAGATGAGGATCTGAATCACAGTAGTTAATCCTTATTAAATGTTCTGAACTAACTATTGACTATTATCTTATAGGTACAAATTATTGATTGAATGGGTCCACTATAGTTGACAGCATCAACTGGATTTAGGCAAAGGATGGCAATATTTCATCCAGTTGTTTGGTTGCTTATATACGAAAGATAATAACATCTTTGTTGACTCAGAATAAAGATCTGAGTCAGAAAAAAGAAAGTGCACAGCGTTGTACTTTCACTGTGGTGACACTAACTGTTTCCCAAGCAGAATAAAAATGACAACCCCTCTACCAATTTCCCAGCAAAGACACCATTAGGACTGGACAACTTACAGCCTGTCCAGACAGGCCCTATATCCCAGGATCTGATCCCAGGTTTTCTGTTTATCCCAGATTATCTGGAAGTGGACGCATATAATCCAGTTTAAAGCAGAAAACCTGGAATCAGATCCTGGGAAAGAGAGCCTGTCTGGAAGGGCCTTCTACACTGCCAGATAAAATCCAGATTATCTTCTTTGAACTGGATTACATGGCAGTATAGACTCAGATAAACCAGTTCAAAGTAGTTAATGTGGATTATCTGCTTTGATAATCTGGATTATATGGCAGTGTAGAAGGGCCAAAGTGGAAGTCAAGGGATGTGCATCCATTAAAAAAGCAGTGTGCTCCAACCTTTAGTTACCCGAGGGCCAATCAAACTTTAGTATGTGGACTTTAGGAATGTGAAGGCCAGATACATTCCAAAAAGAAAATTAATTACAGCAGCAAGAAGAGTAAACGATTTTTTCCAAATGTTAAATTAAAATATTTTTTTCCAATAAGAAAGTCAAGGGCCAACAAAAATGAATTGGTGGGTCACATGCACCCTGTGCCCTGTGCCCTGCGCCCCACGGGTTGGACCACACTGATATAAAGGGTTCATATTTTCACCCCCATCTAATGACAGTCACTCCATCACCAATGCATTACTCACTTTCTTTTGCTTAAATAAAAATTTCTTCTTTCTTTCTCTTACTTTTCCAATTTTGTGGAAGCTGTCAAGAATGTTATAGTTGTGTTTGGCACATTCATTCTTCAGGTGGCTTCTAGACAGCCACAGCCACACTAGTGAAATATAAATAATGGGGAGAATGCCACTATGGGGGAAAGAAAGAGGAAATCACAGACACAAAGGAAAATACTTATATGTGTATGGCAGTGAAGCTATGGGGCATGCAATTTAGAAAGTGATACCACTTTCACCTCAATTGATGTCCGGCAGCCCCATGTTTTCCCATATAGAATTGAAAGACTATTTGGGGGGGGGGGGGGATTAAATAGAAAAGTTAATTCAGTTGCTGACAAACCCTCATGAGTAGAATCCTGGACCAAAAAGGATCAGGACAATGTCAATGAAAAATTCACACATAGTTGCTTTGTACAGAAAATAGCTGCACAGAATTAATATGTAATTGGGGTTTTATTCTCCATACTTTGCACATGGTTGATTTGCATAGAAAATTTTATGTGCAGAAGGCATTATCTATGCAGGAACTAACATACAATGCTGTTTTTTGCTCAGAAAATGCTGTTTTCCATTCAGAACATGCAGCTTTCTGTGCAAAATAACAATATTTGAATTCTGCACATAATATATTCTGAAATGAAAATATCATTTCTGAGTGGTTTTTCACAGTGGGAAGAAATCTTAGTGAAATATTACATACCTAGTTTGCCAGCATTCTGCCTCTGATGATGGTATATATCCACCATGTTCAACATATCTTGAAGCATACGTTTATTCTTAAACTCTGCCAATTGTTGCAATTATTGCATCAGTTGATGTCTAAATGCTTTTGAACGTGATTCAATATAAAGCTATAACTGAACAGTAAATTTCACAGTGAGAAATATGTTCTATCATAAGAGGCTATAGTGATGAGGTCTGGCAAAATATTTTAAATATGAAGTGGAATTTTTAAAATTACTGGGACTACATTAAAGAGCCTCGGCTACAATGCTGTTTCCATGGGAATGAATTATGATAAAGTGGGTAACCACTAAAAGAAGGGAAGGGGTCGAGAAAAGGCTGAGTAGGGAAGTGGTACTTGAAATAGCAAAATGGTTAGTAGGCTGCAATTCTATACACACTTAAGAGTACGTCCCACTGAATTTTGTTATGATACTATGAGCAGACACGCTCATATTTTTTATAGTGCAATTGTCTGGCTTGCTGAAACTAGAACAGTTCTAATTAGAAGGATCTGCATTGGTCATCGAATAGAAAAGGAATGGAAAACTTCAACCTTTAGGTCAAATTTGGGGTAGCACATCTGACCCACACAATCTTTTGCTATTTAAAGCCCTGGAAGTGAGCTCTGGAGAACTGAGGTCAGATCTACAGTGCAGGAAAGTGTTGGTAACTGACTGTCATCCACAGGAAAAGCTGTTCTGCTTTTGAGAGAAAGGAGACAACTGCTCCTGGGAGTCTGCTAGATCAAAGGTTTAAAGCTAAAGAACATTTTAGATGCCACAAAGTACTCAGTTATATAGGTGATAAGCAGAGTCAAAAGAAGATAAATGGCATTCTGGCCAGAAGATGGACAGTAGACTAAAAGATAAGAACTGCTAATTTTCCTCGGAAAATATACCTTTTTTCAGATTATGAAACAATTTGTTTTGTTGGGGGACTTCAACATCCTTCTGGGTCTACTCTCTTGGGAAAAGCTCAGGAATTCATGTCTGCCATGACAACCATGACTCTGTCTCAACTGGTATCTAGTCTCACTTCTGCAACAAAACATATTCTTGGCCTAATTTTTTGTGATGAGATGGGTGGTTGTGATCTAGGGCCCTTCCACACAGCCAAATAACCCAGAATATCAAGGCAGAAAATCTCACAATATCTGCTTTGAAGTGGGTTATCTGAGTCCACACTGCCATATATTCCAGTTCAAAGCTGATAATGGGATTTTTTTTCAGCTGTGTGGAAGGGCCCTAGACAAGAAGAAACTTTCCATGATTGTGTTCTCATGAATACATCATTATTGGTGGGATTTAGATTCATTGGAACTCAGAGACCTTTGCCAGTTGAGGGCTCCCTTTAAATTGATTTGCCCCAGGAGGATTATGGATTCAGATACATATAAGAGAGTTTCCTTTTGCTTTGGCAGGTGTTCCTGTTAATGCCCTGACTGCTTTTTGGAATGGAGATGTAGACATGATCCTTCCTAAGCATCCACTCCTATGGAGTAGAGCCAAGTGATGAAACAAGTGGGTCAGAGACTGGAATATTATTGGTGGATGAGACAGAGCAGTTCCAACTAAACATGGCCCAGAAGTCATAGGAAACCTCTGTCATGGTGGTGGTGGCTGCAGTAAAAATATAATATTTCTCTGTAACCACTGTTTGTGCACAGTGTTAAAAGCTGCCTCAAGTGGTCAGTGACCTTCTAGAGATCATGGCCAATGGGGTCAAAAGCTGTAAGGAGATACAGTAGAACTTTTTTAAGTGGAGAAAGCAAAAAATGGCTCATTTAAAATCCTTACTATGAGAGCTCTCCCTTTCAAATAGCTAGTTGCATTTCATAGCAACTTTCCAACAACTTTCCAACACACCTATGAATTTCTTAATTTCTAGATCGTAAATAAGGTTGACTTTTCAAAATCTCATAGAGAAATACATAAAACAGCAGAAACCAGGAAGATAGAGCTACAGTTATCAAGATTTAGGGTATGTAACAGCCTATTACATGTTTTATAGCCATTGAAATTTAGCCATTGGATTTTTTTTCTGGTTGTATATTTCTT
This sequence comes from Anolis carolinensis, assembly GCF_035594765.1. Taxonomy (NCBI): domain Eukaryota; kingdom Metazoa; phylum Chordata; class Lepidosauria; order Squamata; family Anolidae; genus Anolis; species Anolis carolinensis. Next base: position 67,210,487 of record NC_085844.1, read on the forward strand.
TTTCAACATAAAAGAAAAAGACCTCAATTCTTTTTAATAATAATCCAGGCTCTTCTGGAAAATAAAATATAAAGATCTTCACCTTGCAAACAAAAAAAAATCTTCTGCAGTGAAATGGAGGGAGAAATGTGTTCATTATATGTGTGTGTGCTTTCACAGTTGCTTGGTGACTTATATTGACCCCATAGATTTCACATTTGCTTTAGGAAAGGATTTCTCAAAGATGAGTTTGTCAGCTCCCTTCTCTGAAATATAACCTGCAGCACCTGATATTCTTTAGCAATCTTCTATACGAGTACTAACCATCTGACTCTGCTTAACTTCCAAGATCAAACAGGATCTGGCCCCTTTAGCATATGCAGGCTCCAGGGAGAAAGGTACCATCTGCTTTCATTTCAAGCTAAAGTATCTCAGAAATAACACTGTTCTAGCAGTAATGCCCTGGCATTGTTACCAAACATGCCAATATGCATCAAAGGACTTCAGCCCAAGCACATGGCTTAACTTTTCATTTCTAAGGCCATTATTTCACTTCCATCATCTTCATTTTTCTTTTTTTTTTCTCTCGGAACTATGCTGCTTGCTTTTAACCTTGTATTTGGTGGCATCTGTTCCACAAGAATTCTCATCAATTTGGCATCGTTCTGCGATAGCAAGTTGCTCAAGAACTGCTATGTAATGTATGAAGCCACTAGGGATAGTGGCCAATTGATTAGGCAATTTGGAGCAAAATAGCACAAGCACCTGATGACGCCCAGATCTATTTCTCTGGACTATCAAGAGAAGCTATGAATGTTCTAACCTAATGTCTGGATGCAGTGATGATGGGTGGAGTCAAAAAACAGACTCAGTTCTGAGAAGACATATAATAGTGTGGATGAGCAGTTTCTAAGTCTAAGAATTGAGAAGTGTGTCTGTTCTAGATGGGATTGCACTCCCTGAGATGTATGGCATATGCAGTTTGGGGGGGGGGGGGAGTTCCTGAATTTAAAACTGCCATTAAAGTTCTATTGACTTCACTGGTGATGTCCTCGCAGTAACAGCTGGCAGTATTTTGCTCACTGTGCCCACTGGACAAAGATATCCTGGGTAATATAGTTCACATTTTGATAACCTTATGCTTAGAGTACCATAAATATTATGTTGTTGCTGTTTGCTTTCAAGTAATGTTGTCTGGCTTGTCTTAGTGATGTGTATTTAATTGTTCTCATTTATGCTCATCTTCATGCAACTTCATTATGTACTTCATTAAGACTGAGAACAACATTATGTACAAGCTCTCTTGTCTGTTTTGTTGTTATGTGTCTTCCAATCATTTCTGAACTATAGTGACCCTAAGGCAACCTTATCATGCAGTTTTCTTGCCAAGATTATCCAGTAGGTTTCACAGCTGAGTAGGGATTTGAACCCTGGCCTTCAGAGTCATAGTCCAATGCTCAAATCACACCGTACTGACTCTTTTACTGAAACAATTCTGTTGGCTATATTGCTCAAGTTCAGGCTATGCAGCAGATTATATTTTGCCATATCAGCCTGTCCTGTTATGGTATTATTTAGAGAATATTAAATATTTTGTTCTGAAATGAGTTCTAATGGTCCCCAATTTTTTTCATATACATATAATTCTAGCAAGTGGTATAGAAGCATATTAAATAAAAAAAAATGAAGTGCAATAGAGGGGCTGGCTACAGGTTTAGAAAAATGTTAATTCCTATTTAAAGTGAGCATTGATGGGTTTCTATACTGGATGTAAGAGGCTGAAGTATACTATGTAAGCATATAAAACCATAGACTTTTCTAGCTCAGCATTTTGTTCCAAAATTGGCCAGCTGAATATCTATAGCTGACGAGCAAGAAATGAATTCTTTTTTCTGCTCTTGCTTCCTAACAACTAATCTTCAGAGGGTTTCCCATCGGAGCCTTCCATCTGAGAGCCATTATTTTCCTATGCTGCAACATAATCTTGAGACATTGGACTATGTTAAACAGCATCTTTTAGACTTAGTGCTTTCAAAAACATGAGGTGGATGGGATTAAAAAATGGGCCTATGATACCACATCATGATGATGCAGTTTGTTGATCTGTGTACTGAGAAGATCTTTGAGACTTCTTTACTCCTACTATGTAATAAGTAGGTGACTTTTACATGCATTTCTATTTCATCTAGCTGGGGGGAGTCATAATTCTGATCCTTCCCATCGAGTGGTCATAATAGTGATATTATATAATAATATTATATAGTGATATCCTAGATCTTGAAAGCATGAATGAGTGACTGGATATGAACCATATAAGTGTATGTGGTATATGGTATAATTGAGATCCTTGCATTTGAATAAATTATCACAAAATAGTCAAAGAAGTAAGTGATGTTGGTGTTCAATGACCTATTCACACCTACACTTACAGGTATGTTGTTCATTCCTGATTTTGTTTTTTACTGTTTGTATATGCAAGACAAAAAGGCAGCATGGGATAATGGTTTGAGTCTGGAGATGCTAGTTTGATTCCCTGCTCACTCATGGAAACCCTGGGTGACTTTGGGTGAGTCACACTCTCTCAGCCCCCCAAAACCATAGGTTAGAAACAATTTGAAGACACACAATAACAAACCGCAACACACAGGTCATTATGCCCTTTGCAGAATGTAATCGCTATTTCCTCTATGCACAAGCTTCTGGTATATGTATGTTAACTGCATCCACTTTGTCCAAATTCCCAATCACCATCTCCCAAAGCACTTACTCTATTCTCTGCTCAAGATCAGAAATGGAATGTTGGAAGATAGCAAAAGGGATTTAAAGATGAGCTTAAAGCAAACCTTTAAAAATGAGAAATAAATACCAAGAACTGTGAAGCCCTGGCCCTCAAGCATTCTAACTGGAAGTCAGCTGTTCCCAACAGTGCTGTGGATTTTGAAGAGGCACAAACAGAGGGAAAAATGGAGAAACGTGCCAAGAGTAATGTGCATCAAGCAAACCCTTGTTGAGACCACTTTCCACCTGGAAATCTATGTCCTCTTTGTGAAAGACCATGCGGATCCAGAATAGGTATCGACAGTCACTTACATAATAATAATAAAACTTTATGGGATTCAGGGTGGCTCACATTGTTACAAAAGTAACAACACAAATACATTAGCACAATATACAAAGGTTAAAACACAATAAGGTAATAAAACAAAAGTTAATACAACAGTAATAATATCAAACAACCACCAATACAATTCAGTCAAACTTCATAGGTGGGGGGACTGCAGCAACAATATAAAGATAGAATCATTAGATTAAAATACCCAGATAAGAGGGACCTAATAAAATTCAGAATAGAATTATAATGAGGCTGGTCATCCAATGGCTGTCTTTCCAAAGGCCAACCTAAACATCCAAGTTTTCTATTGTTTCTTAAAAGAGGATAGAGAGGGCCAAGACTCTACCCATTGCCAAGACTCTACCCTTGGAAGACAATCATACTCGACCACGAGTGATCACCTATGAACACATTATTCACAGTCCATAAAAATAACAAGTTTCTAATGAGGAGGTTCAATAGGTATGTATTTTGGTTATTTATATGTGTTTAAATTCATGTTTAGATGATTAAAGCAAGACATAACAAGGGCTACTACAGAATCTCATTAACACTGATATGTAATTAGACCTCTCTTTTATTCCAGAAGTCATTAAATCATGGTAGTGTTACAGATGTCTAACTTACATTTCTCTGACACTTAAATTTGCCTATGCCTGATTGTCACACTTGAAAATACTGAGCGTAACACCTTAAAAAATAGCTTGCTTTTAGCTATCACAACTGAGTATCTTGAATCTGTTATGGATATATTTAGCCTTCTAAGTGTGTAATCTGGTCACCATTCTGCTTACATATAAATATGAATCAGATGGATAATGTATCATTTTTCTTTTCCAGATGAAGAGAATGAGATGATAAAGAGATAGAAGTTGCTGGACTACAAGGCTTCCAAATTCTAATATCCTACATTGCATAACTTATTTTGCTCGGAAGTACCATTAGAATGGAACATGTGAAACAGAAGTACCTAAATGAATTAATAATAATAAATAATAAACTTTATTTATATCCCACCACCATCTCCCTGACTCGGAGCAGCTTACAAAGGCAGTACAACAGCCACTATCAACACATACAACATAAAACCAAAATAGCGCAATTTAAAAAACAGAACAGCTAAAGATAAAACTAGCTGCCATCAATTCACAACGAAAGTGCCAGAGTACCAATCTCAAAAGCCTGTTTAAAAATCCACGTTTTTAAGCTGCATCAGAAGGATTGAAGGGTGGCGACTAATCTAATTGGGAGGGTATTCCAGAGCCGGGGAGCCACCACAGAGAAGGCCCTCTCTCTCTCATCCCCACCAACCACACTTGAGATGGTGGTGGAACTGAGAGAAGGGCCTCCTCTGCCGATCTCAAAGCCTGGGCCAGTTCATAGAAAGAGATACGGTCTCAAAGATAGGTTGGGCTCAAAGAGTATAGGGCTTTAAAGGGAATAACTTGCACCTTGAATTGAGCCTGGAAACTTATTGGGAGCCAGTGGAGCTGCTTTAGTAGGGGTGCAATATGTTCCCTATAGCTAGCCCCACTTAGCAATCTGGCAGCTGATCTTTGCACTAGCTGCAGTTTCTGAATCATCTTCAAAGGCAGCCCCATTTAGAGTGCACTGCAGTAGTCCATTCTGGATGTAACAAAGACATGGACCACCATGGCCAAGCCAGGCTTTTTGAGATAGAATTGTAGCTGGAACATAAGTTTTAACTGTGCAAAGGTCCTCCCGGCCACTGTTGACAACTGAGTCTCAAGCGTCAATGATGAGCCCAGGAGGACAACCAGACTGTGGACCAGTGTCTTCAGGGGGAGTGTAACCCCATCAAGCACAGGGCGCCACCCTATACCCGGATCGGCCTTGCAACTGACCAGGAGGACCTCTGTCTTGTCTGGATTAAGTCTCAGTTTGTTGGCCCTCATCCAGTCCGTCACAGCTGTCAGACATTAATCTTTTTTTGGCTGTTATTTGGGGTTACTATTTCACTGATTCAGAAAATAAAATCATAGAAAGATGAAATATATTGGTGTATAACTTAACATGAGGAGACAGGAAAGCTTGGAAAAGATCACGATGCTGGGGAAAATGGAAGGAAAAAGGAAGAGAGGCCGACCAAGGGCAAGATGGATGGACGGTATCCCTGAAGTGACTGGCTTGACCTTGAAGGAACTGGGGGTGGTGATGGCCAACAGGGAGCTCTGGCGTGGACTGGTCCATAAGGTCACGAAGAGTCGGAGACGACTAAACGACTGAGCAGCATAACTTAACAGCTTTCCATAATATTTTCCTATTCCTGTTGTAAGGGACTGGAATTTTAGCCTTGATAAGAGACCATTGAGGTCTGAAGTGGATGTACACATCTCCAACCTGAATTGGCTTCACTTTGAGGGAGAGCTAAAACCTCTTTTTTATTTAGGGGAAAGAGGGTAAAAAACTACAATCCTATGAGTGTATCTACACACTATAGAATTAATGCAGTTTGACACCATTGTTCAGTGCTATGGAATCATGTAGAGTCTTGCTCTCTACTCTCTGTAAGATTTATGGTCATATTTGCACTGACCATTTAGGTTCATATCAGCCCTATAGTGAGGAGAAAGCCCAAATCTCAGCCCAGGATTCAGGATTTTCCCCAACACAGGGGCTGTCAAAATAGTTGAACCAGTTCCCAACTAGAACCAGCCACAACTGTATTGTCTGCCAACTCATGTTCCTTGAGTCTTAGGTGGCTTGGAAACACAGGATAGCAGTACCCTATCCCATCTCATCATATCGTGGCAGTTCCCAGCTGTGACACACCACCCATTTCTTCCCAGTGCTCTGCCAGGTGCACTGCTGGAGGGAGAGCTCTGGTGCATCAAAGGAGAAGGGAGTGGAGAGGGCAATTTACTTCCACACCTATGTACTGCCTGAAATTAGGCAGAGTGCTGAGGAGCAGGTAGGTGCCATAAACACAACTAGAGGCTGCCATATAATGGGGAATGGGTTGCTGCCCTGCAGCACTGAACCATATTTGGCATGGCTGGACAGTAGGATCTCCCTCCTGTCTCCAAGGTAGCTGAGAGAGTTCCACTGCAGACACCATGCAGGTCTAACCTGGCATCCAGAATGCCAGACCAGGTCCACATTCGTTGTCTGTGTAAAAAGGTCCTATAGCAGCTGATTTAAAGGATACACAATTTCTTGATACAGCCTGAAAGATGTCTGACCAGCCACTATTTAATGTCTAGTTGCTATATGTAATTACTCATAATAGCGGCACAAGCTCATTTTCATTAAATGTGTATATGGGGTGTATATATGGAAACCTTTCTTTATTACCTACAAGGAAATGGAGACTGGGATACAATATAAAGCTTCTCAATGACTGAACATGAATTAAAAGTTCTAGCACAGTAGCTTTTGGAATATAATTTGGGGAATATCAGTACTTGATGACAGCCCTAACCACAAGAATCACATCCATATTACAGCAATTTAATATTCCAACAAGAATTAGTAAAGCTGTTTGCTGCTGTGTTTTGAATTAGATAGTTCAAAACATTGCAATGAACAAACAAAACATTTCTAAATGAGAGGAAATTTATTTTCCCATTCTTCTTTGTTAATCTTAAAATATAGTCCTCACAGACAGATAAGTAAAGTAGACTGGGGTGGGGCTCTTATAAACATCTGTACAAAATGGTGCAGAGGAGTTGCCCATATTGCTGTTTTCTGCACAGAATACTTCCTCTCCTTTGAATGGATGTGATTTTGTACTCCTATAGCAATTTCATAAATAGAGATTGAGATTTACTTTTTTTATAAAAAAAAAACTCATTTTGCTGGCATAGTGTATTTTAAAAGATTTATTAAAGAGATAGGCTGAAATACATTTCTGAATAGATATCTAATTCACATAGATCAAGATGCAGTTGTTCTCCTCATGGACATAATCTAATCCAAGGATGGGAATACTGTAGCCCTTCAGATGTTATTATTTACTGGAAGTCTCAGCCATCCTGGCCAGCACAGTCAATGATGAAGGTCATTGGGAGTCACAGTTCAACAACTGAATAAATCTCACATCTAATTAAATTGATTTCCAAGCATGAAATTCAATTTCTTCTTTCCATACATCCTCATATAGTCCATCCAAATCACTCTGAAGGACCTCCCAATTCTCAGGAAGGTAGGAGGACTGAGAAAGGAAAGATGGACGTTTATCTCCACTAAGAGTCCAATATGAAATTCTTCAACTTCCTTTCAGGTAATATAGGAAGCATAATCTGCAGCATAAACTGTTTTAAAAATCCCAACAGCTCCACTGATCATTACCATCATGTTTATTCCTATGCCACTTCTTTATGGCAAAACCATGGGTGCACCTACACTGTAAAATGAATGCAGTTCAACACCACTTTAACTGTTGTGGCTTATAGCATCATAGAATCATAGAATAGTAGAGTTGGAAGAGACCTCATGGGCCATCCAGTCCAACCCCCCACTAAGAAGCAGGAAATCGCATTCAAAGCACCCCCGGCAGATGGCCATCCAGCCTCTGCTTAAAAGCCTCCAAAGAAGGAGCCTCCACCACAGCCCGGGGGAGAGAGTTCTACTGTCGAAGAGCTCTCACAGTGAGGAAGTTCTTCTTGATGTTCAGGTGGAATCTCCTTTCCTGTAGTTTGAAGCCATTGTTCCGTGTCCTAGTCTGCAGGGCAGCAGAAAACAAGCTTGCTCCCTCCTCCCTATGACTTCCCTTCACGTATTTGTACATGGCTATCATGTCTCCTCTCAGCCTTCTCTTTTGCAGGCTAAACATGCCAAGCTCTTTAAGCCGCTCTTCATAGGGCTTGTTCTCCAGACCCTTAATCATTTTAGTCGCCCTCCTCTGGACGCTTTCCAGCTTGTCGACATCTCCCTTCAACTGCGGTGCCCAAAATTGGACACAGTATTCCAGATGTGGTCTGACTAAGGCAGAATAGAGGGGGAGCATGACTTCCCTGGATCTAGACGCTATACCCCTATTTATGCAGGCCAGAATCCCGTTGGCTTTTTTAGCTGCCGCATCACATTGTTGGCTCATGTTTAACTTGTTGTCCACGAGGACTCCAAGGTCTTTATCGCACACACTGCTGCCAAGTGATATTAAAGTGATATCAAGCTGCATGAATTCTACAGTATAGAGTCATCCCATGCTCAAAGTGATGTTACAACAAAAACAGAACTACACTTCATTTTACAAAGTATTTCCTACTACTTCAATAATAATTAGTACTATAATCGAGATCATGAAAATGGACAGATTAACATTTTTAATGGCAAATAATCATGGTAGACCGAAAAAACAAACAAATTGGGAGTTAATCAAGAATTATCTAAAGAGTATGAAGGTAGAGATCGTGATTTAACAAATATATACACATATACAGAACCCAAAGAGAGGACAAAGAAATGGCTGGGTCAATAGTATAAGGAAAATTACTTAGGTAGATACAAAATATAAAGACATTGGGTATTAGAGGGAAGTCAGTTTTTATGTGCACAACCGGGGGGAAGGGGCATAGTATTTGGCATTAGGCACTAGGTATTAATTTAGTGTGTTCCTGTGTTCTGGTTTTAGTTTAATTTTTTGCCTCTTCTACATGTTCTCTGTCCTTGATCCTTTTTTCTTTCCCTGCCCCACTGGGCCTATCACGTGGTTTTTATTAAATTGCGGTTCTTTGTTTGTTTCTTTTCTCTTTTTTATAAAGATTATTATATTTGTATTCACTATTTCTAGAAAGCACCAATAAAAATATTAATAATAATAATAATAATAATAATAATAATAATAATAATAATAATAATAATAATAATAGGGTGCCGTGCCAAAAGATCTCATCCGGCATTTGGAAGTAATAGACATTGACAAAATTACGATCTGCCAGCTGCAAAAGGCTATCTTACTGGGATCTGCACGCATCATCTGAAAGTACATCACACAGTCCTAGACACTTGGGAAGTGTTTCACTTGTGATTTTGTGATACAAAATCCAGTATATCTATCTTGTTTGCTGAGTCATAATAAAACAATAATAATAATTAGTACCCAAGATTTCAACAATAATTAGTACTCAATAATTAGTACTCAAGAGATACCTGGAATGGCATCTCTGAAACCTAGGGTGCGTCTACAAGGGGTAGATTAATCCAAGACATTTGTGTCTTGGAGCTGCCCTGGATCAAGTATGTAATTGTGATTTTGCATATGTAAAGATAGTCCAGTCCATCTCCTGCTGGCTTGTCCTTTGTCTTTGTCTCTCTGCAGTTGCTTCTGGCTGGAGAGCCTCACCGTTGCCAGTGATGTCTGCTGAGATCATGGACCTTATCACATGGCCCAGCTGGGCCATTCCATCTCACTGGCTTTTGCTGGTGAAAGGTAAGGTGCAAGGGGAGACTCGTGGTGCACCACGCACCCTCCCTCCTCTCATCACACACTTTCCCACCCCATCACATGGCAGAATGGATGGCAATGTGCATTACCCCACTGCACTTTCTGCCATCACACGGGCTTTTGGGGTCACAAGTGCCACAACACTTTCCTCCCTGTAGTACAGCGCCTTTTGGTGTTTTGCCTCCACTTTGGGAGGAAAGTGAGAGGGGCCTGCTGTGTGTCATGTGATGGTGCATGGCAGACCCCATCAAAGCCACACATGAAGGCAGCAAAACAGGACATTTTTGCCCCATGTGAAGAGGTCCTATAACTCAGCAGACATGACTGTTGAGTTATAGTCTCAGTTATAAGATAGGGGGCAGTGTCGGATTTATGACAAATGCGGCCATGTGCAGAGGAAGTCTGAAGAATGTTTGTAGTAATAACAAAATGGACTTCAAATATTAATTCAAAATGTTACACTCCAATTAAATCTCAACAAATGCTAATTTTTCATCAGTTTGAGATAAAATAAACATCTCTGCCTGGCTTTTATGAAATCTTTTTGATTTTATGTCTAGCTTTTTTTTCTTTACAGAATTAGTTTTATAAAAAGCTTGTATGATTTCATTTGTCATTCTCCAAATAACTTTTATATTTATGTATAGGCAAAAGTGTTTGTACATAATGTCATTCTCAGCCTTCTTTAATGAAGTAAATAATGAAGTTGCATTAAGATGAGCATAAATTAAGAACAAATAAACACACATCACTAGGATGAGCCAGAGAAAATTACAAGAAAACAAACAAAGTAATGTCATTTAAAATGAAAACAAAAGAATAGGTCTGTCATGCCTCAAAATGATTTTTAGATTTTAAAAAATATTTTGGTAATAATGCTCCAAAAAATGAAATAACCTTGTAATTAAGAATAAGGGAGAATTTTATATAACGCAAAGAGAAAGAGGAGAACTACTAAGTATAAGAAACATTTTTGTGATACAAGCAAAAAGGAGAAAAGGGAGAGAGAAATCTAAGCAATACAGTTTTTCTAAGGAAGCTTTAAAATTTTCCTTAGCTGACATACAATAGACTAAATTCAATTAGTAATCATACTTAGAACAGACACATTGAATCAACTGCTTAATGATAAGTCAATACTTATGCAAATCCTTTCATTTCAATGGGATGTATTAGCTGGAATTAGCAATTGGATGCAGGCCGAGTATATGCAGTATACATATACAAAGATAAAGCAATCTATCGGAAAAAGAATTGTCCTGATTAATGAGGAGGAAAATTAAATATTTTTATTTATTTCTTGTTTTGTGTGCCTTCAAGTTGTTTCCAACTTGTGGCAACCCTGGTGTGAACCTGTCACAGGGTTTCTTTAAAATATTTGTTTAGAGCAGGATTTGCCTTTGCCTTCCTCTGAGACTGAGAGAGTGAGATTTCCCAAGAAAACCCAATGGATTTCCATGGCCAAGCATCATGGCTTATTCCTTTTCTTTGCCTTGCTTCAAAGTAGATAGCAATATCAAATGTCCTGTTTGTTTAAAGCACTGGCTCCCAAACTTTTTTTGAGCAGAGCCCATTTTGACCAGGGCCCACTTGACTAGGGACCACTTGAACAGGACCCACTTAACCAGGGACTAATTTGACCAGGGATCATTCTCAAACATTAGTACCAAAAGGGTTATGAATCAGTTTTTGGTCAACTTTAGATTTGGTTTGGTTAGGTTTTCATTTTCATTTCATTTGTTCATTTTCAATGGATTTCCCTAGGAAGGAAGCAGCCAGGCAAATGTGGTTTATATACCTGTGGAATAATGTCCAGCGTGGGAGAAAGAACTCTTGTCTGTTAGAGGCAAGATTGAATGCTGCAATTACTCACCTTGATTAGCATTTAATGGCCTTGTAGCTTCAAAGCCTGGCTGATTCCTCCCTGGGGGAATCCTTTGTTGGGAGGTGTTAGCTGGCCCTGATTGTTTCCTTTCTGGAATTCCTGTTTTCAGAGTGTTGTTCTTTATTTACTGCGCTAGTTTTAGAGATTATTTTGTTCTGTATTACTATACCACAGTAATTATTATATATTATATTTATAATCCTATATTATCTGCTTAGAGCTGGATTATATGAGGCCCCTTCTACACAGTTGTATAAAATCCACACTGAACTGGATTATATGGCAGTGTGAACTCAAGATATGGCAGTGTGAACTCAATTCAAAGCAGATACTGCGGATTATCTGCCTTGGTATTCTGGGTTATAAAGCTGTGTGGAAGGGCCTTGAGTCTACACTGCCATATAATCCAGTTCAGATGAGATAATCTATATTTTATAGACAGTGGAAGAGGCCTAAGTGACCCCTGCCTATCCCCTAGGCGCCATTGTGGCTGAGGGGGTTGATATGACACTAAGTGGGCAGGGCCTAAAGGGAGCATGGCCTACCCTTCTGACTGGCAGCTAGCCGGAGAACAGCTCTTCCTCATCCTCCCTTCTCACCTCCACTTTCTAATTGGAGGTCTATGTGTTCCTGTGTGTGTGAGGAGGGAGGGAAGCCCCTCCAAGAAGAACAGCCCTGGCAGCTGGCTCTCTCTCTACCTACTCTTCTCCACATTCCAGGCTCCCCCATCAGCTGTAAACACAGTTGCCCCGCTCAGGGCAAGTGCGGAGAGTAACGGGGGGAAAGGGGAACGTAGCATTTGGGCCGAAAAGGGAGGGGGGAAAAGTGAAAAATAGATATAGGCCAATCCGTGGTTTTTTTTTGGGGGGGGGGAGGTTGAGTGAAGGACATACCTTGGATGTTTTGGTGTATTGTGACCAAATTCAGTGACATTTGGTCCAGTAGTTTTGTTGTTAACTCGGTCCTACAAGTGGCCAGTGTATATATATATATATATATATATATATATATATATATATATGTGTGTGTGTGTGTGTGTGTGTGTGTGTGTGTGTGTGTGTGTGTGTGTGTAACCTTTTTATAATGAAAACTATTTTATAAAACTATTTTGCTAAGGAGTATGTTTTGTATTGATTAAACAGTTGCTTGCTAACTCTGTGATAGTGTCACTTTAGGGTTGCCATAAGATTTAAGTGACTTGTAGGCACACAACAACAGTATAAGTAATCAAGAAATTGATATTAAATTGGTTGGTTAGACTGTGGCATATTGGTTAACACCCATGGAAGAAAGCAATAGATTATTTTCATAATTTGAAATATGCATTTGGTACTAATCACTATTCTCCCTTCCACTCTAAGTTAGATAGAAGCCTGCTACCTGAAATCATCACTGTGTCAAAAATAATTTATAGGTTAGTTATACAAGACCAGTTTAATTAATCAGATCAAAATTAGAATTCAGAAAATGGAATGTTAGGCTTATAATAATGTTAGTGATAATTAATCTCCATCAAATATATGCTCTTCTTTATGAAGGTTGTGAATTAATTATCAGGTTAGTAGTGCAGTTGGATAATAGCTGCTTTGCAAATATTTACTCCAATAGATTGCTACTGAATGTAATATCATTTATGTGTCAGTCCATTCTATTTATTTTTGGAAGTCAATGTTTTGGTGTCTGATGCCCTGCATCCTTCATATTTGGTGGATGGGGAGGCAAGATATTTTAATGTTTTAAAAGAATTAAACCTGAGTGAAATATTGACTTGTTTGATGGCTCTTTAATCTCTTTCTCTTAAATCAAATGATCTTGCTTTTGTATGTGTTATTGATTTTTATCCTTCTATCCACAACATTTATTAGTCACATTCCCAATAAAAATTCTCTTTATCAGTGAAGAAATTGAAAGTGAGTGTAGAACCTGAATACAAAATGACTTGGCCATCCAATGGTGCCTTTTGGCTTTGTAACAACATATAATCCCATCCTTATTCAAAGTAATTCAGTTCCAGTTTTTGATATGAGAGAAATACTAGTGTATGCTCAAATGCTCTTTTTCTCTGGTTCCTGCATCATAATATTAGGAGCTGTTGTGGCACAATGTGTTAAACCCTAATGCCACCTGGACTGCAGAGGTTGAGTTGCTGACCTGAAGGTTGCCAGTTTAAAACCACGAGACGGTGTATGATCCCCATATGTCAGCTCTAGCTTGTGGAGACATGAGAGAAGACTCCAAGCAGGATGGTAACATATCCGGGGTCCCCTGGGCAACATCTCTGTAGACTGCCAATATGAGAGCTAAGCAATATAAATGATGCAAACAGTATAGTCCAAAAAGGTAACTTCAATAGGTAACAATTAGTGAATTTCCATGTCCAAAGATAAAACACAAGGTTGCAAAATCCACAAGAACAAGGGAGAATAAGATCCCAATATTCAGAACATGAACTTGACAAAACAGGAACCATGAAACTAGAAATGCACTTGAAAGCAAGACTGTCATGAAAATTCAATGTTGACCACACCAAGGTAAAATCATTCCCTAGTCTCTTATAAAGCCTTTCCTGTCACATGCAATGAAAAGAACACATTCTGTTTCACTTTCCCACCAAATAAGGATTCATTTATTTTTTCCAGAGATGGGCTGATCGACGACCTGTGAACTTTCCCTTTGTTTATAAAAGTCTTGTTTTCTATCTTCAAGCTCATTAAATTCTGCACCTGACACATCATCCAATCACCGTTCTTATGGAAATAGACTCTCCACCACAGAATCCATATTTTCACATATTCTTCATATACATCTCTAACTTACTTACTGTCAAGACAGGACACCAGATGCCCCAATAAAAGAAAAGAAATGGAACAGCAAGACAAAGGGACAAGATAAAAGCGGAAAAGGAAACTGCATAGCATGGTATGGCCTGTCCAGCAGAGCTGACGCTATGAAAAGAGGAGAGGTAGCAGATGTACCTCTAAACAGAATAATTAAAAGGAAAGTAGAAAGGAATTATCGGGTTAATGTATAAGGAATTAATCACCTTATCTTACAACACTAAAACTAGAGTTGGAAACTAGAAAAAAACCTTAGCGAAAAATTAATCAGGTCTTGGATCAACAATATTCAGAAAATTAAAAATATTAGGATCAAAAAAACTCAATGGAAAATAATCTCCAAATGGTATAGAACCCCTCTTCAATTAGCACATATAATGGGAAACATTTCCAAGAAATTTTGGCGTAATTGTGGGGGGATGGGTTCATTCTCTCATATGTGGTGGGATTGCAGAAAAATTCAGAATTATTACAGTAAAATCAGAAATGCAGTGGAGGAAATAATAGGACAAAATTAAAGTGGGATAAAGCTAGATTCATGTCTCTCACTATAGAGGCAAAGGAAGATAACAAAAAATGGGCAGCGCCCCTAAAATATATGATAGCTGCAATACAGGCTATGATAGCCCAAGGATGGAGAGAGAATACATGATGGGATTTGGAAATTTGGTGGTCTTATCTCTTGGAATACATAATTAATATTTCATTAATCAATAAAAAGTGTATGAATAATCATATAAAACAACACTGGTATAGGAAATGGTCTATTCTATTCGAAAAAACAGTTGGAAATGATAGGTATAGGATTTTGAACCAGGCTTTCCACATGGTTAAATTTATGCAATGATATCATTTGGAAACGCTGTTCTAGGAGGAAAGGGGGAAGTGGGGGGGGGAGGGCATGGGAAACGGGTGACACACATACAAGGAATATATAAAGCATCAATTAGGGTAAAGTGTTAACAAGGCAGCAGGAGACGATGGGATCCCAGCTGAGTTGTTTAAAATCTTGGAAGATGATGCTGTCAAGGTGATACATGCCATATGCCAGCAAATATGGAAAACAGAAGAATGGCCATCAGATTGGAAAAAATCAATTTATATCCCCATACCAAAAAAGGGAAACGCTAAAGAATGCTCAAACTTCCATACAGTGGCACTTATTTCCCATGCCAGTAAGGTAATGCTCAAGATCCTGCAAGGCAGACTCCAGCAATACATGGAGCGAGAGTTGCCAGATGTCCAAGCTGGATTTAGAAAAGGCAGAGGAACGAGAGACCAAATTGCCAATATCCGCTGGATAATGGAGGAAGCCAGGGAGTTTCAGAAAAACATCTATTTCTGCTTTATTGACTACTCTAAAGCCTTTGACTATGTGGATCATAATAAACTGTGGCATGTTCTTGGTGGTATGAGGATACCAAGTCACCTTGTCTGTCTCCTGAGAAATCTGTATAAAGACCAAGTAGCAACAGTAAGAACAGACCAGGGAACAACAGACTCGTTCAAGATTGGGAAAGGAGTATGGCAGGGCTGCATACTTTCACTCTATCTATTCAACTTGTACGGAGAACACATCATGCGACATGCGGGACTTGACGAATCCAAGGCTGGAGTTAAAATTGCTGGAAGAAACATTAACAACCTTAGATATGCAGATGATACCACTCTGATGGCTGAAAGTGAGGAAGAGCTGAGGACCCTTCTAACCAAGGTGAAAGAAGAAAGTGCAAAAGCCGGGCTGCACTAAAACATCAAGAAAACCAAGATTATAGCAACCAAACCGATTGATAACTGGCAAATAGAGGGAGAAAACATGGAGGTAGTGACAGACTTTATATTTTTGGGCACAAAGATCACTGCAGATGCAGATTGCAGCCAGGAAATCAGAAGACGTCTACTTCTTGGAAGAAGAGAAATGGCTAACCTCAATAAAATAGTGAAGAGCAGAGACATCACACTGGCAACGAAGGTCCGCATAGTGAAAGCAATTTTATTCCCCATAGTAACCTATGCTTGCGAGAGCTGGACCATAAGGAAGGCTGAGCAAAGGAAGATAGAAGCTTTTGAACTTTGGTGCTGGTGGAAAATCCTGAGAGTGCCTTGGACCTCAAGAAGATCCAACCAGTCCATCCTCCAGGAAATAATGCCTGGCTGCTAACTGGAGGGAAGGATATTAGAGGCCAAGTATTTTGGCCACATCATGAAGAGACAGGAAAGCTTGGAAAAGATCACGATGCTGGGGAAAATGGAAGGAAAAAGAAAGACAGGCCGACCAAGGGCGAGATTGATGGATGGTATCCTTGAAGTGACTGGCTTGGCCTTGAAGGAGCTGGGGGCAGCGACGGCCGACAGGGAGCTCTGTCGTGGACAGTCGGAAACGACTGTGAGATTGGAGAAGAAGAAAGGTAAAGTGTCTTTTGGAACAATGTATATTGAGATAAAACCTGTATGGCAAAAGTTTGTTAATTGAATATGTATCAATAAAATAAAAATAATTTCAAAAACCCTTAAGTTGGAACAACAACCATTCTCATGCTGAACAGCACAACCTGGTAGTGACAGTATGGTTTCTTCATATTGGGAATAATTTTGAGCATCATCATTATCATCATCTTTCTTAATCCATCCATTAAAAGCAGATTTATTTATTATTTATTGAAGGTGATTCACAATAAAAATGACACAATGCAAATTAAATGTAAATGCATTAAACATAAAAATATTAAAGCACATTAAAAAAAACATAGGCACTCCAAAATCCCAATCACACTTTGCTCCCCATCATTCCATACATTTTGCCCAGTGAAAGGCAAAAAGGGTTGGGGCCATCCTTCTCTAGCGTGGGTGTTCCAGAGCCTGGGTGGGAGCACCTGAAAAGGCCGTCTCCCTTGTTCCCACCAAATGTGCTTGAGTGGGTGTTGGGATAGAGAGAAGGCCCTCCCCAAATGATCTAAATGTTCTAACAGGCTCATAAAGAGAGAGACAGTCCTTCAAATAACCTGAACCGAAGATGTATAGCTCTTTATAGATCAAAACCAGCACTTTGAATTGTGCCCAGAAACAAGCTGGCAGCCAATGCAGTTACTGCAGCAGGGCATTGCATACTGGTTGATGGTTGAACACTTTATATAGCTCTTTTTCTTTCCTTTTTAGAAATATGTACCTAACAAGATTTCACAACTTTCTTTGTAAATGGAAGAGAAAGGAAAGAGTGTAACTGACACTTGTAAAGTGCGAGTCACTAAACTGTTCTGTAGAGCTGAGTTCTCTCTCGAAGGTTTCTAGAAGTTCCTTGCTCTCAGTATCCCATAACATTTCAGATACACTCACAGAGCATACCATGTTCCCATGGTTACAATTGTAATATAAATGTAAAATAACAAAAGCAGCCCTTATGAATTATTCATGTATCCAAAGTGTGTAGAGATTCTCAAGTGTATGGAGAATATGTGGGCATGAAAGACACTGATGAGTACATTAAAGCTACAGGCTAAGTTCCAATAACCACAAATAATAGGATAGACTCATTAAAAGGGAGAATCACCGTCCGTATAATGAAAAACGTGATGTGAGCATTTGTCCAGCTCTGTTGCCACTTTTGATGGGCATGAGCAGACTTCAGCAGAGTTCAGAAAAGCTACTGTTGAGAGCTACTTTGGGGGATTTTGGGAGTTGTCGTCCCAGGATTAACATTTTCAAATTGCTAGACTTTTCATGCATAATGTATGAAAATACTACAAGTAATGGTTATGCAAATTCCTCCAGAAGCATTAAATAAAGAGGGATCTTAATGCTTTTATCGGTTTGTATTAAGTGAAGCAAAATTGTGTTATGAGACCACGACGGCTTGGATCCAAAATCCATCTGTCTAGATGAAAATGTGACAGAGAAATCATACAAGTGCTATCTGTGACATCCGAAAATATTCTTATCAATAAGTATACTTTATCAATCAAAATCAAATGATTTGAATGATGAGAAGGTAGGTAAAGGTAAAGGTTTTCCCCAGACGTCAAGTGTAGTCGTGTCTAACTCTGGGGGCTGGTGCTCATCTCCATTTCTAAGCCGAAAAACCAGAGTTGTCTGTAGACACCTCCAAGGTCATGTGGCTGGCATGACTGTATGGAGCGCCATTACCTACCTGCCAGAGCGGTACCTATTGATCTACTCACATTTACATGTTTTCAAACTGTTAGGTTGGTAGAAGCTGGAGCTGACAGCGGGAGCTCACTCAACTCCCCGGATTCGAACCGCCAACCTTTCAGTCCACAAGTTCAGTAGCTCAACAGTTTAACCCACTGCGCCACCAGGGGCTACTATGATGAGAAGGTACGCTATCAATTAAAATATTTCTCTTAATTTCTGGTCCACAATGTCAACATGCATTTCTTAACCCGTAGAGGCTGTGCAACTTGTTTAATGTAGAAATAATTTAATTTTTGCATTAATGTAACAGAAAGATCTTCATAAAGCAACTTATTAACTTTGCAAAGACCTTTATACTCTATAATAAATTTTAAAGTGAATTCTATATTACAAGTATGATTTAAAGGTTCAGTGAAGGTTGCCACTGAAGATGAAATGTATTAACAGCCTAGCCTTTGAGGTCTATTTCATATGCAGTATTTCTTAATGTACTGTACTTAAATTAGAGCAGTAAATGAATAAATATTTTACAGCATCAGCCATTATTTTCAATGGAATATTTTAAATGGGCTACCACTACACATCCATAATCTATCTGTATAATAAATATTCACTCTAAAGGAATAAGAAATGGGGAGTCATCATATTAAAACAATGTAAATATGAAATTATACCAGCTCTCAAACTGTGAATGTACATTTTTCATACTTAAGCAGTGATCCACAACCAACTGAAAACAAAACAATGATGTTCAAGCTAATTTAGTTCTATTCGTACCAACAGAATAACAATCTGACTGTTAAAAGTCATTTAGCTTCAGCACTGTATTTGTATATTGTTGTTTCTTGAGTTGACACCCTTTATTTGCCAAATGGATTATGGTCTTGTAGCTTAGCTCCAATTGCCATTTAACCTTTGTAGAGAATAGTAATGATAACAGAAGCAGTAGCAGCAACTTGCATTGAGTTTTAAGGTATTATCTTATTCTGTTGGACTTGCAGTGAATGGATTGGCAGTTGGGTTAACATTGTGGTTAGGGTTAGGGGATGAGTTAAAGCAAACTTCTCTTATTTCCAAAGCTCACTGAGAAATCCAGTGTCAATCCTATTACCAACTGTAAGTAAGATATTCTACAGTGTCTCTTTTGCTTCTTGGCATCTAGTGATGACCACAAATGCTTGGACATTTTGTTTGAAAAAATACTCACTAATCACCCTAATGGCAAATCCAATAGATTTGTTAGGATTGGTTTTATCCCTTCTGTTTTCTGTTTGTTGTCCTTAATATATACATGATAAAAAGTTCAAACCCGAGGCACTGAAAGTTTAGTTTAGTGTGCATTCTGCAAAAAAAAAAAAAAGTGAATCCAAGAGACATCAGTGTCCTATCCTGGTGCATGGGAGTTAAAAATCTAAGTATAAGGTTAAAAGGATCTCTATTTGACACAGAGAAAATGTATGCCAATTGTGCTTTCTCTGGCTTCTCGCCTCCCCCCCCCCCTTTTTTTCCCCCTAAGTTTTCTCTTTTTTCTATGGGATTTATCAAGATATTTGTGGGTTTTGGCAAATTTTTATTTTAAAAAACTGGCCAAATTCAACTGGTGTTTGTTCCACACTCCACCTGCCTGCCATGTTGTACTTGCTCACTGTACACTTTTAAAGATGAAGAAAAAGAGAAGTTCATGGAAAATGTGGCTGCTATAGTGGCATCGGGGGAAAAGGAAGCCCAAATATCTGTTAATGAAATGTTATTTAATTGGCCAAAATGTGGCTATTACATGACTTACACAGGAAATCAAATCCATCCAAATTCATGAGGTAAGTACACAAAATGTTGGACTTGGGGTACAAATATGGTTTTCCCATGTTTGAAGGTTTTCAACCTCAAAGAGTTTCCACCCCAAATATAAAGAAAACTTGCATATAAACCAAATAAGCTAAAATTCTCACAAATCCTTGTTGTAATGTTGGCATGTTCAGACTTCTTAGGAATAGACTGGTCTGAGGCAAATAAAATGTATTGACTTTTCTCTGGGTTCTAGGTTTTGCCATTGGCAAACTGAAGAGGAAGTAAATGTATGCCTGTTTCGGCATGCACTGCTGCAGACCAGATTAAATACCATATTTACTCAAATCTAATGCTCACCTTTTTTGGTTAAATTGCCTTTCCAAAATTAGGGTGTGCATTAGTTTAGCAGAATATTGTAATCTTAATGCTGAGCCAAAGCATTAAGCAAAAGAGGAAGCTACTTCAGGAGCACCTGGAGCTCCCGTTTGAGGGATGTCAACTCTAATTTAACTGCCATGGCTCAATGCTATGCAATGCTGGAATTTGTAGTTTGGTGAGGCATCAGCATTCTTTAACAGATCCATGATTGCAAACTACACCCACATGACCCCATAGCATTGAGCCAGCACAGTTAAAATGGATTCATTCTACAGCATAGATTCACACCAAGGTTTTCTTTCCATTGCTTGAAAGCTTTGGTGTTCTAACACTTTTGTTTTCCAAGAAGGAATTCTAAGTATGCAGCTACTGTAATGCATCCCCCTTTTTGGGCCAAATTACAAAGAGGGTACTTTTTTGTGCATTACATTCGCCAGCAAATACTTTTTTCTTTCTTTCAGGGTTTTGAAAGTGGAGGTGCACATTAGATTTGATGGCACATTTGACTTGAGTAAATATGGCGGTAAATACAGTGGCCCTTAATTTATCCCTATATGTGTGTGTTTATCTCTCTTTTTACAATAGGGTTTGGTAAAAGCACACTTGGATCAACTATATCTTTCACAATCTCTGTGACTGGAGAGAAGGTACATATGGGAAGGGGGTTTAAGTGTCAAGGGCAGCTGTGGGTAGTAAGGATATCAAAAGGGAGTCACAAATTCTTCTTCAATTCAAATTTTAATCTGTGTCAGAGAAGACTTTCAGGATAACTCTTGTCTTGATTTGATAGAAATTTTGATTCTAGCAGTGGATGGCCAAATCTGGGCAAGAATTGCTGGTATTAATTCAATCTTTGCTCCCTTTCCACTATTTCCGTTCACCTCTGGAAATGCACCAGCTTAATGGTTATAGCTTTTTGCCATATTTTCATCCTCAATTCTAGCAGAAAGATTGAGAATTTGTGACTTTATTATCTTGTTGGACTATAATCCTAGATTATCAAGTTGGGGAAATTGCAGCAGTGGTGACCAAGGCCTATGAGGCAGCATCGATGCTTTCCCCTCCCAGTGAACGTCCCTCAACTTATCCAAAGGTCATATCAAAATACATAATTTTTGCCCTAGAATCTGCCCTCAACTTTTAGATGATGTCAACTTATATATAAGTATATATGGTAACAAAAAGAATGATTTTCTCAAAGGAATCTATCATAGCGCAACTTTTACCAAAGTGCCAAATACTCTCTGGGGCTCCATATGGAAAATGTAGACCTCTTCTTCTTTGTACATAGAATTAAGGGTAGAAAAATATTGTTTGAAAGCACATTGGTTTTATTGGCAAAGCAGCTTGGGGATTTTAGCCAGGGCATAATAAATAGCTTCCTCTCTTCTTTATGGAAGAATTTGTCAGAGTAAGTGAGCAATTTACTGACCATGCACTCCAATGTAGTCTCATTGAAGTTGACATCATGCCTAATTTCAATGATCAATGCATTAATCCTTTAGATACTCTGAGTTCTTGTCAATGTGTATGCCGGGTAAGAACAACTGAATCTGCTTCATGTTTATTCTGTTGCATTTTTATGGGCTTCTGCTTCATTGTACAGATTAATTTTTTTGTGCTCCTCCACAGGATATATGCATGAACAATTCAACGTAAATATATGTGATAGAAAAATATGTGTATAATTGTATATTCATAACAGACTTTTTAAAAATGAGAATATAGGTGGAAGACAGTCATGACAAGGGTTTGCTTTGTGTACCTTCCTTTCAGCACAGTTCTCCCTTTCACTCACTATTTGTGTCTCTTCAAAATCAATAGCACTGTTGGTAACAGTTGACCTCCAGTTAGAGCACTTAGGGGCCAGGGCTTCCTGTCTTGGTGTTTATACCACATTTTTAAGGTTAGCTTTAAGTCCATCTTGAAATCTTTTTTGCTGTCCAATAATATTCCATTTTCCATGCTTCAGCTGAGAGTAAATGAACTGCTTTAGGCGATTTGGCATTCAGACAACATGACCAGCCCAGCAAAGTTGAGGGTGGATGAGCATTGCTACAGTGTTGGTGGTATTTGCTTCTTCTAGAGCACTGAACTAAATTGCACACTATATTCCTCTACAAGGTAGGGACCATTTCCACATCATGGCTGCAGCTTGCCAAATTGACTGTTGAACAACCACCATGTTATTATACCACTGAAAAAGAAGCTTGAGACAACTGATGCTTCAGCCACACATAATGGGTTTTTTCTTTGTACGATTACTGATTTCTTTATTAAAAACAAGATATTGCATAACAAAAATCTTACACTAAAAATCTGCACAAAATAATAATCTTACACAAGAAAAATCTTGCAAAAAGCACCAATCTTGCACAAAATTAAGCAGTGACATTGTTATGTAAGACTGCTGTTTTCTGCACAGTATTTTTGTTATGCATGATTTCTTTCTTTGCTGAAAGCTGTGCAATTTCTAAGCAAGATTTCACAGTTCTCAAGAGAAATTGTGTGGTTTCTGGAAATCTATGCAGTTTTTCTGAGAAAATAAAAATATTGTTCTTGACAGAACTTGAAAAAAATCAAGGTTTACCTCCCTTTGTATCACATCATAAGAAAGTAATCACTAACACAGAAAAGAAAGGCAAAAGAAAATTTATTCTGCATAGATTTTTTTAAAAAAATGTTTCCAGATGTCTATATATTCTACAGATAGTTCCCAGATAGTTCTTTCCACAACAGATTATTTGAAGACAGGCGATTAAATTCTACATTTATATATAAATTCGTGTTCAATTTATCTAATCTCCATAGTGTCAAGTGAACATTATTCTCTGGTAAGATGGAAATCGTTGCAGAATCTTTCTTTTATATGATGCCCTGACCCTGTTCATTTAAAGACATCACCACTCAAGGATCCAAATTTCCTAAAGCCTCAATTAACTGCCACTACTCTGGATATTGCATGCCCTTAGAAACACTTATGTATCATTTTGCATAAAGACCAACACTGTCTGTAGCGCAAAATCTACTAACATAAACTAGCGAAATATGAAAAGGCCACAAGGGAGTGATAATATGCAATTTAAGAATTCAACTGGCACTTTTCCAAAGAAAACAGAACTTGCTTGGAATTCAAAATCAAAGGAATGGTCCCTTTTTTTGAAAAATAAAACGTAATAAACACAAAACAGCAAAAAATCAAATGTTTTATCATTTAGTTTTCTGTGCCTTTCTCCATGCAGAGTCCAACAATTTACATTTTTATTTGTTTTAATTTGATATTCTGAAATGGAGTTGACACATGATTTTCACAAGAAACAATCCCATGGTTGCATGTTCATTATCAAATAGCTCCTGCTGGCTCAGTTAAAATGAGGAATTTTAATCCATGTGGATTTGAAAATTACTTTGATGCCTTGCTAGCTAATGAAATGGTTTAAATCCAACAATCCGTAAGAAATAAGCAAATGAGATGACTAAGGGCCTCATCAGATGGGGTAAATGTAGTGTTCTACGATGCTTTCACCCTGTCTTGGAGACGGAGCCCCATGCCGGACATCACACAATGTTGTGTGACTTCCAAAGGAGGCCATGCTCTCAACCACAGTGGAACTGTTGCCAGAGGATTCCCCCATAACATGGGAGCCTGCCTGGTCCTCTGCAAAATGGCTATACTTCCCACTTCTGATGGGGAAAGCGTTGCTGAGAGGGAGCTGAGTGGGGAAAACATTCACCCCGTTGCCCCTCTCTTTTCACTGTGATGCCAGGCAAAGAGGGATGTTTTGTCTGGCCTTTCTGATGAGGTCCCAAATCTCATACAAATTAAAGAATATTATTTCAGCATAGCTACATATCTTATTCCTGTTTGAATAACCAGATGGCTGCAATTATAATTAGCTCCTTTACTTACAAAGGATTCTACCGACATGTAAAATCCTTGTAAAGAAATCTGATATCATATTTTCATGAGAATGGGGGGTGGGGGTTACCTGACAGTGAAAGATGAGCTATCTCATCAGATTCTTGGAAAAAATGGATGTCATTCCAAGAACTCTTCTCAAATGATTAACCTAAGTCTAAGGCCCTATTTACACTGCCATATAAAATTCAGATTATGTGCTTTGAACTGGATTCTATGGCAGTATAGATCCAGCCTGGGTAACCATTTCCCCAAGTTCCCTCTACTACAAAAATGTATTTGCCCATCAGGCATGGACAAAAAATAGCCCTAAGTCTACATTCACACATGCATTCATACATGAGCTAGGAGTGAGAAAAGAGATCTCGTGGAAGAAGTAATGTAAGACCTGAGATTATCAGTCTATAAGCAACAGAGAAGATAAAACAGAATGACTGCATCATGAAAACATTATTATTGTTTCTTCCCCAGTTACTTTCATGTGGCACGTAGTAAACTAAAGGAAACCCTTGTGGCATAGTAGTCGTATTAGAAAAGATTGAAAGAATATGTATGTGCTGAAGAACGGGATGGAGGACACACAAGACATCTCTAAACATACCAGATTGTCCGGCACAACAGAGAAGACTTGTTTGCATCTGCGAAAGAGCCGGACTAGATCTAATGGGCTTAGGGTAGAGTAGGAAGAGCAGATATTGTTGTTAAATATCTGTGTAAGGAATATTCTAGTTGAAGGTAGTGGTTGAACCAGGTAGTCTCCAGCTCTTAGCCCATGCTTTCCTTTTGTCATAGACCATACATATTTCTGTCTCATTCTGTCCACATCAAATTAATCAATTCAGCTAATTTGTAAAACGTATTTTGTTACTGAATACTGTTTTTCCTTGTAATATGAAGAAAACTTTCCTCCTCTCTAGATGCACTGCTCAGGAATCTGAGCTCTCCTGTTATCTCTGGCTTAAAAATAAAGCTGTAACTGGTTATATAGGTAACAAATCCTCCAGAGAACCTAACATCTCTGGACACCAATTTCAGTTGAGTGAAATGTCTGGTGCCACCATTGCTTCTTGGGAAACCTGAAGTGTCTGTCTGCAAAGACAAAATAGAACAAAGCAAAACTTCAAGGTCATTGTATCATACTAGGATGTGAGGCAAAAGCTATTTATTTCGGTGATGTCCCTGAGATAAAAGGGTTTGTTTACCAAAAAGGTTCTTAAAAGATATAGCGTAACCTGTTCTCTGGGAAAGTAAACTCGCATTTGCACCAAATGGGAACAGGCAGAATCAACAAAAGCAGGTGGACAAGAACTGATTAGTTGTTTTCTGAAGATTTATTTTTAAAGATGCGGCAAATGACATCTCATAATTTCCTTATGTTCTGCTGCAAACAAGTTTGTCTCACATTAAAATTACAAATGTAAGAAAGCAGCAAAGAAATAGTGCCAGGATGACTAAATGAAATGTAATGTTTTGGACTCCCGGGCTTGATTTATTTAGAGATTAATGCACTTCTTGGGACCAGAGCCCTGAACTTAACAATGCACTGGAGGCATATGTTAATGATCTAGTAAAACATCTCCTGTTGTGTCTGAGTGCTGTGTTTGGAAAGATAATGGAGTGCACACATTCTTCTCTGAAATCTGTAAGATTATTAAGAACGAATTGACCTTCAAAAGGCTCCTAATCAAAAACAGCCTATTACATTCATTTTTAAAAGGAACAGTGACACTATCTTTCTAATCTTGTAATGATGTCCAATGAAACAGAAGGTTTTGCAATAGCATCCTAAAGCATCATTTTCATAATTCAATGAACAAAGGAAGAAAATGTTAGAAAGAACACAATGAACTCTATTTTTGTGCTGTCTCAACACTGCTCTTTGCCATTTCCTTTTTGTTACCTTTGGACATGTTCGATCTTGTTGCAACCGGGACCATTTTCTTCTGATGCATTAAATAGCCAACAACACTTCCGATGGATGCTACTCTGGCAATTGCTGACACTTGTATTGATTGAAACAATAATGTTTGCTATCCTGTTTGTTAAAAATTCAAGTTGGTTCCACAATCCCACTTCTGCACAGAGAAGGATCCTCGGCCAGCATTTCAGAAATGAGGCCTTCTTTTTATATTGTAACTTAGCCAATTCTGTTGCGTCAACTGTGGCCGTACCTCGTGAAGTCTGACTTGACTATGCTGGCTTACACCTTAGTTACCTCTAGATTGGACTACTATAATGCGCATTTGAAGAAGGCTCGGAAATTGCAGTTGGTTCAAAGGTTGGCGGCCAGGTTGTTAACTGGAGCGAACTATAGGGAGCAGTCAACCTCCCTATTTTAAAAGCTCCACTAGCTCCTAAGTTTCCAGTCTCAATTCAAGGTGCAAGTGATTACTTACAAAGCCCTAAACGGTTTGGGACCTTCGTGATCGTATCTTCCCCTACGAACCCACGTGGGCTCTAAAATCTGCAGGGGAGGCCCTTCTTTCACTCTCACCTCTGTCTCAAGCATGTTTGGTGGTGACGAGGGAGAGGGCCTTTTCTGTGGTGGTCTCCCGGCTCTGGAACTCTCTCCCCAGGGAGATTAGACTGGCACCCACATTCTTTAAAGAGCTAAAAATGTGGATGTTCTGTGTGCTTTCAATTAACCATTTCACAAGATATTCAGCCTCAACTATATCTACCAACAGTTCCTGCACTTTATCCCTGTCATTCCTCCTCTAGGTTTTAAACTGACATTACTTTTTTACTTCTAATTTCTTATTGGCCCTTGCATTTTTGTCCACCAGCCCTGTTCTGAAATTTGTTTGCACAATTCCCTTCCCCCTGAATTTCAGTACTCATTACTGCTCAGACTATTGGCTATTTTTTTGTTATTGTCTTGTTGTAATGTTGTTGATTTTATTGAGATATATTTTAATCTATGTTTGGTTTTAATCTTTGTTGGATCGGGCTTGTCCCCATGTAAGCCACACTGGATCCCTTCACGGGGATGGAGGTGGGATATAAAAATAAAGTTGTTGTTGTTATTATTATTATTATTATTTCAGCAAAACTATGAGATAGTAGATGCTGAAAATCTATGTTATTCACTCACTTGTGTTTGTGTCTGTCTAAGGTCATTATCTCCCCAAACTATGCAGGACAGTGTTGCTAATATTAAAACTAACAAGAGTTGAGAGATTATTGTAATATGTAGTTCTGACCTCCTGCAAGATTTGGTGATCAACGTTCTTTGCTATATAAAACTAACAACAAATCCAGAATATGTCTCCTATAGACCTTCAACCTTCTTCCATCTGTACAAGGTTTTTAATCCAGTGAGAAAAGTGGAAGAAGGGAGATGGATTTTTTAAAAATGATTTCTTCTACCATCTGCAATCCTTATGCCTCCCTAAAATCTGCCCCATGTGTTTGGGGACAATCTAGACTACTATACAAAGTGGTCCTGTGAGTTGTAAAGGAAACCTCACCACCTTCCCAGTATGAATTGTTCTGAATGGAAATCTACTCATGATGCTATTTTGGGGGGAGGGGGGAGGAAACAAGCAGGAGATAATTTGAAATTAATTTTAGGTATGATGGAAAAATTGCTGTTCTGGAACTGGCATGTAAACAGGATAGCAAACACTTTACAAAATGTACATAGGAAATAGATGATTAAGTATTATCACACTGAGTTTGAAGTACTGCATGCAAATCAGATGTAGCCAAATAACAAAGTTGTTTATTGTAGGGAGGAAAACACTTATAAACTCAAGGCTAAAATATTTAAAATATATACATTTAAAAAACATGTCTATGCATATAAAGCTATGGTAGCTCCTTTGCTTGTTTTTCTCATTACTTCAAAACTTTTTAAAAATCATTTTCTTCCATCACCTAGGTTTCTTCTTCTTCCACCACCCAGAATGATTTGTTGCGGTTGTAGATGCATTTATAGAAAATTGTGCATTTAAATGTGACATATGCGTCATCCCTTCCACCTTATAATCATGCCTCATTAGTACTCAGGCACACAACAGCAGGTGAAAATGCGTCTCTGGCATACAAAGGTTAAAGAGCCCCGCAGCAAACCATTAGAGTTTCATCTATTTTGTCATGCAGCTGGAGGCCCATTCTGCTCTCAACAGGGCATGCACATGACTTTTATTTTGGGGTAGATGTGATGTACAGTTTAGAAGAGGATTATCCCTTTAAACTCCCATTAAAAAGGAACAGGCACCTAATTACTAGTATGGAGAGAGCAAAGAAGGTGGAATACGTTTTGAGGTGCACATTTTAAATGCTGTGCAAAGTGGTATTGGTATTGAACGTACAGTGGGATCTTGGGATCCCCTGGGATATGGGTCCAGGAACTTCTATGGATTCATGGATGCCCAAGACCCATTGTATACCATGGTAGTGTAAAATTGTGTCTCTTATATAAAATGGCAAAATCAAGGTTTGCTTGGAGGGAGGATGTTTTCAAGCTGCGGATGGTGGAATCTGTAGATGCAGAATCCATAGATATAGAGAGCAATTGTATTTAACTTCAGCATTGGTATGAGCCTATACACTTCAGGATGTTCCAGAAGTTCCATGATATTCAGAAACTTGAAGTACAGTAGATTCTCACTTATCCAACATAAATGGGCTGGCAGAATGTTGGATAAGCAAATATGTTGGATAATAAGGAGGGATTAAGGAAAAGCCTATTAAACATCAAATTAGGTTATGATTTTACAAGTTAAGCACCAAAACATCATGTTATACAACAAATTTGATAGAAAAAGTAGTTCAATACACAGTAATGCTATGTAGTAATTACTGTATTTACGAATTTAGCACCAAAATATCACGATGTATTGAAAACATTGACTACAAAAATGTGTTGGATAATCCAGAATGTTGGATAAGTGAGACTCTACTATAGTAATTATAATGATTACCCAACCATTTGAATCTAGAGTGGGCAACTGCTGCAGACCTAGAAGCCACTATTATTCTCTGAGAACCTTTGGTGTCCACATGGACTACCAAAAATAAAACAAAAGCCCCAAATTGGTAATAAGATTGATTGTAGTTCTTATAAACACTTTTCTTAACAACAATGACAACAAACAGTACAGTGAAGCTTTGCAACTTATTTAAAAAGTAATTTGTTATTCTTGGAAGTTTCCAGAAGCAGCCATCCACCCTCTTCTTTGATTAGAAGAAGGTCAGTTTGGAGTTTTGTGAGGTATTGAGGGCCACCAAAACATCTAGAGCAGTGGTTCTCAACCTGGGGTCCCCAGATGTTTTTGGCCTTCAACTGCCAGAAATCCTAACATCTGGTAAACTATCTGAGATTTCTGGGAGTTGCAGGCCAAAAACATCTGGGGACCCCAGGTTGAGAACCACTGATCTAGAAGGCACCATCCCAGAACCACTTTTTGCTCAATCCAAACTTAAAGCAAAAGTACTTTAGAGCCAGCAAAGATACTATAGGGTTTGTAAGTTGGTCTACAACTCTGGAGACCAGGGTTTGAATCCCCCCTGGTCACAGGAAGCCACTGGATGACCTTGAGTAGGGCATATTCTCTTCACCTCAGAGGAAGGCAAAATCAACCTCTGCATTGAACAAATTCTGCCAAGAAAATCCCGTGACAGGGTTGCCTTAAGGTCACCATAAGTCAGAAATGAGTTAAAGACACACGCTAACGACTATATTACTATTACCCATGTAGAAAAGACAGATGTTTTTAATTTGATCATAACATTTATTTAAGGCAATCTATACTCCAGTCATTTAGCAACTATCCTGAAATTACTTCATTACTTTTCTAAATTAAGATACCAGTCTTATGACTATTTGGCTCTGTTTTTCTGGCTGAGATCCCACAGTGTATATAAAGTCCCAAAACGATAGCTTAAAGTACAATCTTACAAGCATCTACTCAGATATATAGTCAGTTTAGTTCACCTGGACTTACACCAGGTAAATGTGTTTTAACTTGCTTGTTCAATCCATTTGCCTTGCTTGGACATAAGCAGCTGAACAAGAAGGCTGTTAAGGCATGGAACATGGCATTCTATCTACTCACTCCACTTTAGTACTATGCAAATGTTGAGCTGGTGCACCCTGTTGGAATCAGGGAAACCTTGAACTGTACAAAAATAGTACTATCTTAAGTGGGAGAGAGGTGTAAAGTGATGATTCAGTCACCTACATCACAAAATATAAATAGAATAATCAGTTATTTCTTCTGGCAAACACATTTATGTTTCTTCTGATGCACCAAAGTACTCGTATATTTAAATCCTAGAACACTATTCTAGCGCCTGGATCAGCTTCCTGGACACGAATACCCTCTGTTCTCTCTCCCCAGAATTGACCACTGACCTTATTAAAACATGGAAAGGAATAGAACTGAGAGGCTATTAATTTACAACAACTATAAAAAAAAACTAACTAGCGTAGACATTGGGGGTGACAAGCAAGAGATAATATATATAGCAATCATAAATTATTATATTTGGATCCTGTAGCAGATACAACATAATTCTGAAAACACATTTATAGCACATGACAATAATTCTACAGAAAGTACAGTACTTGAACACAGCTGTATTTGGGGATAACCCAAAATAAAGAAATAAAAATGGAGAGATAATTCCATGTCAAAAAAAACATGCTATAAAATAAATATCAAGCATATCACTGAACAATATTTAATTTCAAACTAAATAAAATATTATACAAAACAAAATATTGCAAAGCAGCTTTTCTGTTGATCATAATTACCAATGCATCCACTCTAGTCAACTCTGTTTGCCCAAGTATTGCACGAACATCTCAAGTAATGTTCCCAGGATCTATTTACTGGCCCATCTACTTATGTCAGCATAAAACTAGCATTCTCCATCTTTCGTTTCTTACCACCAATCAATACTGTATTTTTGCCTTTCTCTTAAAATGTTTTGGTGCTTGGCTCAGAACTTAAGGACTTGGAGTTTAAAAAGCAGATTTATTTACTTTTTAAAATCATTGACCAGAGGGTCACAATCTGTTCCTGTACTTATTTGTTAGATGTATAATTTGTTTTGTAGCAAAACGGTTGGCAACAGAACAGTCAAAGGAGTAATAAACAGTAACTAAAAAACTAAAAAAAAATAAAGACCATACATAGAGAGAGTAAACATTAAAATTCACAAGAAGAAAGCAGGATAAAAATCTTGTAGCATTTCCACACCAGATTTGGGGGGGGGGGGGGAAGCAACATGATATATCACAACAGAGCATGGCTGAAACAAAAATATCATCAGAGTCCACTAGGTCCCTATCCTTGGAACTATGCATGTCTGTTTAGCAAGATTGTGCCATGAATGTTGGGAGTGTGTGCTTTCAAAGTACATGTTAATTTTTTGCGACCCCATAAATTTAATGAGGTTTATTTTAGGCAAGGAATACTCAGAGATGGTTTGGCAGTTCATTCATCTTAAATGATAGCATACAGCACCTTGTACCCATTGGTGGTCTCCAGCATATTAGAAACCACGTTTGAATGTTGGACTAGGACTACAGAACAGAATTTGAATCTCTGCTCAACATGAAAACCAGGTGGGTGACTTTGAGCAAGTAAGACACTCATAGGGCTTTATCAGACTAGCACAGTGGTTCTCAATCAGTGGGTCCCCAGATGTTTTGGCCTTCAACTCCCAGAAATCCTAATAGCTGGTAAACTGGCTGGGATTTCTGGGAGTTGTAGATCAAAACATTTGGGGACCCACAGATTGAGAACCACTTGACAAGCATTTTAAAGTGGGCACCCCCACTTTCTTAGTGTCTTCTGCCTCCTGCAGAATTCTGGGAAATGTAGCTTGGGAAGGTGAGGACCTCTCTAGTTCAGAATTGCAAAGGCCTTGTCCTAAACTACATTTTCCAGAATTCTGCAGAAGGAAAAAGATGCTAAGAAAGTGAAGGTGCCCACTTTAAAACACTAGTCTGATAACACCCTTTAGCTGTGTCTACATAGCCATTTAATCTGAGCCAGGATGTGGATTAAAGACAACCAGTTTGCTGTGGAGTGCCTACACAGTCATCCCAGGAACCAACTGGAGGCTGGGATTGTGGCCACAAAGATCAACTGATTGTGAATACTTTGTCCAGCATGATGTGATGAAGCAACATGTTCAGTGCGGATCGGCATTAGATGAAAGCAGGACAAAGAAACAAAGGGAAATTGAGTTTACCATGGGAATGCTGTGATTTCTTCTCCAGGGGGAAAATGTTGATTTACCTTCCAGGTGCTATGTTTCTGGCTCCCCCTCACAAAAAAATGCTTCAGTCTTCACAAGTGCTTTGCATTTTGGTCTCAGATTCCTGATCTGCATAGGAAATATGCTAAATGGCTGCCTCAGATTTTATCAGAATTTCCAGTGAGATTTCTAAGATGCTGTTTGTGACTAGATATATGTTGCAGTACACATTGGAAGTATGCATTTTGTGGACACCCCAACCTTGAGATGGTTTCAAAGTACATTATATAGTCTGAGTAGAAGGTCCCTTAGCCTCAGAAAAACCCTGTGATAGCTCTATTTTAGGGTTGCTAAAAGTCGGAAGAGCTTGAAGGCAGAGATATATTCTCATCTAGAATCATAGAATAAGAGTTGGAAGAAACCACATGGGCCCCTGCCTTGCAGGAAAAGGACAAAGTATCCTTGACAGATGGCCATCCAGCCTCTTTTCAAAAGTTTCTAAGGAAGGAGCTTCCACCACATCTAGAGGCAGAGAGTTCCACTATTGAACAGCTCATACGGTCAGGAAGTTCTTCCTAATGTTCAGGTGGAATCTCCTTTCCTGTAATTTGAACCCATTACTCTGAGTCCTATTTTCATGGGCATCTAAGTACTAACCAGGACTGACCTTGTTTAGTTTACTATTTCAAACAGGTTCTGCTGTGATGACCAAAAAGGTCCTCTTGGCAGATATACTATCCATTGTCATAACACTTACAACCATACTCATGGACTTTTTACAATTTCTCTCAAATATACTTTCAGATTTTGTTAATTTTTGTATAATTGTATAATATTCATTATACAAGAAAAGAATCACATAAAATTAGTTCCATGCAACACATTACTGAAACATGATGTAATATAATGATGAATGTAATATAGAAGCAAAGAGTTGATCCTTGTTCATTTCTGACAATGCACAAGCCATCTCAATATGTCTCTATCCTTTCATAATACCCTGGTACTATTCTTTGCTGACAAAATTCCTAGAAAGGATTTCACACGGAAGCCTGTAGTCTGTTCTGCTTTGAAGGTTTATCACTGACATTGGTTTGATCTGGTGGGTACTATTTGTTGTCTTTTATATGGATGTCTTTTAAACTTATTTCAAACTTATTTCCTCTTATATTTTAATTAACACAGACATTTCTTGTGTGTGGCCCAGGGCTGAAAATGACAATGCAAGATACAAATGGTGTAACACTCTCATTTAGTGTTATTGTAAGAATTATTCTCAAATTAATATTATTGTAAGAATCATTAGCCCTAAGCTGTATTATAATTAAATACATGTTTATGACTGGGCAGAGTACAGTAGATATAAAGTGAAACTAGTTAAGAGTCCAAATTCTAACCTCAGAGGGATTCATAAATATTTGTGTGTTTTGTTTAATTGACGCAGTGCTTGAAGGTATTTGGTGAAGGGAACTAATCTGCATTCCTGCTACATCAAACTAAATAAATAACATTATGAGTAAATTCTCAAAGGAAGCAATAATTCAGCTTCCTTTGGGCTTTTTTTTACCCCAGAGATCACTATATCTGGTTATTTTGTGCAGGTTTCCTATTGGATTTTCATATCATTTACTCTGGCATAGGGTGCATCTGCACTGTAGAATGCAGTTTGGCAAAATGCTGTGGGATTTTTGGGATTTGTTGTTTAGTGTGGCACCAACACTCTTTGGCAGAGAAAGCCAAAGACCTTGTAAATCAGCAACTCCCATGATTCTATAGCATTGAGCCAGGGCAGTTAAAGTGGTGTCAAACTATTAATTTTATAGTGTACAGATGCTTTACTCGACCTGGTATCCACATGCACATAGTCAGCATGACACCTAGAGTCATACAGTTGTATGCCAGTAAGCTTTTCACACCACTGGGAAATTTAGCTCAGGTTTCCTGACAATGATTGCATGACATTGCAGAGGGCTATCTTCTTGCCTTTGAGTTGGGTTGTTTGAATATTTAAAGACCCATACATCTTCTAATTGGGTGGTTTGTACCCAGTCTATATGCACTTATCTAGCAGCATGCCCCAGATAGAGACATATTTCTAAGTAGAGGTTAAACAGAGGTTTAAAATCCACAGTGGATGTGTTGACCACACAAAAAGTTCCAGTATCCATGTTAAGGTAATACCTTTATTTGGTTGCTAACCACCATTCAGTTGACTCTGACTTATGGTGACCCTATGAATGGGTGGCCTTCATGTCATCCAATCATCAAAGCTCTACTCATTTTGACTTCAGGCTTGATTTGCTCTGAGATCCATTTAGTTTATTACTTCTTAGCAGTCTGTAGAATTCTTCTACAACACCATATTTTAGATGAAACTATTGTCTTCCTATCAGCTTTCTTCACTGCCCAACTTTCACAACCAAACATTGCAGTCTCCCTTCTGATTAATGGCTTAGCCAAGATATGGACAATTTTGAAGTATTTCAGCGTCTTCATCATCTATTTATATTATTTGTGGTCATTTTGGTTTCTCAATGTTTACTTGGATAACACTGTGCAGGCCATTCTGTTTTGGCATATTTTTACACTGGAAAGAAGAAGGTATAGTCCTTCAAATGGATTGCAACTTCCATTGTTTCTCACTATTGACTCCGCTGGCCAGGACAATATCAGGGAGCCCTTATGTTTCCCAACTTTAATTTACATGCCTCCAGTGAGTTTTATTTCCAGAAGTCTGCAGTGCAGCAGTCATTTAACTTTGAAGAAGCCTCTGCAGTTAAGAAATTAGAAGAAGACTGCGTCTCGGAAGGGCAGGAATGGAAGAACTAGACAATATCTTGAAGTCTAAAGATATATCATTGAACATTCAATATTGAAGTTAGTGTTATCCATGCCATTGTATTTCCCACTTCTATGAACAATGAACAGTGGGAAAAGCAGTTGGGAAGAGAGTCACATCATTTGAAATGTGGTGGTAGAGAAGAGCTCTGTGGATTGTGTGGACTGCTGAAAAGACAGATAAGCAGGTCCTAGAACAGATCAAGAGCCAATAGTTTTGACATGCCATGATGACTAAACTGGGGCTGTCCTACTTTGGCCATACCATGAGAAGACATGACTTACTAGACAATGCAATAACGTTTGGTAAGGTAGAAGTGAGCAGGACCAAAAGAAGACCTGCTGGGTAGACTCAAGCAAGGAAGCCATGCCTCTGAGATTGCAAGACCAAGCATTGTGGCTGAGGATAGAGAGACTTGGAGGTCTCTCATTGATGGGGTTAAAGCAGGGATGGGCAAACTACTGGCTATTAGGAATCATGGGAGTTGAAGTCCAAAACATCTGAAAGGCCGAAGTTTGCCCATGCCTGGGCTAAAATCAACTTGAGAGCAGTTAACATTAAAAACCTGGAAACACACCAGCATTGATGCCCGTGCTCTCTTTTATAGGACCAGCAGCAAGTACCTGTGGAACCAACAAATCTGGCAGTACTACAATTTGTTGTCGAAGGCTTTCATGGCTAGAATCATTGGGTTGCTGTGAGTTTTCCAGGCTGTATGGCCATGTTCCAAAAGTATTCTTTCCTGACATTTTACCTGCATCTATGGCAGGCATCCTCAGAAATTGTGAGGTATGATAGAAACTAAACAAGTAGAGTTGATATATCTGTGGAATTTCAGGGTGAGAGAAAGAACTCTTGTTTGTTTGAGGCAGGTGTGAATGTTTCAGATGGCCACCTTGAGTAGCATTGAATAGCCTTGTAGCTTCAAGGTCTGGCTGCTTACTGCCTGGAGGAATCCTTTGTTGGGAGGTGCTAGCTGCCCCTGATAGATTCATGTCTGGAATTCCCCTGTTTTCAGATTGTTGTTCTTTATTTACTGTCCTGATTTCAAAGTTTTTTAAAACTGGCAGCCAGATTTTGTTCATTTTCATGGTTTCCGCCTTTCTGTTGAAATTATCCACATGCTTGTGGATTTCAGTGGCTTCTCTGTGTAGATTGACATGGTAGTTGTTAGAGTGGTCCAGCATTTAAATGTTCTCAAATAATATGCTGTGTCCAGGTTGGTTCATCAGGTGCTCTGCTATGGCTGACTTCTCTGGTTGGGTTAGTCTGCAGAGTCCTTCATTTTCCTTGATTCATGTTTGGGCATTGCTGTGTTTCATAGTCCCTATGCAGACTTGTTCACAGCTGCATGGTATACTAACAAATGATTCCCCCAGGCAGGAATCTACCAGGCCTTGAAGGCTTTTCACTGCTAATCAATTAATTGCAACATTGTGTTGTTGAAGGCTTTCATGGCCGGAATCACTGGGTTGTTGTGAGTTTTCCGGGCTGTATGGCCATGTTCCAGACTGGCAGAACTTGGATAAGTGAAAATGTTGGATAATAAGGAGGGATTAAGGAAAAGCCTATTTGTTGTGACTCAGCTGGAACCTCAGAATGACTCTGATGGGGATTATGGGATTCAGATTCAAAATCAGGTTCAAAATGTCCCTGTTGTAGAAGATGAGGAACAGGGAGTTTTTCCTACAGCAGGGAATGATGTTGATGATACTGACACTATTAGACATCAAATTACATTATGATTTTACAAATTAAGAACCAAAATATCATGTTTTACAACAAATTGACAGAAAAAGCAGTTTGATACACGGTAATCATAGAATCATAGAGTTGAAAGAGACCTCATGGGCCATCCAGTCCAACCCCCTGCAAGAAGCAGGAAAATCTCATTCAAAGCACCCCCGACAAATGGCCATCCAGCCTCTGCTTAAAAGCCCCCAAAGAAGGAGCCTCCACCACAGTCCTGGGCAGAGAGTTCCACTGCTGAACAGCTCTCACAGTCAGGAAGTTCTTCCTGATGTTCAGGTGGAATCTCCTTTCCTGTAGTTTGCTGCCCTGCAGTCCTAGTCTGCACGGCAGCAGAAAACAAGCTTGCTCCCTCCTCCCTATGACTTCCCCTCACGTATTTGTACATGGCTATCATGTCTCCTCTCAGCCTTCTCTTCTGCAGGCTAAACATACCCAGCTCTTTAAGCTGCTCCTCATAGGGTTTGTTCTCCAGACCCTTGATCATTTTAGGCGCCCTCCTCTGGATGTTTTCCAGCTTGTCAACATTTCCCTTCAACTGTGGTGCCCAGAATTGGGCACAGTATTCCAGGTGTGGCCTGACCAATTATGTAGTAATTGCTGTATCTATGAATTTAGCACCGAAACATTGCAATTTATTGAAAACATTGACCACAAAAACATTGACTACTAAAAGACAGACTGCACTGGATAATCCAGAACGTTAGATAAGCGAAGGTTGGATAAGTGAGACTCTACTGTAGGCGAGGTTTATATCTCTGTGGAATATCCAGGTGGGGGATGGCAACAATCACACTTGCTTCCAACAGACAAGAGTTCTTTCTCCCACTCTGGACCTTCCACAGATATATAAACCTCCCTTGCATAGTTTCCAACAGACCTCACAACCTCTGAGGATGCCTGCCATAGATGTGAGGGAAAAGTCAGGAGAGACTGCTTCTGGAAGATGGCCACACAGCGTGGAAAAGTCACAGCAGCCCAGTCTCTCTCTCTCTCTCTCTCTCTCAATGGAGCAATGCCTTAGTGAGCGAGGGGCCAGAAGACTCAGGATGGGGAAAGCGACCAGCGAGGACTTTGGGAAGGGAAATAATAGGGGGTGACATTTCCAGAGGCAGCCAGTGAGGTGAGGTGCGAGGAGGAGGAGGCAGAGAAGGCGGGGAGTCAGGCAAGAAGGCAGGCGGGCGAGCGGGAAGCCCTCCCCTTCGCGTTGGGAGGAGGAGGAGGAGGAGGAGGTGGCGCGGCTGGAGGTGCTGCCGACAGAGAAGCAGCAATACGGGTATCGGAGGGAGGGTAAAAGCCCAGAGGAGCCGTGGAAGAGCTGGGAAGGGAGAGCAAGGCAACAGCAGCAGCGGAGGCTCGCCTTCTGCTCCAGGCAGCAACATCAGCCAGGCGCGCTGCCCGCTCCTCCTTCCGTGCCTGGGCTCCTCTGTCCGGGGGTCTCGGCGTGGCGGAGAGGGGCGGCGTGGGGCCAGGCACACGCTCCAGGACCCGCCCCCGCTGCTGCCACCCCCGCTGCCTGGATGCCCGAGGCGCCTGGGGAGCCGGCGGCACTCCGCAGCTGGAGGAGGAGGATTGCGAGGAGGGAGCGGCGCCCTGGCCATGGCTTCCAACTTTAACGACATCGTCAAGCAGGGCTACGTGAAAATCCGCAGCAGGAAGCTGGGGGTGAGTGTGTGTGGATGGGTGAATGACTGAACGGGGCTGAAAGGGAAGGAGGGGAGGCAACAGCGAGGCGCGCTTTGTTCTGTCTGCTCACCTTCGCGGTCTGTCTGTCGCTGCCTGGGGGGCGTCGGAGGGGGTCTCGCTGCTGGGAGAGAGAGAGAGTCGCTTGGTTCTCCCCAGGCTTTCCTCGCCCAAGGGACGGGAGAAAGGCTGCCTCGCCCGCCCGCCAGCCTCCCAAGCCAGCCAGTCCTTTCCCCTTCTCCAATACCATGCATTTCAGCGGGACTTGCCTCCCGAGGAAGCCTGTGGCTCTTTCCCAATATCAAGCCTGGCTCCATCCTGGTTTCCGACTCTGCTTCAGAAACACCCCCCTCAACAGCACAGTTGGCTTTGGGGCTCTGATATTTTAGACTGCGCTCCTTGAATGCTCTTACTAAAGGGAGAAGTTCCTCCTAAAACTCCACTATGTTCTGTTAGTCATGGGAAGTTCTGTGTTGGAAGTCTGACCCAGGGCCCTCCCACACTATAAGCCCTATAACCCAGAATATCAAGGCAGAAAACCCCACAAATATCTGCTGAGTCCACACTGCCACATATCCCAGATCAAAGCAGATAATGTGGGATTTTATTCCTCTGTGTGGAAGGGACCCCGGTTCTAACGTTGGTGGGGTTCAAGGGGCTCTTTGATTGTACCTGAACTGTAAATCCCAGGAACTACAACTCCCAAATGTCAAGGTCTGTTTTCCCCAAACTCCACCAGTGTTCACATTTGGCCATATTGAGTATTCATGCCATGTTTGGTA
The DNA here is from genome assembly GCF_035594765.1 of Anolis carolinensis. Classification (NCBI taxonomy): domain Eukaryota; kingdom Metazoa; phylum Chordata; class Lepidosauria; order Squamata; family Anolidae; genus Anolis; species Anolis carolinensis. Next base: position 67,250,213 of record NC_085844.1, read on the forward strand.
CAGATTCATCACTATTTGAGTCCACAGTGCTCTCTGAATGTAGGTGAACCACAACTCCAAAACTCAGGGTCAATGCCCACCAAACCCTTCCAGTATTTTCTGATGGTCGTGGGAGTTATGTGCACCAAGTTTGGTTCAATTCCATCATTGGTGGAGTTCAGAATGCTCTTTGATTGTTGGTAAACTATAAATCCCAGCAACCACAACTCCCAAATGTTAAAGTCGATTTTTGCCAAACTCCACCACTGTTCACATTTAGGCATATTGAGTATTCATCCCAAGTTTGGTCCAGATCCATCATTGTTTGAGTCCACGGTGCTCTCTGGATGTAGGTAAGCTACAACTCCCAAATTCAAGGTCAATGCCCACCAAACCCTTCCAGTATTTTCTGATGGTCATGGGAGTTCTGTGCACCAAGTTTTGTTCAATTCCATCATTGGCGGAGTTCAGAATGCTCTTTAATTGTAGGTTAACTATACATCCCACCAGCTACAACAAAATCAACTCACCCCCCAAACCCACCAGTATTCAAATTTGGCCGTATTAAGTGTTTGTGCCAAATTTAGTCCAGTGAATGAAAATGCACCCTGCATATTAGATATTTACATTACAATTCATAACAGTAGCAAAATTACAGTTGGGAAGTAGCAACGAAAATAATTTGATGGTTAGGGGTCACCACAACATGAGGAACTGTATTAAGGGGTCACGGCATTACGAAGGTTGAGAACCACTGTCCTAAAGAGATCTGCCCACGATTGAGTTGAGTGTGGATCTGCCCACTTTCCATTGCAGACACTCAGTTTTCTTTTGGAGTGCCTTCCCTTTCAGTTCTTTTTCCAAACCCTCTTCTGCTCCCCCCCCCCTAAGCCAGCTGTCAAAAGGTCCGGGCTCTGTGTCAACTCTGTGGGGAAGCCTCTGAGTCTCCCACCCTGATGTTTGTTTTAACAAACCTTATCTCTCTCATATCATAACATGTTATCGCCAGAACAGAAGCACTTGCTGATTCTGGAGAAAGGAAAGCAATGTGTAAAAGGGAAATATTTGAAAGTATTGGGTGGAGCTGTGAGAATGTTGGAAGGGAAGCAGGAGAAAGGTGTTTGGGTCCCATGTCTTCAGGATAAGTCTCCCTGATGGGAACAATGCAGGTTGATGTTAGGCTAGTACTTTGAAAAGTTGGCAGGTTGAGTACTGATACTGCTCCCTGAGTGTCTAAAGATCAGTTTACAGAGGTGAGATTGCAATTGTACTCTTGTTTGTTTGTGTGTTTGTTTGTTTTCACTCAGCTCCTAGTATTCCTGACCCTTGGTCAGTAGGCCAGGGCTTCTGGGAGTCAAGTCCAAAGTATCTGCAGCACCAAAGGCTGACAGCTTTATTGATTTCAACACAAGGTTTGAAGCATTTGGAAAGGGATTGGGATAAACAATGAAAAAGGATGTGTTGTCAAAGGCTTTCATGGCTGGAATTACTGGGTTGCTGAGAGTTTTCCGGGTTGTATGGCCATGTTCCAGAAGCATTCTTTCCTGACGTTTCGCTCATATCTATGGCAGGCATCCTCAGAGGTTGTGTGGTCTGTTGGAAAACTATGCAAGTGGGGTTTATATATCTGTGGAAGGTCCAGGGTGTCTGCTTGAGGCAAATGTGAATTGTGCAATTGGCCACCTTGATTAGCATTGAATGGCCTTGCAGCTTCAAAGCCTGGCATCTTCATGCCTGAGGGAATCCTTTGTTGGGAAGTGTTAGTTGGCCCTGATTTTTTCATGTATGGAAATCCTCTGTTTTCTGAGTGGTGTTCTTTGTTTATTGTCCTGGTTTTAGAGTATTTTTAAATACTGGTAGCCAGATTTTGTTTATTTTCATGGTTTTCTCCTTTCTATTGAAATTGTCCACCTGCTTGTGGATTCCAATGGCTTCTCTGTGTGGTCTGACATAGTGGTTGTTAGAGTGGTCCAGCATTTCTCTGTTCTGAAATAATATGCTATGCCCAGATTGGTTCAAGAAGTACTGTACTGTGGCTGACCTCTCTGGTTGGATTAGTTTGCAGTGCTTTTCATGTTCCTTGAGTCGTGTTTTCACCATTCACAGGTGCCTCAAGCAGGCAAGAGTTCTTTCTCCCACCCTGGACCTTCCACAGATATATAAACCCCACTTGAATAGTTTTCCATCAAACCTCACAACCTCTGTGGATGCCTGACATAGATGTGGGTGAAACATCAGGAGGGAATGCTTCTAGAACATGGCCTTACGGCCTGGAAAACTCACAGCAACCCAGTGAAAGAGGAGTCTCCTATCTTTTGATACTTCTTTATGCCTCGAAACTGTTGCATGTCAACAGAGGCTTTCATATATGAATTGACATGTGTTGACCATAATTAATTTTGCCTGGTTTTGCTCTAGAACAGTCTGTTTGTTAGGAATGTGTACAGAAAAGGGGTCATAGAGGCGATCAGCCATGCTGGAAGCCAGTGTTAGAAATGAAACTGTGCTAATGAACCTCGGAATTAAGGGTTAATCAGATTTACGGCCAAACAACAACTGTCTGAGATTTGATATACCCTGTAATGATAGAACCAGTCCTGAATAACACAATGAGCACATTGTCAGCCCATACTGGAAGGAGAACACTACTAAAAATCAAGGAAGGTTTGTGATACCTGAAACAATACTTGCTTTGCATTTTCGTGTGAAAATGTACCTTTTCAACAAAAAAATTAATGGTTACTATCGTTAACATGCAAAATAACCGTCTTTTTGTTTTGCTTTGTTCTCTTTGTTTAGGAGCCACTTTGGGTTCATGGGGGAAAGCAACATGATGTTACTTGATCTGTGTTCGTTCTTTGCTAGTGGAAGGAATGTTTCTCATGGGAACTTAAATTCTTCTACCACCAACTTACACTCCTCATCCCAGCTATTGTCTCTGATAGGAAAGGGGATAGTCTACTTTGATAAATGAACCTTTTTAAAAATCCTATTTCCTGTTCACTAAGTTATATGTGTTGCTTTTCATGGATAGTGTTTGATGGTGAAAGATGATCTTGTGCAAAAAGATTAACTTTTAAATCTGAAATGAAATCACACATTGGTTGTAAGGTATTGTAGTAAATATAAAAAGAAAAAGGTTTACTTGGCATTCAGATTCCTGTGCTAGATATAGAAATGTTTGTTCTCTGCGTTGACAGTCATCAAGTTGTTAACTAAGTTTTACACTCTATTGAAAACCGTCTTAAGAACTGTCAATAGGGATATACATAAACATACACATATACACTCACAGATATACGCACACACATACCCTTTTTCCCGAAAATAAGACCTACTCTGAAAATAAGCCCTAGCATGATTTTTCAGGATTTTTGAGGATGCTCAAAATATAAGCCCTACTTCAAATAAGCTCTAGTTATAGTTCATAGAAAAGTCAATTTAAACAGTCTCCAGGCAGCTATATGTAGGCCCTAATGAATCCTTTGGAACAAATATTAATATAAGGCCCCTTATTTTCAGGGAAATTGTATATATCATTCATCATAAAAAAGCTTTTGAAAAAATCAGTTGAATTGAGTAGTACAGAATTATTATGTTCAAGTTCAGACGACACTGATAACTCACACAGGTTCATATGAGCTCTGAATTAGGTTAGAATATACATAGCAATCTACATAAATCTTTATGTTGAATTGAAAGGATGATGGAAATTGCCAGTTCTCTGCTACATTTCATGTTCTTCATACCCTGTTTTATCTCAGAAGCTGCTCTCTTATCACACTTTTCACTACAGGTACAGACAATTACTTTCTTCAGTTATCTTCCAGGAGTATAAATTCAGAGCTCTGTATGTTGCAAATGAAGGTGGAGGTCGTGGAATGAAGAACTTGAGGTTGGAATCCTGTAATTCAGGGATTTGATACAATAAGGCAAAATGATAATTGTTTGGCCAGTGTCTCCATGGCTCTGTTGTGTTATTACTCCCATTGTTGTTTCGGAGCCCCCAGTGGTGCAATGGGTTAAACCCTTGTGCCGGCTGAATTGCTGATCAAAAGGTCCATGGTTTGAATTTAGAGAGCGGGGTGAGCTCTTGTCTTTCAGCTCTAGCTTCCCATGCGCAGACATGAGAGAAGCCTCCCACAGGATGATAAAACATCAAAAAACATCCAGCGTCCCCCTGGCCAACGTCCTTGCAGACAGCCAGTTCTCTCACACTAGAAGTGACTTGCAGTTTCTCAAGTTGCTCCTGACACGAAAAAAATCCTATTGTTGTTGTTAATTACCATCATGTGGGCCATCATCATCATCATCATCATTGTATTTGTTTTGATGACAGCCCTGTGAACAAGACACCTCCAAGTCAACCTGTTATGAATAGCTCTGCTCATGTGTTGTAAATCCAGGGCCACGGCTTCCTTTAGGGAGTATATCCACCTGTAATGTGGACTTTCTCTTTTCCTACTGCCTTCTTCCTTACTGAGCATTATTGCCTTTTCTAGTAAGGCATGACTTCTTATAATATGTGCAATGTACAGCAGTCTCAGTGTAGTCATCTTGGCTTCTAGCAAAAGTCAAGCGAGATTTGCTCTTTGACCCATTTATTTGTCTTTTTGGCATTTCACGATTTTCCTCCAGCATTACATTTCAAATGAGTTGATTCTCTTCCTATCAGCTTGCTTCACTGTCTAGCTTTCACGGTCAAACAGAAATCAGGAATAGAATGCCATGGGCAATCTTGACTTTGATATTCAATGATAATTCTTTATGCTTAAGATTGATGTCTAACTCTTGTCTAGACCTTGTCTCTTATTAAGCTTCTTACTTCTCTCAGTAAACTTAATTTGTGATGTAACTCTTATGCCTAGATGGGTGGCCTAGGTTTAGTGTCAAATTACGTTGCTCCTTTTTAAAATTTGGGAACAGCATACAAATAAGCTATCATGCAGTGTTTCTAGCACAGGTTAGAATCATAGGTATTTTAGATTTTGGGGAGAGGGGGGGTTGGAATATTTTCATATACATAATGAGATATCTTGGAGTGAGGACTCAAATTCAAATAAAAAAATCATGTATGCTCTACATATCTTATGTATATAGCCTAAAAGTAATTTTATACACCACATTTTACATTGATCAATCAGAAAGAAAAGTTGTCACTATCTTAGCCACCCATGTGGACAATTTTGGATTTTGGAATATTTCAGATTTCTGGGTAAAGGATGCCCAATCTGTACTTCTTTTTTGCTCTACTATACACAAATGGAATGTGTTCATATTAATTTGGCCACGTTTAGACCCATTTAAGTTAGTGAGAAAACTTCACTGTGTTTAGCATCAGGCTCATTGAAATTTTGTGAAACATAAATATGACTATTGTGTCTGGATCGAATCCAGTGTCTATAGTGTTTATATGGAAAATAAAATTTTGTTTTCCACGTGGCTATGTACTGCAGTTGTGGCACAAAACATTGGGATATTTACTGTCAGTTTTGTACATTGCTTGGGTAAGTTATCAATTCTATTTGCAATGATTGGTATGGCACAGGTTATATAGACTTTTTGAACCTCCTACGTTGTTGTAGTTCAGCCTCTGATAGTGTCTGATGTCAGTGGGGATGCTGGGGTTTCTGGACTTGGGTCTGATGGCAATGGGGATGTTGGTTTTCTTGACAGGCCTGGCTTTGAGCCTGAGGTTTCTCTTGAACAAAGTGAGGATGTTCAAGGCCAAATTCCTGAGAGAGGCCCTCAGCAGGCTTTTTCTGAGAATCAGTCTTCTGAGGATGATTTCTCAGGTGCATAATTTAATGAGTTTGAAGATAGACAACAAGACTTTTGTAAACAAAGGGAGAGTTCCCAGGTCTGTCGAAGTTCAGCCTGTTTCGGGGAAGAAAGGGAAAGTATATCTTTATCTGGTGGAAAAGTGAAACAGAATGTGTTCTTTTCATTGCATGAGACAGGAAAGGCTTTATAAGAGACAAGAGAAAGATTTTTACTTCAGTGTGGTCAATGTTGATTTTTCATGTCAGTCTTGCTTCTAAGTGGATTTCTAGTTTCATGGTTCCAGTCTTGCCAAATTCCTGTTCTGTGAATCCAAGTGGATTTCTAGTTTCATGGTTCCAGTCTTGCCAAATTCCTGTTCTGTGAATCCAAGTGGATTTCTAGTTTCATGGTTCTAGTATTGCCAAGTTCCTGTTCTGAGTATTGGGATTTTATGCTGCCTTGTTCTTGTGGATTTTGCAACCTTGTTCCTTGTGTTTATCTTCGTGCCTTGAAATTCATGGACTAATGGTCACCTTTTGAAGATACCTTTTTGGACTATACTGTTTATATAATTTTTATTGCTTGGCTTTCATATATTCTTCAATAAACTGCTTGCTGTTAATGCTCAATTGGTGTGGTGGTGTTTAAGGTCAGAGGAGTTCCAGCTCTCAGATACAACACACATGTGATCAAAATGATTTTCAAACAGGCCAGAACAACCTGTGGCCCTCCAGGTATTTGGGACTCCAACTCCCAGAATTCCTAGACAGCTTGTCCAATGGTCAAGAATTCTGGGAGCTAAAATCCAAAACATCTAGAGGTTTTGCAGGCATTTTTTTTTTTTTTAGAAAACAGGAATATACTTTTCTGGAACAACTGCCCTAGAAACAAAAATCTCACTGGAGTAAAAGTTAGATAAACTGATATATCCTGTTCTTTTCTTGTCTTTTAATTTTTGATTTCTCAGTGTGACTCCACTGATGTTTGTTGTTATTCTTTCTTTTCTTTCCATCACCATCATTAGCATAATCATCATATGACTATGGATTTTCAGCTCATTTCCTTTGATCTCTCAATTAGGGACAAGATGTCAGGATTTTATCTTTCTTGGGTTTTAATTCTAGTGTGTCATTCCCCCTTTCCTTTCTTCTTTCCTTTCCCTGACTTGGTGACTTGACTAGTTGTATGATTCACATCTAATTGTTTTGTACTGTCAGTAGAGATACAATTTCTAGAAGTGAAAGGGGGAATTCTCATTAAGGCATAAAGCCAGCTTTTCATCTATTTTATAACAAGAATAATAGCAATAAGGCTGCATATTGTAATACCATGTGTTGTGGTTAGTTTCAAATATTTCATTATAATGAATGTAATGTCATCAACACAAGCCAGTAACCTCTCCCTTTTTAGAATGACAAGAGTAAGTATATTCTATTTCATAATAACCTGTTCGTAAAAGCCAAGAGCTAGCCAGAAATACAGAATTTGTATTTAAGGCATTGGTGCATGTGACTAAATTATGCCTCCACTAGTGAGCAGTTGCTATCTACAGTGGTCTGCTTGTAGCCTAAATGTTTTATATGCATCTGTGAAAAACCGATGAGCATTTTGACTTGCCCTGATAAAGTAATAGGATTAGATAGCCTTCTGCCAGATGTGTTCCACATCACTGATGTTCATTCATATCCACAGCATGGAATAAGTTTCTCCTGACTTCTGGATCTCATGGTGAACTTACATTCCCGTTTTCAGCATGGAGTTTGTACAACGGAAATGCATGTGTTGCAAATACAATGTTTATCAGTAATTCTGCAATTTGTGAATTCTGATTTAACATCATGTAGCAAGTGTGAATCTCCATCCCAGTTCCAGTAATAATTCTCAGCAAAGGAGCATTTTTTGTTTTGTTTTTGGGTTAAATAACAATTCTTAATATTTCCCTGCTAGGCATGAAGAGGACACAGACAGCAAACTGCATGCTTAAATGATGCTGTTATCTCAAGGGACAATATTTTATATATTTATACAAATGTGCTCCCCTTCTCAGTAAGATAAGAGAGGCCATGTGAAATGTAAAATTCTACAAGTGGTTGGAAGCTTATCGCACTGCTAATATATGTTATCTTTGCCCTGGATGCTGTGCTTCTCTCTGAAGGAAGGATGTTCAAGGCTAGAGGAAAAATAATCATAACTGACCTTTGAAACATTTTCCTATCTTGACAGTGCTGTTAATTCTGAGAGTGCTTTGGGGTGGTTGGAATTCCAGTTCCAGACCATCCCTGTACACCTGATATGAGGGAGTTTTTTTTTTTAAAAGCTGCATTTATCTAGCTTTTATCAGCACCATTCCTGTTGGTATTTGGCTGGATTGTAACTACTCCTAAAATAATGTGCTAAACCGAATTTCACTGTCAGACAATGACTTGGGAAGCAATCACTAAATCTCTGAAGGCTGAAGAAGACTAGAATTATTATGGCTGCAGGTGAACTTGAGGCAAGGCCAAGATGACACTTGCTTAATTAGTTCAGCAGAAAGATGGAAGAGGGAAAGCCATTATTGGGGAGCAGGGATTTTGGCACTTTTGTGCTTTAAGTTTAATGCTGGTTTTAGAGATGAAATTTCAGGCTGTGCTCAATATTACTTTATTGTGGCATGGTAGTATCTCTTTTTTTGTGGAATAGAAAAAAAGATCTCTCTTCGAATTTGTACGGATGTATAGACAAAATAAGGTTTTGGAAGATGTCTTTTTTGAGATATTGTTAGCTATGCCCTAAAGATGAAGCTAGAAGAAAGGGAAAAACTCTCTGCAGCTACAGAAAGCAAACATGTCTTGGAGAAATGTGATACACAGGGTTTTCTTTCTACAGTTCAACAAAACTGTGTACTTAAAAGAAGGATGACCATCCAGGCTCTGTTTCAACAGGTGCAGTCCTAGCAAAGTAGAACAAGATACCTTTGCAATCATTGTCTGAGAAATCTCCTAGGTTTGTTCATCCTGGGTTTTGCCTCAAGCAGATTTCAGCAGAGTGAGTGATTTCATTTACTTTGAAGTACATTTTGGCTAGGAAATCAACCAGAGAAGAATGATGGATTCATCAAGCACAGTTGATACCCAAAACCCAATAAAAGAGCAATAGACAACAAAATACATTTTGGAAACCAAAACACAATTAAATAAAAATGAAAATGACTTTTTCTGGGTATAGACATGTCTAGTGTAGAGAAGACAAAAAAAACAGAGCACTTCTTCAACTGAGGAACAGTGATATTATAGGGCAGATTTCTCAGCTCAATTTCAGTCATTTATATCTGTGGTTCTCAGTATTTTATCTTCAGGTGTTTTGGACTTCAGCTCCGAGAATTCCTGATAGTTGACCAAGCTAGTTGAGGCTTCTGAGAGTTGAAGCCCAAAATACCTGGAGGACCACAGGTTGAGAACCACTGATCCACATCCCTAACCTATGGATTAGGGAAATATTGGCTGACCAGAGAATGCTCTGTTAATACATAACTTTTAGTTATGTATATTATTATCTGTTAATGCCCTGCCCAGCTTCCCAGGCAGGTACGTTGTGACGACTGGCGCGTCCCACCCACCATCCTCTCATCAGAGGTTGTTCTTCCCAGGAGTCCCTGGGCCCTGTGGATTTTGGCGCGCTCAGCCAGGCAACCAGTCAAGGGCTTTCTCTGGTCAGCTGCGTGCTGGCCTTACTTTGATCCACCTGTGCAGAGGCACACAGATGCAGGCCAGCACTAGTGGCCAGTCGCCTCTCAGCTGTCCTTTCCATCCCCCCATTTATTTATTTTTTCGTGTCAGGAGCAACCGGAGTTGCTTCTGGAGTGAGAGAACTGGCCGTCTGCAAGGACGTTGCCCAGGGGACGCCCAGATGTTTTGATGTTTTTACCATCCTTGTGGGAGGCTTCTCTCATGTCCCCGCATGGAGCTGGAGCTGATAATATCCCCCCATGATATTGTATGGTTGTGTGCACTTATTGTTCTATTTCTTAGCATATTCTCTTGTCACGTGGCATGAGCCCTGGATCCGGTTTGCATACCTCCCCACTTCATCAGGAGTGTCCTGGTGGTGTAGTGGTGGGGCAGTACCGGTGTCCCAGACCGGAAGTGGTCGACTCACTGCCAGGGACCCCTACTATTGTGAAGCGTCATCAGTCAGCCTTGGGCTATCGGATTTTTGATCTAGGACCCATACATGGCTGCCAAACCTGTTTTCATTGTAACCAATAAACAAGTTGTGGCTTAATTTGGTGCTTAATTTTTAAAATCATAACCTTATTTGATGTTTAATAGGCTTCTCCTTAATCCCTCCTTATTATCCAACATATTCGCTTATCCAACATTCTGCCAGCCCGTTTATGTTGTATAAGTGAGACTCTACTGTACATGTTTTAATCACTACACATGGGAACTGTAAATACATATTTTGCAGTAGGGACTGGGACACCTTTTTACTGAGACAATAGACAAAGGAGAAGGGTTGTATTTGAATGTTATCCAAAAGTGTTCTATCAGATCTAGAAAGGGAACATTTGGATACCACTTCAGACTACAAAATGTCTTGGGTGCGCATATGTATAACAAGGGATGATTCCTGCTGATATTATGGAGAGAACAAACAATTACTGAACTAGATGGAACAGTGATTTCATCAGGCAGCTCCCTGTAATATAAGTGCTTAATATAACATGCAAGGTGCCGTTTCCTTTCTGAAGTATTGGAGGATAGAAAACTTGCTTTCAAGGCATAAAATAGGTAGACCTGCTTACAAACAGCAAAACTCATAACCTTTATTTTGTTTTCTTCAAACAGAAAAATCAGAACTCTATAGTAAAATAGAGAAGGAGGCCTGCATTTTGTGGTATAAGTTGAGCATACCTTATGTGTACTTTGAAAATACGCCAAAACAGTCTACAAAGGTGTTTGTGATAGTGACACTATGCTTTCTGATGGTTCACTGTACACAAACTTTGTTTTATGAATACAATTACTCAAAATATTGTATTAAATTACCTTCAGGCTGTATATGTGTAGGCTGTATATGAAACATAAATGAATTTCATTTTTAGATTTGGTTCCCACCTCCAAGATGGCTCATTATGTATTTATATGCAAATGCAAGTATTCCAAAATCTAAAACACATCTGGTCTAAAGCATTTTGGATAATAGCTACTCAACCTGTAACAATGTAACATATCACTAACAGTTCCATATTATATAATTTGAATATTGCGTTCTTTTTAAAAGACAAAGTCCTTATGTTCAAAGTATGTAACACACTTTACTCTGGTCTAAATATAAACAATAAAAATGAGGTGGACTTTTGCTTGTCTGTAAATAAGATGGGAAGTTTAAATGGTCCCTACAATAATTGATGCTTGTTGTAACGTAAAGAGAGAAACAAAATAGCTTTTCCCTCTCTGTTTCAGGCAGATGGCCAATCTATTATAGAGATTCTTCCAGTGTTTTTGTTATATTCCATATTACTTTATTACTGAGTAAACTTTGGCTAGGAATCAACTTAAAGTTGTCTGGATTTAATGCAGCTTAGGGACAATGAGTTGAATGATATTAGGGTGTTTTAGTAGCAAGAGGAATGCATTGCTAATTTTCTGTATAACAAATTAAAAATTAATTTAGACCCAATAGAAGCCTATATATGGTTGCTTTCTCTTTTTGTTTTAATGTATAAATCCCATTTCTTATGAAAATATTAAATAAATCTAGCTACAGTAAATCCACTGAATTCAATGAACACTACTTAAGCTGTAGCTAATTTAAGTCCTGTTGATTTCACTGTGTCTATTCTTTGTTGTCGCTATGTTCTGTAAAGTTATCTTTGATTTATGATACTCCATGAATGAGAAGCCTCCAGGAGATCCTGTTATTAACCATCCTGATCAAATCTTGCCAATTGAGAGCTATGGCTTCCTCGATCGAGTCAATCCACTTGCAGTGTGGTCTTTCCCTTCTATTACTGTATTTTTACAGAGTTATGTTTAATTATGATATATCAAAGGTCTGTCCTACCTATGGATAATCCTAGCTTTTGGATATAAAATAAGAGAAATACTGTTTTTCTGTGGTTTATTTGTTGAGCTTTTTATTTAAGGTCTTTATTTAAGCAAAAAGATATTGCAGTATGACCCCCCAACAGGGGAAACATCCCATGACCTTGCATGGATATGTGAAATTGTTGGCTACTGTAAAATTTAATGAACAAACAACGTCCAAAGAAGCATATACTAGATTCATGCTGGTGTGTTGTGTAATTTCATCTTCTGCAAGAACTGTGGGTTTGGAGCCCAGCATATCTTGCTTCCCAAAAGGCCAGATGAGACACAGATGGATAGGAGGCAAAGTTAGAGATTTATTTTCAATGGCCAAGAGAATGTTAGTGGAGAAAACACTCCAAAGAACTGATATGCCACAATTGCGTATGCAGAGACAATTATTATTATATTTGACAGCTATTCAAGATTTCCACACTAGCCTTCGATTAGCTCAGAAATTGCCTAGGAAGGATCCAGTTTGTGGTTGGTCCAGAATTTCCACCAATGTTACTACTGGTTGGCCTTCCTGGTGGCAGGAAATGTAAATAAACTTTCATTGGATTATTTTGAAGTGTATAGCCATTTATTGATCCCTCCCCCCAAGAGAGGTGGAATCGGAAAAGAATATGGTGTGGCAATTGATAATGGGCTTAATGTCCTGGCTCTGGTGGATACAGTGGTGTTAGTCCATATAAACTATGGGTGATTAGGATGATGGCTATCTCAGTGGGTTGGGGCATAGGAGAAGAAATGTTCCCAGATCATATCAGGCAAAAACAGAGAATAGCACCCAGGAGTTCTGGTGCAAGCCCATTGTATGCTCCGTCTGAGTCTCCCAGTTCATTGTAAAAGGATTATGAGAAATTGAGGGATAATTTCCTGGAGTGTTGGGCAACATTCCAAAGCAATCCATGAGGCGTTACTACAGGCAAAACAGGCTCACTGTATGTCTCAATGAAGCCGTGTATCACAATTCATAATTTGAGTCCAATTTTTGATAACAAGAGGACTTAGGAAATGCCTTCAGAGGACACCACTCTAGGTATCACTAGGTCTTCCAGTGTGACTCTACAATCCCCTTCCAGTAGAAGCATACCATACAATTGCCTGGAGGACATAGGAAATGCTTAGAGAGGACATATTTTATCAGATGTGGGTAAATGAACTATGGATAAATGCTCCGTGGATATGGAAATCATATTGTATAAAAATTTAAAAATTAAAAAGAGCTAGTTAAACAAATTATCCAATTTTCTTTGGAATATATCTACCCTAAAATGCTCAAAACTACTTTTTGAATGATAGCATTTGCAGATAATTTCCTTTTTTATACAGTTGCTCTTTCTCTCTGTTAACTTTTAACCTAAATAATTGATCCTTGTATGCAACTAAATGTTAGCATAGATGAATTCTTTCATAGAAGTGAATGGGAAAGATTGTCTAGCTGAAAAATGTTTCCTCCATAGATGTAGCTCTCATGTCAGCAACAGTCTACTAATGAAACCATAAGATTTTTAAGAAGCACAGCAGAACATAGGTTTATATGGATCCAAAAATGTTATGCTTGATTTCTACTACTTAGATTTTTAAATGGGATACTAAATTACAAACTTTGACATTATTATGAAAATTTATTTCAAAAAGATTTAGATTCCCAAAATCCTAAATATGCAGAATTGGATTCAGACTTGGTTATACTCAGAAGATATCCATTGAGATCAGTGAGATTTAAAACATGCTTGATTTGTCCCATTGGTTTCAGGAGGCCTATTGTCTGGAGCAAACCCACTGTTTTTAACGTGTTGTTATCCAGCTGAATAGCTTGTTGTCCATTGATGTTCCACATGGCTCTAATTTTATTCTAAATGATCATTAGGACTGATGGGGAGTTTCAATCCAGGATTAAGCAGAGGGTAGTATATTTCTCATTGGTTTTCCTATATGAAACAATTGGGAGGGGTTCTCCAGACATCATGATTTATCATCAACCTCTAAATGACATCTAGATTACCTAAATTACACTTATTGGAATAATATTCAGTTAGTTTTTGTCCCTTCACCAAATACTTCACTGTTAGAAATGTACTAGGCTAAAGCATTTCTTTTCTTGAACAGTAGGAATGGGCAACATAGTAATTCCAATAGTAAAATTTTGCCCAGCTGCTGAGCATACCTGCTATCACCTAAGGCATAGTACAACTGTAACTGAAAGTCATTTTTTCTACTTTTGATTGGAAGCAAATATGGCATCTGTGAAATGTGTGTTGCTTGTTTAGATGAGAGTCACATTTTGTGGAAGTTGCTGGCAGCATAAGTGCCTTATGAAAGTGTGGAAGCACTTTTTTCCTGCTGGAATACCAAAACCTGGTATTTCAGGGGTTCTTTGATCTGCTCAAATAGATATGGTGGACCATACGTTGCTCACCAGCCTAATCATTGGATACTGATTGTAATTTGGGAGTAGTGTAATGGAAACACTTTCCAGCTTCATGCCAATTTTTTCACCTTATACAGTGTCTGAATGAACAGATTGCACATATTACCTGCAGTACACAGTTTTGCTTCATTAGCTGTGATAAGCATTCTTTGCCTGTGTTTTGTATCTTATTTTTTTCCTCCCAACATGGCACAGATGGAGCTTGAGGCAGTTGATTTGCATAACTGTAGTCAGTTCACCATGCATATGTTTAGTTTATGCAGGTGAACCAACACAGAAATGGTTGTATGGATTGAATAAAGGAACCTCCTCTCTCATGTGAAATTATTCTTATTTGTATTGTTGCTCTAATTTTATTTCATCAAAAAGACTGAAATACGACAATGTTCAGTGAATGAGGAGCAATAATGGTAAAGTGTTTGCTGTAGCCTGTCTAGAAATGTGTGTTACTGTTATGTGCCTTCAAATTGTTTCTGAAGAATGGTAATCTTAAAGTGTGCTCTTTGCAAGATTTATGCAGATGAGGTTGCCCTTGTTTTTCTCTGAGACTGAGAGAATGTGACTTGCATATGGTCACCCAATGGATTTCCATGGCCAAGAGGGGATTCAAACCTTTGACTCCCTGAGTCTTAGTCCACTTGTATGTACTATTTAGCACCTCTTTGAAATAAAAGGAAAAATTCCCACCAGTACTTTGATTTCTTACCTGTGAGCCCTGGTGCCACTACAAATCACTGACATTATGCTTTAGCCCTCTGCCTGCATTTGGCCATTAATTGACTATTTATTCAGCACCATTACATGGACAGCTATTCCACCTAATTTGGTAGTCATGCAAACCCTCTCCATTTTGTGAACATCTGTGGTTACCTATGAGTAAGCTTCTTATTTATGTATTTGTTTTGATATTTATATCCCAGTAAAGCTTGTAACATAGCGCCTTTGGAGTTCACATCATACAGTTTTTGAAAAGTATTCTGGCAATGTCACATTATGACAGAGTAACTGCTCTGACATCTGTTCTTTCATTATCTGTGAGCAGAAAAATAATTTAACCAGCGTTAAATGGATGTCCCTTTCAACGTGTCAACATTAATTATGCTAACATGTTTTAATCAAAACGGTGGCTTTTGTTAGCATGGTTTTTCTTCTAAGAGCAGATATTGTTCAAGGATTTAGTTAGAAACAAACAGCATTTATGTATTTTAAAATAGAGAAGTTCAGATTATAATTTGTCTTCCACATCTGTTGCAAATTTTATTGTTCATAAATTTGATCAATATGTTTTCTATAGGTGTTCTCTGAGGTAAAATGTAATTTTTTTATTTCCAGTTTTTCACTTTCAAAGGGATCTTGCACCATGAAAGCAGAGGGCCCACTGTACATAAGTCTGCTAGTGTATGTGTCATTGCAAAGACAGACAGCTTTGTAAATAGTTATCTTTCTGTAGAGTGCTTTCTAAATTCTAGGCTTACCTGCTTGTACAGAAACAGGAAACACAACATCAATCAGATCCAATAAATTGTTTTGCCCTTTGTGCCAACATGGAAAGATTTTATGTCTTTGACTAATGCTAGAGCTAGATTGAGTGCTAGTATAATAGATGCAATCCCATATAATTTTGTTTACTCCTAATTTTATTTTACTCCTAAATGCGACCTCCAGAGAATTATTATGAATACCTTCGTTCCACCAGGCATGAAAGGTGCAGAACCTGAAAATGTGCCTGACTGAATAAAACAACTATATACAGTGATAAGATTTTTTTATTATTGAACACCTCAAGTAGTGTGTGTATGTGTGTGTGTTTGGGGGGGGGGGGTAAGGCAAATCACCACTTCTGTATGTTAAGAACTAGAATTTCAGCACAAGTCTGATGTGGCTGATTGCAAAGTACATAGAGACTAACTTTCATCCCTCTACCCCACACTGCTTGCAAACTCAGATGAAAATGAAACCTTAAGAAACTTTCATTTTTTTCTTTTTGGCTGTTTGGGGTCAATTTTCTTTCAATATTTCCTTTATTCTAATTTCCTTTGTGAGTAATGAAACTATAATCTGGAATGGCTCCTGGATTATGATTCTGGATTGTGTGGTTTTAATAATCGGTTTTAATGTTTAGATGTTTTTAATTTATGGCTTTTAATGTGCCATAAATGTTTATTTTTTTATTGTCTGTATATACAGCATAAGCCGTTCGAGTCCCTTTTGGGGTGAGAAGGGCAGGGTATAAATGCAGTAGGTAAATACGTAAATAAATATAACAACACTATTTGTATTCTGTCTACTGTCATGCAGAAATCAAAAAGACAGAATTAAAAACATGATCAAGAAAAGGAAAGCAATAAAAATAAACAATAAAACTCATTTTGGAAGGGTCTCTCTCCCTGAAGGCCTTCTGAAGCAAAAAGCTTTTAATATGCTTAAGGCGGGTTTTAAACAGAAATCACTCTTACCTCACCAGGAAATGAACTTGGGAGCAGTTACCATGAAGTTTCCATCCTCTGTTCCTACCAGATGTGGCACTGGTGGGATAGAGAGAATAGCAGAACATAAATGGATCTCAAACAGACATGGCTCATATGGCATAATATGATTCGTCAGATGATCCAACTGATCCAGAAGCTCCTGGACTTGAGTGTCCACTGCATGCTCTGGTACCTTATCCAAAACTGGAAGTTGGAAAACTGGCTGGTAGTTGTCTAATATGGTGGGATCTAGAGGGCTTTTTCAGCAGTAGTCTTATTACTGCCTCCTTTAGGCATGATGGAGTTCTGCCATGTTTTAGGAAGGCATTGGCCATTCCCTCTATCTACTCAGTGAGTCCCGCCCTTTTGCTTTTTAAAAAAGCTGGGAATGTTGGGGATCCAATGCAGAGGTGATAACCCATGCATTGCCAAGAATACCAAGCCATATGCTCAGGCTGTACACATTAAAAGAGATCCACTAGACGAGCAAGGGATAATACTAAAGAGCACTAAGGCTGGTAGAGAAAATGGGATAGGGGTTTATGGGCTTGTTATTTTTTTACTTTGTCTTCTATAAAACTGATCTTTACTCGTTTGCTTTCCTAAAGGCAATGATACAGAGATTCGGGAAGCAAATATAAATAAGAAAATTATAGTATCTGATAGTTTTAATATATTCTGACCCCCATTATCTAGTTTCTTCTGCTTGAAAGATTCTTCAGCTGGTTCACAGTACTACACTACAGTATCTTAGGGACTTTATTGTCTCATCAAAAGAAAATCAATTAAGGTTTAAGTTAAATGGATGTAGTAAATTAATAGGAAGACTTGGCTCTGGCATAATGTTTCTAATTTAAATTGTTTTAAAGAGTGAAAGGTTTTGCTCATTTGCTGTGACAGAAAATCCATCCCTGGACTTTGAAAGATTTCAGTTGCCATATTAGAAAGCTCGGGGTTGACACAGAAAGACCCAGAATGTTATTTACAGTATATTTTTGAAACTGTGCTTACTGTTTACATTTGAGAGATTTTATGCACATGCAGAAATCTTTCAAAATGATTACAAAATCTATGATACTATTTATCAGTTATAGAGAGCTACACCAGAATTGTTATTTTCTGTATAGAAAATCAAGTTTCCTACACATAAAATGCTGTATTCTTTCCAAATATAGAGAAAAATTCATGTAAATGTTATGCAGAATACTTTCCTAATACAACATCTTCTTTATGTGAAGAATGTTGTGCTTTCAGCACAAAAATGTCATGTGTGAATTTTGCACAGAGTAAGGATGTTTTCCCATCAATGTTATAAAACAGAGGCTATTTTGAGCTGCTCCTGCAGAATTCTGGGAAATGTAGTTCAGGGCAGTGCCTTTGGAATTATCAACTGGAGAGGTCCTCGACTTCCCTAAACTACATTTCCCAGAATTCTGCAGGAGCAGATCAGATGATTGGCCTCTGTTCTATAATGCTGATAGGAAAATATCCTAAGTCCCAAAATTGTTTCTCTTTTGAAGTGTCCCACAGTGGGAAGACAAAGGCTAAAGTGGCTTCTTGCGTCTCCTGAGAGCAAAATGAGCAAATAATTGGATTTCTAAGGATTAACATTACATACTCCAATGAAAACAACATGTCTTGGTACCTTGGTTTTTAGGCTTGTTTCTGAAGTTATTTGGGATGCTGGTTCAGAAAATTGCATTAGATAGACCACATCAGTTCTAGCTTCTTAGAAATAGTATTATTCTGACTCCATAACCTGGCTGCAAGTGTGAGGCCATGGGGATGTCTGTGGTAATCTTCTTAGACCAGTACTTACACCAGAAACTTCGTCAGATAGTGCCAACTCAGCTGCAGAGACGCAAAACAAGGTTCCAGATCTTTATTCTGGGCAAATCTTAATAAACATCACAGTACAGCAGATAAAAAAATGATAGTTTCCCAAAAGCTGGGCAGCCATGTGCTTTCCTCAGAAGAAGTACAGGCCAGAGAGAGAGGGGGGAGGAGTTATAACTAGGGGTACAGAAAGCAAAGAGGGCCAAACTACAAAAGAGGAGTTATTGCATCATACTAAGAGTACAGAAAGCCAAGAGGGCCAAACTACAAAGGAGGAGCTGTTGCATCATACTAAGAGTACAGAAAGCCAAGAAGGCCAAACTACAAATCAAACATAGTGTGGCAGATGCATAAACCATGCCCTGGAGCATAACAGGTATCATTATTCTTTATGAGTCTCCTGAAGGAGAGATAAAGCGGGGTGTGAATAAATACGATGATGATGATGATGATGATGTTGTGGATGAGCAGATGAAGACAGGTATATGGCATATGTTCTGTATCTCAAAAACTAGAGCTGATGGGGAAAAACCGGTGCCATTTTTGGAGTCAGTCTGTCAAATATACTCAGAAATAGGTCTAACATTTGAGGCACCAAAATGTGTGTTGGCCAGAGATTAATAGCTATTCTACAGGTTTATCAATAAAGTATTAGAAATGGGGTTGGGAAGGGGTTTTCATAGTGGGAAGGATATATTGTTGGAAAAATATTAGCAAAGAGAAGCTTTAGGTTTCAGGATTGCTTAGGAATGTTCTGAGACTGACTAAGTATCTCTGAGGAGAACATTCATATTCCCTTAGCAGACCAAATATAAGCGAATTATCTAGTTCTTGGCTACAGCTGTGCATTTACAAAGGAGGTGAAGGAATAGTGATCCAATGCTGGATAAAATTAGATTGCAGCCTATTTGGTCAAACTAAGTTAATACATACTGGTTTAGCTTCTTAACCAAAAATAGCTTCCTTCATTGAGAGTGTAGGAATGCCTAAATACATAAATGTAGCTAGTCATCCCTCCTTATGCAAATTCCATGCCTGTTATGATATATTCTGATGTTTTTAGATTTAATTTCTTCAAATATGTTATAAACTTATGGCCAGATACTCAAGCGCACTTATAGAAGTCTGTTTTGAATGCTTTATTTAATGGGATTTTGTTCACAACTGCAGATGCTGATGAATGTGGCATTTCCTGCTTTCATATGCTTATTAATATTCATGGTTCCAGTTACAATTTTTTTCACAAAAACTTCAAAGACAACAAAACCTCAGGGTAGTGAACTTGAACTGGCTTTTCCTTTTTCCATACAGGCTGCACAAAAGCAGCAATTTATGAAGTTGCTTAAGGGAACCTGAATTATTTCATTTCTTCTGAAATAAAAATAGTCAAACATATTTGAACATTTAATTACTATTAAGAAAAGAGAAAATCTGAAGCATGGAATAATTGTAGATCACATGCTTTTACTGACTTCTCAAAATGAGCAAGATTTACCAGGGTTTGAGAGAGAGGGTATTTTTCTGTTGCCAGGATACAGACATCCAAACACAAGCAGATGTGCCATTATACTGATATCATATTAAAGTAGAAAATTACGATTGTTCATTCCCTGTAAGTCTCCTCTTGACTGAAATAGGAAATATATTACATTATGTTACATTATTGTTGTTGCTGTGTGCCGATATGTCATCTCTGACTTCTGGTGATCCTATCATGGACTTTTCTAGGCAACATTTGCCATTATCTTCCTCTGAGGCTGAAAGAGAGTGATATATCCCAAATGACTGGATGGGGTTTTGAACCATGGTCTCCAGAGTCTGAAGGTGCATTGACACTGTAGAATTTGTCATCACATTTCCTGCCATGGTTCAATGCTATGGAATTATGGTAGTGTAGTGATTTACCAGAACTCTTTAACAGAGAAGGCTAAACCTTGAAACATTACAACTTCCATTATTCCTTTAGCATTCAGTCTTGATAGTTAAACTGGTGTCAGATTGCATCTACAATGTAGATCACTGGTTCTCAACCTGTGGTTCCCCAGATGTTTGGGCCTTAACTCCCAGAAATGAGAATGGTGATACTTTAACATATGGAAGATTGCAGTTTGTTCTGTTATTCAGGCTAGTGGGGTTTGAAATTAGACTTGTGGATATGGTGTCTGACTTTCAAATGTTTCCAATCTCAAAGTCACAAGCACTGTGATTGCATTTTCCATTATCCTCAGTCTGCATGGTGGATAATCAAATGTGATGAGAATTGTTCAAAAACATCTGAGGACCCAAACTGGGTAAAAGGTAAAGAGCTCCTACCACTATGCAAAGAATTATAGTTGGCTCTCTGTATCCATGGATTCTACGATACTTTGAAGACAACTATAAGGCTGATGTGGCCATCTATGAAAATACATTTGACACCCCTGATCTAGAATAAGGCCCTCGGGAATCCATTTAAAGCCTCAAAGCAAGTCAAGCTTTTCAACAGGGACGGAAAAATGCATAATCTCCTGAAATATTATTAAATTGTAACTCCATTCCACCAAGCCAGTAAGGATAAGGATAAAGCATTAGGTCTTGTACAAGCTGTGTTTTGTTCATTCCTACATTCTTCTCTTAAAAGAAGATAAAATTCTCCTTCCTACCTCACTCCCTATCTGTTCCAGTTGGATGAGTATGCATAGGGTTGGAAGAGTAAATTTATTTCATTAGAAGTATGAAGTCCATCTGCCTAGTCCAACTGACAAATGGACAAAATTAGATAAACCCAAGAGATCTGTAAGTTTATGTTTGCACTGTCCTCATATAAGCAAGCAAACATGTCACCATGTGCTTTATCCATTGTCATATGCATCAGAAACTTAACATGTAAGGCAGTAACCACCATGATCCACTCATATTTCAAATTGTATAATAACCATGTGGAGCACATTTTGCAAAAAAGAAATTAACCTCTTTTGTTAATCTAGTTCTCATTTTTATTGTAGAAGTGCTTATGTTTTTCTATTTTTAAAAAATTCAAAAGTATAAGTGATTAATTGAGTACTGTGTGGTGTGTGTATTAGGGAAACTGAAAACAAAGATGAATAAGGACCATTAAGTATCCGTCAGTGTTTTTCAGGACATTAATAAAGAGCATAGAGTCAATTTCCTGTCCTGACTGATACACAGATGGAGAAGATATGAAGAATTAGGAGCAAGAGAAAACCAAAGATGGTCAAAAATGTCTGTTATTGTTTCCTTAGCTTGAAAACCTTTTGAAGCACCTGTTTGTTATTTTTGTGACCAATTTGGTCTTTTCAGTTTTCTTGTTCTTTTGCTGGGGGTGGAGCTGTCAGTTAATGGCAATGAATTCCCATACATTCATAAACATAGAAAATGGCTTAATGTTTCTATTATTAGGAATGTAAAATTGGAAGCAAAGGGGCAGATATGCAGGCATAGGCCAAAGCAGTTCTTGCTTTGGTATGAGAGTCTTATTTTGAAGCTCTCACTGCTGTAGAAGCAAAATACTATTCATGTAATAACTGACTGTTCTCATCAAGAGTGGAAGGCGCCCCAATGAAAATGTAGTAATTTTTAGCTGCAAATAAGACTAAGACTGGGTCTACACTGCCATATAATCTAGTTTCAGAATGCAGATTAACTGCATTGAACTGGATTATATGAGTCTACACTGTTATATAAACAAGTTGAATGCAGTTAATCTGCATTCTGAAACTGGATTATATGACTTCTGTGAATGTATTCCTTATTCTGTAGGCGATCACACATGGCCAAGTATGATTGTTTTACAAGGGCAGAGTTTTAGTGGTGGGTCTAAAAGTGACTGTAGAGACCTATTCTGGATTGACATGGTCTGTCACAAGGAGGTAATAGGTTTCCAGGTGGAAGATGGTCACAACAGGGGCTTACTTGACATGCCTTCCTATTGGAACATTTCTCCCTTTCACTCTCTATTTGTGTTTCCTCAAAAACTATGCACCATTGGTAGCGG
Source organism: Anolis carolinensis (assembly GCF_035594765.1). Lineage (NCBI taxonomy): Eukaryota > Metazoa > Chordata > Lepidosauria > Squamata > Anolidae > Anolis > Anolis carolinensis. Next base: position 67,272,761 of record NC_085844.1, read on the forward strand.
CTGTCCTCCAGTTAGAACTCCCAAGTTCCAGGTTTTCCCAGTTCTCAATGTTCATGCCACATTTTATAACATTAGCTTTAAGCCAATTTTTAAATCTCATTTCTTGTCCAACTACATTCTATTTTCTGTTCTTGAGCTGAGAATAAAGTAAGTGCTTTGGGATATGGCGATTGGGCATTCAGACATTATGGCCAGTCCAGCAAAGTTGATGGCAGAAGATCGTTGCTTCAATGCTGGTGGTTTACTCTTCCAGAATACTGACATTTGTCAGCTTGTCTTCCCAGGAGATTTGCAGGATATTTTGAAAAAAAGCTGATAGAATACTTTTAGAAGTCGAGAGTGATAGTTTTAGATGGTCCATGTTTTGCAGTTGGAAGGACAATAGCTTTATAAACAAGCATCTTGGTATGTCTACAGATGTCCTGATCCTCAAGCACTCTCTGTTTCATTTTAAAAATGCTGCACTCAGGCAGTGGTGTATTTTGGCATTGATATGAACTTTTGTGGAGAGTTGTCCACCTAGGTAGTGGAAATAGTCAACATTATCTAGTGTTACACCATTAAAATTTCTTTCTGGCATTGTAGAGGGATTGGCTGGTGCTTGCTGGTAGAACACTTTGATTTTCTTGATGTTAAGTGAGAGGCCAAGCTTTTAATATGCTTCTGAGAAGGTGTTTATAAAGTAGTTTGGTTTGAAACCTTTTTTTAAAAAATGCATTTTATTTGACCACTAAATTCTGTCCTGTGCTCTCTGTGTTCGTAATTCAAGCATGAGTCTGTATGCATTTCATGGAAAAGGATGTGTCTATATTTTATGTGTCTATGTGTATACTCCTTAATTATTTTCTTCAGCTGAAATGTGTGGAGCATTTGAGCTATTTATTTTGGACAGTGGGCTTCAAAAAGAAAATACACCAGCAACCCATTACAGTAATTAAAGTGGTCTGAGTTGCTGTGTATGTAGAAATTCTGTCTTTTCTTGTTAGCAGATATGGTAGCTGTGCAGCTAATTTGTTTTTGAGAAGATACTAAAATGTATTCTCTTGTGGTTGAGATCTAATAAAATATAGATGACCAGCTATTCACTAGAAGTGTTTGTTTCAAGTAAAATTTACAACTTAAATATTAGAAATCTCATGCACACATAGCAGCTATAACCTGAAAAATGGTTTAAATGTGGCATCAGCCATGGACTCAGTAGATGATTAAATTTAAGAAGACTGAGATCCATTTATTACCTTTTAAAAAACTAAGATGGGGACAACCTCTAATTATTGTTTTTTATTTAGGAAAGTGATATCAAGAGTAAAAGGGTGGAAATAAAGTGATTATAGGGAGTAACAAAGTAGTGGCTAAAATTAGCAGGCAATGAGTGGGAGACTAATAGAATAGTTGTAATAGATATCTGTTTATAATGTGTGTAGGTTAGATGTTGTAGATAAAGGTATGTTAGCTACTGTTGTTTAGTTTTATACATAAGGAAAATTGTTTTGGGTTCTGATTTTTTTTCTGGTGGTGGTTTCTGCTTTGCTCTTTGAGATCTTTTGTTTTCTAAGTCTGTACTTTCTTTTCTTTCTGTGTGTTTGAATATGATTTATTTTAAAAATAAAAACATAGATGACCCTAGACAAATCACTGTTTTCAGCCACATCACATTTTGCTACTGCTTTGCAAATGAGGAATAAATAAAGGATAAGCAAACGAACCCAAAGGGTACTTACCAATGGTTCATCTTCATCCTGTAAAGAAGTGACTAGTAGAGTCCCGCAGGATTCTGTCCTGGGCCCAGAGCTATTCAACATCTTTATTAATGACTTAGATGAAGGTTTAGAGCAGGGGTCCCCAAACTTTTTAAACAGGGGGCCAGTTCAAGATCCTTCGCACCATTGGAGGGCCGGATTATAGTTGGCCACCGGGCAATAATAATTAATACTTTTATTTATTTAATACATTTCTATCCCGCACTTCTCACCCCGAAGGGGACTCAGAGCGGCTTACAAATTAAATTTACATACATTATATTATTAGCATAACACAATACTGGCAATAAATTACGATAGTGTACCATATAAATATATTGTAATATTATTAGTAATATTACATTTAATATATAATTAATATTATTATATTGTATTATTAGTATTATATTGTATTACAAAATAATATTAATATTATATGCATATACAATATATTATAATATTATATATTATTGTAAATTATATTGTATATATGTATACTAACAACAACAACAACAACAATAATAAAGAAGAGGGTTGGAAGAGATCCCTTGGGCCATTTAGTCCAACTCCCTTCTGCCTCTGTGCACCGAAAGCACAAGCAAAGCATCCCTGACAGATGGCCTCTCCACCTCAATGTTAATAATAATAATAATAATAATAATATGTGGCACAGCTGCCTAGTAACCAGCTGCTATAAATCACTACTGACTGAGATGTCATAAGTTCGAAGCCCGGGTCGGGTTAAGCCTCCGACCATTAATAGCCCCGGCTTGCTGTTGACCTATGCAGCCCCGAAAGTCAGTTGCACCTGTCAATTAGGGAAATTTAGGGACGCGGGAGGCTAATTTACAACACCATAAAACTGCCAGCAAAACACGAAGAAAGGAATGAGGAAGTACAGCCACTACTGGACAGTGAAGCAACAGCTCCCCCTGTGGCCGGAATCGTGAAGCTGGAAAAATGTTAAAAATGCCTCTGAGTCTGTCTAATGTATGTTGTTTGTCTGTTGGCATTGAATGTTTGCCATATATGTGTTCATTGTAATCCGCCCTGAGTCCCCTTCGGGGTGAGAAGGGCAGAATATAAATACTGCAAATAAATAAATAAATAAATAAATAATAAAGAGGGTTGGAAGAGACCCCTTGGGCCATTTAGTCCAATCCCCTTCTGCCTTTGTGCACCGAAAGCACAAGCAAAGCACCCCTGGCAGATGGCCACACAGCCTCAATGTTCATAATAATAATAATAATAATAATAATAATAATAATAATAATAATAATAAGGGTTGTAAGAGAAGAAGAGACCCCTTGGGTCATTTAGCCCAACCCCCTTCTGCCTTGTTTTGTGGGGGCCGGATAAATGGCTTTGATGGGCCGCATCCGGCCCCCGGGCCTTAGTTTGGGGACCCCTGGTTTAGAGGATGTGCTTGTCAAGTTTGCAGATGACACCAAATTGGGAGGAATAGCTAATACTCCAAAAGATCAATCTGAATTCAAAATGACTCAACAGATTACAGAGTGGGGCCAAAACTAATAAAATGGATTTCAATAAGGAGAAGTGTAGGATACTTCACTTAGGCAGAAAAAATGAAATGCACAGACACAGGATGGGTAACACCTGGCTCAACAATAGTACATCTGAAAAAGATCTTGGAATCTCACAACCTCATCAGACAGGGCTGAATTTGGTGGCATATGCCAATTTCCCTTCCCTTTTGCCACAGAACCCACAGGCTCCCATCACACAGTGCAGAGCTACTTCTGGCAAGGTTCCATGGTAAAAGGGAAGGAGAACTAGCGTATGCCGCTGCAACAACATGGGAGGCTTCCCATGTTGCATAGAGATCAACAGGGAAAAGCCGGGTGATGGACACTTCTCCTTATGGGATGATTTAAGGGGGAAGCGAGTGACGTGGTGCAATGGGTTCCCCATACACCCCGCCAGGCACCATCAGATTTGCCCTAGTGGACAACAAGTTGAATATGAGCCAACAGTGTGATGCAACATCTAAAAAAGTCCATGGGATTGTGGGCTGCACTGAAAGGAGTATAGTGTCTAGATTGCTGGAACTAATTATGCCTTTCTATTCTGCTTTGGTTAGACCTCAACTGGAATACTGTGTTAGTATTGTTTTCATGTTGATGTATTTTATTTTATGCATTATGTATTTTATGTATGGCATCTTTGTTTACTATTTTGTAAGCCACCCTGAGTCCTTGTGGGAGATGGTGTTGGAGTATAAATAAAGTTTTATTTATTTATTTATATTATTTAATTCTGGGCACCTCAATTTAAGAGGGATACTGATATGCTGGAAGGTTTTCAGAGGAGGGCAACTAAAACTATCAAAGGTCTGGAGTCCATACCCTATGAGGAGTGGCTTAGAGCTGAGTATGTTTAGCCTGCAGAATAGAAGATTGAGAGGAGGCATGATCAACATGGTTAAATATTTGAAAGCCTGTCATAAGAAAGAGGGAGCAGGTTTGTTTTCTGCTGCCCTGGAGACTAGGACTTGGAGCAGTGGATTCAAATTACAGGAAATGAGATTCCACCTGAACATTAGGAAGAACTTTCTGACCATATGAACTGTTCAACAGTGGAGCTCTCTGCCTTGGAGTGTGGTGGAAGCTCCTTCCTTGGAGGTTTTTATACAAAGGCTGAATGGCCATCAGATGGGGGCGCTTTGATTATCCTTTTCTTTCATGGCAGGGGGTTGGACTAGATGTCCCAGGTGGTTTCTTCAAACTCGATTATTCTATGATTCTACAAACATGATAAAAGAAGAATAGTAATAAGGAGATACCTACTCAGATTGTTGCAAGAGGATTAGAGAATTAATGGGAAGTGAAAGTGCTGTGAGAGTATGGACAGTGTTCTTAATTCCTTCTAGCAAGGGAGAATTTCTTCTGTCATCAGTTGAGCAGAAACCAGTTACTAGCTACCTTGACTCAACACAATTTGTTGGAAGGTCTGGTATGATACAATGACAATAATATTGCTTAATAATACTAATAATAAATGCTCTGCAAATTATGTTCATGTGCTACATTTGATTGTTATTTTATATTAAGAATATTTTATAAGGCATTGTGAACATCTTTTGGGTCTATAAAGAGGGGTGATATTGACCAGTGTATAGAGCCAGTTATTTCCTGGTCTTAGAAAAGTTATGAACCCTAACTTCCTTCAGAAATTCCTCAAGTTAAATTACATGAAAATGGAGATACACATGTCATATATTTATTCCATTAGCCCCACACCATGCATCTCAGTAGCCCTAAGATATCATGTGCTGTATTTGCTTTGTGTCTTGTTTTTTGTTTTTGTTTTTTTGCTGTGTTCTAGAATTCTAAGTTGTAAAACCTATTCAGTTACTCTGCATGAAAGACTGAATAAAGGGAGCATTAAATAAAGAGAGGGTGTTAGGTGCTGCCACTGGAATAAAAAAACTGAAAATCCTCTATTTTTGCATTGAGTGACATGTACAGAACTTTCAGTTCTCAGTAAATATAACTCTTATTGGCCTTAGTGCAGAATTTGTTTAGAAAGAATGCCATTGGTGTGTTGAGTTAGAATAATTGATACAATTTTTGGCTGGAGGAATGCACAGTAGAATGCCCCTGTCAAAACATGATTTCTTCAATGGAAATGTTCACGGGATTAGTCAATATTTCAGGTAAATATATTTTCCGTAGACTTCTTGAATATGTGCTGCAGCCTTTTGCCGTCTAGGTTCTGCAAATCCTTTAGAGACACAGGAAAAAAGGCAAGACTCGCACAGAGCAGAGAAATAAATGACATCCCATAGCAGCATATTTTTTGATAAGTTGTCAAGCATGATTTAATCAGTATGAGCAGCTCTTTGAAATACAAATATATTTTTTCTACATAAGATGCAATCGCCTATCTAAAACTATCTATTTAAGACATTTCAAAAATGCTGATGAGTGTATTAAATAGGAGGTAAATCTCCATGTTTGTTTTGTTTTTTTGGAGGGGGGGGTTTGTGTGTGTGCATGTACACAGAAGAAAGTAATTTCAACAACACAATCTTTTGCCACATCAAATGATTGTAGGGTGTCACATATTGTGGACTTGTAGTGTCAGATTCATTGTCCCTGAGCAGCTCTAGTATTAAAAAAAAACTAGTTTTGAAGTGTATACAACTGGGAACACTGAAATAAGGTGAAAAAGCTCTGTGTCATAAAGGGCTTTAAAACCTTTAGGAATCTACCCATCTGGGAGAGACCTGAAAGTAAGGCTAAAACATGCTAAAAATACCAAGTAGAACTTCAGGAAAAGAGAGGTAGCACTGTTTCAGTACAGAGCAAAACACACCAGGATGATCATGCGTATTATTTTACTAGACATGGCTTTAGTAGAACACTGGGTTTAGGCTTACAACTTTCACCAAAGGTGAAGGAGGAAACTTTGTCCACAACTGTGTACATGTGGACACAAGGTCAGGCAACTCCAGGCCTATTGAAAATGGCTTAGCATGTCCATGAGAAGGGTGTAAGAACCCCTACATTGCAATTATTTTGCTGAGGCCCTTATATGATCTCCTGCAAAATACCTGAGAGTTTTAATTGAAGGGCACCTTTTCTATTTTTGCCAGCAAGCAAAGACCTTTTTATTTGGTGCTTAACTGACTGTGGCAGAAGAGTCTTTTAATGGAGCATGCTGTATTTTCAGCACTGTACAAATGATTTAAATAAAATGAAAAATATTAATAAAATATTTGTAATTTGAAAGACATTTAAAACATAATACACTTTTGTAGTACACTTTGTTTTAATTGCACTTTATTTAAGTTATACCATAGGCTGCCTTGGATCCTATGTTGGGAGATTTGCCTCCTGTAAGGGTTAAGCAGCATTATACAGTATTTGTAAATGCCAAATCATTCAAATCAGAAGTGAATGCCAAAGTACGGGATTAAGGAGTTATCATAATATCCAATGATTCCTGGAGAACTCTGATTTGCCATTGTTTGACTCTACAGAATTATAGTCTAAAGCTCAAACCACTAAACAATGCTGGTTGCCATATGTACCTGTAGGTCAGTTCAAACTTTGCTCTAAGAAGGACTCAGGGTCTACTTAGATGTATAAAAATTTTTCCAATTCAGAAACTGTCAACTGTGCATAAGAATAGCTTTTGTTTTGGTGTAATAACTTTTCTTCATGGATATTTTTCTATGGTGTTTCTTAGCAATTGCTCCTGGCTTTTGGACAAATTTGCATCATGGTTTCCTCCCATGGAAACAGCACACTCAGTAATGAAGGGGGACTCCAGTCAAGCATGAAGAGTGGAATTGAGCACAGCGTTACCTAGAAGCAGAATATTGTTCTAGGGAGACCCTTGATCTAATCTTATCATGTCAGTTATCATTTTTTAAAATTTGCCTCTTTCTTTCTCCTGGAAAATCTAATCCCAGGATAGCTCGGAAAACAAGCATTTAATTTTCTTTAAATGTAGTCCACCAAAGAATTCAACTTTCTCTTACCTTGTTTCCCCTAAAATAAGATATCCCCAGAAAGTAAGACCTAGTAGAGGTTTTGCTGAATTGCTAAATATAAGGCCTCCCCTGAAAGTAAGACCTAGCAAAGTTTTTGTTTGGAAGCATGCCCAACGAACAGAACACCAGAGCATGCAGGATCGGTAAATGTATGTACCATAAAGTGTTGTACATGGAAATATTGGTAGTAACAAGAAATTCTTGATAGGATTCACAGTTTGTGTGGTTATGCTGGTTTGTGATGACAACTACTGTACAGCATATAATAAATGTTCAATTTTTTTGTTCAACAATAAATGTGAATTCTTCTTCATGGAAAAATAAGACATCCCCTGAAAATAAGACCTAGTGCATCTTTGGGAGCAAAAATTAATATAAGACACTGTCTTATTTTCGGGAAAACACGGTACCAGTCACTCAAATTAACTCAAGTGTCCAGTTCCATGTGAAAGAAAGGTGCAAGACCCAGGTGGTAATTCCAGATAATCAAGGGCTTGACTGTTTGTGTAGAGCAGTAATTCTCAACCTGTGGGGCCCCAGGTGTTTTGGCATACAACTCCCAGAAATCCCAACCAGTTTACCAGCTGTTAAGATTTCTGGGAGTTGAAGGACAAAACATCTGGGGACCCACAGGTTGAGAACCACTGGTATTGAGAGTTTATGCACTCATATATGTTGAGCCCCCTCTTCTGCAGGAGCGTCAGACTCACAGCCTTAAGTTAAATGAACAAATGAATGAGTTTATTATGGTGACAAAGGGGATCATCTATCTGCATACACACACAAAGGTTCTGATATTGATTTGGCTTGGGAAATAGCTGGAGGGACCCTGGCTATGATTCCTTTCCCAAGGGATTATGCAAATTGAGGGCATGGAAAGGTAGCTGCCTTAGAGATCCTTTTTGATACATTTGATGCAGGTTATACATTTAAGAATTGATACAGTACATAAAATAAACAAATAACATAAAATCTCAAGTTTATACATTTATTAAAGGGCTAGAATTAATAGTTTGTAGGGTACAGCTGCTGCTAGGTCCATTCCAGAGCTTCTAGCACAGGCCGAAATGCCAACCAGCTTACCGGCTGTTAGGAATTGTAGGAGTTAAATTCCAAAACACCTGGAGGGCCAAAGTTTGCCCATGCCTGCTCTAGTACTTCGCCCTTACGCACTTTTGGAGCCATGGAAAATGTTTTAAGAATAATGAAAAACATATATCTTGCTTGCAGTCCCTTGGTGATCTATAAATCTTTGGGGGTGTGGAGTGTGCCATGGCTCGATAACATAGATGGTGAATTTAATTCCATAATGCCATTGTATTTTTATAAGAGATATAAATATCTGAATAAGAAAGAGCACTACATTGGAATCATCCTATTTTATTTTATTTTAACAAGGGGAGACGGCTGTTTTTGTCATTTAAATTGACCTTTTCTGTTGCATCTGTTGACTATAAATAATGTTTGCTGTTGGCAATTAGGAAATAAGTATTTTAGCATGTATCTGGATAAACTTCAGCCTAAATCTGTCAGTTCCTGAATCAATAGAACTTATATATGTATTGATTTACCATGTTTTCATAGATTCACTGGGCTTACTTCAGTTGGATTAGGTCATTACATACAGACCAATTATATATTTTTCCTGAGAAATGTATTTTAGTGATTTTCAGTTGAGCACACTTGAAACCTCAGTTAACTTGGTCCTCCTTTGGTAGGTGGAAAATATTTCCCCCTTACTCTTTGAAATCCATGAATTTAGATTTGCACATAAAAGTCAAAATATTTTATTACTGATTTCATACATTAGAGCTCACCATGATTTTAGTGGTGAGTCTAATCAAGCCAAGTCTCTCTAAAGACAGCACTAGCAGAAGGTGTGTGTTAGCAAAGGCCTGAAGCAATGGGTATGAGCTTTCCAGAGCTCTGTGGCTGTCTGGCACCAGGGACAAGAAAGGTAATTTGTAGGAGTGTCTTTGCTATTCTGATTTTAAGCAAGGAGTTCCTTTGGGAATCCCCTCCTTTGTGATTCTAAAACTCCTAATTCTTTGTACCATGCTATTTTGAGTGACTGGTTAAGCTTGTACCCTACACGTGTGACTCACTCTGAGAAACATCATGTTGCTCTGGCACCAACTGGAAAAAGCATCAGACTAACTGTAGCTGTTTCTGTCATGGTTGTTCCTGGTAGTTTTGCTAGGGCCTGTTCAGCCTGCTTTACATGGTGGAAAGTTTTGAAACATGGATGTGGAGATGCTAGTAGAAGGCTCAGCGGTTGAGCTGAAGCCCAGCAGTGCACAGCAGCTCTCTCAGCCAAGCTTTGAAGTAGAACCCATGAAAGGAGCTACTACCTCTCAACATGCAGAACAAGTGCAGGCAAGTTCCTCTGACCAGGCTGAGAAAGAGTTAACTGTTCCAACATTCGTGGACCTGTGAAGAGAGAGGTCTCAGCTGTGCAAATCCTTGAAACTGAGAAGTGATATTTTGGTGCTTAATTTGTAAATTCATAATGTAATTTGATGTTTAATAGACTTTTCCTTAATCCCTCCTTATTATCCAACATTTTCGCTTATCCAACGCTTTATTTTTCAGTGATTGGTTTTGGGGGGGGGGGGGCGCCAAAATTCTGTTCGCCTACACTGGAAAATTACCTAGGGCCGGCCCTGTGTGATATTGTGGTTTTGACACTGCTGTAGCTTTGAATTGTGAATTTGAATGTTTGAGTTACTGAAAGCTGGACTGTTTAAAAATCTTGGTTATGTAACAGATTCTAATCCTACCAGAAAGTTACCATTGCATTTATTTTATTACCTACACATAAGTGCTATAAATATGGTGTGATCTGATTTGTTGAGAAAGCTTCTTTTCCAGCAAAGTAAAATGATGGAAGCTGTTTTAAAACTGAAATTGCCTGAAGGATATAATTGTGTAATGCATTATTTTGGTTTCTATGGTTGTTCCCATAATTCTGTTAAATAGAACAACAAATGGTTTAATCGCCTGTATAAAACATAAACTGTACATTAGCTTGATATGTTTTTGAATACTGCATTATTTTATTGCACTATTTTAGACACAGAGCTGGGAGCTGTTTTTTGTTTTGTAATTTTACTTCAAATTTATCTGTTGGGCGAGGAGCAATTAAAGGTTGAGCCCTCTCGAATAAAAGCTTTTTGAGAGTGTTTTGCTTAAATTATTGCTAAATGTAGCTGTTTTAGCCTTAGCCCTAGCAGCACCCAATGTCATGGGTATTTAGACTGTATTTATTTAGTAAATCATCTTGTATGGTGGAAGAACTCAGATTTATTCATCCTCTATTTTGATTAAGCCTCTACATATATTTCCATGGTTGTATTTTTATACTTTTTATGTGGAGCATTTTATGGTGGGTATTAACTGATTAATCCTTCTGCTTGAAGATTATGAAACCCTCAAATCTGTACACAATTCAACAAATCCAGATTAAAAGCTTTTAAGAACTTTGAATCATGATTCTCTGAGGGGCTTGAACAAATATCTATCTCTTATGTGGAAGAAACTGAATTACTAGGCATTATCACATATATTTAAGTTATTTTAACCGGGAAAAATGATTAGAAGTATCAGCTGCTTTGTTTGATCAGCTGTTTCTTTTGAGGACAATTTTTGTGGCAATTAGGTGCTTAGCAGTGCATGTGCAGAGATACACAGGTATAATCACAGTGATTTTCTCAATAATTTGTAATTAGTAAGAAGGTAATGGCTGATTACATTCTATGCTTTGTTTATCTGCTTTAGAAATGGAATACCAAGGATCTGAGTGTAGGAGTATATCTACACTGACCACTTATTCCAAAGGATGGGGAAGTCAGTTCCATAATGGCTAAATGATACACAGAGTTGTTCTGCATTATTGTGGGGCAAGACCAACTTAAAACTACCTTGAACTGTGTTAAACAAAGTCATGGCTTGCTCTGAATTTTTCTTGAGAAACCAGAGCAAACTGACCTTGAAACCATGTATTCAGTTAGGCATGTTCCAAGAGATAAACTCCAAGCTCAGGTGACCTGGGGACATGGGATGGCACTCTCCATCCCTTTCCTGTTCTCCTCGTCATGGCTAATGGGCACAACATGACTCATATCAGTTGCTCACTGCTTGGAGCAGTGGTTCTCAACCTGGGGTCCCCAGATGTTTTTGGCCTACAACTCCCAAAAATCCTAGCCAGTTTAACAACTGTTAGGATTTCTGGGAGTTGAAGGCCAAAAACATCTGGGGACCCCAGGTTGAAAACCACTGGCTTGGAGTGTTGTCGAAATCAGAGAAGTGAGGAGGAGAGGAGGAGTGAGTCCTACTCTTACCTCAGGTGTCACTTTGGCATCCAGACTGGTATCACTCTGTACCCACTGGACAAAGCAAAGCAAACAGGAGGGAAATGGTAAGGGTGGCTGTCTGGTTGTGCTGAATAAAGTTCAGTGCTGCTGGATGGCCAGCACTCCCTCCCTCCTCTACAATAGCTGGAGGTTAGTGGTCTAAATCAGGCATGGCAAACTTCGGCCCTCCAGGTATTTTGGACTTCAACTTTCACAATTCCTAACAGCCAGTAGGTTGTTAAGAATTGTGGGAGGAGAAGTTCAAAACACCTGGAGGGCCAAAGTTTGCCCATGCCTGATTTAGACCATCCAAAGTGCAATCTGGCATCTGCCATTCTGGATCAGTCTTGGGACATGTGGTCAGTGTATATCTGCCCTAGATTTTTACAAAACTGTTTGGTTGAATATATGGAGTAGTTAGTTGTGGTCACAGGGTACAAAATCTAAGGTGTGATCCAAATCAAACTTACTTTCTGCCATTTTCAACAGTATCCCAGTGGTAAGTTACATTTTGCTAAAAATGCAGCCGTATGTATGTTTAACACATATGGATATGTATGGCAAGTGATGGTTTAGGTCTGAAGCAGATGTAAGCTTCCAAAAATCTCTTTTAAAAAAAACCCACTCATCTAAGCTAGTTCAGCTGTCTTAATGGAAAATTTGAGATGTTAACATCATTGTTTTGATGTAAAGTTGCAGCAGAAATCTGTAATGGTAAGCATAGTTGCAATTGTACAGTATGATATTTATTTGTACAGAAAAAGTGGATAATCATAGAGATACACTTCTTCCTCTACAAAAAGGAAAACTAGAACAGATTATATTTGCTTAGATGTGCATCCTGGCATATTATTCATACAGTTGTTCCACGAATTATTCACAGATTTTGTTGTATGTCACTGGATACATGTTCTGTATGGTTAAAACCAAATTTCCTTAGTTGTGTCTCACATCTTCCTAATCAGATATGTTTAAAAGCAGAGCTCATACCTTTGTTACTTTGTATGTCAATTAGACATACAGGATTGGTGGAATAATAAGATATACTTTGTTTATTGTAATATATATCACCAGTGTTCCTGGTTTTAATGTTGTTGCTTAAGTATGACATACTATTTGAACATACATATGTATGCACATACATACACTGGGTTTGGAAATGTGGGATTTTTAAAATTGCTACCACATTGGTTCATTTTCATAATGGAGAAAATGGCCGGAAGCAAGTTTATAAAACAATTGCTACAATTTCATTTTATTGGTAAATAAAGTAGACAATAGTAAGCAAGCTTGAAAGGTGTTCAGTTCAGAGAGATCTATTTTTTCCCATATCGGAAGCGACTTGAGAAACTGCAAGTCGCTTCTGGTGTGAGAGAATTGGCCATCTGCAAGAATGTTGCGCAGGGGATGCCCAGATGTTTGATGTTTTTACCATCCTTGTGGGAGGCTTCTTTCATGTCTCCGCATGAAGCTGGAGCTGATAGAGGGAGCTTATCCGCACTGTCCCTGGGTTGGATTCGAATTGGCAACCTTCAGGTCAGCCACCCAATCTTCAAGTCATCAGTCCTGCCAGCACAAGAGTTTAACCCACTGCACCACTGGGGGCTCTTAAAGAGATCTATGAGAAAAAGACATGCTCCAAATTCTCAAAGGAGCAATGTATGCAATATAAATAGTTAGACCCCCATCTAAGAATCATGGAACATGCCTGAGTGTTGACTTAGTGGGCCTATAAATGGATTTAAGCCCTAGTCTCAGCAGGTGCTTTTTGCTTACTCAGAACCATAAAAATGAATTATGAAAAAAAGGCAACCACTTATAAAACAGCCTTAATTGCAAGAGTTTTGGTTCAGTAATAGAAGACACTTTTTTTTTGCATGCATCCACATTCAATCCTAGCATTTTCTGAAAATTCTGGGAAGGATTTCTGTCTAAAGCCCTGTATTGTTGTTTCTAATCCATGCTGACAGGACTGTGTTATATGAACCAATGATAGTATAGAAAAATTGTGTTCCTATATATTTCTGTCTGAGAAATAATTCAGTGAAAGCCAACTAGGTAATTAGGAGATCTTATTTCCCAGATGTGTTAACCGGAACAAATATACTTTGTCTTTGCATGTGTGATTCACAGCCTTGCTTTACTATACTGCAGTCTCAAGAAGAGAAATACCTTAAGTAACAGCACAAGAAAAATGTCAAATGTGTGACTTGCCTTTTTGCCTCTTGTGGTTTCCTGTCACTTTGAATACTGCAGATCTTCTTTATCTTTAGGAATTGCTGACTACTTTCTCTGTATTTTCCCTAGGATATTGTCATATTATTCATGCTGAATATTGAAAATAACACAACACAGAACTTTTATTAGTGGTCAGTGAATGAAGCAACAATGAAGCAACAATCTTGAACCAAAAACAAAGCCTATAGAATAATTTCGGCTCTGAGAAAGATTCATCAGTTATTTTTACAATATTCTTGTTGCAGACAAAGCAGCAGAATCTGCAACTTGCAAAGCAAAAAATGTCCATATCATGACTCTTCTCAGGGTGGTCACAAATAATATAGGCTAACCTTTCTCCCCAAGATTTAAAGCTACTCTTTAAATTTTGTAACGTTGTAGTTAGAAAAATGTGACTACAACCCATTTGCTTTCTGTGAAGGAAACAGCAGAGAGAGAAAAAACCCATGCCACATAGTTCTGGATCATAAATGCATTTCTTAATGTTTTAGTGTTCACTAAAAGAACTCTTTAGGCAGTGAATCTGACAATGAAAATTAGTCTTATTCTTTCATGTAATTGGGGTAACATGGTGAGACAAAAAGAACATTAAGTTTATGGAGAGTTTTTTGGATTCACATCTGATGGTTTCCCTGTAGCAAATGTTGGCATGGGTGCACTAAAAAGGATCAGTAATAATATACTTTTTCTTGCTGGTCAGTCAGAAAGATGGCTGCACCCTTTCCTTTCTGTTTTTCTTCAGGGGTGTTTTACTGTGAAACAAATTAGGTTAATCTCTTGAAATGCATAATAGCTATGTCATTCATTCTTTTCCTTCCAATCAAAATTAAAGCATTCTTATTTTCCAAATTGTGCTTCCAGTGTGTGCAAATGGACCATGCTATATATGTATTTTCAAAGCGTACATATAAACTGGTGATTAATTATGAACTCAGTTTTGTCTTGAGCCATTTTACCTTATCTTTTGGAAGTATATTGGTTTATATAAGATAGTAAATGTAAACATGTTAGTGGACTTACGATTACAATATTGTCTAATGTTTCTTGTCTGGAATTCTACTCCTGTCCCTTGGAAGTTGAGTGCAGATATCACTTTTGATCTTTTGATGATATGTTTTGCCTATCATTTTGCAGTTACAAAAGGCTAACATCTTTCTTGCAGTTTTTGCATAGCCCAATGAATAGTTAATGTCTTTTGGTGCAATGAGTCCAGTCTCAATGGTGAAACTACATTTTCAAGGCAAGTTGTATTTCTAAGGTGTGCTAACAACATTTAGCTGTTTTGAAGCACTAGATTCCAACTGATCTTTCTTCCCTTATAGTCAGATCTCTTCCTTATTTTGTTATAAGTTGGATTTGTGTTGTATAGGGCCTCTATATGTTGTTAATGAATGAATTAGTTTATCCTTCCATAATAATAATGGGAGCCCCCGGTGGCGCAGCGTATTAAAGCTCTGAGCTGCTGAACTTGCAGACTGAAAGGTCGCAGATTCGAATCTGGAGACAGTGTGAGCACCCGCTGTTAGCCTCAGCTTCTGCCAACCTAGCTGTTCGAAAACATGCAAATGTGAGTAGATCAATAGGTACCGCTCCGGCAGGAAGGTAACGGTGCTCCATGCAGTCATGCCAGCCACATGACCTTGGAGGTGTCTACGAACCAACCCCCAGAGTCGGACACGACTGGACTTGATGTCAGGGGAAAACCTTTACCTTTACTATAATCATAATCATAATTGTAATAATGCAGTAATGCTTTATTTTAACCCGTCGTCTCTCCCCTAGGGGACTCAGGGCTGATTCCAAAGTAAAGCAAAAATTGAAAACATTCAATGCCAGTAAGAAACATAATAAACAATATACAGATCATTAAAGATAAATAAATAAAAATCATATAAACATATAAGATAACACGCCATATAATATAAAACAACATTGTACAGATTAAAATGCATATAAAATATAAATATATACTCTCAATATCGGTGTCAAGGCAGCTTAGGAATATAAAACAGCTATAAGTAATACTGTATGTTTTGATACAGTACCATCTTCATTTCATGCTTAACTGGAATAAAAAAGAGCTTCATTCACATTTCCCACAGTTTGATCAGATACAGTAGAGTCTCACTTATCCAACACTCGCTTATCCAATGTTCTGGATTATCCAACGCATTTTTGTAGTCAATGTTTTCAATATATTGTGATATTTTGGTGCTAAAATCGTAAATACAGTAATTACTACATAGCATTACTGCATATTGAACTACTTTTTCTGTCAAACTTGTTGTATAACATGATGTTTTGGTGCTTAATTTGTAAAATCATAACCTAACTTGATGTTTAATAGGCTTTTCCTTAATCCCTCCTTATTATCCAACATATTCGCTTATCCAACGTTCTGCCGGCCCGTTTATGTTGGATAAGTGAGACTCTACTGTATTAACAATATTATGAAGTATTTTATCTTTCAGTGAATATTGAAATCACATTTAAAACTGTATTTATAATGTGCTACTACAGAATGCTGGACCACTAGGGAGCTACTTATATAAAGCATTACCTCTGACCAAACTTACTTCAGTTCTGCCTACCAGTCAGTGAATTCAAAGCCATTGTTTGGTGGTTTTATGACTTTTCCCAAAGCATGCACAATTTGCATAGGTTTCTGAGAATAAGACAATTACCAGGTGCCATTTCCACCCAGCACCAGAATTGTTTATGCGACTCTGAAACCGCAAACTCACCTTATGCCAAATCGCTAAGTGCAGTAAAATGTGAAAGTGTCCGTTTTAAGGAACTCAAATTTTCCTTAAAGGTTTTCTTTCTCTAAGTAAGACTTTTCATTTACAATATAAAAAAAACAACCCCAAGACATTTTAAGTGAATCTTCATTTCATTTGGATTTCATTGTCACAAAATTTCTTTCAGATGAATAGTTAAAACGATGTAATGAAACCAGACAACGATTTTGCTAAGATTGAGAAGAAACAAATATATGAAATATAGTAAGAGGAGGAAGAATGCTGCCATGGTGGACTTCAAGTTTTCCAAGTCAGTCTTTCGGCACTGGACAGGACCAGGAATGGTCTGAAGCTTAGAGTTGCAGAACACTAAAAGAAAATTGGCTGCTAAAAACAGTTTTATCTTTTATGAATTGTTTACAGAGCTGCTCATAACAGAGCTGCAAGATTATTTAGGGCACTTCCAGACAGGCCCCAAAATGTGGGACCTGAGGTGTCCAAACGATGCCCCAGATAAAAGTGAATCAATTTGGGACAAAGCAAATGAACCATGCTTTGTCCTGAATTAATTAGATACCTGGCTAGACCCAGATTTTTGGTAAGTATGGGCTCAGTATGGAATGGACCCGGGGACCATGCCATGCCATCCCTGGGCCCAATCCACATAGCCCTCTCAGTCTTTCAGGTTCCATGAGCCCAGAAAACCGAGAAGGCACCTGCCTCCTCCCCAACCCCCCAACCTTCCCTCAGAGATCCCTTAAAAGAATAAATAACTTACCCAGCTGCAGGCCAGGAGGGGAGAGATAGAAAATCACTCCTTACCCTGCCCTGGTCTCCTGGCCCAACATTTCTATGCTCCAGGAGGACTCCAAGACTACCTTAATGATGGCCGGGTAAGTTATTTATTTTTAAGGGCTTTTTGGTGGGGGGGGGGGTTGGGGTGGCCCCATGCCATCCTGGTAATTACCGAGATGGCATGGGGACAGCTCCCCGGGAAAGCTTGGGTTTTTGGGGAGGGTGTGTGGATTTAAACGTGTGCTGAACTGAGTTTTTTTTTTTATGTCGGGAAGTGCCCTTAGATACAAATTGGGAAAGGAGCATATCAGAAATGAACTGCTGGGTGAGACAAGAGACCAATAGCAGTAGATCATTAAATAAATATATAATTTTTGTATTTCAGAAGTCTCTGTCTTACATCCAAGTAAAAACTAAGAGCTGTCTCATGTGTTTTTCTAGGAAACCTTTTTTCTACACTTGCTATTTCTTAGAATTACTGTGTCCTAGAAGGAATATGTATACTTACATTTATATTCACCATATAATTTTAGCCATCTTGCGCATCAGATTGCATACCATGTTGCTATAGAAATTTTTGAACTTACCACTGATGAATGAATTTCATCCCCCTCATCAGCTGAAAATAACAAAGGGAAAGTATTCTGTGTTACAAAAATATTCTGGACTGTCATTAGAAGCTGAAGTACTCTAATGCCTTTATGTAGAGTTATTAATAATAACTATGGAGTAGTAATGAACCATAATCACTCCCATAATATTGATTGAATATGAATCCTGCTTAGCTTGAACATCTGAATATGCTTCCAAAAGCAGGCTGTAAATGTCAATCAAGAGCCAGTGGGGTGTAATGGTTTGATTACTGGACTGTGATTCAGTGGCAATTATGATGGTTCTCCTGATGTTGAATACAAGTTCCAGCAGTCTTAACCAGAATAGGGTATGGAAATGCTGGAAGTTTCAGTCCAGTATCATCATCTGGGAGGATACATTATTCCTATCCCTAGATATGATAAATCAGTTGCCATAAAATTATGGATCTAATAAAATGAATATTCCTTTTTAAAATGAGCTTGGAACTTTCCTGGAGATCCTGTTTCTGAAAACTGCTAGGACTGAGAAGTTTGAGTTTAAATTGTTTTGTGTCTTCCGACTACGATAACATGAATGTCATCTGTCTTAAATAACTAAAGATCAAAAATTAAATTGTTGATAATTATAAGCTTTTGTTTCTCATTTTAATAAGTTTTTTTAAAAAATAGTCTACAAAGAATAGCAGAAAACTTCTGTTTTCAAATCTATTTGGAATGATCTCTATATACAAGATATTCTTGTAAGAAATTGATATACTTTGTGTATGTACTCTCAGATTCCATCCCGGAGAAGAGCAGATATATTAGTTTTGCTTTATGACTAGCCTTCGGTCATATTATAGGTCATGCAATCATATTTGACCTTAGTTCTATAGTAAGATGCTTCAATATTCTGGCAAATCTAATTCATACTCACCAAACTATTCCCTTTTAAAATACCTTATATACTTGACACAAAACCTTAATACCACATATGTTTAGAGAAGAAACATATAGAGCCACAATTCTCAAGGAAAAATTGGTCCTTGAGTTGTTGTTAAAGGATAGAAGAATCTCTTTTTTGGGCATGCATTGTATTTGTATACTTTCCTGGCTTCTAATAGAAACCAGAAAGCAAAATTGTTTATTTCCTGTTTTCATTACGGATATAGGAATCTGTGTATGTCCTTTCTATATTGTTCAGTGATGACAGCCATGGGGGCTATTTTGTATTTGTTTCAAGTTTTGTTATTAAAAAAGTAGTTTGTGTTTGACTTTGTAACAATGGGACTTGGCATCATTGGATTGGGAATTCTAAAGAGGAGGTTAGATGAGAACAAGAAGAAAGCAAGATAGAAGAATCTTAAGGCTTATTTGTACTACAGCCTGACTTCAGTATCCGTGAGGGATACATTCCTGAACTTACAATGGGAATATGAAACTGTGGATAATAAAGAACATTATTCTTTAAATGAATAACTTCTCCTGGAAATTATCATAGAATTTTCCTGGAAGACCTAGCAAATTCCTAGAGAGGATTCCTCTCTTTTTAAGGTTTTCCAGGGTGACTCTGTGATAATTTACAATGAAAGCATACCATAGAACAGTGGTTCTCAACCTGGGATCTCCAGATGTTTTTGGCCAACTCCCAGAAATCCTAATAGCTGTTAAACTGGCTGGGACTTCTGGGAGTTATAGGCCAAAAACATATAATTCCATGACATATGTGTATGTGTAGCATTCTCAGTATAAATCCTCTAAATAAAGATTACTACTACAGTAGAGTCTCGCTTATCCAAGTTGGAATTACATTTTCAGTTTAACAGTTCACATTCAATCCTGCAAGCAAAGCAAGGTAGGCCAGATCTAATGATGTAGCTATCAACAGTGTTCAATAATGGTGAAAGAGGCTGTTAGAAAGTGACTAGGTTATGATTCTGTCTACTGTTTATAAGAAAACACATTTTCATTTACCCCACTTATTTTGAGATACCAACCCTGCATGCTATTTATTTCAGATATCTGCCAGATTATAGGATGCAGACCTGCTTTTGGATTGTATGTGTGATTGTGTGCAATACAAAAAGACTATATTATCACATTACGGCACACAGTGGGGTATACAGAACCTATAATCTCATGTATAAAGACACCATTGTATGTTTCTGGTTGTGGGCCTTTTAAGGAGTGCTTTTTGCTTCACTAATTGGTGTGTAGTCTGATGGATTTATTGTGCATGATAGGTTGAAGAAGTAAGCTAGTGCTCTTCATTTATATCTGACTCTTCCTGTAAGTGGAAGTGGCTATACAAATAGTGAGCCTTTCCTGTTTAGTATTATGCTAATTATAATAGTTTCTCATTGGGGCCCTTCTACCCAGGCACATAATGTACTTCAGTACCAGTATGACGAATGCCAGTTCTAGCCCACACCTCTTTGATCATGTGACTCTGGTTTGAAAGCCAAGCTGTGCTGAAGCCGATTTGGTACGGTTGGACATGTGCTCAGTTTGCACCCTCCCTGTACCCCCTGAATGTGTGGATGTATACAGGCTGCTGCAATTCAGCACTGCATTATTTAGGAGTGTAGATGCACCCTTATTGGGAGAGAAACAAGATCGTGAGATTCTGGTTGACATGCCAGCAAGCAGTTGGTGGTGTCAATGTCAATGGAGTGGTAAACCTGCTGTGTCTTGACTAGTCAAGATGTTAATGTGAAAATAAGTTAAATTATAACAGTGCCTTTTTATATTACTCATGCTCCATTACTCATTACATCCACATCTTTTGTTGCATATAAAAAGAACACAATTTCTTGCAAAGCGTAACACAAGTTTTTAGATTGTAAACCATGTTTTAGTAGCTTGGAAATACCTTCTTTCTCCTCACATTTGCTCTTTGGAATAAATAATAATTGATATTTTATTCTTTAGCAGTTTCATCATATCGGTATGCCCACACACTTTCAATTCTTATTTCCAGTCTTGTATTTTTCCACTCAAGTCTTCTTGTAGAACAAAATTTCTTTCTTTTAAAATATGTTGTTTTGTAGACAGCAATATTTTAAAAATCGGCTAAGCATTAGTATTTTGCCTTGGCTGTATGACAAAGTTTATTAGTATTTCGGGCCACAGAGTTGCAAAGGGTGCAGTTTCAAAGTGTATACTAAAAAGATGTTGTAGCCCAGGCATTGAATTTTGCACATTCTATAGATTCAAAATGTCTTGAAACAAATGCTGTTTGAATTGGTATTTTCCAAAGTGATGTAGATAAACTTATATGACATAACAAGATGAGTTATGTAAAAGAATTATCCCGCCTTTGTCATTTTTAAATTAAGTATATATTAATATTAATTAATCCTGAATACTGCATCTCAGGATCCCTGTAATTCCTCAAAAAGGAGAGCAGGTCTAATCATGTGGCTGGCTGAATAACGAAGACATAGGGCTTGTCTGATTTGCCCCCACTTCAGCCTATAGTGACCCTGCAGTGATCCCACACACATTGTGGTGTGATTGGCATGACTAATCACACATATTTTCCAATAAACTCGCTTTGGTATAAAGGAATAGTTCACATCTCCCATCCTTCAATTATTCTTGGCCACAGAGCCATGGCCACCCCCCCCCCCCAATACAAGTGAGTATACATATTAACAAGTACTCCATTAAAATAAATAGAGGAATAACCATCACTAATGTAGCTTCATGTGTTCCTTCTGGGCATTCTGGCCTAGAAGTGTTTTCCAAAACCCATAATACTGTAGAATCAAAACTGAAAGAGACCACAGGGGCCATATAATGCAACCCCATTCTGGCATGCAGGAATACACAATTGAAGCACTCCCAACAAATGGCCATCCAGCATCCAAGGCAGCATATCAGCATATTCTACTGTCAAACAGCTCTTACCACCACAAGTCCTTAATGTTCAAGTAGAATATCTGTTCTTGTAGTTTGAATCCATTGCTTCATGTCCTTGTCTCTAGAGAAGCAGAAACTAAGCTTGCTCCCTCTTCAATACAATATCTTTGTAAATATTGAAACATGGCTATCGTGTCCCCTCTTAATCTTCTCTTCTCTAAACTAAACATACCACTCCTAATAGAGCATTATTTCCCGACCATTTTCCATTTTGGTTGCTCTTCTCCAGATATGTTCCAGTTTGTCAATATCTTTCTTGAATTGTGATGCCCAGAATTGGCCACAGTATTCCAAAAGATGTCTGACCAAAGCAGAACAGAGTGGTACTGTTACATCTTTTGATCTGAACACTATAATTCTATTGATGCAGCTGATAATTGCATTGCTTTTAGGGGCACTACAGTGTTGACTAATTGTCTGCAAGCTACCCATTTTCAGTCTCCTATGGGTAATCTTATGGGCTGAGAAATAGTCTTTCATAGCATTTTCCCATTACCTCTCTCATAGACTTAGGATAAAACTGCTTTGTATCATTCTAACTGTGGCCAAGTGACAGAATGCTGAACTAGCCAGCATTTGGTTCCTTGGCTTGCTTATTTTCCCGCTGGCTTCCATCAGTCTGTGCTCAGTGCTGAGCTCCTGGCTTACTTGCAATGGCACAAGGTCTGGCTGTGGCAGGAACACATCAACTCTGTAAAGCCAAATAAATTCAACCCACTTAACTAATGCTTAGTTTGAGAATTCAAGCTGCCATCTCAGAGCTGTGACCAAACCAGAAAGAGCCCAATGGTCATGTGGAAGGGGAAGAATTGGGAATACAGACAGTATCCAAGTTATGAACAAGATATGTTATGAAGGTCTGTTCTTAAGTTGAATTTGTATGTTAGTCAGAACAGGTATATTTTAAGTGCAAGTAATTCCATCTATCTGTCTATCTATCTATCTATCCATGGATAGCATAGCAAAGGGTTAACACCTCTGTGGTGTTTGTTTTGCTTTCTGTGTCCCTGTTCAGAAGTTTTCATCTCACTTTCTGTCCTTGTGATAATTGGATTTTGAAAATTTTGGCTTGTTGTGGAAACAAGGATGGGTGAGAATCATAAGTGGAGACACCTTTTCCCCATGATAACTCTTCCAGGAGTAAATTTCCCTTCCTGGGGGTATATTTCTGACACTTCCTGTTTTCTCATCACAGTTCTTAACTATGAGTCATTTGTAAATCGGATGTTTGTAACTCAGCGACTGCCTGTAGTTCTGCATAGCCTAGATGAAAATACTGCTCATATTATGAATAGGCGAATAATGGGTATGTACTCACAAGTTAGGCAAAGGAAACAAAAACAGCAGAATAATTTTTTAGAAGTTATATTATCCAGAATTTTGTTAGCTTCTAGTTAGGATTCTTTTCCTGGTGTGTGTTATAATGTCTTTGTGAAATATAGATGCATAGTTAGTATGCATAAATTAAACAATTTTTTAAACCTAGGTAGAAGAATCCTAAACATATTCAAATGTTACATTTCCCACCAATGCAGTATAGTCTTCTTAACATGAGAAATGAAATGTATGGAACTAATGGTTGAACATCAGAAGATTACATGTGTTCTGTTTTTCTTGACATTATCTTTCCTCTTTCCTGAACCCTTATCTATTATTCCTCATGACATATTTGCTGTCACGTAGCCATGACAGCTTACAAATGATGGCTTCACTTGTTTCTCACTACTTGTCAGACATTAGATTTTGTTGACCTTCAACAATACATCTGTGCTTTCTGGAGAAGTTCCTGCATTAACTCCCTTTCAAGAAGGATTAATGAAAGTTGCTTGTGGCATTGATCTGGAAATAAATTCATATTTAGGTTCTTGCCAAACATTCAGATATGCTTCCTCTCTACTTTTACTGATACACTATCTGATACAAAGGGTTTTCATTTTTCTTAAATAATAATAAAAAACCCACCATATATACTAGGTATAAACTGAAAGTGTGAGTGGATGCAGGTATTCAGGAATTTTAAAATGATTACAAGTGGGACCTGCAATAAATGTTTTCCTTTAATGGCACATTTTAATATTTAAGCATGAATAAAAATACACAACTGAATTATTTAAGGATAATATCTTTAAATGGTTTAAAGATACTCTGTTCCTTAGATTACTATAATCATCTACCACATTTGATTAATTTTCATCTCTCTTCTGTTTCGATCTTATTAAACATCCTTTTGAAGTAATAGCTCATTGATTGTTGCTGCTTTAATTTAATTGTATTTGTGATATATACATACTTAAATGAATGATGGCCATCTTAAAAAAAATATTTTACCTATTGGTAGAAAGGGAATCCTGAAACAACACAAACAAATAAATAAAACATTTCCTCTGTTTTTACCTATTCAAACAGTATTCAAACCAACATATGGCAACATAGTATGCAAATCTGAAAATAAGAAAGGTAAAAGCCCTGCTATTGGAAAAAAAGAAGCTTGATTTCTTTTAAATATCAAGAAATCTGATGTGTTCTATTTTGCTGTCTGAATGAAAATCTGTTTCATTTTCTGTCTTTGTCCACTTTTAAGTAGAGCGTATCTGAGTTTGATTTGTGCTTTCAAAAATATATTAATGCCAATATTCAGCATTATAAAAAATATTCTTTCAAATTCAACGAGCTTTGTGTAGTTAGAGGCTATGTTGTTTGAGGAAATAGAATATTTCCTACACCTGCTCATTTTGGCTTTTCAAATTACATTTCATTCAAAACAGTTTCCCCTTAACAGTGATAGTATGTACATATTTTTACCACAAATAAACTGTTGGGTATAAAAGGAAGATTATTTACTGTAAGTATTTCTGAGGCTAAGATTTTGCTAAAATATTACCTAAGCAATTAAAATACTGCAGGGTTATTTTTCTTTTCTTTCTTTTTTTCTTTCTTTTTGCATCTGAATACACTCCATGGGATAATTTCAGTACATCACCTACACCAGCTAATGAATTCAGTTGCTGAAAGATTAGAAGAATATTGGAGTGTGTTAATAAGTTAACAACTTCTGATAATGACCTGCTCCCTGCTGATATGCCTCCAGTGTTATTACCACTTGTGATAATTAAATAATATATATACTATAGGGATTAATCATATAAAATATGATTAATAAATTACTGACAAACTTTATTTTCACATAAATTCTCCCCTATTCTTGCAATACATTTTTATTTGTTTTGTTACAAATGTGTATTTGGATTGTGGTGGTATCTCTATGTTACAGTCCGTGGAAAGCTTTGCTGTGTGACCTAGGTTGGAAGATATTTTTTTTAAAACCTGAAGTCCTCCAATGTATTGTATACTAATCTTGAGAAGAGGTTGTTGAAAGATTAATTCTACAACTAAAGTCAGGTATCAAAAAAGAAAGCAGTGTGGGTTGCTACAAGTGATGCCATGTTTTTGTTCATGGCATCATTATCACTTTCATTAAACACAAATGAAATTGTATTGAAAAGGGATTTAATATTGATGGGACCAAAAAAAGGTGCAGCTTCATGATATTAAAATTGGTTTTACAGTAAAGAATAATATTCCTGTGAACAACAGCAAATATGCACCAGCTGATACTTTGTCATGATTCGGAAAAAAGTATTTGTTGCTTATAGTTTCAGAAGGGCATCAGTAATATGTATTCTGGATAGTGAAGATGTTTGCTGTGGGACAACTAGATTCTGCAGAAAATGGGACCTAGACCTCAGGGGCGGCATGAAGGCAGCAAATGGTGAGAAGGAGGCGGGGAGCAGGGAGACTACAGGACCCCCCCCCCCCCGAGACCCTGACTGTGCTTTGTGCAGCCTTAGGGGCTCCACAGAGCACACTTTGAGAACCGCTGACTTGATCCATGGGTTTGTGCATATATTTAGATGGCTTTAAAAACATTTCCTTCATTTCTCCTCACCTGGCCAATCAGTTTTCCATATTCTTTATTCCTCTGCCCATTGAAATTGGAATAATGGCATTCTTATTTTGACTACTGTTATTATCCATACTTTGCATGAAGGGATAAAAATACTGTATTGCCTTTTGTATCTGTAAGTGATCCATCAGACAGTGAGTTTTTTCTTTAACAATAGTTTCAGGGGAGTAGAAATGAAAGAACTCTGAGTCAGGTCTGGGTCAATACACACAGTGCACAAGACTATCATCATTTGCAGAAGCAGTGACAGCTACCTGTCAGTAAACAAACCAAACAGGAGAGCATCTTACTGGGTCATAATTCAAAGCAGAGAAAACAAAAGAGTAGTCCAGCAAGAGTGCCAAAGTTGAGAAGACAAGGAAGCATGATTACAGGAAGCCAAAAATACTGAGAGCAGGGATCAGGCTAGTAGGGGTTACAGTGAACTCTCAAGCATCTCTTTTGTATGTCTCTTTTGTAGTCTTGGATGGAACTAGGTTATTGCTGTATCATTGTCTGATGAACCTTAACTAAATTTTTGACCTCATCAGACCAGAGAGACCAAATTCGGTGGCATATGCTGGTCCCTCTCCAGTTTTGCCACAGAATCCTTTGGCTCCCATCCCACAATGTACATCTGCTTCCAGCAGGGCTTTGTGGCAGAACTGAAGAGGAACTGGCATACACCACTGTGAAGCCAACACTAGAGGCTTCCCGTGTTGCATTAGGATGAATGGGGGGAATCTGGGCAGCGGATGCTTTTCCCTGTAGAATGGGGTGAAGAGGAAGCCAGGCAATGCAAGATGTGGGGTGATGGGTTTCCCCCAATTCCTGCTGGCTCTGCGGGATTTGCCATGATCTGTAGCAATTCCAGCGCAAATGTGATGAGGTCTCTTGTCAGTTAACCTCTTTAAATCATATATCTGTTGTTGTGTATAATCTGCTTCAAACTCTGTCTACTCCTATTCTTTGAGGGAGGTCTCATTCTCCATTGTATCTGGAGATGATCCAGATGGTTGTTCGCTGAAAAGTCATGGTCAGCTTCTGGTGTCCATCTGGGAAATATCTTCCTGGATCTTGTTTTCCAATAAAGACTTGTCATGATATGCATCTAAGACACTAACATTGTTTTTAAAGCATCTTGTTCTAGAACTGGAGAAATCATATTGTCATGGAGAACAAATAACGCCCCTTCTCAACCATCAACCAACTGAATTATGGTAGGCAATGTGACCACACTTCATGTCCCTGGTCACATAACATAGTGGAGTTTCTCAATTTGGTGCTTTGGCTAGCATCTAGCTTATTTCTACCTCTCACTTCCAGAAGTGATTCTTGTCAGGGGGGAAATGAATTTTTGTGCTTTATCTTGCAACCTACAGGGATAGACTTTGTGAAAAGAAAAAGGCATGTTTAGAGAGCCAGATTCAAATAGTGTGAAGACTGGGTTAGGGCTGGAGATTCTTTTCCTCTTCGCTGTTCTAGAGTGTTATTAATGAAAGATTTTGGGTGAACATAATCCTACCATTGTTACCAGTATGTTTGGTTAGTTTTGAAAACTTTATTATAATTTCAGTCTTCTTAACAGTGATATCCTACCCATATCTACTCAGAAGAAAGTCCTGTTGCATTCAAAGAGGCTTTGCAATTGAAGCCTGAATACATTTTCTATAGCTTAGCTTTCAATGTGATAGGATTTTAAAAGGAAAGACGGTATTCTTCTTTCAGGCATCCAGAATCCTCCCACATAGCTTTAAGCTTCCTCCCTTGAATTAAACTCTCATGTTATCTTGTTAACATGCTATATCAGACGGTTTTTCACCACTGGGATGCTATTACTCTAAACATAAATGTATGTAATTTATGCATAATTTGAATGAATTGTGTAATAAAATATTTCAAGCTTTTATCTTTCAGACTCTTGTGTTCCCCCTCACTCATACCCCAATAGTACATTGGCAAGCTTTGCCTCTATTTTGTATTGTCTGGTGTCTCATTTTCAAGGCATCGTTTTGGGTATTGCAACTTAAAGACATGCAGTTTCTCTATTTCTGAGGGTTGCATTAAGTTAGGGTTAATCTGTTGGTTGTATACTGATATTGGGTGGGGTCCAAGCAGTCAGAGAGTGTTGCAGAAATAAGTAGGTAAACAAAGACTCTCCCTCTTCTTTCTGACACCTTCTTCTTTGCCTTTTCCTTCCTTTTTTTGCGATCATTCTTTTCCGCATGGACTCTTGGGGAGGTAACACCTTTTTCTGACACAGAAATAGCACATCCCCTTTTTAGTTCTAAAAGATAACGATGGTTAGTCAATATGGAATATGAATTATTTGCTCCAACAACACCACCCTTCAACCAGCACTTCTTTTGTGATTTTAGACAGAATTATTGCATTAATAATGAAGAAACTCACTTGTGAAGATACTTTCACTGATGATAATGTAATACCAAGAGCATTATCAAAACAAAAAGAATATCAATAGCTATAATAATTGACCTTTTGTACTTGAGTTGATTGCAGAAGTTCCGAAGAACTTCTTTCATGTAATTTTTTGGAAAACTTGATGTTACAGAGAATGAGCAACCTAAACGAGAGTGCACTGCTATTATTTTATAACCATAATGTACAAACAACTGTGCTCTTCTTAAATATTTCTGTTTATTTATGTAGTACAGACACCTTAGAAAAAAGATTTGGGTCTAGCTCATAATTCTCAGCCTTTCCTATGTAGTGGACTACAGAAACTTTTAGCCAGTACTCTACTGGAAGATTCAGTGCAGTTTTTCCATGATCAGAGTATGAGATAGCTAAAGGGCTACTCACCATTTTACATTTTGAAAAATACCACTGAAGTAAACATTTATAGGGTACTTTGATATCTGTCTGTACAAAATAAAAAATGTGGGAAAGTTTGACTGTAGAACTTTCAGAATGAGCAGAGCATGTGGCCACTGGATTTTGCATCTGCATGTTATTCTGCATAGACTGAATTTTGTCTTGACACCAGTGCCTTCAAAAATTATGTAAGAAATGACTTCTGCACATATGTCCATTCTTGTTCTGTAGGCAAACATTTTGTCCCAGAGATGCACTTGAACATTTGCAGTTAGATTTTTTCTTTCTATAGTATGTCTTTCAACAACAGTTCTCCTGCAGCTTGTTGTATGTTGAAATTGTCGAAGAATGTATTCTCAATCTTAAAGAGCCATTCTTGCCTATATTAAAGATTATAGTACAAAGTATTTCATTCTAAGAATGTTGGTTGAAATTGAATGTTTATGTTTTCTTTAAAACATTTTTACAGCCATAGGAGCACAGTTGTAAAGAGAAAGAGAGAAAATGAATAGTCAAATGGTCCTTAAAATGCATTCCTCCACCAAACTATCTCAGATTAAGTTTGAGGAAGGACCTGGGGATGAGGATAACTGATTTGAATGGGAACTTTCATGCTATTTCTGTTTTTTCATGTGTTTTTCAAGTACCACTCCTCTCTCAAGAGAGAAGAAATGCCTCTGACCTCCATCAGGATCAGGGGAATGGCTGGGCCTGGGAAAGTAATGTCAGTAAGAATAACAGATAAATCAGAATTTTCAAGTATCCACATTAAGGATTTTTAATTATTTAATTATTTACTTTATTTCTAGCCTGCCTTTCTCACCATTGGAATCAATAGGATCTTCAAAGCTTTTCAAGTGATTGAGTATAGAATCTGACAATGTCAAATTTATTTTCAGGAAGAAGAAGAGGAGCAATTTACATTCCCCATTGAAAGCCACACTTTCTTTTTAAGCAAATTTATCTTTTCACTTTTTTTAAGAAAGTGTGCCTATATTTTCTCTTTTTGCAGCAGTCACTCAATAGGAAGAAATGTTCATTCTTCCTTGTGTCCATTTGTACAGTGTTCCTTCCGCTGACCATAGTGTTTTCATAAGGAACTTCAGAAAAGTTCTCCAGCTACCATGCAGTGCTTCTGTAGTGTTTTCATTGAAGTGTGGATT
Organism: Anolis carolinensis; assembly: GCF_035594765.1. Taxonomy (NCBI): domain Eukaryota; kingdom Metazoa; phylum Chordata; class Lepidosauria; order Squamata; family Anolidae; genus Anolis; species Anolis carolinensis. Next base: position 67,302,584 of record NC_085844.1, read on the forward strand.
CTTATGATTGTGGGTTTTGGAATAGTGGGATATGTAATATATGACATATATAGAGCTGTATTTCAAGGTACAAGCCTGTGATCATTCCACCTTTTCAGTTTATTTTCCTTTCTTCCTTTGTACTGTTATAGATTCCCCCAGTTTCAAAGCAGTCTCTTCCAATTGTCATGCACATATGCACCTTGGACTGCATGAGCTGAACTCTTTTATCTGGGCATTCCCTTACTTTGCAGGCATTATTATCATGTTCTGCTCAGGAAGACCTGACATATGGATAAATGCAAGCAGAATCTTACTGTGCTTTTCAACACTGAAGACTTTTTATCATTATTCACTTGTAAATGATCTCTAAGTTGCCATATTATATGCTTTGAGCAGTTCTGTTTGTTTTCATTTATTGTGTTTTCAAGAACTATTATTTTGCTTTGGGTTATTATTTGGTATTAGCAAAATCTGGTTAGTTTTCAAGACTTATCAGTAAATGCATGAGAGATTGAATGTGATGGGAATTAAATCTGTTTTATTAAAGAGCCACTATAAATATTCATTTCATTTCATTTTAAGTAATCTGCTCCTGTATTGGGAGATTTCTTGAAAGGGGGACAAGCCAAAATACTAAATCCTTTTCAAAAACTTACACATTCATATTGGCAATAATTAAGTCTCTTGTGAAAGAAAGTATTTGGTATAAATCCTCTACTTAATTTTTAGTGAGGGAAATTGTTACATAAATCAACAAAAGCTAGTGAATACTACTTGGCTTTGAGCCACATGGTTTCTTGTTAAGAGAAGGGAAACATAATAGAAAACTAATAATTTTATAAAAGAGTTAGGTTCTGGAACATCTGGTGGCCTCTCAGCTATAGGGGTTCTGAGATGAAACAGATATTTGGATTTATTTCAGTCTGACCGTGGGATTGAGCCAACTTGGTCACCTTGGTGGATGACCTACACAGGGAACTGGACAGGAGGTGCATTGTTCTTGATGGTTCTGCTGGGCTTGTAAGAAGCTTTTAATACTATCAACCATGGAATGGGTTCTGGGGGTATTCTTTCAGAACTCAGAAAGTGGTGTTCAGAAATCCCTCTCATTGGAGGTTTAGTTGGCCTGCTATACCAGCTGTTTAGTGACCTTGTGATTCTTTGGCTATTTAACATCTATTTGAACCACTGGGAGAATTTTGGAGTTGGGTGTCACCAGGATGCTGATGATACTCAGTTCAATGTCACCTTTCCTTTTAATTCCCAGAAAGCTGTTTCTTTGCTAAGTCAGTGTCTGTTATCAATGGTAGAATCAATTTGGGGAAACAATTGAGGCCTACCACCTGATCACATTGAGAAGGGAAAGCATGTGTCACTGTCCCTTTAAGAGAGAAAATCCTCCCTTTAAAGGAGAGAATTGCCTGGTTTTGCGTCCTGCCTCCCCATCAAACTTGCATGTGGAAAGTTAAGAGCTGGCAATACATTCATCTTACATTCATCACCAGGTCAGTATTACTGTTTAAAAAATGGAATACAAGAGACAGTGAGCCAGGTGAGCCTCATCTTCCCATGGGATCTTATTGATAGCAGCAGCAGCAACAACAACAATAACAACAACAACAACACCTTATTTGTATTCCGCTCTATCTCCCCGAAGGGACTCAGGGCGGATTTCAATCACAAAAAGGCAAACATTCAATGCCTGAATAAAACAAATACACACACAATAGCGAAATAAAATAAAATAACTCAACATATAAAAACAGATTATAATTTAACATATAAAATTTAAAATAAGACATAACCTATCAAATAAATTATATCAACATAAAAATAAAACATCCAACTAAATAAATTATATCAACATGAAAACAATTGATCTGCATGAAATTCCAGAACATACAAGACACAGTGAGCCAGGTTTAAACCATTGCTTTCCATGGGATCCTATTGATCTGCATGGAATCCCAGAGGATACAAGAGACAGTGATCCAGGTTAAAACCATTGCTTTCCATGGCAAACTATTGTTCTGCATAGAACTCCATAGGGTACAAGAGACTGCTGAAACAGGATGGGGAAACTTTGATGGTTCCCATACCACTTGTTTTTCAGTTGTAAAAATGGGAAAAAGTGCGATAAGACATAGGAGCTCTGAACATGATTGCCGGCCTGTGTTCAGAGTTCCTTCCTTTCAGAACATTTCTGCCTCTTTTCAGCCCTGGAACATGTGAGGAGCTCAGTGCTTCTCAATGCTAGAAAAGAGGCTAAAGTGTGCTACCAGGGAAAAATTTCTCAATGTGATGAGGTCAGATTGCCAGAGTTTTCTCTTTTCAATACACTTCTGCCTCTTCTGAACCATGGAGGGCTATGAATGATGGCTAGAAGACTGGGAAATTTCTCAATGTGATAAGGAGGTCAATCCAACCAAAGCAGAGATTATTCTGTCCAATTGGAAGGCAGATCAGAGATTAAGGCAAAAACTTGTGCAGGATGGGGTTACACTTCACTTGAAATTTCAGGTTCTCAGCCTGGGAGTACTCCTTGGCTCTCATTTTGGTCTGGATGCCCAGGTTGTAGCAATGGCCAGGAATGCATTTGTATAATTCAAATTAATGCACCATCTGTGCCCATTCCTTGAGATGTCAGTTCTGTCCAGGATAACATATGCCTTGATGTATCCTGACTGAATTAGTGTAATACACTATACACTTGGTTTGGGTCCAGGCTGTTTGAAACACGGTATCTCCCTACACAAGCCAGCTCAATTAAGATATTCAAGGGAAGGCTTTCCTTGGACTCTGCTACCATCACAGGCATATTTGATGAGGACCCAGGAAAGAGCTTTCTCAGGCCCCTTCCACACTGCCCCTATATCCTGGGATCTGATCCCAGATTATCTTCTTATCCTAAATTATCAAGCAGTGGAGACTCATATAATCCAGTTTAAATCAGATAATCTGGGATCAAATCTTAGGATAAAGCACTGCGTGGAAGGGCCCTCAGTATGATTTACTTGTGCCTAAACATACAAAAGACTTAATTCTAAAGTGGTTGCTTTTAGATTTCTTACTGTGGGAGGTTTGGTTGGAATTCCCTCCTGTAGGATGTATAGTTAACCTACCCTCTCCTCTCCTTTTCATGCACGAGTGAGTTAAAATGTTTAGTTTTGCAAAGTATGTATCAGAAAGTGTTTGTAGTTTATATTGTGATCTGCATTTCATATTGTTTTTTAACTGAAGTACTATTTATTTTTTCAAAAGTTTTGAATAAATAATGTTATAAATGTTCATTGATTTTGAAATATTGTAGGAAACCTTGGAGAGGCAAAGGGAGAAAGTCAGGGTATCAGTCAATCACACAAACATATCAATAAATACAGTCAGCCTTCCCCATTCACAGCTTTCACCCTTGTGGTTTTGATTATTCACAAGTTTGTACTGATTTTCCCCATCTCCTGAAGTTAGAGCTACTGTTCACATAGAAGCCATCTCCACTGCAGGTGGAGGAGAGATGTGGGAGCTGAAAAGTCATACTTTAAAAGGTAAAAAAATGCTGCTGTGTATAATAGTAATATAATAAAAATATTTAGATGATTATAACATTTATCATAGAATCATAGAAGAAACCACAATGGCCTCCCATGCAGGAACACACACTCAAAGTACTTCAAACAGATAGCCACCCAGGGCCCTTCCATACAGCCATATAACCCAGAATATAAAGGCAATAAACCCCACAATATATGCTTTGAACTGGGGCCCCTTCCACACAGCTGAATAAAATCCCACATTTTCTGCTTTGAACTAGAATATATGGCAATGTGGACTCAGATAACCCAGTTCAAAGCAGATATTGTGGGGTTTCTCCTTTGATATTCTGGGTTATATGGCTGTGTGGAAGAGCCCAGGATTATCTGAGTCCACACTGCCATATATTTCAGTTCAAGCAGAAAATTTGGGATTTTATTCAGCTGTATGGAAGGGGCCATAGTCTCTGTTGAGAAACCCACAGGGAAAGAAACCACCACAACTGAGACAATGTAATCCACTGTTACATTAACATCTATGTTGCCCTTTGCTTTATTCTCAAAAACGATTCTTCAACGCAGAGACATTGGCACAATGGTGTGCTATGGCTAAGTGACTGGATGGAGGTCTGACACATATTTGTAGTATGCTGTGGTTATGCACATTGAGGGTCAAGAAAAGTTTGAGTGGTAGTTGCTGGCTTACATTGCCTGAACATCTTTGAAATCCTTAATGTATGTAAGTATTTGCAAGCAAATGTCTGTAAATTTTGATAAAGAGGCTCAGCAAACTTCACCATCTGTGCTTGTGGAATCTAATAAGCAGCAGCAGTGACTCAGTGTCTGAAAAGGTCATAAAGCTTCAAGCATTGTTTCTGTACTGTGTTTTCAGTGAGTACAACATTTTCAAACAGAGAAAACTGCCTGCGTCATTTAGAAGCCTGTTATATTTCAAATCAACTTTGCAATGACCCTATTAGATGAAGCCTCCCAGTTTGAGGCTTATTAATTAAAGGTTTCCCTCCATAGGACCTTGCCTGACTGTACGATCTGATTGCTTGTGAAGATTGGGAACTTTTTGAAGGCGGCTACACACTTGCCCTTTGGTTCAGAATAATGTGCATATGATGAGCCCATTCATATTTTAGAGGAATTCCCCAAAGATCTTCCTAAACTATCCTCTGTTTTTTGATGGATAATAATTTCATGGGTATAAAAGAGAACATGAAATATATATAAGAATTGTCTCTTTTTCCCAAAATGACAAAGATGGAAGAGATAAAATTATGCAAATAGGCTATGGAAGAAAAGAGGAAAAATTATCCCCCCCCCCAAATGTGGACTGGGTTGAAGTACCACCATGAAATAAGAGACCAGACAACAAAATAGGGAACAAAGGGCCACTTATTGACCTATTCAAATTGCAATCAAGAACAGCAAAAACTAATCTGGAGGAAGCAACAAAGATATAGATCATGACGGAGGAACAGGTATCACCCAATGACTACCTCCTCGTATAACTCTGAGCGACCACCTGACCCCAGGGGCAGTCCACTTAATGGCTTGCTGGCTTGCTGGCCTGGGGAAGTCCATTTAATGGCTTGCTGTCCCGGGGAAGTCCACTTAATGGCTTGCTGGCCTGGGGAAGTCCACTTAATGGCTTGCTGGCCCGGTCAGTCATTACTGGAAGGCCATTTCAGGGGCACTCTCTCCTGAGCCCCAAAACCTTATAAGCGAAAACAAGAACCCCCTGGTCCAGCCCCAAGGGGGGAAAAAAATCTCAAGATGCATCCAAGCTCTGTAACTTGTAAGGGCCATCCCAGATATCCCCCTTCACCCCCAAATTGAGGGTGCCAAAGTGAACACCAACCATGTTCTCCCCTGGTTTCTGCCAGGGGAAACTTATTAGTGCCACCCAAACAAACACCTTCCTCCAACAACACAATATGGAGTAGGTAAAAAAAAACCCCTTTAGTAGAGAGAAAAATCCCTACCCATCCCCTAGGGCGACTAGCATTCACTCATATTGTGCCAAGGGTGGGCGGGCAGGTTGCTGGATTAAAAACTGAAGCAGGAAGGAAGGGCCAGCTGGAAAACCTCCTGCCCAGGCCTCTCCCTACTGCTGAGACTAGTGTGGAACACCGTTCAACACAGTATTAACTGGTCTCTAACTGGGGCTTCAATTGCTTGCCCCCAGCCAAATCCTTTGGCTGTTGGCAAGGCTTATGCTTCAAGAGGAATTCTGCCTATGAATCTGTGGTTATACATTGATTTTCTTTCAGTTTATTGAACCTATTTCAAATATTTTATTTTCAAACAAGGCCAACAACAAGATAGAAAAAATGGAGGGGATGGAGAAGTCCTGAAACATTTCAGTGTACATTTTGCAGCAAAGATATTTACATACCTTGTTTTTGGTCAAATTAAGGGAATTTGAATGCTTTTAAAGAAGTGCCATGCCAAAAGGATTTGATTTTCTTGTTGCTTTGTAGAACTCAGTACTAATCAATATACTGTTCAATAGCAGAAAGTAAACGGCAATATTTTTATCAAATAAAAATAACTGCAAACATCTTACTAAATTTCTAGCTGAATGGAATATAGTATACTAGCTGTGCCCGGCCACGCATTGCTCTGGCGAAGTATGGTTGTATGGGAAATAAAGTATTGAGGAATTGGTGGTAGTTAAGGTAAAGGGACCCCTGGGCTGAGTGGGTTGCTAGGAGACCAAGTGAGCAGAGCTTAGCCTTCTAACTGGAAGCAATTGGATAAAAACAATTATTCCTCTCCCTCTAATTAGGACTTTATTTTTCTTTTCTTTTTGTTGTAACCTAGAGGCGTGGATGATGGGTTGTGTTGTCAAATTTCGAGGTTGGGGGGCCTGTAGTTTTGTTGTTTTGTGGGTCGCCGTGATGCCATCACTCTTTTATATATATAGATAAGATTGAATTTCTATAGGATTAGTACATTTTGCTGGAATTAGGATGTTGTTCAGAGGAGAAGAAGGCAGTATTTGCTGGCAAAATAAATATTAAAAAGAATAATTTGTTGCCAGCACTTTTCTGGTTTAAGGTAATATGTGCTGTCTGTGTATGTGCCTATGTGCTTTCAAATCACCTGTCGATTTTAAGCAATTCTATGCATTTTATAGGGTTTTATTTGGCAAGGAATACATAGATGTGGTTTTGCCAGTTTCCTCCTTTGAAATATACAGATCAATTAATAATGGTCATATAGTTATGTAGAACTTTTTACTTAATATCTGGTTCAGAGAGCAAATAAATGAGGTGGATTTCACTTTCATGCCACAGTATGAATTAATTACAAGGGTTATGCTCTATTGTCACTATGTCTACAGGCTTATGTTTTTGATTACTTCTTTGAATCCCCTCATGGCCATGAAGCCCATTCTCAACTTCAGAAGAAGGCAATGGCAAACCCACTCGGAATAAAATTTTGCCAAGAAAACCCCATAATATATTTTTCCTTCAGGTCGCCATAAGTCAGAAATGACTTCAAGGCACGCAAGAATGACAAGTCTGTGCCCATATAAATAAATATTTTCCCCAACACCACACATATTCAGAAATAAAAAAGAAAGAATCCCAATTAGATATATTTGTAGACATTATTCTTAGAGGACTTCAATATTGTCAGTTATGGTTGTGGACCACTTGATAAGTATGTACCTAAAGGGCACTGTTTTAGCTGTTACTTTAATGTAAACAATGAAATTGGAGAAATGACTTGGTCTTGGTCACCCATTTTGTTTGACCACTACAAAAAGCTACTGAGTTGGATGGCTGGTCCTAAATTGACAGATCTGCTGGCAGATGGGTTTGGGTGGTGACACTATCTCATAACTTTCTTCATCAATCAACCCCAGCTGCTATTCCCCACCACCTATCATTCTTTCTCCAACCTATCCTTTAGGATGGAAACAGTATCTCTTCCCCCTTATAATCCTAATAAAATTCAAAACTAGCTTTGCATCATCCTTCCTTTATACAGGTACTGACCCTGTGCTATTTAGCAATCTTTGTCATATTACAGTTGATAAGAAAAAGAACAGATAATAAAGTTAGGGCAATAACATGGTGAAAAAAACTAATGACTATACACTGATTGTGGTGGTGGCAACAGAAGAAGTGATTGTTTCATTAGTTCTCTATCTCAGATTTTCATCCTACATGTGAATTATAGCTGCAGGAGCAAACATCTATTGTTGCCTGGGGTAGTTACAAGCATGTTTTTGGGATGGCCAGCAGCAGTGGCCCTTGATCTTTCCTGGTTACTCCAAGTGTAGTATGTTTACAAAAGCAGATGGCACAACTTAATTTCCTCTACCTTTCTGTATGGGGAACAAAAAGAGAATGAATAAAATATGCTTCCTCTTTCAATGTGGTCATTTAGATTCCCCATGGCCTTTCTCTAACTACCTGTTCTCTTATTCCCTTTCACATATTTGCTTCCTGGAGTCCTCCAAGGAGCACCTACCCCTTTCTACTACTCCCCACACAACCCACGCTTCATGATCTTTCCCTCCGTGGTGTCAGAGTCCTCATTACACTTCATGATGCTACTTCCCTATGTCTCAGTCATCTTTCGTCTTTCATATGATAGCTTCCTATGTCTTAGCTCATTGTCTACACTGTCAAGAAATTTAATTTCATCTCCTCCCATGATCCACAGTTCAACAAGAAAGCAAAAGAATTGGAAGTGAACAATAACCAAATTAAATCATGTCTCCATTTTATTCAGCTCCTTTCTCCAGCCAGTATTTTTTATATATATTTATTTTGGTTCATTCATCTCAGCAGCATTTCTAGCAGCTTTCATCCTTTCACTGTAGGATTCCTTTTAAAAATTAAACAAAACTTCTTCTGTTTCACCTTTTGTGATCCTCTTCCCCAGCCTTCTTTTTCTCTGATTTTTAACCAATGATAATGTTGTTTCTTGTTTTCCCAATACCTACTAATTTTCAGTTATCTATTTGTGTTTTTTCTTCCATTTGGTGAATTTTGTAACATTCTATTTCCCTACCTGATTTTCTTTACCTTTGGTAAACATTTTATTCTGGGCAAAACCTCCTGAGCTAATTAAACTATTAAACTTTTGGCAAAGCTGACAAGTACAAACACACTACAATCCTATTTTAGAGTAATGCCAAACTAAATGCCAAAATGGAGGATAGTTTATTTCCTCCACATCTGATTAGTCTTTTCTGTGATGAGACTAATAAAAAAGATTTCAGGACTTAACCGTACTACTGAATTTTATTGTTTATATATATTTTTACTCTTGCTTTCTTTTTTAATTTGAATTTTTGATTTTATATTGTATACTTTAAGCTGATTTGATGAATTTCGGTAATTTAGAAATAGCGGTGTAATAGTGCAGTTCGGTAGTTTAGAAATAGTGGTGTAATAGTAATAGGCTACAATAGTTATATTAGTAATAAAAAGTAAACACATTCTAATAAAATACTTTTTACAGTTTAAAATCTTAATTTTTCACTTTAATTTAATATTTTTCAGCTTGTCTTTCAATTCAGGTTCACAAAGATGTTTTCAATCAGCAAAGTTGATAGTTGTATATCTAAGTACAAATGTGGAATACAGTGGAACATCGATTTTCAAGCGTCCCAAGTTGTTAGCAGTTCAAGTTACAAGCTCATCCAATTTTTTTATTTAACATGTGAGTCATATCTGAGTTACGGGCCCCTTTCAAGATGGTGACCACATCAGGAGACTAAGGCAGCCAGAGAATGACTACAGTGTTGACTGCTCCATCTGCCCACTAAGGGACTCCACTTTTGCTTGGGCCTGGAGCAGGCCATGCAAGGCTGGCAAGGAAGCTTGAGGTGAGCCTCTGCAGTAGAAGGTGTTCTTTCTCTCTGTCTCTGCCTTGAAGAGTGGACGGTGGCAGAGAGGCCAAGAGAGAGTTGCTAAGGGAGGGAGCTGAAGCCTGCGGGGCTTGGCAAATGGGTATAATTTGTTCTGTGACCAAGCTCCGGAATAAATTAGACACATTTCATTAGGGATGTTTGCTTTGACATATGACCAGATTGAGTTATGAGCTTGGTCACAAAAGTAATTAAACTCATATGTAAAGGTATCACTGTGTGTGTGTGTGTTCATTCACTCAGTCGTCTCCGACTCTTCGTGACCTCATGGACCCCTCCATGTCAGAGCTCCCTGTCAGCCATCGCCACCCCCAGTTCCTTCAAGGTCAAGCCAATCACTTCAAGGATACCATCCATCCACCTTGCCCTTGGTCAGCCTCTCTTCCTTTTTCCTTCCATTGCCCCCAGCATCATGATCTTTTCCAAGCTTTCCTGTCTTCTCATGATGTGGCCAAAATATTTCATCTTTGCTTCTAATATCCTTCCCTCCAGTGAACAGCCGGGCATTATTTCCTGGAGTATGTACTGGTTGGATTTATGGACCGGTTGGATCTTCTTGCAGTCCAAGGCACTCTCAGGATTTTCCTCCAGCACCAAAGTTCAAAAGCTCAGCCTTCCTTATGGTCCAGCTCTCACATCCATAGGTTACTATGGGGAATACCATTGCTTTAACTATGCAAACCTTCATTGCCAGTGTCTCATGTGGACAAAGGTATCACTGTAATTAATATTTATGAGAGGAATTTTGTGTTTTCAGTGTCTCAGTTGGATTCTTCATTATTATATTTCCCAGAGACATTTTCAGGAAAAATTGTATATATACCTGGAAAACCTTTGCCTCCTTCCTGCTTCTGAAACTGGGCTGGAAATAAAGGTAATGGTCTGGTCACAGTGACAGTATTTCTCACCCATTTCTAGGTGACAACAAACACAAATTACTTAGCTTCTTTGAAACCTTTAAAAAAAAACACACAAAACAACCAGCAAGGTGAAGATCTATTAAACGATAACATTATCTTAGGGAGGTGTACAGGCTCAGTAATGAATTAGCAGAATGGCATAAATAATAACCCGCCTTGGCAAGGCCTATGAGAATCAGTTAGAAAATATATGACTGCTGAATATATCTGTGCCAAATGCAATGAACCAGTTGATAGGAACTTTCATTTAGCACAAAAATATTGCAACTATCCCTTAGACAGCATAAGTGTGCTATTTTCAATCTTTTGTGATTTGTACTAGAAACCTTTACGTAGGGCACCTCAACATAGAGTTGGACAGAAAGACTATTCATAGTTATTCATTTCCTGGCTTCAAAATGGTTTTCCCAATAGTAGGGAAGCCAAGTCAGAAAAACATATAAAATTTCAACAGTATTTACAATCTCAAAATTGTGGAGAACATATATTGTTATGTTAAACCCCCACATTTACCCCCCCCACACACACACAGAAACAGTGCAAGATTGATGTTGTTATGCACAAGCAAATTATATAGCAATTTTCTTTGTAATGTTTCTTTTTTTCAATATGCTTTTGTGCAAGATCATTTTTGGTGCAAAAAAAAAGTCTTACACAAAAAATAGCCACATTGGAGTTTTGTACAAGATTTGTATTTATGTGCCATATTTTTTCTGAAAGTGCTTGATATCTCATGTGGACAAAGAAAATATAACTACCATATTGATTTCTGGTGCATGAGTATGAGGCAAGAACTGTGCAGAAATATGTGTTTTCTCCATATCAGGAAGACAATAGTAGAAATTACTCATCCTCACTTGCAGGGAAAAGGTACCATAATTGAATATTTGGATCCCTGTCTCCACATGTAACAGCTATGTTGTTATTTTAAGACAACTCATACATCAACATCATAATAATACACTTTCCTAGCCATGTGAATGTTAATGCAACACAATGCCAATGCAGTACACAGTACAGAACAGCATCTCTAGTGCCATTAAGATTGCTTGCAAAGCCCAGATTGTGATGATGATTATGATGATTATGATGATGACGACGATGATAACAATACTTTATTTGTAGACCACCCTATCTCCCCGGAGAGACTCGGGATAGTTTCCAACATTAATGGCAAACATTCAATGCCAGCAAAGAAACATATGAACAAATAACATTGAAACAAAATAAATAAAAAATAATTAAAAACAACAAGAGTTACTAGAACTTAATACCAAATAGCAATTATCCAAAAAAATAAAACTAGACCACCCTAACAAACATAATCACACATTATAAATTTAAACAGGATAAAATTTAAACAGCTAATACCTTGATTAAAATAAAATGATTGCAGATATTATACAATGTGATGCATTACATTATCATAACTAATTATAATATGTATTGTTGAGATTCATAGCAATATGGATGTTGTGCAAGAAAGATGATATGGACAGAAAACCCCATTCCTTTGAGAAGTCAGAGCTGTTCCTTTCAGCTGTCCAAGGAATGTGTGCCACCATTAATCTTGTATGTCGGTTGGAATAGCTTCAATGGGTAGTGGGAAATCTGCAAGATGCTTGGAGTAGACATAGTAATAGCAACAGAATAACCTCCTCCTAAGTGACCCAAAATAAGCAAAAAGGACCACAACTATGCTGTAACAAGTTGGCTCTTTGTGAGAAGTATTGAATCTCACTAATTGAGGGTATTACCGTATTTTTCGCTTTATAAGACACACTTTTTTCCCCCCAAAATAGAGGGAAAAGTCAGTGCGTCTTATAAACGCAATCTGTGTCCAGGAAGGGAGAATGGGGAGATCTGTGCTGTCCGCGTGTGCGGACGGCACAGATCGCCCCATTCTCCCTTCCTGGCGATCTGCGTCTTATCATCAGGTGCGTCTTATAAAGCAAAAAATACGGTAATTGTGTCTTTAGATTGGCACAATAGATACTAATGTAATGCATCACACTGTATAATTGCTGTTGTTATTACCAAAGCCAAGTACTAGTCATATGTAGTCATAACTACATTCTTGGTTTTACTGGTTCATTCACTGTAGTCAGTGGAGAGAAACAGATTGTTTTCATGAAAGATCCAGTGTGTAAGCCAGAAAAACTGCAAGGAAGGTAAGTAGGTAGGGATGGTGAGGGCTTGCCAACAACAACAACAACACCCCACCTCTCTCCTTGTGGGGACTCAAGGGAAACAGCTAATAAAATCCCTTCTCTAACCTACTCCATACTTTAGGTTTCAAAAACAAAAAAGTTAAAAAATGAAATCCTAGAAGTATTGTTTTTAGAGGAATAAAATAAAACAAAAACACTCAAAATGCCCTTCCAAATAGCCTCTCCCCAAACGCATGCCCACCCACACCTCCCTAGTAGAATTTGAAAAATAAAAGTTCCAATAAGGAAGATAAATGCATAATTTTGTATATTCAGCCTTTGGTTTGATTATGAGAGCTGAAGGAATCAGGAGTTTTAATTAACAGTGTCACGTTTATTTTTAGTCTTAAAGAGGAGAAAATTGAATATCTGTAAATTGACTGTAATTATATTTATTTCTCCAGGGATATTTGCTCAAAGCAAGATTTTGCCTGTGCAGCTTAATATAAGCTTGTTTTACACACTATAGTGCAGAGTGGAAATAATTGTTTCAAAGGGTGTCACTTCACCTGAGTGTTTTTTAAAGCAGGAATTCCTAAGGGGAATATTTAAGGGGCTTTAATTTTTTTTTGCAAATATTTTAAGTCACATCTTAATGTGACTTAATTCAGTTTTATCTACTATAATCCACTCTCTCCAATAGAAACTAAAGTTATAATCCAGACAATCTTTGTCTCATTAGTCTTGATTGGTTATCCCTGAATCAAAAGAGGATTGTTTCCAAAGTTTAGGGGCATCGTAACAACAAAGAATTTTATACTGATAGTTTGTCCTGGGCTGCATCTATCCTGTAGTATTAATGCAGTTTGGGATTTGTATTTTAGTGAGGCAACAGCAATCTTTGACAGAAAAGGCTAAATCCCTTGTAAAAGTACAGCACCCATGATACCATAGCATTGATCACTGGCAATTAAAGTAGTGTCAAACTGCATTGATTCTATTGTGTATTTATAACATTTGTTGCATTATATGAGCAAAGGAACTGAAATTCATGATGCTAACCAAGAGTTTTGATTATTATAAACACTTAAACGAGGATAAACTGCAGTTGGCCAATGGACTTAAGTGAATGTGTAAAAGCAACAATGCAATTATCAGATTCATCAGAAGTGTGTCTACACTCTAGAATTAATATAGTTTGATACTAGTTTGATATAATCTGCCTATACTTTTCGAATTTTGTACCTTACTAGCCAATAATGTAGTACTCAGTTCAGATGAATTTTGGCCCCTTCCCCAAAGCTTTCAACTTGGAGGTAAAAGTTGGGGCAAGTGGTATTTTTGGCCAGAGAGCTTACAAGCAAACTTCTTTCAGGACAGTGAATTTTAAGTGCTGGACTTTTACTATTATTTCCTTTCTAAATTTGACCACCAGGAAAAACTATTTGCAAAGTGCAACAATATTTTATAAGGGGGAAACAAAGCAGCATCAAGGATAATATTGAGAGACAGAGAAATTGTCACATACATATTTCTTTCATTTCAAAAAATTAATATGCTTGGCTCTGGTTTCCCTGTTTTTCTATGTCTGTGAAGGGTTATTTGTTTTCAATCTAGAAAAGAAGAATTAAAGAAGGGAAATTAAACTGCTGGGGTGCATTTATTCAGGGAGCCATTTGGCTTTTATAGAAAAGAGTTTCCACCCAATTTAACAAAATAATTTTCTTTACAGAACTGTAATTGCCAATTAAAATTGTGTTGGATAGACACTGGTACACATTTCCTGCATAAACAGAGCCAGGGAAATAAGCTTTGCTCAAATAATTTGAGTGCCCATGCATGGAGTTTTCAAGTGTCAGTTTGATGGTCTTCAAAGAAAATAATGAGGAAATGAGACAATACCTTTCAAATAATTGGCCTTGTGAATTTGGAGATACAGCAAGCAGGAAGTTAATCAAAACTTAAAACAAAATTACCGCACTGACACAGACTCATAGAGTGTAAACAACTAGCTGGATGACATTGATTTGATAAATTATTGCCGTCATCTGCTCAAAAAGTAAATTGAAGGCAAAATAGCCTTGTGTGTTATCTCTTCCTTTTTTGTCCGAAACTTTTTGACCAGTTTTTATCTGGTATTGATCAAAAAGAAAAACAAATATTTGCTTTCGAGATTTGGTGTAAAACCTAACTTAACCCAATCTTGATATTGGATTGAAACAGGTTCACTGTTCCCTCCAGAGCATCACACTGCAGCTTCTTTTTCTTTTAACCATATTAATGGGTTGGTAAAGGGCCTAAAATCAAATTAGCACTCTCTAATTCTCACTATCTGTGAGGCGTAATTACAGTTGAAAAGATGTAGCTTGCAAACATCATTTTCCTAAGTTTCATAGTATGAGTTTTGATCTACACTCATTTGTCTAGTATTTTAATCTGCTTCTTGTCCCCTGTTATTTAACATCCTTTGAAATCTGGAGGCCTAACTTCTAGTTATAGCCATATGTGGCAGTGTGACATTTATGCGTATTAATTATGGCCCAAAGTGACAAATGCCCTTTTGTACTATCGGTTGACTGCAGGGGACTTTAGTAACTCTTCTATGCACTTTGGAGAGCAGACATCTACTTCGTTGTTCATATATGTTTGCAATTATCATATTCCACCATCTACACTGGCTTTATCATCCCTGGCATTCTTTAAACAGTTAGGTGGTTACACACAATTGCTCCAGCAGTTACTTTTTAAAAAGAAATGAAACATATAGATCTTGAGATAATATGGTAGTTCAGATAGGGAGAAATGTGTCATTTAGAAATTATTCTCTATGGGCTTCCAAGTATCTTTATTTGGCCATATTCTCCTTGTCATTCCTTCTGTTCCATTCACAGTGGAATGAGCTGGGGGAAGCATTGGGTTAGATGCTATGAGAGTAGAGAACCCACTCCAGGTTTTAGTCTGAATTTTAAAGTCACTATTTAAGAGAATGGACCTTTATCCTTCACCTTAAACAACTCCTTCAAAGTTTGGACTGGAACATTATCTCTCCATTGATATCAGACACCACATTTCACTGGGCTGGGCATGTTTGGCATTGGAACAATGCACCTATAGTCCTCCCCTCCACTCAATATATTCTTGAACCTTATGGAAACTAATTTCTGCCAGGGACTTGCTATAAGGATGCCATGGTAATATGCTTGAAGTGTTTTATGCTACATAAAATAACAAATTTTGTATCACCTTTATTAGTGGCTTCTACAGACTATTTATTCATTCATTTTCAATATGCCTGTAGCATCTCCCAGCCCACAAGAATCACTCCATTTATAAAACACATTTAAATATTCCTGAAAGCATTGTAAGACAATCTTAGAAACCATGAAGCAAGCACGTGGCTGGCCACATTTATTATTTTTCTTTCGTATATGTTGCAGAAAGTTTAAATGTGGAGTTTGTTTCCAAAAGGTACCAAATCCCCCTTCAAATTGAAAAATGAGTTGTAAGTGGTGGCACATTGTCAAAATGTATCAAATCATTTTGGCATAGAAAAAATTGGGAAATTTTTAGAAATTTCCATGTTATAGCAAAGGAATGCTTATCCGTGGTATTTTTTTTTTCAATTCTGTAAAATTTGTTCAACTGAATTTGGTATTTTTGGAAACAAGTGCCACAATTGTTCTGTGAAGTATCCACAAAGTACAATTACTTTTTCACATTAATATCACTTCTGCTTCTACAAGATAAGGCGTCTACTCTATCATGTATGGTGAGGAGCACACATCAATTTTCACTGCACACAATGTATGAAGGAACATCTGGGTCTTTTATACCCACATTTTACTTGAATTTTGAGAGTGGCATGTTTCTTCATATCTGAAGTTAAAAGCTACATATTAACTCTTTTGAATTACATGAAAAACAGCCTGAGATCGCGGACATTCTAGCAGTCATTGCTTTCTCATACTGAATTGGGGGGGGGGGGGGGGGGGAGAGAGAGAGAGAGAGAAGAAAATCAACCATTCACTCAGAACTGTATTGTATTTTGTAGAAAAGGAAACCAACTCAGTCATGGTTAGGATATCATTGCTGACAACTTTTTTCAGAAAGTCATATTAGCAACTGCTCCACTGAGTTTGCTTTTGTACACTCATTTTGGTCGTGTAAACTGGAGTGTTTTATCATAGTGCCTCCTGTTATCTAATGTTCTATTTATGGAGTGAACAACTGAACATATCTAATTTAGCTTGCAAATAAGCTTAAATGAGTTATATGTAAACTGATCGACTTCCACAATCTTCTACATTATGATTATTTGAATCAAAGCAGTCATTTTTCATAGTAGAATCAGAACATGTTTCAGGTTGTAAATAATTTGTTTCCACTTAACCAAAAATATGTTAATTCTTAATTATAAAACTGTGATCTCATATTGAATTACCTTGATTAAGCTGATGTAAACAATGTAATTAAAAATCTTCCCAACAGTATCTAATTTAAAATTTAATATGCTGCTATTTGTTTTTTTCCTTGTAAACAAGTTGAAACAATTTTGAACAATAAACATTTAAACATGAAAGCCATTTTCTATTTACTGCTATGATCTCTGACTATTAACTGTATTAAAACACAACAGTTATTTTTTTCCTAGCTATAACAACAACAACAACAACAGCAACAATTTCTTTATTCTTATATCCCACCCCATCTTCCCGAAGGGACTTGGGGTGGCTTACATGGGAACCAAGCCCAGAATACATAATAAAATACAACAACATAAAATACATTTCAATTATGATGAATAAATACATAAAACATATATAATATCATAAAAGAATAACTCAACGAACTAATCACTACTAGCCAATAGCCGGGCACAATGGGTGTATTTGAAAATTGGAGGCAAGGCAATAAATTATACATCTACAATATGTTGCAAGGTCACTAACAAGATGGGCCAGTAATAAAGTGCAGTGGCTGGGTATAGGTGGAGGTAAAAGGACTCCGTCAAATTGTGCCGAATTACTCAAAAGCACAATGAAATAACCAGGTTTTCAGGTCTTTTTGGAATGTGGCCAAGGTGAAGGCTAATCCAATTTCTCAATTGTTTCCAAAATCGCACCTGAAATTAGCCATATTAGTATTACAGCCTAGGATTTTGATTCATATTAAATGCTGTCATATCCTCATAACCGGCCCTAATGTTTGGAGGGTTTTTTGGTCACAGGTTGATATATTAAATACTTAGTAATATTTAAACTGCATTTGCGACGCTCACAAAGCATCAAAACAATTTCTTCTTCACACATTGTCATTTGCTCTGAAACAAACATTTCTGTTTTTTCCCCCTTAGGATTGTAATCAGGAACGTAATTTGAAAAACAAAAGTTAATATTCAACGTCTACACAATAGTCTCAATATAAAGAAAGCCACAATGCATAATTGGGGGGGTGGGGGATTGAAGTAAATAGGTGCAATCATTATCTAATTTTCTAGTTTGTTTGTTACAATATCAATTTAACCTAAATCCAAACTAGACTTAAACACAGAGTTTCATTAACTTTTACACCATGTTCATGTGCAAAAGAGAATGGGGAAGAGGTTACTAGAGCAAATCAAGCCTGAACGCTTCTTAGACACCAAAATTGAGACAGTCTTCCTTTGGATATATTTTAAGAAGACACAGGTCACAAAATAGACAATAATGCTTCATAAATTAGAAGGCAGCAGGAAAAGAGGGACACCAAGTGGATAGACCCAATCAAGGAAGCCACATTTCTGAGTCTTCAAGATCTGAGCAGTGCTATTAGTGAAAGGGTGACCACAAGTTGAAGCCAACTTGATAGAGATTAAAAACAGATTAAGCATTGTGAGTGTAGCATGTTGTGAGATAAATATGGGGACACAGTATGAATATTCCCATATTACTCTACATGTACATTGAAGTCTTGACAAAACACAGCAGAAGGCAACGAAGGCTCTCTCCAGTGGTGGTACCTCCTGTTCAATATTCTTGACATGAAGGCTCAACTGTTTCTAGCTTTTCAGGTCCAGGCCTTTTATAATTTCCTGAAAGCTTCAGTACATTGTATTTGAGTATTTATTTATTTATTTACAGCACTTTCTCACCCGAGGGGACTCAAGGCGGCTTACAATAAATAGGCAAAAATTCAATACCTGCAACGTATTGTGCAACATATTGAATCTTTCAGGAAATTATGAGTAGGATATGTAACTTGCTTTCTTGTTCACTCACTAACTCAACACATGAGATGCGCAAGGTGATCATGTGAAAGACATGATGAGAATGATAACATGAGAAGATCAAAACCTTGGGAATTAAAACTATTGCACACTGTTTCTTGTAACAATTGTTTGGCTGCTGGGCAGTGAGTGAGTCTGGCAGTCCTGAGAGGAGCTGTTATAAAATGAAATTGGTGGAAAAACAAGAAGAAAAACAGTGGCTAACATGCTATCCTCTCTGTCCTTCAGAATGAGTAATTGCTGCATTTTGCAGGGCAGGGCGGACAGAAAAGAGAAAACATTATTTTCAAGGCACTGTCTCTCATGTACTTTTAGTTCTCCTTAACCTGTCTGCCACTTCAGAACTAATCTCTTCTCTCTTAGGCCCCATGCAAATTGATTCCCCAGTTCCCACAGTTCCTAAAACACTGTTCCACAATAACATTTACTGACCTTGGATTTCCTTCACTAGCCTGCTTCCCTTCACCCCCATAGCCCTTCTTGTTAGTGCTTACACCTGTCTTGTCAAATCTGGTGTTAAATAAGAAATTCTTTGTGGTGAGTTTGAAGCACAGTGTTTCTAAAGAACAGGAAAAAAATCTCTCAAAAATTAAACCTTTCATTTCTACAACTTTCCTGGGAAGAAATCTGAACATGATTTGGTATTTTTATTGCTCAGAGAAAGTAATGTTAGTGTGCTGTGCATTAATTTGAATGTAGAATCTATGTGGCTGATCCTCTTTCTTTGCGGACAAAAATACATGTTGTGTTAAATGCACAGCTTATTATTAAACAACACTGCAATTTCTTCAAATGGCAAAAGCAACAAAAAGGTGAGGTTCAAATTATTCTATCTATATCTTGTAAATGGAACATTTGCATTTCTATAGAATGTAAAATATAATAGAAGCAAACAAACAAATACTGAATGTGGATATTTAGTCATGCAGGAAGTGTAATTGCAGGATATATAAGTAAACTTGTCATCAATTGGACTATATGGCCCTTGTGGTCTCTTACAAAGCTATGATTCTCTGATTCTACTGAAACAATAAACTTGTCTATATCACATTATGCTTTAAAATGATGAACCCAATAAATTTAACCTATGCACATATGAAATCCATGTTCCATTAGTATTATTAAATTTAAATAGATTGACTTTTGATGTAACCTGACAGATAGAGTGATTTGCAGGCATATTCATCACCAAAAGAAAGAGGGAGTCTATTTGACTTTTCCACATTCTGTTTTACTGCAACCTGGATTTAGTGTGCAGCATTACCACATGAACTCATGCAAGTTATTCAACACTGTGAAGCTCTCAAGTATTTTTATTTTGGCGTAAAGGTTTAGTAAATGAAAACAAATTTCATTTCTTTGTTGTAGGAGTCAGGCATTTAAAAGTTATTTTTCACTTGGAATCCAAATCAGCCCTAGCTCCTCCTCTGAACTGTAATATTGGGCTACCTTGACAGGTTTCTGCAGACTATTCTGTATCAACAGAACTATTCCAACCTGCAATAAGAACATATCAGTAGACTCTATAGCAAGTTTGCTGTCTAGTATGTCTACTACAAGACCACATTGTGTGGTTATTAATTTTTTATTTCAGCCAAATAATCAATCCATTGTGGGGATTAGTAGTACTATGTAATAATGAAAAATCATTGCATGCAAAATGATATGCTTTGCTAATTTATATAGCTATGGCTACAACACAGATTACAATTTTTTACATTATGTTTTTTCAATTGGATGAGAATGAAAATTATATATGGAAACACTCAATATACAAGAAAGGAGACACCAGGGATTGCAGTAGCTATAGGACCATTGACTTATGCAAAATGATGCTCAGAATTCTATAACAAAGTTTTTACCATATATGGAATAGGAAATGCTAGATATCCAAGCAGGAGTTCAGATGAAAATAGTCATTATTTAGTGTTTCAAGAACTTTAAATTTGTAAAGGAAATAATGCTCTCAAAGAAGCTAGAGAATCTAGAATGGTAGTTCTCAACCTGTGGGTCCCCAGATGTTTTGGCTTTCAACTCCCAGAAATCCTAATAGCTGGTAAACTGGGATTTCTGGGAGTTGTAGGCCAAAACACCTGGGGACCTACAGGTTGAGAACCACTGATCTAGAAGATATTGGATGAGAAATCACCAGATATAAAATTATTCTGCTGGTTCTTTATTAAAAATAGAAAAAATAATTAAATGTACATTCTAATGATCTGCAATGCCAATCTAATCAGATTGTTCCCTATGTACAAAACAGAGAGGAAAATGTATTTTAATAGCTTTTTTAAAAAGGAGAATGGTTTATTGAAATCCCTTGTTGGTTTACTTAGTCATGTTTATTCATTGTGTTCTTAGTGGAATGTCTAAAAATTTGAATATAAAAGTGATACAATTAAAAGAGACTGAGTAACTCAAGGGATTAGTCATGGGATACTGAGAGTTTTGATAGATAGATAGATAGATAGATAGATAGACAGTCAGACAGACAGACAGACAGATAGAGAAGCATCCAATCCATATTTTGCATTGAATGAAGCTTCATTAGTTTTATGGCAGTTCAGTGCTGTATGATATTGATAACCCACAATCATGACATTCATCATTCACTACTGTTTTAACCCATTTGATGTCTCTAGTCTTGATGCCTACATCCATAACAAGATTCACATAAGTATTTTATATTTTGTCTGAAAGCTGGGTATCATGGAAATCTGGGTTTCCATTTATTTATTTAGATCACGAAGAAATATTATTTATTTATTTCATGTCAAAAGCATTGCATAAATAAATAAATAAATGATAAAATAAAGGGAGCACAAACAGCTAAATAATTTTTAACCAGAAACGGGCAACAATGACTGCATTGTCTGTAGCTTTGAAAGGTTCTTCTGCTGTGCATGAGGCAAGGCATTGTGGGCAAGCATATAGTTGCTGAGTTGTTTGTTCTGCTCCACAATCACACAAGGTGAAGGATTCTTCCATTTTGCCAGATTATCTTTGATCTACCACCTCCACTTCTGAGTCTGTTCAGGGACTTCCAAGTTGCCCATTCTTGGTTTGCTCCTGGAGGAGGACCCTCATGGGGGGCCATCCAGTTGGAATTGCCTGGTTTAGCTTCCCAGAGGGATACTGTTGCTGTTGCTGGGGGAACATTAAGAGGAGTGGTAGTTCTCATGAAGCGCTTACTAGATTTGATTCTACTGGGAGGAGGCTGATAATCATGCATTGGATGGCTTTCACAATGTTTGACCTTATTTCTCTCACAGCAGCAACTTCCCGTCGCGCATCAGGGGGCAATGCCAACTAGCTTGTAAAGTCTATCAGCAGGTGTAGGTTTAAGACATCCTGTGATTCAGTATCATATTCACCTGCTTTGCGTGGGCAGACTCATGCCAGACAGGGCAGGCATACTCAGCAGTTGAGTAAGACAAGATCAGGGCTGATGTTCTTATTAATTTTGGGTCTGCACCCCATGTTCTATCCTGCTTTCTACAGGATGTTATTGCATGCAGCAACTTTGTGCTTGGTGTTTGTACAGTATTTCCTAAATGTTAGTGTTCCATCTAAAGTAACACTGAGATATTTAGTGTGGAAACAGTGTTCAAGCTCCTGGCCTTCCCGGGTAACTTTCAGTTTTCTGTTAACTATTAAATTATGTATGATGAAGCCTTAGTTTGAAATAGTACATTCCAAATGCAGGTTTATAATTGAAAATGAGATACATGAATGTCTGTATATGTATCCATAGAGAGCCAGAATGATATAATTGAAGCATTAGACTAGAACTCTGGAGAGTAGGGTTTGAGTCCCCACATTAATGTGAGATCGTCTGTGTGATTTCTCAGAGGAAGACAGTAGACAACCTCTGAACAAAACTTGTTGAGAAGACACCTTTGTAGGATTGCTTTAGGATCCTCATAGGGTTGGAAATAACTTGAAGGCATACAACAGCAATAACAACATCAAATGGTTGCAACTGTACTGCATCTTGCTATTCTTTCTTGATGTCTTGAGGTCTTAGGCAATATCATCCTTGTATGATTATCAGATATAATATGGAAATTAATTGGAAGGGTATTACAAGTGAATTATTGGCATTTTAGAGCTTTCTCTTACAGACTATGAATTTATATACATCTAGAAATATTCCCTAAATAGCTGCTACCTACTTGCCCAAACATTCTCATTACTCTGAACCACAAAGCCCTTTCCTTTTCCCATCTCATTCTTTGTTGTCATTGTTGCTACTGTATTATGAACAGTAATGTTCCTTACTGTTCATGCTGTGACAATTGTCATAGTAGAAGTGGTGGGGTTGGCAGGAAGGGCAGCCAGTGACAATCAAACTAGTTGATACATTAGATGTGTCATTGCATATTTCTGTGAGTGCCTTTTTCTTTTTCTTTTCTTTAGAGCAAGATTTGTGAGGTATATTTCCATCCAGTTGGGATTGGGACCATAGTACAGCAGGATATATAAACCTATTTATAAACCTTCCCCTTACAGTAAATCAGATTAAAGTAATAGCCCTTAGGATTTTTCTTCAATCCAGAAGAATAGCTGCCATTAGCACTCCTTTCAAGTAGAAACAGCTGGCTAAAGAGTAATAGATAGGTGGTTTTTGTTTTTATTTTTGTCAAGAGTTGCATGCCACAATACTCATCCTAAAATTCCTTATGATATATATCTTTCAGCCCGTGGTAGTCATTGGTCTTTGCCCTTCAACCCAAATTATGTCAACAGTCACGGAAATTAAGTATTAATGCTAAAACCTTATTTCATGCAGGGATTTTAATTGCAGCAGCAAAGAAAAAGCATCAATATGAATTGCCTGTGGTAGCTCAGTTAAGTCAGGTATCACAAAATAAGCTACTTCTGGGCCAGAACATGATCTCTTGAAGAAATCAGAGGGCCCCAAAGGATCCCTTTCAGATTGTTATGGTTGCACTCATGGGATGAGAACCAACTCACATCTCCTTTCAAGCAAATTGGCTGTGATTGAGAAATGGGTGAATTTTTCACTTTGTTTTGCCATTTGAAGACTTCTAAGAGAACAAATAGAAATGGAGTGCCTGTACCCAGGGCTATAGCCAAGAGGGATTTAGGGGTTAACCCCTCCCTGGAAATTTTCAGGTTTAAAAAAACCTGATGATTCATTTATTCATGAATTTTAACTGGTTAACCAAATCCCCATGAGTGTCCACTGAAGTTAATATGTCTTGAGTGTCCACTGAAGTTTATCGATGGAGCCTGATTTCTAAATTATTTAGCATTACAGAACTATGTGATTCACTAAAAAAAAGTTTCAAACCCCTCCTCCCCCCCCATTTTTTTTTTCTGGCTATAGCCCTGTCAGTTGATGCCAGTGAGTACGGTAAAGATGAAAGACAAATAAAAATCATAATAAATGATTGCTACAGCATGAAGTAGATGAGGAAAAACATATCCAAATGGCAATCAAAGCATGCCAAAATAACTAGAAAATGCCATACTCTATATTGGAGGGGAGGCAGGTAGGGAGAGAGTAACAATGAGACCAACACAGTCCTAATTGTGATGTGTTTGGGGACAATAGACCATCATAGTCCTAATTGTGATGTGTCAAGGCACAGGTTTATTTTAATGTCAAACTGAGCAGTTAGATAAAGTTTACAAGAAAAAGCATTAAATATTGTCCTTATGAATTTTCAAACTCTTCCTACTTGTTGGACATCCTAGTTGTAGTTCATGGAACATCAGCTGATTAAAATTTTATTTTATAATTTTCAATTGTTGATATAATATTTGGTCACTTTTTGGCTATTTCTTTCTTACAGAAAACATAGGAAATATTACTTATAAGAAATCATCATTTCTCTGTTTGATCATTTATTCCTCCTATTCTCTTATCCTTGGTTTAGTGAGACATATTCTGTTCCCAAAATGTGTCTCACTAGTCTGATTCCTGAGACACTTTCACATTGCATAATTACAGCACTTTGATTCCATTTTAATGGCCTTGGTAACATCTCACAGAATGGTGGAAACTGCAGTTTTGATACTGCAGGGGCTTGGTACCTCAACAAACTACAAGCCCCTGGGTTGCAGTTAAAATGGAATCAGTGCTATAATTCTGTAATGTGAAAAGGCTCTTTGTCGTGAAAATTACTAAAGGCTGAATGCTCTTGTGACAGAATGAACCACTGTCAATATACCTGTGATCCCACCTTCTGTTTACTCATCTTGTACCACTGAAGGCTGACACAGTGCCAGAATTAAATGCTCTGAGATTTCTCAGAAATAATTTCAGCACAGTTCTTGTACATGTCAAAATGAATCAGTCTACAAATACCTCCTCCGCATTTATGGAGGCGGCAATGAGCTTTACAGCAATGAACCCCACAGTATTTGGTAATGTGATTTATTTTGAAGTCACAATTTCTGCTGAACTTTTATTTTGAATTTGAATATGAAAATAGTTTCAACAATATGAAATAATTTTCCAAGTGTGTGAAGGCAGATGTAATTGGTATCATGAACAATGATGACAGCATAGCATATTCAGTTTAAATCGGTGCATAATCCTTTTGTCTGCCCCAAGACTACAGCTGCTGTCTCTCTAGAAAACTGCATTTAACCCCTTTGTTGGTGTTCATATTCCTAAGTTTAGCTTTATGGAAAAAGTACATGCAGTAACATAGAATATCAGCTGTAGGTCTTGTAATGTTGAGTCAGAAACTGAAGTTGATACATTTACATTTCTTCTGTGTTTATGTTGTCTTCAGCATTTCAGTATGTTTAGGCTGGCATAATTAATTGACACATTGTTCAGGGCTCAACTACTCTCACTGCAATGGTCACTTCATTTTCTTTCATGTAGAAGCATCCAAATCCAATCTAAGTGAAGGATAACTTTCTGGATCTGTTCCTCCTACAATATCCTGGATCTGCTACTAGCCAATGGTTAGGCATCTTGTTCAGGTACATTAAGAAAATGCAATGTGATTTACTACAGTCACTACATCACCCTGTTTTATATCTGTACCTCAAAAGCTGTCGCTGTATCCTAAAATGTTACATTATTGAAAAGATACCCACATCTAAAGAAGTGTAATAAGTGAACTTTTAGCATTTACTTTATATGTTCTCTGACTTTGCAGATTTGCAGATACCATTTTGTCTTTGTATGAAAATGTGCTAATTTTAGAAAAATACAAAGATGTTACTAAATTCAAAGAACAGCTGTTCTGGAGAACAGATGAGGGTCTGGACTGGGACTGGGATTTAGTAGGTTTGATGTGTTTGTAGAATGCTTTCCCCAAACTCATTTATATATGGAAACCTTTTCTTTCCTTAAAGGTACTAAAAATAAGCATAAAATAAATGTATGTGTGTGTATGTTTAGGACAACTGTGTCTTGGTTTTTTTAAAATGTACTTCATGTGGCATCTATACCTCTCTTTTTTATCTTATTCTTGTGTGATAACTTGGGGCAAGTCTAGATGAGAAAAGTGGACTCTCCTCAAGCTGACTACTGGCTGTCCCCACAACATTTGATGACTTTCAATTAGTATCATGAGTTTTCTTGCATTATTCTGACTTTGCCTTGCTTATTGCAAAATTTGGGGATATTCTGGAGTATGCTGGAAACTCCAGGGATTCCTAGAACTGTGTGGAATGTAGACAGTTGGATCAGGTCTATTTTGGCCTGATCTACTGTCCCGATGGACACCATGCCACCACTTTTTCAGTGCACTGAATACCTCAGGAGAAGGGTATAGTTAGTATCGCCTGTTTTTCAAGCCAACTATGGAACTCCATCCAAGCTCCTGGCCATCATGGATACCTTCAACTGGTCTCCTTTTTCTTCCCAGTCACATGGATACTCTGTTCTGACATCAGTAGAGGCATCTGCAACAGCTTGGAGCTTGGTCAGTGCTCCGTGGCTGGCTGGGAGCAGCAGCGATAACCTGGAGGGTGAAATGACAATCCAGCTGGCAAGTGTGGTCAGCCTGTTTGGATGCTAATGTAGCACAACAGCAGATTTGGCTGGGTGTGTCTGAACGCTTCCAAGGCCAGTGTAGACTTGAAATATGAATTATTGATCCAAATTTGATCAGTGATTTCCATTTCTCTGTGGAACTAGAGTTAGAAAATCCCCAATCCCAGGTGCTTTAACTATCTCATGGCAATTGTTCTTTGAGGCAGGTTTTCCTCATGTATTTCAATCTTGATCCAGATTCTTCCCTGTTATGGTGCTGGGCTTAGCACAGCGGGCTAAACCACCGCTGGTTGGGGTGAATGCCCACCGTCAGCCCCAGCTCCCTGCTCATCTAGCAGATCGAAAAAAGAAATGTGAGGAGGTACCAGTTTAAAGCGGGGAGGTAATAAAAGGTGCCCATAAAGACATGCCGGCAATTCAATTGGGAGGACAAAATGACAAAGCTCCTCAGCCTGGAAGCTGGAGTGACAGCACCACCTCCCCCCCAGTGGCTGGAGTCGAGCACAGCCTCCCGATGCTGGAAATTGAAAAGATAGGGAAAAGCTTTTAACTTCCATTTATGTATTATCTGTCCTTGTTAATTGTATAATGGCACTGAATGTTTGCCATATACTGTATGTGTTCTGTAATCTACCCTGAGCCCCCTCAATACATTTCTATTACGGACCTCTTCACACATGCTGGTGGAATCGTCATGGATCATGGTGATTCCAATGGTGCCTGTCTGGGGATGTGGGGAATCTGTTCCCCCATGCCCCTATCACCCATCTTACTCATGTCATGAAAAATTACACTTTAGAGGCTAATATTTGGAAACTTGCATGTGGTAGAAAAATAATTATTCAAATTAGGAGTTGAATGTTTTTAGTTTACCCAGCTAAATTATTAATAGAAACATCATGTTTCTGAATATCAGTTCCCCATGAGGTTTTCTGTGAACAGGGAAAGCAGCCAGGTGGAATTTACATTAATAAAACTGGTTGTTGGGAAGGAAAACTTAAATGTAAACAAGCTTAAATGGACTCACAGAAGTAAGAATTTAAATGGAAAGAATAAGAAGCAAGAGGCATTAATTCATAGTGGATTTGTATGAGCTATGGAGGAATGAAATTAAATGGCACACTTCCAAAGACACATAGTGGTGGGAAAGCATTTGGTAATCTGTTCCCTTATCTCTCTGAACTCATAAAGCTAGTTCAGATATTTGAACTGGATTCTCTTTCTCCCCTCATTAGAATTCAGTGGAGAAATGGGCATCCGAAATTTGAAGTTGTAATTACAAGATGATTTATGTAGATGCATTGCTACATGTAAATCCACATGGAAGAATTGTGGTGGAAATGTGTTTGCACGGTGATGGGGTGTATGTGTGTGCAGCGCTGTTGGTGTGGGTGTGGCAGTGACGGGTACAAGCATGGGCAACAGTCTGAGAAAAAATGAACCAGCCTTCCACTTGAAGACTTTTCAGATGCCTGGCCGATAATGATGATGTCTATGGATGTCTTGGATTGAATGGCAGTGTTGTCTTACTGAAAGTACACAAAATGTTCCACCAGATTCACAACTGGATGTTCATATGGATCTCATGCACATAGATAGGCATCTGCATAAGCACATTTTCAATTCCACTTCTGCAATATTGAACTGAATGCTGATGTTCTATATCAGACAAATGTGTCCAAGTGTTTCCATTAGCAAATTTATACCTATGTATTAAATTTATATAAAGATACACATTGCACATGATTCACAATGAGGTGAGTGAGATGCTAACAGGACTGTGGGTCCCTACCACACACCCTCAAGCCTTGCTCGGGAGGTTTGTAGATAAATGCACAACACAAATAATAATACCACTTTTTAATCCCTTTGACTTCTTAACAATTCTGTATGGTACAATATGTGGCATATGCCAATTCTGTATGGCACAGGCAGAACTAGACTACAGCAGGCCTTGGACTTACTGTTGAGCCAGGGGCGGTTCAACCATTAGGCGAAGTAAGCGGTTGCTGAAGGCACCATCCTCTAGGGGGCGCCTAGGAGGTGCCATTGAGACACCTCCGCCCAGGCATGGCCTTCCTGCCTCCGCAGCCTTCGTGCCTCTGCGGCCGCGGCCTTCGCCCTCAAGGCCAGGTCTCCAGGCTGCCTGGCCATGTTCCAGAAGCTTTCTCTCCTGACGGTAAACCCACACCTATGGCAGGCATCCTCAGAGGTTGTGAGGTCTGTTGGAAGCTAGGTATGGCCTTGCAGGTTCAAAGCCTGGCTGCTTCCTCCCTGGGGGCATCTTTGGTTGGGAGGTGTTAGCTGGCCCTGATTGTTTCTTGTCTGGATTTCCCCTGTTTTCAGAGTGTTGTCCTTTATTTACTGTCCTGATTTTAGAGTTTTTTTAAATACCGGGGGCCAGATTCCCTTTCGGTGGCCTTTTAATTCCTATGGATTCCTAAGGACCCTCAGGACTCTTCCACACAGCGATATAACCCAGAATATCAAGGTAGAATAACCCACAGTATCTGCTTTGACCTGGGTTATCTGAGTTCACACTGCCCTATATCCCAGTTCAATGTTTGGTGCTAAATTCACAAATATAGTAATTACTACATAACATTACCGTGTATTGAACTGCTTTTTCTGCTGATTTACTGTAAAACATGATGTTTTGGTGCTTAATTTGTAAAATCATAATGTAATTTGATGTTTAATAGGCTTCTCCTTAATCCCTCCTTTTTATCCAACATTTCCGCTATACTCCTGTCTCTGTTGGTATGCATCTATCTGGGAATGAAATCTACATACTCTTTAGTAGCCATGCACAGGTGTCTTCAATCCTATGGAATCATGGCAACTGCACTTCGATGCTGCACCAGCACCTTTTTTGGGGCAGAGAAGGCTACAGACTTTGCAAGACTGCGACTCCCATGAATCCATACCATTGAGCCATGCAGTTACAAGTGGGGCCAAACTGTATTACTTCTACAGTGTAGCTCCAGCCTTGCTCACGCAATGAACCCTCCGGTTAGCCGTGCACCTTGCTGCACTTTGCCAGGACACTGAATTAAGTGAAAAGTTCCAATTTGCCAAAACCACTTCCTTTCCAACCAGGAAAAAAGGTTCTCTCTCTGCTGGTATGTTTGCATACTTACTTTCCACAACTCATGACTCTGCCTTTCAAGTGCCTACTACTGAGCTTCAGCTTCTCCTTCATTGGATACTCCCCTGCCCACCCTGCAGAGTCTGCCTCGCCCTGAAGGAGCAGAAGACTTGCACACAGCCCTTCTCTGGCCCTTTGCCAGGAGACACAGCTGAATTCCCCTCCCTTTCAGCAAGACTCCAGAGAACACACCCTCAGACACAATCACAGGCAGCCTACCCACACCTGTGAGATGAGCTTCTGAAACACTGTTGCATCTGCGATTGTCAGAACACTGTAGTTAAAAGCAGCCAGCAATAGCTTTTTTGAGCAAGTAGAAGAAAACATCCAAGCCACCTTTAGGACAACCTGACTCTTTGTTATATTCTTACTGACTCTTCTCTG
This sequence comes from Anolis carolinensis, assembly GCF_035594765.1. Classification (NCBI taxonomy): domain Eukaryota; kingdom Metazoa; phylum Chordata; class Lepidosauria; order Squamata; family Anolidae; genus Anolis; species Anolis carolinensis. The sequence continues at coordinate 67,332,852 of NC_085844.1, forward strand.
ATTGAGGGTTGTTGTGTGTTTCCCAGCCTGCAAGACCAGAATCCAGAAGTATTCTCTCCTGACGTTTCACCCACATCTATCCAAGGCATCCTCAGAGGTTGTGAGGTATCCTGGAAAAAACTAAGCAAGGAAGGTTTATATTAAACATCTCTGGAAGTTCCAGAGTGGGAGAAAGAATTCTTGTCTGTTGGAGGCAGGTGTGAATGTTGTTAATCACCTTGATTAGCATTAATGGCCTTGCAAACTTCATGTCCTGGCTTCTTCCTGCCTGGGGGAATGCTTTGTTTGGAGGCGTACACTGCCCCTGATTGACTCATGTCTGGAATTCCTGTTTTCAGAGTGTTGTTCCTTATTTACTGTTCTGATTTTTGAGGGTTTTTTAAAATTTTGGTAGCCAGATGGTGTTCATTTTCATGGTTTCCTCCTTTCTGTTGAAATTGTCCACATGCTTGTGGATTTCAGTGGCTCCTCTGTGTAGTCTGACATGGTGGTTAAGAGTGGTCCAGCATTTCTGTCTTCTCAAATAATATACTGTGTCCAGGTTGGTTCATCAGGTGCTCTTCTATGGCTGACTTCTCTGTCTGAATCAGTCTGCAGTGCCTTTTGTGTGCTGTAACAGGAAAGGGAAGGTGGCATCTCTGGCCCTCCAGGTGTTTTGGACTTTAACTCCCACAATTCCTAACAGCCTACTGGCTGTTGGGAATTGTGGGAGTTAAAGTCCAAAACACCTGGAGGGCCAGAGTTTGCCCAGGCCTCTACTCTGTATATATAATGCAGCCCAACTGCATTATATTTAACTGCCATGGCTCAATGCTTTGTGTTCCTGGGAGTTGTAGTTTTACAAGGTCCTTTAGCCTTCTCTAGACTGGTGCCTCACCAAACTATGGATCCCATGATTCCATAGCCTAGAACATGAAACCTATCCACACCTTTATTTTATTACAGAGTCAAGGATGGAGAGAACTTGGGGCCCTTCAGATGTTTCCTGAACTGTGCATCCATCATCCATCATCACTGTCTATTTTGGATGATGGGAGTTGCAGTCCAATATACACCCCAATATACACTTTACCTTACGTTGTTGTGAATCATGCCATCATCGCCTTCACAAAATGATCCCTAGTCTGTGGATGCATCTGTACTGTAGGATTAATAGTTTGATACCACTTTAATGACTCAATGCTATGGAATCATGGAGCTGTAGCTTTGCAAGATCTCGTCTTCTCTGCCAAAGAATGCTGACGTCTCATCAAACTACAACTCCCAAGATTCAATTGAGCATTGGGCCATGGCAGTTAAAGTGGTGTCAGACCGGGATCGCTGGGTTGCTGTAATTTTTTCGGGAAGTATGGCCCATGGCCTGCCTCCGTGGCCGTGATCTACCTCCACAGCCTGGCCTGGCCTTCGTCCTCGAGGCCAGGTCTCCGGGCTGCCTGGCCTTGTTCCAGAAGCTTTCTCTTCTGACCTCAGAGGTTGTGAGGTCTGTTGGAAGCTAGGTAAGTGGGGTTTATATATCTGTGGAAAGTCCAGGGTGGGAGAAAGAGCTCTTCTCTGTTTGAGGCTAGTGTGAATGTTGCAATTGGCCAGTTTGATTAGCATTTAATGGCCTTGCAGGTTCAAAGCCTGGCTGCTTCCTCCCTGGGGGCATCCTTGGTTTGGATGTGTTAGCTGGCCCTGATTTTTTCCTGTCTGGATTTCTCCTGTTTTCATAGTGTTGGCCTTTATTTACTGTCCTGATTTTAGAGGGTTTTTTTAATACCAGGGGCCAGATTCCCTTTCGGTGGCCTTTTGATTCCTATGGATTCCTAAGGACCCTCAGGACTCTTCCGCACAGCCATATAACCCAGAATATCAAAGCAAAATATCCACAATATTTGCCTTGATCTGGGCTATCTGAGTACACACTTCTATATAATCCAGTTCAAAGCAGATAATGTGGATTATCTGCCTTGATATTCTGGGTTATATGGCTGTGTGGACCCTCAGTGCTCTTCCACACAGCCATATCAAGGCAGAATCACCCACAATATCTTCTTTGAACTGGGTTATCTGAGTCCACACTGCCCTATATCCCAGTTCAATATTTGGTGCTAAATTCGCAAATATAGTAATTCCTACATAACATTGCCATGTATTGAACTGTTGATTGATCTATATATATAAAAATGGTCTATCTGTTTTTATCTTAATCTAAACAAAGAAACTACAACACCTAGAACCATGAAACTTAACAACACAACACAACACCCTTGCGGCTGGGTTTAGACAACTAAGCCACAATTCACATCAACATCTGTGGCCAACACAAAACCAAAAACCCACAAAAACCATGTGCGCTTGCGCGGAACAAACCCAGCATGCGAAACTCAGCCATCCCACCCGCCTCCTCCACGCTCCCTTGCGCCCTCGTTCGCCAGCTACCGTGACCACTGCCATCTTGGCCACCAGCCCCGGCACACCGCCGCTCGCCATCTCACAACTTCCCCGCACACTCCTAAGTGACAGGGAAAGATAATGGCAAAATCGGCGGTTTTCACTATCCTACAGATCCGGCAAACGGGCGTGAGCGAGGGGTACCTTCCTTGCCTGCGAAGCTACCGACAAGAAGGGAAGGAGGAGGACAAAAGTGGCAGTTTCTTCTCTCCTTCTCTTCACACAAACGGCCAAGAGCTAGGTGGGTTTCCCATCTGAGGAGGTATCAGGAAGGAGGGAAGGAGGACGGTGAAACCATTGCTTTTTTCCCTCCTTGACTTAGGACACCTATCGACCCTGGAGGGGGGTGGGGGCAAGGAGGAAAGACGGCCTAATGGCAGCAGCGGAGCTCGCCCCCAAAGGGGAATGCCAGAGATTTTAAAATGCCGCGCCGCCACCGCCAGAACACCCACCCGCTTCCTTTCCCACTCAAGTTCTTCCTACCATAAAAGGACACAATTCAAACAGTCCAGACAGATGGCCATCCAACCGCTGTACTATCATGAAATCCGAGGGTTCTCTAAGAAGTTTTTTACACATTTAATCTTCTTGAACATTTATTTCATAAATTCCCAGATTAGATTGTCAAATGTTTGTTTCTGCATCTAAGAAGAATAGAGTGCCTTGTTTTTCATTTTGCTTATGGAAGTATTCTATCAAATTGAGTATCACTCCTGTATTTTCTCTAATTTGCCTTCCAGGTAAGAATAATAATAATAATAATAATAATAATAATAATAATAATAATAATAATAAAAACTTTATTTATACCCCGCCACCATCTCCCCAATGGGGACTCGGGGCGGCTTACATGGGGCCATGCCCAAGACAATACAATAAACCATAACATAATACAATTAAATAATACATTACATAAAATAAACAGTACAACATAAGATCAAAACAGCAATATAACATGAGCGGGCCGCATGAATACTACATTTAAAAACTAGATTAAAAATTAAAACTCTGGGTGAGAAAGGGATCAGAATAAAAGAAGAAGACTGTTTCATCTTCATATATCCATCCCGTTAGCATATTCTTTAGTCTGTTTGCCAGTATTTTAGCTAATAATTTATAATTTGTGTTCAGCAATGAAATAGGTATGTAATTTTGGACTTGTAGGGGGTCCTGATCTTCTTTCGAGATCAATGCAATGTTTGGTACTTGTTACATCTCTGTTATCTACTTCTTCTTTTTAGTATTTCATTCAAAACTTTGTGGAGGGGCAGAGCAATTTCATCTGCAAGTGCTTTATAATAGATTGCAGTGAAGCCATCTGGTTCTGGTGCCTTATCTAATTTCAAACTCTTGATCACTATTGTCACTTTGTGCATTGTTATTGGGTTTCCCTCCTCAGAGATGGTTGAGAGGTTTTGCTTTTGAAGATGTCCTTATATGTGTTCTTGTGATAATTCTCTTTTTAATAAAGTTTTTTATAGTATTTTTGGAATGTTTATTTTATTTTTCCCCCCTTTATTTCTTATTCATTTATTTTAACATATATATTTTTTTCTTTTGCATGTCTCTTTTTAATTCATTTGCCAGCCATTTCCCTGGCTTGTTTGCATGTTCAAACCATTTTTGCTTTGCAAATTTTAGGGTCTTTTCCATTTGATGCACCATTAACATTGAGGCTTGTTGGGAAGTTGTTTCAGCTCTTGTTGAAGTTTTGCATTTGTTAAATCTTTTATTAATTGTCTTTCCTTTTCTTTAATCTCCTTCTGTAATTCATTCATTTTTGCTGTCTTTTCTTTCTATGTATTGAATTTAGCTAAGTAAATTTTCCTTTCATGTAAGCTTTACTTGTGTTCCATAAAATTCTCAGATATGTTTCTTGGTGAGTTTTTATTTGAAAGAATTCTTTAATCTCTAACATATATCAAGATTTTCTTGAATTTTAACTAGATCTTCATTCTTCATATAAATTGTTTTCTTAGGATTGTGATTTCTATTGTTGTTGGGCAGTGGTCTGAAATAATCTTTGACTGGATTTGAGCCTTTTAAATAATATTTACTAAATTCTTAATTATCCAAATAATATTAATTCTTGAGAATGACTTGTATCTATCAAATAAGAAGATATACTCCTTTTCTTCTGGATGTTAGAACTTCCAGATGTCTATGACTGAAAGGTCTTTGACCATATTCCAGATTTTTTTTTGGTAATTTCCTTGATTCTCTTGAATTGGCTTTATTGTTTTTTATTCATATTGAAAGCCACAACAGAGTTGTAGTCTCCCATCAAAATCATATATTCAGTATTTTTCATCTCTTTCCAGATACTCAAAGAAAGGAGTTTTTTCACTGTTAGGAGCATAAATGTTAACAATGAATATTTTCTTGGTTTGTAATTTTATTGTATCATTAGAAATCTTCCTTCTGTGTCTGTTTTGACCATTGGGGTTGCCAAAGTTTGGGGATATATAATACCAGGCTAATTCTTTTAGAAGTTCCCGCTGGGATAAATTCTTCTCCCAGTCTTTTTTGTTTTAAGTATTTCCTGTCCTGTTGTTTAATGTTTGTCTCTTGAAGCACTATAATATAAGCATTCTTACTTCTCAAATAATGAAATACTTTTCTCTTCTTGTTTAGTGAGTTCAGCTCATTTATATTTAAGGAAAATATCTCTAGTGCCCTCATTCTTGTAACAGTGTATGATCATTCATTTCTTCTTCATCCTATGGGGTGGCCTGTTGCTGTTGTCGAGCATCCCCCAGTCCGATAAGCCCTCTATTGTTGTCATTTCTGTTTCCTTGGGTGCAGATATTCTTAGCTTTCATGCATTCTCCTTCTGATCTTTCCTCTGAATCTAAATCTCATCAAAATCTTTGGCCTTCATGATCAATGTTAACCAATATATTTGCCCTTTATACGATACCATCATCCCTTCTGGATGTTCCCCTTGAAACCTATAGCCTTTCTTCTTGAGCTGATATGTCAAGAAGTCTCTTCTTTTTTAAATATCTGCAGTGAGAATTCTCTTAGTATAGCAATCTTGGTATTTCTAATCATATTTGGATCTTTGGCATGCACTTCTAACACTTGGTCTCTTACTTTCTCTTGTGCAAACCACACAATCGCATCTCTTGGGAGTTTATTTCTTATTGCGTATTGAAAGTGGACCTTGTGAATTCTGTCCAGTTCCATCCTGGCCATTTCCTCTGTTCTATCAAGGATTTTAACTACAACTTCTGTTGTTATCGTATCTAATTTCTGTGTTGATTCAGGGATTTTTCTCAGTCTCAAGGAATATTCTCTTTGTGAATAATCCGATTTCTGAAGTTAGGCTGAATCCCTCTGGAAATCCATTTGCATCTTTTGTGTGTGTGTGTTTCTTCAGTTATTTTTTTCTGTTCTTGCTGCTCCTACTGCTTCAAAATACCACCTATTGCATCTCTCATCTGCTGCATATCAGGTCTCATGTTCTGTTGTACCTTTCCCAGGTGATTTTCTCCCTGCACAATTTTTTCTACCATTCTTGTCTTCATGCTTTTCATTCCATCTGTAATGGCTCTTAATTGAGTCAGGATTTCCCTTATTAAATCTTTGTCAACCATGGAAGTTTGTATTTTTGTCCACTCCTCTTCTCATGGAAATTAGACCTTATATATTGGTAATAATAATAATAATAATAATAATAATAATAATAATAATAATAATAAAACTTTATTTCTACCCTACCAACATCTCCCAGAAAGGACTCAGGGAGGCTCGCAAAGCACTCGTAATGTAACAATACAGACGGTGCAATAAATACATATACATCAATATCAAAGGAAAACATACTTTACATCATTGATACATAAAACAATACCACAGTAAAATCAATCTACCCTAAAATACACAATGATACATTATTATGGTAATTATAGACATAAAATGAATAATAACCAGCCAGTCATATATAGTGCTTTCAGTGAAAAAAACAGTAGGTCTACAATTTGAACATTTTGGGCTCTATATCTATTGGAAAGCTTGGTTAAAGAGCCAAATTTTAGTTTGGACCAAAAATATTGGAGGGTGGGGGCTAGCCTAATTTCCCTTGGGAGGGCATTCCAGAGCCAGGGGGCCGTCACTGAGAAGGCCCTCTCCTTTGTCCCCACCAACTCTACTTGTGAAGGCAGTGGGACCAAGAGGAGCAGAGCCACTGCAAAGCAATCCCCCCCCAATACCCATTCTGGAGAGTCACCTCAGAAGTATACCATGGTCGAAGGTATTGAAAGCTGCTGAGATTTCTAAGAGAACCAACAAGGACTCACCCACCCACCTCCACCCTGTCTAACTCTCTGCAGAGATCACCCACCAAGGCAACCAAAGCTGTCCCCTTTCAGTGACCAGGCCTAAAATCAGACTGTGATGTATCAAGATAATCAATGTTGTCCAAAAATTTCTAGAGTTGAGAAGCCATCACATGCTCCAAAAATTTGCCCAAAAAAGGGAGATTTGAAATAGGCCTGAAATTATTTAACACTGGGGAGTTCAGGGAAGGTTTCTTTAAAATAGATCTCACAATTGCTCTTTTTAAGGTGGATGGTAATTGTCCCTGCTTCAGCAATGCATTTATAATCCTTAGGAACCACTTAGCCAATCCACTGCTGGAAAGTTTGATAATCCAGGAAGGGCAAGGGTCTAGAACGCATGTAATCGTTCTCACAGCTCCAAGAATCCTGTCCACATCATCAAGCTGAACAAACTGAAACGAATCTATCAAAGTAGGACAGACAACTACTGTATCTCAGGTACATCACTAGATATTGCTGTAAAACTGGCATCCAAGTCGGACCGTATCCGAGCGACTTTGTCTGCAAAATGATGTGCAAACTCACCATATTGAGTTGTCGAGTAGTAACATCCCAAGTTATGCATAGAAATCAGTGTTGACCTAATGAATATTGACAGGGGCCAAGGGCTTGCACATACCTGTTTCCTCTACATTTCGGTTTTGTATTTTCTTTTCTTTCTTTTTTAGTCTTGGACTGGCTCAGGATACCTTCTTAGATATGCAGACTTCCAAATCAGACCCCCCCCCCCCCCACTTCACAATTTTTTTTTTAATTGCAATGGTGGGAGTCTCTCTCTGATTTAAAAGACTTTGAAGCATTTGACCAACAGTGCAAAAGGAGAAGTTGTGCCTTCAGATGACTTAAGATCTTGAGTGAAGATTGCCTTCTTGACAGATTTGTGCTGAAGGTGCAGATGACAATGTCCAGAACTAGCTGGTGCAGCCCTGTTCCCACCCACCTGTAAAATTTATCTAAGAAAAACATGTGAAGAGTCTTTGATTCTAAGCTCTGTAGCTTGGCTTTCAAATGATATATGATTTTTTCATCACGACAGGATAGCAGATTGAAACTCTTTCTTTGTTTTTCCTATAAAAAACAAAAACAAATGCAATTAGATAACACATTTTTGTTGTATAAATTTTGAATTGAGTTCTTTTTGTCTGGGATTATTTCATTTCTGGTAATTTCCAATGAGTATTTCATGCATAGTGCATTTGTACTGTAAAATACAAATCTCCTTTGGAAGCCTTTTTCAGAAAGATTCCCTATTGTGAACCAGTTGCCTCTTGCTTTATAAATAAAATACCTCAAAAGACACATCAAAATTATCTGATACTGTAAGACTTCCAAGATAGAGGTAAAGGAGTGACATTCATGAATGTAATGATTTCTCTGAGCCAAATCCTCTTTTTCTTATCTTTTCTTTTCAACACACTTTACATCAGATAATATATGAATTCTAAGAGAGATCTTCTCAGTGGAATAAGGAACTATGGACGAAAGTAAAATAATGTCACACACCAGGGCAGCGGAGCACCAAAAACCAAACACGGAGGCCAATAAAACTATCTAATATCTTTATTAAGGAAATATATAAGAAGGATAAAAGCAAGTAGTGAATATAGTTCAGAAACAGACCTTTCAAATGAGGCCTAAAATAGTCCAGGAAAAGTTTGTCCAGTAAATGATATTAGAGTTCAAAGGTAAAATCCAATAACCGAAACACACACTATTGTCAGGCAATAGTGTGGGGAATTGTCCAAAGTCTTTCAAGGCACAAGGTAAATCCACAAGAAGGCTGGGAATAAGGCTTGGATCTAGGAAACAAGGTCCGTGGTTCAAAACAAGGAAAGGTAGTCCAAAAACTTGATTCTAAGAACAAAATCCGTGGCTGAGAACAAAACAAGGCAATTCTTGGATACTTGAACAGGCGAGGCAAGGAAACTGGATTGCGGACTTAGCAAAGTCCACACTAGGCTGGAAACATGGAATCCACTCCCGAAGCTGAGCTGTTGTCTCCGCAAAGAATCAACAGAGCCTGATACTTTTATCTGGGTCTCGTTTCCCGCCAAACGGGCGTCCAGCGTTCTCTTTCCCTAGAGAACAGGGAACGAAACCCAACTTGCAGGTGTGAGACTCTCTGGATTTTCCCAGGGGAAACATGGCTAATCAGTGTCTTGCTTGGCAGCAATTCGGGCACTCCTGCGAATTCTCTCTTTCACTCCCCTATCTGCCGAGAAGGATTGCTTTCTAGCGAAGGGAGGTGAGTGTTGGTCAAAGTCAGTTTGAATTGGTTCTTGGACAAGAACATCAGGCATCTGGAAAGACTCTGGCTGTTGATCCGGAGAAAACCCCATGTTTTCATCCTCATCTACCACAGTGACATTAGGCACAAGACTACAAGGCCCATGAGGCATCACACTATCCCCCCTCAAGCCCCTCCCCAACCGGGCCCACTCCCCGAGATCCACGGGGCCGCGGCTTCGAAGGGTAGGTCCGGTGGAAGCGTTGGACTAAGTCAGGAGCATGGACTGTGGAAGCGTCCTCCCAAGAGCGTTCTTCCGGTCCATAGCCCACCCAATCAATCAGATACTGAAGGCGGCGGCGATGAATACGAGAATCCAAAATGTCCTGGACCTCAAATTCTTCTTCCCCGTCTACCAAAGTGGGGGCGGGGGGTGGCCGGTTCACATCGGGGCGGACACCATCCGCCGGAAGGAGGAGGGAACGGTGGAACACCGGATGAATGCGCATGGAACGCGGAAGTTGGAGTTTGAAAGTCACGGGTTTAAGTTGCGCCACCACGGTGTATGGCCCAATGAAGCGGGCATCTAATTTCTGACAGGGTAGGTGGGAGGGCAAAAAGCGAGTGGACAACCAAACCCGGTCTCCTACCTTGATCTCGGGGCTGGGCTGGCGATGGCTGTCAGCATGACGTTTATAGTTCTCCTTGGCATGGTCAAGTTGCTGGTGCAGGAGTTCTTGCACTGCTGTGAGTTCCTGTAGCCAATTCTCCGCTGCAGGGACTTCTGAGGTTTCCACAACGGGAGGGAAGAAACGGGGATGAAATCCGTAGTTTGCAAAGAACGGGGCTTCTTTGGTTGAATTCTGGACACCATTGTTAAATGCAAACTCTGAAAGCGGTAATAAGGATGCCCAATTGTCCTGTTGGTAGTTGACATAACAACGAAGATATTGTTCCAGAGTGGCATTAGTGCGCTCAGTCTGCCCATCCGTCTGAGGATGGTGAGCTGAGGAAAGACGAGAGTCAATGCCCAATAGTTTCTGAAGGGCCCTCCAGAAACGGGAGGTAAACTGAGATCCTCGGTCTGTGACCAGACTCTTGGGCAGGCCATGTAGTCGGAATACATGCTGAAGGAATAGGTCTGCGGTCTCTTTGGCTGTGGGGAGCCCCTCACAGGGAATGAAATGGACCATCTTGGTAAAAAGGTCCACCACCACTAGGATCGTGGTGAATCCAAGGGACGGTGGTAGGTCCGTGATGAAATCTGCTGAAATTATCTCCCAAGGCCGAGAGGGGGTGGGAAGGGGATGCTAAAGTCCTGAAAGTTTTTCCCTTCGTGTCTTGGAACGCTGGCATGTAGGGCAAGAATTGACATAGTTTTCTACGTTCTTGCAAATCCTGGGCCACCAGAAATCCCGCAAGATCAAATGCATGGTTTTGAACAGTCCAAAATGTCCAGCAGGTTTGCTGTCATGGCACAAGCTGAGAGCCCTTTCCCTTCCGGCTCCTGGAGGAACATAAACATGATTCCTGTAGCATAATAATCCATTTTTAAGTGAAAATGGGAACTGTAGTCCTTGTTGGATCTGTTCTTGGGCCCAGGCGTCTGTCTGTTGACTGGTCCTGATCTCTTGGGTAGAAAGAGAGTCCGTGGATGTGGATTTTGTACTAGATGAAGCTGGTTGATTCATCTAGTTGATTCATGTAGGTACCAATGACACCGCTAGGCATACTTTTCAAAAGATCACAAATGATTTTCGAGCTCTGGGAACAAAGCTAAAACTGTATAATGTACATGTGATCTTTTCATCCCTCCTCCCCGTTGTAGGACATGGCTCTACAAGGGCCGGAAAAATAGTACAGGTCAATAACTGGCTCAGAAAATGGTGTCAAGAGGAGCATTTTGGCTTCCTTGACCATGGTCTACTCTTCCAAGAGGATGGACTACTGGCAAGCGATGGGGTGCATCTCACACAAGTAGGAAAACATCTTTTTGCACACAGACTCACAAACCTCATCAGGCGCACTTTAAACTAAATCCACTGGGGGAGGGGAACAACAGCCTGGCGAACACTATATTACCCACGACCACAGGGAACCGCCAAAAGGCTAAACGGAGGGCTGCACAAACACAGCAAGGACCAAGTACAGAGAGCAGAATAATCCCAAATAAACAGCTCAAGGGGAGATCACAGGGGCTTACATGTCTTTACACTAATGCTCAGAGCATGGGAAATAAGCAAGACGAACTCCAACTCTTAGCACAGCACCACACATACGATGTCATAGGCATCACTGAAACCTGGTGGGATGACTCCCATCACTGGAATTTAACCATTGAGGGCTATAACCTCTTTCACAGAAATAGAACAAAGGGGAGAGGAGGGGGAGTAGCTTTATATGTCAAAAACAGTTACGTTGCAGAAGAAATGCAAGACTGTAATCCGGGAAACCAGCTTGAAAGCATCTGGATAAGAATCAAGGGAACCGGGACTCAAAAAGACCTTGTCGTGGGTGTCTACTACAGACCTCCGAGTCAGGATGAAGGACTTGATGAAGCTTTCTGTCAACAGCTGACCAAACAGGCACAAAGAAGAGACATAGTAGTCATGGGTGATTTCAATTATCCCGATATCTGCTGGAAAACAAACTCGGCCAAGAGTACAAAGTCCAACAAATTCCTTACTTGCCTTGCAGACAATTTTATGGTCCAGAAGGTAGAAGAGGCAACAAGGGGATCAGCAACTCTTGATCTAATCTTAACAAATGTGGAAGACCTGATCAATACAGTTGAAGTGGTTGGATCCTTAGGGGCAAGTGACCATGTGCTCCTGCAGTTTGCAATACAAAGGAATGTTGAAACTAAGACAAGTCAAACACGCATTCTGGACTTTAAGAGAGCTGACTTCCAAAAAATGAAGGAATTACTGAGCGGCATCCCATGGACGCCAATATTAAAAAACAAGAGAGTTAAGGATGGATGGGAGTTTTTCAAAAGTGAAATACTCAAGGCACAAATGCAAACAGTGGCAACAAAGAAGAAAAATAAGACAAATGCAAAGAAGCCAGAATGGATGTCCAAAGAACTTCTAACTGAGCTAAAGCTCAAAAGTGACATGCACAAGAAGTGGAAAAGGGGAGAAATCACCAAAGAAGAATTCAAACGTATAGCCAACACCTGTAGGGAAAAGGTTCGCAAGGCTAAAGCGCAAAATGAGCTCAGGCTTGCCAGGGACATAAAAAACAACAAAAAAGGTTTTTTTGCTTACGTTGGTAGAAAAAGGAAGAAAAAGGAGGCGATAGGGCTACTGCAAGGAGAAGATGGGGTGATGGTGACAGGGGATAGGGAAAAGGCAGAACTGCTTAATGCCTTCTTTGCCTCGGTCTTCTCACAAAAAGAAAGCCATCTTCAACCTCAGCAACATGGAATGGACGAAGGATTGGGGGAAATCCAACCCCAAATAGGGAAACAAATTGTCCAGGAACACCTGGCCACTCTAAACGAATTCAAGTCGCCAGGGCCAGATCAGCTACATCCAAGAGTATTGAAGGAATTAGCTGAAGTTATTTCAGAACCACTAGCAATTATCTTCGAGAGTTCTTGGAGAACAGGAGAAGTCCCAGCAGATTGGAGGAGGGCGAATGTGGTCCCTATCTTCAAGAAGGGAAAAAAGAACGACCCAAACAATTACCGTCCGGTCAGCCTCACATCAATACCAGGCAAGATTCTGGAAAAGATCATTAAGGAAGTGGTCTGCAAACACTTAGAAACAAATGCGGTCATTGCTAATAGTCAACACGGATTTACCAAAAACAAGACTAATCTGATCTCTTTTTTCGATAGAGTTACGAGTTGGGTCGATACAGGGAATGCCGTGGATGTAGCGTACCTGGATTTCAGTAAGGCCTTCGACAAAGTCCCCCACGACCTTCTGGCAAACAAACTAGTAAAATGTGGGCTAGACAAAACTACGGTTAGGTGAATCTGTAATTGGCTAAGCGAACGAACCCAAAGGGTGCTCACCAATGCGTCGTCTTCATCATGGAAAGAAGTGACAAGTGGAGTGCCGCAGGGCTCCGTCCTGGGCCCAGTTCTGTTCAACATCTTTATTAACGACTCAGACGAAGGGTTAGAAGGCACGATCATCAAGTTTGCAGATGACACCAAACTCGGAGGGATAGCTAACACTCCAGAAGACAGGAGCAGAATTCAAAACGATCTTGACAGACTAGAGAGATGGGCCAAAACTAACAAAATGAAGTTCAACAGGGACAAATGCAAGATACTTCACTTCGGCAGAAAAAATGGAAATTAAAGATACAGAATGGGGGACGCCTGGCTAGACAGCAGTGTGTGCGAAAAAGACCTTGGAGTCCTTGTGGACAACAAGTTAAACATGAGCCAACAATGTGATGCGGCTGCTAAAAAAGCCAATGGGATTTTGGCCTGCATCAATAGAGGAATAGCGTCTAGATCCAGGGAAGTCATGCTCCCCCTCTATTCTGCCTTGGTCAGACCACACCTGGAATACTGTGTCCAATTTTGGGCACCGCAGATGAAGGGAGATGTTGACAAGCTGGAAAGCGTCCAGAGGAGGGCGACTAAAATGATTAAGGGTCTGGAGAACAAGCCCTATGAGGAGCGGCTTAAAGAGCTGGGCATGTTTAGCCTGCAGAAGAGAAGGCTGAGAGGAGACATGATAGTCATGTACAAATATGTGAGGGGAAGTCATAGGGAGGAGTGAGCAAGCTTATTTTCTGCTGCCCTGCAGACTAGGACACGGAACAATGGCTTCAAACTACAGGAAAGGAGATTCCACCTGAACATCAGGAAGAACTTCCTCACTGTGAGGGCTGTTCAGCAGTGGAACTCTCTCCCCCGGACTGTGGTGGAGGCTCCTTCCTTGGAAGCTTTTAAGCAGAGGCTGGATGGCCATCTGTCGGGGATGCTTTGAATGCGATTTCCTGCTTCTTAGCGGGGGGTTGGACTAGATGGCCCATGAGGTCTCTTCCAACTTTACTATTCTATGATTCTATGATTCTATGAAGTGGATTTGGTATTTCCCACTGTGAGCATGGCAAAGTTCTCGGGTTGCAACAACTGGGTCTCTGGGATGTCTTTACGCCCTGCTGCGTATTCCGGCTTCCGTGATAGGGCATCGGCTTGCTTGGTCTGGGCAGGAGTCACATAATGGATCCGGAAGTCAAAACGTTCAAAGAACAAAGCCCAACGTTGCTGCCTTTGGTTTAGCTTCCGGGCAGTCCTTAAGTGCTCCAAATTCCGGTGGTCAGTATGAACTTCAATTGGAAACTTGGCTCCTTCGAGCCAGTGCCTCCAATTCTCGAAGGCTACCTTGACAGCTAGGAGCTCTTTTTCCCAGATGGTGTAGTTCCTCTCTGGGGCTGTTAGCTGGCGGGAATAGTAGGCACAAGGGTGGAGATGTTCTCCCACTGGCTGCATCAACACGGCCCCCACTGCCACATCAGAGGCATCTGCTTGGACAACAAAGGGGGTGTTTGGGTCAGGGTGTTGAAGAATTGGCTGGGTCATGAATAATCGCTTTAACTGCTGGAACCCTTTCTCAGCTTGCTCTGTCCAGCGGAACGGCCGTTTCCGTCGGATTTAACTGGTGATTGGATCTGTCCAGCAGGCAAAGTCTGGAATGAATTTACGGTAATAGTTAGCGAATCCTAAGAAGCGCTGTACTTCCTTTTTGTTAGTTGGCGCCCGCCATTCTAACACGGCTGAAACTTTCGCTGGGTCCATGGACAGCCCTAGAGGCGAGACGCGGTATCCCAGGAAGTCTACTTCTTTCAAATCAAAGGCACATTTTTCTAACTTGGCATATAATCCGTGGTCTCGCAAACGTTGTAGCACCATTCTGACGTGCTGATCATGTTCTGTTTGTGACCTTGAATACACCAAAAAATCGTCCAAATATATAACTAAAAAGCGGTCCAAATAGTCCTGGAAGATATCGTTGACAAAATGTTGGAATGTTGCGGGCGCGTTTGACAAACCGAAATTCATGACTAGCGTTTCGTATAATCCGAATTTGGTCTGGAAAGCCGTTTTCCATTCATCTCCTTCTCTCACACGAATCAGATTATAAGCCCCGCGAAGATCCAGCTTGGTGTAAACTTTGGCTCCTCGAAGTTGGTCCAATAAATCCGAGATTAGCGGCAATGGGTAGCGGTTCCGCTTCGTGATATTGTTCAGAGCCCTATAGTCCACACAAAGGCGTAGGTCCCCTGACTTCTTTTTCAC
The DNA here is from genome assembly GCF_035594765.1 of Anolis carolinensis. Classification (NCBI taxonomy): domain Eukaryota; kingdom Metazoa; phylum Chordata; class Lepidosauria; order Squamata; family Anolidae; genus Anolis; species Anolis carolinensis. The sequence continues at coordinate 67,348,123 of NC_085844.1, forward strand.
AAACAACACTGGAGATGCAGCTGGGGACTGAGAGGGTCTGATGAACCCCTTGCGGAGGTTTGTCTCTAAGAATTCCCTGAGAGCTTCTTGCTCTGGTTCAGTCAGGGAGTAGAGGTGTCCTCGCGGAATTGGGGCCCCCTCAATGAGATCAATGGTACAATCATAAGGTCTATGTGAGGGTAGTTTCTCGGCTTCTTTCTCATTGAAAACGTCCCAGAAGTCTGAATACTTCTTAGGCAGGGTAATGATGGGCTCTGTGTCCGTGGCTTGACAGATCTTGGCTACTAGGCAGTGGTTCTGGCAGTATTTTGAAGCAAACTGGAGTTCTCTGCTAGACCAGGAGATGTTTGGGTCATGGAGCGTCAGCCAGGGGATTCCCAAAATCACGGGGAAATGGGGAACCTCAGTGACGAAAAAAGAGATTTCTTCCATATGTTCCCTTATCCACATTCGAGTGGGCTCGGTCCATTGGCTTACTGGCTCCGTCTTCAGGGGTCGGCCATCGATGGCTTGCACCACCCGGGCATTCTTGAAATCATGATATTGTAATCCCAGTGAGTTAGCATAGTCTCTATCAATGAAGTTGTTGGTTGCCCCAGAGTCTATCATGGCATGGATCATGACGGGCCCCTTTTTGACTGACCATAGTGTGACCACTAGAAGAAAAAGGACTCCTGTTTGCGGCTCTTGAGTGGAATCTTTGACCGGGTTGGCGAGCCCATCTACACCCGGTCGCTGTCTTCCCCCGCCGGCTTCATTTCGGCCGCCTCAGTAGCCTCCGCGCTCGCGGATGACGCCGCCGCCAAACGGGTAGGGGGCTTCTTCTTTGCTGGGCACTCTCTGGTGAAGTGGCCCCCATTTCCGCAGTACCAACATAGGTTCAAACGCTGTCAGCGGGCCTTTTCTGCCACATCCAGCCTAGGCCGCACGTCGCCCAACTGCATCGGCTCGTCTTCGCTTCCCAAGGGATTGGGACCTGGTTGCGGTGGTCTCCAAATGGGGCGAGGCTGGGCGCTAACGGTGGAAGGGGGTTTTGGCCCGGCTCTTCCACCCTGGCCCCGGAGCCACTGCCTCTTATTGGCTAGCAGAACTTCCGCCCGTAAGCAATGGGCAATGAGTCTCTCAAGGGAGTCTGGGGGCTCCACCTTGGAGATTTCTTCCTGCATCTCATGGTTAAGACCCTCACGAAACTGTCCTCTGAGGGCTATGTCATTCCAGCCGGTGTTTTGAGCTAACACCCGGAATTCAGCTATGTACCGTGATAGCGGTCTGTCCCCTTGGAAAAGGCGCCGGAAATTAGAAATATGGATAGACTCACATATTTATTATCAAAAAATAAAGGAGAAGCAATAAGAGAGACAGATTGGAGTCAAATCACCAATTACTTAAATAAAGAATATGGAAAATAGAACAAGGAGAAAAGAATAAGGATAAAATCACCAACAAAAGGACAATATAATAGGACAGGAGGACGTAGAAGAAAGAGATGGAAAATTAAGTAAGGGATAAGACAAGACCCTCAAGGAAGATGATCGGAAGTCACTCAAGATTTTAATCTCTTTTTTTTTTTTTTTTTTTTTTCTCTTTCCCCCGACTTCTCTCTCTTTTGGTGGGGTCTTTCCCTGCGGGCTCCCTATTGGTCTATCCCCATCATCACCCCTCCCCCCCCCCCCACCCGAACCCTCAGTCTTGAGACCCAGTATAGAATTTTAACATGTATATAAAACTCAATAAAGATTATTAAAAAAAAAAAAAAGAAAAGGCGCCGGAGTTTGTGGCCAGCGGCCTCTTGATCATCCTCGATTCCCCAGGTATTCCGTAGGTGAGCCAAGAATTGCTGTGCGGTAGCCAGGTATGTGGAGCCCGCATCGTAGAGCGCTGTTGCCCATGTGGCCGCAGGTCCATCTAGGAGACTGTTTATCCACGCCACTTTGAGATCTTCTTGAGGAAACTCCGTGTGGCGGGCTTCTAGGTACGCCATGCACTGGCGGCGAAATACGTGAACTTTGGAGGCTTCTCCAGAGAACTTGTTTGGCAAAGCCAAAGCAGGGAGACGGGCTCCTCGATCCTTCAAGCCCCGAATCTCCCCTTCTTGCTCCCGGAGCTTGTCCCGGATCCGGTTAAACTCATCCTGGGAAATGGTGTAGCTGGCCGGCGGTGCGGCCAGTCCGGCTCCTGGTGTCACCGACATATTGGCCTAGGTTGCTTGGTGCTTTGGTGGTGGCGGAGACAAACTGTCACACACCAGGGCAGCGGAGCACCAAAAACCAAACACGGAGGCCAATAAAACTATCTAATATCTTTATTAAGGAAATATATAAGAAGGATAAAAGCAAGTAGTGAATATAGTTCAGAAACAGACCTTTCAAATGAGGCCTAAAATAGTCCAGGAAAAGTTTGTCCAATAAATGATATTAGAGTTCAAAGGTAAAATCCAATAACCGAAACACACACTATTGTCAGGCAATACACAGGACTACAAGGCCCATGAGGCATCACAAATAAACTCCGATCATTCATTAAATGTAAAGAACTGCTGCAAGTTTCTTAAATAACATGCATAGGTTTCTACCTTCTTTAATCCCCCCAATAATTATCTAATTCCTTTTCTAATTCCCTTTGCTATTCTTTTAATACTAAGGTGATAAAAATACCATCTTATCATAATAATGATATGGTAAAGGCCTTAATAATTTACCCATTATTAATTAGACTGCTGCTACTATTATATATAACCTTATGAGGCAAATTTATCGTTGAATACTATATTTTCCTCAGTTAAATAAAAATCAGACAAATATATTGAATACAGTAGAGCAATTCCTTTGAAAAAACTGCAATTTTAAGCTCTGAAAATATGACAGAGATAGAAAAAATCAAACATGAAGTGAAAGGATTAAAGACAGTTTTCCTCCCATCTCTGCTTGTTTTAGAACCTGGGTCATCAAATGACGGTAACTGATAAGCTCTTTAGCTTAGAAATGGAGATGAGCACCAACCCCCAGAGTCGGATATGACTGGACTTAGCGTCGGGGGAAACCTATGATGACATATATTTATTAGTTCAAATATCGCAGGCAACATGACTCTCTAAATAAGTAGTTATGGGACTTGAGAAAAAATGCATGACATTAATCTAGCTTGAATGCTAGAAGAGAATGGGTCGACAAAGTAATAGTCTTCCTTTTCATATTAGGGTGCAGGTGGATATTTCGGTGACCCAGAATAAAAATGGATTATCAGTGTCACATGAAGCTCTCCAATTAGTAGCAAGTCTGAGTGAACTCTTTTGTTCAGTTGAGGTGGGTGTACATCCCTGCTTGGGGTTAGTTTTCAAGCCTTCCTTCAAAGTATGGACAGTCCCTGAGTTATAAACATCTGACTTACAAATGACTCATAGTTAAGAACTGGGGTGAGACAACAATAAGTGAGAGAAATGTACCCCTAGGAAGGGAAATTCACTCCTTGTAAAGTTATATATAAAAATGTATCTCAATTGAAGCTTTATCACCAATCCTTGTTTCCACAACAAGCCAAATTTTCCAAAATCCAATTATCACAGGGGCAGAAAGTGAGATGAAATCTTCTGAACAGAAGCATAGACAACAAAACAAACACAACCAGGGTGTTAATCCTTTCCGTTACTATGCAAAGCTTAAAAAACTTATTTTTGACTGCAGTTACACTTTAAAATGTGCATGTTCCAACTTACATACAAATTCAACTTAAGAATAAATCTACAGAACCTATCTTGTTTGTAACTTGGGTACTATCTGTAGTTAGTTTCCACACCCAATGTAAGCTATGCTTCCCTGGATTAAGATTCAATAGGATAACCCTCATTCATCCCCAAATAATTTCAGACACTGGTCTATAAGTTCCATATGTTCCCTGAGATGAGTAGTAGAAATGAAAGAACTGGGTAGATTTTGTCATCTATCTATATCTATATATATAATAAAAGTGAATGTTTGTATGTATGTGCCAGCTTTCTGATTGGCCGAGCGGAATACGTGCCAGCTTTCTGATTGGCCGGGCGGAGTATCTCCCAGCTTTCTGATTGGCCGCCACTTTCACAGGCCACTGGGACCCCTGAGGCAAAAACTACTATCAACAGGCTTTGGCCTACCCTCTCTCTCTCTTCAGAACGACACTAGCTTTGGTACACTAACAGCCTTCGGCCTACACTTTTGTAATAAAAAATACCACTGAGACCACCAGGAAGGCCGGACCTGGACCAAACTTGACACACATAACCCCTAGGACCCATGAACCCACTGACAACGGATCTGGACCAAATAGACCCAACATGGCCAACTATGCATACTGATAATAAAAAACTTTGGGTGCTAGGAATTACAGTTCACTCACACTTTCACAGCATTCTGAATCCAACTAATGATGGAAAATAATTATGTTTTAATGCTTCCTTTTAAACAATGGTTGCGGGTATGTTTATGAAAACTTCTACTCCCTCACCTCACCCCCCTTCAGCGCTTCTGCTGACATGTCTCGGCCTTTGCAGGCTGCTCTGCCCTGCTAGGCCCCAAAAGAGGACGCCATCTTCCCTCCTCAATATTGTTCCAAAGAAGGCAGCTTTTCCCTGGCTCATTGGGACACAGTACTATTCACAGTAGATTAAAGAGAAAATAATGACTATCTTTTAAATCTTTCCTTTTAAGGATTGTTTACTCCCCCCCCCCCCCCCATAGTTTTTACTGAGGCAAAAAACTACCACCAGCAGACTTCGGCCTACTCACTCTAACAGGCTTGACACATACAGTCCCCATGACCTACTATACATCCGGGCACTATTTGGAGTGGGATGGACCATGGATGATGGACTTGAATATGGTAGTTGTAGTTCACCTGCCCCCACTGAACCCCACTGACCCTAGACCTAGACTAAACTTGGAACACAGGAAAACAATGCCTTTCTTAAATGACTTTCGCTGGCCACTTTCGTAGGCCACTGTGACCGCCAGGAAGGACGGACCTGGACCAAACTTGCCACACATAACCCCCATGACCCATTTTATGTCCTGGTTCCGTTTGGGATGATGGGCCACAGATTATGGGATTTCCAGTATTTTCAATAGTTTCAGCTCCCACAGATCACTGCCATGCCCACAAGTGACGGAACGAGACCAAACTTGGCAGACAGAGCTCCAATGACCCACTTTACGTCCTGGTGCAGTTTGGAGGAGGACAGACCAAGGATGATGGGACTTGCAGTACCTTCACTCACTTCCCGACATGACTACAACTGCCAGGAATAACAGAATTGAACCAAACTTGGCACACATAGCCCATATGACACAGTGTACATGCTGCTGCAGTTTGGGGTAAGACAGATCAAGGATTATGGGATTATGGCAGTACCTTCACCCGATTCACCTTCCACAGACCATTGGGACCCCCACAAATGACACAACTGGACCAAACGTGGAACAAAGATGCAATGTGGCCCACTTTACACCCTGGTGTGGTGTGGGGAAGGATGTACCATGGACTATGGAACTTGCAGTACCTTCACTAACTTCCTGAGACTGCCATGACCCACACCAATGACCGATCAACACCAAACTTGACACACAGAGCCCCAGTGACCCCTTCTACATCCTGGTGCAGTTTGGGGGACATGTACCATGGACAATGGGTACAGTATCTTCACTCACTTTCCGAGACCACTACCACCCCCACCAATGACTGATCAAGACCAAACTTGCCACATAGAGTCCCCATCACCTATTTTACACCCTGGCGATGTTTGGAGGGGGATGGACCAGGCACGATGGGACTTGCATATGGGAGTTGTAGTTCACTTTCACCCACTGATCTCAGCTGACATTAGATTTTGGAATACAGGAAAGCAATGCCTTTCTTAAATGACCCGGGCCCCCAAGCTAGTTTAATATAAAGGAAATCATTTTACAAAAATATTGTAGATAATGCGACCTTTATGGGACTTGAGCATCCATGGATTTGGATATCCATGGGTGACCCCGAAATCCAACACCAATGAATACCAAGATTCCATTGTAACATGAAATATCAATAATTATATTTGCAAAAGTAATGCCATCCCTATCTGTGATACATTTTTGAAATAGAATGTTTTCAGTCCCTCATTACTCAAAACCGTAATGAGTCATAAGTACCAATTCTATTTATAATGGCATACTTCCAAGCTCTATTCCTGGCAAAAGGACAGAAATGTTGAACTTGGTCCAGCTCTACACATCACACTACAGTGAAATACTTTTGAGTTTGCATTGCAAGAAAGCCTCTGACATGAAGTTAAGTCAAATGGTACTTCAAGGGAGAGGTATTTCTTTCTGAATACAGAAGGCTTAAGATAGCAGAGTCATATGTAAAGGGTTTCCATGGCCCGGAGAAGCATTTGCAAAGGCTCACAACAGCTTTTATGAATTTAGATGGGGAGGAAATGGTCCTCCCCACTTCCATGCCAAAAATGGAATTAAATCAGTTGTGACATGACCTTATCTCACAACATAGCAAGTTCACATACTCAGTTTTCAGTGACAATAAGAAACACATTTGGGATTTAAAGGAAAATTCCTATTTCAATCTGTCAGTTCATTCTAAACAGCTGAAGATGACATGGCAGCAAGAATGCTGTCAACAGGTACAGTATCGCAGCACTGGCAAAAATAAAATCAGCTGTGTAAAGTTGTCTAATAGTAGCTATTGTTGATGAGTTCATTGCTCCCAGAGTTCATTTTAAGCTTATAAATATCTATATTAGAACAGTAATAATGGTGGGGTTTTTTGGTCCTTCAATACTTTTGAGCAGGTGGTGGTGATTATTATTCTATTCAGAATCTCTGCTTTGGTTTAAGATATTCTTTTGCATGGTTTCGTTAATGTAATATTTATTCTGACAAATCCCTTTGCTCCCAACATACAATACTAGAGATCTAAGTAGATAGCTACCATCTTTTACCATAAATATTATGTTTTACTTCGCATGTGAAGGTCAGAATGTTCCATTCTGAACACTCAAAAGAGGATGCAGTTTCTCAATAATTATGTGTTCGCATAGTATGACACACACTTTCATTGTGGTAAACAACATTTATCTTGTCAGATAACAGATTCCAATATCATGCAAATGTATCAAGCATTTATAACAGAAAATGCCATTTTACTTGAATGAAAATGGTAGGGAAAACATTGGCATTTTCTTTCTTAGTGAATACTGTTATTTAGCATTCTGATTATTTATTTCCTCTATGAGCCTTTAGTATTTTGCTTCCATCACCTTTAAAAAAATCTTCTTGATCATTTTGTTTGGGGTTTTTTGCTGGTCATACAGCACATCCACTCTTCACTTAAATTTTCCTTTGATTTCTTAGATTTTTGTGGAAGAAATCCTCCTTTGTCCCCTCACTTCTGTAATCTCTTTGTCACTCCAGCCCTTGTCATTCCAGGTGATGGCCGACTGCCAGGATCCATGTCACCCTCTCCAATTCTTGTCATGGCAGGCCCCAGGTACAACATGGGTCCTGCTGGTCCCTTGTTGCTTGCAGTGATGTCATCTGGGATGCCAAAGAGATAAGAGAGGAGGAATCACCGTCATCTCTTGCCTTCCTTCTCCAATAGCGTTCTCACCTATGTCACTGTAAGCAATGAGCGACCTGTCTGCATGTGGCACCTGGAGACTGCTGCAACAAGGAGAATGGTGTGGAATGGAGTGCTATCCTATGTCTCAAGGCTGCCTGAACATCTCAGGACTAGCCCAACTATTTACATGGTCCCAAAGTCAGAAATTGCTTCAAATTCTACTCCAGAATTTGGAGCAACCTGCAACTGCAGTTAATGTGGGTCAAGGTCATGTTAAGCAACTTTAGCCTGTATTAAACCATATCTGTGCATAGTTTTGGACACCATGGAATCTTATTCAAGCACTCTTCATACTAAGTGGTCAGTATATGTGTGTCCTTAGCAGGGACCTTCTTCCTTTTCATTGAGCTTCAGGAAAGAGATAGTTTTGCAACCTGGAGTGGTGTCTATCCCAATCCCACTATTCTATTTTTGGTCCACCATTTTTTGTATGAAGTTTCTCTCAGTTATTCTATTCTTGCCTGTTCTCTCCTTTCCCCTCTTCTTATAATGGCATGCTATGAAACAAGAGCAAGGACAATCTGGCTGAGATCACAAGACGAAGTTCATCTTCTTGTCTTAGTTTTCACTACACTTAGGATTTAAAAGAAAATACCAATTTGTATTATCATGCTGTGATAACAACTCATAGTAACTCTTTTGTTGACAACTCAGATATGACTTGAGTGCTTCTTTTAACTTAGCCTCTGTCTCTATAAGTTTGTTATTGATTTCTATGAATAGTTTAATTCTATTTTCATGCTTTTTTTGTATATTTTTAATTTTAGCTGCTATGAGTCCCAGTGTTTGGGAGAAACCAGGATGTCAATAGAAGAGGAGTAGGAGTTTTTAAATGGTGTTTTAAAAACTATCCAGAAATTGGTAATACTGTATATAGACTATTAGAATAAATAAAATACCATAAAGTGTCTCTTCAAAGGATAATCAGGAGGGAGGTGTCTATAAAGATAATATTGTGACTGTTGTTTCAATTGCAGAGGACATTAGAGAAGGATGTGTAAATGTAGCTGATTTTTAACAAGAAGGCCTGTTATGACCCTGAAAGCCTCCATAATTATGCTACACGCTTGCCTAATGTTGCAGTGCTTTGGTTACTCAATAGTAATAAACCAGAAGCTGGTTAAAATCCATACTCTTTTTTTTTTTAAAAAAATGGAATGAATATTGCATTTGGAACAGTTTCCCTCCCACAAATTTACATCTGAGATGACATATAAAAGAACATTTATTTAGGGAGAGAAGTAGAAAAAAATAATGCAGCTGAAAATTGCTAGCAAATGTTCACTAAGGCATATTCAAAGGTATATGTTTGGAAAAAATATGTACAAAAATTTGTATGCATTTTCATGTGGTCTAAAAAGGTTTCTATAAAGTGTAAAACTGGGAGAGATTTAGTGGTGAAAATGAGACACCAAATGTAATAAGGCTTGGCTGATTCATGCATTCCTATTACTATATGGTGATCAAGGTTCATAATGTATTCCCAGAAATATGTCCTTAATGTGCACTTGGCATGTATTGTGTCTCAAATGTTCCAGTGCTAAGCTCTGATGGTAAAGAAGAGTATGTGGAGTTAATTCATCTGTACATTCACTTGTGTCAGATTTTGCTCAGATTAAATTTTTACTGTAATATAAAGCCCTCTGTCTGTTTATGTATTGACCTTGTGGACTGGAGAAAGGCAGGGGAAGTAGACATGGCTCATCAAAATGCTGATGAATATTCCCTGTTTATTGGTTTCTCAGAATTAGGCTCAAACATGTGTGTATTTTGTGTTAGTGACAGCTCTTTTTAAAATGTCTGAAATGCCCATAATTTCTCCTACATGAATACTATGCTACTCCAGCTGAAAAATCTGATTTCACTCTAGTTAAAACAATATAACAGTCACATTTTCTAAGTGATTTTCAGGGGGCATTCTCCTCCCTACTACAGTATTAACTAAAGTGTGTTTTGTAGACTTGCAACCTTGTCACATGACTGCCGGAGTCGCTCCACATCATTGGGAGGTGTGCTCTCCACACCCCACATCACCAGTAAAGGGTGATCCCATGGGAGTAAGTGTCAATTGTGCAGCTCCCTCCTCCCCATGGTTTCCTATAGGGAAGCCTCCCATGTTGCCGCAGTGGCGGCATATGCCATCTCTGCCCTACATCACCCATGGAGCCCTGCCGGCATTGTTTGATGAGAACTGATGGGCTCTGTGGTTGACTGGGGCATATACTGCCAATTTTAGCCCTTTGTGATGAGGTTCTTGGGGTCACAGCAGTGGAAATTACCATTAAAAGAGGCAAAAGGTTGGAATTAATACTGTGGTATTGAGAACAGGATTAGATCTTTTTCTTTATTTTTCTTCCTTGGTAAATAACACTATTTGTCAACTCCAAACTGATTATAGTAACAGGATCAGCACTAGTGAGGAGAAAAAGCAAAATCCCGTAATACGAGCATTCCAAATGTTTCTTATTTGAATGTACATTTTTTTCAGTTCCAATTTCAGAAACATTGCAATGCATGTTAATTGGAGAAAGAACGTTATATACACAACAAGGCTGAAACACCAGCAGCTAAAGAGTAAATTGTAAAAACTTTTAAAATGGCAGAAATGGACAAATTGGCAATGATGCTCAGGGAAAAAAATCAAAATGACTACAAAAGGGCAGGGATCATATTTGAACTTAATTTAAAAAGAGAAAGATGCTATGAGAAACAGAACTATGGACTGAGGGATTCAAATAAGTTTGAAGCAGGAATAATTAATTCTGCATTAGAAATATCTACAAACAATATTTAGCTAGAGGGTTCAGCTTAATGTTGTCATCTTGGAAGATATCTGTTATATGTGTTCAAAGTAGTAATGTCTCCTACCCAGAAAATAGGAAGCCAACAGAGAAGATGGGGAAGTGAGGGGAAACAATTGTACTACTGTATTATATTTTACAGTGAACAAAACATGTAATGCATGCAATACAATAATGGAAGAAAGCAAATAAAAAATGGAAAAAAAACATTTAAGAGGAAGTGTGATTGGCACGAAATATTCTAAAGATATTTTCCTTCAACTGAACAAGCTAAAGAAACAACCAAGCTACCTTCATATGTAAGATGTGTGCATGTTTCCCTTGTCAGAGAAATTCTTCTTTGAACCCTTGCAAAGGATTCAAAAAATTTATTCGTTTATTTCGGCATCCTGTTGCTAGAGTAAATGGCAACCTGTGGTGAAAAGTACTTTTCTTTTGTGGGTTGTGCTGCACTAGCCTCTGCATTTCCTGTTATTATAGGAAATACAATTTGATCATGATGGTAGTGACACTCTTTCCTCAGCTGGTGTAAATTGTTATTTTAATGCCCTTTTAAATGATATTATTGGAAGCTCCTGCAGTTAGAGGGAGAAAGCCTTGGAATGCAGAGATAGAACAGTTGGATAAAACTATTCACTGGTGGGCAGTTAATTTGATACAGGTCAAGAATCCCTTTTCTGGAAATCCCAAACCCTCCAAAATTGATTGTCTAGATTTTTTTTTTCTGTGTATCAGGAGCGACTTGAGAAACTGCAACTCGGAGAAGAAGGAAGGTGAAAGGAAACAGCGATAGGGGGAGATATGCCCAATAAAATGCACAATTCCAGAGGTTAGCCAGGAGAGACAAGGAACTATTTTTGAACAAGCAATGCATGGAAGTGGAAGAAGACAATGGGATAGGAAGGACAAGAGATCTCTTCCAGAAAATCAGAAACATCGGAGGCAAATTTCAGGCAAAAATGGGCATGATCAAAAACAAAGATGGCAGGGACCTAACAGAAGCTGGAGAGATCAAGAATAGGTGGTGAGAATATACAGAAGAGCAGTATAGGAAGGATAATAATATAGAGGATAGCTTTGACGGTGTGATGAGTTAATTAGAACCAGACATCCTGAGGAGTGAGGTTGAATGGGTCTTAAGAAGCATTGCTAACAACAAGGCAGCAGGAGACGACGGGATCCCAGCTGAACTGTTTAAAATCTTGGAAGGTGATGCTGTCAAGGTGATGCATGCCATATGCCAGCAAATATAGCAAACACAAGATTGGCCATCAGATTGGGAAAAATCAATTTATATCCCCATACCAAAAAAGGGAAACGCTAAAGAATGCTCAAACTTCCATACAGTGGCACTTATTTCCCATGCCAGTAAGATAATGCTCAAGATCCTGCAAGGCAGACTCCAGCAATACATGGAGCGAGAGTTGCCAGATGTCCAAGCTGGATTCAGAAAAGGCAGAAGAACGAGAGACCAAATTGCCAATATCCGCTGGATAATGGAGGAAGCCAGGGAGTTTCAGAAAAACATCTATTTCTGCTTTATTGACTATTCTAAAGCCTTCAACTGTATGGATCATAATAAACTATGGCATGTTCTTGGTGGTATGAGGATACCAAGTCAACTTGTCTGTCTCCTGAGAAATCTGTATAAAGACCAAGTAGCCACAGTAAGAACAGATCACGGAACAACAGACTGGTTCAAGATTGGGAAAGGAGTACGGCAGGACTGCATACTATCGCCCTACCTATTCAACTTGTACGCAGACACATCATGCAACATGCGGGGCTTGAGGAATCCAAGGCCGGAGTTAAAATTTCTGGAAGAAACATTAACAACCTTAGGTATGCAGATGATACCACTCTGATGGCTGAAAGCGAGGAGGAGCTGAGGAGCCTTATCACCAAGGTGAAAGAAGAATGTGCAAAAGCTGGGTTGCAGTTAAACGTCAAGAAAACCAAGATCATGGCAACTACACCTATTGATAACTGGCAAATAGAGGGAGAAAACATGGAGGCAGTGACAGACTTTCTACGTGCGAAGATCACTGCAGATGCAGACTGCAGCCAGGAAATCAGAAGACGTTTACTTCTTGGGAGGACAGCAATGGCCAACCTTGACAAAATAGTGAAGAGCAGAGACATCACACTGGCAACGAAGGTCCGCATAGTCAAAGCAATGATATTCCCCATAGTAACCTATGGATGCGAGAGCTGGACCGTAAGGAAGGCTGAGCGGAGGAAGATAGATGCTTTTGAACTCTGGTGCTGGAGGAAAATCCTGAGAGTGCCTTGGACCGCAAGAAGAGCCAACCAGTCCATCCTCCAGGAGATAATGCCCGGCTGCTCACTGGAGGGAAGGATATAAGAGGCAAAGCTGAAGTATTTTGGCCACATCATGAGGAGACAGGAAAGCTTGGAAAAGATCACAATGCTGGGGAAAATGGAAGGAAAAAGGAAGAGAGGCCGACCAAGGGCAAGATGTATGGACGGTTGACCTTGAAGGAACTGGGGGGCGGTGACGGCCAACAGGGAGCTCTGGCGTGGACTGATCCATGAGGTCACGAAGAGTTGGAGACGACTAAACGACTGAGCAGCAGCAAGACTCGGATCTTAGGTAAGATCTGGGTCTTGGCAGGTGTGGGCCCTGTGTGGATTAAGCCTGGGGACTGCGTCACGTGATCCCTGAGCCCAATCCACACAGCCATCTCAGTTTTTCGTGCTCCATGAGCCTGAAAAACTGAGAGGGCACCCACCACCTCCCCCAAACCCCAAAAGAACCCTTTAAAACTTTTTTTAAAAATTTACCTGGCCTCCTCGAACTTTCCTGGCATGAGCAAATGGAGATGTGGGGAGAGGATGAGGAGCCTTAGCCTGCTACATCTCCTGATGCATCATTTCCACACACCAGGAGGGTGTGAGGAGAATCATAATGGCAGCTGGATAAGTTTTTAAAGTTTCAAGGGTTGTTTTGGGGGGCTTCGGAGTGGCTGAATGCCATCCCATTTGGTATTGGGATGGCATGTAGCCAACCCCCCCCCCCCCCCCCCAAAAGAAAGTATGGGTTTTTTGGGTGGGAATGGGAACAGAAATGTGCACCATTGCGGGTTTTGAAAACCCATTTTGGCATGCATTTCTTGGATGTCTGGAAGTGCCCCTAGAAATTCTAGATAAATATTCTATCAGGAAAAATACCTAGCAATGTATTCATGATTTTTCACTTTCACAGTAGTCCTGTGCCCTCACCCCAGTAAATAGAAAGAGCTAACTACATAGCTATATTTTTGCCTATTTAAAGGCTGGCACTGAATTTCACTACAGTTGCTAGCATATTGTCAATGCTCTCCCACAGTAACTGATCTGTATTTGATTACAACCAGTGGCAACAAAAAGTAGGCCAGAGATAAAAGAGTTGCTAACTGTTCCTAAATAATTGAGTGGGCTTGTATGTGACAACAAGATGTCTTGTGTAAAATATGCATTCATTTACTATGTATTAGTGATGTCTATCTTCCTGGTCTTATTATTTATTTATTCGTTTACAAAGACTTCCTATTTATAGGCTTTAAAAACATGTGGTGTTGTTCTCCATAAAAATCACTAAGGATGTGCTTTCACCAGATTAGGGAATTTTGCCTAAACCCAATGACATAGATTCAAAATATTACATAGTTGTAGATCTGCACTTTTTCCATCCATCAATATGTCCTTCCATCAATTCCATAGGACTGCAGACTGAAATGAAAGTTGATCTGAGAGTAGCTAATTTTTATATTGTTTTGCTTTCAATTGAATGCATAAAACACAAGGCAGGATGTGTTGTCTGCCAGATTTTAAACTCATAGTAATTCCTTGTGTAAGGTCAGGCTGTAAGTTTCAAATGATTTTAGGATAATCTATTAGGCTTCATAACTTTTGGGAGCTTTAAAATGTGAATTTCTTCAGTTTCAGTCAAACTATCGGATCATATATGTTTTAAAAAGCATTGTACACATCTCCTCTGAGTGTTCAGCTAGGACTCTGGAGTTTTACACCACTTTGACTGCCATGACACAATGCTGTGTAATTCTGGAACTTGTAGGTAGAAGTACTATTTGGCAGAGAAGACTGAAGACCTTGTAAAACTGTACTTTCCATGATTCCATAGCACTGAACCATAGCAGTTAGTGTGTGGAAATGCCTTAATTCTGTAGTATAGTTGCATCCAAAGTTGTTTTCGTTAATCACTGTCAAGTCAAATTTGAGTTATGCAGCCCTGCCAATGAAAGGATTATTCCCTGGGTCGAATGCAATCTGTAAATTACCATAGTTACTCAAATCTACTGCACCATCAAATCTAATGCGCACTTCAATTTTCAAAATCCTGAAACCAAAAAAGCATTTGCAGTGACAAAAGTGTGCTCTTTGTAATTTGGCCAAAAAAGTGCACATTTCAGCTGCTGCACACTTAGAATTTCTTCTTTTAAAAAAGGTGTTAGATCACCAAAACTTCCAGCAATGGGAAAAAAACATTGCTGTAGCATGAATCCACTTGGTTCATTGTTATGGAATCATGGGGGCTGTAGTTTTACAAGGTCTTGAGCCTTCTCTGCCAAGGAATGCTGGTGGTTCACCAAACTTCAAATCCCAGTATTGCATAGCATTGAACCATAGCAATTAAACTAGAGATGAGGCGCCTTAAATTAGAGATCCTGAAGCAGCTTCCCCTTTTGCTTTGGCTCAACACTAAGATTACCGATGCGAATCGAATGTGCACCCTAATTTTGGCAGGGTAATTTAGCAAAAAAAAAAAAAGTGAGTATTACATTCGAGTAAATAGGGTATATGTGACCTGTGAGCCACATGTTTTTCACACCAGAAGCATGGACATCACCTTTCAGTTACAGTCTTTTAGTCAAAATCCTGTTTTATGCCTAGTATATGTTGGCATAATTTGCAGTGGCAATATTGCAGCAGCAAGAGTTTAAAAAAAAAAAAAGCAACAGTAATTCCACATTGCAAAGAAATGATGACAGATTCTTCATGGGTGTTACTGAGAAATGAAGGCTGCTAACTGCAGAAGACTGTTTCTTTGGTGCTGCCCTTCTGAAAAGTAACAAGCTCCCTGGGAATGATAGCTTGCAAAATTGCTTATTCCCTGGCAGAGACAATTTTGCAACTCACCCTTGTCAAAGCTGTTTTTGCTGTAAGAACTCCCTTGAAGCCCAACATTGAAGAAATAGAATATGTGAAGCTAGCAGCCCCTTTCTCCCATTAACGGCCACAATGTTTTCTTTGTGTAACAATGAAACCCAGAGAAAGTGCAAAATGCATAATAAACATGAACTAATTACTGTATATTTAAAGTTGGAGCCAGCATGGAATAAAGCTTTGAGTGTTGGACTAGTACTCCAGAAGACTAGTGCTCAAATCCATGCTTAGCCATGAAAAATCCATGATAAGTTTGCGTTATTATAGCTATGAATTGGAAATAATTTCAAGGTGCACAAGAACCTATTGGAAGTTGCCATCTGATTTTATGTGATATGATATAAAAACTAAATTACTATAACATATTAAAGGTAGGGAATCGAAGTGTATCCTCTAGGGCTCTGTCCATAAATTGGGCTACTTTTACAACAAATGTTCAAACCACACACCACCCTTGTCAAAATTTGTTACCAGATTTTTTGTAAAAATATTTTCACATTTTGCCTAGCACATAGTTCAAGAGCAAACATCTGAGCTCAAGTACATAGTTTTCTGCTTCTTGTTATTATGGCTTTATATGTTAAAGTGCAAAGAAGCAATAATATCGTATACCTTTTGGTGAAGAATAAGTGGTAAATCAAATTATAGAACAATTATTATTATTATTATTATTATTATTATTATTATTATTATTATTATTATTTATATCCCATTTTATCTCCCCCGAAGGGGACTCAAAGCAACTTATCATAAAAGCATCAGCATAGGGGCCGGGCTGTGGCGCAGCTGTTGAGCAGCTGCCTTAAATCACTCTGACCATGAGGTCATGAGTTCGAGGCCAGCCCGTGGCGGGGTGAGCACCCGTCAATTAAAAATAAAAAATAGCCCCTGCTCGTTGCTGACCTAGCAACCCGAAAGATAGTTGCATCTATCAAGTAGGAAATAAGGTACCACTTATAAAGTGGGGAGGCAAGATTAACTAATTTACGACTTGGAATGAGGAAGTGCCGTCAGTGTGGATAATGAAGCAGCTGCTCCCCCCTGTGGCCAGAATCGAACATCCCCTCAGGACAAGGTTAACTTGCCTCTGCGTGTGTCTCTCAGTCTCTGTTTGATGTGTTTATGGGCATTGAATGTTTGCCCTATGTGTGTTATAATGTGATCCGCCCTGAGTCCCCTTCGGGGTGAGAAGGGCGGAATATAAATACTGTAAATAAATAAATAAATAAATAAATAAATAACCATTTCAAATATACAAACATTAAAACAGGACTAAATATAAATAGTATTAAAAATTCCCAGTTAAAATCATTAAAACAAATTGATTTTAAACACCTTCATCTTTAAAAACCTGCCTGAATAAAAAGGTTTTAGCCTGCCACCTGAAAGACAGCAGGGAGGGGGCCATTCTGGCTTCCCTGGGCAGGGAGTTGCACAGTTGAGGTACAGCCAATGAGAAGACCCTCTCTCTCGTTCCTACCAACCGACCTTGAGATGGAGGTGGGACCGAGAGAAGGGCCTCTCCTGAAGATCTCAGAGCCCAGGCAGATTTGTACAAGAGGATGCAGTCAGCCAAATAGCCTGGATCCAAACTGTCTAGGGCTTTAAAGGTCATAACCAGCACTTTGAATTGTGTCCAGAAACAGACTAGCAGCCAGTGGAGCTGCTGCAACAAGGGGATTGTCCACTCCCTGTATCCAGCCTTAGTTAGCAACCTGGCTGCAGCTTTTTGGGCCAGCTGAAGTTTCCAAGCACTCTACAGAGGCGGCCCCATGTAGAGCACATTACAGTAATCCAGACAGGATGTAACTAAGGCATTTACCACCATGTCCGGATCTGGCTTCTGAAGGAACAGGTTCAGTTGGCGTACAAATTTTAATTGTGCAAAGGCCCTCCTGGCCACCACCGATATCTGGGCCTCCAGGTTCAGTGCCGAGTCCAGAAGGACCCCCAAATTGTGAACCTGTGTCTTCAGGGGGAGCATAACCCCACCCAGCACAGGTTAAATCCCTATTCCTTGGTCTGCTTTCCAACTGACCAGGAGTACCTCTTGTCTTGTCTGGATTAAGTTCCAATTTGTTTGCCCTCATCCATTCCATTACTGATGACAGGCACTGGTTTAGGGTCAGGACAGTTTCCTTGCCATTAGGTAGAAAGGAGTAGTAGAGCTGGGTGTCATCCGCATATAGGTGGCACCGTAGTCCAAAACTCCAGATGACCTCTCCCAGGGATTTCATGTATATGTTAAACAGTATGGGGGACAAGATGGAACCTTGAGGGACCCCATAGGTCAATGGCTGAGGATTCGAACAGGAGTCCCCCAGCACTACCTTCTGCGTTCGGCCCTCCAGGAAGGACTGGAGCCACTGTAAGACAGTGCCTCCCAGTCCCATCCTGGCGAGATGACCCAGAAGAATCCCATGGTCAATGGTATTGAAAGCTGCTGAGAGATCCAGGAGAACCAACAGAGACACACTCTCCTGGTCTGGCTCTCTTCGTAGGACTATGTGAATGCAGCCTTGTAAAATTGAATTCCTATAGAGCCGTGACTGCACATCTAATTTTTTTTATATTATGAAAATTGTTGAATCAATCTTCATATTACATTGTACAACCTCAGTCATCTGTTTTCAAATTCACCTATTTCTTATATCATCTATTCCTAAAAATTACACTAATTCCTGAAGTTTTCTGGAATGCATTTCTTAATGCTATTAAAATAAGTAGGCCTAGACTGTGTCTGCAGCACTCAAAATATTTTTAAATAATTTTCTCGGGATCTGGGCCTGATACAGCATAAGAGCATCCCCAAACTTCTTTGAGGTCCAGATGAATGGATGTAGGTATCTATCCAATCTATACATCCGCTTCCACTGTTTTGCCAACCAAAAGTAGCTCCCTGGCAGAACCTTGTTGCTGGTGAAGTCATTTCTGGTGAGGTCACAACGGGGCACCTGTTCATGTGATCATCAGAAATTGCATTGCCAGCAAGTTTCTGATGGGGACCTACTTCCAACTGATGATACAGTAGTGGGTCTCTTTGATGTGTGAACATTATTTTTTCCCCAAATCCAGCCAGAACCAGCTGTACAACCTCAAAAACTCCAGGATCACTCCAAAGTTTTCTGGATAACTTGTGGTTCTCCTTATGCCGGATTAACATCCGGAAGCAATGCTTCTGCTGCAAAGCTAGTCATATGTCTTGTGGACTGCTTGCAGACATTACAATGTGATTTGGCCCTTGTTTAGTCAAAAGGGACAGAAACTAGGTAAAAAGATGTGGAAGAATAGTGAGGCATATTAATGAAGAATGAAGAAAAGTGAATAAAATTGTTATGCAATGACAAGGAATTTACTATTGTGAAATCATTATTCATTGAAAGTCTAGGTGTTCACTTTTTGCTATCTTTCCTGGAAATCTGCTATGTTGTCATATTATTTTCAAGAGATAAACCTGTAGAGTGAAGTTACTGCTACTGGAAGAGGACAGTGATATCTGCTTTCATGATTCCCATTTCAGTTGGACAAAAGCCTGGTCTGTTGAAAAGTTTCTCAACTCATTTATATGCTGTTAGGGGCAGGACTAGCATTTGAATGTGTAGCTGAAGTCATTAGCACTCTTCAAATGGCTTGTTGAACCAACTGTGAATGCTGAATGGAGGGATACCAAATAGCAATCTTGTCAGTAATAACAAACCTACTAAAGGAAAAATAGGAATGATTTTTAATTGACAAGACTTGTATGTGGATCAGGTGTTTGCTTGTTTGTCTGCTTGGATGTTTAGAATATTTGTATACTGAATCTCAAGGTGGAGCCTCCACATGAAAAAAGACATTAAAACAATAAACTACAACATGGACTTAATTAAAACATAAACATAAAATGTGTAAAATGTTAATAACAGTAAAATCAC
Source organism: Anolis carolinensis (assembly GCF_035594765.1). Classification (NCBI taxonomy): domain Eukaryota; kingdom Metazoa; phylum Chordata; class Lepidosauria; order Squamata; family Anolidae; genus Anolis; species Anolis carolinensis. The sequence goes on from NC_085844.1 coordinate 67,367,672, forward strand.
TCTATAAAGGACATTCAATTGAAAGAAGCCAGGAATAAGCAGGATTTAAGACCTATTTAGAACCAGTTTTTGGAGGGCAGCCAGGCTCATTTCTTTGGGTGGCACAAACTCTCTTTCAATTGGACCAACTTAATAGATGCTGCAGGAGGGTATGTGTCTCATGTTTTCTGTTTTGCATAGGCTTGGTTCACATGAGTATTAGGCAGTCTTTCAATAACCAAATTTAAAGCAATGTATGTGATAAATTAACCACCAAAATAGCTTGGTAATAATGCTGTGAGTACTGTGCGTATTGGTCAACTGTAGATTTTCTTCAGTGCAGCTTTCTTGGTAATACTTCCAGTTGTATACACTCAATTTTATTTAATAATTTCTGGGGCAGGGCTTTGTATTACAAGATATTTTGCTTTCCTAATATAGTTTTTTTTTTCCCCCCGTTACCTTGATGCATTGTGTCTGTATTGTGTTGTGGCTATAATGTTGTGGCTGTAAATACAGTAGAGTCTCACTTATCCAACATAAATGGGTTGGCAGAACATTGGATAAGCGAAAATGTTGGATAATAAGGAGGGATAAAGGAAAAACCTATTAAACGTCAAATTACGTTATGATTTTACAAATGAAGCACCAAAACATCATGTTTTATAACAAATCGACAGAAAAAGCAGTTCAATACACAGTAACAATATGTAGTAATTACTGTATTTATGAATTTAGCACCAAAACATTGCAATGTATTGAAAACATTGACTTCTAAAAAATTGACTACAAATAAAGATAGAATTGCATGGAATGAACTTACAGTAATAATATTGTTGGAAGTTAAATCCATAAAAAGTTCAGTCCTGTGAAGAATTTCTCCTTGCCTGCCTAGAGAAACAGCTATTGATCCGGGTGGGAGGTAGACTGCATTGCATAATACAGAATGTTGGGTGAGTGAAGTTTGGATAAGCGTGACTCTACAGTATTGGAATTATAACTAATTCCTATTTTAAAAGTACAAAGCTGTGAACAAAAGAGAAGATAATATTGTTAAAGCAAATATCAGAATAAACAAAGGCAGAGCTGTTGTTGTTTACTGCCATCAAGTTGACAGGACTTATGAATACCCTATGAATGAGAGACTTCAGAGTCACTTTATCATCAGCAGACTTGGTCAGATTTTGAAAACCCAGTGCCATGGCTTCCTTAACTGAGTCTATCCATCTAGAACAGGGGTCCTCAAACGTTTTAAGCAGAGGGCTGGTTCACAATCCCTTAGACCAGGGGTCCCCAAACTAAGGCCCGGGGGCCGGATGCGGCCCTCCGACGTCATTTACCTGGCCCCCGCCCTCAGTTTTATAATATAATATATTGTATATACATATAATATTGATAATAATATTATAATGTAATACAACATAACACTAATAATAATACCATATAATAATATTTATTATATGTTCTATATTACATATAATATTACTAATAATATTACAGTATAGTGGTATAGTTCAATATAGTAATATATAATGCTAATATTGTGCTATGCTAATAATATAATATATTGTATGTACAGTAGAGTCTCACTTATCCAACACTTGCTTATCCAACGTTCTGGATTATCCAACGCATTTTTGTAGTCAATGTTTTCAATATATCATGATATTTTGGTGCTAAATTCATAAATACAGTAATTACTACATAGCATTACTGCGTATTGAACTACTTTTTCTGCCAAATTTGTTGTCTAACATGATGTTTTGGTGCTTCATTTGTAAAATCATAACCTAATTTGATGTTTAATAGGCTTTTCCTTAATGCCTCCTTAATATCCAACATATTCGCTTATCCAACATTCTGTCGGCCCGTTTATGTTGGATAAGTGAGACTCTACTGTACATATAATTTGTAAGCCACTCTGAGTCCCCTTTGGGGTCAGAAGGGTGTGATACAAATGTAGTAAATAAATGCAGTAAATAAATAAATAATAAATAAATAAATTTTAGACTTAGGCTCGCCCAAAGTCTGAAATGACTTGAAGGCACACAACAACAACAACAACAATCCTAATTAACTTGACTATCTCATTGGCCAGAAGCAGGACCACACTTCCCATTGAAATCCTGATCAATGTATGTTGGTTAAAATTATTTTTATTTTTAAATATTGTATTGTTCTTTCATTTTTGTTGTTATTGTTGTTGTTTTTGCACTACAAATAAGACATGTGCAGTGTGCATCGGAATTGGTTTTTTTTTTTTTACAAATGATAATCTGGCCCCTCAACAGTCTGAAGGATTGTGGACCAGCCCTCGGCTTAAAAAGTTTGGGGACCCCTGCCTTAGACTGTTGGGGAGGTGAACTATAGTTTGGAAAAAGCATAAATTCCTATGCACACTGCACATGAAAGAACAATACAATATGTAAAATGAAGACCAATTTTAACCAACATAAACTTTTTATTGGTGGCGGGGTATAAAAATAAAATTATTATTATTATTATTATTATTATTATTATTATTATTATTATTATTATTATGAGATAGTCAAGTTAATTAGGATTGTTGTTGTGTGCCTTCAAGTTGTTTCAGATTTAGAGTGACCCTAAGTCACACATTTAGGGTGGGAGGCGGGTAGTAAATGCGCTTGGAGGGCTGCACCCGGCCCTCGGGCCTTATTTTGGCCTGAATCAAATTGCATCATTAGCCACTGCGCTAGTCAGAGTTGTTCTGTGCTTGAGTTTTGAACCAAACAATCAAACTAAACATATTCCTTTTTAAGTTGCAAGCAGCCAAGGTCTGCGGCAGTTAGTTCTTTTGCTGCTCTGTTTTAACTGCATTGGGGGGGGGGGGGGGGGAGTGTCACAAAATTATGTTGAGGGAAAAGAGTCAAAACTTTCCAGCACTAAGCAACCTTGCTTTCATTATCCTCGCTGTACCCATAGGCTTCCTTCATCCTGCTACCACAGCCTAAGCTAGTATAATTAAGACAACATAGATACAAACAAGAGTTCCTGACAGAGATAAATTCATTTTATTTCATGTAGATTCATTTTCCTGCATCTCTTTCACACACACAAACAATAATGTCATGGAGGTTAAAAGCAAGAAAGCTATACAAGAAGCAAGTGGTAGCCCCTGTTTTGTAGCTCTGTCCCAACTTGGAGTCAGGGGTCCCCTGTATTACATCCTAGTGGCTATACATTACGTGGGTTTCTGTAAATTATAAGATACTTGTTTTAAGAACGAGAATGAATATAATTCCCTTAATTTTTCTTGCAGATTTTCAGAAGATGTTGGCTAGTTTTCAAGAAAGCTTCTAGTAAAGGACCCAGAAGGCTAGAAAAATTTCCAGATGAGAAGGCAGCATATTTCAGAAATTTTCACAAGGTAGGACATACTGTCTGTGAATATGGACTGTACGTTGTCAGTCACAAAGTTAAATAACAGGATATTATCTTTTATTTATTTTTGAAGTTGTTAGAGTTGACAGTAACACTACTTAATGATGTCATTAGAGGCTCAGTGAGATCCATCATTTCAAAACACAAGAGTATGCTTTCTTCCTTTGTTTTTACATGTATATTTGCTATGGGCGTGTTAATATAATGTTTTGAAGATATTTGGAAAAAGATTAATCCCTGTAATCCCTGCCAATTACCGAATAATCAATATGAAATTTAAAATGAAGATGCATTTCTTTGAAGAGATTGCTAGACTTAGCATCTATTTGAGACTGCAAGGATTTGAAATATTTGTATGTAAAAGCCATAGTTTAGATTAGAACATTTATTATGCAACTTCTGGTGTTCAATACATTATTACATGTTATTTCAGTGGAACTTTTCCTTCCACTCATATCTCACAAAGCACCTGTAATTGACTTGGATGCCTATGGAGCAATCTTGACCCTACATTTATTGCTATCTGTTTATGGCTATGAAAGAACACTTGGCATTTTCAGTACTACTTATTTGTACTCAGCTGCAACAGGGTAATTTAGTTCCTACAAACCAATATTCAAAAGAATATACTGAGTACTGATCTTGCTAGGCTTAAGCACCTCAAATTACAGGTAGAGGGTTTCACATTTGATTCTTTCCCATTAAAGTAGATTCATTTTGTATCAGAGCTAGGCTGAGCTTCTCCATGTTGTAGCTGTGGAAAGGAAAAATGAGGGTATTGCCCTTCCAAATAAGAATCCCCCCCCCTCGAACTAATTTGTTTTATTTATGCTGTGTTAATTGGTTAATTTTCCTGACCCTTTTCTTTGGATGCCCAAAGTATATACCCTAAAATGTCAATGAAAAAATTATTTTTTTTGTGGCAGGGGTAGAGATAATTTCAATGGGGGCAGAGATCTTATTGCCTTTATTTTGTCTACCCCTCTAGGGTTTTTTTGTTTTGTTTTACAAAATTCAGAAGTTTATCTTCTAAAAGAAACCATTCAGCATCATCCACCAGAGCATCAGCCACTTCTCCATTTGAATGGATTTCAGCATATCATTATATTCATTCTTATTACAACTTCCTATAAGTAATTTCCTAGATCCTGAGATATAAGTACGAGTATAGATATGGGGACCAACACATTATCCACTTCCTATAGTTGGATCACGGACTGTCCAACAAAAATAGTAGTTCATGTTTTTCCTGGTCATTATTTTTAAGATAGTGGACATAAAGCACATGGGCATGGGTATAATTTAACATTTGGTATTGTTCTCAACCCACCTATATCTTGTTTCCATATTAATGTATTCTCCAAAGATCCGAAAGGTCTCAGTGGACAATGTCATTATTTTCTGCCTGAATATAGGGGCTTCCTTGACAGGACAAATGAGAACATTACTGGCATTATTAGTAGTGATAACTGGTAAAGATAAAGGTTTCGCCCTGACATTAAGTCTAGTCATGTCTGACTCTGGGGGTTGGTGCTCATCTCCATTTCTAAGCCAAAGAGCTGGCGTTGTCCATAGACACCTCCTAGGTCATGTGGCCGGCATGACTGCATGGAGCGCCATTACCTTTCCGCTTGAGTGATACCTATTGGTCTACTCACATTTGAATGTTTTCAAACTGCTAGGTTGGCAGAATCTGAGGGGAACAGCAGGAGCTCACCCCACTCCCCAGATTCAAACTGCTGACCTTTTGATCAGCAAGTTCAGCAGCACAGCAGTTTAACCCGCTGTGTCAACAGGGGCTCCATTATTAGTGATAGAGAACTTATATTGCAAAGAAGCTTTTGGAGGAAAAAGAAGTAATTCTGCTTTTGCCATATTTTTAGGCAAAGATGAAGTATCCATGCTGAGATAGCTAAAAGCCGTGCTGTAATAAAATGTTCAGTATCAGAAAAATGCTTTAGGGTGGAAACATATAGTTGAGTTTCATCAGTATAAGGATGATATTCGGAAACTGTAAGAATAAATAAGATAATCCAGAGATAGGATATAAAGAAAAGCAACAAAGGGTCCAGTACAAAATGCTGAGGAACATGAAATGAGAGAAGATAATATGGTGATGTAAAATCTTCAGCCACATGAAATGACTGGCTTGGGAGATGACAGGTGACCCAGCTGAGGATTGGATCAATAATCTCTGTGTCATGAAGAAAATTCAACAGAAGGGATAACTGAGTCCATGATGCAAGGAGAAATCTGGAATAAGGACTGGATCTGAGCCTTTTCACATAATCAAAATAAAATTATAATTATAATTGTAAGGGCTATCTCCACAAAGTGCAAAGAACATCATCCATATTAAATAGATCCATCATAGAAATACCAGGAAGTTGAGCCAAAGTACATGAACCCCACATTTCAAACTTCCAAGGGAGAAGACAACAGTGAAATGGGAGAATAAGTAGGAAGATAATATGAAGTGAAGGCTTCTTAAAAATTAAAGAAACAGTAGCATATTTAATTCAGGCCTCAAGTATAGTAGCCATTTAATGCATTTAAACAAGTACTGAAGAAAGTACTCATAGGCATTTAATGACTTTTTTCACATGCTGTTGTGAGAGTTTCTTGTTTGATTGTAGCAGCAAGCTAGCTTTAAAGTTCATTAAATAGTGTAGATGGAGTTGCAGAAGGAAATGATAAGTCAATAGAAAGGGACATAGTAATAATGTGGAGAAAAGAATAGAGAAGGACAGGGACAACGGTACCAGTAATTTAAAAAGTGAATCAGGGCAGGATTAAGACAACAGGTAACAGAATTTGAAGACCTCAGTGGTTTCATCTAGCAAAATGGTGTGGGAATAGAAAAATGAGAAGAAACAGATACTTGGTAAGCTGGAAATGAAGACAGTCCAGAAACAGCAAGATTTGAATTGATAGTTTCAATTTTAGTATTTAAAAAGTGTGTGAAATTTAGAATAAAGGAGAAAAGTGGTACAGACGCTAGGAAAGATAATTAAGAATAGAGAATACTATGGATGTTGTGCATTAGAGTGAATCAATGATATATAGTATTTCTGATTGGCTAGAATAATTGAACAAACGAGATAAGAAAGAATGAATTTAAAATGAATCCTTTTGTGATCTTGCATAGATGTTAAACTAAGTGATATCAGGAACAGTGATATCAAATATAAGGAGCAAGCCAGGGCTGAGGTTTGGTAGCAAGGACCATACATGTTGACAAAGGGGGGAAATGATCAAGAATTAAGTTTTAAAAAATAAGACAAATGAAATGCAGCGGATAAAAAACAAGGTGAAAGCAAGGTGTGGGGATTGCAGCAACTAAAACATGAGTCCTAGAAGGCAACCCCCTGCCCACACCTTCCAGTGTTCTCAATCTGTTGATCCCCAGATGTTTTGGCTTCCAACTCCTAGAAATCCTAACAGCTGGTAAACTGGTTGGCCAAAACACCTGGGGACCCACAGGTTGAAAACCACTGCACCAACCCTTCCAATAAAACTCAAGAAGTATCTCTAAAAGATGTTTGTCTGTTTACAGATTTGTTAGGAATGGGGGGTGTTATTGATATCACTATTTCTACCCCAGATTCTACAATAACATTGTCCAACTCAGTGCTAAGTGCTTCATTATTTATGAATCAGTGAATCAGGGCAACTAGGACATCTTCTAAAGAACTTCATGGAGAAGAAGTGGTGATAAGAAAACCACTCATGTTTTTCTTATGATCAGGAAGCTAGAAAACAATGGATTCTTGTTTAGAACATGAAGATTTCATCAATTCTATTTGCTACCTAATAAAGTTTTAAAATATGTGCACATAATCTAGCCTTACCTTTAAATGGTCATAGATGAAATAGGGACTCAAGATAGTCTTTGTGTGCAATATTACAGCACTTGAGATCTATAAGCCTGCTCTCCACGTGTTTTGGGAGCAATATAATGATAAGAATGAAGTGACTAAAATGATAATGACAACAGCAGGAGCAATAGTACACCTCGTTCTGTACCATCAAGCACAGTTTGGACTTCTGAGGTTTTAAAAGTAAAGAACACACAGTGAATCTAATGGCAAGTATTTAAAACTGTGAGATGTTTAAAAAGTTGTTTGCGATATGCTACATATAAGTGGGAAAATTCCACAGAACTTGGGTGATATCTTGGGAATTCCTGAACTGACCCTTTAAGTTCTGGGTTTGTTGCATTAATTAATTAATTTAACACATTGCATGTGCTAGTCTTTTTGTGGTTATTTTCAAACTTAATAAATATTTGATAAGTTGGTTCTAAGAATGTTCTTTTACAATAAATAAAAATAAACGTATGTTATGGCAACTCTTCTAAAATCTGGGGAAGGGGGTGGATAGATCTCTGCAAAATCACAGTTGCAGATGGAAAAGTTATTAAAACTGCATTAAGGTTGAAAATGGATCTTCACACACTGATAATATATTCAAAACAAATGTATCCCTTATGACAATTAACCTAACAGAATTTTCACATCACCAACCAATAAATCTCATTTAATTTAAAAGCAGATTAAAAAAAAACATTGGAATGACTTTCACTAAAAGATACCATTACTGGCAATTAAAGCTGGAGTTACCTCAAACAAATTGGATCTTAAACTCATCAAATATTGTTCCCAGTTGCATCTTCCAAATATCAAGCTTAATTGTGTTTCTGTCTCAGGAGGTCTTGAGGAATGTTTAGAGTAATTGATCAATACAAAGTTTAACCACAAATAGTTACAAAGCATGATAGGTTTCATAGACATGAAGTGCATTAAAATGGAAGCTCTATTTGTGACATGATGTTTTTGGTTGACCAACCGAGCATGAAACCAGCCATGTGGAAATCCCATATGCTCTTGAGGCATTCACTTTGGACTTATTGTCAAATGTGACTCACCACTGTCTTTCCTATACTGTATTAATTCATCATAATTGGCCATTGGAAATTCTTCTTATGTTTATAATACAGTCTTGTGGTAAACTATAGGTCTCAGATGTATGTTTTGCTCATGGTTTGCTTAAGGAACATGTACAATATGGTAGTTTGAAAAATAGTTGAATACTAAGAATAAAGACATTTTCATTAACTGACTGAGAGTTGAAAATGTGCCTTTACTTTGTGATTTATTTTTCTGTTCATTGTGTTGGCATCCCTCTTTTTCATCAGTTTGTGCCAAGGGTGACTAACAGAAATTACAGATGCAATAAATGTAATATAATAATAATAATAATAATAATAATAATAATAATAATAATAAGTATTATTATTTTAAAAATAAAAAAAGAATCAGAGAAGACGGCTTGTTCACAATATTTAAACATTGTCTTATAAGCCAAAAGTATTATGGAACATATAAACTGAATTTGAGAAAAGGCAATAAATGCATATTCATGAACAAAAATTTTCAGGGCCTGGGAGGCAGTCAGTGAAAAAACCCTTACTCCCATTCCTCGCAACTGTACTTACCATATTGCTCATAACAGCCAGGAGGTCCTATTTGCAGTACCACACTATGCCAATAGCCACATCCTCCATGACAGTCTAGGGTAGACCAAAAGTAAAGGTAAAGGTTTCCTCTGATGTTAAGTCCCGTCGTGACCGACTCTGGGGTTGGTGCTCATCTCCATTTCTAAGCTGAAGAGCCAGCGTTGTCCATAGACACCTCCAAGGTCATGTGGCCGGCATGACTGCATGGAGCGCCGCTACCTTCCCACCGGAGCGGTACCTCTTGATCTACTCACATTTGCATGTTTTCGAACGGCTAGGTTGGCAGGCGCTGGGGCTAACAGCGGGTGCTCATTCCGCTCCCAGGATTTGAACCTGGGACCTTTTGGTCCGCAGATTCAGCAGCTCAGCGCTTTAACACACACTGTGCCACCAGGGGCCCCGAGTAGACAAAAAAATCAAATCAGTTAATGTGGATTATCTGTTTGGATAATCTGGATTATATGGCAGTGTAGAAGGGGCCTCAGGTAGGATTCTCTCTACTCATTAAGGTTTTTTTTTGGTCTACCCAAAAAAAAAAAACCCTTAATGAGTAGAGAGAATCCTACCTGAGGCCCCTTCTACACTGCCATATAATCCAGATTCTGGGCACAGAATCCAATTCTGCCCCATATTCCCAGGCCTCTCCCATGTGGAGGGCAGCCAACCAATCTCTTCTCCCCACTGTTGCAGTAAGGCGGAAAAATTGCATTGCAACAGAATTTCTACTGCAATCTGAGGCCCCTTCTACACTGCCATATAACCCAGATTATCAAATCAGATGGTCCAGTTTCATCCACATTTACCCACTGCTGTGCAGAGAAAATAGGAGTGCATTAAAGAGCATACACTTTTCTTTATGTCAGTAAAAGTGATATACTATTGCTTTAATGGAATCATCGATGAGAAAGAGAGTATAAAAATCTCATTTTGTGCATTATTATATCAGTCTCATCACATTTTTGATAATAAGAGCCACTAGAGAAAATTAAGGACATCTGAATAATTTTACTGCATTTAAAATTACTAAATAACAGTTTTATGAGATGTTTGTAAACTGTATAGTGGAGCGCCATCTATAAACACTTTACTTCTTTGAACTTCTGAAACAGAACTAAGGATCTACAATTATATTATGAACTTACCTTTTTTACTGTGCCAGGAGAGAATAACCTCAACTCTGCTGGCAGTCTTCTTTACGGATTAGGCAGAAATTCATCCAATTTTGGCTGCATTACTGCAGCGTGTTTCAATAGACAAAGTGAAATAACTTGGCTTCATGAAAGTTTCTCCCTTGTTTCTCACAAGAGCTTCCCAACATGAATAATTTGTCCTGATGAAATTGACTGGCAGTCCCTACATGTATAAACTGGAATGCTTTATGCATTTTCTAAAGTAAGTAACAGAATTGTTCATGAAAAGGGGGATTAAAATGCATTGCTTCATATGGTTTTAACTATGCCCGAAGCAGACAAGTTCTATTTGTATGGTTTTACTAATCTTTATCATTGTGTAGTTATGAAAAAACATTCATAGGAACAAAGGGGGTGCCATGAGAAGAAAATTCTGTGATACCAGGTCAGAGGAGAAGAATGTAGAAGAGAAAGTAACCTGGAAATTTTTCAGTAGATAAATTGGAAAAGGGCTGTTAAAAACACACATACCAGGTTCTTATTGTATTATTGTATTAAATCAAATATAAAAATCCCCCTTATTATCTTGAGATTCATATCTTCGGCGCTTGGCTTTCTATGTATTAATATATTTCTGTATAAGTAAAATGGAATAGTGGTTTGAGTAACTTTGGAGATCAGGATTCACATTTCCAGTCAGCCATAAAACCCACATAGAAAACAAACAAATCTGAACAAATCTGCCACAAAAAAACCATGTGATACAGTCACCTTAGGGTTGCCATGAGCTGAGAGAGGAGCCTCCAAGAGTCCCAGAAGCCTTCCACCTCAGAGTGGGGCCTACTATCGCCTCAGTGTCTGCAAAAGAGGCGCTGGAGGCCTACTAAGGCAGGAATGAAGGGGTAGGAGGAAATGGCCATATAAGGAGGTACGAGCAGGCCAGGTACACAGCCGATGGGTTATCACATGGTTTCCCTGAAATCATGTGTTTTGAGAGAAACGAAAGTAATGAAGAAATGTAATACTGCACCACAAATATGCACCAATGGTTTGATATGTGGGCGGTCGTAAACTGAACCCACTGAATTGTATAAATAGACACTCGACCCTGTCTGCGGGGTTCTCCCTTTTCAGCATCTAGTTGTGCGTGGGATGAACCTCTGCAGCTGCAGGAACTCTAGTAAACTGCTTTCTTTGGAAGAAAAAGAAAAAACCTCCAGTTGTCTGTCTCCTACTTCCACTGCGTCCGCACAAGACACACGACAAGCTGAGAAAAGGGGAAGTCTGGCTTCCGCTACATTTTCTGGTGACCCCGACGTGATTCCACAATAAGACGGGCCAGGAGATCGGAGACGGATCCCGTTGGCGGGACGGTCCCAACTCGGCGGTGGGGGCCAGAGGCAACTACCGTGAGACGAGAAGGGGCCCCTGAATATTGTAAGACCGGCTGCGGTACTTGCCTCTGATGCCAACGCCGGCCGACGGTGGGAGCCGCAACGACAGCGAGGTTCCAAAGAAACCAGGCAGGGAAAAGGATCCAGGGAAAAAGTCCAGGGGCGAAGGTTGGTCCGACGTCTACAGCAATCTGGCAAGTATAGTGGTTAAATGAGACACTAAGGGAACAGCGCTGGGAGGGACACAAAGGTTCCCAGGGAGAAAAAAGGGGTTCTGTCTTGTGATTCCTGACACACACCGTTGAGTGTCCAGGTGCCCAGTCCAAGGCAGTCCCCTCTATTAGGCAGGATGGGAGGCAGTGGGTTCAAATCCACCACCCCATTACAGTGTATGTTAGACAATTTCGGCTCAGTTGCAAGTAGAGCCGTAGAAGGAATTCCCCAGAGAACAAGACTTGTGAGGGTGCCCCAAGACCAAGTCGTGCAGGGCTCATGAGGAGTCGCAACTCCCGGGGAAAGGAAAAAAAAAAACTGTTTGATTTCTTTGTCATGTGTGGGGAATAATGAGTTTCAAGTTCTGCATGTTTCGTGGTAATATTGAAGTGAAAATGAAAAATGAGTCTATAGATTTACACAAAAAATGTTGAGCACAAATATCTAGAAATGTTTTATTACGGTTGAAAAAATCTGATTCGAAGAGGGTCTGTGTTAGTTTGCTTTTGCTGACAAGCTGCAGAGAGGCGAGAAAAAGGGAGGGAGGCTGTTAAAGTGGCTCAGAAAGTTTTCCTTGTTATTTCTGAGAAACAAAAGCTGTTTTCTTAAAAAGTTTTCTTTTGCACCTGGGCCTCATGCCAAAAAGATAGTGGGAAAATCTTGGCAGACAGTCCAAGGTAAAAAAACTCCCTGTCATTCTGGTTAAACTCAGGCGAAATGCCCAGAGAAAGATAATGGAATTCCAGTGGACAGCCAAGGTCAATGAAAGCCGCTGTGAACTAGTGAAGTTTTAAAAAATGTAATGTGAATTTAATAAAAAAAAAAAGAAAAAGAAAGAAAGAAAATGATGATGTAAATGTGTGTATGTATATATATATATATATATATATATATATATATATATATATATATATATAATAGGGGTTCTGTCTTTCACCTGGATCTTAAATCCTTGCTTTGGACTTATTTTGGGACAACTGGGTGAGAATGTTTCATGAGCTGAGAGAGAGTGTGTGATTTTATCTAAACAACTAACCACTAATCAGAATTCCTGTGGACCTTGTGTGAATGAGATGTATGTGTTGAATTCAAAATGCATAAAGAGTTATAAACAATGTTAGTAGATTTGTTCAGAAGCAATTCGGAAGCTGTAGATATTTTTTTTGGGGGGGGGGGAAATGGTCTTAGGCTTAAAAAAAAAAATTCCTTGTTTTGAAAGAACAATGCTTCAGTGTTTTTAGAGAACATGGTGATACAACAGATAAGAGCTGGACATCTGCCCAGAAATTGAATCTCAAGGAAAAAAAAAATGAGCCTGAACAAGTGCACTTTTGAAAACTCAAGCCTCTGTGGGCTACTCCCCCTTTTCCTGTTCTACAGACTTAAAACCCCTTACAGGTTATAGGGAAATGTTGGAGGTTCTTTTTTTTTTTTGCAGCACTTTGGAATACAGGTGATCTTGGTGAGTCAAGAAGAAGGAGAAGGAATGTGAATGAATGTTTTGGAAAGGAGAATGCTGGAGGGTTTACATTTTTGATGGACTTTATTTTCTTACTGCGTTCTCCTACATAATAAAGGTGTTTAAAGTTTGAATTTTTAAAAGCATCTTAAAATGTGTATAACTACAGAGAATAAAGATTATGTTTATTAAGAAAAAAAATAAAAATAAATTATTTTTGAAAAAAAAAAATTGACCCCATATTCCTGACACAGAAGGATTAAGAACTGACATTGATTTTTAAATTTTTGATTGACATTTTATTCAAAAAGGGAGCTAGTGCCCAAGTGATAAAAAGTTATCCTTTTGAGAACCAAAGACATGATATAATTGGCTACGTCTCATGTTGCTTCATAATAATTTTGTGAGATTTGGATTCTGGACTTTGTGATTTTGGCCCAACTCTTTCTAAAGGTTACGGAAAGGAAGGACTAGGACTTTTGTAAACGGGACATTAGATCATGCAAATAGGGGCATTTTTTCCATCGCCCCCAGCCTGGATTTTGCCAGATTTGAGAAGCGGCAGGAGGCTTTTCAACGTGTGTTACTAACAAATTTTGAGTTGTTCAACGAGTCGGTGTAAAAGGGGAATTGAGTAAGTTTAACACTGCAGCAGGACTGGAGTGGAAGATTGCATTGCAGCAAGTGGATACACGATTGTTAAATCGTTTGCGGAAAGGAAAAGAAAAAGATGCGGAGAAGAAAGATTTTGTTGGATTTCAAGACAGATGAGTGTGTTGTCAAAGGCACAACCTCTGAGGAGGCCTGCCTTGGATGTGAGCGAAACGACTAGAGAGAGTGCTTCAAGAGCCATACAGCCTGGAAGGATGAGTATTTCCCTCCCCTTCTTTTCCCTCTCATTGTTTTTTGCTACAGGTCCTGAACTCCTGTATGGGATAAACCCAGAAGTCTATGAGACATGTTTATTGAGAGGCCTGGGAGGGCCTATAGGTGTTGCTGAGTGTTAAGGCTGTGATGGAGTGTGGCATCAGGCTGGAGGCTGTAAGGGCTGACCAACTCAACAACATACAATTTTCTATTTTGACCCAACTCTCCTGGATAGGACCTTTTGTAATGGGACATTGCAAATAATTCGGATTTTTGACGGATTTGAGAGACAATGAGGGACTTTTTCATATGCCATCTAACAACCTTGCTTTTTAAGCCAAAAGGAGGATATAGCACGGAGACAATGTGACAAAGAATAAAATAAGTTAACCATTGCAGCAGGACCAGAGTAAAAAGGATTACTGCAGATCGCGAAAGAAGGCCCATGGAGGAATCATTTCTCAAGAGGCCATGGAGGGGTCGTTTGGGAGCTGAATAGTGGCCTACCTCCCCCACCCGTGGAGAGACAAGGGATTTCAACAAGATTGGCTGAGACAAAAGTGATGCCGAACAGGATGATCGACAGATGGGTAATCCGTTCCCCCTCCCCCATTCTCTCTCACTGTCTTCCTGCTTTCTTTTTCAGCTTTTTGGACTCCTGTTCCAAAATTGGAGATCCATAAGGCATTGTTACTGAGAGGCCTGTTTTCCAAAATGGAGATCCATAAGGCATTATTACTGGAAGGCCTGTTTTGGAATCCAAAACCCGTAGGAGTTTAAGTCTACCCCACGCCACACATACTGGGTATGACAGCTAAAGCCCTGTGAGAGATGGAGATTTTCTTTACAGACTTTTCTTTACACAGAGACAATTCTTAGAGACTAGAGACTTGATTGGACAAAGAGACTTTCTTCAAATTAACTGAACATTATTCCTTTGATCAAGGAAGAGGAAACACACCCCCAGTTTGACTTTATGCCAAAGACTGAAAAGACCTGAAAGTTGGACATGTATGTGAATGGCCACCTCTGGCCATAGCAACAAATCCATCATCGGAAGAAGCCAAATGACTGGGCTAGATCAGAATTCTACTGTGGACTATGTCCTTTCTAAAACCTGATTAATATTTTTAATCCTCATGTGTTGTTTACCTCTGGTGATGAAACTATGTACAAATGCTATTCTGCGCTCATTTTCCACTGAAAAGATAGCTTGGCTGCAAGCTAGAAGGGATTGGAGGGACCCATAAGTCTGCTCATTTAGTTTGCTTCAGCTTTTGTATACACGCTTCGCAAAAAAAAAAAAAATGGGGGAATAAGGCAGGAATGAAGGGGTAGGAGGAAATGGCCATATAAGGAGGTACGAGCAGGCCAGGTACACAGCCGATGGGTTATCACATGGTTTCCCTGAAATCATGTGTTTTGAGAGAAACGAAAGTAATGAAGAAATGTAATACTGCACCACAAATATGCACCAATGGTTTGATATGTGGGCGGTCGTAAACTGAACCCACTGAATTGTATAAATAGACACTCGACCCTGTCTGCGGGGTTCTCCCTTTTCAGCATCTAGTTGTGCGTGGGATGAACCTCTGCAGCTGCAGGAACTCTAGTAAACTGCTTTCTTTGGAAGAAAAAGAAAAAACCTCCAGTTGTCTGTCTCCTACTTCCACTGCGTCCGCACAAGACACACGACAAGCTGAGAAAAGGGGAAGTCTGGCTTCCGCTACACTACCATTGCCCCTGCCACCAATCCGGAGCCTACCATTGCCATAGCTCCGCTGCTTGGGTGGGGGCCCCTATCGTTCCTCTGCCACTTCGCTCCCGGATTACGATCCTCCCTCCCTCACTGCTGCTGCCTGCATCGGAGGCCCAACACTGCTACAGCGGGGCTTGCTGTCACCCTGCTGCCCACGCAGGGACACAAGAGGCCTGTCACCAGCGGGCGGCTGCATCTAGGCTTCACCATTGCCCCGTCACTGAGATCAACTGTGGCCTACTTGGCCAGTGAGTGACTACATTGAGCTGCTTTTACCATTGGACATTTTCCATCATTGCCCCCTCTGATGTTGCTGCAGCTGTTGCGTTCAAACCAGATAGGCTGTCCTGGGGCCTCCTCCACTGTTTAGCCCCTGGCTACTGTGTTCCACTGCTGGCTTGTTTCACCGCCATTATCATTGTTGCCCTTGGAGGAGATGCTGTTGCTTATCATCACACAGTGTTTGAACTTTTATTAGTAAGCCACTCCTTTGCCCCCCACCCACCCAAGAACAATTGGGTGTGGGGTGAATTGGACTAATTTTAGGTGGGTGTAAACTGTGTCTGACAACAATTTGAGGGTGTTGAACTGCTATTTATCAGAGTTTTGGCCGTTTAAGCCACCAGACTGTAAGATCTGTATTTTTGATATGTTTGATATGTTTTAATCAAGCCTATTTTAATTTATATGTATACTTTTTTGCAGTTTTATAATGTTGTGTTTTACTGATATTGTTGTCTGAATATAGCATTGAAATATTGCCATAGTTTGTAAGCCACCCTAATCCCCCTTCGGATGTGAGAAGGGTTGGGTATAAGTACAGTAAATAATAAATAAATAAATGGTTTGAAAACAAATCCAAGCCACACAATAACAGAGGTTGCAAAAATCATCATTCTGGAAGACTAGTCCTCTCCTACCAGGTTTAAGTGTTAATGGCTTTTTATGCTATAAGCCTATGAAGAGTAACTGCCACATGTTTTTAATTGTGTTTCAATTTGGGAACACTTGGGAAGCAAGTCACCCATGCATGCTTTGGATTTCATTGGTATGCATTTCATAATTTACCTGCTTACATGTTTCATGGTGCCAAATTTAAAATATTTTATAGTTACTTAATAATGACATTGTATGTATAAAATACACACACATACACACATATATTTCTTACCGAATATCATACATCCACATTCTGGTGTATAATGAAAAATCAGTTTAAGTGATAATCACCCTTTGTACATAGCAATTGATGTCTTGGTTTTAATAATTGTCATGTTATGTTGTTTTTATAACTATGTTATATTGTGTTTTAAATGAATGGATTATTATTCTTATGTAAGCCGCGCCGAGTCCCTTTGGGGAGAGGGAGGCAGGGTACAATAATAAAGTTGTTGTTGCTGTTGTTATTTAAACAGGCCTTGTAGAAAATTAGGTGCTCAAATGTGGATGGGCAGTACCTTACACACTCTTCACTCCATTGCAGTCTGGTCCAGGAATAGTTCATCTGAGGCAGGATGAATATTTTTGTTGTTGCTGAAAATTAATGATGCTAGACTAGGCGAGTTTATGGTTGATGCTGTAGGACGTTCTTATATCCATCTTCATTTTTATAACAAAATCTAGAACTCTCACCTTATACAGCAGAAATGGAAAATGTATATATTTTTGGTGATTGCCTACATTTAGAATTATTCCTAAAGCAATAATAATTTTCTGCCCGTAGCATGAGAATCTGCCTTATGCTTCTGTAAAAGCACTAAACATTTCATGGTAAAGAAATTCAAGTGGTCTTTGTTTAGAAAAAAAAATTGATATCAGAGATCCAGCATGGCTTCATTAATATTTCAACCCAAAGCAGCTGCAAGAAAATCATATTCCATGCTGACTTAGAGTGGCATTGCTTAGAGTGGAGATCGAGTTGTATGCATCTGCTACAGTTAATCTGTATTGGAAGTTTCAACTGGAGTAATGTAAAAATTTGAATTCAGTTCACAAGGGTGTCACAGCCTGGCAGACACTGGGAACAGCTGAATGTTAGCTCAAGCTAGACCAGATTGTGAGAACTATTGAGATAATAAATTCTCAATGTTACTTTAATATTACTGGTAGAAAAATATGTTTCTTGTGGAAGGAAATGGTGCGATATGGCTGAAAATAGAACTTGAATAAAATGAATGCACTAAAAGTGCTTAGGTTGGTTTTTACATCTTCTTATAAAATCTAACTTTTGCTAAATATATACATAGAAACCCTTAAGAAACCCATCTGATTATCAGCTGTGAAGAATAACTTCCCTGTAAATAGAGGAAACTTCAAGGCAAAGGGTACATCTACACTGCAGAGTTAATGCAGTTTGACACCACTTTGTAGATTATCACACTACACTTTAAAGTGCTGCTATCTCACTTTAAATCATATGGCTCCCTCCTGTGAAATTCAGAGATTTGTAGTTTAGCGAGGCCCAGGACCTCTCAGGCTGAGAATGTAAAGCCCCCTCCCTAAACCGCAAATCCCAGGATTCTACAGAAAGCAGCCATTGTATTTAAAGTAGGACAATACTTTAACAGTGTATTGTAATAATCTCCTTTAACTGCCATGACTCAGTGCTATAGACTTGTGGAAGTTGTAGTTATACAAGGTATTTAGTCCTTTCTACCAAAGAATGTTGGTGCTTCACTAAACTGCAACTCCCATGATTCCATAGCATTCAGACATGATGGTGAAAGTGGTGTCGAATTGCATTCATTCTACAGTGTAGTTGCATCCAGTATTGTTACTTCCCCACTGTTTTGTTTATGACTCAGAATTACTCATGATGGCTTACCATATCTCAAAACCAACATGTAGGCTGCTTAGTTAGATCACTGGATTTTTGTAATGCTATCTCTCTACAGCAGAAGGTTTTGAACCTGTGAAAATATTCAAGGATTATTTTTTTTAGTATTTTCTTCCTCACTATGAGAAAGTTATAAAAAAAACCTATGCTCTCTTCAAAAATTTTCCACAATTTAAAAAAATGTATATTGATTTTGGCAAACAGCAGGTTTCCTTTACAGAAAGCGGCATTTTCTGCTCAGCAATGTTATTTTTGTGCAGAAAACCAGTTGTGTGTGTATATATATCCCCAAACTCTTTGCACAGAACTGTTATTGTATGTGTAGAACATGTGGCTTTCTTCCTCCAAGGTGCAATTTTCATGCACAATAAGTTCCCAACTATGAAGGTGCTTATCTCTCCAGGATTCTTTTCTTTGAGGTTTTCTAAAACTGGAAAAAACAATCTTTGACTATCTTTCAGATATCTTCATATTTATTTCCATCCATAACATGCGACAGTTAGCCTTGTACCACATGGAAAATATGGATTGCATGCTGTAGGTACAACCAAATTAAGTTTCAGTATTTATTTATTTACATCACTTTTACCCCGCCTTTCTCCCCGAGGGGACTCAAGGCGGCTTACAATAAATAGGCAAAAATTCAATGCCTAAAAACAATGTCCAAACAACAATTCATATAAGACAATATACAAAACACTTCATATAAAAACAGATACCATTACAAAATAAAATCACATTATATAAAATTTTAAGCATGTCCAAAATTAGAATCCATTCATCCAGTATGTAGCATGTCTATGAATAAAAATGTACAGCTCATGGTAAAATTCTGTTCTTCATGCAAGAGATTAACCAGTAGGTAATGGTCATTACTACCACTGTATGATTCTGACACAACCCAAAGGAAGGGAATTTAATCAACCCAGATGGGAACCATGTGGGGAAATTGAGAAAGCAAACAGTGGAAACTCATGCTACTGGTCTGTATTAGAGAATATTCTTGGATGCTCCCTGGGCATTGGCATCTAGAATAGCTCACTAAGAATGCCTCGAATATTGGATCTGAATATGACCTATAACATTTCAAAGTTTGCAAGTTAGAATTTCTGAGCTGTCTTGTCAAAAGTTTGGGAGTCATGCCATGCAGCTAGATACTCTTGCTTTCAATTTATGGTACTAACCAGCTAATAAGCAGTAAGTTCTCATTAAATCATGTTGGTAGAGATTTTATTGGACTTCTCAGTTTGTTGCATAGATAACTTTTACAATGACTAAAATATTCATTTGATCAGTGGGACATCTTTCTTCATTTATAATATAGCTTCTCATGTATATACACTTTATCTTAGACTATTATGGATGCTTTTCTGTTAAATCCTGAAAATGAAAGTAGAGCTTTACAGATATCAGAATAAATGTGAGATTATAAATAGGAGTTCAGGAAGCATATATTTCTAGTTATTGGGTATCTTCATTAGAAAAAAAGCTCAGTAATTTGAGTGCTTAATTGCCTTCACCTCTGAGATAATTAAGTGCAATCGAGGGAAGTAATATCCTTTAAATTGGGTAATAGTTGATCCCAATTACTACGAAAGTAAACTGGTGAGAGGTCTTTCAGTAGATTCTCAGAATATAGATTAAGCCATATTAATATCTATGCTGCCAGAGGCAGATGTGTTATTATTTAAACATTAAATTGTGAGTAAGCCATTGCTTGAAATAAAATAACAACACACCACAAGCAGTGTATTGGATCATAATGGAAAATGCGCCCATGTTTATTGGCTACTTTCTACATAAGTACATGCTAAATTTTGCTACTCACCGTCAAATTCTGTGTTGCTTGGCCATATGAGTTTAGAGCACACACAATTACCTGTAATTTCTGCAGTACACAAAGACATAGAGTTGTTTTTTCCTGCAGCATTTCCACACAGGCATGTGGGACCATGCAACATGACAACTACATAATTCTGAAAAAGTATTTGCTATTGCAGTTTTTGTGGTTCTTTTTTGGAGCTACATAGTTCTCTGCATCTGATCAATGTTATCGAGTTGTAACACTATCTACTTTTCTCTTTTGCCATTTCCTCATTGCTTTTGGCCCTATTTCTCTATGACTTCCTAAAACAGGTGGAGAAGCATAACTGCTTTCTCTCTTCCCAAACTTGACTACTGAACATATAATATTTAATTCCGTAGAATTCAATAGAATTAGTCAAATATTATAGCATGTGAACATATTTCATATGCTAATGTTTATATCTGAAAAGAGTCAAAACCAGTGAAAGAAACAGACTTTAAGCAATTCAATTCTTCCTTCTTTTTATGTCAGTGTACAATAGCCACTAGGCAAAATTAGCTAAACATAACCCTTTCTTGTTTTTATCTGTCCCTATTTTTTGTCCTGAGGTGGCAAATTTATGCCTTCATACCTGGCTCTGTATCTGCCTCTTGATCTTGTGCAATGTGTTCCTCTGAACCTCTGGCTAGCATCACATGCTCTGCAACTATTGTAGTTCCTTGTTGGAGATGGAGACTGAGGAAATTGATAGAGGCATCTACATTTCCTGCAAGTCTTCACTGCCCTGTGTGGCAAAATAGTTCCCAGCACAATTTCATCAATACCACAAAATGTTCAATTTTCCAAATGTGCATGTGAATATTTATCTCAGGAGAGAACAAGTAATCCCCATTCCCAAATAACATTCACCAGTAAGCCTCAAATGGGATGGGATTGGGCATTTTGCCGTTATCCTGGGATGAGTAGATCTGTATGGATCTTTTTGCAAAACAGAAACAGAGCATATTGGACCTCTTTACACAGAGCATTTTTGCCCCAATTTTGCTGCATTGTTTTGCAGCAAAGCTGGGGCCTGCCATCACATAATGCATAGCAGGCCCTGCCCCACATTCCTCCAAAATGGAGAAGTGCTGAAAGATGCTTTCTCCCCCACTACGGGAAGGAAAGTCTATTTTGGATAGCTCCGATAGAGCTACCTGCACTTTCCTCCCCTTTTCCCTGTATGATGGGGAAACGGGTAGTGGGGCAACACACATTGCCACCCTTTCTCCCATCTGATGGGAACAGGGACAGGTTGCCAACGCACCCTGTGCCACCCCCACCATGTGATGGGGTGGGAAGGATGGGCGTGTGGGGCTCCACGAGCCGCCCCATGTGCCTTCCCTTTTGCCAGCTATTGCCAGCACAACATGTGAAGAGGGCTATGTGAAGAGGTCATAGGTCACTTTTATTTTTGGGAAAGCAAAAATGTATGTGTTAGGGGGCATGTATGGACTTAAATCATGTTCCAAGGTTAAAAGGGCCAACCCTCTTCATTGCTATTGGCCATTTTTGATGATAATATTTTTCTAGTGCAATTTTTTAATGATGCTATGGGGGAAGATGAAATGCCGGGCACAAATTATTACTGGTTTGACTTGTGTGGACTACAAATCTCTCCCTTCCACTTTTGTGTTTGGTGACAGGGATTCCTCTTCTTCAGAAGAGGAAGGGGAGCAGGAAAGTGTTCATGAATCTGAGAATGAGTTACTAGTACCCTCATTCCAGGAGAGATGGTTTTTATTCTTATTTCTTTCTCACCCGAGTTTTAACTTAGTGTTCATGTGGCCCGCCCTTGTTTTTATGCTTACCTGATTTTGCGTTGTAATGTATATTATTATCTATTGTATTGTTTAATGTGTTATGATGTGTTGTTCTTTTATATTTTGTTATATTGTATTGTTCTGGGCATGGCCCCATGTAAGCCGCCCCGAGTCCCCGTTGGGGAGATGGTGGTGGGGTATAAATAAAGTTTTATTTATTTATTTATTTATTATTATTATTATTATTATTATTATTATTATTATTATTATTATTATTATAAACAGAGCAGAGACGTTGTTTAGCTAGACTAGCTGCCAGAAATGCAGCTGAGTAATTAGGAACTACCCTAGCAGCTGTGTGGGGACCCAGGGCTATAAAAGCAGAAGCAGGTGCAGCCAGCTCTTGCTAGTAACAAACTGACTCTAATGCCTTCACTCTCTGTGTGCCTGCTCCAAGTCTGCATCTGGATTTATGCCTGTTTCTTTGTCTGAAGTAAGACTTCCTGGCTTTCTTTTGCATTATTTCACTAAGTGTACTGTACTTTATGTTTTGCTGAAGTAAAGCAGTTTTCATTTACTTACCACAATGACTTAAGGCTGTTTTTGAAAGACAAAACAGGATGTTAGCATTGTGGGAGTAGTTTGTTAATTTTCAAATGAGAATTTCAAATTTATAGATCCAAAGACCAGTCTACTTCCATATTTTAATGTTGGTTCTGACCTCTGGATGGCACTCTTGCATGAGTATAATTTGAAAATTACACAATAAAAAGTCACTGAGACCCCTCTCCTACATCCCAGTCAGTTTGTTATGCAGAGAATATTGAAGGAGAGCCCACGTCTGAATCATTTTTCTTTTGTTTTGCATTGCAAAAATGTGCCACATAAAAGTAACAAAGTCAGCTGCCAGGTGGCTCTTATCCAGAACTGAGACGTGAAATTGCTGAACTATTAACTAAAATGTGTAATTGATCAGGAAAAGGAGCCTCCACCCAAAATTTCTAAAATATGACTGTTGGCCAGCATAGTCCCAATGTTTATATAGCTTTGGGGAAAATCCAAAAAAAAATTACTTGTCAGCTTGTCTCCCATATTAGGTCAATTTATGGAAAACCTTGGCTAGCGTTCCTAAAAATACAAAATAGCAAGTCTTACAGAGAATCAAGTATAAGCTTTGTAAAAGGAAGTCTTGCCATTGGTAAACTTGTTGAAGTCTCTTGGCAGTCAACAAACATACATGATATTCCTGATGGCATGATTTTAATATTGTATGTAGTGTTTTTAAATGTTTAATATGAATTAATTTTAACTCAATTTATTTTAAGCTTAATGTTTTGTATGTGATTAAGGCATTGAATAATTGCCATATGTAAGCCGTCTTGAGCCCCCTTCAGGGTGGAGAAAGGCAGGGTATAAACAGGGTAAATAAATAAATGAAATAAATATTCTGTTATTATTATTTATTATAAATAAATGTTATATACCTTGATTGACAAAGAAATATTTGAAAAATGAACGAAGTCCCATATGTAGGGGACTGCTATCCAACTATTTTTTGAACTTTTAATGCAACATAGACAATTGTGCAGAGGTCCGGGAACAATCTTTCCACTCCAGACTCAAACATGGGTCTCTTATGTCCTATGCCCAAATAACTCCATTTTCATTTGCCACTCCTCTAAAAATGGTGACTAGAATTAATACTATCATTACCTGTCACTATTTTGGGAATGACTGTAAATGAAAATCAAAATATTGTAGCAGCATGTGGTTCTGGGCTATTAGTTAAGGTAGGATACAACATGTTTTATGTATTTTCCCATAATTAGGGGCTTTATGGGCTTCTGTGTGGTCTGAGAATTAAATTATGCCAAAATTAAAAAATGCAATTTTGGTGATATTTTCATAATTCTAAATGTTCCTTAAAAAAGATTTATTTATTTATTTATTTATTTATTCCACAATTTTTAAAACCATCTTAATAAGTTAATGACAATGGTTACATTTTTGTAACACTATGATAGGAAGTAATTTTTATTATTACATTTGTATATAATGGGACTTGAGCATCCACAGATTTCAGTATTTATGAAGGGTCCTAGAACCAAACCCCATTGGATATCAAGCGCCCATTGTACTGATGAAGTTTACATATGTCATGTTAGTCAAGGAAAGTGATTTTGGGATCCAGGCAGGATATTCCTTAAAAAGTCAGCAGACTGCCCAAGATCACTTGAAAATGCAGTAGTGACAACTTGATGCTTGTTCATCACTCTATTACACAGAAGAGAAGTGGCTTATTTTTCTGGGCTTCTGATTATGCTGAATATGTTGTGAACACAATCTGGATTTGTCCATTTCTTGTACAAATCAGTATTGTCACTCTTTGAGATCTGTGTGTACTGATGTACTGATTGCTTTGTCATGTTAAAAGTTACAGAGCTAGAAAAATAGGGAGAGGGCCATGGGATCAGGGAAAATAAATCTTTCCAATCTGAGGTTATGCTTAAGAATCTGGATGAATTCTACTCAGAAAAAAAAAACATTTGTGAGAGCTATGATGAAGGTAAATGTAGTAGCTGAAGAAGTAAATAAATTATTCACCTGCTCTCAGAATAATTGAATGAAAATGACTAGTACCGTAAGCATACAAAAATAATATAGCCTGGTTCAGAGGACAAATTCCCAACTTATTGGAGCTGGAATATGGACTGAGGTGTGTCTACATTGTAGAATAAATACAGTGTCCCCAGGCTGGCTGCAGGGGCAGTTGCATTTGGGAAGCAGAATTTCAGACTTTCCTGTGTCTTTGAGTAAGATGGGGCCTTGCCCTGTGTAACTGCGCATTAACCCTGCATAGCATTTGGGCACACAGGGCTGATCCGCATCTACATTGATCCAAGTGGTCATTATAGATGGGCCCTCAGTTTCCTGGAGCCTATTCACACTATGAAGTTATAGCACTATTATCCTACTTTCATGGTTCCAGCCATGAAATCCTGGTATTTGCAGTTTAGTGAGGAGCATTTAAAATTCTCAGCAGAGCATTCTTGCACCTCAATAGCTAATAAACTCCAGGGTTTGTTAGGATGGAAGCATGGCAGCTAAAATGGAATAATAGCATCATGTGTCATGTGAATGGGCCACTGCTTTTTATTTGAGAAGAACATATGTTTTAATAAGTAAATCTCTAAAATCAAGAGTTTTGGGGAAAGACTGAGATTTTGATCCTACAATTCTAATCTGTGAAGCAGGATTAGAATAAAATAGCTTCATTGTAATTGTACTATTTCATGACTAAAACTCAATGCCTTCCCAACACACACCACAAAACAACACACCCATCCCTCCACATCCCAATTACCACCACACAGCCCCCAATAACACATCGATGTGAAACCATGGAGTTCAACACAGCCACAGCTCTAGGACAAAAGCCATCTCTTAGTCTGTTTGTCCTCATCTTTGTCACCCTGTACCATCTGTAAGATGGCAATAATTCAGAAAAGGTGTATGCTGGGTGAGATGGATCCCCAAGAATTTTCTAAGCTTTCTTAAGGCTGTGGGACCTATAAAGTTCTTCCAAAGCGGGGAGAGGGCAACCAATTATTCTCTGCGCAGTAGTGGTGACCCTTTGGACCACCTTCCTATCTGTTACTATGCAGTTACAAACTATGCACAGATGCAGTAGGTTAGGACACTATCTAGTACTGGTGAGTAGAACTATACCTCTGATTGACAGACCAAAAGGAATAATTTTCAACAGTTTAACTTGCTTCTTCATT
The DNA here is from genome assembly GCF_035594765.1 of Anolis carolinensis. Taxonomy (NCBI): domain Eukaryota; kingdom Metazoa; phylum Chordata; class Lepidosauria; order Squamata; family Anolidae; genus Anolis; species Anolis carolinensis. The sequence goes on from NC_085844.1 coordinate 67,393,626, forward strand.
CCCTAGGCCATTTGGAAGGAACAGGGAAGTATTTGACCATTTTCTTTTTGTGTATGGCTCCTGCCATACCTTGAGAATAGAAATACAGACTTTAAAAAAGGTTTAACTTCTTAATTAATTGAAAAAAATTACCCATCTAATAGAGTTTCCATCACTGACTGAAATTAGCTTTAAAAACTATTGTATGGTCTTTTACACTATTTGGAGAAGTTATGGTGCATCTGGGATAAGTTCATCTGGGGAGACAATCTGGACGACAAATCAATACATCGACTTACTTAAGTTTCTTGTGTGAATTTTAAGATGTGTTTTTTTCTCATATATGTCTTTTTTTCCTAAAAGAGATCATGTAGTTCAGAAAGATTGGTGGAAGACCATTGGTATTACAGACTACCATGTTGGTCAAAGCTTTGTATCTTAGAAATTGATTTATGAGGATCCATATATTTCAACATTGTTTGAAAAGGGACAAGAAATAAATGCTGCCAAATATGGCTGGATTCTGACTCAGGTTCTTGAGCCACAACCGATGCTCCTGTTGCTATGTTGCTTACTGACTTCTTTCATACAATTTGTAGCCCTGCTGTTCTCTTGGCATCTGTGGTGACATATTTCTGGCACAGTTAATCCCTGCATTACTAGTTTTTCTATGCAGCCTAGTTGTTTGATAGAATGAAGGTAAATATAGAAAAGGCCTTGTACATGACATTTTTTTTTCTTACAGTACCCTTGTTTCTTAACATTTCAGATAATGTTATCTGGAGTAGGGAGTATGAAATTATAGGTGTTTATGAAATTATATTATGCTGCTCATGTGCTCATAGTTGCACATGAAGAGTCAAAAACCTGTCTGTACATGAGTAAGATAGTGTTTACTGGTGTCTGTATTTATCAGTGAATGAAAGCCAGCAGATATGATTTCAGAAAGACTCAAAATACTGCTTCTGCAGAGCTGCTGCAGCTGTTCATTATTTGTGAAGTATCAAAAGGTGAGGTTGCCCAAAAGGCAATCTCAGTCTGGATTTGATATGTGAGAGGCCAGAAAAACAACAAACATAAGGATTAGGGGAAATAACAGTTTATGAACACATTTACAAATACAGGAAATCTGGATTCATAGAGAAGGTCCATGCTTGTTTGCAATCCTTTTTCTAAGGAAGGATTCGTTTACTTCCATTCTCATCCGTGTAACTGAATCAAAAACATTTGTAGCCACAGATCTCTTTTCACCTTCATTCTTGGAAGAGAATAGTTGTTTTTATTACTTTAAAAACTGTAAAACAGAAGCTGCCTTGGGCAGCTCAAGTCTTCCTTTATCTTTCTGCAACAGACAGTGGTTCCCTAGTTCCGTGTTCCAGCAGTATTTCTACTCAAACCAACTAAAAGTGTGCAGATACAAAGCCTTTTTCAAGTTTAGAAACTGTAATTTCTGAAAAAGAGAAACAACATTTGAATTGGCATTTGTAATACCAGTAATAAAATTTGTAAACCAGGGGCATTTAACACAAACAATTGATTATATTATTTAAATTACAGAGGACGCAAACTTTGAAACTACAGTAGAGTCTCACTTATCCAACATAAACGGGCCGGCAGAATGTTGGATAAGCGAATATGTTGGATAATAAGGAGGGATTAAGGAAAAGCCTATTAAACATCAAATTAGGTTATGATTTTACAAATTAAGCACCAAAACATCGTGTTATACAACAAATTTGACAGAAAAAGCAGTTCAATATGCAGTAATGCTATGTAGTAATTACTGTATTTACAAATTTAGCACCAAAATATCACAATGTATTGAAAACATTGACTACAAAAATGCATTGGATAATCCAGAACATTGGATAAGCGAGTGTTGGATAAATGAGACTCTACTGTACTTAGAAATCTATGCCATCAGCAACATACTGCTTCTGTAACTTTTTATAACTAATCGAGTAAATCGCTCAATGCAGAAAATATTGGTTAGGGTTTTGAAAAGAATGAAATTCCTGCTTAATTCTGGTGCTCATTTTAATTTTCATAAGCAAATTACTGTTTTTTAGTATAAGTTACAACATCAGTGGAAGAACATATTGCAAGATGTAGAGTTTGTTTGCCTGATATATAGATTGATGCTTGGAACTAGAAGTGTTTTATATTTTGTATTTTTTCCAGAGTTTGGAATTTTTGCATGTACATCCTTCAATCATTTATGTTTCATATGAACCTTAGACACATAGCCTCAATATTTTAAAATAATTTAGTGTATGAAACAAATTTTGTGTACACTGTACCATCAGAAAGCAAAGGTGTCACTATCTCAATGACTCCTTTGGACAATTTTGGATTTTGGAGTATTTCAGATTTAGGATTTCTAAATAAGGGATACTCAACCTAATTATAAATTTATCTATAGTGGATATTTACCACTAAGGAGAAGATTGACTCAAGTGAGTTTTTAACTCTTCTCAGGAAGATTATACTTTACAAAAAGTTTATGATTATTCCAAATAGTGTGAATGCCAATTGATCTTGAAAAAGGGTCATGCTTCCAAATGGCTTTGGAGATTCTGGTTTTCTAAAAGTCTCTTATGATCTAAAAAGTCATGCCTTTCCACAAAAAAAACCCTCACAACTTCTACATGAGGAGGGAGGGGAGGAGTAAAAGAAACAGTATTCAAGTGAATACAATTAAAGATCTTTCAATTTGGTAAAACATGATATGACGGGATATACACAGAACAATATTCATTATACTAAATTCATTAAACTGTAGACCTTTCTCATTAACTTAGGGATTTTGCAAGCATGAGAGTGGGATGAATGTACATCTCATTCAGACTTATAATAGAGTTTATATTTCTTGGAAATTGGCATGACTAGTGAGAGGTTCTTAAGCTATTGAAGGTACATGGTGATTACCAGAAAGGTTATCTTTCTTGTCTGAACAACTTGAAATAACAGATGATGTAATTGTATACATGTCATTTTTCAGTCCTTGTATGGCAATTCCTGGATGCCACACACATACCTATACAATCTTGAACATGATTGATGTGACGAGGATGAGTTTAATATTTCTCAACTGCACTCATTCTTACACATTTCTTTGTGAGTAGGACATGCAACTTCATCTTTCTCCAAGGAATCGTATGCAAGGATGTTTGCTCTCCTTGCACTCTATTTTCCAAAATGATTGAGTTCCTGGTCAGTGATACAGTGAAGCCAGGACATACAGGGCATTTTGATAAACATGGAATATAGCATCGTCCACCACTTTGCCTTGAACCCTCCCCATTCCATATAAATAGCTGCAATGTTCGGCTACAACTAGGGGGGAAAATGAACTTTTCTATTAGCAGTGCATTTTTACAAATTATCTGTTGTTATTACAGAATATCCAACATATTTGGTCAAAATAGCCAGCTACTTTTTGGACTCTCTCTGGGCTTATGCAAGTATGAGTGTATACTTCACGTTTTACCACTTTACCTGACAGCCCAATTGTTAAGAAAGAATTTGCACATGGGTGACATCCCTATATGTGCAGTTGAACCCCAAAGGTCCACCGAAGAGCTAGTTAGTCTCAGGCCCAATCACACTAGGGCAAAAGGCTGTCTGGAACAGGCTGTCTTAGAATCAGAATAGTAGAGTTGGAAGAGACCTCATGGGCCATCCAGTCCAACCCCCTGTCAAGAAGCAGAAAATCACATTCAAAGCACCCACGACAGATGGCCATCCAGTCTCTGCTTAAAAAGCCTCCAAAGAAGGAGCCTCCACCACAGTCCGGGCAGAGAGTTCCACTGCCAAACAGCTCTCACAGTGAGGAAGTTCTTCCTGATGTTCAGGTGGAATCTCCTTTCCTGTAGTTTGAAGCCATTGTTCTGCGTCCTAGTCTGCAGGGCAGCAGAAAACAAGCTTGCTCCCTCCTCCCTATGACTTCCCCTCACATATTTGTACATGGCTATCATGTCTCCTGAGAGGAGACTTTTCTCTTCTGCAGGCTAAACATGCCCATCTCTTTAAGCCGCTCCTCATAGGGCTTGTTCTCCAGACCCTTAATCATTTTAGTCGCCCTCTGGATGCTTTCCAGCTTGTCAACATCTCCCTTCAATTGTGGTGCCCAGAATTGGACACAGTATTCCAGGTGTGGCCTGACCAAGGCAGAATAGAGGGGGAGCATGACTTCCCTGGACCTAGATGCTATACCCCTATTTATGCAGGCCAGAATCCCGTTGGCTTTCTTAGCTTAGATGTCTTCACACATCCTCTTTCATCATATCACTGGATTTCAGCTATATGACAGGCAGTTGGGAGCCTGATAATTCTAGGGATGGGGTCAGTGGGGACAGCCATCTAATTTAATAATAAATAATAAACTTTATTTCTATCTTCATTTGTAAAAGTGATGATTCAGGGCAAAAATTCGGCACAGCTATGACTGTACTGGCAGTTTCTGATCACTGACAAGTATCGTCAGAAGTAACTCGCATTAAGTCCAGCAAGGCTTAGTCCAAGAAAAGTCTGTGTAGAATTGGATCCTTAAATGTGCTGTGAGTTAAGCTTGTGTTCAAGTGCAATTGAGATCTGAAGGCTCATGTCTTTGTGCGATCAGATTCTTAAGAAAAACTGAATAATCTGTGGGAGAGCTTTGAACAAAAGAATAAGCAGAAAAACCGAGCTCTGTTTATTTCTAGTGCTTGAAAGACATGAGTTTCAAGCAATGCAGTTACCTTTAACTCATGGCTGCATCAAGGGATTTAATTTTCAAAGACTGTGTAAAAGGTGTTTTCACTAGTGTTTTCATGTGAAGTTCTGTGCCACATTCTAAGGAGATTCTTTTCCTTAAAAGAACCTCAAGATCAAATCGTGGACAAAAATGAGTAGTGCAGCAAATATCATAAGAAATTACTTGACTTATTTTTACGCATAAAAAGTAACATTCAAAGTTTATTCCTCACTAAATTAAGACAGTGCATATGCATTTCCTTTGTTCATCTTTACATCTGAATCATCTAAAAAAATTACATTTACTGATTCAGACTTAGATCATTACATGTATCAGTTCACTTTGATATATAAGACTACACCAACACAAAGGTCTATGGTACTATCTACTTACTAATGCTGTTGCACTACAGTATACCTGCTATTGCATCTGAAACAGGTTTGTAAGTTTGGACTTGAGACAAGCAATATACATTGGCTGATTTTCTAGTCTGAAATTGCATACTGTATGAGAAAGCTAAATAATTTATATTTAATAACTGGTTATTCTATAAGCCAGTGGTTCTCAACCTGTGGGTCCCCAGGTGTTTTTGCCTACAACTCCCATTTATCAGCAGTTAGGATTTCTGGGAGTTGAAGGCCAAAACATTTAGGGATCCATAGTTTGAGAACCACTACTGTAAGCAATTTTTCAGCTCTGAGGTAAGTGCGCACATTTGTTTGCACGTATATGCACATACACATACTTTTCATCAACTGATAATGAAGTCCATTTCTTAATTATAATGAGTTTACTATAATGGTATGATACATTTGGGGGGGAGGTTATGTTTTAATCTCCTATTTATAAACAAGAGTGCATCCTATATCTTTTCATTTTAAGGTAACTGAGCTGCACAACATCAAAAACATAACCAGACTGCCTCGAGAGACAAAGAAGCATGCAGTGGCAATTATCTTTCATGATGAGACGTCAAAGACATTTGCCTGTGAGTCAGGTAAGCAATTATTACTGCATCTTCAGCTTGAGTAAATTGAGCTGCTTATGAAACAAAGCTTCAGATGGATTAAGATATAGCATTTAAAGAGACTGCCTTATCTTAATGGGAAAGTGCCACCATATCTTTCTTTAGCATGCAGCATTAGATATCTGTGTGTGTGCGTGTGCATGTGCGTGCGTGCATGCATGCATATTTCTTCCCTATTTTAAAAAGATCCGTTTTTGTCCTTGTTTATTATTTGCCTCTAACTTGGTTTGGCCCCAGGATGGATGGAAAACTCTTGAGGCTTTCAGCTAAAATTCCAGAATTGAGTAAACAATGCCTATGGGATGTTATTAAGACAAGAAGTGATGTGAAATCTCATTTATTTGCCAAGTATTGCTGTAAGCATTTGCTAGGATAGTAATAATCTTGTCACTGTGAAAGAGCAGGAAAGAACAGCTAAAATCCAGGATGTATTGAACTTCAACTTCAACTTGTTTATGATTAGATTAGCTGTTCAGTACAACAAATAAAATTTGTTTATGATTCATTAAATTACTTGCCATTGAGGAGAGAAATCCTTTTTTGTTTTTAAATAATAATAATTATATAGAAATAAATGATATTATTGATAAGCAAGTCCAGTATTGTAATTAGCTTTCTTTTACTCTTTACAACAATGCCTATGTCTTAGAATCATAGAATCGTAGAGTTGGAAGAGACCTCACGGGCCATCCAGTCCAACCCCCTGCAAGAAGCAGGAAATCTCATTCAAAACATCCCCGACAGATGGCCATCCAGCCTCTGCTTAAAAGCCTCTAAAGAAAGGAGCCTCCACCACACTCCGGGGCAGAGTTCCACTGCCGTCAATATATTATGTTGACAACATAAGAAGAACTCATCAGACCAAATACCTATCTACTATCTAGCTCAGTGTACTGATTTCCACCGTATCTAACAAGTATTCTGTGGAAAACCCTCTTCCAGTGGCTTCCTAAATATGTAAAAAAGCATAGGGATAGTATTAATCCTTGTGGAAGTTCACAGGTTAATGTCCCGTATGCTGATTAGCAGTCCTGCAGTGCCATTCTCTAGAAACAGTCAACCAAGAAAGACTGGAAACACTGCAACAGACACAGTTCCATAACAGACAAATTCAGACAAAGTTACATAACAGCCAAACAACCCAAAAAGATACCATGATCAATGGTATCAAATGCTAAATTGAAAGACCAACAAGAACATAATCTACCTGTCCAACACCTCAGTGAGTTTGGCTGGGTGGCCCTTGTGGTCTTTTCCACCTCTGTGATTCTGTAACCAAGCCTAAATCCAGACTGCAATAGATACAAGTAATCTGTTTCCTTCTAGAATGCTTGGAGTTGTGTTGCAATTGCTCATTCTAGGACCTCACCTAAAAAATGATATGGCTTATAGTTAGAGGCTGACTAACAGTTACTTAGAGCAGTGAGTTCAATTAGTGTTTTTTCTAACCAAAGTCTCACTGTTGCTTCTTTTAAAGAGGATGGAATGTAGCCCTCTTTCAAAGAACACTTAGAACTTCCACCTTCCAACTGGTCTGTCCTTTTCAAGAAGCTTTAATTAACTACAGCAGACATGGGTTTAACATAACTTCTCCGCATCATCATGTTGAACAAACTGAAATCCATAAAAACTGCAAAGTACATCCCACCATTACCTTCCCAAAATCTACCTTCAACATGCAGTCCAAGTCTGAATAAATCCAAACAAGTAGGTGATTTGTTGTAGCACTTTTCTGAGGGTTTCCCATCAGCATTCTGATGGTTAGGATGCAGTGGTCCTTTAATTATCCAGTACAACTGCATTGGACAAGATTGAGCTGATGTAACAGAGGCAGCAAAAATTATTTCTTTGCTGTCCTCAGTGCTGCAAAGTAAGTTCTAAAATGCCTTCAATCAATGCTCAAACAGATTCAGCTTCTGTCTTTCTCCACCATCACTCTAGTTGTCTACCCACATTATTGTCCTGGGCTCCTCAGAAGACCAAGGAACTGTGGTCTGCATCTTGATAAAGAACCCTTGGGAGCAATTGTGTCAATTGACCTGGTCATTTCTCAATTCCAAAGCTTAACCAGAGCATCAGCAGAATCACCAACTCTAGCATCTGGATTCAGGAATCCTTCTAGATCTGTTTATTGCTGCCAGGAAATTTTAATCAATGCAGTACTCTTACAGAGTTTGAGGGTCCCTACAAGTTTGGTGGACATAACTGTCAATCCCCTGAAACAATTCCAAAAGTCCAGTGAGGGAGGATGTCTGTTTAAAAAATTAGTGGTCATCTCTCTACAGGAACACTTATTCTTCAGTGTACAGTGTTCCCTCACTACTTCGCGGTTCACTTTTCGGGGATTTGCTGTTTTGCGGTTTTTCAATAAACTCTAAACGACTATTATAAATTTAAAAATTACAATTTATAGCCTAAGGAAGGGAGGAAGGAGAAACCAAAGGGAGAGAAAAGGAGCCCAAGTGGCAACAGGAGGAGAAGGAGGTGATTTATCAACACACAATTGGTTGATAAAGACTTAAAATAGTGTATAACTGCTAAAATAATGTATAAATATTAAAGTAAATATAGTGTCCCTACTTCACAGATTTTCACTTATTGCAGGTGGTCCTGGAACCTAACCCCAGTGATAAGTGAGGGAGCACTGTACTTGATAACACAGCCCAACCCCCACCCCCACCCTCCAAAAAAAAGAAAAACAGTTTTTTCTTAGTGTCTTTTGGGCCTGTTGTTAGGGTTGTTTGGGGTTCTGGTTCTTCATTAGCTCTAGTTTCTTAGATATGGTTATCATGATTTTCTATGGGTGAGCAGTTAGCAACTGGTAGATGACATATGTTCTGTATCTCAAAAACTAGAGCTGATAGAGGGAAACGGGTGTCAATTCTGGAATCAGCAGGTCAGATATACCCAGAAACAGGGCTAATATTTGAGGCATCAAAATGTGTGTTGGCCAGTGATTTATCTGTGATGCTGTTTTCCACTGGTTTAACTAGAATAGATGTTAAGATAGCTGGTTCATAATTTCCTGGCTCACTCCCATGCCTCATGTAAATATGTCAATAAAAGGTAAAGGTTTTCCCCTCACATTAAGTCTAGTAGTGTCCGACTCTGCGGGTAGCTGCTCATCTCCATTTCTAAGCCAAAGAGCCGGCATTTTCTGTGGACACCTCCTAGGTCATGTGGCTGGCATGACTGCATGGAGCACCATCAATAAAAAAAACTATCTATCTATCTATATTCAAATCTTAGAAGTAGGAACCATTGTAAGACACTTGAACTATAGCAAGCTGCATACTTTGAAAAGTTTCTAATTCATCCAAGTATATTTTTATACAGTAGTGCTGTGGAAGTGTAACTAAGGAAGATATTATAATGGAACTAAAAAAATGAGTTTCTTAGAGAAGGCTGAAGTCAGACCTTTAAAGACTTTAACTGTGCCCAATTCAAAAGATGTGATGAGATTGAACCCAATCAGTTGTGAGTTTTCTTCCCAGAGTATGAGAACTACCTACCATCATTAATTCAACCTTCTCTAGATTCTATTACACATAGAGGTCATTTTGATCAGTATGTTGGAGTCAAACAATTCAGTATCTTTTCATCTAGTAGCTTAAAATATAGCCGAACAGAAGAGGAAGTAAAAAGGAATGGAACTTCATAAAAAGTTTTAAGCCATATTTGTTTTAGTAACAGCAGTAGTGACTTTTGGAGTGATAGTGGATATCTACATAGAACTGTTTTATCTGAGAGTGACATAAATTTGATTTTCAAATTAAAGCAAAGACATTTCGTTCACCTGAAAAATTCCAAATCTCTGAATGTTTCAGAAGAGCTGTTTAGTTTTGGAAAGATTCAAATGCTGGCTTCCCAGTTCATATTTCGGTGATTCATAATTCTGAATTACCCAAATCTCCCAAAATACGAAACGACTTCTGAAATTTTGCACACCCCTATCCTGAAATAATTTTTGATTTTGGCATTTCAGATAAAGGAAGCTCCATTTGTATATAATTTGCAGAATTTGGAAGCCACGTTTGGGGGGTGAGGGGAGAAAAAAGCTTGGATGAAGAACCTCCAAATTTTTCTGTGCCCCTCCACTCAGACACATCTCTTCTCTGATCTGGCAAACTATTTCACTGATTCCAAGAAAATGTTACTGAGAGACAAGAACTACATATGTAACAAATCCACACCTGATTCCAACTCACTTCTCACCCACTCATGTTTGACAAATAATAATAATAATAATAATAATAATAATAATAATAATAATAATAATAATAATAATGACTTCAGCATGTCTATCTTGTTTGCTGTGTCATACAATAAAATAATGATTTTATTTATATCCCACTCCCTCTCCCCGCAGGATCTCGGAGCAGCTCACAACAGTATAAAATCACAAAAAATATAATAAATAGATATTTCAAATTAAATTCACAACCAACAATAAGCAAATTACAAAAATTAATCAAACCATAATAGACAAAGAAGGACTTTGTATATAAAAGATAAAATACATAAATACTATAATACTTACTTCCACTGTGCTATTACTGATGTGACATCTGCTGGCCATGTGTTAAGAGACCTCTGGCGGATATATGTCAGCATAGTGGCAAACCTCCAACCTCACCAACAAATTGCATTTACTGCAATGTTTTAGTCCCTCCATAATGACCTGTATGGGATGCTGGGTATGCACCCTTAAAAGATGGTTCTTTTTTTCCATTCATACACTTAAGAAATTAAGGAGTGGTTCATTCTTAAATTAAGAAAATTAAACTAAACAAACCTTTCAAGAATAGGCCTTGTGTCTATTTTATAACTTTTAAAATAGGAGTAGATTTTTTCCCTGATCATTCTTCTGCACACTGCTGATTTCATTCGGAAAACATCAGAGGAGCAAACATCAAATCATTTTGCAAAGCCACGGTAAATCTTACAGATTTAAATGACTAGGGAATTAAACCATCTAAGCAGTAAAGACTATATTGTTAATGCTCCCAATGGGCTAGATTGTCATTAACTCCCATGAGACGTAATTGTGGAAGCAAAACAAGTAAACATTTGCTGCTGATATATATTCATACATGTGGTAGGTTCATGGATTCTCAAGAGATAATAATGCAGCCAGGGACTATATTATTACAACTTACTACAATCTGCAGTTTCGTTAAATCCAGGTAGCATTGCAACAAGTTGGCTTTTACAGTCAGAGGTGTTTGCTGGAAATAATATCTGAACTGCACTTTATTTCATTGTCCAGGTTATATGAAGTGAATTAAACCACCATATTTAGCTAACTGACTTAATGTTGCCAAAGTAATACAGTATATTTATTTTTCTCTTTAATGGCTTTCTGTTAAAAAAAAAACAGCCCCATTTTGTTGCATCTGTTGCAGAGGGAGGTAAAGACAAAGAAAGAGTAAGATCATATAGGTTCTACCATAGCACTATTGCATAAACCTGAAAGGTGATCTTGTTTTGCTGTTCTTACAGATTGCTCATACAAAGTTAGAGGTCTGGTTTTGTAGCAGCAGTCAGAATCTAAAGGCAATGTGTCAGCTTGCATATCACAAAACAAAAAGGAACTATTCATTGAATTCCTTTGTCGAATTCATACATGTTTTCCATTTATGTTTTGCCTTTTTCTGTGCTGTGCAGAAAATTCCCCCCATTCAGCTACTGACCAGAGCTAGACCTACTTTGCTTCACCAAATTTTCTGGAACATGAGCCTTCAGTCTTAAATGTTTTTCCTAGTCTTGACTCTACATTCAGAGCAATTTCAAAACTTTAACAGAATGGATAAAGCTTCTTCAAAAATGACCATGGCATAATCATGTGTTTCTCAATGTTACTGTCTATTCAGGAATTGCCCTTACTGCGAGTATTCCTTATACATATAATCCAAAAAAAGTTTTTTGTTCACTGTGTCTATTAAGCTTTATATAATTCTCAATGACTACCACCTTTTCCAATTTTGGATTTTTGAGGAAACTGGTTTTAAACAGAAAAGAAAGACTATAAAAATATAATGGCAGCTCTGTCACAAAAGTCTCGACTAGCTTCATCTAAAGAAAAAACAAATATATGATAATTTAACTTTGTCACTCTGGTTAAATGAAAGTGAGGAATTCCTTCACATGGGTATTGGTTTTGCCTGTAGACCCAGTAAATCGTAATAGAGATGCAGTTATTGGATTTAAGTGAGTGACTTGTAATAATTGTAAGCAAGATCTGCACACCTCTGTAAACATAACGTATTTATGATTTCCATGACTATAAGGATACTACTATCAAACAATACAATTTTGCATGACCAGTTGACTCATTTTAGTACCCTCAACATTTCTGCTTTCTGTTTTGTTTACCTTTTACTACTCTTTCAGAGATTTTTTAAATGTTTTTAACTGTAAGGATATTTATTTATCATATCAGACATGAACAAAGGATACAGTTGTAATGTATTTAGAAATGCAAACACGGTTTTAAAAACTTGGCGTTATACTAAATGTCCTTTAACCAGTATCTAGCCACTTGGAGCCCCTCTGGTGTTGCTATAAGAAGGTCCTCCATTGTGCATGTGGCAGGGCTCAGACTGCAGTGTAATAGGTGGTCTGTGGCTTGCTCTTCTCCACACTCATATGTCGTGGACTCCACTTTGTGGCCCCATTTCTTAAGGTTGGCTCTGCATCTCGTGGTGCCAGAGTGCAGTCTGTTCATCACCTTCCAAGTCTCCCAGTCTTCAGTGTGCCCACGAGGGAGTCTCTCATACAGTATCAGCCATGGCTTGCCATGCAACTTTTGGATTCTCGCTTGCTGGGGTGTTCCTGCAAGTATCTCTGTAGATCTCAGAAAACTATTTCTTGATTTAAGGCATTGGCATGTTGGCTGATATCCAAACAGGAGATGGGTTGGAGATGTCACTGCCTTGGTCTTTTCATTATCGGCTGCTACTTCCCGGTGGATGTCAGGTGGTGCAATACCAGCTAAACTGTATAATTTCTCCAGTGGTGTGGGGCGTAGACATCCTGTAATAATACAGCATGTCTCATTAAGAGCAACATCTACTGTTTTAACGTGGTGAGATGTGTTCCACACTGGGCATACGTACTCAGCAGCAGAGTAGCAAAGTGCAAGGGCAGTTATCTTCACTGTATCTGGTTGTGATCCCCAAGTTGTATGAATGGTTTCATTGTTTTAAAAAGTGATCTTCATATAACTATTGCTATTGGTTTTTAAAAATGCTTTTATGGTGTACTGTCTTTTTTGCATCCCCTTGTTGGGGGGGAAACACACAATATAAACGATGATGATGATGACGATGATGATGATGATAGAAGTCTGCCAACAGCAATTGACTGAAAGATAATACTTTTGAAGAAGCTTACTGCTCACTTGTGTGAATGAATGAGTTTTCTTACAAGGTGACACACAATGTTCAAGTATTTATTTATTTATCTATTTAGAATACTTATTTAGACTCCAAACATCCCAGTCATAAAAACGATGTGAAACAGTTCTGAAAAAATATAAATAATATAAAATAATTGACAATTTTAACAGCAGAGGACACAAAGGAAAGGCAATCCTGAAATTCAGTAGATCAAAACGAAGCCATTATCAGTAATTTCCAAAAGCTTAGGAAATCATTTAATCTTAACGTTGTGGCAGCAAAACAGCCAACAGCTGTAGCCATTGGGCTTTTGTATTTCATCATGTATGCTTGAAAGAACTGCCATTTTTTCAGATTGCAGTCATTCCATACCACAGTTATGGCCAATTTCCACCTACGGATTAGAGAAACCCTTCAAACCTATTTAGACAGGCCTTCAGTTGGCAAGCATACAGTTTGCCACCAAGAAGAGACTTACCTGCTTGATAAAGCCTGCCAGGATTTATGCCTTGATAGTCCACAGTCATTTACCACCACAAAGAAGCAGGTGTTAAAATTTCTGGACAGGAAAGAAGTGCTTGATGCAAAATCTTCTTAATTCAGTTCACATGATAAAGAAGCAAGTAACAAAACAATATTTTATCTATGTATGAAATTGTTTCTTGTCTTTAACATCTCCAGAAACAACAGTCAGCAGGTAACAAAACTGACTTTTAAGAATGCTTTCCCCTAGTTAGAACTTCTTTGTGACCAGGTTCCCTTCCTAAAAGCTGCCATATTTTACAAAACTTAACAAACTAGCTTTTGAGGACATTTTTGATCATGTTTGCAAGATGATATAAAACTTTTACAGTAGATTTTACCATACAAAGTTGTTGAATAAAGTACCATATTCCATCCAAATTCTTAAAATATTGCATATATAACACTGTCTTTGTTGTGATTCAAAAACTCCATGATTATTGTCCTGACATAAAGAAGGGTCAGAGAGTATATTTCATTGCGTCATGGCATATCGTGTGAAAAATTACCATCAGTAACTTTTCCATCAAGGAATTAGCAAAGAAAGGCTTGACCCAGTTTGGCACTTTGAATGCAAACAAACTATAAATTATCCTGGCTCAAAAGTTTGTGAGCAGCAATGTCTGGTTTTAAAAAATATTTGATGTATGTTTATTATATACCAATGAAATCACCATGATTCCTTATTCTTTGGCGTGTAAAATACAGAACCTCTTACCGAGAATATCATTTATATCAATGACTTCTTGGAGTCTATGAACCAGAATATTTGATAGATAGTCTTTTTTTCTTAGCCATGGAAGGTTAAACTCACCATCCTTCTCATTTTCTTTTCTCCTGCCTCTTTCTAAATAGCCTCCAGTTAGAGACCTTAAAAATGCTAAAGTGTACACATTATATACTTATATTTTCAGATAAGAGAGATAAATAAATGGTGGTAGATAAGTAACTTGGTTGTATAATTAGGTCATGACATGGTCAATTATGAAAAAGTTGTGATTCATATGAGGGTAAAGTAAGGAAGTAATGTTATATTCTGAGAGATAAAAGTACTCCAATCCCAAGAATGATATTTGGCTCGCACTACTGCCTGGGCAAGCACTGTCATTTGCTTTAAATGACTATTTCTCTGTTCAGTTAATGAGTTTGGAAAGCTGAACATGAGTCAGCCTAATCCATCCAGACTTTAGCAGGGTCAGGCACTAAGCCTGGAGGGAAATTACTCAAGATGGCATATAGACTTTTGTGATGATTCTCAAGTTCTGTGGAAGCCTGTGAATCTGGCACATGATTCTTGCCAATTTCTTAGGGTAACCAGCTTGTTTTAAGATTATGTTTTACAAGGTCTTTGTGTGAATTTGATGGGAGAAAAGCAGATTAAGTCTGATAATGTATTCTAAAGTTAAATATAACCATGCATTCAGAGAATTCAGTCAACACAAACTATAATCCTCCATCCATGTGCCCAAGTAGCAAAAAATCAGACAGCTTAATATTGTGCGTTAGAGTTAGTTGCTAAGGTTCAAGCCGTTTGATATGTAAATGCTGCAAGCATAGAAGTGTTTTCCAATCCTATCACATTACATATTGCCTTTTACAACTACTACTGATCTCTAGTACCAAGGCTCATAAATGATCCATATGATAAAATACAAAAACCATAACAGATTCTGCTAG
Organism: Anolis carolinensis; assembly: GCF_035594765.1. Lineage (NCBI taxonomy): Eukaryota > Metazoa > Chordata > Lepidosauria > Squamata > Anolidae > Anolis > Anolis carolinensis. The sequence continues at coordinate 67,408,966 of NC_085844.1, forward strand.
CCAAAAATCCCTGTCCTGTTCTTAACCCAAACCTCATGATCATTAGATTAGCAATTAGACCTTCTAGCCTAGCATTTTGGTAATACTTGAATATTGTTGGCAGAGCCGGCCCTAGGTATTTTTCAAGTGTAGGCGAACAGAATTTTGGCGTTCCCCCCCCCCCCAAACCAATCACTGAAAAATAAAAGTGTTGGATAAGCAAAAATGTTGGATAATAAGGAAGGATAAAGGAAAAGCCTATTAAACATCAAATTACATTATGATTTTACAAATTAAGCACCAAAACATCATATTTTACAACAAATCAACAAAAAGCAGTTCAATACATGATAATGTTATGTAGGAATTACTATATTTGCGAATTTAGCACTAAACATTGAACAGGGATATAGGGCAGTGTGGACTTAGATAACCCAGATAGCCCTCAGTATTAAAAAAAACTCTAAAATCAGGACAATAAATAAAGAACAACACTCTGAAAACAGAAGAAATCCAGACAGTAAACAATTAGGGACAGCTAACTCCTCCCAAAAAAAGATTCTCCCAGGCAAGAAGAAGCAAGGCCTTGAAGCCACAGGTCCATTAAATGCTAATCAAGGTGATTAATTACAACATTCACACCTGCTTCAAAGAAAAGTTCTTTCTCCCACCCTGGACCTTCTACACATATATAAACCCCACATACCTAGCTTCCAAGTTCCCACAGACCTCACAATCTCTGAAGGCCCCAAAGGTGGGCTCGCGTGGTGCGAAGGTGGGTCCACGCCGGCCGGAAGGCCCAGCGCGGGCACCGGGAGGCCCAGCGCGGCCGCTGGGAGGCCCAGTGTGGCCGCCGGAAGGCTCGAAAGAGAAGGAGGCAGAGAGTGGTGCCCTCCTCCCAGGACGATGGCGCCCCCAGGACGATGGCGCCACAGGCAAGTGCCTAGTTTGCCTTATGGTTGGACCGCCTCTGATTGTTGGTATTTTATCTGTAGAGCCATTTATTTAAATGGCTTCCAAAACTTTGATCACATCCATAGATTCTGGGCCTCTCTGGATCACATCCATAGATTCTGGGCCATTCACCTCCGAGTAGGCTCGGAGGTGAATGGACTCTGTGGCCATTACACAATGCATTTGCCTTAACATGGGAAAAAACGCTTAATGTAGCCTTGTTCAATGGTAAGAAAAGTTGTGGAATGCTCTAGAGAAGTGGTTCTCAACCTGTGAGTCCCCTTGTAGTACAAATATAACTATTTTCATTCCATGGTCATTATTTGACCCTTCTACAGTGGTCTCTTAGTGTCTGCTGGTGTTTGGTTCCAGGAGCCTGCAAGAATACTAAAATCTGTGGCTGCTCAAGTACCATTCTATACAGTGGCATAGTAAAATTTAAAATGGCAAAATTTAGGTTTTCTTGTTGGATGTTTACAAATATTATCAAGCCATAGATGGTTGAATACATATACACAGAATTCATGGATATAGGGGGCTGACTGTACCTATATTTACTTTGTACCACAAGGCAGTGGTTTTAAAAAAATAAATTCCCATAAAAAGTAAATGAATTGTAATTATTTCAATTCATTTTTTAAAAATAAATATTTTAAAAGTAATTTTTAAAATACTTTTGGAGACCTAGATAATATAACTAATTACTTCTTAAACTGTTTAACTACTAATTGCATTGTTGATATCTTTCCTTACATATAATGAAAGAATAATGTTTGCTGCGGATGTATGAGCCGTAGTCTCGATCCTGTCTTTCTTTTATTTAGCCAGAATACAACACTGAATCATAATGCCAAGACAGATTCGCATGGCATTTAGACTAGTCATTCTTGGAACTACTCTGAGATTCAGGAACTATGCTTACAGTAGTTGCCTTAATAGCTTGAATAGCACAGGGCATAAAAGAGAGTCCTTTGATACAGAAGCACTTACTCCATATTTCAAATACTCAAGAATTAACTTTCTATTTTTAGACAAACCAGTCTTCTCTGAGCTATCCTAATTACAATTAGCTATGGACGCTTGCTTCTCTTTGGCAAAGTCTGAAACCTCTGTACCACCCTGGTTAAAGGATGAAAGCTTTTGCTATAAATTAGGACTGCAGCATTTAAATAATTAAGCAGTTCAATGTTGTTGTTGTTTTATAGAAGAATTTAATCAGCAAAAAGGTTTCTTCTGATAAATCGGGCAAAGTGTGTCTATATTAAAACTATTATCTATATCTATATTACATTGGTTACATTTACTTATCTCTATACATTATCGTAGGGATAAATACAAATGCATCTGATAAAAGATATATATTTTCTTTTTAGAGGATGCATATATGTGTCATAGAAGAGGTACTTCTAAGAGACATAACATTTTAAAGAAGTGATTTCTGTGCCCACCATTTATAGACACTTATTCTTTGATTTATGCAACATGAAAACAAGTTTTTCCAAAGAGGGAATATTTTAAGCATATGTGCATAGTTAAAAAACCAATATATTCATTCAGATGTATTGACTTTTATCTCTATGAAGATATATTGCAATGTAGATAAATGTAACCAATAATGAATTCCTGTTCATACAATGAATCGATTTTAACATTTTAATCCTGTTGTAACTATAATATATTTACAAATATAAGGGAATATTGCTATACTAACTGGAGTTTGGAAAACTGAGGTCCCTTCTACACTTCAATATAATCTAGATTGTCAAAGCAGATAATCCACATTATCTGCTTTGAACTGGATTATATGAGTCTACACTGCCATATAATCCAATTCAAAGCAGATAACCCAAAGTAGCAACAATTGACCTTTGTTCTCAAGACCATAGAAGTAACATACTCTGGGTGCATCTACACTGTAGAATTAATGCAGTTTATCACCACTTTAATTGCCATGGGTCAGTGCTATGGAATCATGGGAGTTTACTTTACAAGACCTTTAATACTTTAATACTTTATTTTTCTATCCCGCCTCCATCTCCCTGCAGGGACTCGGGGCGGCTAACATGGGGCCAAGCCCAAGGAACAAACACTAAACAAAATAAAATACATGTATAAACATCAAACAGAAAAAAAATAAACACATTAAAACCACAATAACACAATATGGTACAACAATAAAATGATAAAATGATTGACTGAAAGATAAATAGACAAATGAATTGATAAATAGATAGACCTAAGAGATAGAACTAAAATAGACCTTCAGGTCCCAGCACATATATCCTTTAACTTTCTATGTAAAAGAGTTACAAATACAGTTGAGTCTCACTTATCCAACATAAACGGGCCGGCAGAATGTTGGATAAGCGAATATGTTGGATAATAAGGAGAGATTAAGGAAAAGCCTATTAAATTTCAAATTAGTTTATGATTTTACAAATTAAGCACCAAAACATCATGTTATACAACAAATTGGACAGAAAAAGTAGTTCAATACTCAGTAATGCTATGTAGTAATTACTGTATTTACAAATTTAGCACCAAAATATCACGATGTATTGAAAACATTGTCTACAAAAATGCGTTGGATAAGCGAGTGTTGGATAAGTGGGACTCTACTGTACCAAGTGTATAGAATCAAATTGCATTGATTCTACACTGTAGATGCACCCTAAAAGAACTCTTAGAGTGCTCCATAGTCATTTTATTAGCCCAGTTTTGCAGATTTTAAAATAAATCAGATCTGATGTTATCTGACCTGACTCTGCCTACTTTCAGGCATTCCTCCTTATTGCTGTTCGGTTCTTGTTCACTGAATAGCAAGCCACTTGATTTATATTTAGGTAAATATACAGTAGGCCCTCTACATTTGCAGGGGTTAGGGTACAGATTCTCATGAGAGTAGAAAAACTACAAATAAAAAATTTAATTTTTTAAAAAATCTGAGGGCCCTTCTACACAACGCTAAAACCCGAGAAGGAAGCAGGTTAAAACAAACCGCTTCCTTTCAGGTTCTAGTCCCCACACCCAATCCAAACCCCAGGCTTTCCTGGGATGGGTGACTAGATGGCATCCCAGGTCAACTTTTGGTTGACCCAGAATGCCATCCAGCTCTCCTCCAGCCCCCCATTTCACCTTCAAAACATACTGGAGGGGCCTGTGGGCAGTGCAGGCCCCTCTCTACAGGATTCCTGATGTGAGAAAATGGCAGGGCAGAAGGTGGGGTGGCAGGGAGGAGTGTGCAAAATAGGGAGCTGGTGGAGAAAAGTTGCAGCATAGCCTGTTCCTGTTCAAGGCTCCATTTTCTTTTTTGTTGTGTTTCATATTTCATAGCAATTGACATCCAGGAGTGGTATTGCCCTGTTTTATTCCTAAAGATAGCCCTTACCTTTACATATTTTAGGTTCCTAGTGTCCATCCTGATATCTTTCTTTCTCCCTCCCTCTCCCCACATAACCATTGGTATTCCACATCAAAAACCCCTACTACAGGAAATAATTGTTTTGTGTGTTAACATTAAATATTCCAGACATTTCATGAGATTTCTGTCCAAGAGGAGATGTAGCTTTTCGGAAAAGACCTAAACTGATTAATTTATTTACAGCTGCATAAATAGATAAATAAATACAGCTGCAAGTGCAACAAAAATAGCCAAATGGAAGTGAGACCAAACAATGACAGAAAGCAGAGAATGAAAAATAGACCTGTTTTCTCAGGTTAGATGCAGTAAATTACCATGTTATTCATTGAAATCTCTCTGGCCCAGCAACTCATACATCATCTGTCAATAGCACAAATTTTATATATAAATTAATGTCATTTTTCTATGCTGTCTCTAAATATACATTATTCTCACCGGAGTTGCATAACTCATGTGTCCCTATGGTATGGCTTATGCTTTCAAAAATTCTCCTTTAGCACTAATGTATATTCCAAGGAAATGAGCAGAACCCAGCACTATAACTTTTTGTGGATAACCCATTGTGTCTCCACTGCCGTGAACATACTAATTTGAAGGCAAATTAACATCCAAGCACTGTCACATTTAGGTCAGTGGGCTAGGCAGCTCCCCATGGTTTGCGAATCTTTGACATATGCGTATAGTCTAGATATCCACTGGCAGCTTGATGCAATTATGTCTAGTGATGTTCTTAAATTGTAGGTTTTGAATCTTGGAAATGCTAATTCAACTTGGCAGATCAAAATGCTTTTCTAAATACAAAGAGATTGTTGTGGCTTCTGAAGTTCATCTCTGGCTCATGTTGAAATGGAATACAAATGTGAGGTTTTCTCATTCATTTTGATGTAGAAGGCAGTTCTGCATGTGTTGGGTGACCATCCAGTGGATTTCCTCAGGTGATCTTAGATGTATATATGCTTACACATGGCCAGATTTATATTTGTATCATGAAAAAATATTAAAAGGATCAAGATACTTCTGTGTAAAGCAATTCAGGTGTAAAGTTGTATTCCTGAGTGCCATATGTTCAATTCAACCCAAATAGGCACCAAATTATTGCCGTCCCATTACTCATCATTGTACTTGTGCCTGAACTGATAAATATGAGTCCAAGGTGCATAGATCCTTACAGGTATTGTGTGAAGAGAGAAAAGGTTTCAAGCTCCAAATTTAACAATAAATAATACTCTGAAAGAAAGCTCAATCTTAATCCTATTTATGATATTCTAAAGACCCCATGCCTCTTCTGATTTTGAAAGCATGGTCAGCCCTGGATAGTTCTTGAAAGATTGCAAATTAACACCAGGTGCTGTGGAGAAGGAACTGGCAAAACTAGGCTTTGTTTGCCTGATATTTGTACAAGTCAAGGGATATATATGTTATCATACAGTCTCATCTCTAGAGAATGTACTGTCTGAAAATGGCAGTTGTGTTCTTTAAGTGAAAAACAGAGTAATAGCGAACCCCCCCCTATATATATATATATATATATATATATATATATATATATATATATAGCATTGAGTTTGAAAATACACATGAGAAATGAGAACATATAAGATCTGGAAGACATGCAGTATTTGTGTGGAATATTTTTCTTAAGTGTATTAACCCGAACTGAAATATTTAATCTGAGGCTCCATCTACACTACCATGTAATGCAGTTTCAATATGCATTACATAGCAGTTTAGATGGGGCCTGAGTGATGCCTGTCTTTCTAAATCTCAAAATATTTCAGCAAGTATTCTGGACAAATTAAGTGTAATGATTTCAGTAATATCCTGAGGAACCAAATACCCAAATACCTATTAGCTTCTGGACACCAATAAAATTATCAATTGATAAATTGAGTGTTAGTCCAAACAATCAAAATCTGATTTAACAGAAAGGATCCAAAGGTAGTAATAGAATAGCCAGAATGGAGATACAGTTATTAATTTTATCAATTCTGGTAAGGTGGATTCTAACTTATAAATAAATATCAAAAGACCAATCACATACAAGGCTGCCCTATATTCATATTTTCTTTGTTCAAAACTGGGAATTATTTTTGTCTAATTACACATGACAGTGATGCAAAATATAGATGAAGTATCACTGCATCTTAATGTTACGAGTAAGAATCTTGGAACTGGACCCAAACATGTTAATGAACTGAAAAAGTCTGTTTTGGAAGGCAAAACATGGTAGATTTCATTTGGCACTGATCGCTGCAAGTGGGAGGCGAGAGAGAAAGTCCTGTTGTGCTAGCAGATTTCCAATGGCATGATGATTAATTTAGCTCTGTACATTATGTAAAGAAAATTATGGTTTGTTCCGCTAGTTGGGTAAAAAAGAAAAATATCTATAGTTGTATAGCTACTATACATTTACTACATTTACTATAAAGCAACTTTCATACCTCCTGTATGCTGAAACGAAACCTAGAAGCAAATCTGTCTTAATGGTGATTTTCTGTTTTATTGCAGTTCCTTTTCACTAATAGAATTTTAAACTCTGTTGGAAATATCATAAATGTTTGCGTTTCACATTCTTTAGTATTTTTGAGTCATTACAGTGCTGGCCTTATGTGCACTGTTAATTAATATTAACTATTAATAGTAAAGAGTTTATGTTAATTATTAGTATCAATTGAGCTAAAAGCAAAGATTATCTCAGACTGTTAATGAGATATTTAATAAAGTGCTGTTTTCTCCATTGCAACTTTGAACTATTGAATTTATCTTCATGGTTCCCATCTAAAACAAGATGATTTTACTGCACTGTAATCCAGAGGACAAAGATGCTAATCCTTGAAAGAGTATATAATTATGTCAAGCTCCAGTGGCATCTGCTAGATCTTTTTAAAAAATGAAAAAGCTTGTTTTGCTTTGTCTTTTCAATACAATGAAAGAAACTGTTTCTCAGCCCCTTGTAACTCAATGAATTCTTCTCAGTAGTATTTTAGTAGCAAAATAAATAACTAGTAATTCCCAAACATATTGGAATGAGGTCATAAAGATTTTTTTTGTAGTCTTTTATGGTATATCCTTCTATGAGGGAAAAATGCCTTTGCCTTTTTACATTCTTTGTTCTTTGCTGCGGGCTTTGTATTTTAAAGCTTCCTAACAAATTCCTTCTTAATAGTGAAGTCCCATGTTTACTCAAAATAAGCCGCATAGGTTTTAATTAGTGATCATTCACAGGAAGGTTTGCATAAATTTATTTATTTTTTTGCTTGGAAGTTCAGTAGGTTTATGTCAAAGCAAATTTGCATGGACTTGTTTCTAAAACATTTCAATATATATTCAGTATTGGGACAATACAGTGGACCCCTGATTTGGTTTGCAACCCAAACAATGCTCCACGTTTTCTGAGATGACTCAAACTACCTTATTTCCATCTCAGAAATATCTATGGTGCTGCAGCTGAAACTGTTTTTGCCTTAATCTTAAAACTCAAACAGAATAATCTTGACAAAAAAGCCAGTTTCTTCCCAATACCATAAAAATTACTGGCTGTTACAAAACCTGCTGGGGTAACACAAAATAGTTGACTTCTCCAGTCCCAGTGGCATCTTCTACACTTACATTACTGTTCTAGAGATTCCTCATGACTGATTATCTTAAAGTAATGACCAGATGTAACAGTAACAGCAATCCAGGATGTGCATCCCTCAATTCCAAAATTGTACAGATAGATAGATAGCTAAGATAGTGACACCTTTGTTTTTCAATGTACGCAAACTTTGTTTCATCCACAAAATTATCTATAAATATATAAAATTATCTTCAGGCTATGTGTATAAAATATATATGAAATATGAATGGATTTCTTACTTAGACATGGGTCTCATCTTCAGGATATCTCATTATGTACATATATGCAAAATCAGAAATAAATCAAAAATCAAAAATACTTCTGGTCCCAAGGATTTTGGATAATAGAGACTCAACTTGTAGCTAATGAGGAGGCATAAAGGAATACCGTGTAGCTAGTGAGGAGGCATAATATAAATTATTTTACTTGCTATTTCATTCATATTGGTTATAGTAATTGTATAATGTTACTAAACCAATATGAATAAAATAGGAAATAAAATGATAGTGTTTGGTTTTGTTCAAAGTATGAATTAAATGTGTAATATAATAGTAATGCACTTTGTGCATAAAACTAATAAACTTATAGGCAAGCAAGAGTAATGCAGGATTGCACATATTAACACCAATAAAAGAACTAGAGAAATATTCTAACCTTCTTTATACGCTGGTGCAATGGATTTCCACACATAGCCACTAGAAGTGACTACGTCATAGGATAGCCTCTATGGGATAAGGTTGATGGTCTAGATCTTTTACCAAGCCTGAGGGCAGACATTATTTCAGAGTGTCCATGTCCACCCTTAGATGTGGTCATAGATCCAAAGGGCCTGATTCTGGATCACACCAGGATGATTTTACTGCAAGCTCTTGGAACACTGTGGAACTGGGAAGGAATTCTAACCATCGAGTGGTCCCAAACCCAGTACTATATATATAGAGAGAGAGAGAGAGAGAAAGAGAGAGAGAGAGAGAGAGCTAGCAATTTGCAACTAATTGATATAAATTAAAGCTAAAACCTTATTATACATAAGTTTAAAACTATTAAATAAACAATTATATGAAAAGTACAGGGTTGAAATAATTTAAAACACAAAGCACAACACATTAAAACATCCTTCAGCCACATAAGTTATAAAGCAGATTTGCAATCTTCTTTGTGTCAATTATGTCCATGAACAATGGATTTAAATCTTTTTATATTCTTACTGTATTCTAGAAAGCTTTTTATCCTAGGAATTTATTTTGAATGTACAAGATCTTTTTTATGTTTGGTTGATTGTTTCATAAAAAAATATGTGTAATGCACATTTTTGTATTAAAAGAAACACTATGTATTTCATTTCTTATTATATTGTCAGGTTCAGAGTATCATTAATATATCACTGGTTTTGGTATGCTTCTCGTGTTCAGTGATGAAAAGAAATATATATTTGCACACCCTTCATATTTACTTGTTTTCTCATATATTTGGCATGCATTGCTATTTGAACATAGTTATTTTGAATCAATTACAAATTCAACATTCTTGTGGCCGGTTTTAATACTGTTTCTGCCTCTATTCGGTGCTATTGTACTTTAAAACGTGATCCAATATTTTTTGTCAAAAGAGATTAGTAGATTTTGACATTCCTATGGGATAAAAGAATGTTCACTGGTGTCCCTGTCTCCAGTTGATAATGTATTCTTTCTCTCTCCCCCCCCCCCCCCTCAGACATGGCTTAATCAGGTCAGATAACAACAGCTGTCTGGCTATCATCTCAAGACCAAAGAGCCCAGCTCAACATTATGTCAGCTTCAAGAAAACAGTGGTGGTTTTTTGGCCTCTGGGTTTGTGGAGATGTCATTGGGAGAGAACACAGTTTTGTTTAAATGGAGCATCAGCAATGGTCCAAGCCAGATTTTATTCACTTTTGTCTGCCACAAGAGAGTCTCTGCTTTTTTTGGTCTGTGAGTCACATGTGAAAGATGAATAAAGGCAGATTCTTTTCATGGATTTTGTGGTAGATAATCTGATGCAGACGTCTTTCCAGTGTTTTAAAGAGGGCTGCACCCAATTGAAACGGTAGTCTAGGTCATCTACCCATCAGTTGCTTGTAGACAAGTGAATTATCGCTTGTCTACAAGAAACTGATGGGTAGATGACCTAGACCACCCCTTCAATTGGATGCAGCCCTCTTTAAAACAATGGAAAGAGGGCTGCATCAGATTATCTACCACAAAATCCATGAAAAGACGTTTTTTCAAGGCTTCTCTTGAAAAATGGTAACATTAAATCTCAACTCTTATCAGGCAGGGGTTGTTTAATAGAAAACAATTGACGATTAGAACAAAGGACTGTGTTCCATTTTAACTGTCATGGCAACATCCTACAGAATCCTGGAATTGGCAGTCTATTGAGGGACATTAAGAAAGCTCATGAGCCCCACTAAACAATAAAGCTCAGAGTGCCAAAGGATGATGGCATGAAGGTTAAAATGATACATGGGGATAAGTGTCATAAAGCTATATATAAGTGACTTTCTACCTCATCAGATGGGGTACCCCATCATACACCGCTTGTTCTCCCTTTTCAGGACAGAGCCCATTACATGCCGCACATGTACTTCCTATCGGGCTTCATCCAGAAAGAGGAGAGCAAGCAGTGTATGCTGCCACCGTGACAACACATAACCCTTCCTATGTTGTCTTATTAGCAATAGGGGGAAGCTGGTCAGTGACGCTTCCCCCATGGGATGGGGTGGGTCTCTGTAAATAGCTCGATGTGGGGTGTGGAGCGACAGGTTCTCCACCTTTGGGAGCCCATGGATTCGTCACAATGTGTGGCCAATCCATGGTCCTTTGTAATGAGGTCCTATCTGCGATAGTCAAAAGTAGAGAATTATTGTGTCTGAATACTATATTGGTCATAAATGCTATCAGATTTAAGTCAATAAAAAGAAAATATCAGACGTTCCAGGAGAAAATTGTGAGCCAAAAAGTAACTTTTGCTGTTACATGTTATACTTGCAGCTAGAAGGAAAGGGGTGATTTAGAACATCAAGTGATAAGAAACCAGTAAAATAATTAGCACCTAATCAGAATAAGAGTGATAAAATTATCTCCTAAATAATTTTAATACTCTTTAAACTGCTTTCAACTTTAATGTTCTGTAACACCCTTTCCCCAGTATACCTATATTTTGTCCTTTAATGCAAATTCTAGGAAAACACTTTAATTTCCACAGTAATGTTAATTTTCTATATGAGCTGAAAATTTGGTACATATGAAATGTTTTATAAAAATATTTGCTGAAGGTAAAAGAAGTTTTAAATTCATTGAAATTTTCACTCTTTTATGGAAAACATGTAAAAGTCAAGCTAAAATTCAGACCTTTTCATTAATAGTCAAGGCAAAAGAAGCATACCATATGTTGAACACAGAAATATGCATTTCAAATGTTTAAAGTAGACTATGTTATTTCCCCAAAATATATTTCCATATTTGTAAAAACATTTCTACAATTTTAGGTCATATCGGCTGGCTTTCCCTCAGAATAAAAATGAGGACAGAACTATGCTTTAAATCCAACATGCGGTGCCATTGCAACAGAAATTCTTGCCCTTCCTCATCCTGCGCACCTCTTAAAACTGCCTCAAAATCAACTCTGGGGATTTTCCCATCTTTCCAGACTGGATGTTTGGAAGTGCAGCAAAGAAAGAAGGGACTTCAACTCTATCCTGGATTTTCCTGTCTGATCATTAAAATCCAACATTGGGTGTTACCCTATGTTCATAGAATTTGGAGTGGAGTTTTTAAAGCTCTGTTTGCATGAGCAGCACACTTTTCACTAGTGCGCTTTACTGTTTACCAAAACTGGTTATTGGCATTCTGAAATGTTAAGTTTGAATCCATATCTGCTTTGACTCCTACTTACTATACACCCTTCTTTGCTTCGGGCTGCCGTGGTCTGGCTCTGCTGTGGGCCAGAGACAGGCAAAGTATAGGTGATGGTGGCACTATTTTCAGAAGAAAAGCAGAATGAAGATTGCTTGACCTGGAAACATTCACTCATTTTAAATAGATGACAGATCCTCTATTACAAATTGAATAAGGTCTGAAACCTGTCTTCATAGCATACATAAACTAAGGAGTGTAAGTAGGAACACTCTAAGGAAGAGGACCTGTGAATCATTGATTTTAGTGATTTCAAGCCTCCATAATACCATGAAAATGCTTTACAAGATCCTGGGATTGGCACTTGAAGATGTACTTATAATGCTCAAGTCAGAAAGCTCCTCTAGAGCCTTATCAGACTATAAAGTCTCAGGATTGCATAGGATTTTGCCATGGCAGTTGAACTATAAGTGACTAATGTATAAGGAATACAGATTCTCTGGTGAGATGATGGGTTGTTTCTGTTCTGCGCATCCTGGCCCTTATTTTTCATTGTATACACTTAGTTTTATTTTTCAAGTAGTATCTATTTTGCAGTGCTTACACAATGTTATCTTGAGCCCTAGCAAAATACCGTATTTACTCAAATCTAATGCTCAGCTTTTTGGGCAAAATGACCTTGCCAAAATTGGAGTGCTCATTTGATTCACATCATATGGTCATCTTAGTGCTGAGCCAAAGCCAAAATGGAAGCTGCTTCAGGAGCTCCTTTCTGAGGGACATCATCTCTGATTAAATGGCTGTGGCTCAATACTATGGGATCCTGGGATTTGTAGTTTGGTATGGCATCAACATTCCTTGGCAGAGAAGGCTCAAGACCTTGGAAAACTATAGCAATTAACTATATTATAATTGTACATTGTACAATGAAATTAAATGTTTTCCCCAGCACATATCACAAATGTCACACAATATAGTTGCAGCTCTAGGATAAGAGCTGTCACTCATTCTGTTTTGTCCTCTCCTTTGTCACCCTGAACTAAGGCGGTTAAAGTGGATTCATTCTACTGTATAGATACACCTCAAGGTGTTCCTTTCAATTGCTGGAAGCTTTGGTACTCTAACACTTTGTTTATAAAGAAGGAATCCTAAGCAGGTAGCAACTGTAACATGCACTTTGGGGGGGGGGGGGGTGACCAAGAGCACATTGTTTTTGCTGCTGTGCAACACAATCATCAGCAAATACTTTTTTTGGTTTCAGGGTTTTGAAAATTGAGTTGTGCATTAGATTCAATAACGTATTCGACTTGAATCACTGTACCTCTGGGGAATGTAGCTATGTGGCACTGTGGGTTAAACCCTTGTGCTGGCAGGACTGATGATTTGAAGGTTGGGTTGCTGACCTGAAGGTTACCAGTTTGAACCAATCCGGGGAGAGCGGGTGAGCTCCCTCTGTCACTCCAGCTCCTCAGGCAGGGACATACGAGAAGCCTCCCACAAGGATAGTAAAAACATCAAAACATCTGGGCGTGCCCTGGGCAATATCCTTGCAGATGGCCAATTCTCACACACCAGAAGCGACTTGCAGTTTCTCAAGTCACTCCTGACACACACACACAAAAAAACCCTCTGGGGAATAATGCCACATTGGCATTTCAGCTGTTTTTCTCCGTTCTTTTTCCCTCCCTTCTTTTTTCTTATATGTTGGTAAGAAACTCAACAGGAAGAAATGTTCCACATAGTATTTTATGTTTGAATAAATCAGTGTAAATATTTGCAACTGCATACAACTACACCTTTTTAATGAGAAGCTTAATCATGTTTTGAAAATGTCATGATCCATTACTCTGGGAAAATATATAGGCAGGATATGAATCACTTGCAACAACAACAAAAGGTCCTCTTAGGATTTTAATATTTATGCCATAGACTTTTGTAGCGTCAAACAAACATCCTGTTCATTAGTCTGTGTCATTTAAAACTACTTTCTTGGGAATTATACATTCTAGATTATTTTAGAACACAAATATCTTTCAAAACGTTAGGAATTTTTACAGTGTCTCAAAAAAAAAAAGGTGCAATCCAACCTTGTTTAAGGAACTGGTTAGTGACAACTATTTTGGAAAGCCTATGCACTGAAAAACTTCAGTGTCATGTTAATACACCATTTACATGGAGTCCTAGGCAGATCTATTGGGCCTTTCCATCACTTTGCATAACGTGGCAATGGTTTTCTGACACATATTTAGTATTCTCATGTGGAAGAGGGCAGTGACAGTTGTGAACTGATTTCTTCTTGGCTTTGATTTATCATTTTATCATTGAAGAATATCCCCTTTTGCCATGACTGCCAACAGGAATTTGCAAATTTTAAATATACTGTATAGTAGTTGAGAATTGAAGTGATTTGTTTCTGGGATTTCTCTCTTGCATCTGCTAATTGTCCTACTAATGCTTTTAGAGGGTTTCTTCTGTGTTGCATTGTTATTCTGCATACCATCTTTCCCTCCAGAATCTCCCTGGATCCTGTGTGAAAAAAAAGACTTTACAACCAAAAAAAAAAGATGTTGGGTGGCTAGAAGTGAATGATTTCCTCTATATCCCTCTCACTATAATAATAATAATAATAATAATAATAATAATAATAATAATAATAATAATAATAATAATAATTTTATTTTTGTACCCCGCCACCATCTCCCCAGAGGGACTCGGGGCGACTTACAAATATAAAACCAACATACCATAATATCAAATACAAAAACACACAAATAAATTTAAAAGGCATTAAAATCACAATCATTATAAAACACTTGAGAAACACAGTAATAAAAACAAAATGAGCTGGGCAAAGTGCACTGAGTGGAATTTGTAAACAAGAAGGAAGTTAAGGTGCTACAAGGTCATGGGAAGAGCCTTAGACTGGGGTGAACACTGAGGCTATGTCAAGGAGTTAACCAAGAGGTACAACTGGTCAGAAGAACCCACTAGTACCAGGGTTTAGTATACAGTGGGCGGTACTTCTTCAAAGGCCTGTTTGAAGAGCCAGGTTTTCAGGCTCTTCCTGAACACTTCCAAGGTGGCAACTTGCCTAATTTCCCTGGGGAGCGCGTTCCAGAGCCGGGGGGCCGCCACGGAGAAGGCCCTCTCCGTCCCCAAGTTTTGTTCTTAAGTTGAATTTGTATATAAGTCTGAACAGGCACATATTTAAAGTGTAAGTCCAGATATGCAAGTTTTGGATAGCCCTGTGGTGTTTGCTTTGCTGTCTGTGCCCCTGGTCAGAAGATTTTGCCTCACTTTCTGTCGCTGTGAATTTGATTTTGAAAAAATGGCTTGTTGTGGAAACAAGGATTAGTAATAAAGCTTCAGTGGAGACACAGTTTCTCCATGATAACTCTTACATGAGTGAGTTTCCCTTTCTAGAGGTAGATTTCTCTGACTTCCTTTTGTCTCACCCTTATTCTTAACTATGAGTCATTTCCAAGACGGATGTCCAGGACTGCATATAGTCGTTTCTGAAAAGAAATAAAAGGAAGGGACAGGCCTCAGTTCTCATGTTTGAAAAGACAACTTGGAAATGGCCGGAGTGTAAATGGTGGCTAGCTGGAAATTAAATCTATGGTGGAACAGAGGCAGGAAGACTACTGACAGGGTGAGAATTGCAGCGAAGGGCAGCAGATTAAGGAAATCTGTGGGGGAACCCAGGAAAGAATATTGTGCATCTACATGAAGGAGCGTTTTCAAGGGATAATTCTCAAACAGAGAAATGTTACAAACCTAATAAACCCAGTGACTTGGGAATTCAGAATACTTGGATTTTGTACCTTAGGAGTGTTAATTGAAGAGTAATTAGTTAAGTTTAGTGAGGAATAATGAGTTGGGTTTGTGAATGAGTTTGAATTTTAATTTGCTATGTGTTTAGAATCTTGGGCAAGGTATTTGTTTTCCAATTTTACCAGTTTGCCTTTCTGTGAAATCACTTTCTTCTTTCAATTGCTGCAAGTGCAAAAGTAGTTTGCAGAAGAAGAGAGGAGGAAGTAATGGAATCATGTCCTTCCCTGTAAACCCAGGGTGGATCTACACTGCCATATAATCCAGTATCTGATCCCAAATTATCTGGTTTGAACTGGATTATATGAGTCTATCATATAATCCAGTTCAAAGCAGATGAGGGAGCAGATATTGAATTATATGGCAGTGTAGATGGGGCCTCAGGCAAAAGCAAACTACAGCAGCTTCTTCTTTTCTGTACATTCTCCCTCATTAATAACCTTTCCCATCTTGATCATACATTGATGTTGTTTCTTCTCACACATCCAAGTTTTCACCTATTAAATGTTGGAAGGTTGGAAGTTAATTTTTTTTATCAAGCTCATATCTATGAGCAATAAAAAATAAATTCACAATTTATACATCTGTTAGTAATTCAGTCAATTGTAATTATAAAACAACAATTCACACCCCGACAGATGGCCATTAAGCAGAGGCTGGATGGCCATCTGTCGGGGGTGCTTTGAATGCAGTTTCCTGCTTCTTGGCAGGGGGTTGGACTGGATGGCCCATGAGGTCTCTTCCAACTCTACTATTCTATGATTCTATGATTCTATGTGAGGACAAAAACGGAAAAATAAAAAAAACACCTTGGATATTCTCACTTCAGCTAGAAATTCCTTGGGTTTTCTCAGGACTGAATGACAACTAGGAGGAAAAACAAGGATATGATATTGACTTTTCCACTGGACATGATAAAATCTTGACTGAGAACCTAAATAAGGCTAGCTGATGTCATTAGTCCTGCCCTTGATCTGTGATTTATGAGCTCCAAATCATGTTGGATAGCCTTATGAACTACAATGGAGCCAGAAACACAATTCATAGAGAAAATATGTGACCATTACATTGTACTCACCTTGAAGTCATATTGGATTTCCTTTTATATAAATATAAATATATAAGCGAGGGCATGCATTTGGCTTCTTTAGTCATTGCTAAAAATGTGAGGTGTTTCACCCAAAGAAGACAAAAGCACTTCATAGAAGAAGTGTGAATTCTGGTTTAATTCATTATAGAGGAATCATGAAAGAGGTCTCTTCTTTAACAGACACTTTGATTCAGTGGTTGGTATAAGTTAAAAAGGTATCTTTCACACCACCAAACTTTCACGCATAGAGCATGTATGCTAATTGACAGATACAAAAACTAGTTCTAAAGAAATGTTAGCTCCCTCCCCAGTAGTAGGAAAGATTTATATTCCTCCTTTCCTTTTGGGATTAAATCAAAGGTAGCCATATTGCCCCAAGTGGGGTTTTTTGCAAGCTGTTTTTTTTCAAAACCAAGAATGAATATCCAAATTGGACTTGCTTCTTTCTTTTTTCATTCTTTTGAAATTTTCACTATCCATGTAGCCCTAAGAGAAAGGGATGTTCCAGTGGACTCATAGAAATTTCCCATCCATATGGGTTCCTCTACAGTATAATTAATACATTTCATTGACATTACTTTAACTAGCATGGATCATGCTATGGAGTCATGGGAGCTGCAGTTTTACAAGGTCTTTTTACCAGGAGTTGTCCCTTTTGTTTACAAAATATGAAAAAAAAACCCTGAAAGGTCCTTGTAGAAGATGTATTTGACATCTTCTTCCCCAGAATCAGTTCTGTGTATTCTATTTTCCTTATTTTTTCCAGTAGATGCATAAAAGCAAATGAAACTCATCTCATGCTACTAGATTAAAATATACTTACTGAACTGCTACATTTGCATCAATGGATGTGTTCATCAGGATGTGATCCCATCTAGTTCTCCAGAATATTATGGACCTGATGCTACTATGCCCAAAGAGTGAGAAATGTGCAGAAGCAATTGCTTTCATCACCTAAATCAGATCTATATTCCACAGTGATACCAAAGTTGAATCTACATTGTAGAATTAATGTAGTTAGACCCACTAATTACCATGTCTCTGTTCTATGAATCATGGGAGTTGCAGTTTCACAAGGTCTTTAGCTGCCTCTGTGAAAGAGTACTGGTGCCTCTCATGATTACATAGCACTGGACCATGCCAATTAAAGTGTTATTGAACTACCTTGATACTGTTGTGTAGATGCAATGTAGGATTTTGTCTGGGACATCACTGAGGATGGACTATCAAAATGGGTTTACCACCTACCAAGATTGGAATAGTCATTACACATATGTTGTGAAACTTAATAAACATTGAATAAAGTCTATAGAATCATAGAGTTGGAAGAGATCTCATGGGCCATCCAGTCCAACCCCCCGCTAAGAAGCAGGAAATCGCATTCAAAGCACCCCCGACAGATGGCCATCCAGCCTTTGCTTAAAAGCCTCCAAAGAAGGAGCCTCCACCACAGTCCAGGGGAGAGAGTTCCACTGTCGAACAGCCCTCACAGTGAGGAAGTTCTTCCTGATGTTCAGGTGGAATCTCCTTTCCTGTAGTTTGAAGCCATTGTTCTGTGTCCTAGTCTGCAGGGCAGCAGAAAATAAGCTTGCTCACTCCTCCCTATGACTTCCCTTCACGTATTTGTACATGGCTATCATGTCTCCTCTCAGCCTTCTCTTCTGCAGGCTAAACATGCCCAGCTCTTTAAGCCGCTCCTCATAGGGCTTGTTCTCCAGACCCTTAATCATTTTAGTCGCG
This sequence comes from Anolis carolinensis, assembly GCF_035594765.1. Classification (NCBI taxonomy): domain Eukaryota; kingdom Metazoa; phylum Chordata; class Lepidosauria; order Squamata; family Anolidae; genus Anolis; species Anolis carolinensis. The sequence continues at coordinate 67,427,475 of NC_085844.1, forward strand.
CTCCTCTGGACGTTTTCCAGCTTGTCAACATCTCCCTTCAACTGTGGTGCCCAAAATTGGACACAGTATTCCAGGTGTGGTCTGACCAAGGCAGAATAGAGGGGGAGCATGACTTCCCTGGATCTAGACACTATTCCCCTATTGATGCAGGCCAGAATCCCATTGGCTTTTTTAGCTGCCGCATCACATTGTTGGCTCATGTTTCACTTGTTGTTCACGAGGACTCCAAGGTCTTTTTCGCACACACTGCTGTTAAGCCAGGCGTCCCCCATTCTGTATCTTTGATTTCCATTTTTTCTGCTGAAGTGAAGTATCTTGCATTTGTCCCTGTTGAACTTCATTTTGTTAGTTTCGGCCCATCTCTCTAGTCTGTCAAGATCATTTTGAATTCTGCTCCTGTCTTCTGGAGTGTTAGCTATCCCTCCCAGTTTGGTGTCATCTGCAAACTTGATGATCGTGCCTTCTAACCCTTCGTCTAAGTCGTTAATAAAGATGTTGAACAGAACCGGGCCCAGGACGGAGCCCTGTGGCACTCCACTTGTCACTTCTTTCCATGATGAAGACGACGCATTGGTGAACACCCTTTGGGTTCGTTTGCTTAGCCAATTACAGATCCACCTAACCGTAGTTTTGTCTAGCCCACATTTTACTAGTTTGTTTGCCAGAAGGTTGTGGGGGATTTGTCGAAGGCCTTACTGAAATCCAGGTAGGCTACATCCACAGCATTCCCTGTATCAACCCAACTCGTAACTCTATCGAAAAAAGAGATCAGATTAGTCTGGCATGACTTGTTTTTGGTAAATCCATGTTGACTATTAGCAATGACCGCATTTGTTTCTAAGTGTTCGCAGACCACTTCCTTAATTATCTTTTCCAGAATCTATAGATACTATTCTTTAGAAACATAGTGAAAGCTAGATTCAGGATGGTAGCATAATGGCAACATGGATAGACCTCTTTTTCTGTAGTGTGGTTGGGTTGAACCATTATGCTGGCTCCTGTGGCAATAAATCATGGAAAGTTTTAATCTGTTGTAAAAGTATGGGCACAAGTTACATTTCTTTTACTGTACATCTTAGACTTGTGTATGTGTGTGTACCTCCTTGAAATCTGGAATTAGCCTATGAAACAAATTACTGTCATCAGACACTTTCTTTTAAATTGGAACAGAATGCAGCAATTACTGCACAGTTATTGTTAATTGCTTGTTTGTTTATTGGTCATTTTCTTTCTTTCTTTCTTTCAGAGCTTGAAGCAGAAGAATGGTGCAAACATCTTTGTATAGAATGTCTGGGTACCAGACTTAATGACATAAGCCTTGGGGAGCCTGATCTACTTGCTGCAGGAGTTCAGAGAGAGCAAAATGGTAGGCCATCCATTTACACCTATTTATATTAATGTACATATTCTAAATATAAAGGTCAGCATGGTGTACTGCTTTGAGTGTTGGACTGAACACTGAAAGACTTTGGAAACCCACTGAGTGACTTTAGGTAGACCATATTTTCTCAACCAATGTGCAAGGTAATGGTGAAACTCTTCTGAACCAATCCTTCCAAGAAAACCCTATGATAGGTTCACTTTAGAGTTTCCGTAAGTCAAAAACAGCATGAATACACACGATGACAACAAATACTCTTATCTTCACAATCATGAACAGTAATTCATAACCAGTTCACACTTGTCAGTTTGACGGGGGTCTCTTATTTCTCTCTGACAAGATCTTTTTATGGATTTGTTGTCCTAACATTGCATACATTTCTAAGCCTATTTTACTACACATGAATCTTTTATTAAGATTGCATTTCACCATGGGATTTGTAAGGTTTATGATGTGTCTATTATATTTGTTTATCAATACTGTCATAACAGAAAACATTGTGGGTTTGTATTACAGAAGATAGGTTGGTAAGCTCTATAATGATAGGTTGTTATCCTCTCTTTTTTTTGAAAATTAAAAAAACAACACCTGATTATACCATTCAAATACTTCATGGTTGCAGAATATAAAGAAAAATCCTTTCCATATTAACATGTTCTACAATTAAGTTGGGGTGGTCATGGTCAGATTTGATTGTAAATTGTTAGAATGCCAATATTGGACCTGAATTCTTCTTTGGCAAACTTAGGCTGGATCTACACTGCCATATAACCCAATTTCAGAATGCAGATTAAATATACTGAACTGGATCATATGAGTCTACACTTCCATAAAATCCAGTTTTAGAATTCATATTAAATGCACTGAACTGGATTGTATGAGTCTACACTGCCATATAATCCTATTCAATGCAGTTAATCTGCATTCTGAAACTGGATTATATGACAGTGTAGATCCAGCCTTTGATAACAGCATTTTCCAGAAGTGACCTGAGTCAGCTATAGCTATTGCAGCTAACAGATAATCATTGACAGAGATTGTGTCTCACACTTCCATATCATACCCTCTAGGCCACTGTCTCTTAAATTGTGGTCCCGACTCTAAATGGGGTCCCCTTAACTCAATGTTGTAGTCTCGAAAAAACTGGGAATAGTCAAAGGTTTCTGACAGACACCCATTTTCACAAATCTGTTAGCAAAAACGTGTTGTGTTTACAGTGGACTCTGTAGAAAATGCTTCAACTGTACACCAAAAAAGGAAATGCACCCTGTTCAGCAAAACTTGCAAATGCTAATTTAATATCAGTAAATGTTTGACTTTTATATCTTTTTTACATATCTGTATGCATGGAGTCACATAAAAATTTACCAGGTGAAAAGGAGTTACGAGCAAAAAAAGGTTTAGGAAGCCCTGTTCTAGATAACCATCATGTTTACCATCAAAAGCTGACCGAGAATCCAGTGTGGACAGATAGCATTGTCTGCATTTGTTTGAATTGAATCAAGGACTGATGCTTTACGGTGACATTTGAGTACACTGACAGTTGCAAACTGCTAGAATTGAGCATAATTACAGTGTTTATTATCCTATAGTAAATAAATGGGATGAAACAAATACAATTAGGCCAGTAGGCACAAGGTCTTGCTACAAGATACACCCCCAAGAAACCAAAAAGTGGCATAATTAGCAGCATTACTTGAAAGGAAAGGAGTGAAACTGATGTTTCAGTAATATGCAGTGATGAATCATTAGGTACACTCCCTCTGACATTGAAATTTTGATAAATATCCCCCAGTGCAGAAATTTGCATTTAAATTAGGAAAGCTAAAACTGTCACCTTAACTATAAAAAGCAAAGCAAGACATTGTGACAGTACATGGCAAGCAGTAAACTCTTTGTTGATAGAAATGTGTTGCTTATAGAGAAAAACAGTATGAGAACCATGAACTTTGCTCAAATTCAGTAAAGTCTGTTTGCCTCTGCAAACCACTTTTAAATGAACGAAAGTTCCCAATGAATGTGCCTCAGTTCTGTTGCAAAATCTATTTGTGGGAATAGCTTTTATCTGCCCTGGCCATTCTCTTGTGGATGAAGAGAAATCTTGGCAAAGCACCACAAGCTGTTTCTACATTTTATATCTTTTCTATTTGCTGTTTTCTAGCTGTCTGCTTGCACATCAAAGGAGACATGTGTTGTATTATCTGGTTAGTCACCAAGCTGTATTCGTACTCAGGCTTCCATCTGCAGTGATTTAAGTAAATCTGAAATGGATTTGACTTCCAGCTGTGTTAGGAAGAAATGGTAGACACAGGTTAAAAAAATTAAGGAGAGTTTAGGTGAGGTTTAGTGACTATTGCCAAGTTTTTCTCAGTCCAATTATTTCATTGACAAAATTATTTCCTTTTTATCCTGCATTTTTTGGGATCTTCTCCCTCAACTTTTTATTTGAATGATTAAGAGGCCTAAGTTCAAGCAAGAACCAGATTTAAGAGGACTTTAAGGCACTCCACAAGTGTGTGTGTGTCTGTGTGTAAAAAAAAATCAAGCAGTACTGAAAAAATATATAATCTCAGCAAAAAAATAACATTAAAAACAATAAAAATATAGCAGAACATTTTTGGCTGCCTCCTCCATCAGGTGCTGACATTCAATTATGTTTCATCTTTAGCAACTGAAGAAAGCAGGATCTGAAACATTTTGCTCATATTATGTTTGTTAATCCTTTTATTTCACACACTCTCTCTCTCTCACACACACACACACACACACACACACACACACACATGGCTACCTGCATACTTCTGAAGGCGCTTCCCGACCACTCAAATCCACATACCAAAGCAGATTAAGAAAACCCTCTTTGGCGCAGATTTGGGTCCACCCTCCCCCCCCAAAAAAGAAACTATTCTGTCTAAATGCCACAGCCACCCCAAAGAAAACCCTTAAAAGAATAAATAACTTACTGGGCCACCATTAAGGTATTCCTGGAGTCATCCTGGTGCATAAAAATGATGTGCCAAGAGGTAAGATGAACTGACCACCGCCCCATCACCATCCCCCGCAGCTTCTCCCAACTCTTCACATGAATTCCCTTGACTCTCCCTCCAATTCCTCCATCTCCTGTCAAGACTTAGATCCCCCAAGGATCAGTTGGATCCCCTGATTGCCAGTCTTCACTCCCAGAGAACTCCATAAAGGTATCACTAGTTGTTGGTGCCCAGGCCCGGCCCAACACGGCAAGCTGACCACGCCCCCGTGTTGGGCGCCACCTTCCCAGGGGCGCTATTGAGCCCCTGGGAGGCGGGGCCACACCTGGCGGAGGCGGGGCCACGTGACGCGGGAGGCGGGGCGTGCCCTGGTGCAGTCTGGCTGGGAGGCGGGGTTGCGCGACGCGGGGGGCGTGGCCAGGTTTGGCTGGCTTGTTCTCCATGGAGGAAACTCGGGAGCCATGCAGGAAGAGGAGGAGAAGGAGGCGGCGGAGGGGAGAGGCGAGGGCGGTCTGAGGAACCGGTGCCGGTCCCCCGCTCCAACCGGGTCTTGGAAGGGCTTCGGGTCCAGGGCGCTGCGTGGGCGAGCCCCATGTGTGTGAGTCCTGCGTGTGTCTCTTCCCACCCGGCTGACCCTGATGGATTCAAGGTCCCCGGAGCTTTCCTTTCCCACAGAGAAGCGGCTTGGTGGGGCGGTGTCTTGGGCAGAGAAACCACTAAAGGTTTCCCTTCTCGCTCTCCTTCTTTTCTTCTCTCTCTCCCTCTCCAAGCATTTCTATTCTTTTCTTTTTTCAGCTCAGCCCTTCTTCTCCTTACCCCCCCCCCCCCCCGTTCAAAGCAGCTGTTCAAATACAAGGGCTGCCTGCTTTTGACGGGAAGAGAGGATTTTCAAACAACCCCTAAAAGGCTTTGAACTCCCTCCCCAGATTGGCTGAGCCAGGACACACGCCGCAGGAGGCGGAGCCCACGCTGCAGGAGGCGTGGCCGCCCAGCGCGGGAGGTGGGGTTAGGGCACGGGAGGCGGAGCCAGTCCTGGTCACGCCTCCCACGGCACGGGGGAAGGGGCGCAAAAAAACTTTGCGTACCCTTTTAAATTTCCTCGGGCCGGTCCTGTTGGTGCCTCACAAATAGCTTGCACTTCTCTTATCTTAGTCCAATCCATGGTGTCTCCTCCTTCTCCTTCACTCATTGGCCCATCATCCCAGAGAATCCCTCAAACGACTCTTCATCTGTAGATGCTGTAAGTATGTCCTGGATCCTCTTTCTCTGCTGCTCATCATCAGATTCCTGCTCTCAAGTAACCCTTTTCCCCTTCTGGCACCCATACTACTGTTTGTAACGTTACTCACAGGCTCTACTACAACAGTAACATTTGAAGGAGAAATCGGCATAGGCCCTGTCTACACTGTCATATTATGCCATTTGAAACTGCATTATATGGTGAGCATAGACTCATATAATGTGGTTTAATGCAGTTATATAAATCTACACTCACCATATAATACAGCTCCAAAATGCATTATATGGTAGTTTAGATGGAGCCATAGATGTTATAGAAATTGAAACCTAAACCAGAATATTGTCCAGTACACACATAACCTTTATTACTTGGAAGTTAGGCTTTAAATGCTTGTTGGAAGCCTGACACCCATTAGTGTGATTAATGAGAAATATAGCCTCAGAGCAAAGGATGGATAGCTGTGACGCTGAGTGATTTAGCTAAGGATCCATCAGTGGGACAAAATTAAATGGACTGAGACAGAAAAAATATTGAGAATGACAGGTTTACTCATAGCCATGTGGGATCTTTAATCTCACAATATATGGAATAGTTATTTGGCTGCATAGATTCCTCAAGCACATTTTCCTCAGTGTTTATTCTATTTGTAACATATAATATTCATCCTCATCTTATTTCTAATTTGTTTGTCTATGACGCTATTTTAAAAATGGAGATATAAAATTAGGCTAAAATGGATAGCTATTGGCGGATGTGGAGCAAAAAGCCCTTCTGAAAACATCATTTTTAAATGAATGCATTGCATTGCAACTACTTTGTAATCCTTTGTATTGGTTTTGCTGGGTTTTTACAACACGTTGATAACCACCACTGAGTTTAAATGTTTGTAAACCTTTAAACATTTGAAAATAATCCTCTTAGTGTCTTGCTCCTTATCCATTACAGTTGTAATAATCCAAAAAGAAAAGTCCAAAACCCTTGCTGGATTGCAGTGAAACATCTGTGCCAAATTAAGATGATGTCTAGGGGAGCTGGTCAGTAACTGAGGTCTATCTGAAACAAGATGCGAACCTATTAGTTGTAGGATCGATCTGGAAGAAAATAGCACAATTAATATCGGTGCTGAATCAGAGTCCTATGCCAAGTCAACTAGTATGACACTGGAAGCAGTCTGACAGAAAGGCAAACTACATAATGTCTTTTGACAAGTCTCTGCCTTTTGAAGACAAATTTCTTCTGGCTTCTCCCTCTTTTTTAAACCTTATGTCCTTTTACTGGCCTGCTCAAGGAACTCTAGGCTTCTCACCCAATTCAAAGTTTCCTCTTCTATGGCATGACCATAATATTTCACTCACTGTTCTGTACTTTTCAAATTGCCTCCCTGAACATTTGTAGGCTGTTCCTTCCCTTATAATTTTTAAATCTCAATTTAAACCTTTTTGGGTTTCCAAAGCTTTTCAATTTTTTAAATAATCTCATAGAATTTGATTACATGTATTGTTGGAACCGCCGGTGGCACAACAAATTAAACCGCTGAGCTGCTCAACTTGCTGACCAAAAAGGCTGGCAATTCGAATCTGGGGAGTGGGGCAAGCTCCCGCTGTTAGCCCAAGCTTCTGCCAACCTAGGAGTTCAAAAACATGCCAATGTGAGTAGATCAATGGGTACCGCTTCGGCAGGAAGGTAACGGCATTCCATGCAGACAATGCCTGCTCTTCAGCTTAGAAATGGAGATGAGCACCAACCCCCAGAGTCGGACACAACTAGACTTACTGTCAGGGGAAAACCTTTACCTTTATCTATTCTTTTGCTTTATATTATGCTGCATTTTGCCTTCTATCTGGATATTTAGTTTTACAATTATTGTGTATAGTTTTATATTTAACTAGCTTTGCCCGGCCACGCGTTGCTGTGGCTTATGGGCATCTTTTGTTGGGCATGAAGGCCACGGAGGGAAGTACAGGAAGTGAAGGGAAGGTAGGGCTTTTGTCTTCCCCTCCCTCCTGTCCGGAGCCATGGAAGCGAGGACAGTAATGGTTTTAATGGCTGCCTTGGGGTTCAGAGAGTGTTGCGTCAGCCTTGAAGTTTCTTGGAGGGGCGGGAGGGCGCTTGGCGCATGTGCACATGGAGGTTTCCTGTTTTTTGGGATTTTGAGAGACTTGCAGTTTGTTTGTTTGTTTGTTTCGTTTTGCTGTCTAAACACAGTGGGGGGACCATGTCTTTTGTTGCCAAGTTTTGTGGTTTTGGGTTGTGTAGTTTCAGTGTGTTAATTAAAGTAGAAATGGTCAGAAGCTTTAAAATTCCTTCTTTCCCACTGTTTATGTGTATAAATTACATACATGTATGTGAATAATATGCATGTGTGTATGTGTGTGTGCGCATGCCTTTGGTAGAACCCACTATTTTGGTTGTTTTACTTATAAAGTGCCATGGAAATTGGTGGCACTATAGAAATAAATGATGATGATGATATAGACTTTTCTACATGTACATATTCGAGCCACTGCCTCGACTTGCTGGGAAAAAAAGAAGCGCCTTATCAATGAAAATTCGTTGAATATAACATGAAAGACCTTTACTAGGTTCTCTGTTTTTGTTGAAGGTACTATTTGAGACAATAGCTATTTCTAATGAAGGTTAAAATATACAGTAGTACTCAGCCTTCCAACCAAAGAAATACTGAGTTCTGTATTGTGGTATTTTCTCTTTTCTGCTCGTCTGCCAATATGCCTTTGTTAATGACATGTGCTGCACTGTATTATTCCCTTTAGCAAGGTATTCTTCCCTTCTTCCCTTTTGCTTTTACAATAGGTCCATCATATTAAACTCAGTCAAAGAGGCTTTCTCATTCAGATTATTAATACTATGCAATAAGAGGAAACTAATGATACCACTTTATAAAAGTTAGTAACAATTGATAATGTTTGACTATTTTATGATATCAATGAATATCTGTTAGTAAAGATAAAGGGGTCTCAGCTGTGTTTCCAGATGTACTATGAATAAAACACCATTTATTCATAGATGCACTATGTACTATGAATAAAACACAACCTCTCAGGGAACAGCACTCGTGTATTTATATGGGTTTTTTTTATATTTCTCACGTACTAGATAAAATGGATGTCATCTTTGTAATTGAAGAAGACAGCTTATAATTTAAACTGTGATTTTATTTTATTTTTTCTTTACTCTTACCCTTAGAGCGCTTCAATGTATACCTTATGCCTACACCAAATTTAGATATCTACGGGGAATGTACAATGCAGATCACACATGAAAACATCTATCTCTGGGATATCCACAACGCCAAGGTGAAACTTGTAATGTGGCCTCTAAGTTCCCTGAGAAGATATGGCCGTGATTCAACATGGTTCACTTTTGAATCTGGAAGGTAAGAGAGTATCATGAAAATAAGTTAAGTAGAGTTATTCAGTAGAATTAGCATGTTACGTATCAAGAGGCATTATGGTGTACTTGATTCAGGTGGCATATGCAACAATAACTCCTATGACCTCATCACATTACCCATAATTCATCACAGATTATGGTGAGTCCGGTGGGGTGTGTGGGGAACCCGTTACCTCATGCCCTGCATTATGCACCTTGCCACTCAATCCATCCCATGGGGGAAGCATCGCCACCTGATGTTTCTTATGCAACACAAGAAGCATCCTGAGAGGCCTAGACTTCAGTTGAGACACAGAGTTGTGCTGGAAGTTGATCTACGCTGTGTGTTGGGAGTCAGTGGGCTCTGTGCCTCAACTGAAGTCCAAGTGTGTTAGGATGGGAAATTTTGCCTGTCTGATAAGGTCCCTATTTTCCTACTGGAATTTGGAAAAGTTCCTTAAGGGGGCTTCAACTCCCAGTATCTCAGTCTAGGCTATAAAGTTTTAAAGATGTGGTCCCAAGCTCTGGTTTCTGCCTTGAACATGTGGCTCTATGATATTGGTATGGGTGTCTATCTAAATTTAAAGCATTTCTTTGACTTTCAATTCATAACCTCCTCTGAATGGGACAGCAGTTTTTACACTGAAGAATGAATGTACCTCGACACCAGTTTAACTGCCATGACTCAATGCTATGGAATCCTGGAAAGTGAGGGGCCAGCATTCTTGATAGAGAAGGCTAAAGACCTTGTAAAGCTAGAGTTCCCATGTTACCATACCTTTGAGCCAAGGCAGTTAACATGGTTTCAGATTGCACAAATTCTACAATGTAAATGCACACTAAATCTAAAACATTTGAATCTGTTATCTGAAATAACAGAATAATGTCAGAATAAAATTGGGTAATAGAAGATTACCCCATCTTTGAACTATAATGTAAGGAAAACACTCAAATTTTAAGACTATGCTATCCATTTCTGGACATAAAATATAACTGGACTTAGAGAGATTAGGTTCTGCATTCCTAATAAAAGCATGGATAGGTGCCACAGCCATAAAAATGAATCCTTTAGTCTAGTTTTGCTAGCCAAAACACACCAGTTTTTCTGTAAATGCTGGATTGTAGATATGCTGAGTAATGCAAAATTGACAAGTGATCCTGTAAATCGTGACATTTACACAAATTGATAGGATAGCCTTAGGACATGGGGACAAAGTATGAATTTCTTTATCTTACCAAGCACTTGACGGGAAAAATTCTTTTCAGTTTGCATAGTTTTGGGAAACTGCAAGATATTAAAATCAATTTTAAAACTGAGCTAAATGTTAGAATGGTCATGAATCCTACAGCAACACAGAAATACATTAAAAGCCTCTCTCTCTACATATGAATGCATTTGGATTTTATTGCACTAAACCCCTCAAAAACTCTACATATTTTCCTGTAAGGAACATAGATCAAACATGATGGTTTTCCTCTCAAAGTTCTTCTGGCATGTTTTGGATAGATAGGGATACAACTGTCAATTAATACTTGCAACAGAGAAGTGGGGGTGGAGATAAATCTTTCAAATAGTTGAATGGTTGAGGAAATAATCCTAAATCTACCAATATGGATTAGTACATGGTAGTTCAGTTCAGTGATGTATTTAATACTAGCACATGCCTATCATCAGAGCTTGAAACCATATAAAGTACTTAAGAATGAGGTTGGAATAAGCTGATAAGACTGCAGAGGTGGTAGAATGGATGATGACACTTTAAACTGTAGTTTGGTGGGAATCATATTTTTAATATACCCTTATCTGTTTTGTTTTTAAAACATGGCTAATCAAAAACTAGAAGAATGATATGCAATAGAAGCAGTTTCCATCCTGTGTTTATTCTTACTTCCTTGCTTGCTTTCTGTTATTTACATGTCAGAGTTTCCTTTTAAATACAGATCTTTGTGGACCTATACTTGTTCCTTGAACTACTTTCTACTACCTACTTCTGAATAAGTAGAACTGATCTAAATTGAGCTAACAAAATTAGATTTTGGTAAATGAGGGGAAAATATCCCATAGGTAGCGCTCTCTAGCCCTCATGATAAAAATGAAATGAAACAATAAAAACACAAATCAAATAACTAATGAGATATTGTCCTTTCAAGACACCCACAATCTGTTGCATAAGGCTAATGCCTTATTTGTCTTTCCTCTGAGTCCCAATTTCCCCTATGAATGCCAGCAAATTTGGAAGCGTGCTTGAAAGTCAGTGGATATTTGATGAAGAGATAGATATGTGAGAGAGAGTAGGTTGGGAGAAAGAGGCTAGACTTCCAGGCATTATCTATACATGTTGAGCATCTGTTATCCAGGATACTGAAATACAAAACACTTACAAAATTATTGAAATGGGAAGCCAAGATAGTAACACATTTGCTTTCTGATGGTTCAGTGTACACAAGTCATCATGTGCAATTTTTTTAAATACTGTATGAGTATGGCATGGAATTTAGCCATCATTATATGACAGCCATACAAGCAGACATCAATATGCTTCAAAGGGGATTACAAGATTTAGTTCAAAATATTTACACATGAATGCTGTGCAATAAGCATGGAAGGATATGAGTCATTCCTGTTCATATCTAATGATAAATCAAAGGTCAATTGTGTTTTTCTTTTCTTCTGCTTGTCCACCTTCATTATAATTTTCCATTTCCAGCAGAACTTTCTTTTTAACTGAACAATCACTTGCTCATTTTTCATGAGCCATTTGTATTTAATTCTAACTTGATTTAGAAAAGAGTGGGTGAAGAAAGAGAGGGGTTTGAGAGTTATAAGAGATAAAACACTTTGTGGAAACATGCAATTCTTTAAAACCAATATCTCAAAATTATTTTTTCAAATACGGTTATATTGAAAGAAGTTGTTCTTACATATACAGATCTTATGAAGCTGCAAATAGGTTTTTCAGTTCATTTGAGGGAAGGGAGCCAGCCAAAGCTTTAAAACTAAGCTATTCAAGAATGATATACTAGGTATCTAGTGTTAGTAATCGTGTTTGGAGTTAATGTTGCAGTTTAGCATGTTTAGTACCAGAAAATAAGAAATATAAATGATTAAATAATAGCAGCATTGAATTTTCCCTTCTTATTACATCCTTTACTTTGCCACAGGATTTCCCAGCCTGTAGGAGTGAATAGGAGTAAGAAAGGAGGACTATATCCAGGGAAAAAGAGGAGAGACGTCTAGCAGAATTTCTATCTTTAGCTGATGTTTACATAGATTGAGGAAGATTTTCCACAAAATGGGGGAAGCATAACTTTCCACTCATATAGTTTCACATTTTTCCTTCCCTACCCATTGCAACCGGAAGCCCTAAAAGAACCAGTGGGAAAGGGAAAGACAATACAGTCAATTCAGACAATGAAAGAGGAATTGATCAGAGCTTGGGAAGAAGAATTGGTGGCCTAGAGCAGCTCTACATTTATTCAGGGGCCAATCTGGCATGATGTACACTGGATCAGCTACTGCAGAGGCAATTGAGAGTCTTGACTCCAGCAGTGCTGACCCTGGTTTGGCAACACCAGCCAGTCTTACCAGCCTTTCCCATTCTCTTTGTCATGGCAGCCAACAGGCATGACATGTGTCCTGAAGTAGTCTCAGCCAAGACACTACTGATGAGGGAGGAAGGAGAGAAGGAATTTCTCCGTCCTATCCCTCCTCCCATCTCTGATCACCTCATTGCTCCATACGACATCACTCCAGGTGATGAGTAGCCATCAGGACCCATGTTGCACCCCATGGCTGCCACAGCAAAGAGAACAGGAGGGGATGGTGAGTGCCCTACCATGTCCCCAAGCTGCTAAGTCCAGGGAACACATCATGCTTCTGCCTCAAAACCAGTCCAATTCTTTGCATGGGACAAAAGTTTTAGGTTTCTCTAGATTTTAGGATTCTCCATTAAGCAGGTTTTCCCAACATTAACCTGGATTGGCTCCGTGCACCGTTTAGTCACCCAGAGTTGATTCGATCAGCCTTTGCCCATAGTCTTTAATGGAGTACACTCTTTCACTTTTTTATTTGCCTAGGAATTCATGTCAATGGAGGCATAAAATGCCTGGAGGAAATGTTGAAGCCATAAAGGAAATATTTGTTTGAAAAAAAGTTTCAGAATTTTTTTTAAAAAAAAATTAAAAATGTGATCTTAATCACGTGACTTGTTTTGATACAAAATTGTCTGATATATGAAAAGTATAGTTTAGAGATATAAGTACAGATAAAAGAACAGCAAACCAGAAAAACCCAATAAAACTGGACAAAATATCAACATTAGTAAAACAGAAATCATTATTTTGTTTCCAGCAGTTCTCCACAGCATCAAGTAGACATAACAAACTCATTTCCATAAAATGAATGGATAAAAAGCAAAACAAGACTAGAAGTTATAATACTGTTTCGTATAGACTTACATAAAAGTCATCCTCTTACATACTGTATATCCTTGTGTATACAAAAAATTTTAGACATAAAGTATAGTTTTTAGAAATTGTTTTGGGAGCAGTGAATGTGTTAATATAATCTCTCAAACATTTTATTTTATTTGTTATTCAAAATATATATATTTCATAATCCATGTTTTATTTTTCCCCAAGGAAAAATTATTTGTGGGAGATGTCAAAAAAACTTGTCAAGGAGGTTTTTTTAAAGTTATTTTCCCCCTGGCTTTGATGTATACAGAACAGCCACATCTCTTTAACTTAAATACATCCCCTCCCCCTGGAAACAATAGCGTCCTTATCTGCACAAAGAATAATAAAATAGCTACTTTCAACACATATCATTCATAAGCCACACTTACATATATATATCACAAACAATACACTGCCCTTGGGTTGTAGGAGAGTGTTGCCCCATCTCTTCGGAATTCCCCACTGTTGATTACTGTTGAGTAGTGTTGGTGTAGGGCCCCTGGTGGCACAGTGTGTTAAAGCGCTGAGCTGCTGAACTTGCGGACCAAAAGGTCCCAGGTTCAAATCCTGGGAGCAGAATGAGCGCCTGCTCTCCTGAACACTGGATCCCCTGAAGGGCAGCTACTCCAGCTCGCCAGAATATGACTAGCAGCCATCACCCAGAGGACCTTTTTAGTAATGTTGTAAACCACCTTGAGCTGCGAGGAGAGGCGGGTAAGAAATAAAATGATTATGATTATGATGATTATTTTCTTTAAAATTGCTCACTTCCTTTTTTTAAAGCAATTCACAACAACATTAAGATAAAAGCTGCAATAGCTAGAATAACTCTATTAAATCAATTACGTTTGTGCATACAAATGCCATTATTTGGAGGACTCTATTCTCATTAGGAGTAGGAACAGATTTAAATGTTAAATTATAATGTTAAAATACAGGGCTTGTCTGCAAGTGGTATGCACTTTTTATGATCTACACTGTTTAATGCATGTGGCGTAGTGGACTAAGTGACTTGAAGGTTGGGTTGCTGACCTGAAAGCTGCCAGGTTCGAATCCCACCTGGGGAGAGTGTGGATGAGCTCCCTCTATCAGCTCCAGCTCCATGCGGGGACATGAGAGAAGCCTCCCACAAGGATGGAAAAAACATCAAAAACATCCGGGCGTCCTTGCAGACGGCCAATTCTCTCACTCCAGAAGCAACTCCGGTTGCTCCTGACACGAAAAAAAAGTACTTTCTCCTGTTGATTAAACTATTTATGTGTAATTTCCAAATACTGTATAAACATTTTTATCATTCATATTTACTCATGTATATTGAAAAAATAATTTTAGAAAAGCCATGTAATGCTCTCATTATTTTATCTTACTAAAATAATCCAAAAGATATGCTTACATTTACATTCAAGCTGTCTTGCGACCACAAATTGGATTAGTCCATCAAAAATCTCAGTACACATTTTCCATCCTTGATGATTACCAGCATAAAGGATGGAATTCTCTCCCCTGAAAATCATATTCTTCATAGTACAACAATTATCTATCAAAATTTGAGTTTTGTTCTTTGTTTTGCATTTACGTGAAGAGGGTTCCTTCTTTGTTCAAAACCCAGATGGAGGGAAATAGAACATAAAAACCTTTTGCAGGCATTCAAAACATGAATAATGAATCCATGTGGAGACAGTATTTTGGTGGCAAATTTCCCTCCCAACATGCACTTTATGCATTCATTCAAATGTCTTTAGAGGTTCCAGCTGTGGAGGATTCTCTGCAAATAATTGGCAAGCCTATATTTACAGCTGCCTGTGTGGACTTTCTGTGGACTTTATCATTATAAAGATTCATTAATCTTGTAAGTTGTTCATTAGGGGTTGGGGGTCGGAGTCTCCAGCTTGTATTTTAAAGCTCTCCAAAGAGCTATAGACTTTGGACACTTCACTTTCTTCAATCTATATTGCTAATCAAAGCATAAATATGTTCTTTTCTTGGTTCATGGTTCAGAATGTATTTAATGGCTTCATAGCCAACAAGGAAAGACATGAGAATTACCCTAACATTAGTCATAAAAATATAAGTTGCACTTTACAAATCATAACTTTATCTGTAATGTCAGTAAGTACATGGTAAGTACAGGCAATCCCCAAGTTACAAACACCCGACTTACAAATGACTCATAGTTATGAATTGGGGTGAGATGACAAGAAATGAGATAAATCTACCCCTTGGAAGTAGATTTCCACTTGAAAGACATATCATGGGGAAAAGGTATCTGAGCTGAAGCTTTTTCACCAATCCTTGTTTCCACAAGCCATTTTTTTCAAAATCCAATTATCATAGGGACAGAAAGTGAGGTGGAATTTTCTGATCAGGGGAACAGACAACAAAACAAACATCACAGAGGTGTTAACTCTTCCATATGCTACCCAAAGCAAAAGAAAAAAGATATTTTTGACTGGAGTTACACTTAAATAAATGTACCTGTTCTAACTTACATACAAATTCAATTTAAGCACAAATCTACAGAACCTATCTTGTTCGAAACTTGGGGATTGCCTAAATACAATATCAGAAGTCAGTTTGTGCATTACTTACTAGAGATGTGAACAAAGCTTTTGCAATTGATTCAATATGTTTAGTTGAAGTCACCCTGAGTCCCAAATCCTATAGTAACTGGTAACATAAGTGCCTTCTCATGTTCAAGTTAAGGAATATTTATTTAATTTAAAACAGAAAATTCAATATGTAATGGTTTTAAAAAGGATAATTCCACCCTGGCTCTTTTTGTTCAGAATTCATAACACATTATGTTGTGCTGTGTGATTGCTTGAGAGAATAACTTGTTATAATTAGATACATAATCAACAATGATAGCTGTTTTACACTTTAGATGATAACAAATAGCATCGTGCAACATGCCACATATGAAATCATTCAACAGCTAAATTAAGAACTCAGTGCAAAAGGTGACCAAAGTTTGACATCTAATTTGAAAAGCCACAGTCTTATTTCTAAGATGTAATTTCAAAAATACATAGCCAGGATTATTTTTTTTAAAAAATCTCACTGATTTTCATATAGGAGAGTTAAGCTGTGTTTAACCCTGATTCCCTCTTTGACACCAATGTAAGGCAAAGTCATTAATTCAGAGTAATTTAGTCCTTGTCTTAATGATTCTAAAATAAGCACTTGAATTTTCTACATTAGTAAACTGGGAAGAAGATCTTAAAATAGCCTATATTTGATTTTGAAGATGATGGCTTAATATAATGGATTGGCTCCAGATAACTGGCCATACTGTGGCAGAAGTTGGCTACGATGTAAGCAGACTTCCTGACTGCTCCTCTTCCTGACAGTTCCCCAACGTCTTTTCTGAGGGCGAGGGACTCTGAGGAATGGCATGGAATGAAGTTTGGGGAAAGGAGAATGCAAACATCTTCAAGGTGGAAGCAACTTCCATAAGCAGAGCTATCACTGTCAATAGGGCTTGCCTGATCACTCCTTAACTGATTTTTTTGTGTGTTCCCAGGCTTTTTAGGGAAGAAAATGTTGACACTGCTTTGATTTCAGATTATTAGTTTTTTGCCTTTAGTCTTTGCATTTATTATGTTCTGTTTGATTTGTTCACTTTCCATTTTAGCTATTTAGTTTATTTCCTTTTAACGTAACTCACCATGGGAATTTAGCTGAAAGACATTATAGAAATGCTTCAAGAATTGGGGGGAGTGGGGGGGGGGTGAGAGATCTCAAATATTTTCAGAAGTCAAGTGTTTAGAGGTTTTTCATGTTTGATTAAGAATTACATAGATGTTTCTGCAGCTTTGCTTTCCTGCCTCTGCACATGTATGGTGATGGGGGAATCAATATGAGGAAACAAAAGGTGTATAATTTAACAAATTGCATATCACTGCATAATATTATTATGTTGCACTCATCTTGAGAATCTAGCAGTTTATAACACTTCACCCTGATTTCAGAAAGAGAGAAACCTCTTTGGGAGCAGAGGTTGCCAGAAGTTATACTTTGAGAATTATTTCCTCTCACTGTGCTTACCTTTACCTAGCAAATGAAATCCAGGTCCAGTCTAGATCAGAAATTCAAAACTCCAGAGCATTCTCTGTATTTGTTTAACATTGACCTAAACCAGTGGTTCTCAACCATCCTAATGCCACGATCCCTTAATACAGTTCCTCATGTTGTAGTGACCCCCAATTTATAACAGTACATTACAATTTACTGTTATAAATTGTAATGTAAAGATCTGATATGCAGGATGTATTTTCATTCACTGGACCAAATTTGGCACAAATACCCAATACTCTCAAATTTGAATACTGGTGGGGTTTGGGGGATTGATTTTGCCATTTGGGAGCTGTAGTTGCTGGGATTTATAGTTCACTTACAATCAAAGAGCATTCTGAAATCCATCAATGATGGAATTGAACCAAACCTGGCACACAGAACTCCCATGACAAACAGAAAATACTGGAAGGGTTTGGTGAGCATTGACATTGAGTTGTAGTTCACCTACATGCAGGGAGCACTGTGGACTCAAACAATGATAAATCTGGACCAAACTTGGCACAAATACTCAATATGCCCAAATGTGAACACTGGTGCAGTTTGGGGAAAATAGACTTTGACATTTGGGAGTTGTAGTTGATGGGATTTACAGTTCACCTACAATCAAAGAACCCATTGAACCCCACCAATGATAGAATTGGGCCAAAGGACAGGCGGAGAGATTTTCAGCCTTCTCTGCCAAAGGGGTCACCTAAGATAATCAGAAATACGTGTCTTCTGATGGTCTTCAGCGACCCCTCTGAAGCCCCTCGTGACCCCCCAGAGGTCCTGACCCCCAGGTTGAGAAACACCGGCCTAAACTAATTCAGCTCTAACCAGTTTTTTTATTTCTTTTCCATGTATAAATAGAGAACCTGACTTTGTTCTGAATTGTTGTCTGGAAACAGTAATAACTAATGTTTGGGGGATAATATATTGAGATTTAATATAGACAAGAAATAACTGCTCATGATTAGAAAAAAGATAAATTCTGAAATATGAAGCCAACATTCTTTAGATGTGGTCATATTCCATTGAAGCTTGTTCATGATGTGGGGTATTTTGAGATTTGGCTTTGCGTCTGTTGTGATCATATGCTAGATATAACTAGTATTGTATTTATCTAGATTAGCCCATTCAGCGGCAACATTCATTCATTCCCAATAAAGTCAGACCTGACTATGGTGACAAATACCATAGTTATACAAGAATGAATTACTGCAATGCACTCAACATGAGGTCACTTTTGAAAGATCTTTAGAAGTTAATGTTAGTCCAGAATGCAGCAGAAAGAATGCTTATGGGAACTCATTCTCAGAATCACATTGCACCTATAATGAAACATCATTCAAGGTGTGGGTGAGATTCAGGAAGTTATAGGGAACATCCCCACCTGTGCAAACCTCCCAGTGCCCTAGGATCTTCTTTAAGGAAAGCCCCATTCTCTAAGCTCCAGCTAGTAGTGGTGTGAGTTACGGAGAAAACAGAAAGGGTTTTCTCATTAGTCATACTTAATTATTTGATTCAGCAGCTTAGATTAATGTTCTCTCTCACTGACACTGCTGCTAAACAAAATAGTTCTATTTAAATGAGCATTTGCAGTATAGGTTTAACTAATGCTTATTGTACTCTCTGATTTTATTATATTATTATTTATTTGAAATTGTATTGCTATTTTTTTTTTAGTATTTTAATACTGTTTGACTTCTTCTCAGCTAGCCTGACTGGCGGAGCCCCGGTGGCGAAGTGTGTTAAAGCACTGAGCTGCTGAACTTGCAGACCGAAAGGTCGCAGGTTCAAATCCCGGGAGCAGAGTGAGCGCCTGCTGTTGCTCCAGCTTCTGCCAACCTGGCAGTTCGAAAACATGCCAATGTGAGTAGATCAATAGGTACCGCTCCAGCTGGAAGGTAACGGTGCTCCATGCAGTCATGCTGGCCTTGGAGGTGTCTACAGACAACGGCGGCTCTTCTGCTTAGAAATGGAGATGAGCACCAACCCCCAGAGTCAGACATGACTGGTTAAGTCCAGGGGTTAAGTCAGGGGAAACTACCTTTACCTTACTGTGACTGGCATAAAAACATGGAAAGGAATATAAACTTTTCAATATACACATGGATAGATAAATGTAGGTTCATCAAAGCCAATGTGAAGTTTTCATGAGATCAAATGCACAAAATAGCCTGAAGAACTAAAAAAAAATGAAATACATAAAATGTATACCAATTATGTAATAATGTAATCATCCAAACTGTATTGCTTCTCTTTTAAGCAGCTTTCAGATTTCTCTTTTTGTTTAAATGACAGTGAAGGTGAAAGTTAATTTGAACTTAGTGATCCTAATTATTGCTTAACACAATTAATGTTGCTTCAGGCTACTTAACAGTGAGGAACAACTGCATCACAGCAAAGTTAAACAAGAGCAATAATAACAGGAAACATACCTTTTTCTGTGTGTGTGTGTACATATATACACATACATACATACATACATACATGTGTCTTCACAGACTGAAATAAACAGGATCACCGAATGGCTTGACAGTATTATTATAACTAAATAAAATTGCAAAACAGTGAACTATGGCTTAAATCCAGAGAGGTGTTTCAAGGACCACCTGTCTCTCTGGTAATCAACTAACATGAGGAACTGGGATGTCTCAAATTTTCAACTGTTTTCTTCAAATGCGTAACTTTATGGAATACTTCTAATCATTAGAAAAGGCTTTGCAGGGGAGAGGAGGAAAGGTGAATATAAAATTAATTGTAATAAAGAGATGTCAGAAAAGTCTATTCCTCTGGACCCAACCTTATGGATGTAACTGACTAACAATTCTAACATCTAGATCAAAGCTGACAGCAGTCTGCACAGGTTTCCCAACTGAGACCTATTAGATTGCTAACCTTGCTTTAGATAGCTTATCATTGCCAACGGCATGAAAATGTCGAATTTAAGAAGTACAGACAAAGATTAATTGAGATCACAATGATATCATCATTTCAGTTTTATCATGCAAGCTGTATGTGATATTAGGCCTACAAATAGACAGGCAACACTGCAGAATAATCATGGTACAATTCGCATCAGTGTTGACTTGCTCTGCAGCAATCAGTTCATTGGTTCTCCTCCAATTGGGATTAGTAGTTGGATTTAGGCATCCAGCATAGTTCAGTGGATTCAATGTTGGAAGGCAAAGGCAACCCCCTGTGAACAAATCTTACCAATAAAACCCATTGATAGGTTCACCTTAGGATCTCATAAGTCAGATGATTTGAAGGCACAAAACAATGACAAAATGGCAAGAGTCAAATTTTAAAGTTTTGTCAGAATAGACTGTGTGATTTATAGGGAAGATTTATTTACTTATGTAAGTATGAGTTTATACAATTTAAAAACACAGAATTTTCAATTGTTAGACTACTGCCAAGGGTTTAGATCATGATTCAAGATGACAGTTTCACTCCCAGAACTGCTTTTATCAGCAGTATTAAGAGAGGGATCCTCCTTCTTTGTCTGTGCACCCCAAAAATGACTCTGGAGGGACAGAATAATCTCCCAACTCTGAGCCCCTGGTCAAATGGCATAAAGGTCTGCAAGGAAATTAAGAAGAAAGAGATTTCAAACATTAGCTCCTTTTTTCAGTCTTTGGTTTGCTATCAAAGTGGTGTGAAAAGCCTATCTTTAGAAATATTCCTGCCCATACATTTATAATCGTGATTTGTATTGATGGCTTGACACCAATTCTAACCAAAGTTGCCTCTGTGGCACTTTGGAATGAACTCAGGTTTGCAAAATATGTTTAAAATCATAATAAAAAGGAGGATCCCCCAGGTATATTCAAAGCAAGAAGAGAAAGAGGGAACTATAGACCTGTTCCATGGAGAAGATGAGCATTGTTAAAGAATGTTTGCTTTGCTTCCCTTTTCTGTTGAAAAGCAAATGGTGCTCAAACTGGTAGAAACTGAATAAATCATTCAAATATTTATGCATGCAATTTTCAAGCTTCTGGCTGTAATCTTTGAGAATCTGTAGCAAAAATATAGGCTGCAAGCTAGCGAATGTTGCCCCAATTTTGAAAAACAATTGCGGAGAGGATCTAGCTTTCAACCCATCAGTGCTCAGCAATGGCTCCTCGTCATTGACAAAAGTGACAAGTGGAATGCTAGAGTGTTGTGGTTTGGACAACAGAATACAGGGCATGCTCATCAAATTGCAAGTCACACAAAATTGGGAGATATAGGTAATACTGTAGAAGACAGAATCTACAAAGCCATAAAAATAACAGTGTTTCTATATTGTAATATACTCCTGGAAGCCAGTGGAAATTCCTTCACAGGAATTTTTAAAATGAAGACTAAATGCTCACCTCTCAGACTTAAATGGTGGAATCTTGCATTTTCAGGGAGTAACATTAGATGGCACTTCCAATGCTACAAATCTGTATTTTGTTCCAGCTTAAATGAAGATATTAATATAGTGGCAAACATTTAAAGTTACAGATACCTAAGCAATGTAGCATCAGTTAAGAACATCTACAGGCAGTTCCTGAGTTACAAACATCTGACTTACAAATGACTCATAGTTAAGAACCAGGGTGAGACAACAGGAAGTAAGAGAAATCTACCCTTTGGAGGAGAAATTTGCTCCTGAAAGAGTTATCATGGGGAAAAGGTGTCCCCACTGAAGCTTTCTTGCCGATCCTTGATTCCACAAGTTGTGTGTTTTTTTCTTCAAACTCCAATTATCATAGGGACAGAAAGTGAGATGAAATCTTCTAAACAGGGACACAGATAGTAAAACAAATACCACAACTATCCAAAGCTAAAACATACTTATTTTTGGCTGGAGTTACTCAAAAAATTACCTGTTCCAATTTTGATACAAATTCAACTTAAGGACAACGTACAGAACTTAATCTTGTTAGTAACTTGGTGACTGCCTGTATTCCATTACAATAAGTCATAGTATTCTCCTTTCAATATGCATCTCCTTTAAATGACTTCCTTGCATTATATTGCTTAGTTGAGAAATTCATGAGAAGAAGCAAACAGTGGTGCTTGGCATTCTGCTCTGACACTGTAAGGCTTGAATGCTACATAGGCCTAAACTGTGTAGAACCAGAGCAGGAAGATAACTATGGATTGCACTGATCAGCTGCTTTTGGGGAATTAGGACCATGGTTGAAGGCAAGACAGGTTGAGCGATAAGGTTATCTCCGGTATAAAAGGATTGAGAGACTCTCCATGGGCATCCGTCATCTGTCAGGTATAGTCAGTATCTGAGACTGCCACACACACTACTCAGCCATCTGCAGACATCTGATAGCACAGCTGCTGTAATATACAAGGAAGTTTTAGAATGATTGCTCATTGCATTTACCCTCAGCATCTCATTCTCATCTGCAAAAGACTGGCACATCTGGGTATCTTTTGCTTTGCAATGAATCTATCGGAAATGTACCAACAAGCCCTGTGCAATATATTTTATTGAATAAAGAAAATCATTACATTGGAACAGGGAATGGAATGCAAAAAGTTATGCACTAGTTTTCCCAAGGTGGAGAAAAAATAAATGTCATTTCAATGCCATATGCTTGCCATGTCATATCTATGCCATGCTGTCCTAAAGGCAGAATAAAGAATTGAAAGCAAATCACATTCTGGCTCAGGAAATAACTACACAGACAGCATCTTACTTCATAAAACATTGCAAAACCTATATGATCTGGGATAAAAGGCAGATGTTAAGAACAAAAAATAATAATAACCAAAGGGTACAGGATCACACCAAAGCTCATGTAGACCTTGTTGTTCAGTTAGGCTTTTCTGACCAGGAAACTTTCTTTAAGGCTTTCCTGTTCAGGGGGATCCAATAACTGAATGAAATGTAAGATCTTTGAGTACATAGATACCTAGGACCTAGACAATGAAATTCCTACACTCTAATAGATGCTACAACTTGCAGTTCAGTGGCTCTTTATACCAGAAACCTATACAGTACAAAGATCCCTACAGTATCTGGAAAAAGAAATAAGTAGACAGTTAATCCAACACATTTCGTATAACCTTCTGGTTCTTGATAATAGTCCTTTTGCTGTCAAGTGAGAGTGCCTTACTTGTGGATTATAATTTTTGGTCTTTGATCAAATTGTCAGTTGCACCCCTGGATCTGAGGCTACTTTCCAGTCACCTAGTACAAACCTGTTTTCTTTGTTGAAAATGGATCCCATGAGTATTTTATCCTAGAAACAAAATCTACCATCTGTTATTGTTAGCATTTGAGTTAGTTAGGTGAAATCCAATTTATGTTTTTTTTTTGTTCTATTGTGTTGTGACTTTTGAATTGCTCTATAATGGAGTCTTCATTGAGCTGCTGAACAGCATCAAATGTACAGTGGGTTGTTGTGAGTTTTCCAGGCTGTCTGGCCATGTTCCAGAAGCATTATCTCCCGATGTTTCACCCACATCTATGGCAGACATCCTCAGAGGTTGTGAGATATACCTCACAACCTCTGAGAATGCCTGCCGTAGATGTCAGGAGGGAATGCTTCTGGAATATGGCCATACAGCCCGGAAAACTCACAACAACCTAGTGATTCCGGCCATGAAAGCCTTCAACAACACATCAAATGTACACTTTGTTTATTGACAGAGCAGTAGGAATGCATGCCTCTGTTACAACCAAAAAGAAAATATTGAGTCCATTCCACTTCTTAAATCACACCACAACATTGCTATAAAAATTCATCTAATATGTACACTTCTTAAGAAGAGACTTGAGATTTTCAGTTCTTGTTATTAGTTGTATAATTAGCACTTCATAAATTTGTTAACATAAATTGGCACTGTTGAATTTAACATCAATTAATTAGCCATGATTTTGGTGAAGGATGCCGGGTGCCCTGTGTCTTTTTTGTCATATGGAATAAATAATCTTTTAAGGGTATGTGATAGTAGTTTGATGTAATATTATGTTAGCACAACATGTGTGCTGAAAATTTGGAGAGTGATATTATCACCCCTGTTCTAGAAGTTGGATACTGCTAGTAACTCAGCTAAGCTGAATGAAAAGCTACAATGAAACAGTAAGGCCATATACAAGCCCATTGACCTCATTTTCTCTTGTTCCTACTTTCTGGTTTATAAATCAATGATGTGTGTTGCATGGTACATTGTGTAATTCCACAGTATATGTGTGGCTAAAACTGTTTTTCTGTAGAAGTGTGTGTGTACATGGATTATTTTGCTCCTGTTAAGTGAAAGTACTATGTGCTAAATCATATGTATAATTCATCCTGCATAGGATTTCACCAATGTGTGAATTAATTATCTGACAACATTTTAGCTTGCCCAACTGTTTGTATCTTTAGGAAATGTGGCTGCATCATTAAAATTGCATATATAATCAACTTTCCCATCCTGTGTTTGTTTGTAGGTTTATATTATTATTCAGTGCAGTATGTAATATAGATAAGTTTAATAAAATATCTTAATGAATACCTGATAGTTCTTGGAAAATCCTTTTTAGAATACTTACTGTCTATTACAAACTGGATGCCCAAGTTTCTATCTCATAACTTCAAAGGGGTCCATGCAGCTCCCTATTCTCCTGCTCCCCTATTTTCATTTCAAGAATCTTACTAGCATGTCCTCAAGAAAGCCATCTTCCACCATTTTAATGTCTAGAATCTCTGCAACAATACCATATCCTGTTTCCTGTCTTTTTTTTTTTTTTTTTACAAGACCATAGGATTCTTAGCAGATGTCTATTTATATCGGTAACTAACCTGGTCTGCATCTGATATACCCAACAGATCATGGGGGTGCATCAACACTGTAGAATTGCTTTTAGGGATCCTGACCCTCCTTGGAATTTTGGCTTGAGAGTAGACACTCAAACTTAGTCTACCTATACAGTCAACCTGGGAATAATACAGATGCTACAAGACCCCTCCACATTCCAGACAAACAAGGCTATTTCTTTGAATTCAGTTGGTTTTTCTCAAAGTATTTGGAGTTCAGTTTCCAAACTCAAATAGTATACTTGATATAGTGCAAGAAACAGTAGTAGTGACATGCCACCAAGTTCAGTGTTGCTTTTCACGAATTTCTCTGACAGATTCTCTGCACTGAGCAAAGCTTGGAAACATCTTTTGGACAGAAAGCACTCGAGCTGATATGTTGATCAGCAATCCAAGCCCAACAGTAGTCCATGACTCGTAACACTCTGCACTGACTGGATCACTCCACTAACAGAGCTGATCACAGAAGACATGGCAGTTTCATGGTATTTCTCAGCTGCTCTATTTTCCACCATTTGCATGAATGGAAATTAAGAGAACTCTGATAATTCTTAAGCTTTCTGGTTGTGTCTCCATAGTAATGGACAGGGAAACTACACAGTCCAGAAATGCAAATTATTACCAAGCATCTGGTAGTCAGATTCATATTGATATACTTCTATTTTTATTGCATATGCATTTGCATACTTCATTACTGATTTATAGTCACCCTTATGTTCATACATGTCACGACCCAGGCTACAGAGCACCAATAACCATACGCAGAGGCCAGATTCTATCTAATATCTTTATTAAGGAAATATATAAAGTTAGTAAAAGCAAATGTAAAAGTTAGTCCAGAAGCAGACCTTTCAGGAAAGGTCAAAATTAGTCCAAAGAAACAATGTCCAATATGAAATATTAAGGTCCAAAGTTGTAATCCAATAACCGAAACACTCACTTTGCCAGGCAAAGTGAGGGGAGATGACAAGGTCCTTTAGTCCATGAACTTGAGCAAGGCTAGGAAATAACTTGATACTTGAAACAAGGCTTGAAACGTGGAACAAGGTAACGAGGAACAAGAACAAGGTCCGTGGAATAACTTGGTAAAATCCGTGAAACAAGGCAAGGGTTAGTCCTGGGAAACAAGGTAAGATCCGTAGGTAAACAAAGGCTGGGAAACAGGAGCGAAGGCTGGAAACAAGGCAAGGCTTGAGCAGGAACGAGGCTTGAATCGGAGCGCGCTGTCCAGACACAACTCGCTCCGGAGGCTGACGAATTGACTCCGCGAAGTTACTACGCGGGTAAAACACCTATATAGAGTCTAACTTTCCCGCCGAAGCAGTTCTCTGGGAACCAGAAACGAAAGCTAAACTCTGAGACCAGATGTCTGACTCCTTAAAGATTCTCACGAAAAGCAGACTTAATTGGGTACATTCTTAGCTGCTATCCTCGCACTCCTGCGCGAAGCTGCTTCCAAACCCCTCTGTTGTTTACAAAACTCATGGCGAGAGAACACGGGAGATGTAGGCTCAGGGTTTGTTTGACATACTTCTGGGACACAACTTTCTTGCAGGTGCAAGGTTCCCAGATCTGCCTGGGAAAGATCTGGCTGAGAAGATTCCAGTTCTGACTGGGAAGGTAAAAAACCCAAGTTTTCTTCTTCATCAGGCATTACAATGTCATGAGCAGGACTACAAGGCCCATGAGTCATCACACTATCCCCCTCCTCAAGGCCCCTCCCAAACTGGGACTCTCTCCCCGAGGCGCGAGGTCGTGGCTTGGCGGGATAGGTCTGATGAAAGCGACGGGTTAGATCAGGAGCATGGACTGTGGAGGCGTCTTCCCAAGAGCGTTCCTCAGGGCCAAAACCCACCCAGTCAATGAGATATTGCAGGCGGCGGCGGTGAAAGCGAGAATCTAAAATGTCCTGAACCTCGAACTCGTCCTCCCCATCCACCAAAATAGGGACGGGGGCCGGCCGGTCTACATCTGGCTGCACACCATCCGCCGGAAGGAGCAGGGAGCGGTGAAACACTGGGTGAATGCGCATTGAACGTGGAAGTTGGAGTTTGAAAGTCACGGGGTTTAATTGCGCCACCACTGGATAGGGGCCAATGAAACGGGCATCTAACTTCCGGCAAGGGCGGTGGGAGGGCAAAAAGCGAGTGGACAGAAAAACCCGATCTCCTACCTTGATTTCGGGGCCCGGCTGGTGATGTTTGTCCGCGTGACGTTTATAGTCCTCCTTGGCTTGTTCCAGTTGCTGGAGCAAAAGTTGTTGCACCGCTGTGAGTTCCTGCAGCCAATCTTCTGCTGCGGGAACTTCTGAAGTTTCAATGACAGGGGAAAAGAAACGTGGATGGAAGCCGTAGTTTGCAAAGAACGGCGTTTCTTTTGTAGAAGCCTGGACTCCATTGTTGTAGGCAAATTCCGACAGTGGTAACAGAGAAGCCCAATTGTCCTGTTGGTAGTTTACATAACAGCGAAGGTACTGTTCCAAAGTGGCATTGGTGCGCTCCGTTTGCCCATCCGTTTGGGGATGATGAGCTGAAGATAAACGAGAGTCTATGCCCAATAGTTTTTGTAGTGCCTTCCAGAAACGAGAGGTGAATTGGGATCCACGGTCTGTGACCAAACTCTTGGGCAATCCATGTAGTCTGAAAACATGTTGGAGGAATAAATCTGCAGTCTCTTGGGCCGTGGGAAGACCTTCACAGGGAATGAAATGGGCTAACTTGGTGAAAAGGTCCACCACCACTAGGATCGTGGTGAATCCACAAGAAGGTGGTAAGTCAGTGATAAAATCCGCAGAAATTATTTCCCATGGGCGAGATGGGTTATGAAGGGGGTGTAGAAGCCCTGAGGGCTTCTCCCTTCTTATCTTGGAGCGCTGGCATACTGGGCAGGTATTGACATATTTTTCCACATCCTTGCGGATCTTGGGCCACCAGAAATCTCTTAGGATCAAATGCATGGTTTTAAATAGTCCGAAATGCCCTGCTGGTTTGCAGTCATGACACAGACGAAGTACTTTTTCCCTGCCCGGTCCGGGTGGGATATAAACATGATTTCTATAGCAAAGCAGTCCATCTTTAAGCGAAAAGGGAAAGTGCAGACCTTGACGAAGTTGGTCCTGCGCCCAGGCATCTGCTTGCTGACTAGCCCTGATTTCTTGAGCACAGATGGGCCCTGGATTAGGGGGAGTTGAGTCAATGGGAGTGGATTTGGTGTTCCCCACTGTGAGCGTGGCAAAGTTCTCGGGTTGTAGTAGTTGGGATTCAAAGGTCTCCTTGCGTCCTGCAGCGTATTCCGGTTTACGTGACAGGGCGTCTGCTTGCTTGGTTTGGGCTGGGGTCACATAATGAATCTGGAAGTTGAAACGTTCAAAGAATAAAGCCCAACGTTGCTGCCTTTGATTTAGCTTGCGGGCAGTTCTTAGATGTTCTAGATTCCGATGATCAGTGTGGACTTCAATGGGAAATTTGGCCCCTTCTAGCCAATGTCTCCAAGTTTCAAAAGCTGCCTTTATGGCTAATAGTTCTTTTTCCCAAATGGTATAGTTCCTCTCTGGTGCGGTTAGTTGACGAGAATAATAAGCACAAGGATGAAGGTGATCTCCCACCGGTTGTAGGAGCACAGCCCCAATTGCCACATCAGAGGCGTCCGCTTGCACCACAAAAAGGGTTTCAGGATCTGGATGCTGAAGGATTGGCTGGGATGTGAATAATTTCTTTAGTTGCTGGAACCCTTTCTCTGCTTGATCAGTCCAGCGGAAGGGCCGTTTTCCACGGATGCAGCTAGTGATTGGGTCAGACCAGCGGGCAAAATCTGGAATGAACTTGCGGTAGTAGTTCGCGAACCCCAAGAATCGCTGCACCTCCTTCTTGTTAGTTGGCGCCCGCCATTCCAATACTGCTGAAACCTTGGCTGGATCCATGGAGAGCCCTAGAGGCGAGATACGGTATCCAAGGAAATCTACCTCTTGTAGATCAAAAGCGCATTTTTCCAGCTTGGCATAAAGTCCATGATCCCGCAATCGTTGTAACACCATTTTGACGTGGTTCTCATGTTCTGATTGTGATCTAGAAAACACCAAAAAATCGTCCAGGTAGATTATCAAGAACCTATCTAGATAGTCCTGGAAAATGTCATTGACAAAATGCTGGAACGTTGCGGGAGCTCCGCATAATCCATAATTCATAACTCGGGACTCGAATAATCCGAATTTAGTCTGGAAGGCGGTCTTCCACTCGTCCCCTTCTCTGATGCGAACTAAGTTGTAAGCTCCCCGAAGATCCAGCTTGGTGTAAACCTTGGCTCCTCGAAGTCGGTCTAGTAGATCCGAGATTAAGGGCAGGGGATAGCTGTTCCGCTTGGTGATATTATTCAATGCTCTGTAGTCCACCACCAAGCGTAATTCCCCTGACTTCTTCTTCACAAACATCACTGGGGAGGCGGCTGGGGATTGAGAGGGTCTGATGAATCCCTTGCGAAGGTTTGTCTCTATGAATTCCCTGAGAGCTTCTTGCTCTGGTTCAGTCAGGGAGTAGAGATGCCCTCGCGGGATCGGGGCCCCCTCCACCAAGTCAATGGCACAGTCATAAGGTCTATGTGGGGGTAACCTTTCGGCTTCTTTTTCATTGAATACATCCCAATACTCGGAGTACTTCTTTGGCAAGGTGATAATGGGCTCGGTGTCTGTGGCATGGCAGACCTTGGCTACGAGGCAATGATTTTGGCAGTACTTTGAAGCAAACTGCAGTTCTCTGTTGGACCAGGAGATGCTTGGGTCGTGAAGTGTCAGCCATGGAATCCCCAAAATCACAGGGAAATGGGGAACCTCAGTAACAAAGAAGGAAATCTCTTCCATATGTTCCCTTATCCACATCCTGGTGGGTTCCGACCACTGGCTTACGGGGCCCGTCTTGAGAGGGCGGCCATCAATAGCTTGCACCACACGGGCATTCTTGAAGTCATGGTATTGTAATCCCAGAGAGTCGGCATACTCTCTATCAATGAAATTGTTGGTAGCTCCTGAGTCTATCATGGCGTGGATCATGACGGGTCCCTTTTTTGCTGACCATAAGGTGACCACTAGAAGGAACAGGACCCCGGTTGGCGGCTCTTGAACGGGTTTCTTGACCGGGTTGGCGAGCCTCTCTACGCCCGGTCGTTGGCTTCCCCCGCCGGCTGTGTGCCAGCCGCCTCAGACGCCTTCGTCTCCGTGGAGGACGCCGCCGCAAGACGGGCGGCGGGCTTCCCTTTGGCTGGGCACTCTCTGGCGAAGTGGCCCCCATTCCCGCAATACCAGCAGAGATTTAGGCGTTGGCGGCGGGCCTTCTCGGCGGCATCTAATCTGGGACGCACATTGCCCAACTGCATCGGCACCTCCTCGCTCCCTCTGGGGTATGGGGATGGTGGTGAGGGTCTCCACACTGGACGTGGCTGAACGCTGGCGGGAGCGGGGGGTTTTGCCCCAGCTCTACCGCTCTGGCCTCGGACCCACTGTTTTCTGTTGGCAATCATGACTTCAGCCCGTAAACATTGATCGATGAGTGCTTCCAGCGTTTGGGGAGGATCCACCTTGGAGATTTCCTCCAGCATTTCAATGTTGAGACCCTCCCGAAATTGTCCTCTGAGGGCAACATCGTTCCAGCCGGTGTTGTGGGCCAGCACTCGGAACTCGGCTATGTACTGAGACATGGGTCTGTCTCCTTGGAAGAGGCGGCGGAGTTTGTGCCCGGCGGCCTCCAAATTGTCCTCGATTCCCCAGGTCGCCTTAAGGTGGTCCAAGAAATGTTGCGCTGACCTTAGATGTGGGGAGGCTTGGTCGAACAGAGCCGTCGCCCAGTTAGCCGCTGGCCCGTCTAGGAGACTGTAAATCCACGCCACCTTGATGTCTTCCTGGGGAAACTCGGCATCACGGGCCTCTAGATAAGCTTGGCATTGGCGACGGAAAACATGAACCTTAGAAGCTTCTCCAGTAAACTTGGTTGGCAACGCCATGGCCGGAAGACGGATTCCGCGTTCCTTCAAACCCTTTATTTCCCCATCCTGTGCATTGAGTTTATCACGGATTCGGTCCACCTCATCCTTGTCGATGGTGTAGGTAATCGGCTGGCCGCTCGGCCCAGGTACGGTTCCGGTAGACATTCTGGCCGAGGTTAATTGGTGCTTAGGGTGGCGGAGTCAAACTGTCACGACCCAGGCTACAGAGCACCAATAACCATACGCAGAGGCCAGATTCTATCTAATATCTTTATTAAGGAAATATATAAAGTTAGTAAAAGCAAATGTAAAAGTTAGTCCAGAAGCAGACCTTTCAGGAAAGGTCAAAATTAGTCCAAAGAAACAATGTCCAATATGAAATATTAAGGTCCAAAGTTGTAATCCAATAACCGAAACACTCACTTTGCCAGGCAAAGTGAGGGGAGATGACAAGGTCCTTTAGTCCATGAACTTGAGCAAGGCTAGGAAATAACTTGATACTTGAAACAAGGCTTGAAACGTGGAACAAGGTAACGAGGAACAAGAACAAGGTCCGTGGAATAACTTGGTAAAATCCGTGAAACAAGGCAAGGGTTAGTCCTGGGAAACAAGGTAAGATCCGTAGGTAAACAAAGGCTGGGAAACAGGAGCGAAGGCTGGAAACAAGGCAAGGCTTGAGCAGGAACGAGGCTTGAATCGGAGCGCGCTGTCCAGACACAACTCGCTCCGGAGGCTGACGAATTGACTCCGCGAAGTTACTACGCGGGTAAAACACCTATATAGAGTCTAACTTTCCCGCCGAAGCAGTTCTCTGGGAACCAGAAACGAAAGCTAAACTCTGAGACCAGATGTCTGACTCCTTAAAGATTCTCACGAAAAGCAGACTTAATTGGGTACATTCTTAGCTGCTATCCTCGCACTCCTGCGCGAAGCTGCTTCCAAACCCCTCTGTTGTTTACAAAACTCATGGCGAGAGAACACGGGAGATGTAGGCTCAGGGTTTGTTTGACATACTTCTGGGACACAACTTTCTTGCAGGTGCAAGGTTCCCAGATCTGCCTGGGAAAGATCTGGCTGAGAAGATTCCAGTTCTGACTGGGAAGGTAAAAAACCCAAGTTTTCTTCTTCATCAGGCATTACAATGTCATGAGCAGGACTACAAGGCCCATGAGTCATCACAATACACCACACAAGATAGCTAACAACAAGGAAAGGCAATCATAAAATATAAAATACCCAGAAACGTTCAAACACTGGCAATACAAAGAGCAACAATGTAACATGGTAGGTGTAGCCCAAACAGGATACCAAATAATTTGGTTCTACTTCAGAGTTTTTGCAGTACTGAAGGAAAGTCTATATTTGGGGCTAGATTTCTTCAGCCTTTCCAATGAGTCATAACCATGAAATTTTCTTTCAATCCCCTTATTTCTAGTATCTCAGATGGTGATGCTGAAAATTATTCACACAAGAGCTATCATGTATCCCATGTTCATATTCCTTTGGTTACTTTATTTGCCCCCTTTCTTTGGATGGCTGAATTTTATTTCCAAATACTCAACTGAATTACTATAATGCTAAAAAATTGGAGAGTAGAGGGCAATTTTGTATGGGAACAGAATCCTTATTTATGTGGAGCAATACCCTCAATGCCATCACACCCCATGTCTGGTTACTGTTCCACTGGCTAGGAAGTATGTAGATGGAGTAATTTGTGTGTGGCGTATGATTTTCCAATTTTCCATTCACATTTTAAAAATATATGCTAAAGATTATTTTAAAATACCTGAAAATTCCAGATTTTTGTTGCTGTTCTTTCCTATTTTATTTTGAAGGTCCAGATATATTTTCTGTCAGCTCATACCGTAGTACAATCAGAGACTGTTTATACTAACTTCCCAGTTGGTTTATCATAATACCAATTTTTAAAAAAAGAATAGGAGCAAAATCTGGGGGATTTCAGTCAACCTGGATGCACCCAATATTACAATGCAAATAAAAAAAAATACTTATGTAGAATAACCCCCATAAAAAGGTAAAAGTTTAACTGATGTTCTCGTGTTACATTCTGGGTTAATTTTTCTTACAGAAGTTGCTTTTTCTTTCTGTAACCCCATTAACGTTTCTAATAGTTACTGTATTTGTTTAACGTCCTGTCCTTTTGTAGAAGATTGTAAATGAGCATTGTTGTTGCTGGAGTCTAAAAAAAACGCTACCAGCTTGGCATTGGTTTCAGCAGCTTTTTCTATAGTGAATATAAAAGTGAACATATGCCTTTGGGAAACCAGATTGAGAAATGTCAGTTCAAATTGATCGACTGCTGGCTAATGAAAACTGTTTTAAATAAATGGGTTTTTAAAAATTTTTCATACTGAGTTCCTCTAAAAAAAAAATCAGTTGTTTTCAGTTTGTCCAATCAAAAAAGGGAGAAAGTCCATAGGAGTGACACCATGAGTTTCAGCACTAGTTGACACCAACCTTAGTTATGCCACTGATTTTACTATAAAATGTGGAACTCATTGTAGACATCTGCCCCTACAGAAGCACAGCAAAATATCACAAATATCACATACCAAGGGCATGATTGGACAGGAGGGGGGCTAATTGATTTTTTCTACTCCTATGTGTCGCTTCCCTTTTTTACCATCCTGTATGCCTTTAGTGCACTAATGCACATCTCTAACTTGTAAACTAGTTTGAGGTCAGGTTCTTGTGTTCAATGTAATCACCTTCCTGGCCTCAAGCTGGTTCTAGACCTGTCAGTCTAATCACCCCACAGAAAAATCAGTTTCCTTTAAACCAGTTCCAAAATGGATTATAGTATCAGTGTAGAAGCTCCCTCCATCATTTCACAGTAGGGAAAGACAGGATGATTCCCCAGACCATGATGTATGAACTTACAAAGACAGAATCTAGAAATTTATCTGAATAATGAACAATTCCCTAAGAGCACTTAATTGCTTTTTTTTCTTCAATAGAAGCACTGAAAGCACAAATATTAAAAACAAGAGGTGGGGAAATACATCCTGTTAAGTTGCCCTCTGTACAGCAGAGTTGCAGATATGTAGAATTTCCATTGGGAATAGGAAATTATTAAGTTGCACTACACCAAAAAGATAGAACAACCTTCCTTGTAGATACTTCTTTCTTTCCAGATATGATTCCCATCTAGCATTAGCTTGATGAGTATAATACAACTGCTGTATCTTATGAATTTATGGACTGAAATCCACAGAATAATTGATTATGAAAAGTTACAGATAAACAAAACAGGAAGTGACAGTAAAAAATCAATAGCTAGGAGATTGATCCTGCATTCAAGACACATTTTATCTGTTCTTTCCAAATTTCAAGCATACATCATGTGGACAGAACATTAGTGTGAAGCTCTAAAACATTTCTGCAATACCTATGGAATATGCCTTGATATTAATAAAATAGGGAACCAGTTGAGGACAACTAAATCAAATCTAGAGCAGGCCAAATGTTGAACTGCTAAATCAATGTGTTCTTCCTGCTGCCCTTTACTCTGTATATGTTCTTCATGTTCCTCTTAAGTTTGTGTCATCGCTGATTTACAGGGCTTCCCTAGTTCTTCTGTGACATTTTTTCACCTTTAGGGCTTGTCTGCTGTCAAGATGTGCTGCTTTGATTAATTGCATTTCCTGCTCAACTTCTGTTGGCTTCACTCTCATCTTTATTTGTTAACCTTTACTAGCTTTCTTATTGTGAACTTTTACGTCCCTTAACCTTTTCTTTATTGACTCTCCCACCCAGCCAGGATACGTTCCATGCTTTGCACTGTATTTTTATTTTTCTCACATACCTCTAACTTTTTTATGTCTTTGAAACAGTAATGCACTAGTATAATTATATTTCCCTAGCAATATAGGTAGGAAAGTTCCATCTTTTTACTCTGATGTTCATGTACTCATGTATATTTTCTGCCCATATTTCATGGAATAAGACTGGACCTTTACAAGAAGATATACACACTTTTCTACCATTTATGCTAGATTCCATGGAGCATGTGCAGGCAATACAGTGAGCACTCCAAATTTACAGGATCTGGATATGTGATTTCCAGTGACTACGTTTTACCATACCCCATATAAATAAATAGTGGTAATGTGAATATGTCGAAGCCTGACGTTTCGCCCACAACTATGGCAGGCATCCTCAGAGGCTATGAGGCATGGATAAACTAGGCAAGGAAAGGAAAAAATATATATCTGTGGCGAGTCCAGGGTGTGGCAAGAGTCCTTTGTCACTGGGAAGCCTCTGAGGATGCCTGCCATAGTTGTGGGTGAAATGTCAGGAGAGAATACTTCTGGAACATGGCCGCACAGCCCGAAAGACATACAACAACCCTGTGATCCCGGCCATGAAAGCCTTCAACAACTCCTGGAAAAGTTTTCATGGTTAAAATGTGTTTCCACTGAAGCTATATCACCAATCGTTGTTTCCACAACAAGCCAAAATGTTCAAAATCCAATTATCATAGACACAGGAAGTGAGCTGAAATCTTCTGAATAGGAGCACAGACAGCAAAACAAACGTTATGGGGTGTTGACCTTTTTCTATGCTATCCAAAGCCTTAAAAGATATATTTTTGGCTGAAGTTACACTTTAAAAACTTACATACAAATTCAACTTAATAACAAACCTGTTCATTACTTGGGGACTGCCTTTATGGAGTGTTGGTTAAGTCCAAGGTTCTTTCGTAGTGTCTACTCTGGTAATCACCTGAGTGTTTTCTATTGATTATGTGTACATTAGAGGGTTATTGAATCAATACTATTCAGTTTAAATACCCTGGTAGACACATGTGGTTTTATTCCTGACAGCCATTTCATGTTATTACGTACCACTTATGAGTAATAGATTGCCTACTTTATTCGTAAAGGAATTATTCTTTAAAATGACAGGGACAGTATATCTAAGAGTTTTAAATGCTTATGATGAACATGCATGATAGCATTACAATGATGATGAAAAATACAAACGATTATTTAAATGTCTCTTACAAAGGAGCCTTAATATTGACATTCCTTTTGCATATGTCATTAGGAAATGATTTGTTGATCGACGAAATGATAATACCCTTCATCAGTTGGCATTTCAATTCTTGGATTCAACTACACTGTATATAGTGAAGAAATCAGCTGATATTTCTATATTATAAAGCTACATAAAATGCAACGCTGATTTTTTTCTTAATCTTTAAAAAAATCTTTTTCTAGGATGTGTGACACAGGAGAAGGGCTATTTACCTTTCAAACAAGGGAAGGCGAGATGATCTATCAGAAGGTTCATTCTGCAACATTGGCAATAGCTGAGCAACACGAAAGACTGATGATGGAGATGGAACAAAAAGCACGGGTAAGGATCTTTCTCTAAGATTCTGAAAGGACTCTGCAGCATTAGGAATGTCACAACTGTGAAATTAGTCAGGATATAGACTTATTTAAGATACTTAATATCACATTTGAATTATCAAAATAATTCAAGAATGAA
This sequence comes from Anolis carolinensis, assembly GCF_035594765.1. Classification (NCBI taxonomy): domain Eukaryota; kingdom Metazoa; phylum Chordata; class Lepidosauria; order Squamata; family Anolidae; genus Anolis; species Anolis carolinensis. The sequence goes on from NC_085844.1 coordinate 67,464,273, forward strand.
CAAAATCAGGAGATTGCACAAGGAAAATTATCAAAACTGGAGACCAGATTTCCACAAACAATATTTTATGCCTGCGATGAGCCTTGATATGCACATGAAAGCATTTTAATATACCTACAAATGTGTTTTTCTGCTTCCAGATGTCTTTTACAAAATATTAACCACAGGTCTATGTCCGGGGGCTAAGAAATCTCATGACCTAGGGCCAAATCATTCCAGTTCATCCCACCAGCTTTCTGAGATGTCCAGATCCAATTCCTTCTACCTATCTGATAGTTTTCACCATTTCAAAATATTAACATCCCCAACCTCCTTAGCTTAGTATTTAAGAGTATTTAAACTAAAATAGGCTGGATTTTTTTTGTCCCAGTCTTTTGCCCTGCTTAACACTCCAATGCGACTTCCAAGGATTTCCTTAAAATCAAATTTGACTTTTGGGTTGAATGAAATGTCCTATCCTTGTTCTAGATATTGATCTGCAACCACATCCAAGATTGATTCGTTTTTCTTAGATGTAAGCAAATATCTATTGGCTTGCACTTTAAATAGTATTAACTATTCCAATTCACAGTCAAAATAAATCATAACATGTTTTTCTCAGAAAGCCTGGGATACGCTTGATAAAATAATATTCTTTAAAGATATGGAACCTCACTATTATGAAAGACTGATTAAAAACATTAAAAAATTCAGAGAAGCAGAAAAATACTTCAAAAGACGATAAGATCTAAATGACTCTTTGTCCTTGATATGAGGATTTATAGCTGGACATTTTTATGATAGACATGTGTTATAGCTTTCAATCTTGGTTTGTCATATATTAAATATGCATTTAGTTATAATTTTATTTTTGATGACACAGCTTTAGATTATGCATTGCTATATGTATAACCACAATGATCTTAAAGATGAAATCACAGTCAATATGCCTAGAACAGCAGAGTAGAGGAACAATTTATTATTTGATTTCTCAGTTTGATTGTCCTAGATATTTATGCTTACTTGAAAGTAAGCCCTGCACAACTTAACATAGTTCACTTCTATGTACAGTAGAGTCTCGCTTATCCAAGCCTCGCTTATCCAAGCTTCTGGATGATCCAAGCCATTTTTGTAGTCAATGTTTTCAATATATTGTGATATTTTGGTGCTAAATTTGTAAATTCAGTAATTACAACATAACATTCCTGCGTATTGAACTACTTTTTCTGTCAAATTTGTTGTATAACATGATGTTTTGGTGCTTAATTTGTAAAATCATAACCTAATTTGATGTTTAATAGGCCTTTCCTTAATCCCTCCTTATTATCCAATATATTCGCTTATCCAAGCTTCTGCTGGCCCGTTTAGCTTGGATTAGTGAGACTCTACTGTAATTGTAGGATTCTGCTGGTAATATATGTATATGGGAAGGAGGTTTGTTAGAACTAAGGAGTAGGTGATATAAGGCTGGAACATTTGTCACTGTCACCCCATGCTGTAACCTCTATTTTAGTCTTCTCTGTTAAGTTCACAAGTAACCTGTAATGAAAGATGTTTGTTCCAGCAAGTCTTCTCCTTGACAGAGTCCACTTCCATAAAAGTGCCTAAAGAGCAAGCTTCCAGTGAGGTAAATTGGGCGATCCCATTAGTCACTTCATAATTTAGATGGACTCATTTTGACAAGATAGCAGTAGTTCTTAACTACCTCCTCCATTTTTAGGCATTTCCATCTCCTATGCAATTGTCTTTATACCTATTTTATAATAACACTTTATAAACCACCCTTCTTTATATTCCACCCATCTCCCCAAGAGGACTCAGAGCAGATTACAGTATAAACAAACACAGGCAACCATTTAATACCATGTTACAATGAGACACAAATACATAGACAAAGGAAAAGGCTTCTCTTTTCATTTCTGGCTTCTGAAGGCAATGCTCACCTCTGGCTCTGGGTGGAGGTGTCTTCTCCATTTCCAAGCCGAAGAGTCTGCATTGTCACCTCCTGGTCATGTAATTGGCATGACTGCTTGGAGCGTCCTTTTGCCTTTTCCTTATCTACTCAGATTTGCATGCTTTCAAACTATTAGGTTGGCAGGAGCTAGGGCTAACAGCAGGTGCTCACCCCATCTTGCAGATTTGAACTGCCAACCTTCAGGTCAGCAGTTCAGCAGCACAAGGGTTTGACCCATTGCGCCACTGCGGCATTATTTTGAGGAATAATGGTGGAAACTTTAGCAACAGTAAGTTTGGAAAGAAGCTTGCATGCTTTTTTCCCTCGTATAAAAACTGCTATCAAATAATTTCTGTAAATTTCTCCATATATGCTCAGCCCTTGCCTATGTATATTTCATAAAAAATTGAGAAAGAGCAGTGGGCATGAAGTAGTGTTCTCCATGGCAACAAGTGCATATTTTTACTGGTTAGTTAAAGCTGGAAGAAGCAGCACTGCAGTAAGGAGCTCTGAACAGAGCAATGTTCTGTTCAAAAATATATATACCAGTCTAACATTGTCATCTATGGGCTGGCAGGAACTTAAATATTTCATAATGTAGGAGATGTGACAATGTTATAGCATATCTATTATTAAATGCCTTGGAAGGTACACTTGGAATACTGAAAGAACAAATTTCATTGAATTGGATCCATTGTGAAAACATTGTTTATGCAACCAGGGACAGATAAAACTTTTAAGATAGGGGCCTGTGCCAGTTTCACTAGTAGATGCTACTTCCCCCTGCTTTCCTTTCTTGTTTGCCCTAACCGTGATTTACTGTCATTTCTACACTGAAACCAATAATGGCTTCCCATCTAAATCCAAATTTGAATAAGTGTAAAGCAAATTCTCCTTTGTCAGACTTGGAATTAGATTCTTTTAAAAAACAAACAGGCTTTGACTCCTAATATGGAAAAAGATTAACTATTCCCTATCTAAGCCTCTTTGGAACCTTGCCACATCCCCCCCTGATGTTACTAGGGCCCCATCTACACTACTATTATATTGCAGATTGAACTGGGTTATATGGCAGTGCAAACTTCATTATATGGCACTGTATCATAGAATCATAGAGTTGGAAGAGACCATATGAGCCATCTAGTCCAACCTCCTGCCATGCAGGAAAAGCACAAAGTACCCCTGACAGATGGCCACCCAGCCTCTGTTTAAAAGCCTTCAAAGAAGGAGCCTCCATTACACTGCTAAACAGCTCTTACAGTCAGAAAGTTCTTCCTAATGTTCAAGTGGAATCTCCTTTGCTGTAGTTTCAACCCACTGCTCTGAGTCGTAGTCTCCAGGGCAGCAGAAAACAAGCATGCTCCCTCTTCCTTTCACATATTTATACATGGTATCATGTCTGCTCTCAGCCTCCTCTTCTACAGGCTAAACGTACCCAGCTCTTTAAGATGCTTCTCATAGGGTATGGTCTCCAGACCTTTGATCATTTTAATCGCCCTCCTCTGGACACCTTCCAGCTTGTTAATATCTCTTTTGAACTGTGGTGCCCAGAACTGGACATAGATTCCAAGTGAGGTCTAACCAAAACAGAAGAGAGAAGCACTATTACTTCCCTTGATCTAGACACTATACTTTTGATGCAACCCTAAATCTCATTGGCTTTTTAGTTGCTGTATCACATTGTTGGCTCATGATTAATTTGTGGTCTGCTAAGACTTCAAGATCTTTTTCACAGGTACTGTTGTTGAGCCATCCATCCTGTATCTTTGCATTTCATTTTTTTTCTGCCTAAATGTAGTATCTTACATTTATCCTTGCTGAAATTCATTTTGTTAGTTTTGACCCAGCTCTCTATTCTGTTGATGTCATTTTGATTTCTGATCCTGTGCTCTGGAGTACTCGCTATCCCTCCTAATTTGATCTCATCTGTAAACTTGATAAGCACGTCCTCTAAACCTTCATCTATGCAATTAATAAAGATGTTGAACAGTACTGGGCCCGGGACTGAACCCTTCGGCACTCCAATAGATGGGGCCTAATAGTGAAATACTATTTGGTCTAGAACTGTGCTGATGTTTGTGATGCTTTCCTTGTACTGGAGTAGCTAGCCTCAGGTTAGAATAATCTCTCTGATAATGACGTAGGGATCAGCTACATACACGACCAAATAAATTAAACTATATATGCAACCAAATAACTAAAGACTTCTTTGCCAGCTTGTAATGTTAAGTAACATAAACAAGAAATTCCTCATAAAAAATTCTCCCCTGTTTTGGCATGTGACAAATAGCTTAGAAAAGTATGGGGTACAATTTTTGGAAGACTCCTCATCTGCTTCCCACCAAATATCTCACTCACCCAATTCTATCTCGCCCATCTGCCCTTCTCCTTCAGTCCATGCAAACTCTTTTTATTCTTTCTCTAACTGCAGCATCTCTTACAGATCAAGAAATATATGTGCTTCTTTTCCTACAACCTCTCAAGTGTCTGCAATGTCTCTGAGAGGTGTGGGCAGGAGATGTAAGCACTGGATGATGTAAACTTTCTTGCTATTTATATGGACCAGTAATGCTAGGAAAACATGATTTCACATGGATATGTAAGGCAAGAGACAAGAAGTAAGAGAGAAAATCCCACCATCCACTGCAAGAACAGCAACAGCGTGACATGGGTCTTGCAGTGAGTGACTGGATCATGAGACAAGGAAGCGATTATGAGAAATGGGGTTGAGAGAATATATTTACGTTGTTCCATTTGTAATTTTTGCTTCATATTGAAGGGACTATTAACATAATTTCTCCAGTGTCTGAGTTTTGCTTTGAGAATATTTCAGAATGCCATCACAGCAGGTTTAAACCCATAATGGAGAGGGTAGTGAAAGTAGGATGGGCCCCTGATGCTGAATTCTGATTTGTAAACTGTAGTTTACATTGTACTTTAGTTAGATATATCTGTTAGCTTCAGTTCTATCAGTATTTATGTTAAGGCAGTACAAACTTTACACTTGTGTAAACTTGTACTTTATGTAAATGCTGCAAGTTGAAAAGCATTTATTATTTATTTACCTTCTTTCTACCCTGCCTTTCTCTATCCCGAAGGGGACTCAAGGCGGCTTACATATGGCAACCATTAGATGCCTTAATACAAACAAACAGAGACTTAAAATCAATTAAATGTAGAATTAATGCATATTAAACATTTGAATCATTACATTCAATATTAAAATCACATCATAGGAACAGACATCTTTGAAAAAAAAACTTGTGATTTACCCAGACAGACATCCAGTAGTCAGAAATTGGTTCACCCTGTATGAGGCAAAATGTTAAATTACTATTCTCCAGATTTGTACTCAGTTTTCAAAATGTTTGTGTTAAACCAATGAATGAAGTCATGGAAATATGAAATGAATTATTTTCTTTGGAGAAAATAACATCCTGATTCATCTTAAAGCCATTGTTTTGATCTTCCCATAAAAATAGCTATGATTGGATAGAAGCATATTTCTCCATGTCCGGGGAAATTGTAGCAGTACAAAGGAGTTTGTGATCTTTCAAAGGATATTTTAAATTGTTTCTACACAGACACAACTTTTCCTAAAAATAATGCAATTAATATAGGAAAAAATTGGCATTGTCATACTCATATTACAGAAAGAAAGACTGAGATTGAGAGACATTCCACCCTGCAAAGTATCCCAGTACTGTAATACTTTTGTGGTTTGGTTTTGTGTCTGTATAGGTGCATTTGTGGAGAGTTTGAATGTTTTATGATAATCCTACAATTAAGGATTTAGGGTTATTATTGTATTTTGTAGTATATCTACATTTGTAGGGAAATTCAATTTATCAAGGGATGGAAAATCATTACGTGAGATGAAAGAAATCAGAAAAAAGAATAGAGCCAGCTAAAGCATACGACTAGACACATGTCTGGTTGGACAAGTTTCCCCATGTATATAATGCCTGGAGCTTTATTTACAGTGACATCTCTCCATAACTAGTGCTGTCAGAAATACATCTTCTTTGCATATTATAAAGATTCCATAGTTCTGTCAAATAAATGTCTGCCTCAAATACAAGGAAAACCATCCTCTCCATCTGTTGCAAAACATGTCATGTTTTGTCTTCAAAGTAATAAATCATTCACTTGTATTTTGGGTGAAATCTAATGTGTATATTAGCTTCTATATACAATGTTGATAATAATATAGTGCCAGAAGACAAATCTCCTTTAAGAATACCAAGGCCAGATTAGAGTTTTCTTCTATCCTTGTGACTGATGGGCAATACTCGCATTCACACGTTCAGCAGAAAATGTAGCAGACCAGTCTCTAAAAAGAGCTTTTGATAATGAATAGTTTATTTCCTTACATCTTGAGGCTGCTTTGAAAATCCAAGCTATTTTATGTCATATACATGAGCATCTTCTAAAATAGAAGCAGCATGCCTTCTTCCTCTTTCTTTCTTCATAATATATAATCTTACAAAACATGTATTAAATTTCATTATGTGACGCTTTGTTGATTCAAAGCGAAGTCGCAGTGAGATACCACATTTCATCATGTATATATCTTAGGGGGAGATAAGAGAATAAATTCCAATATTTCTGCCATTCTCAGTGTTTGTGTTCTGGCTGAATGTTCACAGAGAGCCTTGACTAGACTGGTTCTTTACATACCATTATATTTTGATTTCCATTCATCACAATTTGCAGACACTCCTTAGAGATAAAGTTGTTACAAGAAAGGATGGGATGCAAAATTCCTGTGTACCTGTTTAAAGAAGATGATTTTAAAATCAGCCCCTCATACCTCGTAATAATACATTCTTAGAATTGAGGGGACATTGAGAAGAAGTGTATGATATAGCATATTCCTGTTGGAGGGGAGGATTTTTAAAAAGTCATCGGGCAATCTCAAGCGATTGAATGCCTATAAATCTTCCTCTATGAGTTTAAGCATGCAATGCGAATAAGTGCATTGCAGCTTGAGGAAACTGTTATTTTAGAAGTGAAATATCCTAAAGATAGCCTCAATAGTATCTTTACTGGTCCATGAAATAATTTTATGATATTTTGGTATATTGAAGTGTGTTATGATAGAGCGCAGAACATTATTTCATGTTAAAGTGAAGATAGATAAATCTTCCAAGCTCTACTTATGTTATTTTCTCTCTTCTTCCTCCCAAGTTATATTTGTTCTGTCCTGTTTTCCACATCAGTAGGCAATTATTATTTATTTTCGTCAGCATCAACATTCCTATAGATTTTGGTGCTTGTTTCTTTAAAAGTATGAATTCCTGTATCCATTTTGGCAAGCTATTTTTACATGGGAAAAGGGGGGACTTGTATGTAGTTTTGGGTAGAAACATTTTATACTATATTGTAATTGGTTTTTTTTAATTGGTGAAAACTTCAATGCAGATGTTGGTGTTACAGCTTGTATGAGTGTGCAGATTCTTTGGTAACTTTGCATTGAATGTAATCTATCCAGATTCCTCATCACATCCTATTGTTGAAGTGACAAACATTCGCTCAGCAATATCCTTTTATGTACAGTAAACATTAGCAAAAGCTAAGCTCCTGGACTAAGAATGTTCCAGATATGAGGCATGAGGAGCCAAATGAAGCATAGAGAAGAGACAAAATAACAAGAGACTTAAGGCATCAACATGTGTTTATTTCACTATAGATAACAAAGGAGTTCAGCCACATTTCTACCAGGACTATAGATGTCCATTGTTTTGTTAACAGCATTGCGGCAGCACCAGGACACCTGGCAGCACCAGGACAAACACTGGCAGTTAAAGTGTCAGCATTTAGCACTTATTGTCCAGTGTTTGTGGTTCCACTTTTTAGCTTACACCAAAATCCTTTCTTCTGTAAAGGAGCTTAACTACTAAATGCAAACGTCAATGGAGAAGGGAATTGATACTGATGTGATTTGGTTTGAAGATACAGAGTTCTATATAGCCCAAGATAAAATGTTCTGCTTCTTTTTTTCTTTTTTAAGGAAAGCTCCTGGAAGAGTTTGTTTTTCTTTCTTAAAAATTGTTTGATCTCTTATAGCATTTAGATAATGTTTAAGATCAAATAGCCCCTTTTTTTGAACCAAAAATGAAGCTCTTACAACTTCAAAAGCAGCACTGAAGGTTGAGATGCCTTTTCGTATTTGAAGTGAAACCCAAAGGGTATCAGTGAGCTGCACTCTCAGTGTTTCCGTACTTTAGAAGTCTCTGTATATGGACACTAATAAAAATGTGGAGCTGTTCATATGTCAGCACATTGCAGTATAGTAAAGAAAATGTGTCTATAAAATCCCAGCATTGCCGCTACACTCACATCTTGATTGTAGAAATGGTTCATCGTGTTCTGTTGCTTATATTTGTTTTTCCTGAAAATGGTTTATGAAATTAAGAAAGAAATAAGAGATGCAAGATAAATGTCTACCTTTAAATTTTGATTCAGTAGGAGGAATGAGAACATTAAAGAGCCATCTAACTGAAATAGGGCTGCACACATAGAATCACCATTACTACTTGTAGAAGTTGAGTGTGGTTTTCAGATGGCCCCATCTGGAAAAAAAAAGTCATACTAGAGATCTCAAATGTATGGGGGAAGGCAAGGAAAATAATAAAAACCTATACATTTGGAGATGTTCAGTGTAGTGAGGGACCAACAAATGAGGGATGTGTTAGGGTTATTAGACTAAAACTATTGCAGATAAAGTGAATTGGACACTTTACCTGCTTTGAAATAATATGAGAACTGTAAGTCATCAGCAAAATAGCTGAAATAAAAGTAGTTCAAGGCTCAAACCACTGCACAATTACTTCCAGTCTTTATTAGTGGTAGTATATCTTTGAACATGATTTAGTGTGAAGTGTGGCGGGAGAAACAGTAGATGACTACTGAACCAGCTAGATCATTGGCCTGAATGGTATTGTTAGTAGCAAATGTAGCAGACTCATTAAGTCTATGGCATTCAATTACATCTTGATTCAAAAGGGGAGTTGTTGGGGAGCAGGAAGTTATAATTATTCAGCTAAATTTTCTGAGTGTGTTTGGAGGCTTTGAGGGACTCTGAGTCCCCAGGAGTTGCATGAGGCTCATCCCTACCCTGCCTTATTCTGTTTGCATGTATGTCAGGGCAGGTAGAGTCTGATTTGTGGACTCCATACAGACCCTAGGGCTATTTTGATACCTCCCCCAAAGCTCTCTCTGGTATGTGAAGGGCACTTGTATCACATTTTGAGCCCCCCCCCCAAAGATTGAACAAAATGTTTTTTTAAAAATTGGAATTTATCCCAAATGCCTTACTGTGGGTGTGGGGGAATTTACATAATATTAAGTCCAAAGAGAGGTCTTTTTTAAAATAGGAAGTGATTTCTACTTCCTTTCTGATATTAAAAATAGCTTTTCCTAGACCAAAATAGCTAGGGAAAGCACAAAAATATATTAAATACCCCACTTGCTCCCTAGAGGACATTAAGGCACAAATAAAAATAACCCTTTTGTGCATTCAGCAGAGGGTGCCACTCTCCAAATTATTTTGAGGAGCTAATGTGACCCCCTGCCCCTCTGCAATTGGTAGTCATGACTTACCCAAGCAATTAACAGATAATCAAGTTAGTAATTTATCCCCCCAAAATTGCTTCCTTTTTGAGATCAATATCAATACAATTGGTATATGTCTGTGTGTTGTCTTGTTTTGCAAATTCAAAATCCCAATCTCTGCCCCTTTTTGAGAAAATCTAAAAATCTAACTATAGAAACTAGTTCCAAGATTCTGCAGTTGCTGACATCCTGGACATGGCAGGATCATGGTGTTATGTTCTTCTGATTTTTTTAAATGAAATCTTATTTTATTAACCAAAACAATACATTTATATGAATAATATAACAATGCAATCTCATACATGTTTTTTACAAAGTAAATCCCATTGAGTTCAGACATAAGTAGAATTACAACCTATTTTACAACTATTTTAGCTGAGTTTAAAAAATAGTGTATGACTCAGAATTATTCATAGCAATTTACCTTGCATTTTCTTTTCACAAACATATACCAGTATTATTAACCATTTTATTCCATTTATTCCATGATTTGCAAAAATGATGGATCGTATAATCTTTTAATTCATTTAACCCATAAATTGAATCATAATGCCACTCAGATACTATAAGGTATGTGGCTTATAACATCATAACATTAGTAATATTTTGGAATGAAACTTCTATTAGATTTGAGGCAGATTTGGCCCTCACTATTTTATGAAGTTGTGTGGCATACATTAAAATTTCCATCTGCTAGCTAAGACATGGGGACAAATGAAAAAAACAGTAATTTCCTCATTGGATGATTATTATTTTCTAATACAGTAATCTGACATAATGGCAGACAATTTCCAACAAAGACATAAATGTGTTCAAATGGGAATAATTCTGCAATAAAGATCTTGTTTGCAGTGCCTATTTCTATAAACATATAATCATTTTGTCCCTAATACAATAGAAATCATTTAGACTATATCGAAGGTGGGCAATAATTCCATACTGCAGCTTTAGCCTCATATTCTAGTCTTTTCAGAGGACTTGCCAGGAAGAGGGGACTTGTTCTGATGTACAGAGTGTGCTGTTCAGTATGTCCCTTTCTGGCATGTCCCTGTTGTCCTTTAATCATTGCACAACAGCCGCAGTAGAGGGGCCACATGAGAATTAATGCTGTTTTTCTGAATCATTACCTCCTAATGAGATTGCTGCTTGCAAACCCATGAACTCTGCACAGAACACTGCTTCTTAGAGTAGCTGATTTCCAGTTCTGTTCATCCTTACTCCCACATCCACCTCGGCTTGGTTGGGAGGGCAGAGGGGAAAGAAAGAAAGGTTTTCTTTTCTTGGCACAGTGAGATTGTCAAGAATTCTACTGCTGCCTAGAATGTCATTGGAAAGTTTAGTTGTAGTTCCTTAACCTACACCAGCTGTATACACTTGAGATATATTTCAAATTGTGGAAATGGGCAAACAGAGAAAGGGAGGCTCCTGTTTATAAAAGGAACATAATTCTATTTGAAGAAAGTAATAATGAAAAGGGCTAAGGGGAAAATACCTTACTATTTTCCATATTATTCAGTTATTCGTATAAGACAAGAACATCTCTATCATCCCACTTTTTCAGAGGCTTTTAAGATGTCTCAATTTCCCTCTCCTCTTTCCACTACTCAAGGAACTCAGCAGGGAAAAGTGGAGAAGGGGTAGTAGACCTTCCTGGACACTGAGGCAAACACAAACTGCTTGTAGCCTCTCCTACTTTGTGTGTTCATTCTCAATACGTTTTGCCATCTTGACCACACACTGATGTTACTTGACCATATGTGCCCTGGTTTCATCTGTCAGAGGTTAATGGTATGGTTTCCTCCATCAGGCCACGGGGTCCTTCATAAATGCATTGTAGAGGGGTCTTGAACATGCAGCACCGATTTGAGAAAAGGAAAGGGATGATGAAATGACAGAAATCACCTTTCCTCCCTTTCCATTTGCAGAAGTTTCATCTTCATTATATCTCTTCTACAAATAGAATGACCCATTCCATGAACAGAAAAAGCCACCTTTCAATACTCATTGCTCAGCAACTGATACTGTGCTATCTCCACCAACTCATGGCTAAAATAGCAATCTATTGCTAAGGAATCTGAAAACAACACATGCACATTCACCATCAGATTCTTTTCAACTTTATTCACTTTTCCAATGCCTTTGCATGATATAACTTCTATAGCTTGTTAAAGCTCAGTACATTTGGCATCCAATTGTCTATTCATGTAGAAACCTTGAATTTAAAACATTTGCTGTGCATAATATTGGGTTAAATTATCTGACCCTGTAATTTCTATGCAGTAACACAAATCCCATAATGGAACTGAAATTTTCTCAAATTGCAGTTGTACCCTTCTGATATATTTGCAAATACTTTCTGCTTTGTTCCTGGAATAGACTAATACAACTACTGTTTTGTTGTAAAGGTGGGCTAGACTTTCCAATTACTGCCAATAGGAAAGGATACAATCTAACAGAGATCAGAGAAAGGTTCTTTAAGGCTACATGTGAAACTGATCCTTTGAGCACTCTTGTAATTTCTGGTACTGAAATGTCTGTTGCTCAGTGCATTGACTAAATGCGACGTGCACCTCACCAAGAACAGTCTTCGGCTGGTTTGAAACTCATCATTACTGAAAGAATTCATACTAAACTCATGATGTCATCTAAATGACTGGGTTGTTAAAATAATTGGCTATTACTTTCATTTTCAGTGTTGTCCCACAAAATATCATAATAAATGAATATTCCTTTTCCAAAATGCTTAGGATCAGAAGTGTTTGGGATTTAGGATTTCTGAAAAGCTGTATTTGCATATATATGCCAAATGAGATATCTTGAACATGGGACTAAACATGTCTAAACATCTATGTTTCATACACACAGCCTGAATATATTTTGTACATTTTAATAATTTGTGCATGAAACAAAATGAATGTACATGGAACCATAAGAGAGCAAAACTGTCAATATCACAGCCACCCATGTGGGTATTTTTGGATTTTGGGGTATTTTGGAAGGCCCTTTGGGGAGAGAGGGTGTAATAGAAGTATTATTATTATAAGTATGACACCGCAAACAAGATAGATATGCTGGATTTCGTTTCACAAAATCACAAGTCAAACACTTCCCAAGTGTCTAGGACTGTGTGATGTATTTTCGGATGATGCGCACAGATGCCAATAGGGTGGCGTTTTGCAGTTGGCAGGTCGTAATTTTGTCAATGTCTATTGTTTCCAAATGCTGGCTGAGATCTTTTGGCATGGCACCCAGTGTGCCCATCACCACCGGGACCACCTGTACTGGTTTCTGCCAGAGTCTTTAAGTTCAATCTTGAGGTCCTGATAGCAGCTGAGTTTTTCCTGTTGTTTTTCGTCAATGCGACTGTAGTAGTGCTTATGAGGGGAATTACAGAAAACAATAATGAAAAAGACATGCCTTCAAAAACATCAAAGTTTTGTCCTTCTGAGTTTCATCTTCTCATTTTTGATGTATACAATTTTAGTTAATTGAGAGTAAAATATCCCAGTTGAAGAAATAGCTTGTGATAATCATAATTTGAAACATGTTAAGTAGATGGATAGAAGGACATGATTCAATGTGATTTCTTTTATCTTTTCAGCTCCAGACCAGTTTGACTGAGCCAATGACATTACCCAAGTCAATTTCACTTCCTCGCAGTGCATACTGGCATCACATCACTCGGCAGAATAGCGCAGGAGAAATCTACAGTTTACAAGGTAAGATGCTTGATTGGCATGTCCATTAGTTTCCCTCAAGTTGAGCAAAACTCATGCAAATTACTTTCATCTGCACTGGTAGTTTTATCTCTATTTCAATTACTAAGTCTTGTCATCAGACACAGTGGGGATCACAAGCCGTGTTTCCTCCCCACCCACTTTTTAACTTCATGATCTTGAACAGTGACAATTATTACCAGAAATCTTGCATAAGTTGAGAAGTCAATTTGACAGTTCGGTTTTCCAACATGTATAATAGGTGGCTGGCTTCTCAATATCTAATGAGGAGAGGTTGAACACAATGTCCCAGAGGAAACCATTTGCTACTTGGAGAAAAATTGATTTTGTTTAAACTAGCATGATCCCCACAGAATTTGAGCCATTTCCCAGTGGCAAATAAATAGGCAATTATTGGTAGTGTCTTGTCAAGTACAGAAGAAAAGGTGAGGAGAATGTTCTATATGAAGGAGGCATATCTCTGGTGACGGCCTAATATTAGTTAGAGGTCATGCGTTTGGAAAGGGCATTTTAGCTGCTCTATCCTGGTGGGACCAGGGATGTGGAAGAGAAGTTCTAGTGAAGAACTTTGCAGTGGCCATCATCTTCTCTGTGGGTGTTCTCCTTAATCATCCTCTTTCAGCTGAGGAAACCTTTTAATGGGCCAATGAGACTTATAGGGACTGTAGGGTTCTGTGGTTCATTTTATTTTATCCCAGTGTGTAAAGCAAATGCTGAAGCTAGTGAGCAAGTCAGGAAAAGACTGATAAATTGGGCAATCTGCAACTCATTTCACTTGTATCCTCACTTGAGTGAACAAGGTTCACAAGATTTACAATATGAAGACTTTATGAATATTTCACAAATAGCATCTTTCAGACAATGCAGCATCCCTTTTCTCTTTAGGTACAGAACTTTTGTAAAAAAAAAAAAGAAAGAAAAGAGTACACTATTGGTATACTAGAGGCTCATTTGAGAAGATACTGGAAATCCTATTTATGTTACATATACTTACCCATGTATAACTCAATTTCAAGTCAAGAGCAGGCTTTGGGGCCAACATTATGGATTTTGATATGACCTGTGGATAAGTCGAAGGATATTCCACGTCGAGGGGAAGGCAGAAGTGCCACCTTAGGGGACTTGTATCCATATCCAGTGCCACCATTTTCTCACGGAGCCATTCAAATGGCCAGGAGCAAAGAAAGTAGAGGGGAGTGTCGCCTCTTTTAGGTTCTTTTGGAATGAACTAAGCTCTTATCTTTTGCCACTCGAACAGAGAAGTGGATGCTTCCTTTTCTTCATGAGAGTAAAGCTATAATACTTGTATAGGATAAATTCACCCATGTTTTTGCATTAATACTAAAAATTCTAGACTTATACATGAGTATATAAAGTGACCAGTGATGATGATGACCATGATCATGATTAAGGTCAAGAAGCCTGGAATAAGAAGCCTTCTCTCCCAAAAAACTAAAACTTAAAAGAGTTTCCCTTTAAATTAACCCAGCAGGTGGGTGGGCATCTCCTGAAAATATTTCAAATATACATTTCAAGTGCTGAAGTATGTGGCTCTGTATCTTGAATTCAACTGATAACATAACACACTGACAAGTTTTGTTTTTTTCTTTAAAGCAGATCTGTAAAGTAAACACAATGTGTTATCATCAAGGCAAAATACATTTTTCCCTCCCCTCACCATTTTTAAAATCATAAATGCTGGAGAAAAATATGATGCTCTCATTCCTAGATTTGGAAATTGGCCAATTCTGACAGCTGTCTTAAAACACACTTAACTCCAATTGAATCCAGAGGCTCTTATGTCTGAGTAGGCATACACAGGATTACCCTGTTAAAAGAAATGTCTTTTAAAATGTTTATACAAGAGTAAGGTTCAAGCCAATGATGAAAGGGTTTTAGATCTTTTGGCACAAGATAGCAAATAAATATTTTATGGTGACATAAAAACAGTAGCAGGTCCAGCACACCACTTATACTTGCCAAGACTAGACATTTTATTATCCATTACATCAGTCATGCAATGGACTTTTCCCTGTTCATGAAAATATTGAAATGCAGCCTTGAAGTTTACCTAAGCTCAACACAGAGGTTCCCTGGAATGGTATTTTAATTGATGCATAGGTTAACCTTCCTGTTTTATGATGAAAATCTGCAGGTTATAAGCTTTCCTGAAAATATGTAGTGCATCATAGAGCTGCACAGTGAGATTCCTTTTGAATAATAAGGAACTAGCATCAGTGATATCTTCTCCAGTGGTTGAAGCAATACGCAGAACTCATATATCTCCATAGCTAGGTAACTGCTCTCTCCGCTTGTCAGATTCTTTCCAAGTTTACTCATTGTGCTTAAAATCTGGTATTGCCTTGCTGACTTTTTCTGGCATTGTAACCGTCTGTAATGCTGAAAATGAGAGAAAGGGTCCATTGTAGTCTGACCTAGGTGGCCTTATATTCTTAAATGACTGATTCCCCAAATGTGAAATCTGGTTTGATGGGATATATAGTGTGAGTGAGGTACAAACTGTTATTGCATGTATTGGTTATTGTCTTAATAGGCAGAATTCAGTCAAAAAAACCCTATTACTAAAATGCGTAAAAATTGTATAAACACACTAGACTTTCTGTGAGGATATTAGTTTAATAATGTAGTACAGTTGCATTGTTCTCACAAGCAAAACTATGACTGCCTTCTAATTTATCTTTTTAAAATCCTCCTTCATTCTCTAACAAAAACACGAGGCGGGAAAGAGTACTAAAAAGCTTAGTAATGGACTGTCGTTTTCCTTATTACCCTGCTGAATCACTAGGAAAGTGCATGTGTGGTGAAATGAGTTTGAATGATTTGGTTTTACTGGAAACAAAATGTGCCAATTAATATGTATGTTCTATAGCAAAACGCTTCTACAGCAGGAGGATATAATTCTGTGCGTATGAATGAGCGCCGTAATTTCTCATCCACCTTTCTGGAACAGGAGGAAATGGAACAAAAATACAAAGTTTATGATCTGTTTTCACTGAACTTCAGCAGCTGATGAACAGCCTAATCCAAGGAAATAAAACTGGATTTGGTACAGTCACAGTCTAGAAATATCTTGTCTTTCTTCCCAGTCCTGTAAGATATTCTGTGCAGGGCAGCATTGGCCGTAAAAATTAAATGCTTCAGCCAAGGCTCTTCATGGCATTATCCTGCTTCACCAGAGGATTTAAGCACAATGCAGAGACATTAACAGACATTAGGTATATTTCTACCTGGTGTTATTGCATATTATCTTTTACATACATACACACACATCAGTAATGTGTATTTACACGTGGTCTTTAATCACAGTTACGGCTAATCATGACTATGATATTCAAAAATGTATTGCCCCCAAATGCTATTGGAATATTGTGCTATTGGTCCTCCTTGCTGTAAAGATGCTTTGGGTACATTCTTTATCTATTCAGGCAGGGTACATCTACACTGTAGAATTAATGCAGTTTGACACAATTTAAACTTCAGTGCTCTGGAATCACAGAAGTTGTAGTTTGCTAAAATATTAGCACTCTTTGGCAGAGAAGACTAAAGACCTTGAACAACTACAATTCCATAGTATTGAGCCATGCCAGCAAAAGTGGTGTCAAACGGCATTAATTTTACTATGTAGATACGCCCTCAGTCTCCTCCTGGCCCTGTTTATGTATACTGCATGTATAATTGCTTGATGTTATATATTCTTTACATGCTTGCATGTCAACTCTATGTTTGCATATTTCACAATTCTGAAATAAACAGACCAAACCAAGCATAATATTTCTGTTATCAATGTGCATACACCTGTTCATGTTATAAAACAAAAGGAAAATACACTTTATTTTTTAAGCTTTCAGTTGCAAAACATTGAAATGCTTGCCTGAGTCATTCTGCTGAATTTCCCCCCCCCCCTAAGCTAATCCTGTGGGCATTTCTTTTGTGCATCTATAGTTTTCTGCAAATTAAAGCATGTTAAAGCGAATTGCAGGGGCATTCATCATTTTGGCATCTACTATGCGTTCATATTCAGAGCTACAGTGCTAAATTTATTCTTGCATCTCTCAGTGGCACTGAAACAATTAAAATGATATAAACGATTGCAGTATGCCTGTATTTGGACATAATGGATAACCATGGATGATCATGACGAGAATGAGCACCACAGAACCTCTGGCTTTCAAGCTCCCTCCTTCTTTGCCTCTGTGACCACAAAGAGGATTTCTGAAATTTTTGTCAAATCCAACAAGATGTGATTAACTTTGCCAAACTTTTAAAACAAGCCAGCTTTAGACCAATAAATGTGAAGCTCCTTCTTCAACAAGCCATTATTAGGGTCAACCATTGTAAAGATCAGATTGGAATGTAGGAATTGTGGGCAAAAAACATGTGGCAGTAAATTATGTTTAATCAAATATGGATTCCGGTATTTCCATTCATACAGTCTTGCAGTCATATACTCTTTTTTTTCAACTGCATTCATTAACATGGAATATATGAAACTCTTCTCAATAATGGAGTCATCGTTCAATGGTTCTGCATATCTTTAGGAGCCATGTCACTAAAAAACAAAAGTTTAGAAAAGTTATTTTTTGAGGATTGAGATTCACTGAGCGATTTCCCTATCCCTATCCAATATAACCATTTTTTAAAAAAGTTTTGCTGTTTAATAAGCAGAAAGTATGCCTTCATCTTCTGCTTATGAATTTGCCAGAGGCATCTGGTTGATCAATATTTGAGATCAATACTTCATTCTGTGGGTATCAATTTTGTTTGGTTCTTGCTTGATTTGTAGAGATTTTCATAATATACGTCATAGAATATTTTACTGCTTTCAGTACTGGACTCCAGCTTTGGAAACAAGGGTTCCAAACTCTGCTCAACCATGGAATCTCGCTGGGTGATGTTGTATAAGTCACACTCTTTCAACCTCAAAGAAAGGCAATGGCAAATCCTGTGAACAGATCTTGCAAAGAAAACCCTATGATGTAGTCACCTTCAGGTCAACATAAATTGGAAATTACTTATTAAAATGTTTATATTGTGCCCTCTGGACAGCACCCACTAAAATCACCCTAAACATTAAAAATAATAATAAACCATTGTAAAGGCATATCAAAATGTTAAACCATTTACTGATCTAGATTAAAACAGTCATCCCAAAAACTTTAATTTTAAAAAATCAAGTTTAAAATCAAGTTTTCAATCAGTGCTGGAATAAAATCAGTGTCAGCAACAATTGGTCTTCTAAGGACAGGGTTGTCCCAAACTAGGTACCACAGCGGAGCAAGCCCTCTCCCTACCTGTATTCTAGGTCCTTCAAAGGAGTGCAATTCTATAAGAGGCCAGTTTCTGAAAGAGGGAAACATGAGTTCATCTTATTAGAATTTGGAATCAGTTTGTGGATTCTCATCCAGCTGCTCCTCAAAAAAGGAGCTGTTAGTTGGCATTCCCCAAGGGGCCATTCTATCTCCAATGCTTTTAAACATTTACATGAAACCACTTGGAGAGATTTTTCAGAAGCATAGGGCGGGGTGCTATCAGTGTGCTGATGACACCCAAATATATTTCTCTATGGCTTCAAAAACCTCCTCTGAATAAATGCCTAGAGGAGATAATAGACTGGATGAAGAAAAATAAATTGAAACTTAATGTAAATGTCAGCCCAAGTTGATGTGATGGTCAGGAGTACATACTATCATCTTTGGCTAACATGGTAGCTGCACCCCTTCCTAGAATCGGAGTATATCAAGGTTGGACTTTTGCAATGTGCTTTACATTGGGCTACCTCTGTACCAAGATCAGAAACTCCAATTAGTTTAAGACACAGTGGCCAGACTAGTTGCAGGAACATTTGGGAATGAATATATTACATGTAGTGGGTACATTATGGTTAGACTGTTTGTTGTTTCGTCAAGGTTCCTTCTAGATTTAAATACACTGTCACAACTAATGGTAAGGCATAGTAAGCTGGGAGATGGGAAATAAGTTGCATTTTGGGAGTAAAAAAACTTGGAATGGGGAGAGGGGTTGCAATAGAGCATTAGCAACTTGGAGTGAAATGGGTTGGCTCCTTGGTTACTAACTTCCTATCCATTCTCACAAATTAACAGCTGACAGCTGATCCTAGAGTAACTCATGGGAAAAGAAATCACAATCCAGTACCGCAGTTCTTTCACTATTGTAATTTGCTGTGGCCTTTTTTATTCCAAACCTGGGTGTCCAGCTCTTATCATTGACACAATGCTATTATGGCCTAAATCAGGGGTCCCCAAACTAAGGCCCGGGGGCCGGATGCGGCCCACCGAAGCCATTTATCCGGCCCCCACGGCACAAGGGGGTTGGGCTAAATGACCCAAGGGTTCTCTTCTTCTCTTACAACCATTATTATTATTATTATTATTATTATTATTATTATTATTATTATTATTAACATTAAGGCTGGGTGGCCATCTGTCAGGGATGCTTTGCTTGTGCTTTTGGTGCACAAAGGCAGAAGGAGTTGGACTAAATGGCCCAAGGGGTCTCTTCCAACCCTCTTATTATTATTATTATTATTATTATTATTATTATTAACATTGAGGCTGGGTGGCCATCTGTCAGTGGTGCTTTGCTTGTGCTGTCGGTGCACAAAGGCAGAAGGGGATTGGACTCAGTGGCCCAAAGGGTCTCTTCCAACCCTCTTTTTATTATTATTGCTGTTATTATTATTATTAATTATTATTATTATTGCTCGGTGGCCAACTATAGTCTGGCCATCCAGTGGTCTGAAGGATTGTGAACTGGCCCTCTATTTAAAAAGTTTGAGGACCCCTGGCCTAAATCATTCATAACAACACCACTGTTTGCTCTTACTATACACAAATGTCGTGTCAGAAGGTACTGGGTTTGATTTAGTTACATTTCCAAGTTTATTATCAACAAATGTTATCTGCTGTAGGACTTTACAGAGATGTCCAGAAAGAAAATGTATAATGTTTGACCATGTTCAACTGCCTTTCCATGTTGTAAAGCTTGTCAGTCCTGGAACTGTTTGTTTCTCAATCCATAAGCAAAGATTGTCCTGACTGTTTGCTTGTAATGTATTGTTCAGATCCAGTTCAATGCAGTTCAAGAAGAGAGTATTCAGCTATGTATGGATGTCATTAATTTTTCTTTAGGTTGCTGATTTGCACCTGGGGCAGGTTCCAGCCATGCTTTTGAAGGCCAAGGTGACCTCTGGAACAGAAATGGCTTGACCAGCTACAGCTGGTGTGCCAGCTGCTGCAGTCTCCTCTGGACACATGCTCTGTTAACATCCTTGTCCAGATACCTGCAGTGTATTATACATAAGGCTGTTTCTGAAAATGGTTTGAAAGCTTAATTAAATGCAAAATATAGCAGCCAAGGTTTTGACTGGAATTGCTCACAAAAATTGTATTTCATCTGCCTTGAGCTTAACTGGCTGCCTGTTCATTTCTAACCACAGTTCCGCATAGTGGTATTTACCTTTAAAGCTCAAAATGGCTTGATAATCAACAACTTGAAAGAGTAATTCTCCTCATACCAGGCTGCCCACATGTTGTGGTGAAACAAGCCTCAACTCTAAGGTTGTTGGTCAATGGTATCATTTTCTGGGTTCTGCTTTACCTCAGAGAAAAATCTGCTTCCACTTTAGCTCAGGTTTTCTTAGAAATAATCCCCAACCTGTCCCCTCAATAGATAAAACTGACACTTGTATCACTGCCTTTCGAGGGGGGGGGGGGGGGTCAGAAAAAAGCTTTCTTCTTCTTCTTCTTCTTCTTCTTCTTCTTCTTCTTCTTCATGCGTTCAGTTGTTTCAAACTCTTCGTGACTTCATGGACCAGTCCACGCCAGAGCTCCCTGTCGGCCGTCGCTGCCCCCAGTTACATCAAGGTCAAGTCACTTCAAGGATACCATCCATCCATCCCGCCCCTTGGTCAGCCTCTCTTCCTTTTTCCTTCCATTTTCCCCAGCATCATGACCTTTTGCAAGTTGTCCTGTCTTCTCGTGATGTGGCCAAAATACTTCATCTTTGCCTCCAGTGAGCAGCCGGGCATTTCCTGGAGGATGGACTGGTTGGATCTTCTTGCAGTCCAAGGCACTCTCAGGATTTTCCTCCAGCACCAAAGTTCAAAAGCATCTATCTTCCTTTGCTCAGCCTTCCTTATGGTCCAGCTCTCACATCCATACGTTACTACGGGGAATGACATCGCTTTGACTATGCAGACCTTCGTTGCCAGTGTGATGTCTCTGCTCTTCACTATTTTATCAAAGTTGGCCATTGCTCTCCTCCCAAGAAGTAAACGTCTTCTGATTTCCTGGCTGCAGTCTGCATCTTTCAGTGCATTTATTGGCATTTTCTTGGTTGAACGTTTTGTGAACAGCTTTGAAATGATTTATAAAAAGCAATTATATATACATTTTAAATGAGCAAAGCATAGAGACCAGTTCAATCTGCTCTTCCCATGCTTTGCTGCCCTGGATTAGTCAATTAGACCATTTCCAGTGTGATTTTAACTCCTTTTGTCATGTTTGTTCTTCCTATGCCTTGCTGCCCTGGATTAGTCCAGTGCTATTTTAACCTCTTATACCATGATCTGTCCTTTCTTACGCAGAAGGAGACGTGAGGCATTGTTCTTAAGGCAGACACCTTTTCTCTCCATGGGCTCCCCTGCTTTCCCTCCCAATGCCCTTACTCTTGAGGAGACCAGAGGCATCTTTCTTAAAGTAGACCCCCCCCCCTTTTCTTGACTCCTCTCTTCTCCTCCCAATTTAATTACTC
This sequence comes from Anolis carolinensis, assembly GCF_035594765.1. Classification (NCBI taxonomy): domain Eukaryota; kingdom Metazoa; phylum Chordata; class Lepidosauria; order Squamata; family Anolidae; genus Anolis; species Anolis carolinensis. The sequence goes on from NC_085844.1 coordinate 67,486,353, forward strand.
TCAGTTGTCGAAGTCCAACAAGCTTGAAAGCCAAGATAACTATGAAGGAGAAATGATAGAAAAAAACTGTGGTAATATCTTGAAATGTTCATATTTCTAATGATTAAATTTTTTTTTAATTAGCATGCCAGGCTCATGAAGCAGGATTTTGTAAGAGAAATGTCAACACTTGGTAGGAGACAGTCCATAAAATGCCAATTTCTCAACGTCACTGAACCGAAACAAATCGGGGGAATCTGACAAATCCCATCTTTTTCCCATTTCTTCCCACATCAGGTGCTCAGAAGATGATTTCTCCCCATCTCCTTTACCCCCTGTTTCTCTACACTTCTGCTACATTTCAGGGGTGAAATACAATGGATGACAACCAGAAGTAGTGAAGGGCTCTGTGGCACTTCGCCCCTGAAATGTCTTAGAAATGTGTGGAAACAGTGGAGAACTTGTGTCTGATGAGGTCCTCTGCGGCTGAGGAGGGATTTGTGTTGGGGTTTGTAAAAGACACCATGATGTAATGGGTTAACTGGAAGAATATGTGTAAGCAGCTGATTGGCTGAGCCTGTGAAGAGCTAGCAGTCTGGAAAAAATATGTGTCAGCAGCTGATTGGCTGAGCCTGTGAAGAGCTGGCAAATCTGATTGGCTATTTTCTCTGCCAAGCTGCTGAGGGAACCAGTTTGTGCAGGTTTCACCTGAGTGAGTGAAAAAAACAGCCAGGATAGAAGATGGCTGCTGAATCTCTAAATCCCAGTTATTTATAAGGTAATAAGGTATATTTAAGGACTATTTAAAAGGACTGTTTATTCCCTCTGTTCTCTGTGAGCAGTCAGAGAGACTATTGTATATATTACTGCTCTGTTTGATCTTTTGAAGTTAAGTAAAGTTCCTGTTACTTATTTCACAAATCTGAGTGGCACATTATTACACTGTAGGGTGACTTTGGTTCAGAAGCAGAAGTAAAAGATTCCATTTATTGCCATTTACAATACGCAACAATTTGAACCTTGGACTCCTGGAATTCTGCTCCGTTGTTCAAACCACTACATCACACTTACTGAAACAATTGCCCTAAGCAAGCCATAGTCAGAATTTCATTATTTGCTAATTCTGTTTGCAAAAGGGTTTTTAACAAATAATGTTGCTCAAAGGGTTAGCCATCCATGTAAAAGGTATTTCAATATGAAGCAGAATGCTGATTTTTCTTCTTCTATGGCTTGTAAAATTTACATTTAGTGAAAGGCTATATGATAAAGGAGCAGTAGGAAAAGATAAATTAGAGTAGGAATTAATCTCGTTGAGAGTGTCAGGAGCACTACTTGGAAACTGTCAGATGTTCTTGGCCCCTTTCTCAATATCATTGCCCAGCATGAAATTGTCCCAAGCCCATATTTGCTACAGCTGAAGATAATACCTATAGAGCTGGCACATGCTGCTGCATTAAAAGCCCATAATATAATATTCTGATTCTTAGGCAGCAGGGGACCTTTATCTCTCTGAAAGCCATTTTTGACATTGGGAGTTCTCAGTTTATAGATGCATCGGATCAAACTGAAATGAAAAGATTTATTCTGCAGTTCCGGGCAGGAGAAATGCCTCAGTCTCACTCCCACGTTTGCAGGCTCAACTGTTCCATTTTAAGAACTAGCATCTCCTCCCCTCCCCAAATCCACAACACCCACATGACAACTGTTGCGGCAACTATTTCTCTAAAACCAACATAGTTTAATCAAGTACTTTCTAAACTTCATCCAGAGGTAGCAAAAAAAAGCAAACAGAAGCAAAAAGCAATTCTCTCCACCTGGATTCCCAAAGCATTTCAATAGACTGTTACAATCTGGTTTTGGTCAGCATTGTTTTTTCCCTTTGGGCAGTTTCCCCACAGATTGGTCTGTTATTCTACAGTTTTCTGTGCCGCAATACATAACTACTGAAGAAAGAACAGCTTGCCATACTCTGAAATTATATATTGAACACTGTCTGGGAGATTTGTTTGAGAAGAGTGCAGGAGTGTGAGAGAGAACATTGCAGCTGTGTCAAAAATTAGATCACTGCTGAAACATTCATTATACAATTAGGTCAGTGGTTCATGTCACCGTTACCATCCTCCTGGCCTACAAATGTAGCCATTTGTTCCTTGCTGAGTAATGTAGAGCCTCAGTCATAATTATTATGAACATGTTTCTTGACCTGAATGCTCACAAAGAAAAAAAATTAGATCAGCTTCGAACCTCTAAGCTGCTAAGATATGAAATGTAAATGTCCTTGACAGGGCTTTGTTAAGCCATGAAACTTGCTCGGCATTTCAAAATAAAGAAGAATGGCAGGGGAGATAGTTTACTTAACCAAGCTTTGTAGAATACTAATGAATGTGTTTCCTAATGAAAGGGTGCCTGTTTTAAGAGGTTCATGTGAGCTATCATTTTTGTGGTGCATAAATTTGTTTCTTTTTTGTTCTAGAGAAGTATATCCCAAGTTAAATTATTAATTCAGAACTGTGAGTAAAACATTTCAATGATACCTTATTACCTATGTGACTTACTTCTAGATTAAGAAATACACCAAGTACATACTGCAAATGTAACAGCATTTGTGAAATAGGCTGTATCGGTTAGGGATACATAGGTAGAGGTAAACTTTTTCCTCTGACATTAAATCTAGCCGTGTTCAACTCTGGGGGTTGGTGCTCATCTCAATTTCTAAGCCAAAGATCCAGCGTTGTCCATAGATACCTCCAATGTCATATGGCCGGCATGACTGCATGGAGTGGCATTACCTTCCCGCTGGAACCGGTACCTATTGATCTGCTCACATTTGCATGTTTTCGAACTGCTAGGTTGACAGAAGTTGGAGCTAACAGCGGGAGCTCACTTCGCTCCCTGGATTCAAACCGCTGACTGTTCAGTCAGCAAGTTCAGCAGCTCAACGGTTTAATCTGCCGCACCAGCGGGGGCTCCCATAAGCATATGAGATACATAAGCACCCCAATATTTGTCCCAAAACATTTTTTGCAAGATGTCAGGTGGGGGAGTTGGTTTGTTCTGGGTTTTCTGTTTGCTAGTTAGTTTGATTTTGCTTTTTGTGAGATTTTCAGTTGAATATTTACAAAAGGTGCCAGGGCCTTCATTAAATCCTGTCCTCTGCCTCCAATTTTGATCCCTCCTTTGGTATCTGCTAAGGTTTGGTTCCAGAAACTGCCATGGATACCAAGATTCATCAAATCCCATTATATACAATGGCAGAGTAAAATGTCATCCCTCCTATAAAATAGCAAATATTCCTCTGTAGGCTTTTAAAAAACATGTTTGAGCCATGGATAATCCTTGCATATAGAATCCGTGTATAAGGAGAGCTGAACTTTCAGTCAAACTGGCTATGTTTGTTTTGAGTTGGTTTTTTTTCACTTTGATATAAAGCCACATACCTGATTCAGTGCATAATAGAAATGCTTCCCTGCTGATCTGTGTGTGCTAAGCCAATGAACTCCTACCACTGATATCAGCAGGGCATATCTGAAACAGAGTGAAACCTACATGAACCAAAGGGTTTATGCATGTTGAGAGCAGTTCATCATGCTGTTGGAAGTTGTCGTGTTTATAATTTTTTGCTTAGTTAGTTACTATGGATATCTTTTGAAGGTTTTTCTTTTCTTTTCTTTTGCTCTTTTAAAAAAATCCTTGGTCTTATTTCGTTTTATGTGCATCTTCTTCATTCTGAAAATACTAAAATTGAAATGAGATGGTATAACAACCCCTAAAGTGTGATAAGATTATAACCAGTCAGGATTTTTTCAGGCTTCAGTCATAAATGCAGACAAAATATGCTTGCGATGCTGACTTCACAATGGAAGTTGATTATAGCTCTCAAAAGGCTGAAGTAACGGGCTGCTTAGAAAAAGAAGGTGGTAGCATTTGATCCCCAAGTGATGGTCATGCTGGCAGTTTATGAGGAGCCTTGGAGAGATATAATCATTTTCCTCAGTTGGAGGCCAGTTATGAAGAGACAGTCTGAGTCACTCAAAAGGGTGCACACTACACTGGTTGAAGCAGTTTCGCTGGTTTTACATGAACCAGTAAGTGTACTTGAGACACATTATAGGGCCCTGTGGATTACATTTGCTGTTGTTACATATTTTGAATGCCAGCAACCTGTTAAATAATCCATAACAATAAAAGCAGATGTGTTTCTGTTCCTGAATGTTATATAGCCATTTTTATGCAGAAGGTGGTGTGGGGAGGGGGACAATCCCTATGGTTTGCCAAAAACTACAGTATGAGTAATTCTTTAGACAAATGCAGAATAAGCAAGAAACACTTTTCCCTTGCAGTGCTTTTACGAATGTGGGACTTTTTAGAAGTTTGATCACAAGGCCAGAAACTATGGGTTAAATCTGGGGTGAAACCCTCCAGATGTTGTGGATTGCATGTCCCGGCAACTCTAGACAGCAAAGCAGTGGTGGGAAAAGCTAGAGTAGTGGTTCTCAAACTGTGGGTCTCCAGGTGTTTTAGCCTACAACTCCCAGAAATCCCAGCCAGTTTACCAGCTGTTAGGATTTCTGGGAGTTGAAGGCTAAAACATCTGGGGACCCACAGGTTAAGAACCTCTGTGCTAGAGGTTCCACTATAACAACATCTAAAGGGTCTCATGATTCCCACTCCAGGCTAACTACAGTATGAACCCTACTTAAGATGGGCCCAATTAAATGAATGAGATTAAGTACTTATAAGTTTGGAAATAACCCTACTGAATTCAGTGAGATGTACATCTGATTGACCATGGCTTGCTCTCCATAATGCTTGACTATCATCTCAAAGTAGGATAATGGCTTTCACTTGAAACCCAGTTTTATAGTCGGATGATTCATGCTACAGGTTCATTTTGCAACTTCTCACTATCTCATAGATAAATGCAATTCCACCTAGACCTGAAAGAAGAGCATATTTTTATGGCCATCTGTTCTTGGAGATAACAGGAAAAACAAAGAAAACAAAAGCTTAAGAAATAAACCCCCCCAGAAAGCCCATTAATTTGGATACAAATTTTAGCTGGGAATACTCACTTTGACTTTGTTCTCGACATGTTTGTTGTAGGTTACAGGTTTTGCACAATCTTGACTTCAACTAATTTTCTGCCAGAAAAATGTGGTTTTAATGTCCCCTTCCTCAAAAAAGGTTAGCAGAGCAAAAGTGCCCCCTAGTGATACATGTTTCCATGTGCACATTGAAGCCTATGTTAGTTACCCTTGCATATTTTACCATGGTGTAAAGATAGGTGTAAGAGGACATCACTACTTCTTCTAGTCTGAATACTGTTTTGCATGTCCTGAAGAACTAAATTTTATTTAGGGGTTTTCTCCTTGGCATAAATGTGTGACTGACTGAACAAAGCAGATGTTTAATTTACTTCTTGTTAGAATAAATTGAAACATAAATGTGCTTGCTCTTACCTGCATTGACTGATATTTTTGGCATTTATTACAAATCTCTGAACCTTAGGTTTTCAGAAAGGTGCCTATGTTCAATTCTGCCATATCTTCCCCTTCTCGGTCCTAAATTCAATAATTTGATTGCTTTTAAAAATGTATCTGAACAAAAATTCAGTTATTAAAAGAACATAAACTGAATCACAAACAAAGAAGGTTAAGCCACAAAACTCAGAATTCTAAAAAAGCCACAAAAATATTAATAAAAATGGTACCTGTTCATCTGAAAGTTGGTATCTGAGATCTATTTGATACACTTCACAAAAGTGTCAAATTCCACAAAGGATCCAATAAGTACTTCTGTAGGTATAACAAACCTCAAAAATGCATAAAAATAACATATATACCTCTTGTTCCCCACATTTTTGAAAAGGTATATTATATATTTGTTGGTGAAAAAGTAGAGAGCCATGCATAATCTCACAGGAAGATTTCTTTAGACCAGTGGTTCCCAACCTTTTTTTGACCAGGGCCCAATTGAACAGGGACCACTTTCCAAAATTAGTACCAAAAAAGTTACAAATCAGTTTTTGGTCATCTTTAGATTTGGTTTGGTAATTTGGGTGCTGATTCAGAAAATTTCATTGGATAGACCACATCAGCTCTAGTTTCTGATAAAGAACATATGTCATCCAGTAGTCGCCATCTGTTCGCCCACAGGAAAACACATTTAATAATCGAAAGCTCATGTGGTCTATCCAATGCAATGGTCGGCTCTGCAAAAAGGAGCGGAAATAAAATTAATAAAATAAAATAAATAAATAAAGAGGAAAGAGGTTCGCGGACCAGATTTTTGTTCTTGCGGCCCACTTGCTGGGCCATGACCCACAGGTTGAGAACCACTGCTTTAGACATACATTAAGATTAAGATGCTTTATCAAACAATATAGGATGAGGGCAAGGTAGGACGTATATGCTAGTTGAATATATGCCATCCTTACTATATAGATCTTGAAAGTTCATGTACAATCAGTGATCTTGCTAATCATCGTTAATTATGAGGTATATCTGTTAAAGCATCAGATTTAGCTTCCAGGATCTCGCCCTGAGCTCTGTGACTGTCTACAGCAGCAATGGTATCATCATCATCATCATCATCTTGGCACTTTGAAGAGCCATCCAATATTTGATAGGCTTAAGCAACAGGATCTTAAACTAAAATAAGAAGGTTTGTAAATCACTGAATGTGGTCAATATACCACCCAAAGGGTTTGTCTAACCAGCCAAAAAACCTGAAGTGGCCCAGATGTCACTACTGGATGTCTATACAACAGCTAGGGACCTCTGGTAAACCGGCAGTATGACTGACTCTGATGCAAACTAGTCCTCTGTCCACACGTCAACGCCACCGTCCTTTTCAAAAAGCACTCAATAGCACAGGGGAAAGAAGATGGATTGGGGCCATGTTTTATCCACATTGAGCTGTGAGGCAGGTAATAAATAAATGATGATGATGATACCATTGCTGCTTTAGACAGTCACAGAGCTTAGGGCACGCTCCTGGCCATCACAAGTGCCCTGTACTGACATCAACAAAGGTGCTCACTCAACCAGAGAAGAGATGACCTCCTCCTTGTCTCTAGTTGTGCAGAGACCTCTGCTGATGTCAGCACAGGGTGCCCATGATGCCAAGAGCTCTGTCTGAGTTTTGCAGCTCTCCAGCAGTGGCGACAACAACAAGGAAAGTAAGGTGACAGTTCAGCTGAGCTGAATTGATTTTGGCCCTATGGACCATGTGGACTCCATCCAATTGCAGGTTGGTGTTTATATGCACATAGTATCTATCTAAACACCATTAAGGGCCTCCAGACCAACTCCCAAATAACTGGTCAGTGGAGATAAGCCCTAAGAAACCACCACCACCAGGGAGTTTCTCTGAGAGAGTTCATGAAGCAAGTGAAATTGGTTCCTCTCATTTTGACATTGCCCTACCATTTTCTGTTCCTTTGGGATTTTGCTTTGCCTAAGAAATAACTGTAATGGCCCTACTTTAAGGTTAATAATCTTTAATGATTGCTTATCCCTGCATAATATTACATTGCAGTCATGGCTTGTTGGCTATAAAATTTCCTCTCAGGATTTTATAATGAGGCATTCATGATAAGGTGGTGCTACTTGATGTGTAGAATATATAAGAGTTGCAGTGGAAAATGTATTCTTTATTATGGGGTTTTGGATTTGGGCTGGTGGATTTGCTTTCTGAAGCCTTTGAGAGAAAATGTAATAACGCCGTCCCAAAAAAGTGTAAAACAAATTAATCTGATCACAGTTCTTACAGTGTTATCATACTGGTACAGAATGAATTTTTGTGTTGTCCTTTGACAGACAGTTGGATCAAACTAACAACTGCCTTGTTATAGGCTTTTGCTATAATAAATCAGGGGTTTGCAATTTATGAGGGAGAGTCATAACTGTAAGAACGTCTCTGTATCAGATAATTTACTTTAACTATTAATTTCTTCTAATTAGAATTGTGCTTTGTTTGGTTTTGTCAAGAACAAATCCTGCCAAGCCTTTTTGAAATCAGGTCACTAGTAGGTGGGGAGGTGGGTGTCATTTATCTTGATGTTAGAATATCATTTCATACGGTCACCCATTACTTTTTGCTTAGCAAACTGACTAAATATGGAATAGGTGGAAACACCATCAAATGGATCCATTATCGGTTGCAAAACCATGCTCAGTGGTTGTGCTTCAAAGCGGAAGGAATCTCAAGTGAAATGCTGCAGGCTTCTGTCCAGAAACCTACATTCTTCAATATTTGTATTGGTAATTTCGATGATGGGGTGAAAGGAATCCTTCTTAGATTTGAAGATTATACAAAACTGGATGGGAATCAAATTCCAATGTATTTCAATAAACTAGAAAACTGGGCTAAAACTAATAAAATAAAATTCAAGAGATAAATACAGAATTCTACACTTAGGCCATAAAAACCAAACACTCAGGTATAGGATAGACTATGCATTACATCTTTTCAGGCACAGTACAAGATTGAAAAAGGAAAGCAATGGAAATAATCTGCAATGTGGAGGCAGGGAAAGACTGAACCAGACTGTCAAATATACAAGATTAATACTTCATTTACTTTTGTGTAAAAGACTCCTCAGCTAATAAGTGGACTACTATATATGGCTTGTTTTATACAGAGTAATACCTTTCCCAACCCTTAGACCTGATGTGTTTGTGCAGGACTGTGTCCCTCTTCTTATGAGCTGGTCATTGACCGTAATAAAGTGAACTACTACTACAGAGTAATAGACCTGGAATCAGTATCAGCTTGTCATGGATCCAGGTCAGCGAAATGGTAAACCCACCTTGGATTTTAGTCCAGACTATACAAGAACTATCCATGCTACTACACGTTATTCAACCCTCGGATAATTGAAGCTCAGGCTGTCTTGGAGCAGCTTCACCATCCATGGAGCCATCAACCACCACTGATTGCATCCAGATTGAGGCATGGGTCACATTGTTTCCAATTTAAGTAAGGTTAAGTTGAGATCCAACCCAGAAAAAATTGGGGGCTCCATAAAGTATACTGAGGGACTCTGCGGTTCTATCCCCTTCCTCCCCTCCCAAGCTTTCCTTCCTCTTTCCTGCTCCTCCCCCTCCCCCTCCTTCCTCGTCCCCAAAAGCCTTTTTTCCTCACCTTGCTGAAATCCTTTCCCCTTCAGCTTCCTTGCTTCCAAAACCCATTTACCTCCAACTGCTCTGGGGTGCTTTGATTGTGCTTTTTCTGCATGGCAGAAGGGGGTTGGATTGCCCCTGGAGTTGTTGTTGTTGTTGTTGTTGTTGTTACTTCAAAGGCTGGGTGGCCATCTGTTGGGGGTGCTTTGATTGTGCTTTTCCTGCATGGCAGAAGGGGGTTGCACTGGATGGCCCCTGGGGTCTTCTACTGAAATACTGTTAAGTTTATGCTGTTCAAAATGTTTGCCCATGCCTGATATATCTCATAATATAGAAATATTTCTTGGGAAACGTTTGCTTCAAGAAAGCCTCAGTAGCTGAAAAACTTTGAGAACCCCTGATCTAACCTCATTTGCTCTTAATTTTGATTCTGCAGGGCAAACTAATCTAAAATATAGCATGGAACTGCAGAATCCCTATGATGTGGCTGTTACAGAAATATCTCCAGGCGAAGGAAAAAGAACCAGCTCCAGAGCAGTTGGCCTCACTGTTGAGTGGCTCATAATATTAGGACATTTCTCCTAATTTCCTGCAGTTTTCCACATTTTTTTCTAGTCCTGTTCTTTGAAGCACGGAAAAACAAGAACTGTATTCCCTATTCTACATTGCAGCCTTTCAGAAAGTTGAGGATAGCTTTCATGTCTCTCTTTAATCTTCTTTTATTTCCAGGCAAAACGTATCTAGGTCCTTCCAATTTTTCCTATTAGATTATGCCAATCATGTACCCTTTTGATCCAGTACCAGATGATTTTACCATAATTTTGGTCTATATGTGTTGGGTGGGGAGGAGAGAGACTGCTAGTACACGCCTCAGAATTTCACAAAGCAGTAGCAGAAAGAAAGGATGAGGAATCAATGGCATTAAATAAGTTCAAACTTTGTTACAGAAAATAGAAATCTGTTTGCTTCCATTTTCAGCTCAGTATGTGTCACAGAATGAAGAAAACAAAATGTCGTACCCATTATATCAGCCATGGACAGTGTAAAAGAAAGCTGGCTCCTTTGTAAACTGCTGGAGTCTCAATTATTGGATTAAGCAGAGCTTGCTTCAGTTGTCCCTTTTCTCTGCTGTCATGCTTCTCTGGGCTGGTGGCTCGAATATACTTAAAGGTGAGTCAAGTGTGACTCTAAATAAACAGGCATTGCTTTGCAAAGCGAGTTTCTGATTGCTAGCAAGCACATCTGCCTGTCTTGGAACATATTTTCCAAGCCTTCAGGTTACGTTTTGTAAATGTTACCACTCTTTGGCATCCCAAAGTAACTTAGCTGAATTGCACAGAACTGAATAATTGTAAGAGAGGATTTCCATTGTGATGGAACATGGATGGCTTTAAATGACTGTAAAATTGTGTGGATAACTACAAATTGCTATGTTACCCACACCATGAGATCAAATAGTAAACTGTAGCATTACACCTTATGGCAAATCCTGTGAACTGAATTTAAACAAAACAGCTGAAAGTGGACCCCACTGAAATCAAGGCCAATTGCTGCTATTGAAAATCATATGACTAACATTGCAATTTATGTGTCTTCAAAAGTAAACCCAGTGGATCGGGTCCCAGCTTAGCACTATTAGTAATCTTAACTAGAACAGTTCCCTTGAATCAGCAAGATTTAGAGAATTGTTGATTCAATGAGCCTTTTCTAACCTTGAGCCATAACCAATATTGGAATTCATTGCCCTTCTCAAAGTATGACTACGTTTGAAAGTAAAACATTTCATTGTATTTCTGGGTTAGTGTAGAATTGCAACCTTAGTTTGGATTGAGCCTATTGTTCCCAGTTTTGTGCCATCTATGAGAACTATGACAAAACAAGAATTATTTGCAGTGAACATAGCTATGGAAATAAAAGGTAAATATGATCACTTTTCATGAATATACATGTAGACAGTGGGACATGTTATTTTGCTTGTAACTTCAGCATCTAGGTTAGCTAAAACATGTGAAGCACAAGAGACTGATTTAATTTATCTCAATATACACATTATGTGTGCACGCACGCACACACATGTAATGGGACCTCTTTAAGAGAATCACACATAGGACTGAAGTGTAAATCTAATTATTTTCTTAAGTTGAAATCCTGTACCTAAAAGCCAGAAGGTAAGCTCCTTCAAGCTCAATATTCTTACTTCTTAGCGCATTTCCGCAAATACCTAAAATTGGCACTAAAACAGGTTAAAGTAACCCGCTTCAGCGCAGGTTTTAGTCCCCACCCCTTCCCGCAGCCTCAAGATTTCCCTTCAGGGGTGGTTAAATACTATCCCGATTTACCCTCTAAAACTTACTGAAAAGGTCCCTGGCTATCATGGAGTTTCTCCTCAAGATTTCCCTTCCGGAGTAGCTTCATACTATCCCAATTGAAATCGGGATAGCATGAAGCCACCCCGAAGCCCCCGATTTACCCCCTAAAACTTACTGAAAAGGTCCCTGGCCACCATGGAGCTTCTCCTCATGTCCTAGTAGTGCAAGAAAGTGATGTCTGAGGAGATGGGACGGGGGGGGGGGAATCCCTCCAGGAGCCCAAAGATGCAGAATGACTGTAGAGACTGACCCCTGGGAAACACATGACGTGTCCCGCTAGTCATTCCTCACAGGCCCTTCACCTCATTAGACCTGGATCTTTCATAAAGATCTGGATCTAATGAGGTGTTTAATTAATGCAGAATAAACCAAGGAAACTTCACTTTTACCAAAGGCATAGTTTGGATGCTTGTGGTAAAACCGAGATAGGTCCCATTTTTTGGGCCTGTCTGGATGAGCCCTTAGTAGATACTCAGGGTTGCACTTCAAGGCTGCAATCATATATCTAACACAATATCTACATTTAGACAAGTTTTTGAGTAAAAGATTTTAGGGCTACATTGTAAATATACTCAAGGAAATCAATAGTACTTCTCAAATTTAAAATGTTCTCTTGTTTATTGAGTATCATACTATCTTTGTAAGTAAATAAACATTTTGTAAATACATCCACGTGTTTCTGTAATGCAGTGTTGCCATTTGTTTCATGTGGACAATTCTATTAATATTTTAGACTGGAAGAGAGTAATCCGCTTTGACACTGAGGCCTGAACCTTGTTACTAGTATAGCCCCATGGAATTGGTGAAATGTACATAGATGTTTAGTTACCATTCAGCAGGTCTACTGTAATTAAAGCCACAAGTTGCATTCAAACCAATGGCTTTTTAAATGAAAATAACTTTGATTAATGAACTTTGACATCATTTCTAAATCTTAGAAATGAAAGTAACAATAACGTTCCAGTTGATACAAAATCATAAGTGCATAGGAAGGCAGCAAGCAAGAAAAAAGCAATGAAGGCTCAACAAGACAAATTGTGTATAATAAAATGTTAAATAGGTCATATTTTTTGCAATGTTTTCATATATGTTTCCACTTCTTTCAAATATGTTTGTTATATACTCTATAAACTAGGCTCTATGGACCAAACATCTTCAGAGTTTCCTGCTAAATGTGTCTTTTTAGGATCTCTTGAATAGGCAATAACAGCCGAGCAGAAGTATTGGTGTTGTTTTCTTGTCATCTCATAGAAAGGAGTTAGCCATTTTAAGATGTGACATGATAACCAGCCTTACCATTATGCAGAGTGAGGAAGCAGCTTCAGGCACCAAATTTTGTGTATAATGGAACCTCAACATAAGTTTAGATATGTGAGTTATTACTGTGATTTTAATAATGGACATTGGCCAAAGCCTTGTGGAATTTTCTGTTTCATATGCCCAAATAATATGGCTAGCACATTATGCACCTTGACTGGGGTCCGTGGAGACAAGATGAGATTTGATGTTCTTTCTGAGCAGTACAATCCATCTCCAATTTACGAACACGTTTCATCTGTTTTTAATAAATTGTTCTAGCTTCCAGATAATTTCTTGGCTGAATTCAAAGTACTGTTCTGACCTTTAAAGCCTTTTATAGTTGGGACTGGAATATTCCACGTAGACTTTTTCATCAAGTAAAAAGTATAAAAGTGCAATACTTATTAACTAATAAGCACATGTGTTATTTTAATAACATCTTACCAATCAACTATTCATTTGTACATAAGTGCAATTTAAAGACATTCTTTTTTTTTGTTCAAGTCCATGTTGTTTTTATCCATTTTAAACCTTTAACTTACATCTATATTAATATTTTTCCAAACATTAGAAATTCTTGATATATTATTCATCTTCCATTTTATATTTTGTCCTTGTGTTGTTTGGGCCTCTGCCCCATGTAAGCCGCCCCGAGTCCCCACGGGGAGATGGTGGCGGGGTATAAATAAAGTTTTTTTATTATTATTATTATTATTATTATTATTATTATTATTATTATTATTATTATTATTTGATCTTATCCATTGTATTAAAAGCTTCTTGAATTGAAATCCATAAAGGTATCTTAGGGTAGAACCTAGATTTGTATCAATTCCAAATTCTTAAGATGCTACATCTTATATATTATTTACACAAATCTGTTGTAAATTGTACACAGTGGACTCTGTAGAAAATGCTTCAGCTTTACTTCATGAAAAGGAAAATCAGCCTGTTTAGCAAGCCTTGCAAAGGTTGATTTGTTATCAATAAATGTTTGATTTTTATACTTCTTTATACTACATACCTGGGTCGCAAAAGGTTATGAGTGCAAAAGTTTAAGAAGATCTACCATAAATAACCAAAATGACTTTATTTCAGCCTATCATATATACCAGGCATGGACAAACTTCGGCCCTCCAGGGGTTTTGGATGTCAACTCCCACAATTCCTAACAGCCTACCGAGTGTTAGGAATTGTGAAAGTTGAAGTCCAAAACCCCTGGAGGGCCAAAGTTTGCCCATGCCTGGTATATACTCATGTGTAACTCAAAAATAGCTGAATAAAAATATGAACTTCTGAAAAATATCATAGATTCAAATAACAAAAAAACCCCTATTTCTTCTGTATCCCTTTCTTGGACATGTTCTACGCACCACTGATTATTGAATATTTTTAAACAGTTGATCCATGATATTCTCTTGCCACTGTTGTGAGAAAGGGAAAGAATGCATATCAGAAAGAAGCAGGTGGCAAGATTTAGAATTACCTTTGGGAATTGAAGGTTTTTTTCTCAAAATTAGGAGTATCTCTTATTTTATGAAATGGATTGTGAGGATTAAAAGACCTTCCAAATGTAAGTAATATTGTAAACTCGCCCTTGCCCCCCCCCCCCAAAAAAAAGTAAATACGAAGAAAAATTAGGGGAAAATACTATTTAATTAGCAATGTTCTTCCTTAGGACAAAAAACTGAAACTATATTATCTCATTATATTGTTTGAAAATTAGAGGCAGTCTTCGTGATATCTTCATATGTCCCATAAGAGCATGGATGACAATGCAAGAGTTTTGTAACAAAAATAAATAAATTGATAGTAAGCTTCATCTGCCCAGATTGTTAAAGGTGCTGACAGTTTGGATTCAGATTCTGCATTCCATTTTGCTCTCTGTAACAGTAAATTAAAAGGCTACTCTGGACATTTATAATTTGCCATTTTACTCTTTCAATCTGCTTGTCACAATAAACTTCCAAGAGGTCATCACTTGGGTCTTACCGAAATTGGCTTTTTGGCTGCCTAAGATTGCCAAGAATCATACTTGCCAACCACTTGCTTCTCCAAATGATTTATCTATCACATTCCAAGCTTAGCAGTAGTATCAAAATAAAGTCATTGGTATAAGGAAACCTAAGAATTTGGGGGCGGAGGAAGGGACAAGCTGACATCCTTTAGGGTCTCTAGATGTTAAATCACAGGGCACAGGGCCATGGGGCACATTGTATCTTTGCATACATTCACATGGACATTAATCAATCATAAGGTGTATGGTTTGTTATTTTGGCCCATCCAGCTGCTAAGGTGTACTGTAACCATTGGTTGATTCCAGGCATACTAGAGGATGGCGTGCACATTCCTAAGATTTGGTTTGGTTCAGACCCTGATTTGGTGATTCAGAAAACAGGCTGATAGGCCTCTGGTTGATTAAAATGTAAGTGTGTTGGACACTCAACTCTTTTCCAACCTCCAATTTGCCATTTTCCATGTATGGAAAAGCAAAAACAGAGCAACAATTTTTGCAGATCTGCTTTTTCTTTCTACAATGTGAAAAATGGTTCCCAAAACTTCAGGAAATTTGTCTGAATCCAATTTATGCGTGCCCCTCCAAAAAAAAAACCATGTAACAAAAGAATGAACAACTTATTTTTAAGTCTGTAGGAGTACACAACTGCAGTGTAAATTAATACAGTGGAGAAACTCAAGGGACCTAGGTTGATAGGATCCATAATCTAAAACACCTGGAAGTCATCTGATAGAAGAAAGCTGCCTTCGATCTTGTAAGAACATATTTTGATGTGCCTTATAGGAGCAGATACATTTGGGGTTCAGATTTCTTTACTGGTCTCTACTCAGTTTCTTGACCAAGTTGCTTAATTCTGAGATTTAGTAGTTTGTCTTTTTGTGAAGTTTCTGCCTGAAAATAATTTGGTAGAGAGGAATAGCCCAGTGCTTGTTCTGCAGGATTTTTCACACTCTCAGGCCCCTTCCACAGAGCTGTATAAAATCCACATTGAACTGGATTATATAGCATTGTGGACTTAAATAATTCCATTCAAAGCAGATATTGTGGATTAATTGCCTTGATATTCTGGGTTATATGGCTGTGTGGAAGGGCCTTCAGACAGTGGCCTATTCCATCCTGATATCAGCTTAACTTGATACACCAGCAGATTAACCCAGAGTCTTGCATCATGAAGTATATCATTTACTACTTTTCTTTATCTGGAAAAAAAATGGAATTGGCATTATCCTAGTATGTAACATTGACCCAACAAAAACAAAGTCAACTTTTTAAACAAAATCTATTGCTAGAAAAAGTGTTTTAAAAAACCTAAATAGTAAAAAAATTAAAAGGCAGGGTATAGTATGGTTTTCATAATGTAGAATCAATGCCCTAAGTAATCAAGGTGGTTTAGTTGTTGCTGGGCTGAGCAGAGTTGCAATAAATTCTAGATGTTGTTTCAGTAGAAATCATTTTATCATTGATGGCATTGTTATCCCACAGTTAGGCTGTTTCAGCTACCACCTGATGTATTCAGTTCAATGCACTACTTTGCTTTGTTCGCCGATTGATTTGGCATTAACCAAAAGTGAAATACGGTTATTATAGCTGAATTACCTTTAGACAGTCTTATTTTCCAAGAAGACAAACTGTAATATAAGTATTGTTCTCTTTGCCTTTGAGGCTTTGTTCTTTCTCTTCTTCATCATTAGACTGCATATGGTCTTTACATGATGTGGTTTCAGAAGACCCCATGGACACCAACATCTCTAGATTCTCACATCTCATTATATCCAATGATGTAGTCAAATGGTTTTCCTTGTATACAATTTTCAAATCAGAGTTTACTTTTTTAATCTTTTTGAGGTGAGGGAGATATTTTCAAGCTAGGGATGGGTTCTTTTCATATCAGGAGTGACATATGAAACAGCAAGTCACTTGGTGTGAGAGAATTTGCCGTCTGGAAGGATGTTTCCCAGGGGACGCCCGGATGTTTTGATGTTTTTATCATTCTTGTGGGATGCTTCGCATGGAGCTGGAGCTGATAGAGGGAGCTCATTTGCGCTCTCCCAGGGTTGGTTTCAAACTGGCAACCTTCAGGTCAGTAACCCAACCTTCAAGTCATCAGTCCTGCCAGCACAAGAGTTTAACCCACTGCACCACGGGAGGCTCCAAGGATGCAAAATCCCAGGATGCAGAATTTGTGTATTTTGAGATCCAATATCACTATTTGCATATTTTCTAAATTTTGGAATATATATATATATATATTCAGGTCAGCATCCAGTTAGTGACCTACACCTATCTAGGAACGACCTGGCTACGGTGATCCAGGCGACGGGTCATCTCGAGGCTCGACTACTGTAATGCCCTCTACATTGGCCTTCCTCTGTCAGTGATCCGGAAACTGAAGCTGGTGCAAAATGCAGCGGCTCGTCTTCTCGCCGGGGCGCCGGCAAGGTGGCGTATCACCCCAATTCTACAACAGCTGCACTGGCTACCGATTGAGTACCGGATTACTTTCAAGATACTGGTTCTAACCTTTAAGGCCTTACATGGTTTGGGGCCGGCGTACCTGAGGGCCCGCTTATCCCCCTACCAACCCCAGAGATTACTTCGGTCCGAAGACCAAAATTTGCTTGAAGTCCCTAACATACGGACTTATCATTTGTCTTCTACTAGGCAGAGAGCTTTCTCGATTGTAGCCCCTCATTTATGGAATGCCTTGCCAGTTGAAACTCAAACTATCCGAGACCTACTTGCCTTTCGGAAAGCCTGCAAAACCTTGCTCTTCTGACAAGCTTTCAATGGGTGAAAAACTTGGGGCTATGTCTGTTTTTATTGTTCCTTTTATGGTTGTTTTTATTGTTTTTATTGTTATTTTAAAGCTAAGTGTATTGTTCTAATCTATTTCTGTAAACCGCTCCGAGCTAAACTGGGAGTAGCGGTATACAAGTCTAATAAATAAATGAATAAATGTGTAAGTTGTATTATGCATGCAAAGTGAACTGTTAACTACAGTACAGTTGATCATGCATGCTGAAAATTGTGAAAGCATTGTATGTTGTGGTTGTACATAGCACAATGCCACCCAGTCAGTGACGTATATTGCACAATTTTGGTGTTTTTCATTGGGGTTGCATATTGGATTCCCATATACCCACCTTAGCTGAAATACTACTGGCATGTATACTATTTTTTCTGCCTTGGGTCATGATTAAGAGACTTCCTTAACTAACAATCAGCCAAGGCCCCTATCCAACCTCATCTTTATCCAGTGTTATTTCCAAGGGGTAATTGGTCTGAATTTCTATTGAACTGTGTCTTGGAGTTCTATCCAGCTCCCTAACTTCTTTCCACAGTTTCCCTTCTAGACTAGAAATAGACTCTTTATAGCTTAGTTGGAAATTTGTAGTCAGACCTCTGCTGCTTCAAAAGACCGCTACAAAAGTTGTTTTATTCCATGGCCCATTCTTAGGTCAGCATGTGCAATCTCAGCATTTTGGTTTTGTTGCTTTCTTCATTCTTCAACAGGTTGCCTTCCATAGACTTTCCTGTCTCTTGACACTAGACCTCTGTCTTGAAATGCACTTTTATTTTCTCTACAGAACAATCCTGGCAGATGAACAACCTCATCATATTCAAAGTTACACCACTTTTCTACAGAAAATTCTAAATCACCCAAAAAACGCACAGCCAACTCATTTGACAAGACATCATAAAAATATTTTCCCCAAAGATTCTCCTAGGGATTGGGGAGGTACACTTTTGCCATATTTTGGGAACCCTGAGCCTAAAATGGCCTAAGAACATGGGATGGCATTTGTGCAGGGTGGAGAATTCAGGCGTTTTGGTGATGCTGTGTCATACAGGGTCTTCTAGGGCACTGATGCTTAGACTGTGGGTCCTAACCCCAAATGGTGTCCCCTTAATTCAATGTTTGGGTTATAGAAAATTTGACAAGAGTGAAATATTTCTGAACGCCTCCCATTTTCACAAATCTGTCAACAACAGCATGCAGTGTTTATGATGGTCTTTGCCTAAAATTCATGAAAAGGAAAATCAGCCTGTTTAGCAGGCCTTGCGGATGCTGGTTTATTATTTTTGATTTTTATTCCTCCTGTATATACCTACGGTCATGTAAAATATTTTCAGGCCAAAGGGGGTCTTGACTGGAAAAATTTATGAAGCCCTGTTCTAGGAGGTCAGTCCCTACACTTTTTAACAGTTTAGCTTCTAAACCCTAATAGTTGTCTGTGCTCTGTTGGTATAATGAGCACTTAAAATATGCATCCAAAAGCTATTCTTACCTGCAGTGAAACCATTTAACTGTAATCCAATATCCAGAGATAAACCATCTTCTAGGGCCAAGTCTGAAGTAAAACAGACACTTCCCATGGCTGATTAATAACAGCTGAAAGGTTATTTTCTTTATCCCACCATTGCTGAAGAGAAACCACATCCTCTCCACACACAAACACACAAATCCTCTCCACAACATCTTGAGATGGCTTCCTTTTCATCCACTTAATGATTTATCCTATTGATTATTCATAGACACCTTTGAAAGACAAGATATGTTCTATTGAGCAGCATGGTAGACAGTTTTACATTTATGTAGGTCTAGACCCCCCCCCCCCCCGAACAGATCTCACAAAAGCTTGTGATAAAATTATTTGAAGGCACACAACAACATGAAGTATATGAACATTCATTTTGTACTTTAAGAGCTTAGAGAGAGAGAAACCTGGGCTCCAGGTATTTCGTGTTGTAATTTTTGTCTTTGAAAGAAAGATTGTTTTCCCTCCTTAATCCATTGGTTTTAAGGTAAAGGCTTAAAATCCTCTTACTTATTCTGAATTATCCTTCTGCCTTCTTTAAATACACATATACATTTGTGATCCAGCTTTAAATTCTACTGATTTCAGTAATACTATTCCCATTTCTGCAGTAATGCTTGAGGCAGAAATCTACAATCTATTTTTGAAGAACTCTATTAGTTTCAAAAGAACTGCTCCAAGGCCCAAAGACTGTAAGTTCAGCCAAAAACTTAGGGAATGAAAATATCGTGGGATGGAGAGCTTAGGGCACTTACCAAAATGGACTTTCCCCCTGGAGCCATAAACTCTCTTATCCTGCAAACTGCAACTGATAATTACTTTTATTCCAAGGGACATCAATAGCATCATTTGGGAAATCCATTATTTGCATCAACAACATTCTCTTACTGGTACAGTCAGTCCTACACATTCCCTGGGTTTAAAGATGATAGACTATCATGAAAGTGGACACCCATTATATATATATATATATATATATATATATATATATATATATATATATATAGTTTTTACCTTAGAGAGCACCTTTCTCTACAAATGTATAAGATGGAAGTTGTAGTTTTACAAGGTTTTAGCTGTCTCTGCCAAAGAGTGTTAATGCCTCACCAAACTACGAATTCCAGAATTCCATAGCATTAAGCCATAGTAATTAAAGTAGTGTTAAATTGCATTAATTCTACAGTGTAAGATGTGCCTTAGATAAGTGATCAGATATGCATTCATTGGTCTGAGGAAGAGAAAGCTGCAGCCGGAACTTTCTGGTCCTTACTTAACTTTGCAGTAAGCTATCTTTAAAATGATTTGTACTGTATTTCCGTAATGCTTCTCTTTATTTCTTTAAAAGTTAAAGAGGTATATAGGACTAGATTATATTTATATGATCACAGAAATGTTTGTTAATATTACTCATAGCCTGAAATTTAATAATCATAACACAAGTGACAAAAAAGTGGGTAGAAGAGAGAGAAAGATGGAGAATAATTTAGAGTAGCTGGTAAGATCATGCCTGGTTAATTACAGTGGCATAGCAGTTTGGAGGACAAGAAGAAAATGCAATATCAACTGTCAAGGGAATAAATCGAAAATCCATCACTGCTGATAAGCAACGCCTATGGCACATCAGCAGAACTCATTTTCATGGTTATAAAAGAAAATTGGTATGAAATCAACAATACATTGAGTCATATAATGTTTTCATGTTACTTTGCAAGAGATTGGGCTGGCACTAGAGGGGTGTAATTTGGCCAAAAGACATGCCATTTTGGGGTCCATTGTCGGCTAGCCTCTCATTCTGTTTACTGGGAAGTCACTCGAATCGGGAGGGGTGTTGACATTTTCATTCAGCAAAGATTTGACCCATTTGCTACAATGGGAAACATTAAAGGCTTAATCCTCAGTCATTTTAAGGCCTATCTGCATGAAACCTATCTAAGTTTTAGACCCCATTTACAACTGCAGGCCTGCCAAGTTTCTAAACAATTCACTATTATGCTGATTTTTTAAGAATTATTTTACATTTTAATCATAACATTTTTTCATAGGACAAACTGCAAGAGAGGGTTCTGGGAATTGCAGTTACTGGTTGTGTCCATTTTCAGCCAATCAGAGCATGGACACAACCAGGCTTTTTATTGTTGAGAAACAGAGAGAAAACTTCAATCCCCATCATCCTATGAGAGGAACTCAGAGACTTTTCAATGCCTTGCCCATGCAAGTGCTGCTGGGAAAGTGAGTTCCCAGCAGGGCCGTCTCTGGATTAGGAGCCTAGGAAACATTCCTAAAAGAAATGGACAGACACTACTGCTGCCGGGGAGGGAGAAGAGCTGCTACAGTTAATCCCGTCTTCTCCAGGAGCCCTGCGGCAGACTGCTGTCTCAAGTATTTTGCAGACTTAACTCCATCCAATAAAATCCAGCTCTCTTAATCCATTTTGCTGGGCTTTGCAGTTCCCTCCTCTCTGTTCTGTTTTCGGAGATTATATGAAACAGACTACTGAATATTGTAAATATTGGAAATCATTTTCATTCAGACTGATTCAGGCCCAATCCTACTGGGCACCTCGGTCTCTTTTTATCTGATTTCTTTATATCATTGGTCACTAAAACAGTAAACTATTTTCCTAGTATACTTTATACTTTGTCTTGTTTGTTTATGCCATCAAGTGAGATCCCTAGGCATTTCTTCAAATGGGTGAACATTTATATTCCTCCCAAAACATTCAAAAACTGTTTTCTTCTTTTGTGTGTTTTTTTCCTGTTTATTCTACCAGAGCCTCCCTTGTCACTGGTTTTACTTCATAGGCATTTGCTTTAACAAAAATAAAATGCTGTTTTCAATATTACCTATTTCTTGACTGATTGAACTATAATTTTTTCTTCGTGTACTCTGTGAATGCACACTAATGGAGAGGCTGCGCCTGCGCAGGTCCCAACGGAAACTCTTCCCAAGCTGAAGTTTAAATTTTGGCGGTAGCCACGCCCCTCCGTCCCCGGAGGGCATATAAGGCAGCCCTCGGCGTGTCCTCCTCAGTTCCTTTTTTTCCACCGCAAGGTTCACTTCGGATTCTCATGTCTACGACTCGCTTCAAGCGCTGCACTCAGTGTGCCGCTAAAATTCCTGACTCCGACGGCCACGCCAAGTGCCTCTACTGCCTTGGAGAAGCACATGTCGTCGGTACCTGCCGTTTCTGCCTGGCCCTAACGGCCCAGGCTCGCAAAAATAGAGCCGCGAGGCTTAGAGCGGCGCTCTACGAAAAATCGCTCGCTCCTGAACCCGCTCCGTCGACTTCGGGCACGAAGTCGCCGCTTAACCCGGAACCGATGTCGTCTTCAGCGGCTAAAGCCCCTTCGGTCTCGTCTAAGGCGTCCAGAGCCTCCAGGTCGTCCAAGGCCGCTAAACCACCGTGCACTCTCACCACGGCCACGGTGTCGACACGTTCTGGTCGGGTCGGTCCTTCCTCGACGTCGAGCTCGGTAGCTTCCGTTTCCTCGGCTCGATCCCAGCTCGGGGCTCCTCCATCGACCTCCGCGATGAAGATCGCCTTTAAAAGGGCTCATGAGGAAGCTCGTCGGACCCAATCCGACTCAGCAATGATCCCTCCCACACCGGGTAAATCCCTGAGGGTTCCAGCAAAACAACCGCTCGCTAAGAAGAGGGCAACCCAGCGCTCTTCCTCTTCTGCCTCCTCCAAGATGGATGCCCCTTCTTCGGCAACTTCTTCTAGAAGGTCTTCTCCGATCGCTCCCGCTCAGCGACCTCGCCAGCCTTCTCCTCACCAACTCTCGGACGGCGAGTTGCAGGACTCACCCCACCACTCCACTCAGACAGTGGTCAGGGTCCCATCTCCTCGACCTGCTGCTTCTCATCGTTCATCTCGTCAGCAGCTTTTTCCCCCGACCTCGACACCGGAACGGGGTAGACAAACCACTCGCCTGGCTCGAGCGGTCCAGGCTTCGGCCTCCAAACAAACTCGGCCGCAGATAGCTCCTGCTCTTGAGGCGGTGCCGCCACCAGAGACTGTGTTGTCATCTCCTCCCCAGTCCCCTCAAGGGGCTGGGGACGATGAGATAGAAATTGATCGCCCGGATTCTGCTCTCTCGGCCTCGGTGGTATCCTTAGGCCTCGATCTCTCTCCTCCCCATGATGCCTATGAGGTGGATCCTCCTTCGCCTACCGACAACATTCGGGCTTTCTCCGAGCAAATGATTAGAATGGCTGATGCCCTGGGTTTAGAAATTAAACAGACTTCCAAAGCAGTAACTGACCCGGTTTTCAAACGGGTCCAAGCCCAGGCCCCTCCAGCCACGCTGTTGCCGTTCTTACCCTATCTCCTCGATGTTATCCAATCTTCGTGGAAAACCCCCTCCTCGATCCCTCCTACCTCGAAGAGAATCGAGTCCTGGTATCGTACGGATGACGACACCTTAGAATGGCTTAAACACCACCCCGACCCGAATTCCATGGTCGTGAAGGCCTCTCAGTCCTCCGGTCGTGAATCCACTACCCCTGCAGACAGAGAGGGTAAAAGGTTCGACGCGGTCGGCAGAAAGCTCTACTCCGGAGCCCTTCTACTTTGTAGAATGGCGAACTATGGGGCCTGTATGGGGGCATACCAGCAGATCCTCTGGGAAAAAGCTCAGCCCTTCTTCGCGAAGTTGTCCGACGAAGACCGGTCGGTCATGTCCACCCTCCAACAAGAGGCCGATTCCTTAGCGCATCATCAAATCCAGATGGCTAAGCATACTGGCGACACGGCCGGCAAGATGATCGCCCACGCCATTGCCATTCGCCGCCACGCCTGGCTGAGATCTTCCGGCTTATCTTCTTCTTCGAGGCAGGTCATCGAGGACCTCCCCTTCGACGCCATGGGCCTCTTTAATGCTGGCACCGATGACAAGCTTAAAACCAACCATGACTTTAAAGTTCTGGCCACTAAATGCGGCGATCAACCCCAGGCTCACCGCACCAAGTGGTTTCCTCAACGCTTTCGACGCTTCCCGCCTCCTTCTTACCGCCAGCAATCTTTCAGACGTCCCTCGGTATCGAACAACCAAAATCGCCAGCAGCCCCGTCGGGCCGCACAACCTCAAAGACAACGCGGCCGGGTCACCCCCACCGCTGGTCAACCTATCCGGCGTTCCTGACACCATCTCTCCTTCCAGAGACTCTTTCTCCGGTACCGATGTCGTTCTCACTCCTCCGCACCCCTCTCCTCCACCAAATCAACCTCATGGTCTCTTTATAGACCGCCTGGCTCCCTTCTTTCACCGATGGAAATCTATTACTTCAGATGCCTGGGTTCTAAAAATTGTCCAAGAAGGCTATGCCTTAGAATTCGAGGAACTCCCTCCCACCGGTCAGGTCCTTCTCTCCAACCCCTCTCAAGAAATTCTCGCAGAGGTCGACACCCTCCTCGCCAAAGGGGCTATTCGGCCTTCTCCATCGGCACAGGACCCTCAAAGCTTCTTCTCCAGGTACTTTACGGTCCCGAAGAGGGGTGGGGGCCTCCGCCCAATTCTGGACTTACGCATGCTCAATGTCTTCATATGCCCAACCAAGTTCAGGATGGTCTCCATCGCCTCCATCCTCCCGATGCTTCACCGCGGAGACTACTTCGTGTCTATAGACCTCCGAGACGCCTATTTCCACGTGGCGATTCGAGAAAACCACAGGCGCTTCCTCTCTTTCAAGGTCCTCGACCAAACCTACCAGTTCACCGTTTTACCCTTTGGCCTCGTTACCGCCCCAAGGGTCTTTACCAAAGTCGTCGCTGTCGTGGCTGCCCACCTCCGGCTCCAGGGGATCACAGTTTTTCCCTATCTAGACGACTGGCTTCTGGTCGAATCCGACCCTGTCCTTCTCCGTCGTCACGTCGACTACACCCTCTCTCTTCTGGATTCTCTCGGTCTCCAGCTAAACCACGACAAATCTCACCTCAAC
Organism: Anolis carolinensis; assembly: GCF_035594765.1. Classification (NCBI taxonomy): domain Eukaryota; kingdom Metazoa; phylum Chordata; class Lepidosauria; order Squamata; family Anolidae; genus Anolis; species Anolis carolinensis. Next base: position 67,511,401 of record NC_085844.1, read on the forward strand.
CCGTCGAACAAAATCCGCTTCATCGGCGCCCTGTTCGACTCAATCGCTCAGACTGTCTCGCTCCCGCTCGACAGGTTTCTAGCTCTCCGTCAACAAATAATCTTCTGCGAGACCCACCGAAGGGTTCGGGCTCGATCCATCCAAATACTGCTGGGCCACATGGCCTCCACAGTCCTCACGACCCCGTTCGCCAGGCTCCGTCTCCGGTCCCTGCAGAGGTGGTTCATAGATGTTTTCAAGCCATTTCGCCACCCCAACTCGAGGTTTCTCTCGGTCCCGCCTCATGTTCGTCAGTCGCTCCTCTGGTGGAAGTCCCTCTCCAACGTCTGCAGGGGTCTTCCGTTCCACTCGGTTCCTCCCTCGATCACCATAACCACAGACTCATCCAATTTCGGCTGGGGAGCCCACATGAAGGGCCTCACTGTTCGAGGCCTCTGGTCTCCCTCCGAGAAGGCCAATCACATAAACTTTCTCGAACTCCTTGCTATCTTCAAGGCTCTGAAAGCCTTCTCCCGCCTGATCTCCCAAAGATCTGTCCTCGTACAGTCAGACAACACAGTAGCAGTATTCTACATCAACAAGCAGGGCGGCACGGGCTCAAGGAAGCTGATGCTTCTCTCCTCCCAGCTGTGGCATTGGTGCATAGCCCGCAACATCCAAATCTCGGCGATTCACCTTCCCGGGATCCAAAACAGCTTGGCAGACGCCCTCAGCAGAATGACGACTTCCTCCCACGAGTGGATGCTCGACCCCGAGACTCTTCTTTCTCTCTTTCTCAAATGGGGTTTCCCCACCCTAGACCTCTTCGCTTCTCCCCAGAACGCTCAGCTGCCTCGGTACGGGGCAAGACTTCTCCCGTCCTCCTCTCCAGGCTGCCTGGGAGACGCCTTCCTTCTGGACTGGTCGGCGGAACCGATCTATCTCTTTCCGCCCTTTCCTCTGATACCGAAGGTCCTCCAGAAGCTCCGGTCGGTACCGATGTCGGCGATCCTGATAGCGCCAGCCTGGCCTCGTCAACCGTGGTTCCCGGCTCTTCTTCGTCTTTCCAAGGCGACCTTCTTCACTCTGCCTCTTCTACCACACCTCTTATCCAGGGAGAACGGCCAGATTCTGCATCCGGATCTCCCCTCTCTACATCTCACTGCTTGGAGGATTCTCGCCTGACCTCCCTCCCGCAGAACTTACAAGAGGTCCTCCGCGCAGCTCACAAGCCGGCTACAACCAGGGCCTACACTTATAAAGTCTCTCGCTTTCGTTCCTTTCTTCGCTCCCGAGGAATCACTGCTTTCCCAACCTCGGTACCGATTGTGCTGGACTTCCTTATGTCTCTAGCAGAGCAAAAACTTTCTCTTGCCTCTATGAAATCTTACCTGGCTGCTCTATCCTGGTGCTTTCAACAACATGGTAGACCATCATTGTTCTCCGACCACCTCGTCAAGACCTTCTTGAAAGGATACAACAACATCTGCCCACCGGCCCAACCTCCTACCCCAGGATGGAACCTCGAGCTTGTCCTTTCCCAGCTCACTGCTTCTCCTTTCGAACCCTTGGCCTCGACCGACCTACGTCTCCTTTCCTGGAAAGTTGCCTTCTTGGTGGCCATAACCTCAGCGCGCAGACCCTCGGAGCTGGCGGCCCTTCGGGTTGATGAACCCTACCTCCGTTTTCATCACGACCGCGCCGTTCTCCGTCCGGACATCACCTTCCTCCCCAAGGTGGTCTCGGCCTTTCACCTTAACCAGGACATTGTCCTCCCCGCCTTCTTCCCGGACCCCTCGTCTTCCCTTGAGCGGAGACTGCACCTCCTTGATGTGCGTAGAGCACTTCTTTTCTACCGGGACCGTACTAAGGACATTCGAAAGACCCCAAAACTTTTTGTGGCCCATGCCCCAGATAAACTGGGCAATCCTATTTCTTCTCAAAGACTCTCACACTGGATTGCTCAGGCCATTGAACTGGCCTATGAACTAGCCAAACGGCCTCCCCCCCCGTCGGTTCGCCCGCGTTCGACAAGAGGTCTCTCCACGTCGACCGCCTTTCTAAGGGGCATTCCACTGGACTCTATTTGCAGAGCAGCAATCTGGTCCAACCCCCTTACATTTGTGTCTCACTATAGGGTAGACCAAAGGACTTTAAAGGACTCAGCCTTTGCTAGAGCAGTTTTATCCTCATGCTTGTCCTAAACCTTCTGCTCTTATGACTTCTCTATGGCTACCCCTTCTTCTCAGGTGCCTCTCTTCATTGTTTTTTCTCCCGTTCAGTACATGTTTGCACTGTTCTCTGACAATTTGTGCCTTATTGTTACTACCTTCTCCCTTGGAGAATGATGTTCCTGCCTACACATATGCTCTTACAAGGGTTATATCATGCCTTACCGGTCTGTTCTCGGTACTTGGTGTGTATTGATGCAATACCTTATTGGGTCCTCGGACCATGGTTTTTTCATGTTTTTTCATATTTTTCATGTCTAATAAACATATGTTTGGACAGTTTCTCGTTGTCAGGGTTTGCTTAGCCCGCCTCCGAGACTTAAGCTTGCTAGTCTCCATTAGTGTGCATTCACAGAGTACACGAAGAAAAAGGACAGGTTGCTTACCTGTAACCATGTTTCTTCGAGTGTACTCTGTGAATTCACACAAGCCCGCCCTTCCTTCCCCTCTGGCAAACCCTCTTCCTTTCTCGTTGCCTTAGCGGCGTAGGAACTGAGGAGGACACGCCGAGGGCTGCCTTATATGCCCTCCGGGGACGGAGGGGCGTGGCTACCGCCAAAATTTAAACTTCAGCTTGGGAAGAGTTTCCGTTGGGACCTGCGCAGGCGCAGCCTCTCCATTAGTGTGAATTCACAGAGTACACTCGAAGAAACATGGTTACAGGTAAGCAACCTGTCCATCCCATTTAGTCTACTTATCACTTCATTATTTATTTTATTTACCATATTTGTACCCCGCCCTTCTGAACCCCTAAGGGGACTCAGAGCGCCCTCATATATCGGCAACAATTCAATGCCTTAAAAACATACAGTTGGTAAAAACACATTAAAACAAATAAAAACAGTTACAAAAATTATTAAAATCACATCATCCAAAGTTGTAGTTCAGGGCCATTTCAAATTATCATTGCACAAATTCATTGTTCATTTATTGCACTGTAATTATTCTGCAAAAGCTTGGCTCCATAGCCATGTTTTAACTTTCTTCCTGAAGGCTAAAAGGGAAGGGGCTGATCAAATGTTACTGGGGAGAGAGTTCCATAGCTGAGGGGCCACCATTGGGAAGGCCCTGTGTCTCATCCCCACCAGCCACACCTAGGATGGAGGTGGGACTGAGAGCAGGGCCTCCCCAAAAGATCTTAATCTCCGCAGTGGTTGATAGAAGGAGATACATTTGGTAGGTAAGCTGGGCCAAAACTGTTTAAGGCTTTATAGGCTATAGCCTTTAAAGAATTATTGGATTTTACAGGATTATGTATTGTGTGCCGATGTATGTGTATTAGTTTTAATTTTTGTATGCCGCCTTGAGTCCCACCCATGGCAGAAAAGCGAGATAGAAATGAATAAATATAATAATAATAATAATGCCAGCACTTTGAATTGTGCTTGGTAGCAGACTGGCACAACAATACAGGGTTGGTAATGAAAATGAATCAGATATAAAAACTTTAGAGTAGCAATGTGTGCAATCAGGCTACAGTATAGCGGGCCAACACAGAATGAAAAGAAATGAAACTTTATTTATAGCCTGCCCTATCTCCCTGAAAGGACTCGGGGCAGCTTACAACAAAATAAACATAGTGGCAAACATTCAATGCCAATAGCAATATATAAACAAATCATAAACTCAGTAAAAATTATAAAACAACATAAATAAACAAGACATAACAATCCACATAGATACAAACATATTAGATCCTAATATCTCATTAAAATCTCTAAAATTTGAGTAAAATTGTTGGATGGAAAATGGTGAACAGCAGATTGTCAAGGAAGACGTTAGCAGCTAGGCGAGGGTGCATATAAATGTACTTAGTAACATGACAGTTTTTGGGGGAATTTTCCATGAAAACCCACTGGTTGGATTTGAGCAAGTCACACTGTCTCATGTTATGAAGAAAATTCTGTGATCAGTCACCATAAATCAGAGTTGATGGCACATAACAAGAACATGATAATATCCAATACCAAGCTGGTTCCCACAGTTGCCAATCATGTGTCTGTGTGAAGCTCACCAATAGGAGGTAAAAGCAATGCCCCCCCCTCCCACTCTTATCCTCTGGGATAGTACCTTTTTACATAAATGTCTGGGGATTTTAATTATTTAATTTAAAAAGCACGTAGACACAACGTGCAATCTCATATATGCAAATCATACTTTAATTATAAATCTTAGGGTCTCATTAACTAAACGTAAACCCACAAAACCAGAGTAGACAGGTTTCTGGACACTTTTAGTGGAAGTCAATAATGTTGTCAAGTTAGTATGAATTGAAGAGACCATTGGAACTGCTTTCTTTTTTGTAATCTGGTGAAACTATACTGACATTTCTTTTGAACTGACCACCCAAGAGAAATATGCCTCTCAGCAATCACTTGTCATAAAAACATGTTGAGATCTTTTACTGCACATCCTGCTGGTTTTTATGGGCACTAAATGATTGCAAGGAGAAAGTACTGTTCTCAGTTAGACTGTATTGTTTTCCTATCCTATGCAGCACGTATAAATGAAGTAAATGTTTTGTTAACCCACAATGTTGTGTTGTCTTGTGATTTCACTGGTGGGAAAGCCATTCATATCTCGGAAGCATCTCATATGTTTTAATTTGATTCATAATCTAGCAACTCCACATACGAAGAAATAGCATTCCCTCATTTAAAATGTGCATGTTCGTGTGTGTTTGGTACGTACTGCAAAGGGGTTACAAATGCATTTAATGGCAGCAGCAATAACAAATGCTTTTTCGGAAATAAGTTTTTTCCACTAGAAATTGAATGTGGCCACCAGACGTTTACCCCATAAAATACCATGTTTCTTCATAAAGCTGTATTCCTAAAATAAAATCTGATGTATCCCTGAGAAAAATAACTTTATGTCTGATCCGAATGTTTACCAATCATAGAAGTACACTTAGAAGAAAAAGAAAAATTGTTCCCAGATTTGTGCACCTTTCTGATTATTTTCAAAAATGTAGTAAGATCTAAGAAGGAAAACAACAGAAATACCCATCTAGCCTTCTTCAAACATCCGTTAATATTTTGCTTTCATTGCCCGGAAGCATCTGATTAATCCAAATCCCCATTGACTTTGTTCCTGCTATAATCTGCTTACTTGCTTCCTAGGTTTCTATAGTAAATATAGCTCATGGATTTAGATAATCAACTCTTCAGATAAAAATGACACTTTACCTGATGGTGCTTCAGTTGCTGCTTTGATAATTTACAGAAGAAAAAACTACTAGAAATAAACTAGCTTGGCTATCAAGCTGCCGAACTATCATTTCAAAAGAGGATGTCTTTCTGAGTCTTTGTTCCCAAATCTTTAAAGCTAGACACCTGGAACTTAATAGTAATTAATATTAAATTAATTTGAATGCATCTATATGTCTGAATTCTACAGTACTATATCACATCATTAGTACCAAGGTGGTTGGCCACGTGGTATTTCCCCCTTCCTTGACAGGATCAAGATGGTCACCAAATATTTGCAGATCCAACAGAGTTAATTCAACCTTTGGTGCTTCTGTGGTCTAAGCAGGAGAAACTGAATACTAATACCAGTACCATGGCACAGAAACTAGCAGTTGAAGCTAGAAGGTCAAAAGACATCCAGAGGTAAACTAGTCAGAGTTTTGTTTTGCTTTGTTTTGGGGAGAGATTAAACCTGATTGTGTTAACTCAGTCATATAGTGTAGAGAAAAGATATATGACTACAATGATTCCTTCTCTGTTTTCCTTGTACTCCTTCTAAAAGCACATCTGTGCAGTGGAACCTTGACTTAAGAGCATCCCAATTTAAGGGTGTTTTGAGTTAAGAGCTCAGCCTGGTTTCACTTTGACATACAAGCAGCATTTGAGTTAAGAGCTAGCTCCAGAGGAAACATTAGTGCTGGGGGGGGGGTTGCTAGCGTGGGAGTACAGGGCTTTAGAGCTTCAAGGGAGCAGCCTCCGTGCCTCATGCCTCCATGTCTCCATGCCTCGTGCTCTTGTTTGCTTTGTGAGATTACTGTTGGCTTTGCTCTTGTCCACTTTGAGGAACTTTGAGTTGGTTGATTTTGTGTGGTTGTTTTTACTGTTATGTTTGGCTTCATAGAGAGCAAGAGAGGAAGGGAGGCTAAAATGAGTACAGTATGAAGAATATGATGCTTCTGCCTCTTCATTTTGTGCTTCTACCATTTTAAAGTTTATCTTTCATATTTATTGTTCCATGTGAATATGCATTTATTCATTATTTGTTGTTTATAAAGTACATTTTTAAATTTTAAAACATGCAACAAAAAGGGGGGTTCGGGAGGTCGGAACAAATTAATAGCATTTCAGAAGGGAAATTCACTTTGAGATTAGAGTGATTTTAGTTAAGAGCCCAGTCATGGACCAAATTAAATTCAAGGTATTGCTGTAATGTAACTTGGAACCAGTTTGGTAAGAACCGGTTTCGCTGTGTGGGTGATTAGATGGACAAATCTGGAACCTCTGTGAGACCAGAAAGGTGCTTACAATAACCACAGAACCTGCCTCAAACCACTCTGTATATTTTTTCACTCATGTCCAGGAGAGATGTGCAACAGTGCTCCAGAGACATCAGAGGTGAAAAAATGGGAGAAAGTGATAGGTAGAAGCTGAGATAATAAATTGCCCCTCCCAGGGCTCAGTTAGCCCCTGCAATGCCCTTGGAGCATTTTTCAGCAGCCACCATCCTTGATTCTGTAATGCACTTCAGCAGGGATAGGTGTCTACAATATGTTCTGCATTTTGTGGAACTAAATTTGCCCTGAACTTGGGATACATTGGCATCTGCTACAACATGCTTTTGACTGAGCTCGGACTTTCCTGTGACTTTTTAAAATGCACTGTGTACCTTTAAATGTGCATTGTAGCATGCATTGGCAGTATGTGTTTTGTGGATGCCACAATTATGAGTTATCTTGAAGCCGCATTATAGTGTCAGTGTAGATGGGGGCCTAACCCTCCATTTGCCATCCAGTGTTCTATTGTAGTTCTTGTCGTTGTGTACCTTAAAGTTATTTATGATTTATGATGACCCTGAGGAGAGCCTATTATAAGGTTTTATTGGAAAGATTTCTACCAAGATGGGTTTCTAAACCACCACCACCACCACCACCCCCCAAGAGACTGCAGCTTGTCCAAGATCACCTATTGTATTTCCATGGCCAACTGGGACCATTGTCTCCAGAGTTCAAGTCCAACGTGCAAATTACTTCAGCATTCTGGCTTTCCATCCAGCACTACAGGATTAGAATTTCATTTTAGCTAAAGCAAAAATGCATAGCTCAATTGGACCTTGTTAACTCTGCACTCCTGTAGGTGGGTATCCAATCCTTCTCTACTTCATATTATTCATATTATGGCTTGGTGTTAGCCCGGGGGGGGGGGGGGTGGAGTTCTGTGCTGAAATGAGCTAACCTGGAAGATCATTAATACGTGTTTTCTCTTTGTGATTGGGACAAGTAGAAGAATTAAAGGTATCTTGTAAACTTTCACAGCCCATATAAAATATCTTCTTAAAATGTTCACCTAGGTAACTGAGAGATTCAAAGTATTTGTAAGCCATTATTTCTTCAGAGCGAGGTTCAATGGAAATAGAAAACATAGAAATTTGGGTCAGAGGACTTCTCTATTTAAAACACAGTATTAACTTCGTTAGGCATTTTGGTGCAACTTCCAGTTCATTACAGGCACACCAAGTGAAATGTCATGAATAAGGAGCATTTTAGCTGCCACTGAGCCTCTAACAGTGTATTCTTTCCTCTTCTGCTCATTACCCATCTGCCAGTTTATATTTAATGCAATTTAATGCAAAGGCTTCTTGAAAATAAAAGACCTCTAAACCATGACATTTCATCAGAATTTCAAAATCTAATAAAAATTGCAAAGGTATATGTTTGTTCTTTCTATGTGTGCAGAACAGTAGATTGCCCAATGATTACACTGTCAATGGAAATGCAGACTGTGATATCACTGCCTGATCCTATTATTGTTTTTCTCTTGTACTGTTCTTGCTTATAACAATTTCAATTGGTCGCCTTCACTAGATATGTTTGTACTGTGGAAGAGCACATTCAACAGCAATAGTTGAATATGACCTTCTCCAAGGTGGTTGGCCATGAGGTATCCCCCCAACCCCGCCTTGACAAGATCAAGATGGTCACCAAATGTTTGCAGATCCAACAGAGTTAATTCAACCTTTGGTGCTTCTGTGGTCTAAGCAGGAAAAACTGAATACTAATATTCTACTGGAATGACACATCATTGCGTTCTGCTAAAAAAATCCATCATAATTCAAACATACTGCCGGAGAGCTTTTTGGTTCAGCCCTCAACAGAAAGGGCGGTTGTATGGTTAAATTTAGTTATGAGATGTATTTTGAAGGGTTTCATTCTGAAACTGGGAACTTTCTAATATTGATTTTAAAAAAAACATAAGAACTTGCATAAGGGATAACCCTGTCTTCTTTGCAGGGCTGACCCTACCATAAATAAAAGTGAGGGTCCCTCTGCAACATTCTTCCCAGAAAGAATTCTACCTTCTCAAGAACTTTTCTTTTAATAACCAGATTTCCAGTAACACCTTATTTTTATGGCATAGCCTTCATTCCCCACCACCACCACCCCTGCCCAACACACACACAACTTGTACCTCTGATTTATCATGAAAATACAGTACATCATTTGTTATTACTATATTTTTCTGTTAGGGTAGGAAACAGGCACTTTGGGGATTTTTTTCCTCCTGGGACACAACAGAATACAGTAGAGTCTCACTTATCCAACACTCGCTTATCCAACGTTCTGGATTATCCAACGCATTTTTGTAGTCAATGTTTTCAATATATCGTGATATTTTGGTGCTAAATTCGTAAATACAGTAATTACTACATGGCATTACTGCATATTGATCTACTTTTTCTGTCAAATTTGTTGTATAACATGATGTTTTGGTGCTTAATTTGTAAAATCATAACCTAATTTGATGTTTAATAGGCTTTTCCTTAATCCCTCCTTATTATCCAACATATTCGCTTATCCAACATTCTGCCGGCCCGTTTATGTTGGATAAGTGAGACTCTACTGTAGCTGGTGTTTTTTTCACTTAGTTGTTGTTCCTGAGGCATAGATACATCTCCCAGCATTCACTGCCATTGTCAATGATATCAAGGACTCATATACAGCTGGAGCAGACTCACTGAATCATTGGGATTTATCCAAACTTTGAACAACCATTCTAATTGGGATTAAATGATAAATCTAGGACTCTGGAAATTTCAGCTGTATTACAACTGGAGAGTTACATGATTTGTATCCCTTCTGTTTGACTAATTTTCATTATATATGATGAGATATGATGATCCCATCTGCCTCTGTAAAAATAACAGAAAAACAAATCTAATAACAAAACATAATCGGAAGTTCAAGCTTCACAATTACTGTCACGTGCATATTTCTGACCCATCCATGAGGCATATCTCACTATACCGTATTCTTTTAAATGAAGATAATCTTTGGAATTTTAATTCATGCTTTATGGTATATTAAATCCAATGTATACTATAATAAGCTTGTGTCGTATGGTTTTTGGGGTGTTATTGCATTGAATTCTCGACTGATCTCATGCGAGCTCAAATACCCCAGGACTCGCCTTTCAGCTGTTATGACCAGCATTCATTAGCCATTTAGTAGCCAGTGGAGAGCAAGTTGTGGTGAAGATGCAAACAATGATATTATTTTCTGAGATCCTTCTGGGATCTTAGCAGATAATGTTATCATTCAACAGCCAAACACGTCTCTAGTGCCCCTTGCTTTCTATGGCAACTAAATGGTTGTGGGGTGCGACCTGTAGTTGCTGAAAGGTGAGTCCTGGAAGGATGAGAGAGGAGATGTAGCGTTGTTCCACTAACACAACGTTTATTCTGTGTATGCCTAGTTCATGACCTTGATCTTGATCTTTTTAACATCTGAAATGTGTGTAAATTTCAGTGCTTTGAATATAACCATATTCATAATGTTGATCTTTTTTTCCTCCCTCCTCTCCGCTCCTTCCTTCCAGGTCATAGCCTCAGCTCCACAAAGGTGACTCGTGCACAGACATTTCCCAGCTACACCTCAGAGCAGGATGAGGAGCATGAGCCACACCTGTCACTGTCTAGCAGCTATGGATTCAGCTACAGTTCAGGACTCATCCAATGACACACACCTTGTGTCAGACCAGAGAGACAGTCTAGTGTGGAAGCTGTCTGCAGGCCCTGGAACACTGCTTGGTTTTTTTCCTAGGTGTCCATGGATGACAATCTGTAGCGGAAAATGAGGACATAACGTCTCAAGCCTGGTGACAGTGAAGCTGAAAGCTTGGATCGCTGCTTCCCTGAGGCAGAATCTAAGTCTTTTATTTATTTAAACTTTATATTTGTTTTTGTCCATGTGTTTGGGTTGAATTTTGATTTTGTTTAAAAGGAGAAGAAATAATCCTCTTTGAAATCTTGATGGTGTGCAGTTCAGGTTTCTGCATGACTGCAAGACTACCTGCTCTGAAGAAGTTTACATTTGCAGTGTGAGGTTTTTGCTAGCCAGTCAACCCTGTTGTCAATGTTTGCTCATCCACCATGGCCACTTTTATGTCCTAAGCATCAGGATATCTGCTGGGTCATTTTTACCCAATGAACAAAAATGTCATACAAACACTTTAAAAGGAATGATGCAACCCACCCAACAATTATGCAGAATCCTGTCCCATTGTCCTCAATGGGATTTATGCATAAGTAACTTTAGGTCTGTAGCCTAAAGTTACAATTCTGAGAAGGAGCCAGGGACTCTGAATCAGATTCTTATAACTGCAACTAATACACAAAATTGATAACTAGATTCTATCCATGGAATGGCATCACGATGCTTAGTAGCCTTTCAGAAAATAGAATGTGTTGTGTATTAAGAGGCCATTACCTAGAATATTTTCCACACATAATTTTTATACCTAGATTCTGCTCTTACCTATGTATGTTCCTATCCTAATTATCCACAGCTTTCCACTGGGAACAGTGATTATAGATGTCAGGGGAAGACTGTCATAAAGCATTGACAGGTTCTTCCCACTGTAGATATTTAAATAGTGAAGTCTGAATTTACATTCAGTATTCTCTTAACTCTGTATACTGTGCAGGTGAGAACTGAAACCACATCACTGGAGGCCAGCTCCATGTCCCATAGTTTTATAGGGCAAGATGCTTGACTAGTATAAAGATAGATATAATTAAATTCAGTTCTTATTAATGAAATCTCGTAACTAACAACATGTATGTGCTCTCTTTTTTGTTTGGCATTTTTGTTGTTGTTATTCTCACTTCCTTCTCCTATTGTCTAGTGCATCTATTCCCTGGACCTTATGTACATCCATAGATGAGTCAGGACGAAATTTCACAGCTTCTTTGTATTGTTGCCATATTGACTTTTTTTTAATGGTCCCCTTACAGTGGACAACTGCATGCAACTGGGTTGTGTGATGCTAATTTCTAAGTTATATTAAATTTCTATTGACCTGCTATGCTCATTTCAATTATTTCTCAAAGAATAAAAATGAATCACACCAGTGAGTAAAAGAAGTAGAAAAGAGAAGATTCTAAGTATGCTCTAAGAAGCAGCATGTAATAATGAAGTGTTGTTGCCCAACACATTCCAAATCAGTACCTTCTACAGGGAATTCACACTATATCAAGATAATACCATATTTTTTTCAATTGTAAGATGCCATCAATTGTAAGATATGCTGTAGTTTTAGTACCACCAACAAAAAACACAGAATATGCTTGAAATTCTAAAATGCACCCCATTTTGAGAGATGTTTATATAGGGAAAAAAGTGTGTGTTAAAATTAAATACCGTATTATTTTCTCACAACTCCAATATTAACATCTCTGAGTTTAAATAGTCACCTAGTTCTGGCTATAACTTGCCCCATATCTAGCCTCTTTTCATAGCATTACATCTTAAAAGATTTTTTTTTGTAAAAAAACAAAACAAAACATGAACAGTATTTTGGATAATATCCCACAAAAACATATAGTTTTGTATAAAAACAAGATAATCATGAAACAAGCAATCTAAAGTGTTCCCAGGGGTATCTGTTTGGTTTTGGCCTCCTGTAAAGCAGGAAGAGTGTTCCAAATTTAGACTCTGACTGAAAAGACCACTAGGTTTTATTAACAAACTAGCTTGAGTACTGGCGGTGCCCAGGTTATTTGAAAAGGATCTTGTTTGTTTTGAAATGTTAGGTAATATTAGTTTGGTCATATGTTATGCTATGTCTTAGAAAACCATGCAGTCTTTCCTGTTGTTTTTATGAATGCTTCCATTAGAAAATGCATAAGGATGTAGGTGAACTACAATTCCCAAAATCTTGGGTCAATCCTCCCTAAACCAGGCCTGTATTCCTAGTTGGCCATGTTGAACTTGTGTTCCAAGTTTGGTCCATATCCGTCACCAGATGGGTTCAGTATTCTCTGAATACAGTTGAACTATAACTCCTGGATGTCAAGGTCAATCACCCCACAAACCCCGCCAGTATGCACAATTCCCCATGTTGGGTCTGTGTGTCAAGTCAGTTCCAGGTCCATTGTTAGTAGGGTTCAGAGTGCTCTTATTTACTTTATTTATTTACAGTATTTATATTCCGCCCTTCTCACCCCGAAGGGGACTCAGGGCGGATCACATTATAACACACATAGGGCAAACATTCAATGCCCATAAACACATCAAACAGAGACAGAGAGAGACACGCAGAGGCAAGTTAACCTTGTCCTGAGGGGATATTCGATTCTGGCCACAGGGGGGAGCAGCTGCTTCATCATCCACACTGACGGCACTTCCTCATACCAGGTCGTAAATTAGTTAATCTTGCCTCCCCACTTTTTATAAGTGGTACCTTATCTCCTACTTGATAGATGCAACTATCTTTCGGGTTGCTAGGTCAGCAACGAGCAGGGGCTATTTTTTATTTTTAATTGACGGGTGCTCACCCCGCCACGGGCTGGCCTCGAACTCATGACCTCATGGTCAGAGTGATTTAAGGCAGCTGCTCAACAGCTGCGCCACAGCCCGGCCTCTTAGATTGCATGTGAACTATACATCCCAATCCCTACAAGTCCTATAAATCAAGGTCAGCTCCCCCCAAATTTGGTTCTGGGGCTCTGTGTGCCAATGTAGTCCAGGCCCATTGTCGATGGTGGTCACAGTGCTGTGCCTTGATGCAGGGTGAACAACACCTTCCATCCTGGTGAGTCAGTCCCCCAATCCCCTATTCAGATGCTAATCAATTCATCTGTTTTCTGTATGCCATAAGAAAGGGTAGGAAAGGGTTAAGGGAGAAGCAGTGGGTGGGGTCATGCAAATTCTACACCAATGGAGAGAGAAAGGAACCCTGGGATGTGGCTCGCTGTAACCTGCAATGTCCTTGGAGAGAGTGACTTGGTGGCTCCTCAGCACTGGGAACTATAGCCTGCTTGTGGAGGTGGGAGGCTGTCTGTGTAAGTAGACACCTCTGCCACATACACACATACACATTTTTCACTTTTATTATGTGTATATATATAATGATAAATGTTTCTTACCTGTTTTTCAATCATATTCTTAGGTTAGCTTTAAAGTTAAAATATATATATAACTTAAAAGCAGCCCTTCAAAACATGCTGCATAGATCAATGACCCATAAATCACAGCTTAATTTTTCCCCATGAGGCACCAAAATGGCATCAGAATAAATATGTGGCAGATATGTTGAGGTCTTCCAAATTACAAATTCAGGGCATCCTCACAAAGAAAGTTGTCTCTCTTTGAATTGCAAAGAAACACAAGGATGGATTGTGCTGGTTTTCAATATCCCAATAGGCACATATGGAGCCAGGTAGTTTTTCAGGTATCCTGGTATAAAGCTTTAGCAGTCAAAGCCGAGAACTTCAAAGTTATAATGATGTATCTGGATTGCTATAGCTGGTCATTCTTAATGCAAAAGAGGAACAAGAAACAGAGCCTACTCAAGCCTGGCTTCATATCCAAAGCCAAGCAAGATAGTTGCTTACTCCAAGCATTTGGTCTTAACACCAAATAGAAATTGAAGCCAATGCTCCAAATAAGAAGCACCTGGCAATAGTTATAGCAACATCTGTAGTCTCAGAACTACACTGCCTACCTCTGATCTGGGTGAGATCTTTACTTAGCACCTTTTCATAATCCAGTTGCATGCAATTTTCCACTGTGACAATAAAGAAAAAAGAAAAAAAATGTCAACAGCTATTGGGGAAATGAGAATGCTCTGTGAATTGTGTTCTCAACTCTGAAAGTGCTTGAGCAATAGCTCATTACAAGGTAAGCACAGTAACTCTGAGCATGTGTAAAATGTGTACCCTTAGAAGACATGATGCCTGTCGTGGAATACTACTTTCAGAGACCTGAGCTGCCAGTTTTTTAAAAAAGAGTAATTCTGATAGGAAGACATCCAGTCGATTTGCACCCTTCATTTTAGAGATGTTATATAAAATCCATTGCAGAGTGTGAGATGTGTTATTAATTAGTAATGGCATAGACACAGTGGGAGGTGTAAGAGTGGATGTGCAAAAAGAAATCCTTTTGTCCTATGTACTTCAGCCTCCATAAAGGTCATTGTGATGAACATGTAGGAAACAAGCCCCATAAGCACCAGAAACTCTAGGGAGGAACATTTGCTGTGAGCAGACTGCCAAGCAGGAGAGTTTCCTGCCTTTCATTGTTTTATCAGGCCAGTGCAGGATGTGCTGAACAGAAAAGTGTGAAAAGTCTTCTCTCTCTCCATCAGCCTCGCAAAACCACATTTTATCTATTGTAGTTTGAAGCAGTGAAGAAAGGGTTTTCATACATGGTGTGGAGAAATGTCTGTTTTAATTAAACATTTACTGATACATAAAAGTGGGAGGTTTTGCTTCCCCCAAGCCTTTTCAGAAGTCTAAAAGGCTTCAGGTTGATAGACCTCAATGAGCAGCTGCTGAGTGTAGCTGGGGTGTGATATGATGGCACTAATGGTGTTGTCTCTTGTTTTCTTCCTATCTTACCCACTGCATTTCTACATCTTCAGTGGTGAAATAGTAAGCTATCTGAAGTTGTATCTGGTCCTGGTTGTTTTCAATGAGTAGGAATTTTTCTATGGGATCTGCAACAGTATGCGCTTTCCAATTCAAATATTAAATCACATCAACACTTGGTATGTGGTTCAAAACAATGCTTCAGCTGCTAGCCTAATATATGCATATTCTTAACAAGATTTTACACAAGGCAAAATTTAGTTTAGATTCCAAGTAATGTTTGAAGAGTGGATAATTCCTGTAGCATAGATGTACTGAATTTAAGTGCAAGAAACAGTATAAACACTAGAGATGTGCGCCAAAAAAAAAATTCCTTTGTTTCCTTCATGCTATCGTTTTATTTTGACCATTCCTCTACACCAGTGATTCCCAAAGTGGGCGCTACCACCCTCTGCTGGGTGCTGCAGCAATCCAGGGGGGTGGTGATGGCCATAGGTGCATTTGCCATATGCATTAATACATATATCTTTCTGTTTAATTGCTATTTTAAAAATTTAAAAAATAATTTCCAGGGGGCACTGAGTAATATTTTTTCTGGAAAGGGTCAGTAGGCCATATAAGTTTGGGAACCACTGCTCTACACAAAACAAATGGTGACATTTTCGTAGGAAACAAGAGGCGACATGAAAATAAAAGCTGTACGATCATCATGCTTGCTTTGTTTTCCTTTTGTTTGGGCCCCGTAACAATAAGCAGGTACTGACAAAGGGCTGCTTCCCCATTACAGCTGATGTGTATCCATGGTTTTTGATAATAACATTTATATTAATATTAAGAATAGCAGTTATTCTGGCACCCTAAGCTGAATCTGGGAGAGCATTGCCTGCCAATTACATTTGATGTGTATCCATGGGTCTTGATAATAATAATAATAATAACAACAACAACACTCTGGGGAAGATCCAAACATTTTAAAAGTTGGTGGGCTAAAAGGGGTGGAAATGCCGTCCATGTGTAGCGATTTTCAGCCCTCTAGCCCAAAAACCGAGTGGGGGGGAGGGTGAGCCTCGGAAGCCTTCCCATTGCAGCCAATGGTCTGAAAATTTTCAATTTTTTTGTAAGCCAGATGAAAAATTGTCATAGAGGCAGCCCAATTTCATTAGCAGGACACAAATACAAAAATGAGACAACACAAATGAAACTACACAAAACGAACAGCAATTCTGTATGAATGCACACCACTAATAAACACCCAGAGTCTGTGTTTTTGTGCAGCCAAGGAAAATTGGCCCCATTCCCATGCACTCATTCTTAAACATTACATCAATCTTTGTTTAGCATCCTTTATTTGTTTTTTAGAAGCCACCTCTGCCCTTAGACCCTAGACTTATTTTATGTTTTATACATAGACATGCCCAATCCATATATGTTGTGCTTCTATTTTTCAAGCAATCCAGGTTGATGTATATCCTCCTACTGCTTAGAAATTCAGTATCTGCAGGGAAGATATTCCTGACTAGAATCACATGCATGAATCACAAATACCACTAAACACCACTAAACTACCTCACTTCCAGTCCCAGCATATTATAGAGTTGCATTGAAAGAGCTAAAGAGCTATCCTCTCCAAGAATGTGCTAGGTCCTCCAAGATATCACTATGTAAGTTCTGGGGATAATTATACTCAGAGGACCTAGCATTTTTTTTAAAAAGAGGGCTCCTTGATTTCCCCAGTGACATCATATGCTTCTATGGATGTAATAAAGCAAAATGTTTCTTTTGATGTAAGAATGCCAAATTATTATTCCAACGTGTTTTGGACAGACAAAAAGTACAATAATATATATGTAAGAGATTTCTACATCTGCAAAGGTAACCTTCTACATGAGTCTATGCAACATTGCTGTATGATGACTCAGCAAACACATCCAGACCATCTATTTGATGGAGCTGTGGAGATGGCCTCTTCTATGGGAGGTATGGAAATGGTCTCAAACCAAGCTGAATAAAAAGCACAACATTTTACAGAAAGGTTGATGTTTGAAATGTGTAATGGTCAAGTTTTGTGATGCATTAATAGCTAGTGATTGCCTTGCCCACTCCCACGTACATATTTTCCTAATATAAAAGTTAGCATGAGAGACCTACTCCAGTAAAAGCCATCCACATTGCAGGCATGGCACACATCGAGGTATTGTTGTTGACCAAGGGTTTAAGACCTACCAGTCCACTCAATTGCCTGTACAGAACAGAGCCCATGTGATAAGATTGATGTTTTTAAAAGGGGGATATCTACATCCTTAAAGTACCGTGTAGTTTAGCTCTAATTTATTTCATTTTAACCATTGACAAGAAGCATAGATAGAGTTGTTTAGATAGTGAAGGGTAAGAGTGTTCTTAAACTTTCAGAATGTTCTTAAAGATGGAATCTAATCTATGTTAATTATCACAACAGTAGAGATGGTTATTTTCAGTTAACTAGTCCACAGTTAAAATGTGATTTTCTGATTGTGTAATTATATTAGTAGTGCATAGTTAGCAGATAGGACACAAAGTCTTTTCTTGACTGTCTTGTCTGATGATTGCTCTTAGGTTTATTTACAAAGTGAATTTCTTATCCACCCTTCAAAAGTATCTAAAACAGTGATTTCCAAACTTTGGTCCTTTGGCGGTTTTGGATTTCAGCTCCCAGAGTCTCTGACTATTGGCCAAAGTGCTGAGGTGGATGGAAGCTGAAGTGCAAAACACCTGGAGGACTAGAGTTGAGGACATACAGATCTAAAACATAAAATTCAGTATCAGTTGCCCAAATATTTGAAATTCCAACCAACCCTACCTGCTCCATATATCCCAAATCCAGCCTCTTGTTTTTCTGGTGGTTTTCTTAGAGAATACGGTGGAAAATGTAGTACCATATTTGTTGTCTCTTTTCACATCACAATTTGATTTTTTTTAAGTTATAGTCTTCTTGGTGTGGGTTACTTAGGTTTTTTTTCCTTAAGAGAATCTCACCTGTCAAATACAGCACATTAGAGAAAACCCAATTTTGAAACCATTGACAATTTGAGAGGAGGAATGTGATGCATATCTAATTCGGCAAGAAACTGTTGGTTCTGGAAAAAAAGGTTGCCCTGATGTTTGTCATGGACAGAAAGTAAATTAACTGTGTATGGGGCAAAGTGGATTTTGACTGTTTTAAAATGGCATTCAGCTGCTGTTCACTGATGCTTTTTTTTTTTTTACTGAATGGTACATTTACTGTTATTTCTTGTTCTATTAATGGAAAGAATTAAATACATTGCCCTTCTGCTCTGTGTGATGTGATGATCCAGTTTTCCCTGTGAACCAAAGCATCTATGAAATTTGAATTAAAACCGGATTAAACGAATGCTGAGATGTGCAGTGTGGTTTTATTTTCATTTCCCCAATGGATCAGAAAAGTTTGGGGCAGAAGAAATTGTCAAAGCATCATAACGGATTTTAGTGCCTATGTATTTATAGTGTATTTTATCTTCCGGCATTGATTGTTTGCCAGATAAATGTTGTGCTCTGCCCTGAGTCCCTTTCGGGGTGAGAAGGGGTGAATATAAATGTTTTAAATTAATAATAAATAAATGTTTGAGTTAAAATATCAAGGATGCTTATTAGCTATAAAACAAAATAATTTAAAAGTAAAAGAGCTACAGAAGCTCACAAAAGTCTTCATCTTGTGTATGACTGCTTGCTCACTTACTTCCAACAAAATTATCCTACAACCAGTGGCTGAAACACTGGGAATAATCTGCAAAAAGTGATAAACTCAATGTTTGAAATAACATAATAATATCCAAATTGGGTAGCCAACCAAATTACTAGATTGCTCCTATGAAGGGAGATAGAAAGTACATACACACAGTATTAATTAACAATATAGTTCATTTGAAAGCAGGTCAATTCTTATCATGTCATGATGAGAAACATGCTGTAAGTTTGGCAGCAAGGAACTAGTTGAGTCAGAATGCAGTGCTAACTTTTGATCCAGAGATTCTTTTGCATTATTTTGGCTCCATCAAGCTAGACCCTAAACTCAACCCAGACTGCAGGATAGGCCTTAATCAATGGAAAAGTCTGAATGATGACTTCTCTGCATTGATTATTGCCCCAGCATGCCCTCCATGGACTCCAAACTAGCAGTTGGCCCACCATATTGGAAATGGCATTTAATCTACTAGGTACTTGGCTATGAAAAAAATGCAGGCTCATTATTAGCCCCTATCATTATTTTCTAGTCCACCTCTATATTCAGTTATCAAAGTCTATTTTTTTTCTTGCGGAGTCATTATTGTTCAATGTATATACATTATTTCCTAGCAGATACTTACAGTTTTCATACATTTTTTTATTTTACATATGTGAAGAACCTTCAGTTTCAAAGGATGACAGAAAATCTAGAATAGGAAAAATTTCACAGTATAAAATACAGACAGATTGTTCCAGCAGTAAAATCAACACACTTCTGTGGAGCTTGCTAGTTCACTAAGAAGTTACACTTGCTTATCCAGTATGTGTAAGAATCATGTCTAATCATTGTAGTTCACATATACTGGTTCTGTTTTCTCAAACGTTGTCATGTTTTGTTGTCTCCTTGCATTTACTTTGCGGTGGCATCCAGATTCTCCATAGTTGTGTGAAAGCTAGAAGAGTAAAAAAAGATATCTATGAAGGATAATTTTGCAAAAAGGATTATCTTCAGCTGAGGGCTGCTTTTCATATTTATTTATTTACAACATTTCTACCCTGCTTTTCTCAACCCCCAAGGTGACTCAAGACAGCTTTACAACATAGGCAACTGTTCAATGCCTTTTAAAAACAGTGTACAATAAAATAAACATTTAAAACAGTGTTATACAATTAAAACAATGAAAAAACATTTAGAACAATACCAACACAATCACATAATCCACAACGTAGCCGAGCCGTTCCAATATTCATTGCACATCCTTTGTATCTGTTTATTGCACCAGTTCGCCAAAAGCTTGGTCTCACAAAGTCACGTCTTCACTTTTTTACAGAAAGTCAGGAGGGAGTGGGCTGATACAATCTCCCTAGGGAGAGAGTTCCACAGCCAAGGGGCCACCACTGAGAATTCCCTGTCTCTTATTCCCACCAGTCGTGCCTGCAAAGAAGGCCTCCTCAGATGATCTTAAACTCTGAGATGGTTCACAGGGGAAGATACGTTTGGATAGGTAAGCTGGGCCAGAACCATTTAGGGCTTTATAGGCTAAAGCCAGCACTTTGAATTGTGCTCCGGTAGCAGTCTGGCCAGTGGAGCTGACGCAACGGGGGTTGTATGCTCCCCGTGCACCGCTCCGGTGAACAATCTGGCTGCCGTCCATTGGACCATTTGAAGCTTCCGAACAGTCTTCAAAGGTAACCCCACTAGAGCGCATTGCAGTAGTGTATTCAGGATGTAATCAGAGCATGGACTTTCATAGCCAAGTCTGACTTCCCAAGGTATGAGCTCAACTGGCGCACAAGTTTTAATTGTGTAAAAGCTCCCCTGGCCACTGCTGAAACCTGGGGTTCCAGGCTCAGTGATGAGTCCAGGAGAACTCCCAAGCTGCGAACCTGCATCTTCAAGTGGAGTGTTACCCCATCCAACACAGGCTGTTCAGCCTTGCGACTGACCAGGAGTACCTCTGTCTTGTCTGGATTCAATTTCAATTTGTTCGCCCTCATCCAGACCATCACAGCTGCCAAGCACCAGTTTAGGACCTGAACAGCCTCCTTAGTAGCAGGTGGAAGGGAGTGATAGACTTGAACGTCATCTGCGTACAGATGTCTGCGTACTTATATCAATGCAAATACATAATTATTTCAGTGGTAGACTGTAATAATTTATATCTGATGTGTCTGAATTCTCTGGATATAGTTCTGCTTTAAATTCAGGCATAAGTCTGGAAGTGTAAGTCAAAATTGACCTCAAATACTGGATCTACTGATCATGGGTCAATGTAAATACTGTCTCTTAACTTCTCAGAATAGAAAAGTGATATGCAGGTGTTGGTCCATCTAAGGAGAACTTTAAAAAGCACCAAACTCCTCTATGGCGCTGTTTCTGGCCTTTTCAAATGTTTGGGCAGGAAAATGCAAGCAGTGGTGCTGGCTCCTAGTGCAGAGAAAGTAGAGTGGATCAGTGCTTGCCTTTTGCCTGTCTACTCAGAGAAGGGCATGGTTCCTTTTTTGTTGAGAGGTAATGCTGTACCTTAACCTTTATCAAAAACAAGGAACCATCCCCTTCTCTGAGTAGAACGGTATACAGTGTTCCCTCACTACTTCGCGATTCACTTTTCGCAGATTCACTGTTTTGTGGTTTCACAATAAACTCTAAAAGACTATTATAAATCATAAAAAATTACAATTTACAGCCTAAGGAAGGGAGGAAGGAGAAGCCAAAGGGAGAGAAAAGGAGCACAAGCAGCAACAGGAGGAGAAGGAGGTGATTTTATCAACACATAATTGGTTGATAAAGACTTAAAATAGTGTATAACTACTAAAATAATGTATAAATATAGTGTCCCTACTTCACGATTTTCACTTATTGAGGGTGGTCCTGGAACCTAACCTCTGCGATAAGTAAGGGAACACTGTAAAGCCTTTTTGAATGTCTAGGCAGGAAAATGGTAGTGGCAGCTGGCCACCTGAGCTGACAGTTCTACAGAATGGCCCTCAACATATCCATGCGTCATATCAAAAGTCACCATTTTGGCTCCAAAATCCACCCTTGACTTATAAGTAAAGGTAAGGGTTTCCCCTGATGTTAAGTCCAGTCATGTCTGACTCTGGGGGTTGGTGCTCATCTCCATTTCTAAGTCGAAGAGCCGGCATTGTCCGTAGACACCTCCAAGGTCATGTGGCCGGCATGACTGCATGGAGCGCCATAGTGTAGATTAACAATAGAATTGAAGCTACTAGTGACAGGAAAACAAAATGATCCTGGTACACTATATAACCAACTCAGGTCTTCTCACAAATAAATGTGCCAGTATGATTTCTGAACATGTAGACTTTCTAAAATTGACAAAAGCAGTGTGAGGTTAACATAAATCATAATGGAGTCATCCTGATGGTAAGCTATACGTGTTTCATATGCAGACCATTCTTTGTTTCTGAGATATAATATATAACACAATAAGCAATTCTCCATGAGAAAGCGTAGCCATGTTCCCTGGACTCCAGCTGATGAAAATATTTTAAAATATATCTACAGTCTTCAAACATCTTCCTTCCAATTCTCATCCAAAATTAATGGTGCCACTTCAATGTACAAGTTATCGCTGCTTAATAATGCCTTTGGGATGAAAAAGCAATGCCTTTTGTAACTCCTCCTCCCTCCTCATTTTTCCAGTATTGGAAAGAATAAAGCCAGACAAAGAAAGCAAAATCCTCAGGCTCTCAGACTAATAGAGCTGTGCCTTTACACGCTAGCCAGACATCAAAAGCTGAGTCTTTAAGTATATGGGGTAAGAAGAATGAAACAGGATTTGCTCAGGCAAGGTTTCCTCTGGAGGGAAACAACAACAGAATGTATGACATCCTCTATGTGACTCGCAAACACTATGGGTTTATTACAGTGCCATGACAGGATCCATTAGGAGCAATATCTGGTCTGGGAGCATCATAAACAAAATGACATCTGGTCAGCTTGATATGAATGCAGAGCACTAAAGGTTCACTACCTGACTTTTCAAACAACTGTTCTTTCAAAGTACAATTTCTATTGTGAAGTAGATCAATCGGTCCATACTTTTGCTTTTGTGAAATATAGATGAATTCTGAATAGGACGACAGCTCATGAATTCCCTTCGCCCTTCACCCCTCCCAAAACCACGATCCCTGCTTCTTAACAAGTATGCAGTTTAACACGTTACTGAAGAAGATGCTGCTTTTGTCCCACTGCACATGGCAAAAATGTTCCTTTAAAAAATCTGGGCTAACCTGGGTTTCAGCAACACAGAAGGCATTCATCTTCTTCCTTTCCTTCTTTTCCTTTCTGATAAAACACAAAATAGTGTTATTGTCAGTATGTTACAACAACTAGATTTTATGAGAGTTTCACTAAAGTGTCCGCATGGAACTGAACACGAGCCATACTTGCATTTTATTATTTTATTGTATTATGATAGACTGGTAGTGATCCTCCAGTTGTGTAAGCTGCCCTGAGTCCCCTCGGGGAGAAGGGTGGGGTAGAAATATCGGAAATAAAAAAAAAATTTTTTTAAAAAATATATGCTTAATTATTAATTATTAATTCACTCAGCTAGCAGTACCGGTAGTTTAAAGCTCTGTTCTTTACCTTTGTTAGAAAAATAGATTCTGATCACTTTATGATTTAAAAAATAAGGCTTCTCCTGGGCCAAAAAAGACCTTGGAGACCTAAAACATGGTGAAAGTGCCCCCCTCCACAAACTTTAGGGATGTTGGAAGGCATTTAGGGCAAAATATGGTGGGGAAGTATGCTGGGGTTTGTAGTGGAGTTTATTCTCCAGGGTCTCTAAGAGGACAAATATAACCTCTTAGCCTCCAGCTCCAGATCTTGCTGAACTACAATGCTCATCGGTCCTAACTAGTATAGCCAATGATAAGGAATAATGAGGTCATATTCCAAAAACATCTTCAGAGTTATAGGTTTCAAAAACACATCCCACACTAAATGTTTTCATGACTCTGGGTAGCAAGAACTGGGAACGAGATTTTCCAATTAGAGAAGGGGAACTATATATTCACAACCTCTTTCATATCACTGTTTATGGACTTAATAGGCACTGACTCTATGCTTTCATTAAGAATTGCCACTGTAGTCTCTTTGTAGAAAAGCTGCTATTAAACAATTGTGACCACCACTCTGCTCTACCTTAAACATTCAAAATGGCAGGTATAGAGCATTATGCAAACTCCTCCATGTTGAGCACTAACATGTTCTAAAAGGGAAGATGGAGGGTGGCCTTTATTTCTTTGATTTGGACCCAAGAAGTAGTAATGGGGTGGGAGCACTTCTCACTTTTGCCTTTTCTCACTGACTTCACACCGAGTTCCTAGTCCAGCACTGACCCCTGTTTAAGTTGTCCAGATTTGGGGAGACAATTTTTTGTCAAAAACCTAATTATATACAGTAACTGTCCTTCATAGTAAAGAACAAACTACTTACTTTCTGTGCTTAAGAATAGTCCTGACAATGGCTGAGATGATAATTAATAGTATGATGGCAGCACCAGTGATATAAACAATACGTTGTATGGAAACCAAAGGATCTAAAAAGAAAAGAAGGAGGAAACATTAAAAATGTTGCTCAATGAGAAATAGGTTATTTATTGATTTTAGTATCCATATTATCCAGGCTTATTATATCACATGCCAAAGTGGAACAAATTAAGGTCAAATGTGTATCGTTAGAATACATACATGCATGACTATATAATGACAGACACACACTTGCATACACTATAGCTAGATCAGGGGTCCCCAAACTAAGGCCCGGGGGCCAGATGCGGCCCTCCAAGGCCATTTACCTGGCCCCCGCCCTCAGTTTTAGACTTAGGCTCGCCCAAAGTCTGAAATGACTTGAAGGCACAACAACAACAATCCTACTTGGCCAGAAGTAGGCCCACACTTCCCATTGAAATCCTGATAAGTTTACAGTATGTTGGTTAAAATTATTTTTATTTTTAAATATTGTATTGTTCTTTCCTTTATTAATATTGTAAATGAAATACTGTAAATGAATGACATGGTAATAATATAATATATTGTGTATACATATAATATTGATAATAATATTATAATGTAATACAATATAATGTTTATTTATTTATTTATTACAGTATTTCTGCCCCGCCCTTCTCACCTAATAAGGGACTCAGGGTGGCTAATAATAATAATACAATATAATAATATTGTATAATATAATAATATAATATAATAATAATATTAATTATATATTATATATTAAATGTAATATTAGTAATAATATTATGGTATAATGGTATAGTACAATATAGTAATATATAATGCTAATATTGTACTATGCTAATAATATAATATGTACATACAACTTGTAAGCCACTCTGAGTCCCCTTTGAGGTGAGAGAGGGAGGGGTAGAAATGTAGTAAATAAATAAATAAGTAATTGTTGCTAGGGTTTTTTGTTTTTTGTTTTTTGGTGGTTTTTTTGCACTACAAATAAGGCATGTGCAGTGAGCATAGAAATCTGTTCGTCTTTTTTGTCAAATGATAATTCGGCCCCTCAACAATCTGAGGGACCGTGAATCGGCCCTCCACTTAAAAAGTTTGATAATAAATAATAACTTCCTTGCAAAATAAAATCAATTTTAAAAAGCTAAGAAAGGTAGAATACTGGTTGGTGAAAGCTAACATTCTCTTGGGAGGGCTAAAGTCTCACCCATCAAGAATTTTCATTGCACATCTTCTTTGTACCATATTTATTTTTGAGAGCTCCATTTTTTTAACTATAGAGTTTAATAAGATAGAAAGATGAAGATGATCAAAGTGGCAATAAAGGTAAGGGTTAGAATACTCCACCTATTACTCCAGCACAAAGTCCTTTCTTAGATATTTTCCAAGAAGGTGTCCAGTACCGTCATATGCAAAAGTTTCCAACCCAGCAACACAAGAGCAACCAGATAGTAGACAAGCAGCCATTCATTGATGTCTTGAGTGCCACCAGGAGTCATCTGACTAATACTGTGAAAATAATGCCATTTTGAAGAGGAAAACAGCGGACTTCGTTTCCAGTACAAGTAGGCCAGAAAAGCTTTACACTCCACTCGTGTCAAAGGCAATCAAGGCCAAGGACTCAACAATATTATTTTATCAGCCATTGAAAACATTCAAAATACATGCATTATCTCTGCTTCAAGAGGGTTTAGCCAAAGAAACTGCCTCTTCAATATCAATGACTTTCACTGGGAAAAACCAAAATCCTTCAGATTGTCATCTTCTGAAAAGGGCAAGATATCAAGAATCACAGTGCTTTGTATTGTAAGCAGATAATAAAGCCTGTGCTTTATATTTTGAAGAAGACTTCAGATACCATCTCTTAATAATAATAAAGAAGTCATACAATCACCTGCAACACCTATGTAAAGGTTTGTTTCCTGTTTAATATGTTTATTGAAAGGAAAGAGAGATGGGATTCTTTGAGAAAGGCTTCCAAGTGTCTTATACTGAAATATCAAAATATCTAATGCTCAGAGAGGGTAACAACCTTTTCTCAGGACCTTCCTGAATTTTATTTTCCTAAGAACTTAGTAAATCATAATGCTGATACTCCCTTATTATAGAATGAGAAGTGGAACCAGGATATGGCGTGCATTTTTATGGATATATTAGTGACCATAGAAGATGACTACTAGAAGATGAGAAGTGGAACCAGGATATGGCATGCATTTTTCATAGATATATTAATGAGCATAGAAGATTACTACTTGGTTATCTCTAAAATCCAAGTCTAAATCTCTATCTACTCAAGAATTTAAAACATTAAAAGATGAGGCTTACTAATTAGTTATTTCTATACAGATAACTACTTATGTAAGTTATAATCCCCAGTACATTTTAGATAATGCCTTTGTTGTTGGCAAAAAGTAGCCGCTCAATATAAATTGACACTAAAGAACCTAAGAAGTCATAGCTCAGTGCAGAGGTTCTCAACCTGTGGGCCCCCAGGTGTTTTGACCTACAACTCCCAGAAATCCCAGCCAGTTTACCAGCTGTTATGATTTCTGGGAGATGAGGGCCAAAAACATTTGAGGACCCCAGGTTGAGAACCACTGACCAAGTGCCATAGAGACATGAAGAATCATTATTAGAGCAGAACCATTGCTGAAAAAACTGTGGGTTGTCTGCTTTCCTGTGGGTTCTGGACTTTGGTGGAAGAAGGATGCGTTTTCCTTGTGGTGGTTGTGATGTTGTGGGTTTGTATTTGAAAATGTTCGATTTATTGTGTATATCCATGGGTAAGAGGTAAGTTGTAGCCAAGAGGGGGGAGATAATAGAATATTGTAGTGAACATTGAGAGAATGCTTGAACTTTGACCTATTTATCTCCTGTGTATCTTTCTCCCATTCCTTTCTAAAATTCTAGAGAGAGGTGTCCCTTTTCAGTTTTGGAGAGAAGTGCTCTTTTTCAATTTTGGAGAGAAGTGCTCTTTTTCAATTTTGGAAAGAAATGCAGCTAGGCCCCTCAAATACGTTGGGAGGATGGGGGGCTGAGAGGGAAGGGGGGCACCATCCTACTCCTTCAGGCTCTTAGAGCCCAAAGAACCAGGATTGCTGTGTGGAAACAGTCCTGGGAGTCAATTTCCACAGGACTCTCACCTGGCCTTTCCAGGTGAGAGTCCTGTGGAGATTGACTCCCAGGACTGTTTCCACACAGCAATCCTGGTTCTTCGGGCTCTAAGAGCCTGAAGGAGTAGGATGGTGCCTCCCTTCCCCCTCAAAGATCTTTCCAGGTGTTTTATTAATCTGAAGAAAGATGGGAAATCTCAGTTTTCTCCAGATTAATTTAGTTCTGCCTGAGACTGCCTCAGGTAAAACCAAGACAGGTCCTGAGATATGGGCCTGTCTGGAAGGGCCCATAGAACCCTTTCCAGCTGGTGGGTTAAACAATACAAAGCCTACATTTGGTCACAGGAATTGAAATGCCAAAGCTTTGGGCATTAATAGAATTGCTCAAATGTAAAACCTGTAGTTAGTGGGATAAGAGTTGGAAAACCCCCACATCTGACCACAGCAGTGGGATAAAGGATGAAACCATCATATAAAGTCTACTGGTCCTATATCTGGTGTCAGCTGCGGGGTATGCCTAAATTAAAACCCCCACAGTGATAGTTTGCTTTCTCCTCCTTACTCAGGGCCCTTGTAGCACATGAAAAGTATGACAACTGAGGATAGCAGCAACTGTTGACTCACATAGAATCATAGAGTTAAAAGAGACCACACGGGACATCATTCCAAGTTCTACTACAAACTTTCAAAATCCTGTCCAAGACTCTGAAATCATCTGGGCTTCAGCATTTTGGATAGCTCCTTTAAAATTTAGACTCAGCCTCAGAGTTTATTCACTGAGTCAGTGACATGGAAGCCACCCATAAATGAGTTTCAACTTTTTTCAGTCAAACCTCTATTATTCTGTCCTTTGTTATATGTAGCGAATAGCTCCAGCTCTGTACAGCTTGGTTAACCTGGTAAGTAAGGACTTGTCATATTGGCTTTTGTTAGCACATGATCCCAACTTTTAAGCAAGATGTTATATTATCTATTCTTAGGGGCAAACTCTGGAAGTGGGGAGTTACACTGGTCTTTTCCATAATCTACCATTTGTCCACAATATAGGGAGAGGCACAGTGACAGTCAGGCAATTAAGTGTGCCCCACAGATTCCATGCTAAGGACCCAATTTGAAAGTATTAGTACTGCCATTGAAGTCTTACATTTTTTTCATTGTGACTCATGCCCTCCTGCTGTTTGTGCATCTTCAGTATTTCTAGTCAAGCATAGCTACCAATTTTAATGCAGCATCCACAGTTTCCAAAAAACAAACTCTATAAGCCAGAAGCACATTGTTTACTCCTGCCTTATCTTCATGGGAAATACAGGAGCCGATTAAAGCATGTTCTGAACCTTAGTTTCATTTCCCTTAAGTGCTGCCCAAATGCAGTAGTTTATATTGATGGCTTGTTGTTGTTTTTCCTTCACAGGATTCCAGAAATGTTGTGGGTGAGTGGTTTCAACCTTCACAGTCTCGCCTGCAGGTTTGCAGTAGAAATGTTGACAAGTTTGACAGTTGTAGCAGGCTAAAACCTAATGAGTGGTTTGAACCACTTGTTCTTTGCTTTGCCACAAAGAGGTTTACAACATTTGGCAAGCTAGAGTATGCAGAACCAAGGCTATGACAATGAGAAACCCCAGAAATACGTTCAAGGCTAGGCAAAGGCATTTTTCACCCAAGCAAATGTTGCATATCTGATGTGGTTTTCCCCCAGTTGTTTGTTTTGTCATTTAAAATCAGTCATGTGATGAACTTTTGAACATTTTCATACATACAATTTATTCCTGAGCTCTACAATAGCCACTCACACAAAACAACCAGCATTTTCTGCAGCCCTGCTGAACCCATGGTTTCCCAAGATACAAATTGGATAGAAAGTGAAAACCATTCACTGTTTAAATTACAAGGACTTTTACAGAATTTGTGCTAGGAGAATGTAAATGAATGATTTCTTATTTTTAACATATCCATCCAGTGGTCTATGATCATGATACAGTCGACAACAACATTAGAGGAGAATGAAACTGTTAAGTCCTGGATATAAAATCTAGGTTTTTAGGTAAGATGATGTAAGCCGGATCTCCAAGGCAGCATTTTCAGAAAAGGCACAGGAAAATGGAAAATAACATGTACATGTACTGTACATCACTTTTAAAGCAACCTTTCCTCAACCTAAGGTCTCCAGATGTTTTTAGACTACATCATCTTTCATCATTGAACATGACATGGGGCATAATGGGAACTGGAGTAAGGGAATATCTAAAATACTAGAAGTTTTATTCAAGGTTATTATTTGTACTGACATAATTGGCACAGAATAAGCAGTAATATCCAGATTTCCTTTAATTTCCATTTTCAAATACAGGTTGTGTATCCTTTACCTAAAATGCTTGGGACCAGAAGGGTTCCCTATTTTGATTTTTCCCCAAATTTTGGAATATGTGTATATGCATAATGAGATATCTTGAAGATGGGACCCAATCTAAACATGAAATTCATTTATGTTTCATATACACCTTATACATACTATTTTTAAATATATTTGCACATGAAACAAAGTTGGGATAGATAGACAGAAAGCAAAGGTGTTATTATTTCAGCCACCCATATGGACATTTTTGGATTTTGGAGTGTTTTGGAATCCTGAGATGCTCAACTTTTATCATGTAACTTAAAAATAGTTTGTTGTTGTAATTTCTGTTGTTATTATTGACCATTATTTTGCACCAGTCGTGTAGTTAAAATGTATTTAACTAAATAATCTCTTGTGGCCTGACTTCCCAAGCCTGATGGAAACATCATTGATCTATGCTCTGATTACTGGCAGAACAGACCTACCTTTTCCCATCAAATGGATGACCAGTAGGAGGGAGAGAAAGGATTGTGATCATGACAATAGTGTAACAATCATGAGCATATACCCAGTAGAAATCATGAATATGGAACAGTTATCTCATTTGTAACCAGAAGGGGGGGGAATCTGGAAATCACAAAGGATTGCCACAAATAAAGAAAATAACAAATATTTATTTAATATTTCTTTACACTCTTTGCCTGAGGCCCTAATATCTGAAAAAATAATTTATTTGGATTAACAACTTCCTTGGACTAATCCATGTCTTCTCCAAGTAGTTAAAAGCATCTCCCATGGTAGTAAAAGCTCTTGGCCAGACATGTTGGAAAGCTGCTGCCAGTCTAAGTAGACAATACAGGGCTAAATGAACTGTGGATGTGACTTTGTAAAGAAGACTTTTACAGGTTCAAAGGCACATTTGCATTAAATCCAAGTGCTTTCAACATGAAAATAATTGTGAGGAAAGCCACTTCAACCAACAAACGTATGGCCACATCTGTTTTGGCTGCTTCTTAATTTCCTTTCTAGAATTGAAAAGGCAAGACTTCAAACATTTCTTTGTGTGGGTCATATCTTCAAGGCAATATGTGCGAGGCAGTATTGTTCAAAGGCATCTATCTAGTTTTGCTTCCCTTCCATCCCTTATTTAACAGGAAACGTTGGCTACAGAGTCATGTTGAAAAACAATAAAAATGTTTTGTTTGACATCTTTCCCTTACAGTCTTTCCTCTTTAACACTTATCTATTTCTTTTTTTCCTGCCTAATTTTAAATTACCACAACTGAACTTTGTGGTTTTCTTGCCTCTTGCCTCAAAAATAGCTTTTCACACAAATATTTTGTGCTAAGAAGTGAGTAATTTCACCTACATCCTACTGAATATATGCTTGTGAGCCATTGTGTGATGTCTTACATTTTCAGTAACAATACCTATTCCTTTTACTTACCATTGCTTTTAACAATCAGTTTTGTCCAGCCAGTTGCATCTTTACCATTTCCTCCACTGAAAGAACAGCGGTATATCCCAGAATCAGAAAATGTGATATTCCAGAGAACAAGGGTGGTGTTTGCTTGGTTGGCACAGTGTGTCTTTGCCCGCTCTTGGTAATCAGAACCATATATTGGCATAGCGGAATTAAGGCACAGACTTATGAGGTCCACATGATCTATTTGGATCCATTCCCATACCACTCGATTCACAACTATATCAGGATCATGCCACTGTGTTATGGTGATCTTTCCCCCCAGTTCAATAGCCAGGGAACCTTCCAAAGCATGTGGATCCAAAAAGACTCGGGAACTGAACTCATCTGCCAAAAAAAAACACACACACAAAGAAGGCAATAAGAGAAGCTATAAAGAAAGACATAACAATTGCAGTTATTACATGGATGTCTTCCAGCACCATTCAAAAATTAGTTTCTCCTTGAGAAGAAATGGTGCTTCAGTAGTTTAAGACACTGTTCTAAAGAAATTGTCAAGTGCTGCATGATTTTTATCCCTGCGCAAGAGTGAAAAGAACACGGCTGTTTAATATATTTGCTTTGCAAAACTTTCACCAAAATGTGAAAATGCATTGAAATTTCATCAAAATAGTTGTAGTCTTGTGGAGTCATTCTTTAATATAGCGATTATTAGGCATCATACATAGTGTAAGAGCAGTCACAATTTTCTTCTCATCCAATTTTATGGTTTCAAAGAACAAGGCGTATACTTTGTAATGGTAAAATAATACATTCCTTTTTTGGTTTTTCTTCTTTTCATTATTATTTCAAGGATTAGAGTTTGTGCTTTAGTCGGTTAGTGTATTAGCTAATTTGTATCAATAGTTTTAATTTGAATTATGTTTTAGTATAGTGTTTAACTTGTTTAGTATAGCTTTAACTTGTTTCAGTTGTATAGACGCACACATACTTAAGGTTTCCTGCCTTTTCTTTGTTTCTTTCCTTCTTTCTCAGCAGTGTTTCATGCTGGCATTAAATATTTCCAGAGATGTTTTAAGCATGCTGACCAGAATCCTGCTAGAGATGTACATATGTATATACTCTGTAGCTACAATGCTATGCAGTGATTCTGTCCTGATCTACCCAAGCCATTGATTGCAGTGGCTTGCCACGAAGCAGCCACTGCAATCAATGGGGATCTGTTCCCTGTCGGGAAGCAGCTGACTAATGCCCCCCTTCCCATGAATGATCTCTGGTGCCACAGGAAAAAGCAGGGCTGCTATTGCAATTCCCTCTCATGCCATATATCACTTGCACAAGGGAGGTAGGACTGTCAACCAACAGATTCTGAATGGCAGAAAAACAGACCCCATCAATTGCAATGGCTTCTATTCAGCTGGTTCCTACCACCTCACCACTTTGGGGTGTTGTTGTTTTTTTGCCCCCTTTTCCACTTCTGGATGGGGACTGCCGAGTGCACCATCCTGGTTTGGCCCTGCCCCCATTCCTCCTGATGTAGATGGAAAGTGTTACAAAATGCTTCCTCTACCACAATGGAGAGGTAAGTCTGTTTTGGGGAGCTCTGATGGAGCTACTTGCCATTTTTTTTGCTCTTTTCTCCATCTGATAAGGGAAAGGGCAACATGGTTATGTACATTGCTGCCCTTTCCCCAATCTGATGGGGCAGGGTGCCAACATGCCGTATGTGATGGGGAAGGAGGGAGTGTGCATGGGGTGAAACAGCACTACCCCACGGGCTGTGTGAAGAGGTCCCCAGTAAGTGGAGATTGCAAGACTTTCACAGTCCTTATGTTGCCACTAAACTGACTTATGACTGCCCAAAACGGAATCCAGACATTTTTTCTAGCTAATTATTGGATGACATCCTGACTAATAAGCACACACTAAAAAACAGACAAAATGGAATCTATATTGTGGATTCATGCAGATTTATTGCTCTCCATTTAAGAATACATTATCAGTAGGTAATATAATGAAAATAAAACTTATAATTATATATGTCAAGTTGACAGTGTCCTCAATGGTGCACATCACTCAACAGATTTTACTGTGTTGTTCTTCAGCTCTCTTCTGAAGTTCAAAAGTAGGAAGATTCAGAATTTCTTCTCTGTCCAATTGAACTGAACTAATGAGAAATTATAGCTCCTCATCTTGAATTGTCTCACTGGTGTGATCACATTTTTCAAAGGAATAGTTAATAAGTGCTTCCTCTGTCTCCAGGCAACTATTGGTCTCTTATGCTGTAGGAAGGAGGCTGGGAGAGAACTGCAGAAATAACATCATCTACAAATAAATGCTGTGCCATACAAGTCTACCTTGTCTTCTAAGAACCTAATGCCTAACCCAAGTTGTATATATTTCAACAGTGTAATTTAGGGAAGCCTTTTGAAGTCATTCAGAGTCTGCTGCAAATTTCCCAATAGATCCAATCTAACTTCTGCCTGACTCTGATTTACATAGCAGATAAAACTAGATGCTAAACCAATGTGTTTAGCGGATGTAAAACAGGATAAAGAAGCTTCTCTGTACACTGGGGTGGTCTCTGATTTTTCTAGAGAATCATAAAGTCTGGTCCAGGCCAGATGTAACAAGGAAGAGGAGAAATGTTTCTTCATCTGTTTAAAATCAGCTCTATATATGAGTGTTGAGGAGAGGCCAGAGCAAAAATGCTGCAGGATTTCATCCCTTCCTCTGTATGATTTTCTTGTTTATAAATATATTTAGACCTCCCTAAATGGTTTACACATAAAATATATTTACATATCCAAACCATTATAACATATTACGGTTTTTATCTAATGTTTATTAGTGAAGTGTTCTGAATTGCATTACATGGGATTGTAGGCTAACGACAATGTTTGTATTGTTGTCATATTAGTTTTAAAATGTTTTTGCACTGTGGTCAACAATTACAAGATAGAAGCATTGTGCTCAATACAAAACTAATGCATTAACCAGGTAAGATTAACATATTTTCTGACACAAAATTAGCACAGCTGGTAAATCACCAGCAATAATAAAATCTATCAACTGAAAGGTGGCCAGTTCAAAGTCCAGTTGGGGTGAGCACCCGACTGTCAAGCCCAGCTCACTCTTTACCTAAGCAGTCTGAAAACAGTTTAGAGATGTAAGTAGCGAAATTAGGTACCGCTAATTAAGCGGAGTGGGTGTTTTATGACACTATAACAAGAAAAAGACCAGAAATGCCGGTGACCAAAACGAAGGAGAAAGTCCTGACGGCAATTTGTCATAGAGAATGGAGCAACAGCACCCCCCATGGCTGAATCCAAACACAACCTCCAAGGCACCAAAGCTGGACCTCAACAACATACCTCCTTTCTGTCTGCTCTGTCTGTCTGTCTGTCCAAATGGCATTAAATATTTGCCATGTATGTGTACTGTTTACATTAAAGGCACCAGATACCATCTCACCTTGGAAGCTAAGCAGAGTTAGCTCTGGTTAGTACTTGATGGCAAACAGCCAATGAATATCAGGTGCCATTGACTACGTTTCCAAGGAAAAAACTGGCAACACCAGTTTAAACATTCCTTGTGTAAGAAAACCTTATGATATTGATAGGATCACCATAAGTCATGAAAGTTAATGCTAATTCATAGATCTATAATTATGTAGTATGAAAACCTCACTGATTTAACCTCCCTTTTCTAATATGTCTAGAGATGGGGAAAGATACCTGTTCACATTGCACCCCATAACAGAAGCTGGAGGGGAGGAAAATACTTATTGGGAAAGAGCCTAGCAGCAAGGTTCTGCTCTAAAAAGTCATTCCTTCCACAATTGTTTTGCCCTCAAGAAAAGATGTGGAATCTGATTCTGGAATTCTAGTCTGAATTGTCCTGGTGACATCCACTGATCATTTTAATTGCTGTTTTGTTCAGAAAAGACAAATTATCATATGGCTAAGGATTCTCTAACACATTTCAGTCCTCTTATCCTTTAAAACCCTGAAAGAGAAAAATGGTTCTACAACAAAGTGGCATAAGAAGCTTGTGCTACCAACTCACAGTCACAAAGGTGCTACAAAATCACTTTTGCATTTTGATCCAAACTAACACTGTTGTCTTTGAATTCACACACAGTATGGGTAATCTCAGGTTGCAAATAGGCTTGTGCGTTTTGGGTGAATCGCTATCCATTGCATCCAAAAAAAAGGTTCTTTTCAGCCCATTGCCAGCAATGGGGAAGTTAGGCTTCCCTTTCCCCTGGGAGCCTTTCCTTTCCTTTCTTCCCTTCAAGGGAGCCTGTGTGTCAGCAACTGGGTTAAAGAAAGCACCCTATCCAATCCATTATGGTCCCCTTCCATATCCTTCATTAAGATTTGGATTTAAAAAGCATCAGACTTACCGCTCTTTCTCGATCCTTTCCCTTCTCTGTTTCTAGAGGAGGAGACCAGGTTTAATGTTTCTTAAAGCTGTTCTACTCTAGAGTGCTTTCTCACCCAGCACCACCAGCAGCATGCCAAGCAGAGATTTCCAAGGCATTTTAAGGGAAGGAAAGATGATGACCTGGAGTTCAGTGGAGCTATCCTCCCTGAACTACCTTAAAAATCCCCTCTCTTGTCTGCAATCTTCTTTCTGCTTAGGGTTTTGCTTCCTTAAAACTGTTTCTGCTTTTTGTTTGCTGGGATTACTATTATTAATAATAATTATTATTTTTTAGAATTTTTTCTGAAGAGGAAGGAGAGGAAGGGAAGGAGAAAAAGAAGCTAAAAGGGTGACTCTCCAAGCCCCCAAACTCACATGTGCTCACACCCCACCCACCATCTCTCAGATCCTCAGCTCTGATTCAATGCCCCTAAATTAAAAAAAAATCAGGGAAAAAAGGAAAATCAAAAAGATTTGTCTGTGATGCCGGATAGGGGAGGAGGAGCTGAGTTTGGCTCCCACTTGCTTTAGTTGTGGGCGGGTTTTTGTACCAGGAGGTCCCTTACCGTTACAGGCTCCCAGAAGAACCAAAAGTACCGGAAGAAAACAAATCTGCGCACAACTTTAGTTGCAAGTGAAATTTTTACTGTACTAACATCAAAAATGTCATGAAGTTATAGCTCATGTCTCCTTTGTCTCTTACAGTTGTCAGAAGCATATTACTGGCCACAGCGATCAATGAAAGGATACTGAATTCAACCCAATGTGACAATTATTATGTTTGTCAAACAGAAGAACATTTAGTGATAACTTTGATATCAACAGCAGGAGGCAAGCATCTAGTTCATGTTGAATTCTTGAAATTCGACATCTAATTGCTTTATATGCTTCACAGAGGCACAGAGGATTTCTCTCTCAATATGAGCCTTTTCGCTTAGAGTTATCACAGGGACATTCTAACAATTTGGACTGGGAATCCAGTGTCTAGGAGTTCAGTTATTCAAAGTCCAGAATGAAAGACGACAGAGTTTGAGAGGAAAATTCTGCAAAAAAGAGTATAGTTAACAAGGATTGTCTGCTTGAGGTTGGCCTTATGCACACAGCACCTTCTACAATTAAACAGCTGGTGTAGCAGATGGAATAATTGTACAGCTAGTATAGCTCCCCAATACAACAAAAGAAGCAATTCTCTTGGTATGTTTTTTCTCCTTTAGCTAAAATAGATTTGACACAAGGAAGGGGGAGAATAAGTGTGCATGTAGCTAACTACATTCGGTTAAATTGAACCACGAACCATCTATATCCTGGGAGCCTTTGAAAGACTGGCTTACAATACTGACAAAGCTGCATGGCAGTCTTGAAAGAACAAAGATGCTCATAGATGACTTTTATTATGCCTTTTATTATGAATCAGACACATTCATTTAACTAGAAGTATAAAATGTGCAGTGTCAAGAGGATATGGGAGATTAATGCACTGAAGACTTTACTTCTCCAGTTGAATGCTGGAAAAAGAAAATAAAAGTCTCAGATGCTATCAGAAAGTAATGTCAAACTCTTCTATATTTTTACAAGTCTATTATATATACAGTAGAGTCTCGCTTATCCAACGTAAACGGGCCGGCAGAATGTTGGATAAGCGAATATGTTGGATTATAAGGAGAGATTAAGGAAAAGCCTATTAAACATTAAATTAGGTTATGATTTTACAAATTAAGCACCAAAACATCATGTTATACAACAAATTTGACAGAAAACCTAGTTCAATATGCAGTAATACTATGTAGTAATTACTGTATTTACGAATTTAGCACCAAAATATCACGATGTATTGAAAACATTGACGACAAAAATGCGTTGGATAATCCAGAACGTTGGATAAGCGAGTGTTGGATAAGTGAGACTCTACTGTAGTTATAGTTAGTTATATATTTAAAATTATAAGGAAATTAATACATTGATTAATTTCCATTTTATCCCACTTTAGTTATGGTCTGATTTTGAATAAATTATAATTGCAGATCAATGTAACCAAATCCAATAAGTATGCCATTTGTTTAGAAAAGTAACTTCAGTATCAGAAAATTCTGGGGGGAGGGTTTATTTTTATTTATAGGATCTTGTGATTTGGGCGAGAGTGCCCTGGTTTAACCTTCCTGTAAGTGGCCTGCTGAGGACTGAACCAATTATTGGATTGCCCTCCAAGTTCAGGTGTTTCACCAAGGGAAGGCTAAGGAGGTAGTCTAGAGTAGACACCTAGTTTCAGCTGGACCCACATCAAGTTGTTCCCCTCTCTGCCTCAATTATCAAATGATATGACCCTTACTTAACTGAACTTTCTACGTCTAGTCTTGTTTTTTCATAGCTGAGCATCAAAAGCTTTCTAGCCCTCAAATAAGATTATAATACAGGGAGAAGCTTTCTGGCCTTCAAATAATTGACATTATTTTAAAAGAGTTACCCTAGAAACATTAGTAGTGATGGGATGACACTTTGACATTTCCCATACTTCAATGTCACCTGTGAAAAATCTTTTCTCCAGGATCTTGCTTTCACACAGAGTTTGAAATCCATGCCCCCCTCCCCGCCTGAATTCAGTTTTCTATGGCATGTAGGAATTAACTTTCCAAGCAGGAGAGTAGATTATGTACACAAAGGGAGTTATCCCCCCATACACACACAGTATTTCATATCTATGTTCTATAGCGCTCATTTTCAAAACTTCTTTTTCTTTTTACAAGTACATAAATATAAATATTTTATATACATATAAATAAATATACATATTTTCAAAATCTGTCATACTGGTTGCAGAAAGAGGTGATATTTACAGAACAGTAAACCAGGAAGCAAAGACTAAGTAGCCACAGTAAGAACAGACCACAGAACAACAGACTGGTTCAAGATTGGGAAAGGAGTACGGCAGGGCTGTATACTATCGCCCTCCCTATTCAACTTGTACGCAGAACACATCATGCGGCGTGCGCAGCTTGATGAATCCAAGGCTGGAGTTAAAATTTCTGGAAGAAATATTAACAACCTTAGGTATGCAGACGATACCACTCTGATGGCTGAAAGTGAGGAAGAGCTGAGGAGCCTTATCACCAAAGTGAAAGAAGAAAGTGCAAAAGCCGGGCTGCAGTTAAACATCAAGAAAACCAAGATCATGGCAACCAGACCGATTGATAACTGGCAAATAGAAGGAGAAAACATGGAGGCAGTGACAGACTTTATATTTCTAGGTGCGAAGATCACTGCAGATGCAGACTGCAGCCAGGAAATCAGAAGATGTCGACTTCTTGGGAGGAGAGCCAACCTCGATAAAATACTGAAAAGCAGAGACAT
This sequence comes from Anolis carolinensis, assembly GCF_035594765.1. Lineage (NCBI taxonomy): Eukaryota > Metazoa > Chordata > Lepidosauria > Squamata > Anolidae > Anolis > Anolis carolinensis. The sequence continues at coordinate 67,550,542 of NC_085844.1, forward strand.
CACACTGGCAACGAAGGTCCGCATAGTGAAAGCAATGGTATTCCCCATAGTAACCTATGGCTGCAAGAGCTGGACCATAAGGAAGGCTGAGCGAAGGAAGATAGACGCTTTTGAACTCTGGTGCTGGAGGAAAATCTGAGAGTGCCTTGGACCGCAAGAAGATCCAACCAGTCCATCCTCCAGGAAATAATGCTCGACTGCTCACTGGAGGGAAGGATATTAGAGGCAAAGTTGAAGTATTTTGGCCACATCATGAGAAGACAGGAAAGCTTGGAGAAGATCATGATGATGAGGAAAACGGAAGGAAAAAGGAAGTGTCTGGCTCGACCTTGAAGAAACTGGGGGCGGCAACGGCCGACAGGGATTTCTGGCATGGACTGGTCCATGAGGTCACAAAGAGTTGAAAACGACTGAACGAGTGAGACGACGATGAAACCAGGAAGCATTGTTTTAAAGGGTTATTCTAAAATTATAGTAAAAATAATCACAACACAGTTTTATCAAGTTATAGAACTGGAAGGAATGATGATTATCATCATCCAGTTCTCTGTGTTTCTCTGTGCAGGAGATAACAAAGTTATTTTATTACGGATTTGAAAGCAAATGGACTATCAGAGAAAGTGATAAATCACCACCAGTCAACAAGAGGGGATGAAGAAGAGACTCTCTTGTCACTCATGGACATATACTTAGTGGCAATACGAGGCTTTCCTGGTGGCTGCTCCCAGGCTCTGGACTTCCCTTTTGAGAGATGCAACCACTTTGGGTTGTCCTACCAGCAGACAAAATACTTTTGTATTCAGATACTCCTTTATCTTCTATAAATTGGTAAATCTATCAATCACTATCTCTCCTATCTATATATAATCTATCTGTTTAATCTCTCCTGTGTTTAAAGTATGTTTTTACATTTTTAACTGCATTTATATTTATTTTCATCGCAATGTTAGCAGCTTGGCAGAAAAGAAGGAAATAAATAAGTAAACAAACAATCAAGCTCCTTTTCTCTTTATGCCTTTCCTGGTTCAAAATGCCACCTTTGTGAAGTTTTTCAGAGGAGAACAAACCTTCTGTAGTATCTGCTTTGATTTTGAGACACTCGTCCCAAAAAACATTGTGTGTGTGCCAGGAAGGGATTAATGTGAGCCACACCATAACAGTTAATGTTTCTGGTTGACAGAATTTGGAGCTTTCTCTTGCAAGTAATGTATTTAATTTTTAAAACAAAAACAATTATTTTACTTTACCTGATCTCACAACCTGTATTCTTTTTTCCCAAGTTCCATGTGGAAAGGTTTGAAAGGAGCATAAGTAAAATCCAATGTCTTCCTCAGTAGTGTTGTCAAAAATGAGGGACTTGTTGTTCGTAGTTACATTACCAACATTAACTCTGAACAAGTATCTGCTCTCAATGTATAGGTCATAAGGCAGTTTGAAGACTGCAATGTTTTCTTTGCCTTTGCCCTTTTCCTTGCTCCATGACACCTGAATTATAGTTGCAGTCTTTGGATAGACACACTCAAGAGTCATAGTGCTGCCAAGCTTCACAGTTGAATCCACATGTCTTCCTTCCACTGTGATTGCAATACAACCTAAAACCAACAAGTAATGTTAATGTTAACAAATTCTGCCAAAAAAGTATGATAAGTTCACCCTAAGCTGGAAATGACTTGAAGGCATATAACAAAATGTTAAAGTCATTAAAACATTGAACCCCAGAAATCTGTTAATACTGACCCAACCTTTGCAGCATGTACTGAATGAGCAATGCCATTTTAAAATTTAAAAAACCCTTTACAAGCAAAAGCAGAAACAACAACATTGTTACTTTTAAGATATAATTTCTCGGCATGATATAGGTATATTTTATATGCGGTTACCTGGACTGTCCTCCCAATGAACTCACTGGAGTAAATGTTTTTGAGTAAGCATGAGATAGTACTATTAGGAAGAAAAGTTACTAGAAATATTTCCACATTTATTTTTAATAAACTACTTACAAATAAGTCAAACTGATTACCTGGTGGCCTGATACAAAAAAACCCCAATAAATAAATAAATAAATAGACAGACAGACAGACAGACAGACAGATAGATAGATAGATAGATAGATGATAAGTCACTGTAACTTACTGCTAATAAGCATATTTAGGACTAGCATGTGACTATAAAATGACATGTAACACATCAAGTAAGAAATCTATCTTACTTTCATATGATAGTAGAACAGCAGCAACAAAGAAAGCGAGATAATCCATTTCCAGCAGTGCTAAAGAGACGTATGTTAGAACTTCATGAAGGTTGCTTCTGTTTCCTGGCCACATGGTGTGGGTGGTGGTATTTTTATCCTGCCAAATGAATAAGCAAGACAGAATATTCTTCCTCTCTTTTGAAAACTGTAGCAATGAGAAAGAAATATGAACACACAGAGCAATATTTTACAGACTTTAAAAATATATTTTGAGGTATTGCAAAGAAGTCTAGACACCTATATGGCTTTCCACAATTTGGTGGCAATTTCAGACAAATTAATTTAATTATGTTATTATGACAGCAATATCGGTTGCTCTGGTCAGTTTCAACACTTGCCATCAAAACTTGCAATCCTTGACATAGCTCTTTAGTTCCTGCTGAAATTGGCCCCCTTGGATCAAAATACAATTGCTAGTCTCAACTAAAGCAGAATAGATCGATAAGATTTACAGAAGTGTCATAATTCAGCAATTGATTCAATAGTTGCATCAACTCAATAGTCTCTTTTGAACTGACAGCTGAGTGAAACTCCTTCCTTTTTATTCTTTAGTTAATTCTTCTCCTTTCCTTTTAGATTTTATGACCTAACTCCAACATGATGTTGAATGAGGAAAACTGTTACGCTTACAGGAGCAGATTTGTTTTGTATAGTCCTTTGGCTATGGCCTGTGCAATTAATTGTGCAATAAGTCCTACAATGGATTGTACAACAAGTTGTGTGAAATTGCAGTTGTGAAATTGCATTAGATCCTCCATTGTACAGAGAACTCCATGACCTGAATCCTATTGGCTGTATCAGCTAATTTAGGCCCACTGAATAATTCGTTGAATGATGAATTAACACTTGTGACAATCCTATTGATTGAAAGGATGTGATGTGGTTGGGACTACTAATAGGATTCAGGCCCATGAGGGAACATCATTTGCAATAACAAAATGAAACTATTGGAAACTGGCCTTCTTAAGACGGGAACTGATTTGTTTCTTCTTTGTAAAGCATAATTCCTACCCATGATATATATGGGTATCCTTACTTCCATTTCATCTCTGAACAACTCTAATGAGTTGAAACTAACTTGTTTGCACATCACAACAGTAATAAAATTTATTCGTTAGAGTTGTTCAGAGATGTTAATATATTACACGTGAAAGTCTCCTCACTGTAAAGAATTCTGCTTTCCTTGGAAACCTATCCCTCTCTGCATTCACCTTCCTAATGCCTTCCTAAGTGAGATGGCTTGCCACTCTAGCACTGTAAAAGGCACACTAATTCAATTTGCCTTCATCAATTTAGTCAGATCAATAAGACCTAAAAATATTGTCTCAAGTGAGCAAGCAAGGCTGTCACTGGACTTGAGGCAAAAATCTTTACTGTGTATTCATTAGCCTCAAAAGCCGAAAGATGTGCTGTTCAGAGCACTATAGAACAAAGAAGACTGTTACAGGCACTGAGCTTTGCAATTCAACTTTGTTCTCATTTCATTTTAAATATCTAACATGTAAACTAGCTAATGGAATATAATGATGACTTGACAGCTTGAAAATAACCAGGTGATTCAGTCTGGGCATTACAAAACCACATAGGCAACATTTCAAGCTCAAAACAATATATTCTTCCTTTTTGTTTGGGGCCATAAGACGTCTACATCTCTGTGACCATTTGCCACATTTTCAACATTCAGTCTTGTCAACAGGACTTATCAATACACACAGCTGTGTATCATTCTAGACTCATCAATTCACGCAGCTGTGTATCCTTTTCTTGTGATGTGAGATTATACATTTTTAACAAAAGGAAATGATCTTCTGCCACTAGTCGTTCTAAGAGCTGCATGATCTGAGCTGCTGTATGAAGATAGAAGGCTTGCTTCAGTGCTTTTAGTAATGCTGTTCCAAGGGTTCTTTCAAAACAACTCTTGGCATAACTATCCATGCAAGTGTTATTTTGGGTGCTGGTAGGGACAATAGTGGCTTAAAGAGCAGGTTGTAGTCACTAATCCATTGCATCTGATTGAAAAAATGATTCATCGTTGTTATTCATTTCATTTTGACATAGCTGACAAAATACCATGAGAAACTACCACCAGACAAAATATGGAGTGCTATCAGACAAAATGTAATGACAAAAGAGTTCATCGTAAAATATTTTGAAATTTGTATTAAATCAATGGCATCAGATTTATTATTATTATTATTTACAGTATTTATATTCCGCCCTTCTCACCCCGAAGGGGACTCAGGGCGGATTACAATGAACACATATATGGCAAACATTCAATGCCAACAGACAAACAACATTCAGTTTCAGACAGACACAGAGGCATTTTTAACATCTTTTCCAGCTTCACGATTCCGGCCACAGGGGGAGCTGTTGCTTCACCATCCATTGGTGGCTGTTCTTCCTCTTCTTTTCCTCGTGAGCAGTTTTATGGTGTTGTAGATTAGTTAAATTAGCCTCCCGCATAAAGCGTACCTAAATTTTCCCTACTTGACAGATGCAACTGACTTTCGGGGCTGCTAGGTAAACAGCAAGCTGGGGCTATTTTTTTTTTTTATGGTCAGAGGCTTAATCCGACCTGGGCTTCGAACTCATGACCTCTCCATCAGTAGTGATTTATAGCAGCTGGTTACTAGCCAGCTGCGCCACAGCCTGGCGCAGCTGGCATTTTCAGTCTATACGTGCTATCTATGTAATGGAAATAGTAAGGAAAAGCAAGATAAATATTACAGTTGTTTAACCATGTTGGCAAAAGAAGAAAAAAATGCAGCTCGCGGAAGAAATTAGACACATTTCAAGATGCTCAAAAGATAGTTGTTTTGTTAGTAAAAATAAAAGCCCACATGATTGTTTCAGAATCTTTAGACATGTCTCGTTTCTTCTGTAATACTCAAAGGATAACACACAAGGGTGCATCTATGCTGTAGAGTTAATGCAGTTTGACACCACTTTAATTGCCATGACTCAATATTCTGGAATCATGGGAGTGGCAGTTTTAAAAAGTCTTTAGCTTCCTCTGGCAAAGAGTGCCTCCCAAACTACAACTTCCAAGATTTGATAGCCATGGCAGATAAACTGCTGTCAATTTATCTTAAATCTACATGCACCCATAGTTAATCTCAAACTGGTTTGTAAAATGTATCATTTGATATTTGCAACTGTAAGTGCTTTTTTCTAAGCAGGATGGTAGGAAAATGCAAGAGGAACAACATTATTTCCTACTGCAGATGTATTATCCAAGATCTGAAAGTACTTTGCCAACATAAATTAAAGCCTTGCAGCACACCACAATAGTTATTTTGATTTAAAGAGATGAGCAAACTGGTACAGAATGAGCCAGAGGCAGAAGCAACATGAGGAATTGGCTATAACTTACAAAGCATTAAAAACTCCACAAACTTTGTTCACTTATCTGATCGTTTATATTTTATCATTCTTAAATCAGATAGCTATTGTTGCTTTTAATTTCTCTTTTCAAAGTCTGATTAAAATTGTCAAGATTGGAGGATGAAGATATGCTGAACAGGTGTGAAGCCTATTCATTGTTCAAGATTGACTTGTAAGTTTTCACTGCATGGAAGAGACTGCAATAAAATCAGTTTGACAGAAGATACACCTTTTTGTTAAATGAAAGACATTAAGCACATCCCTACAAAGTTACATCTTGCCAATGCTTTGTGTAGAAAAAAGATCTTATTTAACTAAGAAGCACTAACACTGAGATTTTTGGAAATTGTTTTAGCTCAGCTCACTTTTGCTCTCAAAATCAAGTTCATAGATACATACTGATAACCAGTTTTAGCTCCCCATTTCTTGAGGAGGTACTACAGGGTCTAGTGGTTTATAGGTAAAACAGATAATCTAGATCAGGGGTCCCCAAATCACGGTTATTTACCTGCCCCCACCCTAAACTTTAGACTTAGGGTTTCCTTCATCTGAAATGACTTGAAGACACAGAACAATAATCCTAATTAACTTGACTATCTCATCAGTCAAAAGCAGGCCCACACTTCCTACTGAAATACTGGTAAGTGTATGTTGGTTAAAACTGTTCTCCATTTTAAGTGTTGTATTGTTCTTTCATGGTTTTTTGCAGTACAAATAAGATATGTGCAGTGTGCACAGGAATTCGCTCATGTCTTTTTCAAACAATAGCCCACCTCCCCCCAACAATTTGAGGAACCGTGAACTAGCCCTCGACTTTAAAAGTTTGAGGAGCCCTGATCTAGGCCCCTTCCACACAGCTAAATAGAATCCCACATTATCTACTTTGAACTGGGATATATGGTAGTGTGGACTCAGGTAACCCAGTTCAAAGCGGATATTGTGTTACACCCCAAGGTAGCAAGAGCAGCCTGAAAACCATACTGGAGCCAGATTCATAAGCAGATATATATATATGTATGCAAGCAAATAGCATAAAAACTCAAAAGAGGAATTAGTCCATAGTGTAAAATCTGTGACTATTCAAATACAAGTCCAATAAAGTCTGTCAATATTGTAATCCACAAAGGGAACCTGATAGTTCCACCAAGTAGTTGGAGTAGTCTGTAACACTGTCCAAACAGGGTCAGCCAGAAGTTGCAAGGAACAAGGACAAGACGCTGTAATCCACAAGGAAAGCATTTGCCAAGGAGTCGAGGAATCAAGGTTAACAAGGCAAGGTATACTCGAGAGTCATGAAGCACAAACACAGCCTGGGAATCCTGAAATCAGGCACGAGAACAAGGCAAGGAGCAAGAGGCAAGAGCATAGATTCTTCTTCCAGTAATAGCAAAGTTGACACAGCACCCAGAGAAGGGAGCGAAACACTTTTAAGGGGATTCCAAGGCTACAGTTCAATGAGAATAGATACATGCCGAAATTCACATGGGAAAATTAGTCATTAAAGCGTCCAAGAGCCAAACGTCTACTCCTTCGCACTCTTCTCTTTGCCTCTTTTCCATTGCAAAAGATTCCCTCCGATTAAAAGCCGCATCCTTCCCTACATCAACAACATCTGGCAAAACCAACCTTGAGGAAGGATCGGAATGCTCACCAATTAGCGGATCCTCAGGCACCACAACTTCAGGCACCTGCAAAGGCATTGGGCTATGATCCAAGTCCTGAATGGGCCCAAAATCTGAGTCAAACTTTGAATCCCCTTCCAATTCCTGCTGCAGAGCAGATCGTGATGGCGGAGGTACAACATATTGTGGGTTTTCCTGCCTTGATATTTTGGGTTATATGGCTGCGTGGAAGAGCCCCCAGATTTATTTCTGTTTATAGAACAGAGACAACTTTCATTGTCTTGGTGGCCGACATTCAGAAACTAGTGAGGGAGTACTGGTTCTGCTGAACATCTCAAAGACTTTTAGTCCCATTGGCTGTGGATAGGACATTTGACACTATTTTACAATGGTTCTACTACTTCTTAGAGGGACAAGTTGAGAAGATGTTGCTAGGAGATTCCTGTTGGCCACTGGTTCGGTCCTGTCCTCCATGCTATTTTTTAAAAGCTTCTTGTTAGATTTTTTTAATTACATTAAGGTAAACTCACAATTGATTTGGTTTTGTTTTGATATCAATTTCCTATCAACCATTCAGTGAATAAATAAAATACATAAAGAATAGACCTCAATAATTAATGCTATGATGATCTATCTTCCAAATACATTTTCTCCAAATAAGCAAAGTAAAGACATCCATGTGTATGCACGTGCCTTCAAATCGCCTGTTGACTTATGCTGACCCTATAGATTTCCTTGGATATTTTAGGCAAGGAATACTCAGAGGTGGTTTTGCCAGTCCCCTTCCACAAAATACAAACGACAAAAGGAAAGGAATACACACACAAATATATGAAAAAAAAGAAAGAAAAGAGGACAGAAAATAATAGCCTAAGGATACAAGGGCCTATGTAGGAAAAAGGAAACATATGATTATAAGTCAGTCAATAAATCATAGGGATAAAATATATCCGTGATCTTTCCTTTTCAGTATTTCTTAATGGAGCCCCCAGATGGCGTAGTGGACTAAGTGACTTGAAGGTTGGGTTGCTGACCTGAAAGCTGCCAGGTTCGAATCCCACCTGGGGAGAGTGTGGATGAGCTCCCTCTATCAGCTCCAGCTCCATACGGGGACATGAGAGAAGCCTCCCACAAGGATGGTAAAAACATCAAAAACATCCGGGCGTCCCCTGGGCAACGTCCTTGCAGACGGCCAATTCTCTCACTCCAGAAGCAACTCCGGTTGCTCCTGACACGAAAAAAAAGTATTTCTTAATTTTAAATTCTAAATGCTTTTTCTATAACATGTATCATTCTCTTCTCTACAAAATCGCCAGTTGGAAACAACTTGAAGGCACACAAGAAGAACAACCATTGACACACCATTTTAAATGAGTTTTCTTTAGGACTTGCACAATTATAATAGAAAGGATTGTATTAAACAGCCATAACCAGATCTGATTGACCCACTTTAAGATTAAATCATAACTTTAGTGATTAATTTATGTGAGTTTGACTTCATTAACAAAATTTCAGGTTTATGTAATCTTCCAAAATTATTTTTCTAATTGTTCCACTATGTGTTTAATACAAGAGAATGGAAAAAATGAGACAAAACCCAATATTCTGAAATTAATAGTATTTCTTGATATGTAAGTATGTGGTATCCTTTAATACAAACATCTGCCTATAATGTCTCTTCCCAGAATAAGATATTAATAGACCTACCCTGGTCTTCATTTGCTAACTCATTAGCAGTAATAGATGTTAATGTTGAGAAACCTGGGGCTAAGGCTGCGACAAATTTACTCCGCACTTTGTGAAAAGATTTTGTAGAATATCTTTCAGTCAGAGAGAGGGGGAACAAAATTGATTCATAAGAATATTTCTCAAAGATAATATATTTCATTATTTTAGAGCATTTGGATTATACCACTTTTAAACCATTTTAAACTGTTTTTCTTTTACTTAATAACATCAAACTGTTTGGGATGGGAAAACTATCTTTTGTTGTTTTCTGATAAAATATTTTTATCATCTGTTCTCTGTGGCTTGGTACCCAAAATTATTGTTGTGTACCTTGAAGTTGATTTCTATCTATAGTGATTGGAGGCTGAGTGTGTGACCCGATGGTGGCTGTGTGACCATGCTAGGGTTCTTCCCAACTGGAACTTCATGGGACTTGGCAGCTGGTCAGATCCGTGGGATCGATGCCTGAATCCAGACCCATGCAAGCACCAACCTTATTTACAGCTGTACTGTAACCAAATAAAGTTGTGTCTTTTTTTTTCTTTTCATTTTATGGTATCTGCCTGATCTGTGGTTTTATCATGCAGAACGGAGCTTGCCTCTTTGCGTGCAACAAATTGATAATTCATTATCCAAATTTCTGAATTATTTCATTATTGTCCACTTGGGTGGCTGAGATAATTAAATCCGTTCTTTTGTGTGGTTTGATGTACACAAACTTTGCTTCACGCACAAAATTGCTACAATGTGTTGTCGAAGGCTTTCATGGCTGGGATCAGGAGAGAATACTTCTGGAACATGGCCACACAGCCCGAAAGACATAAAACAACCCCAAAATTGCTACAAATTGTGTATATAAAATTACTCTCAGGCTAAATGTATAAGATGAATATAAAACATTAATGAATGTTGTGCTTGTGCTTGGATACGAACTCCAAAATATTACAGTTGCATATGCAAATACAGGTACAGGTAGTCCCCAATAGGTTCTGTAGGTTTGTTCTTAAATTGAATTTGCATGCAAGTCAAAATAGGTACATTTTTAAGTATTTACAGTATTTATTTTATTTATTTATTTACATTATTTATATTCCGCCCTTCTCACCCCGAAGGGGACTCAGGGCGGATCACATTATACACACATAGGGCAAACATTCAATGCCCATAAACACATCAAACAGAGACCGAGACAGACAGATACAGAGGCAATTTAACCTTCTTCTGAGGGGATGTTCGATTCTGGCTACAGGTGCAGCTGCTTCATCATCCACTCTGATGGCACTTCCTCATTCCAGGTAGTAAATTAGTTAAACTTGCCTCCCCACTTTATAAGTGGTACCTTATTTCCTACTTGATAGATGCAACTATCTTTTGGGTTGCTAGGTCAGCAACGAGCAGGGGCTATTTTTTATTTTTAATTGATGGGTGCTCACCCCGCCACGGGCTGGCCTCGAACTCATGACCTCATGGTCAGAGTGATTTATTGTATGGGTACATTTTTAAGTATAACTCCAGCTAGCCAAACAAACAAACATTTTAGCTTTGGAAGGGAAGGATTAACATAGGGAAGGATTAACATCCCTGTGGTGGTTGTTTTTCTGTCTGTCCCCCTGTTCAAAAGACTTGGCCTCACTTTATGTCACTGTGCCAACTGGATTTCGAAGAAAAAAATCCCGGTGTGTTGTGGAAACAAGGATTGGTGATAAAGCTATATTAGAAACAACTTTTCCCCATGAGATCTCTTCCAGGAATGAATTTCCCTCCCTAGTGGCAGATTTCTCTCACTTCCTGTTGTCTCACCTGTGTTCTTAACTATGAGCCATATATAAGTTGGATGTTTGTAACTTGGGGACTTCCTGTATTTCAAAATCCAAACAATATCCAAAACATTTCTTGATAAGAGATGCTCAACCTGTAGCACAAATGTTTTATGTGTTCATAGTGTACAGCTGGCTTCCACAGTCAAAAAGTAGCTTGTTTCACTCTGTATTTCTTTTTGGCCAGGGACCAAACTGCAAAGAAAAATTGAGCATATGCAGTATTGTTTTCAGAAGACTGTGATAGCAGAAGCACCAAGGAAAAATGTCATTTCTTCATGGAAAGCAGGTCAAATCGTGCCTAAACAGATATGACCAATATAAAGCACTCAACACATGTAAACAGAACAATGGAATAAATATACACCGGCAATGGAACTTAATTGATGCTTGATAGTTGTGTGCCATTTACTAACGTAGTTTCTGTCTGGATAAAATAACCCACCCGCGTGCTCCCTTTTCTGAGATACAGTTGCCATTTCTTTGTTGCCAGATGTAAACAGATTATCTTCAGATCTGTGGTTTTCACCTAGCCAGACACATACACTTGTTGTTTCCACTATGTATGGAAATGTTCTCATGCTGTAGAATGTAGTTGTTCACCTTGCCCATTTATGCAAATAAAATAGTGATAGCATTTGCCTAAATTAGGAGCCCTACCAATAAAATACACACAGAGACACACACAGACAGAGAGACACTCTCTTGTAAACCCTATAGTTAAGGATGAGAATTAAAGCACTTTTAATTGTCACTCAGGTTCCCATAAATACAAAATAAATTCAAAAATAAGTCTCAGATTTTAACTTCCTCATATTGCCATTATATTATGCACCACTGGTGAGCTTTCTATCGACAACTGGGTTGACTATGGTGTAAACAAATTGCTGGAACTACACCAGCCTAGGATCTAATCCAGCATCCTTATACCCTTAATTTAGCATGAAAGGATGAAAAACAACTCTTATATATGACACTGACAACATTTCTCCCCTGCAACTTTGAAGAGCATTCAACAGGCTGTGATGATAAAAATCTACACCTGCAATGTTTTTCTTTTCATCGTTTAGAAATATATTACCATATCAACTCATAGCTTTTTATTGTCTTTTCCTTCGCTTTTAGACATTCAGTTTTATGCTTCCGTTAACTAAATTGTGTTGAGTACAGTGTGGAACAAGAAAGCATCTCAAAGTTGGATGGTGGAAGGTGACTGCAGAATGAAGTTAATATTTATAGTTACAATTTATTTATTATTTTGGAAAGTTACAAAAAACAAATATTATATAATTAAAATCGTGGAAGAATGGATTTGTAGTTGTTACCTCCTTTGCGAGAAAATGAATCTATGAAACATCTGAAATATGACTTGCCTGCTTCAGAATCAAGGGAACACACTTTGGATACATTCAAGTGAGGTGCACAATCATTTATATGAGGATCGTCGGAAGTGTGAAACCTACAGATGATTATAACTCCTATTATCCCTCAACAGCAGCTGTGTTGTCTAATGATGGGAGCTGCAGTCTCACATCTGGAAGGCTATATGCCCCCATTCTGTTTCTACCATCAAAATGGTTTTCCCTACTACAATAGGGAAGGTGAACCTTTTATCCTCTGTTCTGAATTACACAACCAACCATTTATCCCTTCCCATGCTGATTGGGACATCTGGGAAATAGTAATCCAACATACGAACAGACAAAGATTCCCCATCCCTCTGCTACCAATAAGAGTAAGACAATCAACATATCGCTCACATCTTTATTTATAAAAAATTACATATTGGGACTATATATTTTTACATAATTACAATTTACATAATTAAAAATCTGTATTTTTAATTTTGTTCTTCCATCTGTGACTTGTGATGACACTAAAACACTGGTGTTTCAAGAGAAACAAACATGTTTACTGTACATTCTTTGGCATCCTTCTTTGGAATGCAGTCCAAAAGATTAGAAAAGAATTTAATCCAACTTCAACAAAGTGGGATTACACTTCCATTTGGATTTTGTTGTCCTTCAGTGAAACCAGTTTTGTAACACATAGCATTCATTTATGTAAGAAATGTTAACTGTTGAGAAGTTGAACAAGGTTTTCAAGACATTTTAAGTAATAGGAATCCTGCTGGCTTTCTTGTTGCATCTGAAAAGCTAAAAGGGGAGACAAAGGCAAGTATGTTAATGTTATAACTCAGAAACACTGTCTAATTAAAGAAAAAATAAGTCAAAATTGTTCAATTAAATGAAGTCCTTTTTTCCTTACACTTCTGTGAGTAGAATCAAATGTGGCATGTCAATATTAACTTTTTAGATTGACAAATCCTATTAGAAAAAAAAATTCTTTAAGTTGGGCTCAGTAGAGTCCCTGCTTTTAACTAAACTTGTAAATAACACTAACTCTTCTTTTATGTGTATTCAACAAAAATTATTTTTTAAAAAATTCTATAGAAGTACTGAAAAAATGGCTTAAACTATCTATTGGCTGATCTGGCTCACTGACTGTGGAGTAAATTTCACTCCACTCTAGATCAGTGATTCCCAATCTTTGGTTTTCTGGGTGTTTTGGACTTCATTTTGAAGAAATCCCAGCCAGTTTACCAGCAGGCCAGGAAAACTGCTTTGATGGGCCGGCCCTGGCACACAGGCCTTAGTTTGAGGACCCCGGCTTTAAAGGGTGACCTCACCAATTCTATTGTTCATTATTAAAATATGGTACAAGATACAGTTTCTTTCAGTTTTATTGACTCCTCTACAGTATCAATTTTATAAGGGACTAATTTTTTTTACATCTTACCAAAGATACAGAAAATGTGTTTGCCACTCCCAGGTAGATCCATAGTTTCTGGTTCTGGGTCTCTTTTAGAGACTATCTCACAACCTTATGTAAAATTTATATCTAGTGTCAGTGAAAGCAGTGAGACTTCTGAATAAACAATCCTATTTCAGAACATTTTTTCCTTGATCACTGTTGAATATTAATAATCTCACAAAACAATTATAGAAACGGTTGCTACTCCTATGAGACAGAAGCTAAACTTTCTCCATTAAAACATACTTCTCTTCGCTGAAAGGAAAGCTTCATCTATTCTTCGTTTTATTGATGGATTCTTCAAAGTCACTTTTGCCTGTAGCACAAAAAAGTAGGGAAAAAGAACAATTCAATGACTGCATTAATCCCCCATGCTGATACTTTTAAACTCATTCCTTCCTCTTGTGTTTCTTTCTTGGCAGCAGACCATAAGGCTATGACACTCTCAAACTTAAGACTGTAATGTGTGAGCATACCACTGTGAATAGTGCTATGGGGAAGGAGAAGAGAGAATAATTCAGTAAAATATAGCCATCAAAGGAAGCACAATTTTCCCCAAACATGGCTGTTTGCAAAGCTCAGCACAACAGAAAGCTCTCCACTGAATATTAAGCTGCCTTGTGAGTGACACGTTTCCCAATTTCTTGCTGAATACAACAGTGCAAGCACAAAAATAGCTTGCCTATAGCATGACAATAAACAGCATATTTTAAAGCCATGCATCACCTAACTTACAGGATAATTTATTATGCTGCCATTCACCAGTGTTAATTTGATGTATTTATGCATTGTACAAACACCAATGCAGAAGCCGAGAGCAGAAAAAGAATCGACATTTTAAACAGATGCACCATAACATGCTCCCTTCTTAATGCTGTTAGAAGCTTCATTAACTAACAGCGATAAGGAGAAAAAATGGCAATGAAAAAGAAGCATTTTTTTTTAAAAAAACTCCCAACATCTTCTCATATTTGAGTATTAACAAGAAATACAGTGCAGGTGAGGACTCTATATGAAAAGAATGAAATGAATCCTAATCGTGCCACTGAGACTCATTCATGCTTGCCAGGAAGGAAATACAAGAGTAATATGACATGAGGACTAGGGAAAATACTACATGCTTATTTTACATCGCTATGAGAACCAATATAAATTTGAGCTAGATTGAAGCAGTGGTCACAAAGGAAAACTTTGCAAGAGATCATTGAACTAGACATGCTCCAGGTTGAGATGCTACAAATAAAGCTTGTAAAACCAACTGTTGAAGTTGTGTGATGTGACAGAATATGTCTCAGGGAACCTACTACACCAGTTTCCGTGAGAGCTTAGTCTAGGTAGGATTAATACTTTACAAAAGCTTGTGAACATTAAGCGGGTAAGGACTGGCAATGTAACTCACAGAACTCATAAGAACCATAAGGGGTGGGAATAGGAGAAGAGGAAAGGAGGAATGTAAAGGTGTCTAATATAGTAAATGAGAAAGAAGCTTGCATAAAATAAGTCATGGCTGAATTTTAGTGATGTGGAAACCAGTATAGCAGAATAAATTTGTCTACACCAGTGGTGTCAAACCTGTAGTCCTCCAGGTGTTTTGGACTTCAGCACTCTGAATTCCTGGCCATTGGACAAGCTGACTATGGCTTCTGGGAGGTGGAGGTCCAAACATCTGGAGAGCCACAAGTTTGACATGTTTTATCTACACCAAGGATGTTACAAAAATTCTTCCTGTATAGCCATTATCACAAATAACTGCTGTGTTCCAGCACACCAAGGAGACTTGTAAGATAACAGTTGTGTTGAGTTAGAGCATATTTATTTATATTCATATAAAGTCAACTTCCTTGCCCTTTCCATATTGGTTCCTCCAGTTCCCTGATGACGCTACACAGTGGACTTGGTTACCATGCTGAATGGAATAAATCGATGTGCTGGGAAAGAGGAAATCCTGAAAAAATGGATGGAGGGACCTTCCAAGATCAGTCACTTTGGAACAGCAGAGGTGTACAAAGTGTGGCCCTGAGGGGTGCCAAGGTTGACAATATACTCCTGAACCTTCTAAAAATCAGAAGGAGATCATTTGGGCAGTCTGCATGGCCATCAGTGATTCTGAGGGGTGGAAAATTGATTTTTAGACATGCCAAAGTGGCCCACTCCTGTTAGTTGTTGCTCTAACACTACAAATGCAGGAACATGGAAAGCTACCTTAAATACCGTAGATCATTTTATGATCTAACTCTGTATTGCTAATACTGACAGGCAGTGGTTTCACATAACCATCATTCCTAGCCCTAGCTGGAGATGTAGTGATTGAAGCTTGGATTTTCTGCATGCAAATTATGTGTTTTACCATGAAGCGATGGCACTTCTTCAGTTGTTTTAGAATGAAATAAAAATCAGGCAATTTAGCTGAGTAAACTAAGATTAACCAAATCTGCTTTAAAGTTCAATTTTTTAAAAACCTAATTTATATAGGACTCTGTTTATCAGTCATGTTGACCATAATAATGGAAATGCAGATATATAGCATAATACATAAATAAATCCTGCAATGCTTTTGCTGAAACATGATAGCAGAAAAGCAATTGCCTTTAAGATACTAACCTTCTGGTAATTGTGAAGCAAAGCCCAAAGTGCAGATGCTCCTATTCTCTGAGCTACAGGGCTATCGCTTTCCAGACAGGCAGATAGCAATGCAATAGCTTTATCTATGAGAGAGACAAAAGACCACACATGTACTTAACAAAAGGCCATTCTATCACATTTTCAGCTGCTCCAGTGCATTCCAGCAGATAATTTGTCTCCTTCGGTGATAAATATTACAACAGTGCAAACCACCCCTGAGTATTTCAAAGGTTTTCCCTATGAAAAACCTATGAAATTCATAGGGTTGTGATAAATTGACAGGCAACGTAGAGTCATGTGTGAGCGCACCCCCTCCACAATTTTGCCTATATAATATGCAGAATAATTTACTTTAAGTAATCCCTATCCATATCTTCTGTCATTAAGAATGGTTTCTTGTTAAAAAAAATCAGACATAATAAATGAATTTACAATATTCCAGGTATTTCAAATTATATGTGAATAATAGATTTCCAGCTTCTGTGTGCTAATGTGGGGACAGGAAAGTTGCAGAACAAAGATGGTTAAAATATTGGATTCATCTTCTGAATGTAGCAGATATTTTGACTGAGAATTCAGACATCAATAAATTTTATCAGATTAGACAACTTCCCAGATTAATTTCTCTTTTCTTATTCCCTTTTTATTCGAGATTTTCAGAATGTATCTACTAAGAAGACTCCAAAGTTTTCCCATTCCATTTAATTAACAAAGCTGGATTTGCTGTTATTTTTGACCAATTCAGGCAGGCATCTAGAGCACTAGAACCAAATAGCTTTGGTCTCCTCCAACCACAATCAGTCACCATAAATGTGGTCTGTCCCACAAGAAGGGTTTCTAAGGCTCACATAGATGCTCACTTGAGATATTTGTTATCCAGGGAGCAATCTTTGCCAATCACAAAAACCGTTGGCCTGTGATAGCTGTGCGGAGCATTTACGGTGCAGCAGATCACTTACAAGGAATGACTAATGAGGCGCTATTCCATTCTAAAGGTCCATTCAGATTCCTTGCCATTTTATCGTTCTATGTATAAGTATATGGATATTTTTAATGGAAAATGAGATTTAGGTCCCCCACTCTGCCACTGAAAATCATTGAGCCCCAAGGCACTGGTGAAGAAAGAACTAAGCGCTACTACATAAAACAGCATATCATATTGCTTAAATAAAGTGTTTTAAAAGAACATGGCTCTTAATAGGAATAATTTCCCAGCATTTGGGACATCCATGTGTTGGAAAAGACGTGCATAGCTGTTATTGTTGGCCCCTGAGCCTCCGGTGGCCAAGGGGATAAAAGCCTCATGACTTGAAGGTTGGGTTGCTGACCTGAAAGCTACCAGGTTCGAATCCTACCCAGGGAGAGCGTGGATGAGCTCCCTCTATCAGCTCCAGCTCCATGCGGGGACATGAGAGAAGCCTCCCACAAGGATAGTAAAACATCAAAAACATCCGGGTGTCCCCTGGGCAACGTCCTTGCAGACGGCCAATTCTCTCACTCCAGAAGCAACTCTGGTTGCTCCTGACATGAAAAAAAAACTGTTGGCCCCAACTATTAAGTTGCTTCCTAATCTCAAGATTAGTATGAGCTCCCTCTATCAGCTCCAGCTCCATGCTGGATGAGCTCCCTCTATCAGCTCCAGCTCCATGCGGGGACATGAGAGAAGCCTCCCACAAGGATAGTAAAACATCAAAAACATCCGGGTGTCCCCTGGGCAACGTCCTTGCAGACGGCCAATTCTCTCACTCCAGAAGCAACTCTGGTTGCTCCTGACATGAAAAAAAAACTGTTGGCCCCAACTATTAAGTTGCTTCCTAATCTCAAGATCTCACAGACATGAATGACTGAGCTCTGGAAACCTCCTTCTCTAAATTCTTGGGGGAGCAAGAAACTCAATTCCACTGGATTGAGGCAAGAGTCACCTTTTGCCAAATTGGGGTCCTCAAGGTG
The DNA here is from genome assembly GCF_035594765.1 of Anolis carolinensis. Classification (NCBI taxonomy): domain Eukaryota; kingdom Metazoa; phylum Chordata; class Lepidosauria; order Squamata; family Anolidae; genus Anolis; species Anolis carolinensis. Next base: position 67,568,733 of record NC_085844.1, read on the forward strand.
GCTACATCTGATGCAGACGTTTGTACAATTCTGGATCTCACATAATTGCACGAACATAAACAGCTATGCTAAATGTGTGCAGTATCTTGACCTAAATTTGTTCATATACAATTTCTCATCTATCAAGAGACTTTCAGCAACCTATATTATTACCAAGCATCTGTACTGTAGCACAGCCAGAGTTTAAATAAAACAACTTCTCACCATTAGCTAGTATCCTGGGTTTGTTGGCTGGGCTAAAGCAAATGTTGTGCAAAATCAAAAGGATCACATATGGATGACTTCGGTGTTTGTACTTGGCCATCTCAATAAGTTGATCTAAACTACCATTCAGCTTCACAATCATTTGCTGTCCATCTTCTCCAAACGACAAATTCAAAAGAAGCTTTAGCCAAGCAACAGCCAATGCACCAAGGCTTTTATTACCTCCTTTTGGCAATGACAGTGCTAAAAAATTCTGCAGAAAGTTATTCTGGAAAACGATAAGAACATAATATACAATATTACTGAACAACGTTTTTGTAGAGTTCTATTAACAATTCTCACAATTTCAGTTATACAGTATAGTCAGCTGGTAAAAATGCAGCAACATGACTGTCTTCCTATACTTTTTGGCCAATCCAGTTTATGCACAGTAGTCTGGAACAGAGGGGCTAAGGGAACTGTCCTAATGATAAACTGCTAGACATAAAGGGGACATGGCAAGTAATTTCAATGTTAATGGAGGTATACTGGGGGAAATCCCCAGTTTACTACTGGGATCTGACAGAGAAAGACTAAGCAAGATATTGTGATGGATAGTTTAGTAAAACTGTTGACTTCTTATGCCATTCCTGTTCAAAGTGGTAAATTTTATCTTGGGTATAATGAGAAAGAAACTGAAATTATAAAGTGCCTTGTGTACATCAAATGTTAACAGTGCTAATTAAATCCATTTTGGTTCCAGGTTGCCTGTGTGTGTGTGAGGGGGAGGGGCTACCTCAGAAAAGTTCTGTACGATGTTTGTAGCCATTTACTTATTACCTTTCTTTGGAGACAACTTAGAAAACATGTGCAAGATAAATGGCAATAGAAGTATATAAAATTATGCCCACTGTGAAGGAAGCAGATAGGAAGAAGTTTATCTCATTTCCCCCATGATATCAGAATTCAGGATTATTGACTAAAGGTGACTGATGAGAGAGTCAGTACACATAAAACACTTCTTCACAGAGCACATAATTAAATTATGGCATCTACTGCCACAAGATATGGTTAAAAGCTGTCAATTTTGATGGTTTTAATGAGGGATTAGATAATGATGACATGGGGTTAGGGCCATCAAAGGCTACTAGTTTGATGGCTGGATAACTGTACCAGTGTGACAGGCAGTAGCTCTCTGTATACAGGTCATTGGGAAATATTAGACAGAGGAAACAATTAAATCCTACTGGTTGGCTTCCTATGCGGAGCAGTTTGGCCATATTATGACCAGAATACTTGATTACCTTAGGCATGTCACACCCTCTCAAGCACAAAGGAAGGCAAATGCAAATCCCCTCTGAACCAATCTTGCCAAGCAAACCTGTAAAAAGTTTAAATTGGAGTGGCCACAAGTCTACTGCCACAAGATATAGTTAAAAGTTGCCAATTTTGATGGTTTTAATGGGGAATTAGATCATGATGAAATGCGGTATTTTGATTTTGGGGGCTTCAGAATGACGGGCCTGAGCTGGTGGGGCTGTGAATGCTAAACTAAAACCTGTCATTCTTACAATGCCAAAATTCATTCTTTCAAAATACAGGCATTGGAAGAAATTTCTTGGGTGTTGCCTGCAACCAATAATTTGCCTACCTTTCATTTACAAAGTGGTGTCCATACCATTAAGTATTCAAAGATGAAATATGCAAGGTCAACCACAATACTAAGAATAGGACTAGACTATGCTCAGGACCCAACAGTATACATTTACTGATAGAAGTAGTTCTAAAAGAACAAGCAGACCATCCATAGTAGTTTTGAGCGATGTAGATGGCTGGTGCTTTTCCTAATCTCACTGATGGAAGAGTTTGCATAACTGGAGGCACACTCTTGGCCTCTGGCCAATATCTGTCATTAATGTTGTGATATTTGCCTTTTAATCCTTTAGTTCAATACTATTAGAAAACACTGGGTATCCTAATATGCTCACTTTATTTTGCCTCAAATTATACATCTCTTTGAAATAAATTGAAGTTGATATACCTACCTTCTGAAGAACACCCTTACAGTCATGAGATACAACCAAGTTAGCCAGAAGACTAAAGGTCATCTGTTGAATGGTGCTGTTTTCTGCTAGAGTTTGAGAAGCTAACTTCATAATACTGTGCATTAGTGAGTTTCCAGCTGCAGTTCTTTGGGCTGTCTGAAGGGGAGACAATCCACTACTTGCCATACAAAGGGCGCCACAGCCTATAAAATTGAAACATGGCAGCATTTTAGAATCAGGAAAAAACACATGTATTTTTCATAGTTTCTATATAAATAAGCATTGTAATTTCATTCTACGTAATATATAAAATATCTGTATTCAAAACGTTGTAAGCATATGGATACATTGTGAAAATCCCATTTAAAACAACAAAATTGGCTTAGTTTATCAGTGTTCTATTAATATTAAAATTGATTAGAAAAGAAAAATCTCATTCAAATTTCTTATAATAAAAACATTAAAAATTGCATTAGCTAATATAACAAGAAATGTTTGGTGCCAGTAAATACATAGCTGCATCCCTTTATAAGGATTACAATTCTGCTTTTTAAATTGGTCATCAGAAAATATGTCGGTGTTTACAACAATCTTGCCACTTCTTAGTTACCATCCTCAAGCTAGAAATTTAGGCAAAGAAAAGGGGAAAAAAGAGAAAATCAGCATTTAACAGGTATTTGCACGTTTTGAGGAAAAATTTCCAAGTACCTAAGACATCTGTAGCAAAGAGGATCTCTTACAGATAAATTATTCCACAGGAAAGATGTATGAGATGAGCTTTGCACAACTTAATTTGATTTAATATATGATTTAATGTATGAATAAAATTGTTTTGCAGACTTTGGATGCTAGCCATGGCTACGACCCTAAAGCTACCACAGCCTTTGCAATTTAGACTTTTTATTTTTCTTCAAATATGTCATGCCAGATTACAAACTGCTTTTGACTGTCCCCTCTGCTTGAAGAAAGTAGTTTGTAACTTTCCCTGACATTTCAGTCTTGGGAATATATAGATCTTTGGTTCATCGGCCTGATATAATTTAAAATGATCTCATGTTTTATAAAGCTATCACAAAATGAAAGCTGCAGCTATAATGACACACACACAATATGTCTTCAAAACCTATTCACATGACAATTAAAGCTTTCATGAAGATATATAAAGCTATTTTTAACCATAAGAAATCATTTGTTTTTCATGACAACTTGTCAGTTTTAAGAACGAATTTTCAAGGCACTCCTACTAAAACATACTCCTACAAAAGAATCTGTAAGTGGGAACAGAGCCATTAACCTCATACCTTCCAATTATAGTTGAATGAGAACAAATTCAGCATGGGAGAGTTTTTAGTGTATACACATACTGTAGATTCAGTCAGCTCATGAACCAGCTACCCACATTAGAAGCAAAACATTGTTCTGTAGATTGAAGATCACTACCTTTTTGTATGAAAAATCAATTATGTCTGAAACTTTTATAACCTAGGCTGATTTCTCTGCTTGAAGCACTCAGACATCAAATAATTATACTCATTTGCTCTGTAATCTACTAAGGTGAGGCAGACTCTCATGGCCAAGCACATTGTTCCCCATTCAAGTGCAACAAGCAAATCTTATTAAGAATCAAAAGCTTGGTTGAACAATGCATATTCAGTATAGATGCTGCACAGTGACATCATTATGTGAGTAATATCATTTATAGCTTAAATACATTTTCAAATGTATCGTATTTCTTATATGAGAATGAAAAGGGATGAACTCAATCTATATCTTATCTACACATTTATGAATTAATCTCATGTACAAGTCGAGGGCAGGTTTGAGATTCAAAATTATAAGATTTTGGTATAACCAGAAGGTAGGGTCAATCCCACGGCTGTTTCTGCTGCCATTTTGCCACCCAGGTAGTCAAAAAGGTCTTTTGCCACTCTTTTTAGAAAAGGGAATGGTTCCCTTTTTTAAAAAAAAGAAGTTAAGGGAGATATGGTCTTTTGGAAAGTTTGGACACAAAGAAAGAAGCATTGACTCTCTCTACTATCTTGGTTCTCATTTGAGAGGAAAGTCCAAAGAGCCATTGTTGCCATTTTCTTACCCAGACTTTTAAAAAAGGTTAAAAGGAGTAGAGGGGACTGGTCTACTGGGGAGGAATAAGCTCTCACTTTTTGCCACTCTACTCAGAGAAAGGGCTGGTTCCTTTTTTGATGTGAGTTAAAGTACAGTATCTATACTCATCTGTAGATAAGTTGGCCCAGTTTTCTGGGGTCTATTTTTTTTACTTTTACACAAGTACATACAATATAAACACACAGTTTCTGAAAGTAAACATGGAACCTATGTCATGTTCCATACATGTATGAAAGCAACATTTATATGAGGTGAACTTTCATTTGCATGGTAGAAATAGTTTCTCTTTCCTCATCCACTGCAATGAATGTTTTAGAACTACCATATATACTTGAGTATAATCAGTTTTTCAGTCCTTTTTAAGGCTGAAAAAGCACCCCTTGGCTTATACTCGAGTGAGGGTCCTGCCCTGCTTCTATTCGGGTCGGCTTATACTCGAGTATATAGGCAATCAGAATTGGACAGTATTATCTTAAATTACAGTTTTATGTAAATATTCTAGAATATTTAACTTACTGATGCCTCAATTAATGTAATTTTATTGGTATCTATTTTTGTTTTCGTTTTTGAAATTTACCAGTAGCTGCTACATTTCCCACCCTTGTCTTACACTTGAGTCAATAAGCTTTCCCAGGTTTTTTGTGGTAACATTAAGTCTCATACTCGAGTATATACAGCATTTGCAAATAAGGTCTGAAACATGTCCTACCCGGAGGAAAGCTTGCAGTGTAGACACAAAGTAAATGCAGAGTTGTCTGCATCAGTGAGTCATCCATTAAAAGCCATGGCCAAAGAGAATGCAAAACAGAGATAAGGTGAGTTCCAAGGGCTGATGCCTGTAAGACAAAAAGAAGACAAAGCAACATGGAAACTATTATTTATTTAACTTATATTCTACCTTTCTTCCAATAATGGGACTCAGCGTGGCCAACAACACATTTAAAACAATAATAAAAACATGAATAAATGTATAGAGAAGATTTTTTTATAAACAATTAACATTTTACTTGTGGAGCATCAGCCAGAAAAACTTTAAACAGTTCACATGTTTAAGATATATTACAGTGCCCAATACACATTTTGGTGCTTCAGATGTTAGCCCTGTGTCTGGGTATATTAGACCTGCTGATCTCAAAAATGGTCCCAGTTTCTGATATCAGCTCTAGTTTTCAAGATGCAGAGCATATGACATTTACCAATTGCCATCTGTTCACCCACTGAAAACCATGTTAACCATATCTAAGAGACTAAAGATGATGAGGTCTAACCAATGCAACTTTCTGAATCAGTGCCCCAAACAATTCCAGGAACAGGCCTAAAAACCAAGACATCAAGAATTAGGGAGTGGGGGGAACTTGGGCTATGTTATCATACAGTATCATACAGGGAAGATAACAATAAAAAAACCAATTACAACAAAACAACAGCAGTATTCCGTGGTAGATAGGAAAGAAAATATTGCATCATCTTGTGTTGGTTAGGGCAGTATTGTCCAACTTAGTGACTTTGAAGGATGCTGTTTTGAGATGTGGTAAGGCACTTCCTACACTTGGATTCCAGGCCATCAGTACAAATTTTGATATATAATTTTGAAGAAACAATAAGGAGGCAAAAACTGATCACATCCAATAAATAGACCCTCCTTTCCTCCCTCCTAGCCATATTTTTACGTTGTTGACAACTTCATTCTGTGGGACAGTTCCTGATACTTCCATCAGGCACTTTTTCCCCAACTATTTCAGCTGAAGTTTGTACATTTCCCTTGTCTCTTACTTTGCAGGCCTCATTTTGGAAGAAGCAATTTCTTAGGAGTTGCATGACGAGCTTTAATTCTTTGCCCAGGTTATCATCCTAGTGGAATAAAAAGCGAAGTAACATCAATGTTCAAGCAGAATCTATTTTGTCTGACATATATAGGGCTTTTCAATTCTAGAGGTATTTTGCCACTCTCCAATTGCATCTGATGTTGACATTCTAAATGCTGTCAAGAAGAAAAAATATTGGATTTCAAGACCCATCCAATACAGAGAAGTATTCCATAAGGCATAAAGGAACAGTGATACAATACAGGATCCATCACAGCTACTAGGTTTTCAATCACAATAAATCTATTGGATGATAATTAAAGTGTTTGCTTTCAAAAGAGCAGTGAGAATGTGAAAGTGAGGTGAAGTAAAGTGATGAAATGGATAGAAAAAATCCCCATCAGTTTTGAACAAGGCTCAGCTGAGGTCACCACTTGTTTTCTACGCAACTATGCAAATACACATTAGCTCAAACCCTTTATGCATTTACATGAAAATATTTTGCTTTTGAATGCTAAGTATTGTCTAATAGATTCCTTGGAGAAAAGATTTACATGTTCTTTCTGCTGCATTTCACAACTCCACCTGAAGAGATGGATATATACATTGATATACACATTCTGGACAAAAAACACATGGTTGTATATGAGTATTTATGGGTTACTAATTAATATTTATATGCCTTAAGGATTAGAGCAGACCAAAGACAGAAAAGTGGGCAAGGGGAGGCAGCATCCATTTTAAATAAGCGACCTAGAAGGTTCAAATATAGCCGATTTAGATATTAAAAAACCAATTGTTTGCTATGATTACTCAGCTTATTTGCTTTAAAAAAAAAACCAGGTAATCCAATGTAGAGAAGGATCAGTTATGGTGACAAAAAGTAAAAAAAAAAAAAAAAGAATCAGGAAGTGCTCTACATATTGCTCCCCAAAACTGACTTTTTCTATGACTTATGGGACATATTCTGAGTAAATGTGCAGAAGAGTGTACAGTAATGTACATTGAAGCAACGTAATTCAGAGATATAATTTTTTTAAATCACATTTTAGCAGTTTACTTACTTTTTTTCTCTGGACTGCTTTGCCAGGCCTCAAGGTATCTAGGTTCAGCTGTGCATGAATATGTTTCATCTGTTCCAAGCACGTTTCTATGAGGTTAGCTGTGATGAAAAACACTCTATTAACAAATATGCTCACATGCTAAAATACTTGCACAATGTGCAAATACAACATGATTAAAGATTTTTATATTGTTTAAACTGATTAAATACTTCACAACTAATTTATATTCGTATTAAAGAGTCACTTTAAAAAGTCTAGCCAAGTTAGGTTCAAAGGGCCAAATTGTTGCTGTTATTGTCGTCATCGTCATCACCATCACCATCACCATCACCATCACCATCTATTTATATAGCACCATCAGTATACATAGTATTTTGCAAGTAAAACAACAACTAATAGCAAGCCCTGCCCAAAGTATATAATCTAAAATGTACATGCACGAGAAGGATGGATAAAATAAGCATATAAAACTATACAATATAATTACAGAACAATTTTCTGGATATAATATGATAAATGTCTGAGATAAATAAAGTGAAGTAAAAATACATAACCATCAAAATATACAAAACAGAAGCCTCACCAAAAATAATTTAAAAAGTCAAATTTTTGGGTAAACTAAAAAATATGAAGGATACCAGTTTAGAAAGAGTGGTTTACAGTATCATAAATGAAAACATATTTAACTATCAGGATGATTCCCTGAGCAGGAATAGAAGGATAAACTTGAATTACTGTGTTGCTTAATATACCTTTACCACTTAATTTGGTGTTGCTTTTCAATACACTTGACTGCTTCTAATGCACAGTAATGCTCAAAAAGTGATTCAAAAGTAAAGATAGATAGAATATTTATTAACCTTGCACTCAGGTTGAAAAATCCCTTTATCAACCATTAAAGACTGCCACCAGGATTAATAATACCGAAGAAAAATCTCGTACAATTTTTTTCAGTATTTTAATGTCTCAGCATAACTGGAAAATGTGGGGTTTTTGTATGCTAAAACTTTTTTTCTGCACAGGAATCTGAATTATGGCATGAAAAACTTTTTTCTATGTAGAATAGATTTTTCCACAAGTGGTTCCCAACCTTTGGTCATCCAGGTGTTTTGAACTTCAACTCCCAGAAATCCAAGCCAGCTTACCAGCTGTTCAGAATTGTGGGAGCTGAAGTCCAAAACACCTGGAGGACCAAAAAGTTGGGAACTACTGCTTTAAGACAAGGTAAATATTGTAGAAGAATATTAATATTAATATTATTCTAAAGTGGGAAGATGATTGTCACAATTATTCATCCACATATGTGAGAGCGCAATAGTTGAGGATTTACATTCTTAGTAAGGAAATAGAAATCTCCAAAAAACTCTGCGTCACATGAAAGCAATATTATACATCTCTTTAGCTTTGTTGTGACTTGATTTTACTTGAAGAGAACAGAATCAGTGCCTCACAACCCAATAGTCATCTTGCTCTGAGTCTTGCATATCTCAGGATGTGCAAGGCTATAAAGATGCTGATGGCCAATATTTTAACGCTTGTTACACAAGAAAGACCACTTGATTCATAATCCATAGTTGTAACATGACAGCAACTCACCTTCCAAAGCCGATTTCTGGGCACTTTTACTGACAGCCAAAAGGGGAAGCAAAGCACTTGAAGCAACTCGTTTCAACCCATCTTCAAAGGATTTTTCTTCATAGTTCTACAAATAAAGCCACATCAGTCACTACAAAGAAAAACAGAAACATGTACTATAGAAATTACCATTGCACACCACCTTTCTACATTTTTCATTTACATATGCATTATTAAAAGTTTAAAGTACAGTTATGCACTTCTCTTCTTTCTTAATCATCAGCTGATATTAAAATGGGACATTTAGGCCACGTCAGCAGTGGTTGAGGCATAAGCCATGTGCATGAATGTGATTTGTGATCATTTTCTGTAATGCAATAATTGGCAGGCAGAACACTGAATACTGTCATGTTTCAGAATATTCCTCTGTAATTTCTTATGGCCAAGGCCATGCTTCATACCAGAATATATCCCAGATATATTTTTCATCCAGTGAACTGGCTTCAACCACCCTTTCATACATGGATCGAAAGGGCTTCTGTCACCTCTATGATACAAAAGATTTTAGCTATTCCTTGTGTAAAGATGATGTGGTGATTATCTGTATTTTGGCCTACCTTTATTTTAGTCTTCATCTATCTATACTTACATTAAGTTCTCATCATTTGCTTAGATAATAGCTTTTCTACAGTTGCATTGTCTGATTAAGCTTCGTGCATGTATTTAGCCACACTTTTAAATGAAACAATATTGTTGTTAATATTTCTGTGAAATTGGATGAGGAATGAATGGGTAGCTTGATAGGATAGTTTGCAACGGGTAAAGAAATAAACCACCAAGGTGGCACTGGGACATTACAAATGTTCACAATTTGCATCTTCTATGTTTTTACAACAAAATGAATATTACAGAACTATAAAACCTAATTATGTTTTTGGGGGTCCAAAAAGAACTGCATAAGAAAACAAATGTGCAAGGTGAGAAATAGCTAGGGCAATTGAATATTTTGGAAATGCATGTAGCTAAATTTAACAAACAGAAGTAAACAATTTGCTGGACATAAAATGGAAGAAAAAATGTTAAATTTATAAAGAAACTGACAAATGAGAAGCTAGAAATACACTTTTAAAACTAATTTATGTATATGTTGGTAGTTTTGGAGTTATTTGTAGAGATGTATGTTTGTTGGACAGTCGTTGTCTAAGTATGTCTATGTTTATGTATTTATAAGTATTGTTGTTTTTCTTTTTGTGTGTGTTTTTGTTGTGAAGTATTATTTGGGGGGGGGGGGGGGAGGAAAGAAATGTATATAGCTAATTCTAGTATCTGGGAAAAGCATTCTGCTAGATGAGCAATGCCCATTCTCTGTTATAGCCTGCCCGAAAAACAAACAACCAAAGAATCACAGAACTGGTGTCACTCTGACTACGTTTGAGGTCTTTAAAAGAAATGACTTAACAAAAGAGAACTTTATCTTCAAAAAGTCCTGAACTTCCCAAAGGAAGGGAAATGACAACATCTTTGGGCAAAATCTCTACAAACTTGTATCAACAGTATGATAATTTTGCTCTCAGCTGATACCTATCTTTTTTGTACTGTATTTGTCATCCACCAAGACTGCCTAACATCTGTAACTATCCTGCTCATCTTTCATATTTAAAAAGAAAATGGATAAATAAATGATCCCACATGCACTGTTTTTGATTTTAAACATGGTTTATAATAAATGTGACACTCCCTACCTGTTGCCCCTTCCTGATGGTGACTAGATTCTAAAGCCTACAACTGCTGATGTCACATCTCCTTTCTCCTCCATATCTGCAAATGCTCAATTCTGCCCCAAAGTCTCTTTATTTCTACGGATAACGAATCATCTCCTTTTCAATGGCCATTATTTTTTGTCATGATGCCAATCACTTCTTCAATTTCGACATTTTAATGCTATCTCTTTGCCTCTAAGTAGTGAAAGGCAGTCCTTTTTCCTGTCTACTTTTTTCTATGAAGCCATTTCTAATACCTGTATCTGCTTTGATAGTGCTACTACTATAACACTTTCCTTGACATTACATTTAAAAAAAAGCAAGTGTATTCAACTACCAATAGTGTCATGCAACCTTTTCAGTGACCTTTTCTCAGAAAAATAAGAGTTATTACAAAATTGTCAAAGAACCTATCTGTATGACAGCCTATATTTTCATCCCTCTCTCAAATCTCCTTCACCACCTATGGTTTCTCTGTCTCTTCTGCCATTCAGTGCCTCTGGTTGATCTGCTCAGATGGCACCAGCCACCATTTTCTAGTCAGCCAAGGGAGACAGTAATGTGTCTTGAAGGAACCACAATCATTTGTAAGAAAAGTATTGCATTTTGTATTGGCAAAATCCGGAGGTACAACCAGTTTTGGCAGCCTTAAGCCTGAGAACAATCTTGGCTGTTTTGGATTGCTTGATATTTCACCTATTAGTCTTGCCACTCTTGTTCTCCATTACTCTCACTAAAATGATTTCTCCGTTATAACGAGTTGGGTAGGATACAACATAAAGCCATAGATTCAAATGATAACAAGATCTGTAGTCATACATTCCTATTCATTCACAGCAATGACTATAAAAGTTTGGGCAGCTTGTTTGCATTTTAGATTGTCCAAATCTGGGTGAAATTCAGTGAAAATGATGGTTTTAATTTAATACCACGGTTTAAGAAATTAGCTTGCTTCAGGCAATCATAATAGTTAAAACTTAATTTTTAAAACCAGTTTGACATTGGTTTGTTTCAGACAATCATAATTCAGGCAAACCACAACCAGTCTATAATCACATACAAAATCGTATTTCTAGTCTACAACAGAAGAAAAAATCCAGTATTCTTATGGCCAAGCTGAAGAAAAACACAATAATCCAAGACACATACTTCTAATGTAAACTATGACTTGTGCTCAAGTACACATAGTATTTCTTCTTTCAGCCCATTAAATGTTGCCTCATATGACTTATACTTGGGCTACAAGTTTCATATCTTTTCCAAAAGTGTTTTAGACAAATAAAAAGTTTAAACACTTTTAAAAACTTTTACAAGTTTGCGTTGTGAGTTTTCTGAGCTGTACGGCCATGTTCCAGACAGCCCAGAAAACTCACAACAACCCAGTGATTCTGGCCATGAAAGCCTTCGACAACACATTTTTGCAAGTTTTATATAAACCACACTTTGTTTAAATAAGATATTACATTTCATTTTTTATTTTTACTTTATTTATTTATGTATTTTATTGACCTTTTGCCTATCTTTCAATATGGAAAAGGCAAAGCAGTGATTTCAATGTTTATTAGCCAAAGTATAACCACTAAAATCATTGAACTATGGAAGTACATTAAAATCTAAAGGGAGGCTTTTACCTGAATTATCAATTCACAGAGTTTGTTTACAGATAGTTGGCTCTTCACATCTTCATCCAGAAGGAAAGTCACTGTTAGGTGGTAGGACATATCCTCTTGAAGGCATAGCTCTCTCTTTCCTTCTTCAGAAAAAAGAATGGCAAGGAAGTGCAAGCAGCTCACATACAGATCAGGATGTGTAACAGACAGATGCAAACATTCACAAAATGTATCTAGAATATCACAGAGACACAAGAAAAATACAAATTGCATGTTTAAATAGAATATTAGAAAATTATTTTAAAGGTGCATGCAACGCAGTAGAGATCCTCAAATATAGGGCAAGATACTGTTTTAAATAAACAGATAAAACAATAGTCAATGTTTGAGCTATAATATGTCTTTCAATTTAAGTTTTATTTGTAAACTAAGTAGAGGAATCCAATATAGGTTGTTAGCAACCTGAACAAATTCTCCAGAGAAACTGTTTCTCAAAATGGGCCTTTTCCCAAAGTGTACTAGTTACCCAGAAATAAACTGAGAATAAACATATTTGCATTATTTCAATGTCCAAAAAATTGTTGAACAGTATGAAAGAAGCTGGCAAAGTGCAATTGATAGAATGTTGGCTTTAAATAAATCCAAACACTTACAGTCTGTCAGGAAATGTGTCATCTTATAAAGAATTTATTTTTACTATTTCACCCACCATTTAGCCAATCTCCCCACAAGCAAGCTTTGGAAGGTCATTATATTCATTCTTCTTAAAAGCAATATTGAAATCCTAACAGCTCAAGCCCTATATATTGTAACTCACAAGTGACAGTGTAGCTAAACATGACATTGCTCCATGTATGTACTCAATGCAATTTATGAGCAGTTGCTTTTTAAAAAGATCTCATGCAGACATACATGCATCATTCCATTCTCCAAACATCTGCCCCATGAATGGAAAACAAGTGATCAGTGTTTTGGTATTCTTTAGTTTGTGATTTGCTATAATTTGTTTGTCCGGGTTTGAAGGAGAAAACTTTAAGAGAGTAGGACAGATGTCAATAGGGGAATGCTTGGAGTAAGAGTGTCACTCTTTCCTAGCTCCTGCCTCAGAAGAAAAGGCCCAATGTATTTTGCCTGTCTTGAGACCTTCTTCAAGGCGTTATTTATAACACAGCCCAACAAAAAAAAACCCTGTTTCTGGGGTTATTTGGAATGATGATTCAGAAAATTGCATTGGCTAGACAGCATCAGCTCTAGTTTCTTAGATACGATTATCATGATTTTATATGGGAGAGCATATGTTCTGTATCTCAGAATCTAGAGTTGATCGAAGAAAATTAATGCCATTTTTGGAATTAGCAGGTCAAATATACCCAGAAACGGGCCTAACATGTGTTGGCCAGTGTTATCAATCTTCAGAAATTTCTGGACCAGGAAATCTCAAACTATGTAATTGTAATCTTTATTCTGGTATATCTTTTGAGAGTTCCTGATCCAGAAACTTCTGTAGTTTGAGTCTAGATAGCCTCCTTAAAATAGGTCAGTTTTTTAAAAACAACAACAACAATGCAACCAGTTTTTGAGCACTTTCATACTTGTCTCCAGTTTTTCTGTGAATTTTGTTGGATTCTACTTAGTTTCGGCTTTCTTTCCTGCCTGCCATGCACAAGACAATGTGCCATTACTGCAGATAATGACAAAAGTTCTGCAAATGGGTGCAAACATCTGTGTAGGACAATTTGATCAGCTGCAACATTTTTTCCATCACTGCAGAACCAACCTATAAGTCCATCTTCCATGCAACTATTAAAAGTTGGATTTGGCAGGGATGCCATTTAAAGAAAAAGAATGCAGATGGCAATGGTCACTTAATCATTAAAGAGCATGTGATAAAACAAAACAAACAGCTGCTTTCCATTTAACGACTAAGAATTAATTTTGCTGAACCTTGGTAAAGGTAGACAATGTTATAAAAATACATCATATAATAAAATATCATAATGCTACTGACAGCTACGCATATTAGACACTGCAGATATTAAGCATTTGAAATTAGATTTTACCTATTACTGCAGTCCAACACTTGGCAAGTGCTGCAGTCACAAATGGTAGAGAGGTGTGGCCACATTTTCTCAACAAGGTAGCCAAAAAGATGAATAAATCTTTCCATGTTTGATAAACTGCTGCTGATAGCTCAGAGTCTGCCGATTAAAATAGAAAGATAAAACAGTGTTGTGCATTTACATAACTATGTGGCATAAAGTAAGTGTAAATTCAGTCTAACAAATTGTCATTAATGGGTCACTTTGGAAGCCTACAAGATAGGTAGTTCTGAACATATCAATAATGTATTGCAACCCAATGGTATCAAACCTGTTGTTTACTTAATGTTTATAAAAATGACCAAACTAAGGTATTAAAGGAATGGGAAGATTAGAAACAGCAGCTCCTGATTTATGCTTAAAAACAGAATGTTGTGTACCATATTATGTGAGCCATATTATACTCAGTCTCACTTAGCATAACATTTTTTATATTTTTGGAATGTTTAATAATGTTAGCATATTACTGGGACAGGTCTTCTTTTACAGTCAGAGGCCCCTGTAAAGCCTTCACATAGAAGGCTATTCAATTCCCTTCCGGAGAGAATTGAAGACTTGGAGGTTTAGACAAGCCTTTGAGAATGTCTAGCCCAATTGTCTGCAATTATGATACAGCACAACACTTTTATCCCATTCCCTTGTTCCTTAGCTACAATTTGCACTTTCCTTTCTTCTTGTTTACAGTTGGCCATGATTTTACCACAGATGACACTTTAGGTTATTGGTGCTGTTCTGAGTACAAATTGTTGTTTTATATACTAGTGGTTTTATTTTGTGTTGTACTGTTTATTTTATGCATTGTTTTAGGGACCTTGTGCCATATGTAAGCTGCCCCGAGTCCCTTCGGGTAGGCAAGGTACAAAAATAAAGTTATTATTACTATTATAGGGGCACAATGCATGCAATGACAGTGACATCACTACTGTATGGTGTCAGGGATCACCCAGGATCTCAATGATCTGCATGTAATGATAACTTTTGAGCTCTAGCAACAAGTTTCATGTTTGAAGCCTTGGGAAATGTTCCTTACAACACATAGTTACCGAAGCCATCCTTAGATCTAAGGGAAAGAACCACAAAGGCATTTTCCAAGAGAGGCATCAGTAAGTCATCTTGCATCACAAGGCGAGTATCTATCAACAAGCACGATTTCAGGAGCTGGGACAAGGATGAAACAAACTGCACCAGAGACAAAACCTGTTTAAACAAATGAGTTTGGTTCAGATACTTTCAGCCCATTTCTGGAATCTGTTATTTTAGAAAGCAGTACATTATTGTGGTTTACATTGACAGTTTCATTGGTATTATATTATAATGTATATTTCCACTAAAAGTTGTGCTCAAGGCACTAAAAACAAACTAAACAACTTCACTAAAAGGAAACCAGACATTAAAACTATTGAAATCAATCCTCAATGAATGACAGTACAAAATGGCAGTTTGATTAGAAATGTCTTCAAACTTCTTAAGAATAGCTGTATTTCATTTAAATGTAAGCTGTGAGTCCCATATTAGGAGAAAGCCAAAACACGAAATAAATGAATAACTAAATAAAATAAAAAAGATAGGATGGATGGATGGATAGAAACTGTGAGAATGGGAACAGATTCAGTCTAATTAAAGCATATTACTCTTTTAAAAAGTATAACTAGTAAATTGACTTACAGGGAAGAGACAGTTCAGAATTATGAACAAGTTATCAAACAAATTCAGTACCAAATATGAACTGCTCTTCAACCAGTTCATATTTAGTGAACATTTTTTATTTGAATCGTTTTGGGTGAATTTGTGTGTCTTCAAAGTTTATAGCAACCCCATGTATTTCATAGGCTTTTCTTAGGCAAGGAGGTGGTTTTGCCAGTTCCTCCCTCTAAAATATAGCCTATAACATTTGGCATTCCTTGACAAATGACCCTCCAGACAGTATGTGGAGCCTAATCTATACAAAGTGTTGCTTTTGACCTTTAAAGACCTACGTGGTTTGGGTTCAGGTTACCCACAGGATCGCCTTCTCCCGTGCAATCTGCCCCAAACACTGAGGTCTTTTGGAAGGCATCTGCTTCAGCCTGCCAGAACCTAACTGGCAACCACCACCCAGAAGAACTTATTAGTCGCCTCATGACTGTGGATCAACCTTCCAGTAGAGCTCTGACAGCTGTCGCAATTTAAGACACAAGTGAAGACCTATCTCTTCTGACAGGCCTACCCAGTTTTAATGCTGAATTTTAAACCAGTATCTTATATTTAATCTTTGTTTTGTATATTCTAATATGTATTTTGTGGAAATATGTTTTAATATGTGTATTTTAAAAGAACAAAAAATTAAGAGGAATGTGTGTTTTTAGCAATGTTGTAACTTGCCTTGAGCTTTAAGGAGAGGCAGGCAAGAAATAATAGTACTACTACTACTACTACTACTACTAATAATAATAATAATAAAATTTGCAGATCAATGGAGTTTGTAGATGTGTTTTTAGTGGGGGCCTGTATCTATTAATCTCTATTTTATATCTTTTTAAATGATGTTCTACATTGTAAATGATTATTTAACATGATAGCTAAGTTCTTAAGTTTGTTCTGGGCTTTGCTTTAGGGAGAAAGTAGAATATAAAACAAAACAACTTTGCAACTACAACCCCAAGCAAAGGTATTGATAGTGTGCACCATAAGAAATGGTGGGGCTTAATTTTGGGTAGTAATATAATAATAAAATTTTATTTGTATTCTGCCCTTTCTCCCCAGGGGGACTTAGGGCAGATTCCAAAACACAACGGCAAACATTCAATGCCTCATAAAACAAACAAATATTGACATAAAATACCAGAAAGATCTCACATATGAAAATAACATTAAAACCTAACATCAAAATTGAAGCCTAATATCAGTAAATTAAACCTAACATCAATAAATTAAACTACACGTAGTCAGACAAAATTATGTGGGCTGGTTGTGTAGTCAAATGATGGTCACTGAGCTGGCATGGACTAAGAGAGCCCAGATACAAAATAATTCTCAACCAGGTAAATGAGGACATGAGTACACCGCTGGTTTCAAACTGTTTGGAGTCTCACATTGTGAGAAATGTAGACTATATATTCCTTGTTGCTGTATGCCTTTAAGCTATTTCTGACATATGGCAACTCTAGTACTGGATACTCTTGGCAAGATTTCTTGAAAAAAGGATTGCTGTAGTCTCAAACAGGCAGCAGAATATAAATAATGAATAAAGTGAAAGGGGAGAAAATAAATAAATTGTCGGATGAAAATTCAGGGTGCAATCTTGTGTAAAGATACTGGAATAAGAGTGAATTTACAAAGATGCACCGAGTTATTATTAACAGGAAGCCATTTTCACAAATGATGGAAGGAGCCCCTTGTTTCATCAGAAGTGCAGGGAAATTGTTTGTAAATATATGTGGACATTTTAATTCCCCAATTGTTTTAGTGTTTCTATTTTGCAAGTGTTAACTCTGTGGTTAACTATCAGTATCCCATAATTTCAGAACCTGCTATGGTGTTAAATAAATGTGAACAAACTTACAAATAGCACTTTTCATCACTTATTTCTGAAAAGCAACTGGATTGCTATCTTGTTTGAAGCTACAGATAAAACTGCAGCTGATATGGCACGTTACTGATCTAGTAAAGAGTTTACTTTTCCTTTCATTCACAAAAAAGAGAGAAAAAATCCACAAGGGGAAGTAAGATCAAAGAACCTTTGATGTCATAGCTTTATATTGACATGCTCTGCATAACTCAGTTACCTGAGTTTTAAAACTGAAAAATGCTCTGAAGTTTTTAATAATTGATGAAACTGAGATTTTATGGTAAGCAGACAGGCAGGAATGCCCACTCTCTCTTTTCTGTGAAAGATCTGATAACCTATAAGGATGCCCCCCTTCCTGCCACCCTCAGGTTTCTCGTCTACAGACAGGAAGAATCGAGTTTGTCCCCTGAGAAAAAAACTATTATAATTTTGCTTCTAACAGAACCCCTTTGGCAATCAAAGCTAGCAGTTGCCAATATGTCACCTGAAATCTCAATCTTGCATAAAACTGCTGAGAATTGAATGTGTTAATTTCCTTTTAAGTCAATTGCATTCAGAAGTAATCAGCCTCCCTATATATTAGAAAAATCCTGTCCCACATGGAAGAATGTGAGGTGTCAAAATAGTAAATGTATTGCTCCAGTCTGAGTTAGGGAATCCGAGTCACCCAGAACAAGGCTTATGAAGTATTGGAAAGGAATAGGGGAAATAATTTGGTTTTGTTAATATACAACGAGGGTGGGCAACTCTAGAAGGGCCAATTGGCATGATTTTCCACTAGAGCCTTCCAGATGCTTGCACAGCTGTTATTTTCTGTTATTTTATTTTCCCCAACTCTGGAGAGCCTCAGGTTTCACTCCTTAAATTTTATCCTCCTCTCCCTCCCCTCCCCTGAGCATGTGTTTTTCTCTAGATTAATTTTCCCATTTGAATTTTCTTAAATCATTTTTCTTCCATCTTTGCCTTGACTCTGTGGAATAGGTAGCTGTCAGTTTTTCTTCCTGAATATTTAGGTCAGACTGCTAAGCAGTTGGAGAAGATATTGTGAATAATGAAAAAATGCAGAAGATGCAAATTTATTAAGCTCTTAGGAACCACAAAGAAAAGCAGAGTAAGCATTATCAGAATAGTCTGGTCCCCAATGTCAATTAATTCAAATTTTCTACTAAAAACAAATAACACTGTCAAATGTAAGGAAATAATACAACATGGATAGCTTTTACTTTGCTTGTTAATTTTACATTACAGCTTAATGACTGTTTTTTCATAATTTAGCTTCAGTATGCTTCTGTGATTTGCTACATATAGTGTTGCTGGATAGATTCACCAAAAATAATATAAATAAGTGGTTCTCAACCTGTGGGTTCCCAGATATTTTGGTCTTCAACTCCCAGAAATCCTAACAGCTGGTAAACTGGCTAGGATTTCTGGGAGTTGTAGGCCAAAACACCTGCGGACCCACAGATATAAATGATAAGGCACGTGTTTGTTCCAGTGTCAGGTTGCTCAGTTTGAATAATGGGTATTTAGACTGGCATGTTGTTAAATAAATGACCATCTTCATTTCACTAATGCTCCCAAATGAGAGTCGAGAATTTTCCAAACAACACACACATGTGTACACACATACATTTATATTATGTTATATTGACACACAGAGACAGAGTGCAAATATTAGGCAGACTACACATATTTGTGTACTATAATCTAGCTTCCCAACATAAAAGAAAAATACTGTTCTTTCTAAAGCACTACTAGCTTTTTCTTAATAATAAGACTTCTCACATGAGAAACCACATCCTTTTCAGACTTCTCAAGAAGGACACCTATGCTGAACTTGTGGTAACAGACATCTTAAATAAACTGAAACAGTAGAGTTACAGATAATCCAATCAACCTGAAAAGACAAACATTTTCCATTACTTAAACCATCTGACACGCAACAGAATAGAATAGAGAGCAAACATGCACCAAACTAACCTGAATTTTTGCATACTCCACAAAAGATGGCTGAGGCAAAGGTGCCTTCATTTCCAAGATACATCTCTCTATCAATCCTGGATTTACAAGACTAATACAAAATATATAAAGTTGTTTTAGGGAAGTAGACATACATCTAAATACTGAATATTAACATGCAGGCTAGATGGTTTGCAAATTTCAAAACTTCCAAACGAAAGCTGTTGCACACTAAAAATGTGGCTGAGATGCATATTTTTGCCTGGTTGAACTCTTCCCAAGGTAGCTCAGTTTCCTGTTGCCACCATTGCTTACATTAGTGCAATTCTGTCAATAATAGGGTAGAATATTCTAGCCAGAGAGTATAAATGAAAAGCTATTTTTGTTTATTAGTTTTATCTCAACAAAGAAACAAACAAAAAGAAAACATCCCATTACCAGCATAAGGTCCGGAGTTAGCCACAACATGGGAGCCAGGAGTCAATTCCCCTTCAGGAATAACACACACATACACACAAACACAGTAAGCCCGAACACCTCTGTTTTTCTTGGCAATCCCTCACAAAATATTTCATCACCTCCTATCACCATTTAGAGAGGGAGTACAAATTAAGATTTTAGAAGGCTATAAGAGTTCTGGTATGCAACTAAGGATAAAAACTGTATTTTTACAGTTTGGAGGAGCTTTCTGTGAACTTGTGGCGAACTTCTGGAATTACAAAGTCAGGTCCAAGGACTCACAACCTGCATTATGCCCCTCAGAAGGGAGAAACACACAGTCAACTTCTTCCTGAAGACCAAGGCCACTGTGTTGATGTGTGCACAACAGCCTCAAGCTTCAGGAAGAGAACAAAAAGAATGGCAATGGCCACCAGCAGCCCCCGCCTGAAGCCTGAGGCTGCCATGTGTACACTTGCTCTTTGGGGACAGTTATTCTTGGTGCTTCCCCACCACCATTGCTGAGCCCAAGGTCTTGGTCTTCAGGAGGGGGTTGGCAAGTCTTTGTATTTCCTCCTCGTGAAGCCTGAAGTTGTGCTAGCATTGATGCAGTGGCATCAATTTTCAGGAAGTGGTTGGCTTTGGCAGTGATTCTTTGTGTTTTTTCTTTTCAAAGACTGAAGCTGTTGTGTAAATGTACAAATGGCAATATTGGGCTTTGGGAAGAAATTGGTGGCAACAGTAACTGGCCACTAAATGCACACACCTCATACTTCTTAGCCTATAGAGATAGGAATACAAAAAGAGCCAAGGCTTGTGGCATTTTACCTCAGTCTATAGTACAATATCTATGGCACATGTGTCAAACACAAGTCCTGAGGGCCTAATCCGGCCCTCCGTGTCATTTTGTGTGGCCCCTCCAGAGGCTGGACTACAACTCCTGCATTCCTCATCATTAAACATAATTACTAGAGTTGAAGGGAGTTGTCATACTGTAACATCTGAAAGGCTGCAGTGTTTTCTGTTTAGTCAAGATAGTGGGCTTGAATTTAGATACAAGGCTGTGGATATGGTGTCTGACTTTAAAATTTCCCCAACCTCAGAGCAACAAATGCTGCTGGGTTGCAATTCCCATTATCCCTAGTCTGCATGGCAGATAATCAAAAAGGATTGAAGCTGTTTTTCAAAAACATCTGGGAACCCAAATTGGGTTTTACAGAGCACCAACTACGACCTTAGAATTATAGCTTGCCCTCTGTATCCACAGATTTGAGAGCCATTTGAAGCAACCATAAGGCTGATGTGGCCCTCAATGAAAATGAGTTTGACACCTCTACTCTACGGGATAAGGAATCCAAGCAAAACACTGCTTTTGCCCTAGAAAACCGGGGGGGGGGGGGGGGAGGAGGAGAGAGAGAGAGAGAGAGAGAGAGAGAGAGAATGCTGCAATGAGGCAATGTTACACCCTCTAATACATGAATCTGTGGTTGTCAAATCAGTGAATGTGGAGGGCCAAATATGGATACTTCAGGAAGCTCTACTCTTTGCAAGCATTCATGGTTCTTCTAGCTTAATCTTAAAAGTTCATTTTGAACATTCTGAATTCTCACTGCAGATCAATATTTGTAAGACAGCCTTGAGTAACATTTGTCCTCCTCTTGTTCTTTGTCTTTTTTTATCCGAGGAAGTTTTGATCTCTTACCTACTGAGAGCAGTTAGTGTATGTGCTTGCTGAAGAGCAATCCCAGTATCTTTTGGAGTGACAATCAGCAGGTTGTTCAGCAAGCTACAAACAGCTGACAGGAGATGGGGTGTAACCACTGCAGACTGATGAGAACTAATAACAGACTGCAAGGAATCATGTGGACTCAATGCAGTTGTGGTTGCGTCACTCTGACCTAAAACACAAAAATTAGAGAAAACAAACATTTGAGTAATATAATTGCTTGGAGATAAGTTGTGAGTATACACAAAATACAAAGATAGATTCCTTACTTAAGTAAAGAGGATTTGATCAGCTACTGGATTTCATATACATGAGATCAATATCAAATTCTTCGCCATTGAAACAAATAATATAAAAATACGTAGTTTAGGTCAGAAGCAAGGCCAATGGAGACTAACTAGTTCAAATAGGGTCTTGACATTGAAGACAGAGCATGGAATGCAAAATAGTTCTCTAATATGTAACTTTTGATGGATGCAGTCAAGAAACATTTGCAGACAGATTTTTGGCAGAGTTCATATTTCTTTTTTCCTCCTCCCACTCAGAACAGTGAGATATCAACTTTGAAATAACATATGAAGACTACTGTTAGGTGAAGTGTGAAACAGAAGAGCCAGCCAACCTAGATCTTGCTTATGTATAATGATCAACAATATTTACCTTGAGCCATGAATCGATTAAGAGGTGGTGATGTAGGTGCTGGTACTTCCCTAACACAACCCAAAGATGGTGAAGACGAAAAAATCTGAGAAAAAGAACCATGCACAGTAATTAAGATTCCCCTATTAATATCTTTAAGGGAAAATTTTATTAACCTGTGTCCAATGAACATCATGTGTACATAGAAAGAAATATGCAGCCAGTAGACTTCTCTTATCTGAAGATAGTAAATTCTGTATCGGAGTTTCTGAAGCCAAGGCATTCAAGATTCAGTAACGGGAAAATAGGATTCTTGTGTGTCTATGTAGGCAATTTGGGACACTAAAAACCGAAATCAAATGTATTACTTTTTCAAGTTAACAAGACAACAACTGCGTGTCAGTAATGGAAAGACTCTATTACCACAACTTTGATACTTTTGTAGCATGGTCTTATAGGCACATGAAATTCAAACAAAATAGAATTTGATTCTTCATAGTCCTACCAAGACAGAGTATGATATGTATCAGCTCCTAGAACAGAGAAAGACCTACAACAAACCAGACATTACTGTACTTTAACTTCCATACTCCATAGCTAGACTAGTTAATTAGTATGCTGAAACAATGTTGAACTTTAAGTCTCAGTCAATATAACGAATAAAGGAGACTATTCAGAGGAAAAACTCCACAAGATCGTAAGTTCTTCACTAGTCTTATTCCTTAGCTATAAAGAGTTCTCAAGTTTGCTCTTTACAATTCCTGGGCTTGGCTGGACCAAGGTAAATCTTTTGTTTTAGATTTATCATAGATTACATTTATCATTATTTGTTTTAGATTTATCATTATTTAATAGGATATCTTTTAGGGATTTTTATAGAACCCCTTTTCTAGCCAAGGTCTGGGCAGTAATGGGGCCAAATCTGCATCTAAAGAACTCTGTTAGAATCAGAGACAGATGATAAGTCTGGCAAGTGAACACTCTTGTCTCTTCAGTAGTTCTGTGAAAAATTGAATTTCAGCAGGTATTGCTTAATTTGACCTCAAAGGGTATCTTTTCTTCTCAGGAAACTACTGCAAGAGTGGGCTGTGGCTTACTGGGCTACAAAAAGCTCCTTTGTGTGATGTAACTCAATCAAAAGGGTCTTGGGGAAATGGTGCTAAGAGCTGATGCCCAAGAAACATATAATATCAGATTTGCACAATGCTTTGTGTGCATGTATATATTACATCCAAGAAGCTTTAACGATGTGAGAAAGAGTGAAGGGGAAAAGCACAAACCCACCAACACAGCATTTGCATTGCAACTCATACAAAAATCTAGTAGCTTAACATTATCAAGAAGTTCTTGATTTATCCATTGTCAGTTTGTACTGTTGAGAATTTACACAATTTTTCTTAAAGGTAGGAAGAGTTCTAGAAATTATAAGTAGAAAACATTTAAGAGCAAAAGGAAAAATCATGGATGCTATTAAGCTCTTCATTTCTCAGTTATGCTGCCTAGCAGCTTCTGTTTTTAGAGCTGAAGAAAAATAAGATCTTGGGCATGTAAAATCAATAATAATTTAAGATGGTTATAAAAATATACAGTAACATGTTAGCTCCTCACATCAGCTAAACCCTTCCCAGTAATGACTTCAGAATAAAGAAGAGGTTGAACATAGACATTTTCTGATAGACATATAAATCCTGCTCACTAGTGAGTTCTTGTTCTCACTAAAGAACAAGAACTGCCTTTAGATGAGCAAGTTTGAGAAAAATGGATAAAAATGGGAATGTATTTTTCATGTTGCTGATATAGGTTAAAAAATAGCTTTCTAGCCTGCCAGCTAGCAAGTTTGGGAGAAGTTTGTACAAAATTGGTGTATAGTATCACAATTTAGTCATTTTAGAATAAGTTTCTTTTTAAGAGTAGAAAACAGCTCCTATCAACAGGAACTCCTCAAACTAGATATGCCATATAATATTTTTACCCGGCAAAACTACTATTATTGACTGAAAAGGACTGAAGAGACCCAATGCAATCCAGTTATTTGCACAATTTAGTTAAGATTACAACACTAACTCACACAATTTCTGAACTCACCACAGTGTCAGATGTTGAATGGGAACTTGCAGATTGGCTCTGGCTAGATTGGATTTTCCAAAAAGAAAAAGAGTCATCAAGATCTGAAGAGAGAGGAGGGAAATAGAAGGATAGTCTTTTAAACCAGGACTTCTTAAACTTTTCCCACTCAAACCCCCTTTTTGCCTAAAAAATATTATGTTGAGACCACCCTGTAACCCACCCTGTTAGACACAGATAGTCTTGATAAGCCAGAGGCTTAATGGACCCCCCCCCCTGCCTCATTGGCATCAGCACTAGCCTTGTACATGGTGGGTTTGGGGCAGAGTTCCTACTGTTAAGAACTAGACCAGTGGTTCTCAACCTGTTTGTCCCCAGGTGTTTTGGCCAACAACTCCCAAAAATCCCGGCCTGTTTACTAGCTGTTAGGATTTCTGGGAGTTAAAGGCCAAAACATCTGGAGATCCACAGACTGAGAACCACTGAACTGGACAAAGGGAGGGTACAGAGGATATAGTCCATGATGTGAAATTTCCTGAGCCTGACAATGAGCCTGACAATGACTGAGCATGAGCAATGCCCCAAAACGGCGGCATAGCCCTATAAAAGCAAATGTATTGTCATTGCTCGGGGTCCCTCCATTTTGGAAGCACCACTGGAGCTCCAGTCTCTGTATTTTTCTACCTTGTTTTAGTATTTTTTTTTTAAAAAAAACTTTCTTTCTGAGAGGAAGAAATGCCTGATTACTTTGATAGCCATGTCTCAAAGCTGCACCTTTTAAGAGATTGGGGGACTCTGGGGGTTGGCGCTCATCTCCATTTCTAAGCCGAGGAGCCAGCGTTGTCCGTAGACACCTCCAAGGTCATGTGGCTGGCATGATTGCATGGAACGCCGTTACCTTCCCACCGGAACGGTACCTATTGATCTACTCACATTGACATGTTTTCAAACTGCTAGGTTGGCAGAAGCTGGAGCTAACAGGGGCGCTCACTCCGCTCCCGGGATTTGAACCTGTGACCTTTCGGTCTGCAAGTTCAGCAGCTCAGTGCTTTAACACACTTCACCACCGGGGCTCTCATATATATATATATATATATATATATATATATATATATATATATTGTATACTTTTTTGCAAATCTGCATGCTAAAGAGATGGGTGTCTTTCCTTATATTTACATAAAAATTGAATTGTGACAGTGTATCTTCAGTGTTTTTCATTTAACACTGGCATGCTTGGTTTGCAGCCTGAAATGGCAGAATATACTTTGTTGGCTCTCCTTTTTCCTTCTGAGTTGCAGCACCATGAAGGGTGCTTTGGTGGGTCTATATCTCCAACTTAAAGGATCCCAGGTTGCAGAGTGGGTCATGTGCCTGAAATGAACTCACACCCATCATGTTTTGTTCTACCTCCCCCTGAAAAATAGGTGGTATTAATCCTTATATTCCTGCACAGGCTTCAGGCAAATTCTTTCTGAACTTATTAATGGCAGATGACTGACATTTTTTATTTCCATTTGAATATGATTTATGAGCCCAACGTAGTTTTTTAAAAATTAAAATTTAAAGGGAAGTATAAGCAATTTCTAAGTTACAAACATGATAGGTTCTGTAGGTTTGTTCTTAAGCTGAATTTATTTGTAAGTTGGAACAGGTACATTTTTAAAGTGTAAACCCAGCCAAAAATATATATTTTTCAAGTGTGGATAGCATAGGGAAGGGTTAACATCTCTGTGGTGTTTGTTTTGATGTCTGTGCCCCTGTTCAGAAGATTTCACTGCACTTTCTGTCCCTGTGATAATTGGATTTTGAAAAAAATGACTTGTTTTGGTAACAAGGATTGGAGAGGAAGCTTCGGTTGAGATATCTTTTCCCCATGATAACTCTTTAAGGAGTTTTCTCGCATTGTTTGCTTTGAAGTATCCATATGAATCATGCCTCATTCTTTTTGGAACAGTGACAATTCTTTCAATTTATAAAAAACATTTCAAAACCCCAATCTGAAATTCCTTGCAATGCATCACTAAGACAATCACTTACAACAGAGAAATGAAATGCTTGCATAATTGTAAGAGCCCACATATTGCCTTTTTCAGCATCTTCTTCCCATTGTACTAGATTCATCCTTCTAGAAGTTCTAATTAATTTGCTTCACATTTCTCCTACACCCCATTATTATCTTTTACAAAGAGAAGGAAGGAGTTATCCAATATGCTTTTTCCCCCATCTCCAGCTATGAATATAATTGCTTCTTGGATACGGCACCTGATCAAGTGTTATTTTATGTGAGAGGCTATTTTAATTTTACACACACAAAAGACAATACTTTAGAAGTCTCCCAGAGTTAAAACCAGTAATCCTAAGTAGAAAAGCAAGCGATATCCAAGCTACATTAATTCATTAAACTGTCATTTACCATTTAGACTATTCTTCTCTGTTGCCTGGCTGTGTCCCAAGGAACAATGAAGATCAAATGTAAACCGACCTAGATAGCACTCTTTCACCATTTCATTCAAATGCTCATAGAAATGGCAGTGATATAGTAGAGCCAGGAGGGCAGGTTTTCCAGTAAGAGACACACCAGATTCTTCATCATGCACACAAGGACCCTAAGAGGAGAGGAAAAAGACTGGTCAAAAATCTCTCTTCATAGAACAGGCTCTCAACCCAGCAAAGGTTTGTATTGTGAGGATGCTAGGAGGGATGTAGCAGCCCAACATCTGGAAAACCCAATATCTGGTCCCCCAGTTATGCCTGAAAATCTTAGCTTATTTTAAAAAGCATTTTTAGCTTTTACTGTTTATTTCTATCCCATCTTTTACTGAAGGCTGGAATGTAAGGTAGCTAATGTCTTGCTGTGGATGCATGATCAATATTTCTCTCTTAAAGCAAAAATGTTAACTCAGAGAAAGAAAGGGGTTTGAAGAATTCTGCTAGTCACTTGCTTATTGAGCCAAAAGTACTTGTCCTTCTTGTTTGTTTGTTTGTTTGTTTTTTTGGAGGGGTGTGTGAATTGTTTGCTTGTCCTAAGTACAACAAAGATAGTTTCGGGCACAATAGATGAGCAAAGATATGTATGACCTCAGTTGACATGTACTGGGTTTTTTAGCACTTTGAAACAAAGGGGGGAAAGGTCACATATGATTCTTCACATCCATCTGATTTGTTTTGTTCTAATTTTGCCACTAACATTATTAATAAATTACACAATGGTGGTTTGAAGGAAGGCACATCTAGTAAGAGAATTAATTCAAGTCCAGGCAGTAGTTTTGCTAGTTCTATTTGACAGAATAGCAATCCATGTGCGGAAGATGTGAGCAGTGTGCACTGATGGAATCAAGCGAGACAACTGCCTATTCTGGGAATATTGCAGATGTTAGGCAGGATGACATTGAATCAAAGTTTGGATATTTGGCTCTGGTGATGCCAATTTACTATTTTTATGTCTAGCACTTCACAGCCACAGGGGAGTGCTAAAAATCACTGAGTCAGTTGCATGTTACAGGTTTGATCATGCAGCGACTTCTTTAGCCTTGAAAACACAAAACACCTTGTGATCTGATGATTTGTAGTTGCATGTGCTGGTTCAATGACTGCTCTAAAAGAATAGTATAAAGGGTATAAATAAATCTCTTTCTCCAAAATGTTCCAGAAAGGATGGTGAGGCAACAGCACTCTGGAAGAGAAAGTTAAAGACCTTGTAAAGCTACAATTAACAGGATTTCATAGCATTAAGCCATGGCCGTTAAAGTGGTGTCAAATTGGATTAATTCTATAATTCAGATGCGCCCCTGATTGCATGTTCTTTCACCATGAAAGACTGAAGAAAGGAGACTCCTGTTTGTATGTAAAAATGAAGACAAGACGTGGGCAAAGGACTCTAGCAGCACCTTTAAGGCTAGCAGATGTATATTTTAGCATGAGCTTTATGGGTAGCAATCTACTTTCTCAGTTGGACAGATAGCATGAGTATTGCAAGATCCCATTTTTCTTATTCCCTTCTTCTTTTCCACGCTTCAACAGACTAATGTGGCTATTTCTTTAATCCTGTACTTCATGGTATTCATAACCTTGATTACGAGTGTAAGTGACTGCATAACAATTCAGAGAAGTACAATTACTGGGTGATTTTAAAATGCGCTAAATAAACAAAAGTGTACAAAAGGAGTTATATCGTTCTTGCCATCTTTTTAAAAGCCTATTCAGAACATACAAAACCTCCAAGGCATCAGGAATCTCAACAATGTGAGAAGGAGATAGTTAAATCTGGAAGGAGGGGAGAATTGCTCAAAATTTGGCTAGAGGCATCTTCTGTGAAATTGTTCAATTTTTTTCTATTATCTTGGGATCCAAATCATGATATGCTCTTTTTTCTGTGCAATACAGGCTATTTAATACCTATTTAATATTTAAAGAGCTATAGCACTAGAAGCAGAATGTTGAATGTTTCTTCGCGTGTGCACATGGTGTAATATACAAACGCACCTTGCAAAAGAAATCTCCTCTGTTCACTGACAAAGGTACAACTATTGTCAATATGAGACAGCTTACCAGAATTCAGGCTAATAGTTCATGCAATCAGACCTCCATCTGAGAAAATCCTCTGTCAGTTCAATATTATCCCCTTGGGATATGTGAGAGATTTTTAGAGCTAGGCTGGCTTTAAGTTTCAATAATACCTCTACTTCATCAAAATGAATAGGAATTCTAGATGGAGCTCATGCAGTTATAGAACTACTAAACGAAACTGAAAATGGGCAACAACAACCTAAGGAAAATGGTCCTTACATGTTCATCCCTATGCTTCAACCCAATCATAAAATTAGATCTAGACTCTGGCCCAATTGTTTAATTAGATCAAGACACATTTAAACCGATTAGTGTCCATTTTAATTCTTACTCGTGAACAAAAGATGGGATTCTGCATGTAAAATGTCTTCAATTCAAATAAGGACGAATTTACATTTCACACTACAAAAGTGAAAAAAAAGAAAGAAAAGAAAAGCCATACATGCAATGAGAATTACTAGAGAACTTTTCTGGTTTTGCCCATCATCAATTACTCTGCTAAAATGGGAAGAATTTGTTTCTTCTCACTTCATCCATTAAAATTATTACGACAGTGAACATTTAAAAGGAAAAATAATTGTTAAGCATTCACTAAACGTTTTCAAAGTGTTGAGCAGTCATATTAGAAAGCATTAAGCTACAGTTTAAAAACTGATAAGACTCAAAACAGAGAGCTTACTAAATTTCTATACTAGTCTGTATTGTTTCTTTGTTTCTATATTAATCCGAAAATGATAACTTATAGAGATGTGTGCGAAAAAATTTCCTTCGTTTCCTTTGTGCTGTCGTTTTGTTTCAACCTTTCATTTACACAAAATGAATGGCGACATTTTCGTAAGAAACAAGGAAATGACACGAAAATGAAAGCTGCAGCTATCGTGCTTGCTTTCATTTTCTTTTCGTACTGACAGAGGGCTGCTTTCCCAATACAGCTGACGTGTATGTACCAATGGGTGTTAATAATATTAATATAAATAAAGATAATTACTCTGGCACCCTAAGCCAAGTCTGAAAGAGGAGTGCCTCCCAATTCCATTTGATGTGTACCGATTGGTATTGATGGTAATATTTACATTAATATCAAGAACAGCAGTTACTCTGGCACACTAAGCCAAGTCTGAAAGAGGAGTGCCTCCCAATTCCATTCGATGTGTATTGATGGGTATTGATGGTAATATTTACATTAATATCAAGAACAGCAGTTATTTTGGCATCCTAAGCTGAGTCTGGGAGGGCAGTTCCTCCCAATTTCATCCGATATGGATCGATGGGTCTTGATGGTAATATTTACATTAATATCAAGAACAGAAGTTATTCTGGCACCTCTAGCCCAAAAACCGAGTGGGGGGAGGTGAGCCTCAGAAGCCCTCCTACTGCAGCCAATGGTCCAAAAATTTTCAGTTTTGTTGTAAGCCATATGAAAATGCATGTTGCATAGGTGGCCCATTTTCGTTAGAGGGACACAAATATGAAAATGAGACGACACGAATATAAGGCTAAAGCCCTATATTGATTAGCTCCAGACTATCTGAAGGACTTTATATCTCTCATCAATCTCTGAGGACTTTGAGATCTTCAAGGTAAAATTTTCTCTTTGTTCAGGATCACTTGGTGAGGTCAAGAGACAGAGCCTTTTCAGTGTCTGCTCCCACTCACTGGTACTCCCTTGCATAGAAGACTAGCTTGATCCCATCCTTGCTTGCCTTTTGCTGGCAAGTGAAGACATTTTTCATTGCAAGCTTTTAATGTATAAGAGGTGGGGGATCTTCTATTTTATTAGAGGATGTCTTTATTTCTTTCTTTAATCCTTTGTACATTTTAATTTTAAAATGTTTTTGGCATGATTTTAATTGTTCTTCAATTTGATTGTAAATGTTTTTTGCTTTTGAAAGCCACCTTGGGTCTTGCTCCAAGAGAAAAGTGGCACATAAATTAAATTAAATATACTGTATAAAGTATAGCTATCAACTCACAAACCAGATTTTATTATGGTGAGCCACACTGAAAACCATTATGATTGAAAAATGTTACACACATATTGTAATAAGCCGGAGCATATAAATTCTGCAGCATACAAGCAAAGTTAAGTACTGAAGTTCTTAATGTGAATGAGGAAGATCTTTTCCTTGTACTGAAATATATAAAGTCATGAATGTCGAGTTTAAAAAGTCAAAAAAGAATCCTGTAACATCTTTGAAACTAAGAAATTTCTAACATAAGCTTTTGTGAACCACAGGTCATATGCAAAGAAAGAGCCCACAAAAGCTTGTGCCACAGGATTCCCTTATATTGTTTTATATTGAAACAGACAAACACAGACATGTCTTTGAAAGCTACTATAATGGAAGGCTCCGAGTGAATGATGTCCTGAGTTATTTTACATGACATCTCACAATCGACTCTAAAGTAGACTTAAAATTATGAGATTTTGACAATCTTCATTGTTTAAGGATCAATAATACTGGAGGAGGAGAGAATATTTTTACTACATCTTGACTTTATGAATGTAGAAAATCCACATTTTCCCACACGTTTAAATTCAACAGCTGGTGTCGTTTTTCCACTCTAACAAGGCTATGAAATATTGGGTATAATCATACTGAGGAAACATGGCAATAAGTCAAGTCAACCAGTCACCTGCCAAATGGGGTCTTTAACCTCTTCAGTGGACAACGGGATCACCAAAAGATTCTGAAGAATAAATGCAGCCTACAAAGAAAAAATAAACATCAACAGTGCCATCTGGCTGCAGTTATATAACCTAAACCAAGTAGCTTCAAATATACACAGTGTTATTCAATTCACTGCCATATTTTTCATTTTAAGAGTCTTGGAACTATTATTCAGTAGGCTGTTTTGTTTCCCTGTCTCAACTTATAATACCATGTTAGATGGCACTGTAAATTGAGACCGGGGGGGGGGGGTCCTCATTTAAGAAATACAATTAATATATGGGACAATCATATTACTGCCTAAAATGTCCATTATGTAGTTAAGATATAGGTGCATACATTAAATTTAATTTTAGTCCCAATCTTTTTATCTGTTAATACTTCAGCAAACGTTGAAAACTGTCCTCAGATTATTACTTCTCTTTTTATCACATCTTACCTTGTTTGTCAATAAAATGCAGAAATAATAGATTTTCTTAATTATTAAAATCATCTTGAGTTGTCTTCATTCTATATTCCTCTTCAAGAAACATTTGTTTGGATCATCAGTGAAGGTTTAGTTTGGATTTATAAGAGCCAGTAAAACCCCAGCATATCAAATTCAGCTAAACACTTCAAGATAGACTATGTGCACATATTTGATGGCAGCAGAATATGGGAGTTATACTACGGTACCTAGTCTTCCTTCTAATGCTTTACTTACAGTTTAAGAATACGGTACTTAACAAATGCTTCACTAAAAAAAATTCCTGTCTTGAAGTAGGCTGGGCAACAGTGACAGTTCAGATTTTGTTGATTTGCAACTTCCAGCATGTTTTACAGTTGGCGGGAGACATCATCCTAAAAGGCCACAGTTGTCCACCCTTGAGTTATACATCTCAAGCTGTGAAAGTGAACTGCAGTATGTTTTAAGATCTTTAAATTGACATAAGCAAAGTCAATGAATAGTCCAAAATAATGCCCTTAATGAACATCAGCATGCTCAAATGCAGTGGTTCTCAACCTGTGGTGACCAGATGTTTTTGGCCTTCAACTCCCAGAAATCCTAACAGCTGGTAAAGCTGTAGGCCAAACACATCCAGAGACCCCAGGTTGAGAACCACTGCATAGTGAAAGCAGCTCTGCAGAATGCGAACTCCTGTGCATTCGCCTGAAACACTCCATTGGTCTGCACATATACATTACAGCAGAAGGAGTTGGGGGGAAACCTACATTCAAAGATACTGTAGATCCTAGAACCAGTTTGAGGCCAGACTCTGCAGTTTGTGTAATCACCATTCAGGGGTTCAAATGTAGTCATCCACACACTGAAAACACTTCCTTCTATGTTAGTGCCAGTGTAGGTGTGCTCTTAGTAGGGAAATAGCTATTACTTTCTTTCAGTGAATAAATAACAAAGGACAAGTTATGCTCAAAATTTATCTGTCCTATTTCAGACAATTCCCCCCATTGGCTGCAGTCATGTCAAAGCCCAAACTGTTCAGAAACATCCCTAACTCTCTGGAGGGGCTCTTCATGGATGTTGTGTCTGCACGTGATAGAAGAGAGAGGATGATTGTGTAAGAGGCATTCCACTCATGTAACCATCAAATACAACCCAAGACTGACTGCATATTAGCCTTTGGAGTGCGTGAGGATCACAAGACTACATTTTTACAAAAAACAGAGTATACAAACCTCTCTTCTGACCATGCTGCATTCAGACTTGTCCAGAAGGATATTAATCACTGTTCCCCACAAGCCTCCTGATATGTTCTGGCAGCTTTCAGCTAAAGCGTAGCAACCCGCTTCAACTGATGTAAGCGCGGATCCTACTGCAAGCGATGTGAACTTTACCTAATATTAATGAGAATCAATTAAATTTTCACCATCAACTCCAACTTCTCTTCATGTAGCACTCTTTATGATTTTTCTTATTTATAATTGCTTTGAACAATTACAAATTAGTTATTAAAGCCAATATTACAGATTTCACATGTTTTGCCTCAGGCCAGTTGTGGAATATTTTAAAGAATGTATTATCTAGAAGACTGAATGCAAAAAATAAACATGGTCCTAAATGAAGGGTAGGTAATATATTTTTCTTTAGAGGCTATTGAACTGCAGCTCCTAGCATTCCTCGCCATCAGCCATTCTAGATAGGGCTGATAGTAGCATTCTGAATGTCACATGATTATATTATTATATATTATTATATATATTATTATATTATTATTATATATAGTACAATATAGTAATTTATTGCCAGCATTGTGCTATGCTAATAATATAATGTATGTAAATTTAATATGTAAGCCACTCTGAGTCCCCTTCGGGGTGAGAAGGGCGGGATATAAATGTATTAAATAAATAAATAATAAATAATGATTTCCACCTATACTCTGGACCAGTGGTTCCCCACCTTTGGTCCTCCGGGTGTTGGGACTTCAACTCCCAGAAGCCTCAGCCAGTTTGACCAACTGTCAGGAATTCTATGAGCTGAAGTCCAAAACTCCTGGAGGTTAGGAACCACTGCTCTACTGCTTTGTACACCTAAAATGAACACAAATGTATTATTCTACTCTAAATATAAATAAACCAAGCATTAAAACATTTTGTCTGGTCTCTATTCTATTAATTTAGCATTATTTTCTCCAAGACTACTATTAAAAATAACAAATACTGTATTTCTTCAGTTTTAAGACACCTTTTTTCCTATATAAACATCTCTAAAAATTTAATCACAGGTGTATCTTATCCATTTTATTGTTATTGTTGGTAGTTAAAGTGTGTCTTACAGCCTATGGCATCTTACAATTGGAGAAATATGGTAAGTGTTTCCCAGTCTGAGGAACTAGCTTATGCAAACAGTTTATACATACTGGTCCTTGCTCCAGAAAGGAAAATTGACACTGCAAACATTAAGAACTTTGCTAAAATCATTATGTCTGATGTTTAAAGATATTCAATCTAGTACAGCATCAAATTGTTTAAACTTTTATTAAATAACATCAATTGTACATCAACTGGGATCACAACCTTCCTATTCCACTGCACCCTCAGATGAATTCTGAAAAGCACAACAGCATAAAACAAAATTATTATGTATTTCCCTTGAGATTTCGGGATGAGGGTACTGTAGATGCCTAGAAGTAATTGTATAACAAAAACAACAACAATGTTTTTCTTATCTTCAGGCACAATGGTACTTTTCTATATGTGGGAAATTGCCATGGTTTGAGAGAAATTGAATAAGGAGCCATTAAGATAAACAATGATAGTAACATCTACTGGAGAGAGATGGCTTGTGTTACAGAAAAATTGAAAAAAATCCCTTTCCAGAAATAGGTAAATGTGCGATGGCAGAAAAGGTGGAAGGGGATTTTATTATGTTTCTCACATTAATTCTTGCACTGAGAGGGGAAAGAAATGATAAAAGTGACAAGTAGTGTCTTGACTTCATCTTGGCTTCTAAGTAAGCAAAGAGGTGTTGGAACAGATATTATTTTCCTTTCTACCTCACTACTTTTTCTCTTTCCAGGAATACATACATACATACATACATATACACATACAGTATGTGTATGCGTATGTGTAATAATGACTATTTTCCTCCTGTTACCATTTCCCTTTTCTCCCATGTTCAAGTTATCCAAACATTTTTAAAACCGCAAGTTTTTAAGCTTATGTTATCTATTGTTGTTTTACTCTGACTCAGAGTAATTTGTTTAGTATCAAGGGCCACATAAAATCCATCATGAGGCTGAGAGCTTCTGCAAATTCACACAATTTAATGACTAGCTGAGTGTAATTAACACATTTGCATACCATTTTAATGAATATCCACAGATGCTAAACCACAGCTGGTGGACATGGTGCATTTATTCAACAATGTACTTTCTCATTTATTTCCCTCTGGCGGATTTAGAAACCAGCCCAGGGACAAAAGAGCATATACCTGGATTTGAAATATCTTGGTGTCACCTTCTTACTGTATGTTTCCATACTGGAGCTAACAAAATGATTTCACACATCTGAAGAGTCATACAAATTGCTGGACTTGAGGTAAAGCAGGGCTACTTTAACAATCTTTGTATCATAGGTAAAATGTTGGTTGAGAAAGGCAGTGAGAAACACACCAGATAAAAATGTTCTCTATACTGAAGGGTGTCAGGGTCAAAACTTTTCAAAAACTCTAAAGACACAAGTCAACCTTGCACATACAGTAGCTCCTTGGTATCCACTGGGCTTTGATTCCAAGATACCCATGGTTACAAAAATCCATGAATGTTCATTAAATACAATGGCACAGTAAAATGTGGCCTGTATATAAAAATGGCAAGATAAAGGCTGGCCTTTTGGGAGAAAAATTGGAATATTTTTAAATTATAGGTGGTGGAATCTCTGTAAACCGAACCCCTGGTTGTATGTTTTAAGAATTCTGTTTTTTTCTATTAGTTTGTCATATCTTATGTATAAAAAGTGCCCAGATCCTTGAACAAGAAAAATCAATTTAACAATAAACCTCCAAGTGCAAATTTCAAATATCACTAGGACATGTCTATCATATGACTCATTTAATGCTACAGCTCCATGTTAAAAAAAAATCAAGAGCAGTGCACTGATTATGCCCTTCAGCTCCAAACTTAAGAGTTCAAGAGGGCATCAGGAAACCTGTGTTGCTTTCTGCATTGCAAAGGTACTCACCAGTCATCCAGTGACTAAAAAGTCATCAGCTCTCTTAAACCTGGATCTGGGCAAGAGTGGCTCATCATACTCACCAGAGGAGAGTATTACAAACAAAAATGTTTAAGCCTGGGGATGTCAACTGTCATCCTATGGTGCATTACTCTAGCAGGGGGCACTTTTCTCAGGGTAATGAAGCAGATGCAAGCAAAAACTGCAGAAGCCTATTTCTCCAACATATCAACAGTTTCAAAATCATGGTCATGGCCTCTTCCTTCTCTCACCACTAGCTGCTACTATCAGGATTCCAGGTGTTGATTCTACAACATCGAACATTTTAGAGTTAAAAGTATGAATAAAAACTTCCAAAAAATAAGATTTTACTGACCTCTGGGTCTCTATCTACCCACAATGGAATTAGCCAAGCCAAGCCTTGACGAGAAAGGGACTGCTCTTCACCGGTTTCATAGGGCAAAAACCAGAGAGATACCCAATCCTAAAAAAAGAAAAAGAAAGTCATATGAATGCCACAATACTACTTCAGCTGGAAATCTTTGCTGATTTGATTAGTATGGATGTATCTTTTCATGACAGCAAAGTACAGAAAATAAAACAAACTAACTAAAAAGTCTGCACCATCTCAAAGGCCTCATTCAGATGTTTTATGTACACCTTCTCTATAATAGGGATGCCAACGCCTGTTTGAAGACAAGTACAATATCTCTGAATTTTGGTTTTTCCAAGAAGGGCACACTTCAGAAGTCGTCTACAGAAGTTGCTGGAAACTTTTTTAAGGAATGAAGATACTGTCATCTTTGAATCAGAGAGCCATGTTTCTAATTCTTCTCCTCATTTTCAGTTACTCTTAACATTTGTTTCCTTGTATTATGGTATTGTAGTACATGGAAATAACTCTCCCAGTGGGGGAAGAACCACCATGTTGTTCTTTCCAAGACTTAATTTTTATCTAGTTTTATTTCCCAAAGGACTTAGAAGTAGACTGCCAGACAGATAAAGGACTACACAATATGCTTGCATGTCACATGGTGTTTAATTTCCATCATGGTGTAGTCATAAGGTGAGTAAAGAATAATAAACCTTACACAGTAAGAAGCAAACTGTTCAATATCCTTAGTTTAAAAGAAGAAGGCGAGAATTGCCAGCAAGTTAGACCCAATGGAAATCAATATCCTTACATATATCAGGGAAAAAAACCCTGAACTAGAGACATTATGTTAAAATACTAGTAATCTTCTGTCTCTGCATCCCTTCAGACTTAGTTGGCTGCTACAGGACATTCAAGTCCATAAACTATGCTCAAATTTTGTTCTACGGATGTACTTGCTCTTTGCTAACTAAATAAACATTGATGGTCTTTTTTGTCATAATATTGCCCAGGGTTTGTCCCACAGTTTAGAAAGGATCTCAGCAGAAATGCAAAAAGAGGAAAATAGTGCAAAAATGTGATACTGAATTAGAATCATTCAGAAATAACCGAAATTAGTCCTTTTTTAGTTCTCTTACCGCATTTGGGGCCTGAGCCATCATTTCATGGGACAAGTGAAGCAAACAAAGGATGGCACTTTTTGTGACACCTTTCCCCATGAAAGACATGGCATTTCCTCCCCATTCAACATAAAAAGATGAGATGACCTGGAATGAGGGTGGAAAAAGCAACAGCAGAAGAATGGCATGATAGCTTTACTTCAAGCAATACCGTGACATAGGTGTGAGCTGCTGACTCTGGCAAAAATAACACATTCTCAACTTCACTACATGTACATTTTCCCATCAAGTTTTCAGACAGGCTTTTAAGTCAATATTTTATCAGTCTTCATTATTTCTCATGCAGTTTATTGCTACACATTATGTGATCTTCCCTGTTTCTTCATATTAGTAGCACCTCATCTTCCACCTTCATCAAACCTCAGCACATATATAGCTGTCAGGAAGCAATATACAATGCTTTAGCAAAATAAACCATAATACCACTTATGATGGAGCTTTACATGTATATTTGTTGTCATTCTTACTTACAACTTCAGGTCATTCTTATTTACAACTATCCGAAGGAGAACCTATCACAGAGACTTCTTGGAAAAATTGTTCAGAATAGGGATTTTGCCTTTGCCTGACAATGAGAGAATGTGACTCGCCCATGGCTACCCAGTGAGTTTCTATGGTTGCATGCTGGTTTCCAGAGCTATAGTCCAGCACTCAAAACACTACACTATGTTGGCTCCTGCATATATGATTTGTTCAGAAATAGTCAGTTTCCACCTTTTGTAGAGGTATCACCTCTTGCCTTGAAACTTCAGGAATAGAACAGAAGGGTACTGTTTTTTTTTATAAAATCTGGTTGCTTTCTCTGTTTTATTTCATCACATGCAATAATACTGTATTTTTTCAAATTCAAGGCAATTTTTTCCCTATATAGATCTCTCTAAAAATGGGGTGCATCTTAGTATTGCAAGCATATCGTGTAATATTGTTGTTATTGTTAGTACTAAAATTAGGGTGTATCTTACAATCGACGGTCCTACAATTTAAGAAATATTGTAGGTGATTTTATATAATGCAGAGTGTAATCAACACACAATCAATGAATATAATATGTAATAATTCATTGATCATATCAACACTGTGATTTGTAGTGTAAAAAAAAAGACTTAATAGTTTACAACCCTGTAGAAGAGAAACATGATCTGAAGTAACTACAACCATTTTCTCTGTGATAATTACAGATAACTAACTGAGAAAGGGGATGAAAAATGCCTGCTCTCCTTTGGCATTTCTACAACTGACACACACTGTCCTCAACCACTGCTACTTCTGACAAAGTCCGGCAATCCTGGTAGAAAATCATGCAGCTAGAGAGTACAGATCTTGTTTCACATCAGAATACAACATACAGAAGGCCATCAGATTCGTAGGCCCTACCCAAAGTGTTTGCTTCCCAATTACATTAAAAACAGTATTTTGAACTCACTTACCTCAAGGAGCCCTGCTAAATATTTTTTGCAAATGATGAATGGCTCCGTTGTAACAGAGTATGAACTCCAGCCTGGGAGAGCAGTGACATGGACCATTCCTCTTAATGTTCTTTCCAAAGAAGGCAAACCATAAAAGTGAGGAGCATCTGTTACTCGTAAATACTGCAGAAGTTTCAGTGCTAGTTCAGTTCGGAAATAGCCAGTAAGTTCCATGGCTTTTCTGTAGCAAATAGAAGATTAATTATGCTAGCATTATACATTAACTAGTTTAATAGATATCAACCGTCATTATTTAAATCTATTATTCATGAGATTTCTGTTCAGACAGCTAATGAATCATTAATTTAACTAAGAATACAACTTTGTTGTGATCCAGAAAGCATGTGTTTAAACCAAAAACATTTTCTTAAGCTCAAGTTATCTGAATTCTTTCTTTTCAATACAGCTCTAAGCACAGAATCACCAGTCTAAAAACTCTGGAAAAACAGTTTTTACACAGTATTCCATGGTATCCTGAAACTCCTCTGTTTAAACAATAAAAATATCAGAAAAAATATTATTCTGATGACAAACACATACAGCACTCAAAATAAATTCTCCCAAGTGCAGTTTGCAAAGGAATGTTTAAATATGTATAACAATCAAAAATACAGTATATGTAAACAATATATATATAACAATCAAATGAATAAACATGTGTAATAATCAAAATAGTCCAATAAGCAGTTAATAAGAATAGAGCATGCAAAGTAAATCTATAAAACAGTAAAAATATTATTTTGGGGGAAGAAAAAGCTGTTTCTGTAGAGAAAAATTATGTTTTCTATTGAGCTTTGTGCACAATGTCCTCAGTTACTGTACACTATTTTTTCTGTACAGATAATATTTCTGAGTAAGAATATTTTTTGAAAACAAAAAAGCTAGTTTGCATGCAGAAAATGCTATAATTGGGAACTTTTATGTACGTCTGTGGTTGACTTGCATAGAAAAGAGCATTTTCCTACACATTTTCCTAACAACCATATGCAAATTTTGAGCAAGATAAATCCTGAATTAGGGATAAGCATCAAACAATGTGTGGCTGTTGAGAATTTTCTTGTAGAAGAAAGAACATTGCTAAAATTTCTAAGAAGTATTTTAAGAGGAAAACGACTTAATAACAGTGATCTGTGACTGGGGCTAATAGGAATTGGCAGCAATGTCATGAATCAACACATTTCCCACTCTTTTTCTATACACTACATATTAAATTTAATTTTTAATTTACTTTGAAAACATAATCTCTTCTGAAAGAAACCCAATGTAGTTTGCAAGGAAAATACAAAAAACAAGACACTGAATCACCACTACAACAAAACCCAATTTAAGGAACTCAAATTCTGGTACAATCAGTCTTTAAAATGAAGCTCAAGAAGATAAAAGGGAATAACACTATCATGCTCTCAGACGAAAGACAGTTTCCCAACTAAAGGCCTTCTTAAATAACCAGGTGACTAAAGGACTGGAATGCAACAAATTGTTACTAGTTGCACTCCTTATATTGTTGAAGGCTTTCATGTCCAGAATCACTGGGGTGTTGTGTGGTTTCCGGGCTGCATGGCCATGTTATAGCAGCATTTTCTCATGACGTTTCACCTGCATCTGTGGCTGGCATCTTCTGAGACTCTCTGCCAGACATAGATGCAGACAAAACATCAGAAGAAAA
This sequence comes from Anolis carolinensis, assembly GCF_035594765.1. Lineage (NCBI taxonomy): Eukaryota > Metazoa > Chordata > Lepidosauria > Squamata > Anolidae > Anolis > Anolis carolinensis. The sequence continues at coordinate 67,609,975 of NC_085844.1, forward strand.
TATTGCTAGAACACAGCCATACAGCCCGGAAACCACACCACACCCAAGTTGCATTCCTTTATGCCACCTGCTGGCTCTCAGGAACATTTTAAGAATCAAATCTGGATTATATAGATATTTGATATGAACAATTTTTACACTATACCTGTGAGTAACAGACACGAGGCTGACCAGAAGTGTATTAAAGAAAGTAATCAATTCTTTCTGCAGTTGTTGTCTGACAGGAATCTTTAGGTCATCTGTTTCCTCTTGTGCCTGAGATTCTGGCTGCACCACTAGATCCAGTAAAGACTTTGTATTCTGGACAAAAAAACAATCAATGAAACATACAAAAACTGGCATGTCATTACTCCTGCCTACAAGTCATGATATTCAGGTTGCCATGTATCACACAGAGAATCCTGCCTCAAAGGGCAAAAAAATGCAACCTATTTAGGGATAGGGCAGATTTACTGAGTGACTTCTCACCAGTAACACATTGGCTCTTTGAAGGTTTTTTTTTCTTTTTTGTATGAAATAAGCACACGTTTTTATCACTCGCTCACTGCAACAGTCCTGTGCATCTTCACTTAGTGTAGACAGCCCACAGTTTAAGCTCACATTTCTCAAGTCAAAAATTCAGTATTTTGTTGTTATGGAAGGCTGAACCATTTCCTGTCCTGCACATTTACTGTTAGAATACTTTCTGGAATACTCTCTTTCGTAATCATGAGCCTTGTATTACTGCTTTTACAAGATCGTTCTCTATTCTTCTCTGGATTCCATATCTCGGTTTATAGTGTTAATCCTGTAGCAAAGCAGATCCTAAAGATCAGAGTACAAATAGCTTCCCAAGGACATAGCCTGCACATAGCCTTGCTTTGAATGCGATTTCCTGCTTCTTAGCGGGGGGTTGGACTAGATGGCCTATGAGGTCTCTTCCAACTCTACTATTCTATGATTCTATGATCCATTAGAAATTGAATTCTAAAAGGAATCTCTTTGAACCCCTATCATTAGGGTCAATATTTTTTCCCCATAATTCTGGATCTAGCCTGCTAAATGGGAAGTTCTAAAGAGGTTTTCCTGCCTTTCACAGCTTTTCTTCTCCACTGACCATTGTTTTGTTTTAGAGTAGAAACTAAGCTAATAACATTAAAATACTCTTGACGGATCACATAACAGCATGTCTAGGCAAAAGGCAGAACTGAGCTTGATACAGCCCCCAAATGGCCTTCTAGATTTCCCTCGACTTACATTTCTTCTGAGTCAAAAAGACTACATTGACTCTGCAGAAACCACCACAGGCCACAATTCATCTTTTAAATATATACAATTTTCAAAACTGGAATTTGACTTCTGTCCATTTCCTTGGCTTCCCTCCCCTCCATATTTTTGATGTTACATGTGGTCTCCAGAAGCTCCTCAAGAGATAAATGGTGCCCTCAGACCTCCTGCAGTTGCCTATGTTTCCACTAGAGATTTGTCTATAAGAACCAACATGATGTAGTAATTTGAGCACTGGACTGACTGTAAAAACCAGGAATCAAATCCCTGCTCAGCTATGAAATTCCATGGATGACCTTGAAAAAGTCATATTCATCCCCTCCTTAGTTCAGGTGAACCTCCTCTGAACTAAGCTTACTAAGAAACTCCATAACAGGATCACCATAAGTTGGAAACTATATGGCGGCACACAGTAACAATAAACAAGTTTGTCCCATCAGTCAAGGATTGAGATTCAATGATAATTGGAGAATGAAATTAGGTAGATCAATTATTCAAAGCAAGTATTTTCAGAAGTCCAGTTCTATGGTCAAGACAAGAGAAAAAGATAGGAACATTGGGCTACCAATGATGTTTCTTTCATGATTCATAGTGGGAAAGAAGGGATATAGACACCTTCTCACCATTGTTAAGAGTCCCTACTGATTTTGAAAAAAAATAGCTAAACAGGGCCTTACATGTGTTAGGACTACATCCAGGATCCATTTTAGGTATGCCACCTCTGATGAACTTTTTTGTCCTTTAAGTAGCTTGTTGAGAAAATATAGGACATCAACAAGGAGTTTTTCATCATCAGAAGAAGCTGGAAGCACCTGAAGAAATCTTTGACAAAAAAATTACATTTCTTGTTATCATGACATAACATGCCTGACTGGAAAAGAAATAATACTGAGAAAGGAGAAGGCATTAGAAAAAGAGGAAGACCACATTATAGATTAATTGATTCAGTCAAGGAATCCTTGGACCTGAGTTTGCAAGACTTGAGCAGGGTTGCTAATGACTGGGGCTTTTGTACACCTCTCATGCAGAGGTTTGCCAAAACCCAAGGAAATACTTGGACCAGATCGGCCAGAAAAAGGATGGCCAGCTTAAAAGATTAAGCTGGCCATTTGAACCTGCGAACCTTAAAAGATTAGGGGCAAAAGGACATCAAAAGATATCAGTGGAGAATGAACAACAGTTTGACCTTCTGGGGCTTTGATTAGGTTGGAGTAGAGACTAAAGTAATTAAATAAGTTAAATAGAGTAAGGAATTAAATCTTATATTTAACAAAAATTCATATAATATATTTTATGGGCAGAGAAATGTGAACAAGATCCAGCCCCATGTGTTTTATAGCATCTTGTTCTGTAATCCATCATCCTTTGAATTTGAAACCCCTTCTTGCTGCAAGGCACAGATAGGTTTCCTACTTTCAAAGATATTTATTCCAGTGGCAAATGTTTAAGAAGACTCCAAAGAGACTATGTAGCTTTGAATATTTCAAAGCCAAATCTACTGTGACAGATGGCTTTGCAGCCAGTTATGCACCTTGCACTTACATACTGACCTGCTTAACGCTGTTTGCCAAGCCAAGCACTTCAAAGTGGCCCCACAAGGGCCCCTGCTGCACATTAATGCCAGTCTGTCATTCAGAATATAAAAATTCATTGTTGTGACAGCGTCCCTAACTTCCCTGTGGGACACTGCTTGAATGATGGAATTGAGACAATCTTGCAGTCCACTGGCTGTGTGTGTTATCTTCAATGTAGTAAGATCCTCAGAAGAGAGCTTTAATGTGGCTAAAAATCTGAAATGAAAGAGAAAATAAAAAGATTAAGTATGCATTTTTTTTAAAAAGGAAGAACCAAATGAAGCCATTAATGTTTTCTCTTTCTTCTTTTATTACATAAAACACTATCAATTTGTTTTGTGTTGGTTTTGAAACTTTGGGATGAAATTAAAAAGATGGTGTTATCTATGATTTTTGCATATTTTAAATTTTTAACTATTACAGATTGAGTATCCCTTATACAAAATGCTTGGGACCAGAAATGTTTTGGATCTTGGATTATTTGGATTTTGGAATATCTTCATATATGCACATAATGAGATGTCTTGAAGATGGAGCCAAGTCTAAACCGACATGTGTTTATGCTTCATATATACATTATAAACATAGCCTGAAGGCATTTTTTTTACAATCTTTTCAATCATTTCATGCATGACACAAAGTTTGTGTACACTGAACCATCAGAAAGCAAAATTGTCATTATATCAGCCATCCAGATAATTTTCAGTTTTGAAATACTGAATAAAGGATATCTACAGGCTACTGGACTGCTTTAAAGTATGAATCGTAGTATAGCATAAGAACAACTCATAAAAGAAAATGCTATTTAACCAAGGAATACAAATGTTTTTTCCAGTTCTAGTACATTTGGGGGATTGAAAGGCACGTTCAATATTATGAAGCTTACTCTTCTGTTTCTTTCTCATAATTAGTGAGTTTTAGTAAGTTATCAGTTCCATTGAACCAAGACAAATTCCAAGCCATTTTAAGCATATCTGACACCGGTTTAGAGGCCCAGAATTCAGAAGAAAATGGCAACACCACTGAGTTTGGGCTCACAGCATGATGGGAAGAGACCCTGAATGGCAGATGATACCTTTAAAGGGAAAAAAGTAAATGTTAAAATACACAATGCCATCTCAGAACCTTTAAATGAGACATAACAGAAACAACTTCTATATTTCTTTAAAAGAATATCTCAGTATTACATGAGGCTACAGTATGGTATCTCATAAATATAGTAGGGTTCATCCCAAAATTGTGCTGTGAACTACCTATGAGCAGTAGACACCGCTTCATTCCAGGAATTCTGTAATATCCAATGATGCTACAGCATTCACTAAGTGCCATCTTAAAAGTGACAGACATAAACACTCATGAAAATAGTTTTCAAGGAGAAATTCAAATTTTATTATGTGATCCTATGAAAAAGCTTGACAACACAAAGACATGTGCTTTACCTTATGAAGTGCAGCCTAATGGCTTTATGTGATTTAAACATTGGAAACAACTATAATCCCCATCACTCAGGTTGTAAACTAAGATCAAAGACTACCTAAAGACAAAAAATGTTACAATGCACTCAAAAGATGCAGAAGGTTTGGGTATCCATAGTTCCCAAGAAAATGAAACAATAGGGAAGTCAAAAACACTTCTACATGAGCATGAGCATGAGCTGAACTTTTTACTCTGTAACTTGATGACAAAATAACTGAAACAGATATTGGCTTTGGTCCTAGGTTTTCATTTCATGAAAGCAGGAGGCTTCCATTCATGTAGGCCAGTTCCAGTCAAAGACCAAAGATAATGCAAGCTATTTAGGGCCTTTTACATAAGACTAAAACACAATAGGATGTAGAGTGAAAAAACATTAGAGCTTCACTGTAAATGTTAAGTCTTATTCTGTACTGTCTCGAACTACTAAAGTAGAGCTGGGAAACTCTTCATCTTCTACACTGTACTGCAATGCTGTCTATAGCTTGTGGAAACAGAAATTCAAGAATATCTAAAAGAGCAATCCTTTTCAATATTTATGAACCTACATGACGGCAAAAAGCTAAATGCTATCATGGCTAAATCTTAAGGCTTACTGAGTATCATTAAGCATTGCAAAGTCTACATGCAACACAAAGAATTTAAAATACTCATTGAAGAGAACGTATCCATAGGTCAATCTTCTGGTATGAATATTACATTATAGATATTTCATATTATCTAACAAGTATCAGTAACATATTCCCAATTTAACTCTCCACGACAGCTTTGGTGATACATTTTTATTACAGATACTAAAAAGAAAAATTACCGTCTCACGATAGCAACAGGCAAGCTAAATGGAGGAGTGTTATAAGGATCAGAGGAAAGAGTATCAGACCTATAAAAAATAAAATTCATGTATCAAAAAGTACTCTACGGATTAATCAGCAGCATACACCTTAAAATGTCATATTGCTTAAGTGTATGAATGGTCTACATTTATTCATATATGCATTGTGATATTCAGATTTGCAGTCTTAGCTTTGTTCAATCAGCCTGAAATGAGTTTTTAAAAGTCTTCAATTTTGTCAATTAAGGACGACATAGGTCAAGCCATTGAAATTTAGACTAGGAGCAGATCAGAAGAAAGGTGTAGATTCTCAAATCTCCTCCAAGCTCAAAAGCCAATTGACAAAGCTGACTAGCTCCCATCCCAGGACCTAAAACACAGGGTGGACTACCAGACATGAGAATGCTGGCCAGATACTGAGGCAAGGTTGCTTCCTCCTCTTTTCTGTTTCCATATGCAGACAACATCATAAAAATTGAAGTAAGAGGGCATGTTAGACTAATAATCCATATATATAAAAGAGTGATGGCATCACGGCAATTCACAAAACAACAAAAGTACAGGCCCCCCAACCTCAAAATTTGACAACACAACCCATCATCCACGCCTCAAGGTTGATACAACAAAAAGAAAAGAAAAATAAAGTCCTAATTAGAGGGAGAGCAATATTTTTTTTTATCCAATTGCTGCCAGTTTAGAGGGCTAATCTCTGCCCACTTGGTTGCCTAGCAACCAAGGGACAGCCAGGTTTCAGTTAGGGGACAGGCAGATTTAGGCCTCACTTAGACTTCTTCCACAGATTATCTAATTTGCACTGGATTATATGGCAGTGTAGACTCAAGGCCCTTCCACACAGCTATATAACCCATTTATAATCTTATATTATCTGCTTTGCACTAGATTATCTTGACTCCACACTGCCATATAATCCATTTCAGTGTGCATTTTATACAGCTGTGAAGAAGGGGCCTCATATAATCCAGTTCTAAGCAGATAATATAAGATTATCAATATACAGTAGAGTCTCACTTATCCAACGTAAACAGGCCGGCAGGATAAGTGAATATGTTGGATAATAAGAAGGGATTCAGGAAAAGCCAATTAAACATCAAATTAGGTAATCGTTATACAAATTAAGCACCAAAACATCATATTATACAACAAATTTGACAGAAAAAGTAGTTCCATGCGCAGTAATGCTATGTAGTATTTACAGTAGTCTCACTTATCCAACACTTGCTTATCCAACGTTCTGGATTATCCAACGCATTTTTATAGTCAATGCTTTCAATATATCGTGATATTTTGGTGCTAAATTCATAAATACAGTCATTACTATATAGCATTACTGTGTACTGAACTATTTTTCTGACAAATTTGTTGTCTAACATGATGTTTTGGTGCTTAATTTGTAAAATCATAACTTAATTTGATGTTTAATAGGGTTATCCTTAATTCCTCATTATCCAACATATTCGCTTATCCAACGTTCTGCCGGCCCGTTTATGTTGGATAAGTGAGACTCTACTGTACTGTATTTACAAATTTACCACTAAAATATCACAATGAATTTAAAACACTGACTACAAAAACATTGATTATGAAAAGGCAGACTGCGTTGGATAATCCAGAACATTGTATAAGCGAATGTTGGATAAGTGAGATTCTTCTTTAATATGAAATAATTACTGGGATAGAATAATGCAGAACAATATAATCTCTAAAACCAGGACAGTAAATAAACAGGGGAATTCCACACAGGAAACAATCGGGGCCAGCTAACACCTCCCAACAATGTATTCCCATCATCAAAGTCTGGTAAATCCTGTTTTCTCAGGGCCACAGACAGTAGAAGCACATAAAATATCACAAACAACACCACTCTGAAAACAAGGGAATTCCAGACAGGAAACAATCAGGGCCAGCTAACACCTCCCAACAAAAAATTCACTCAGGGAGGAAACAGCCAGGCTTTAAAGCTGCAAGACCATTACATCCTAATCATTTTTCCTAATTGCAGCATTCATACTTGCCTCCAACAAACAAAAAAACCAATCAGAAATATTGTATATTCACAACCTTTAGGAAATAATATCCCCTGATGGCGTAGCGTGTTAAAGTGCTGAGCTGCTGAACTTCTGGACCGAAAGGCCACAGGTTTGAATTGGGGGAGCGGAGAGAGCCCCCACTGTTAGCCCCAGCTTCTGCCAACCCAGAAGTTCGAAAACATGCAAAAGTGAGTGCATCAATAGGTACTGCTCCGGCGGGAAGGTAACGCCGCTCCATGTAGTCATCCCACATGACCTTGGAGGAGTCTACGGACAATGCCGGCTCTTCGGCTTAGAAATGGAGATGAGCACCAACCGCCAGAGTCAGACACGACTGGACTTAATGTCTGGGGAAAACCTTTACCCTTGACCTTAACTACCACCAATTCCTCAATACTTTATTTCCCATACCACCATACTTCGCCACAGCAACGCGTGGCCGGGCACAGCTAGTGTATATATATAAAAGAGTGATGGAATCCCGGCGACCGACAAAACAACAAAACTAAAGGCCCCTCAACCTCGAAATTTGACAACACAACCCATTATCCACTCCTCCAGGTTGATACAACAAAAAGAAAAGAAAAATAAAGTCCTAATTAGAGGGAGAGGAATAATTGTTTTTATCGAATTGTTGCCAGTTAGAAGGCTAAGCTTGTTCTCCTAGCCCACTTGTTCTCCTAGCAACCCACTCAGCCCAGGGGACAGGCAGAGTTTGGCCTCACTTAGGCAGCTTCTGCCAACCCTAAAGTTCAAAAACATGCAAATGAGAGTACATAAATAGGTACTGCTCCGGTGGGAAGGTAACAGCGCTCCATGCAATCATGCCGGCCACATGACCTTGGAGGAGTCTATGGACAATGCCAGCTCTTCGGCTTAGAAATGGAGATGAGCACCAACCCCCAGAGTCAGACACGACTGAACTTAATGGCAGTGGAAAACCTTTACCCTTTACCTTAACTACCACCTATTCCTCAATACTTTATTTCCCATACCACCAGACTTCGCCACAGCAACGCGTGGCCGGGCACAGCTAGTGTTACTATAAATCAAAACATTTGATTTAATTGGTCTTTCTTAAACAGTAGCATTTTACTTGATGGAGAATTGTTGGATTCAACCTGCAAGATCTTTAAGCTAATTCAAGCAAATAACAGAGGAGCCTGGGTTGCATTTTAGAGAGCCTCTTGCATTTAGGTTTCTGACAGGAATGGATTTCATCTTCTTAATATATATATTACATGCAATATTAATAGACTCCTCTCTACATAGCAGTATGGTAACGTATCACGAAAGAGACATTGCTCATGTTCCTGATAAATATATCAAACACTTCCAAGTGTGTGTACATACGTACATAAACAGAGGTGACAGACACAAATCTTAGCTCCATTTATAATTTATATTTATGTAAAATGGCACAAGGAACAAAAATATTTTGTTTGATACAGAGTCAAAGGAGAATTAAATCAATCACTACAGATTAGCTTACCACATCTCTTTTCTTGCTGCTTCATCAAACAGTAATAGACAAAGTAATGCTGCGGCTTCACTCACAACAGCATTATAATCTTGGAATATCAAGGAAACTAAAAACAAAACAGTGGGATTTATTTTCCCAAACTACGTATACATGGTAATAAAATAAATAGATGTGAGAACTGATATTTAAGACATACAATCAATTTTGCAATGTAACAGATTTGAGCCAAGTTTGCAAGAACTCAACAGAGCAGTAGATGACAAGAGCTCCTTAGGACTTCTCACCATAAATCAAACTTGACTTGGTGACCAACGACAACAAAAACAACAGTCACCTACAATTTTTATGCCACTTTTATGAAGTTACCTCTAAATAACATGAGCAAGACAGACGGCTGGTTGGACAATGACAGGCGCTTAACTGGATCTGAATAGACAAGTTTCCGTAAGAGGGTAAGACATGGCAACATCATACAATCCATAATCTGTCAAAAGGAGAAACACTTTTGTCAACAGAAGAGCTTATGCAACATGCACAATATGGAGTATATCTCATTCCCCAGCCCCTTTCCATTTTATTTTCTTTGGATAAATACTCTCTGGAATCTGAGAAAGGTTTCAAAAGGCCTGCATAATTGTCCTCCTTTTCCCTCCTTCTGATCCACCTGATCAAGATCTCAGATCTAAAGAAACAAATGCTAATTTCCATTTGCCTTTGATTACCCACTTGCAAAAACGTATGTTTTTGTTTCTTCCCACAAGGATGTGTCCCAGCCAGAAGGCAAGTACAGCATTATCAGATGAGACATTCATGGGTTAAAGATGTATTGCATAGAAGAAAAATCTATTTTATTCTTCTCTCCAAATACAGAGAAAGGACATGGGAGAAATTCAGTGCTTCATATAGATGTTATTCTGCACATAGTGCTACACAGGCAGTCCTCAAGTTACAAACAAGATAGGTTCTATACGCTTGTTCTTAAGTTGAATTTGTCCTCACTTTCTGTCCCTATGATCACTGGATTTTGAAAAATTGGGCTTGCTTTGGAAACAAGGATTGGTCAGAAAGCTTCAGTTGAGATACCTTTTCCCCATGATAACTCTTTCAGGGGTGAATTTCCCTTCATAGGGGTAGATTTTTCTCATTTCCTGTTGTGTCCCCCCTACCCCGCCCCCCCATTCTTGACTATGAGTAGTTTGTAAGTTGGATGTTTGTAACTCCAGGACTGCCTGTACTTGTTTAGCAGTACATTTGAAGGTAATTGACTTGTTTCTTTCTCTCATAAAGGCTAATCAAATCAATTAAAATTATCTACCAAGAATACAAAAAGCTGAAACTCAGAAAAGTTGTTTGAAAATACTGCTGGGGACTATATTTTAATAACCAGTTCATTGAATTAGGTTTAGAACTACCCCCATTGGCCATAAACTGAATGCAATTTTATATTTAGCTGAACTGCCTGCATTTAATCACAATGTTGAAATAAGTGCCAAGTAACTCTCAATTCGTATTGCTTGTCAAATAAAAATTGGGAACTGGCCAAATGTACAGCTGTCTTATTTGTGGAGTACAGCTGTATATGTTGAGTATCGAGTATTTAATTCCTAGCCAAAATAATTTTACAAAACAATCCAGAGATGAAAGAGGTGATTAAAAATGAGTTGAACCTACCTTGCCATCCTGGTTAATACATTCACCACAACAGGCAAGAATTCTGTCTATCACACCTATCTTTTTAATAATATCATGCATTTTGGGATCTGAAAAGAGGAAATAAGAAACAATCTCTGCACATGTACTGCAATATTACACTGGATTATGCACTATTTTAACTCTCATAGATAATAAATATCTGTATCTCCAGTAAGCATTAGGCCAAGAATAGATGTCATAAAAATGTCGTGTGGAGTTCAACTGCTCAACATTCCAAAGATTCCAGTCCAAGTATGTAGTACCACTTTAGGGTCTTCACCTCCCCTTCTGCTAACCTAGGCGTGTCTCAAACATAGTGATACCTCCTTCTTGTTCCTAAAAAAACCCTCTTTTGGCTACATAGCGGATAACACTCGGCATTTCTATGGTCTATTTTAAAATACTAAACCCCTTTACCTTGCATAATTACAGCTAACTGTTCAGCAGCAGACTTCCTCAAAACCAGATCAATTGTATCAGAAATAAAGATCTCATACAGTTTTTCAACTGTCTCATCCTACAAATGAAAATAAACATATATATTGTTATTTATACGGAGGGGTTTACCCTACTTATTAGTTCCGGAGAAAGGAGCACTACCAACTATGTTAAAAGGTTTCTCTGTTTACCTTAAAAACGGATTCCCTTGTGCCATCTAACTTGAGTTCAAGAGGCTTTTCCACAATAAATAAGTTAGGAATTCTGGACAGAACACTGCCATGTAGTAGTGGGCGCTTCAGGTTTCCCTTTTCTTCAACAGTAAGATGAAACATTAAGTGTTTGAGTGTCATAGAACGGACTCTACGGAAATAGAGTAAGGTTTCATTTCTTTTCTTGGAAAATTCTTTCTTCTTTGTAATAAAATGTTAATGACACAAAAGCATAGAATCCAGAGATATTCTATACAAGATATACAAGATCAGAGATGTTTTATGCCAGTTCCCATTACTTTCCAAAGAGAGGCTTAGGTTCAATTGCTATTCCCAGCCAGAGTAGATCCACTGAATAGGAATTGCATAAATGTTGAGTTAACATTCAGAAATTAATTCAGTACATAGCTTTGGCTGAAACTAACAATTGTATTTATGATGGAATATTTTCATTGTACATCCTCTATAAGTATTGTATACTTTACTATTCTGAGCAGCTTATAAATCCAGGCAATTATTGCTGTAAAAGACTGGGGCTAGGATCCTATTGTGTACTTATTTGAGACGCCACAATTTCTGCCAAAATCAGTACTCTCCTTCCTCCTGCAGTCTACAAGTGCAAAAAAACCTACTTCAGAAGTTTTCCCAGTCTTCTCAAGCAGATATTTAGTATGTATGAGAGGTTGCAGGAAGGAATAGGCAACAAATTCTGGAGCTTAAGTAACCTATTGGATCCTGGCCTGGGAAATCAGAGAAAAATGGTTGTCCAAAACTACTATCAATACCATCACTCCAGGCTGAAATAAGAGTAGTTTGATTGTGACAAAGGCCATCTGAAAGAACTGGCACTCAAATGATAACACATTCTGAAAAATAAAGAAGACTTGATAGATCACTTATCACTCCATCTCAATAAAGGTTAAAATTTAATTGAAAATTAATGGTGTTGTACCACTGGTGGAAACAGTGTTGCCCATGAAATGAGGAGGGAAAATCTAGTTTCTATTTCTGCAGCCTGAAAAGCTTTGTATGGAAGATCATTGGGCAACATTAAGGGGAGAAGGGGGAAATAGCTCTGAAAGTATACTGGAGGTTGTCCCCTTCCTACTTCTGCTGATAGAGCTATTTCTGTGGAACTACACCAATGGACCCTTGCCAGAAGGTTGTTTTTTTAAAAAAAAGAAAAGAAAAGAAAAAGAAAATACAAATACTGTACACACATTCCCACACCATCTAATAATTTATGTGCCCATTTGTTAAAGCACATGCTTAACTGCCTCTTCAAAGCATCTCTAGCTCTGTCAGCCACATTCTACTTCCTTGTAACTTAATCAATTTCTAAGTGCTCCCAAATTAGTGTATATCAGATATGCTGAAGCCCTCTTAGGACATGCCATTTTTAAAATAAAAACATCTAGCACCTCGAAGATTATACTTTATTCTGAAAAAAGTTAGCATGGGGAAGGTTTCTTGTTTGTACTTTCCACCCTGGTCCATCTTTCCTAAGGAAGGTCAAACCAACATTCCAGAAAATTGATAAGAGTAGTGCTCAGTGTCACCTGCGTTAGTAAAGAAAACTATTTCATCTTCTGAACTCCGTGAAACAAATCATAGTGATACAAATATGCCTTCTCATAAACAGAAATGATATGCTACTGTATGTTTACTCACAGTGGCTTCTTTGAAAAGAGAAGACGCAGAGCAGCCCTGAGTCTGGAAGTTCTTGGCAGAATCCCTTCTTTTTCAGCAGTTGTTTCACTCAGTGTGAGGATGCAGTTCCCCAGATGCTCTTCTGTGTCTGCATAACCCTAAGTTGAAAATTTTATACAGACCATTTAAGGAAATATTTAGATGTATAATTATGTATATTTAGATGTATAATTATGCTGTTTTTAATTTATATTTTAATTTTTATTGTAATTTTTAATCTTGGATGACTTTTAATTTGATGTAAACTGTGTTTGTGATGTATATTGTAAGCCGCCCTGAGTCCCCTGATGGGTGAGAAGGGCGGGGTAGAAATGATGTAATAAATAAATAAATAATAAATAAATGCCAATCTTCTTTGGAAAAGAAAATTAAAATCATTAACTGATAAATTGAAGTCAGCTCATCTAATTGACAGACAAATGTCAAAATGCACACACAACTATGAACTATTGCTGCATTATATTTGGACAGAGCAGTGTTTCTTATGTGTATGTGTGTTGCAAAAGTTCTAATCTCAGGAGATAAAAACTGTTACTTTAAATTCTTGTCCAATTTTATGCATTTCTCATGCCACTGTTTTCCTAATTCACTGCTACTTCAGGGGACACTTTGGTTGGTCCTGTAGTTCTATTGCTCTACCAATCATTTTGTTTTATTCCACTGGCATTGCCCACTAGCAAAGCACAGCAAAACATTTATTATAGCTTATGCTTCATGGACTGGTGGAGACAGGCCAATGTATTCGATGTATTAAATACACCTCACTTCAGTATAACTATTCTCACATCATAAAATAGTTGGGAATTTCCCATGTGGTAGACTTGGACATTAATTTTATGGAAGCTTTCCCCTCACATTTCATACTAGTTCATTAAAAAAAAAATCAAAGAATTTGTTTCCCAAATCACAATGGGCATGAATTTAGACAAACCTCTAACAATTATAGTGGTTAACCTAAATATGAAATCATAATCATAAAGTATTGTATTTGTTACCCGCCTCCCCTAATGGTTCAAGGCAGGGTACAACAGTCAAAACATATGAACATAAAATACATACAATAAAATACATAGATATTTTAATAATAATACCAGTTAGTTAATTTGCATTTGTTATTTCCTATTTCATAAAGCTTATTACTACAGACTTTATCCAGAATATTCAACAAACAAGAATACTGATTACTCCTCTGTTGCTATTCTGCCTGGTTTCTGTGTTTGTTTACTTTCCCCTATCATGTAATGTCTGTGCTGCTTCTATTGGCAAAGCAATTACACTTAGGTTCAGATAAACTGTGTTTTGAGATGTGGAGATTACCTGAAGAACTGGAACAACAGGACAGAGGGCCTCAATAAACTTGTTCCAGGTCACTACTGTCATCATCAATCGGCCCTGGAGAAGATACATCAGTATAGAGGTGGCAGCTGAGCATACCTGTTTTAATGAGAGAAGATAAGGTAGTACAATAAAGAACAGCCAAACCAATTTGCTGGTGTCAGAAAGGGAAATTAGTCCTATGACTTCACACCAAATAGTTAGAGCTTTAATACAAACAAAACATGATAATGTCTGTCATACTCAAATAATGTCATTAATCTGCCCCTTGTTAGCAGCAAACAATCTTCACATTGGCTGTGAGACTCAGTAGCCAGAATTGCTTACATTAAAGTAGGCAATATTTCAGAGGAAGGAAATGGCAAAACCACATCTGAAAATTGCTTGCCTAAGAAAAACCTACGAAATTAATACAGTCACTGTAATTTCACAGGCAACCTTGACACACATATACTATTTAAAAGAGCACCCCCTCTGTTTTGTGCCTCCGTGGGCATACATACTTTCGCCCCATAAAGTATTAGTTCTGAATTTGCTAATACCATATTTCTTCAATTGTAAAATGCCACTGATTGTAAGTACCACCACCACCAACAACGAAAATACAAAGGACACCCGTGATTCTAACATTTTTAGATATGTTTATATAGGAAAATAAGTACCATATTTACTCTATTCTAATGTTCACCTTTTTTGACTAAATTACCTTCCCAAAATTAGGGTGAGAATTAGATTAGCATGATATGGTAAATACCTTTTTGGGTTTCAGGGTTTTGAAAATTGAGGTGTGCATTAGATTTGAGTAAATATGAGTATGTTTTTTGAATTGAAGAAATACAGTACAGTACATTATTTAAGCAAGCTTCAAAAGGAGCTGAGACTGTTTGCTTAAGTGGTTAGGAAAACCCAAACAGCTGAATGGTTGTCACTGGCTATATCTTTCAAGTGGATAATTACAAAGCTTGCCTAACAACATCAAGCAACATACAATCCACTCTCTACATTCATTGGCATTAGAGGTGAATGACCCCTGAAAAACTGGGGAAAACACAAATAAAATAATAATAATAATAATATTTTAAAAGAGATAACCTCTCTTTGGGAAACTCTAGGTCCTCTATCAGACTCTATGATGAACTTCTCCTGGGAATTGACCAGAGTCACTCTGGAGAACCTACAGATTCCTAGTAGCACATTTTTATGAAATCTGCAAATAATCAAATCCATGAAAGTCAACTTCACAAACAACTTGCATACACACTGAGGGCTGGCAAGATGTCCTCTCTGTTGGAGATTATCAGGATAAATGCCAATATTTTTCATTTTGCATGGAAGGTCATTGTCTAAAATTATTTTCTCCTAGGGAGTCTCATTTGCGGACTGCATATTCATTTCGCACCAGTCAACTTGATTCTTTGGAGGTTTAAAATATGTTGCGTCCTTGGTTTACATTGTCACTGATTTCAGGACACCTGTGGATACCAAAATCTGAGGATGCTCATGTACAAATATATTCTTTATATATAAGGCATCCCTTATATCAAATGGCAAACAACACAAACAAGTGCTGGAGAAAGTCTGAGGATCTGTAGAATGGCAGGAGACTACAGCAGAGTATGCCTAAACATCTGTGTGGTGCTTGGTGCATAGCAAAATCAAAATATGCTTAATTTTTGAAAAGTTTTGATCTGTGATTGGTTGAGTCTCTGGGTGCAGAATCCATTGATAAAAAGGGCTGGCTGTAATCCAATTTGGTGTTTATGCTGATTTTAATTTTAATTTCATAAATATATATTTTGATTCCTATAAAGTATCTTGGAATTCTATGACAAATGCCATTAAATTAATTATTCACACTAGATAGGATTTTGTGTGTGTGTGTGTGTGGAGTAACTTGAGAAACTGCAAGTTGCTTCTGGTGTGAGAGAATTGGCCATCTGCAAGAATGTTGCCCGGGGGGAAACATCTGGATGTTTTTTGATGTTTTAGCATCCTGTGGGAGGCTTCTCTCATGTCCACTAGATAGCATGAATACCAATTATGTCAAACAAAGTTTTCAACCTAAAATACTGAATTTCCATTTTCTCAAATTCCTGTTATCACCACCAAGCCATTATCTTCTCTGTACAGCTGCTACACATATCCCTCACACCTTTGAATTCACGGGTATGTACTCCGAAACTCACTTGTCCCCTTTTGCTGATTCTGAGAAGACTTTCTGTGCTCACAATTTTTGTACTCTGTTCTTCTTTTCAGTTTCTCTCTTTCACTCTCAATTTTCCTTCCAGAATTCTGCAGTTATCTGAGTTGACCCAGATTTAACTTTTCCTTTTCTCCCTATCTGCTGCTTAGTGTTCTTGGAGAACATGTCCTTTATAACTTTCATAACTGCGCTACTTTTGATCATCTGTTGCTGGCTCTCTTTTCCTTCTCTTTTCTCTCTTCATTATTCAATCTCTAACCTAAATATACTCGAAACATTTAAATTACTGACAAGTAACAGGATTAGCCATGTCTGGTTGGCAGGACAGAAAGAAAAAAAACTGTTGGGGAAGGGAAGCAGTCTTAACCAAAAAAGAACATTGACTTCACTCAATTGGTTTGGCACGTAGAGATTAATCCACTGGTGAACTGGTTGGTCCTCACATGCCATCCCAAGAATACCATTTTTGACATTTGAGTGATCCTTGTCTGAAAAAGATATGTTATTTACAAAATGACAAAAAATCTCAGACTTCAATTAGTCCAGGGATGTCTTCCGATTTCCCAGCAAAAGAACTCTTCACTGAAAACAGTAAATACCATTTTGTGAAGCCACTGGATTATGGTGAAGGCAGAAGAGAACTTTCACCTTCTACTATGAATTTGAATAAGGTGTACAGGTTGGGTATCCTTATCCAAAATGCCTGAGACTCAAAGCCCTAAACGGTTTGGGACCCACCTACCTTCGTGACCGCATCTCCTATCATAAACCTGCCCGATCCCTTCGATCGTCAGGGGAGGCTCTCCTGTTGCCACTGCCGATATCTCAGGCCTGCCTTGTGTGAACTAGGGAGAGGGCCTTCTCTGCTGTGGCCCCCCGATTGTGGAACTCACTGCCCGGTGAGATTAGGCAAGCCCCCACATTAGCAGCCTTTAAGAAAGATTTGAAAACATGGCTCTTCCATTGTGCTTTTGGAGAGTAATTACTGCATACATCCCTTTTGTTACTCTCCTCCAATATCTGTCTTCCAGATTGCACCACCACTTTATGACCCTGTTTTCTGACCCGAGTTTTTAACCTAGTGTTCATGTGGCCCACTCTTGGTTTTATTGTTCTTTTGATTTTGCTTAATGTAGTGTATATTATCTTTTATTGTATTGTTTAATGTGTTATGATTTGTTGTTCTATTTATACTCTGTGATATTGTATTGTTCTGGGCATGGCCCCATGTAAGCCGCCCCGAATCCCCGTTGGGGAGATGGTGGCGGGGTATAAATAAAGTTTATTATATTATTATTATTATTATTATTATTATTATTATTATTATTATTATTGATTTTGTTTTTTATTATTATTTTGGAATATCTGTATTTGCATATACTGTACTTATATAACGAAATATCTTGGAGATGAAACCCGTCTAATCACAAAATTCATACCTCATTCATATACTCTTCACACACATAGCTGAACCTTATTCAATATTTCAAATAATCTTGTGCATAAACAAAGTTTGTGAACACTGAACTGTCAAAAAGCAAAGCTGTCACTATTTCAGCAACTCTTGTGAGCCATTTTGGATTTTGGAATATTGAAGATATTGGAATTCCGAATATGAGATGCTCAACCATCTTACTTGTCTGAACGTGCATCCCGCTATGACCCATCACATAATTTAAGATCCTCAGGGGAGGCCCTGCTCTCAGACGAGACACAGGGCCTTTTCAGTGGTGGCCCCACCTATGGAACGCCCTCCCAAATAAAATCAGACAGGCTCCCTCTCTCCTATCTTTTCGAAAAAGAGTGAAAACTTGGTTGTGGGACCAGTCTTTTGAACAATAGCAGCAGCATTCATCACAATTATATGATCTAAGATATAATGACAGATCCGGTTCGGATTCGGAATGTGCCTTGAATGTATATTTATATTTATATTTATATGAATGTTTTAATGTAATTTAATGCAAACTGAACTGAAATGTAATTGTAATTGTTTTATATATGTATTTTATATTTGTAAGCCGCCCTGAGTCCCCTTAGTGAGTGAGAAGGGTGGGGCAGAAATGCTGTAATAAAATAATAATAAATAATAAATCAGTATTTTTTTTTCTTGAACGTGTATCTTCATATCAGTCACTGAAACACTCCAAAACTTACTGGGATCCTAGGAATGCAGAAGCCCATTTCACTGAATTGCAGTGAGGCTTACTTGAGAACAAATGCATTTAGGAATTGTGTACACAAGAGTTAATTTAGCACAAGGCAGTAATAAAAAGGAATAATTAATGATTCTTGCACAGCACATATAATGTATGAAATACAGTACCTCGTTCTGGGAGTCTTGAAGGCCAAAACTACAAATTTCATAGAGGACTTTGGGATGAAGCAAGTAATGTATTCCATGGCTGACTGCAGAGACAGGTTTAGAGATGTTATGAATGCCCAAGCATTCCTAGAAAGAAGACATTAAGACAAGATGGTTAATTAAAATGGAGTGTTATGGCCTGCATGGACGTCCCCATTTTCATGAACACCAAATGAGAAGAAATAATATAAGTTCAAGTTTCATAGGAAAACTGTGAGGAGTCACAGCAATCACCTAAACATATCCTATTTTTTGAAACTCAGTATGATTTAAACACATCCAAGCACAAACTTAAGTTTAATTCCAACCGTTGTGCTATGCAAGCACATTTGCACACAGGCTGTTCTGTATTACAGCCTTACCAAAAGGAAGATAAATTAGTTAAAAAGAAGAAAATGCTATTTTGAAGAAGATACAAGCCATTTCAAATGCTAACCTTAACAGTTTTGAGGCAGCAGCGGTAGCTTTCGATTCTTATGTTTGACGTGGGATGGGACAACAGATGGAGGAGCACCTTCTGACTCTCAACCTGCAGCACTAGGCTAGCTTGGGCAGATTTCCAGCTGCAAATAGAAATAATTTGATACAAAAGACCAGAGTAACTGCTTTCAAATACCAGGAGCCAGAATGTTAAGCTTTGGCATGCAGATTTTCCTAGCCAAGATATTTCTGAAATTACAACTACAGTATATACTTGAGTATAAGCTGTCCCAAATATAAGCTGAGGCACCTAATTTTACCACAAAAAACTGAGAAAACTGATTGACTTGAGTATAAGATGAGGGTGGGAAATACAGCAGCTGCTGGTAAATTTCAAAAATAAAAATAGATACCAATAAAATTACATTGAGGCATCAGCAGGTTAAATGATTTTGAATATTTACATAAAACTGTAATTTAAGATAATAATAAGACTGGCCAACTCTGATTACCTATATACTCGAGTACATGCCAACTCAAATATAAGCCAGCCAGGACCCTCATTTGAGTATTAAGCTGGGGGGGGGGGGTTTCAGCCCTAAAAAGAGGCTGATAACTCGACTAATACTCGAGTATATACAGTAATTTGGTAATTGATTCATTTGTCATGATTTGGTGAAATGTTAATACCTCATTGGAAAAGCTGATTCCTGAATTTGCTTATTGATAAATAAGATCTAAAGGCCCTTTTTTTTCCAAAGAAATATATTTATATTATAATTGCATTATAAGATACCCTTTTGTAGTAATGTATGTCTTTATATGTATGTTTCTGAAGTTAGTTTTAAAAAACAATAGTAGTATTATTAAAAATAATAAATCTGTCGACTGATCTGAAATAACTTAAACAGAATGTAACTTAAACAGAATGCAAGTCCAGCATCCTGACAAGGAGAGCATAGTTTTAAAAGGTAATCCAAACCATGATATACTCACATATCTGAGCAAATACTGACAAATTCTTGCAGAAGACTGAAGTACTGATGATATGGAATACTTTTTAAGGCCTGTTCTGCTAACTCCAGTAAATCAACAAAATTCTTTTCTCCCTTTAGGAGGAAAAAAAAGGTATGCCATTATACACAATATGTGAAATCAGAAAATGCAATTTGTAAAATGATTTTACAAACATAAATAATCTGAGAGGGGCATATTCTCATTACCTTTAGGCAAAAGGAGCTGGGAGCCTGAGCATCAAAATTGGGATGCTGTGAAACAGCAGCAAAGAGGTAACTACTGAATTTTTAGTTATTAACTTTCACTGCTAGGGCAGGAGACAGGTGCTTGCACAATTTTCCCCTGGCACTGAGTATTATCATGTTGATCAGGGGAAAGGAACTTCTGTGCCCCTTCAGGTATCTCCCAAATAATTTCAATAAGACAAATTTCTTGCAACATGAATCCATGGAAATATCATGTCTAGGTCAATACAAACAGCAGATCTTGTCAGTTAGCTTTGGACTCATAAAGTTATTTTTGTACACTGATCAAAAGTATGGGACACCACAGTGTTTTTGAAAGTCTTACACTGCCCAATATTGTCAAATATGCTTGTTAAATCTTACAGACTGAGCTAGCATGTATGGCATAGCAAGAAAATCTGAAATTTAAATAACTTACAGATGCGATAAGAAACACATGCAACAACCAAATCAAGGCACAACCATGCAAACATAACTCTTGACCTAAAGAGAAAGATTTAGACAAACAAACAAAAATAAAAACAGCCTACAAGACCCTTGATTTTATACTGGATCTTTGGTGAATCATTTGACAGAAAGCTATAATGTTATTCTTCTTAATGACATGCAGAAATGTTTCCTTGTATAAATTTGGATTTACTCAAGTGCTTTTCCGTACCTCTTTACGGACATCCATCATAAAGTTACAAGAACACTCAATTGAATAGGCAGCCTCTGCAACTTGTTTATAAATAATGTAGTTTTCTGAATTCATTTGTTCCAAATAGGCTACAACAGATTCATGAATATTTGGGTACTCCAAAGAGAATGGCATGTCCACCGAAATGTCAAATAAGGCAGTTAGTAAAGTTTCTGGTAAAACACTGCTGGCCTTAAGGAAGAAACACAAAGGAGAGAACAGAGAGTATTTGAAAATGAGTATAAATTTTCAAACTTGTGATCACTTCTCAATAGTTTCAACAAAGACAATTGCCCAAAAAAGCTATGAAAAATGATATGCCAGTTTCATTTTCTTCAAACTGTAAATGTAGAGCTAAGCTTTGATTCAAAACATTCATAACCCAAATTGGCTGAGACGTTCCCATAACAGACTGTTGCTGTCATTGCTATACTAATGAATTGGAAGTATTTTTATTTAAAATGTATTCCACAAGGGACTCATCTTTAAACGGTCCAGATATTTCTGTCACAACTCATGTTGTTATAGAGACAGTTCATCAAGAGCACATGTTAATAGCCCAAATGAATTTCTGAGCACAATTTAAGACTGTGGTTACCATTTTTCCAATACTGGCTGTTGCCTATGATGAAGGTTTCACTTCAAAGGATTCCCCCAAGCAGGAAGCAACCAGGCTTTGAAGCTGCAAGGCCATTCAATGCTAATCAAGGTGGCCAACTGCAACGTTTCCTCAAACAGACAATAGTTCGTTCTCCCACCCTGGACATTCCAGATATATAAACCTCACTTGCCCGGTTTCCAACAGACTTCACAACCTCTAAGGATGCCTGCCATAGATGTGGGTGAAATGTCAGGAGAGAATGCTTCTGGAGCATGGTCACACAGCCCAGAAAACTCACAGCAACCCAATGATTCCGGCCATGAAAGCCTTCAACAACACGTTTCACTTATAATTTCCACTGAAGATCATTAATCCAACAGTTCAAGATTCTGCCTGTCCTAGGTGTGCTTAAGAAGTTAGGCTTTTTCTGTAATGGTATCTTAAAGATTGGATTATGCCCCACTTCCCTCAAAATACGCTCACAACCATATGTAGAGTATGTAGAGTTTAGAATATAAAGACTTTGGTTCCTCCAGCATATCTTCTTGAACAATCACTCACATTTTTGACGTGTACCCTATATGCAAATTACGTTATTATCATATGCAATGGCTTTATTTTTGAAAGAGACTGTTATTACTTTATATACTTGTTATTTAACATGAGCTTCTTAAATAAGTAAATATAAGCTATAGACTTTAGAAAAATATGAGCGACGGCAATAATAAATAAAGCCATCACACTGGCAAACAACTCTCCATCTACCCACCAGTTTCTGCTTTTGCAGCTATTGCCAACCAACAACCATTAAATAAGAATCTCTATCTCTTGCCATTACAAAGCTATGTAAAATTCAGAGGTTTGCTACTTCCATGAGCAACATCACAGGTGGAAATGATCTCTTTGTACAATATATACTGTACAACACAGTTCCAAACCACCTCTAGAGGCACATAGCAGATGTATTGCAAACTAAGGTGTTAAATTATTCTCTAACCACCAGAGGGCCATATTTCTATTTTTGCTTCCTAAGAATGTTGCAAAGATCACATTTCAAAGCACAGGATACAGATAGAGATATACAGCAGTTAACAAAGTTCTTTAATAGAAACTTTTGTTACCAGAGGCAGAATTGACATGGGAATAGGGATGGGTTCCTATATCACAAAAAGAAAAGCAGATTAAAGTGCTTCAGCAGACTTTTTAAATCAAAACTAGCAATGTGCAGATGCAAAGTGAAACAATATGGTTAGCTAAGTCTTGCATAAGTAAACAAAAACATTTTGAATTTATCTATCTCCATACAATTAACTACAGTGCCCCAGCGGATCTATACTAGACATGTCAAAGCTAACTTTACGACACAACACTGATTTGAGGATCAGTACAGAGACTAATAGAGAAGATGAATTAAAATCATGATCCACTAAAGGAAAATTGATGTCCTGACAGGTTGCGCTGGAAATTTCTGTCATTTAGCAACTGGCTCATGTGTTTTGTACCAGCAACCTTGTGCTCCCAAACATTTTAAAATGCACACTTTCCTTATTAGATATCACCAGACCAAGCAGACTACTTGTTTCAGGTCTTCTTACAAATATGTAAGGTATATTTAACCAAAGGGAATGGAATATGAAATGAGCATGTCCCATTCAGTTAGATGATAATCCATGCTGCTTGGGTCCATCAGAAGACCCCGCCCCATTCAAACTGAGATCATTATCAATCTTTATTATGGTCTAAAGACCCAATTTGCTCAGCAGAAAATGTGCACAGCTGATTCAAAAACCGATAAGACAACTTAAAAACAGGACGCATGCAATTCGAGATGCATATAAACAATGGCAAAAACACACCAAATATATACAAGGCAAGATTCAACCTGCCTCTACTACAGTAAATTGTCTTATACTGGCTACCTCGGAGAGAAACTTGGCCAAGGTCACATAGGGGAAATTGTCACCTAATAAAATATTTACTTGGAATTGGGCAGATCTACTGGGTAGATTGCTTAGTAGTGGGTTAATAATATGTAGCCAATCCTGCTTGTAAAAACTGCAGGACAATATGCGATACATACATTCAGCATCCTGGTTATTATATGAGCAAACTCTTGCATTGTATGGGACTAAGATGAATTTTATCCAGTAAATTTTATCTAGAATTTTATCCAGTCGGCTGGTGTTTAAACAATAGAGGCTCCTCTATACATTGCTACTTGTTTTTGCAAACTGCTAGCAAATTAGAGTAGAAATTAGGCCCTTCATTCAAATTATGCAGTACTGCCCAGATATTAAAGATATACATTTCAAAGATTAAACAAAATATTAGAATCATCATAGTATGTTATATATGGATTTGTTTCATTAAAGCATGCTTCTTTTGTTTGGAGCTTGCATCAAACTATGAACTATAGTTCACATGAATAATAGGGATGGCTAAGCTAATTGTATTCCAATGCTGAAAAGAACATCATCTTCCAAAGAGTAGTTTGCATTCTGAATCAATGTAAATGTAAAATGGGCAAATAAAGAAGAGGAAATTATGTTCAGCCATTGTTACTGTAGTGCACAGGTTTTTCTTCTTGCATTTTGTTTTATCGGTTTTTCTCCCTTTTGAAAATGATTTGATCCACTTTTTATTATTCATGGTTAGATGGAAGAATTAAGTTTTAAAAATTAAATACATATGATCTAGCAAATGACCTCTCATTTGTAAGAATAGTGGAACACCTCACCTTCTCTACAGGAAGAAGGGCTTGCAGAAGTCGAATGGTGAAAAGTGAAACACTGAGAAATGTCATCCTGTGGTGCACTCTCACAAGCTTGAGCTGCTCTTGATTTACACTATTTTTGTGGTACAAAATGGTTTCACCTAATGAATCTAAGACTCCAAGAAGCTTCTCTTTCTGAAAATTGAAAGCAACAAAAAAACAATATCAAAAACATATGCATACGTTCTGAAATTAGCATCTAAGAAACAAATTTATTTATTTATTTATTTATTTCTAGCCTGCTTTTCTCCACCCCAAAGATGACTTAAAGTGGCTGGATATCTTCCGGATCCTATATTAAAAATTTTATGCTTGTATATGGGCATGTAAGGAGTGCCTGATTGCTGAACGTACTGACCAAAGAGTCAGTGGTTCAAATCCGGGGAGCGGGGTGAGCTCCTGCTGTTAGTCTCAGCTTCTGTCAGCATAGCAGTTTGAAAACATGCAAATGTGAGTAGATCAATAGGTACCACCTTGGTGGGAAGGTAGCGGCGCTCCATGCCACATGACCTTGGAGGTGTCTATGGACAATGCCGGCTCTTCGGCTTAGAAATGGAGAGCACCAACTCTTACATCTGAAAAGTCCTGCTCAAAATCATCTTTTTAGCACAAAATTCATAAAAATCAAGACCCAAAATAAATTCAGTATTAAAAATATATTTTAAAATGTGTAGGAATTTGTTTGGAAACTATTTTACTGCAAGATGCATCCTGAGATACTTTAATTGTAGAAATCAATTCTTACCATAGGGCTTTCCCGAATTGTATAATCTATTTTTCAAGAGAAAGTAAATTTTTGATAAAGGGAGAATTATCTAAATGTTTGTTTATGAATATATATTACTAGCACAAATGGACAAATCTGACAAAAGAGATTTCTAGCACAGCTCTTATCTAAAGTCCAAGTTCATTCAGTGAGAGGATTAAAAAATGACTCTTCTAGTAAAAAGACAAGAGAAGCAAGGAACTGCTAGAGAAAATGAGGAAGAGTTTAACTGAGGTAAATGGAAAGGAATGGGGTAGGAAGCTGTGAAACTGGAAAGAAATTACTCATTTTCACTCCACCAGATGCACTTCAGCAGTGGCACTGCACATATGCTGCATAAATGAGTGAATTTTAAAATTGTATCTATAAATAGCTATGTATAGAAATATGAAACTATATGTTCTACACTGTTCTTGTTATTTTAAAAGCTCCTTAGTATGAAGAAATTGAAATGAAGCAAAAGCAGCCCATTTCTGACTCATTTATACAAAACAGCCTGCCAACTACTGTTAATTGAAATCCAAAATTCATAATATTCTTACAAGCTCCAGCCCAAAGACACTGCTCTCTTCCCAAACATCGTCTGATACTGCATCAACAATAAGCAGCAGATCTTCAGCAAGCAACTCCAACACTTTTATGGTCACTCTCCTGCTTCCTAAGAATTTGTATGATAAAAATGTTAGAACAATGAAGCTTAACCATTTAAAATAGAGTGCAATCTTTTGGTTAATAGACTTAGATCAGTAAACTCTTCAAATTTTAGAGGTGGCAGTGATTGTCCACTGAAGTAAGAACTGAGATTTGCGGAAATTTATAGACTTGGAGCAGGAATTGTATAGCCAAACAGATAATACATTGCAGCTCCCAACAGCCATAGATAGCCCAAATAATGGTGAAACAATAACAACAACAACAACAACAACTTTATTTTGGTATGCCGCCACCATCTCTCTGAAGGGACTCGGAGTGGCTTACATGGGGACAAGCCCAATCAGATCACATTTACATCATAAAATAAATAATTAAAACACAAGCATCGTACTAAAAACAAATTAAGCAAACTATGGTTTAAAATAGCATAACTATAAAAACATAAAAAAATATAACAATCATCCGCAAGACTTTAAAAGGTCCAATCCTAGGACATGAGTGGGCAACTATCAAACTCATTAACGGTTCTGCCTCCATGCTTAACTAAATGAACTGGAAGGAACCATAGCATGAAAGACAGATCGGAGACTGTATTTGGTAAAACGAAATATTTTATTAGTAGACAAAATTGATCTCTTTTCCTCTTGTCGCCACTATAAAGTCTCTTGTGAGGAAAGAAATCTTTGTCTATGCAGTTCTGGATAGATATTGCCACACAGTATGAAGTCTTGTCATGACTGGATTCTTTGTAGCTTTGAGGTGACTAATACAATGTTGTCATGACTTTCTCTATTGCTGTAGTCTATGGCTTTTTAATCTAATTTGGGTACAGTTCCGACATGACGTGAATTTCTGTGCTCCTTTTTGCTTCCTACACTTCCTTCCAGTGCTTCACCAACTGACAAAATCTAACTGACAAAAAATAACTGCCATTTAAGGCTAGCAGGAGCCAAGGCTAAGCTCCGCCCCTTTAGAATCTTAAAGGGACAGGACAGCAGGTGATATTCTGCCTCCTCGTAGCATGACATTAACATTAGAACTGTTAAAGAAGATGTATATTCAGAATAAAAATACATGAGGTAGGCAACACAAGATAAGGAAAATTATCCTGGGATGAAAAACAACTGTAAGGTAGCAGGGCAAATATAAATGGGAGTAGGGGCCAGGTTATAAAGGACTCGTCTAATCAAATGCACAACAGAACATCCATGTTGAGGTATGCTAGAAGCTGCAGTGCAACAGCATCTGGAGGTCTGCAGATTTCTCATCACTTTTATACATTAACACACCTAATTGTGGTAATAAAAAGTAGAGAGGAACGTGTAACACAAGCTCTTTGTGGTTTTTACCAGCCTTGACATTGTCATTGTTGAATGAAGGTGCAAGTTGCAGACCTCTAAAATTTGGAAAACTCACATGTTCCCTACCCCTGGTATTGACACAATCCACATCTTCTTAACTGAAAGCCACACATGGTGGTGCGGATACAAATAATGAAAGAGAGAAATAAAATGCAGAAAATACAGAAAGAAAATACAGAAAATAATTGCATACCAAAACCAACATCCCTGCACTGGTAAGTCAATTAACACATGAAATGTGATAAAGAGCCTGTGTCCCAAAGAAACAGGCTTCAATACAGATTAGTAGGCATCCTATCAGCTCTGGATGTAGGAGGAAGGTAAACTGGCATTAAAAATCTCAATTCAGCCATTAATCTCAAGCAGTGACTTTCCAGTCTATCCTAACTCAAAGAATTGCTAGAACAATAAAAAAGAAGGAAAAGAATAACCATAAACAGTCCTGAATTCCTTAAAGAAAGTGCCCTATTTCAAACAAGAGTGCATAGAAATTTACAAATGCATTGTATCTGAATATGATTAGCTACAAAACATTGCTTAATTGCAAAATGTCTATTTGTATTTTTAAATCCATCATATTACTAATAGAATAAAAACACGAGGCATAGAAATATCTGGACTCTTGGTTTTTTTCGAAAGAAGAAGCTTACCTGTCCTTAGAAGAGGCACAGCATATTCCAAAATAGCCACACAAAACTGAGGAAGGCTAAGCTGTTGAAATTGTAACTCCAAGGTGTCCTCACTTTCCAATTCTGGCAGGTCAACATGACCCATATCCAAAGGTGATTGGGCAGATCTTCTGGAAATCATATTAGCCTGAGAACTGCTTCCACTATATAAAAAAAGCAAAAATAACATTAATATGTATAATAGCTCTATTGTTTAGAAGCAGTAGTCAGCAAGCTTAGCAAATTCTTTCGGTCAAGGTTATACTGTTGGATGCCCTATAGCTCCAACTCATGTTCATGATTTACGGTAATTATATATAAAAATATTTACATCCATCTTTTGGGTGTTAAGAATGCTTATTCAAACAATAAAAATAATTTAAAATTCATTGAATGAAATTAAGGATAGCAATAATAAGTCAGGGAAGACAGCTAAAAGTTCAGTATCATAAATAATCACGCTGAAGACAAGACTGAATATGAAAAAAAGCTTATTCTCTTGGTAGTTGGAGAAAACCTGAACTCTGATGTAATTTTTAAAATGTTATCTGCCAGCTCTCTCACCTAGAAGATCCTGCATCCCAATCTTGACCATCACCTCTGGGACGTTGACCTGTACGTCCGATCACAGATGGCCGAGGACTACTACCTCCTGGTGATGGATTTTGAGAATGAGACTGTCTTCTGGCATCTTGATAGTATGACACTGATGAATTCTGCGAAACAGCACCTTTTATAAAATTAAGTATTTACATAAGATTCCTGTGTGCCACAACCACGGCTGATTATTGTTATTTGTTACCCGCCTCTCCTCACAGCTCAAGACAGGACATAACACAGTTAAAACACATCACCATTAAATGCATACAATAAGATGCAAATATTAAAACACATTACTATAAAATACATATATTAAAATACATGGTACAAAGATTAAAATACATTAGAACAGAATACAAATTTAACATTATTATTTAAAACCCCTATGTATTCACCCTATAGAAAACAAACAAAACAAATTAGTTCAGCATAAGGGCAGGGTGGGGAACTGGTTTGGGGCAAGGGGGCAGATTTTCTTCAACCCTCTCCTGAAGCCAGATGATATCAGGAGCATAGCAAAGACCTTGACATCATTCAGCCAGGCAGAAAAACAAAGAGGAAAATGAAGTGTATTCTGCTGGAATCCCCATAGCTGACAGAAGCGCAACTTTTTGTATATTTTGCAATAAACTTTGATCAAATATTTCCATGAGATGTATTTATTTCATTATAAGCAAAATCTGACAATGGACACAAAAGCCATCTGAGCATATTAAAGGCCTTAACTGTAGAGCTATTGTACCAGCTCATTGTACACAGCAAGGAGAACCAATGTACTTTGTGCTATGCCACTATAATGGTGTTTTACATTACATGGACAAACTCTTTGTTATAGGCCCTAGGATTCTATGTTACATATCATGGGTAAATACTTTTGATTCCAAGATAACATATCAGCCTGGAGTGCATAAATGAATAATTTGGGAAGCAGTATATTGTACTTTTTTCTGAGTGCAGGGTTCATGCTTAATATAGCTGTAAAACCTGAAATGTATCTGAACATCTTCAATTGCAAAGACTTCTGCTATTGAAGACACGTGGAGACACTCTAGCTATGAGTGTTTTAAGACCTAGACCAAATGTGGGTGAAGTTTGGCCCGTAAAAGATTTTTGTAGCCATGAATATCCCCCAGAAGCCCCAAACTGACCAAAAAAGTAAATTGCTGCTCTTAGAAACAACCATTAACTTTTAAGATAGGGTTCAAGGCCTCTCTGAATTGTTTGACATTAAAATACATATTGGAAAAAGTGAACTTAGAGCCCTTTGGGTTGTTTTAGCTTTTTATAGTTTTCATAAAACCTGGCCGGACCCTGAGATCTTCAGGAGAGGCCCTTCTCTCGGTCCCATCTCCATCTCAAGTTTGGTTGGTGGGAACAAGAGAGAGGGTCTTCTCATTGGCTGTCCCTCAACTGTGGAACTCCCTGCCCAGGGAAGCCAGAATGGCCCCCTCCCTGCTGTCCATCCAGCGGTAGGATAAAACTTTTTTATTCAGACAGGCTTTTAAAGATAAAAGTTTTTGAGCTCAAGTTTGAGGTGCTGTTTTTAACTTTGAATTGTTTTTAACTGGGATTTTTTTTAAAAAAAAATACTGTTTATATTTAATCTTGTTTTAATGTTTGCATATTTGTATGTTTTAAATTGTATGCTAATGCTTCTATGTTAAGCTGCTTTTGGTCTTTTTTGGGAGAGATAAAGCAGGGTATAAGTAAACATTATGGTAGTACCCTGTTTCCCTGAAAATAAGACCTAGTGGAGGTTTTGCTAAATTGCTAAATATAAGGCCTCCCCCGAAAGTAAGACCTAGCAAAGTTTTTGTTTGGAAGCATGCCTGCTGAACAGGACACCAGAGCATGCAGAATTACTAAATGTATGTACCATGGATTGTTATACACGGAAACAATGGTAGTAACAAGAAATTCTTGATAAGATTCACAGTTTGGTTATGCTGGTTTGTGATGACAACTACTGTACAGTATATAATAAATGCACTTTCAACAATAAATGTGAATTCTTCTTCATGGAAAAATAAGACATCCCCTGAAAATAAGACCTAGCACATCTTTGGGAGCAAAAATTAATATAAGACACTGTCTTATTTTCAGGGAAACAGGGTAGTAGTAGTAGTAGTAGTAATAGTAGTAATAATAATAGGCCCATGAAAGATCCCAGCGGATAAAAGTGGTTCACAGACCTCCTTCAGTTGCCATTCTTGACCTAAACCCTGGTCTTCTATGAGCCTGGCTTTTCTTTCTTCCTGGTCCAGGGAATGGGACTCCGACTGGCTCCAGTTAGAAAATGTGCCACTACTCTTACAACAAATCACGTGAGCTGTGCAAGATTCTGGTCCTATGGCTGGCACATTTGAACCAGGTTTGGGAAGGTGGAAGCCTGGGTAACTCCAACTATAATGGCCAGTGCTAAAGGTACTTACATGTCTAGGATTTTCTTCAAGTATTATGGTCGTGGCAACATTTAGCTTTGGATTAAATGTATAATTTTTACAAACATGTAGATTTCTCTTTTTGTTTTTCTCTTTTAATAAGTTAACTGGGAATTATCAGCGGATTTTTTTTCATCTTAAATGCACATTTAGTTCTGGGAGATGTCCAGCTTAGATGAGCCTTGAATTGAAACTGTTATTTCCTTATTTGGCAACTTTGTTTTATATTATGTAACAATTTCCCAATATCTACTATGGAAAAGCAGTATATAATTGAATACGTCTTCCAGAGAAATGGGGGGAAACCCTCAGTGTCTAGTTGCAATATACAGTTACATACAAACCTGTATCACTTGAAAGGAAACTTGGATCTCTATGGAAGTTAAGCCTGTTTCTTAAGAAGACACATAATTGTTGAAGGCATAAGATACCCTGTAAGGCCAAATTGTATTGCCCATCTCTTCCAAGAGCCAGTGTAGTTAGAGAGAGGAGCTCCTGAAGTAAACAAAACTGCAGATTATTGCCATATCTACATTGTGTTAAGAATTAGGATAGATATAACCTCTTTCTCTCTCCATATATCTATAGCCATGTGTATATATCAGGTGACAAGTATAACTTAGAATCACACAAATGTTTGTCTTATCAATTCCGTACCACTGGACAAATGTTTTAAATATGATGGGAAAACACTTTAACATCATATCAGAACCTATGGTACTGTTTATCTTTTGTAGTGAATGCAGAATTTTGGTGTGCTGGCCTAATTCAATATTTCCAGTGTTGGATCAGACTTCATATACACTCATATCCTAGTCCTTAAAACTGTCCACATGAAACTATGTCCAAATATTGTAAACACCTCTATTAATTCCATTTTTGTGTACTGTTTCACAATTTTTTTTTCCTCAGATGGTAAAATTTAAGATACATTTGCTGTGGCAGTATAGCACTGTATAGTATAGTGTATATTCATATTTGGTATAGTGTATATTCATATTTGTTTGTACAAAACTAAGATTTTTGTGTAGCACAGATCAATTCTGGTTAGCACTTGGGACACCACCAACAAATACCAAGTGCTTTAGGCTACACTTCAGAAGAAGAAAATGTCAAAAAAACCCTCTGAATATTTCTTGCCTAAGAAAACCCTGTGAAATCCAAGAGGTCACCACAATTGCAAGTTTTTCTCAGTCATTGTGCTTTTGGTTTGAGCCCAATCCCCACAGAAAAACAATTACTCCCCAACAGCATCAGAATTGTTTAGATTTTTCAAATATATCTTGACCTCTCAGCAATGAAATATTTCATTTAAAAATATTCCTTACCTGTACAATCTTTGGTCTCTGGAGAAAGATCTCAGCAGGAAAGTCTTGCATGATAACATCTTGCAACAGCTCACAGGTATTCCAAATTAATCTGTGGCTTTTACTTCTCAATGAGCTGAAAACATATGTTTAATTAATTGTATTTACTATTTACTATTTTTTACTATTTAGAACTTTTTTTTAAAAAAACCCTATGATAGCAGTTACATTTTAAATTTGATTTTTTTAAATCTACCCTATTTGCATTCCACCAGCACAAGCTCTTCTAAGAAGGCTCTGGGAATCAACAATTTATGTAATTTCTCATTCCCAATAAATTCTTGCTCCAACAGTCATTCATAATGTATTTGCACAGCTACAAGATGCCCAGGCTTCTTGTACTGCTGGCCAATACAACAGAATATGGGTAGTATAACCCATTGCATCCCTAAGTTGAGGCACAGAGAGTGCTGGGATCTCTGCAAACAATCCTTCTTCCTTTCCCTACAACCTAAGCCATCTTTGATCCCACATTACACTTCACCAGAGCTACAAAGGCTCTCAAACAGTTTGACATAAAGTTAAATTAAAACACCATTGATGTATGTGCTAGAGGTGGGCCTGAATCCTGTTTCATCTGTTTCTTTCGTGGTTTTGTACCATTCTGTCCATTCAGATGGCACAGAATGGCACAACCCCCTCGTGAACTAAAGGAACAGTGAAACGAAAAAAAGGGCGAAATGGTAACAGTTTGGTTGGCTGATTGTCAACATCTGGCTGTAAACCCTGCCTGCCAACCCTATGAACATCAAGCACTCGGAGCTTGACTGAAGACCCTGCAAGCCGGGCCTATAAGCATCGAGTGCTCGGCTGTACGCCCTGTCTGCTGAGCGCTCGATGCTCGTAGGCCCGGAAGGCAAGGCATACATCAGAGAACTCAACACTTATAGGCCCGGCAAACAGGGCCTACAGCCAAATGCCAGGCCTGCTTGGATGTAGGTCCTTGGCAGGCCCTGGTGCTTTACCGCCCAAAGCTCGAAAAATCTTCGGGTTTTTTGGACCTTAGGCGGAAAAACTCATTTGTATTGGTGCCCGTTTCTGTAAGTGGCAGACAGCAAAAGAAATGGGGCCATACAAATGGGACAAATAGAAACCGGTAGCGATTCTATACAAATGTATGAGACTAGTATGTACCTTTCACTTGATGAAAGAACATGCCTATCTGTTGTGGTCAGAGACAACCAAGGGAATGTAGAAAACTTCAGACATTTCACTCTGTGGTTCACTGGTTGAGGGAAAGAGAAGTAATTTTTGAGAGCCCTATGACATTCAACATAAAGTAAACACACATTTATTGATTGTTCTTATACTACAAATCAATAATTATTTTGGACAGATGAATCTGATCTTGTGTTGAATATTTTCTGCTCTCAACAATGAACAGTTAATGTTGTAATGTTAAAGTCTATGTCTCAACTAATCAGTCTTTGAGAAACTGTATTGTATGTGGCTCTGCCTTCAAACTTACTTCCAGCACTGTACATTTAGAATAAAAGTAGGAACAGGATACCAAAAAAATTGCCAATAAGCAGATTAAGCTATGTATACTGCTATTCTATGGACCCTAAATGTTCAAAAGCCACAGAATACAAGCAGTCCCCAATTTACAAACATCTGATTTACAAATGACTTATAGTTAAGGACGGGGGGGGGGGGGGGGGGGGGTGAGACAACAGAAAGTGAAAGAATTCTACCCCTTGTAAAGGAAATTCACTCCAGGAAGAGTTATCATGAGGAAAAAGTGTCTCAACTCAAGCTTTATTATCAGTCCTTGGCCCTTTCCACACAGCTGAACAAACTCCCACATTATCTGCTTTGAACTGGAATATATGGCAGTGTGGACTCAGATAACCCAGCTCAAAGCAGATATTGTGAGATTTTTTGCCTTGATATTCTGGGTTATACGGCTGTGTGGAAAGGCCCCTTGTTTCCACAACAAGCCTTTTTTTTCTTCAAAATTCAATTATCACAAGGACAGAAAGTTAGGTGAAATCTTCTGAACAGGGGCACAGAGAGCAAAACAACACCACAGGGGTGTTAACCCATATGCTATCCAAAGTGGGATTACACTTAAAATACAGTATGTACCTGTTCTGACTTACATACGAATTCAACTTAAGATCAAACCTACAGAACCTATCTTGCTCGTAATTTGGGGACTACCTGTATACTGAATCTCCCATTGAGGCTGAAGAGTGTACTGTGACTTTAACACCCCTCTTCATGCCCCTACACAAAGGTTCCTCCCTGATGTCATAGTTTTGACACCAAAAAGAGACAACATTGAGAAAGTGGCATACGCAGGTCAAAGGAGGACCTAGATCCACAGGTTCAAACATGTCTTACATAT
Organism: Anolis carolinensis; assembly: GCF_035594765.1. Lineage (NCBI taxonomy): Eukaryota > Metazoa > Chordata > Lepidosauria > Squamata > Anolidae > Anolis > Anolis carolinensis. The sequence goes on from NC_085844.1 coordinate 67,644,548, forward strand.
AGGCATGACAATTACCTACCACTTCGTTGCTTTGGTGGTACTTCTGTGTCTTGTAGATAACTTTCCCCTTGCTGAAAATATCCAATGCGGGAATCTTGGGATAAAACTTAAAAGATATAGAACTATAATAAGAAACAGCATTTCCCATGTTATACAGCTCACTCTCCCTAATCAACTATTATTTATTTATTTCATACATTTATATCCTGTTCTTCTCACTCCCAGGAGGGACTCAGGGCGTCCTCACAACTGGCAAACATTAGATACCAAACACAACAATTATAGTAACAATTACAGTTAAAACAAATAGTTAAAACATCAAGTATAAAAACATCCATTTAAAATTACACAAACTAAACAGTTATTACAATATGGTGGGGATTTATTTGAAGGGAGATCTTTTGCCATGTAATCCCATTTTGCCTCAATTTTTGAAGATGCGTGTTCCTAAACTGACATTCTTCATCTATAAATTACTTAAGGAATTAACAGTAACAAATATGAGTGTTTATTAACAAGAGACAACAACTGGCCTTAGTAAACTCACAGCCCTTCAGTATAAGATTTGCACTTCACTAATAAATACATCAAAAGCAAAGGTGTAACTTACTAGGATTGGCCACTGTTGGGAAGGAATAGCCCTCGTGAGGCAGTCCCTGATAATCAGAAGACATTTCTGAAGGTAGCACAAACAGTCCATCCAGAATTCCATCAATCATAGCTTGCAGATTTGGATCCACATTTGGACGAAGTTGAGAGAAAAATTCAACTGCTCCAATCCCAACTAACTCCTCCACAGCTGATGGGTGCTAAAATTACAGAGACAATACCAGGTTAAAAATTAATCATAAATGTTTTTGGGCTTTTAAGATGAAATAAATTAAAGGTCATTGAAGTAAAAGGCCCCTTTCAAAAGAGTCAACTGTTCCAATTGTGCCAATAACAGGCTAGAGGAATATCACACAGGAACAAGCAGTACAGAAAGGCGTACCTTTACCAAGTTGCTTACTAAATGTAAGACTTCTTCCTTCATTGGTACCACAGGAAAGTTGAACCACTCTAAAAGACTCAGAAGCAGCAACTTTTCTTGCACCAGATCCGCATACGTAATCAAACAGTGGTCTAATTTACACAAAATGTTCCTAAGAGCTCGTTCCCGAATCTCAGCCAGCTGATGTCCTATTCAAAAGAGAGAACAAAAATGGAAGATATTTCAGAAGGAAAAAGCAATAGCCAGATTTCTATTCAATATTTCACCCTTTTTTTCAATATGGGACCCAAAATGGTATATGATACATGTCATATGATACCCAAGGCTCCATTTATCCACAAAACTTCTGTAGGTATTTTTGGGTCCTCCAACATGACTCAGTGGTATTCTTTGGCTAGAAAACCTTCAGTTTAATAGGGTTCAATATCATCTGAGGTTGCACATTGTCAGAAATATTAAAAATTAACTAGGCATTTTTAATTACAAAAATGTGAGTCAAGCACTGAAAAGGTTAAATGGATGCAGTGACTCAGCAAAAGCTGCAGTTAGGTGTGCCTGTAGCTTAGTCAGCCACAGTAAAAGAAGGCCTCAGTGTGAAGAGATCTCTGTGTTAGTCAGCCTCAGTGGGAGAAGGCCTCAGTGTGAGAGAGGCCTCAGTGTTAGTAGGCCTCAGTGAGAGATGCCTCCGTATGAGGTAGACCTCAGTGTGAGGAGGCCTCAGTGTGAGAAGCTTCAGTGAGAGAAGCCCCAGTGTGAAGGCTGTGTGTAAAGCTCCTGTGTGAAGCTCTTGTGTAAGTTCAGTGTGAGAGGAGGCTGTGCGATAACGAAACATTTTATCTGCATAATGAAGCCCAGCGTCGGAGCAAAGAAAGAAGTATAAAGAACTTTATTTGTATTATGGAAACCTTGTTTTGTAAATAGTGCAATCATATTATTTTACTACAAAGAAAAGTATCCAAAGGAAGAGATAACATTGGCCTGTGTGTTTTTGTTCTTTTTATCACTTTTGGCTACTGGTGCTGGGTCACGCTGCTGCTAATAAGTTTATGGAGAGGGTCTTTTGTTAATAATAAGCCCACTCTCCCCAACATACATATCCATGCAAAGTCAAAAAATGTATCATCTGCAGATACAGGATTTGTACTGTACTTTTTAAAAAAATGAACCAATTCAATTAAAGCAGTTAAAACACATTTAACACACAATAAAGGATACAGCACACTCACTGAACATCCTTCTGTTCCAACCAGTTAAAAGCTAAAGGCTGTTTGAATAAAAAGGCCTGTGTCTGCAATAAAAAATGCGTATAGCGGGGTCATCTAAAACGTTAACTCAATTTCTTTACCAAATAAATATATTTAGGTTATGTGATGGCATGCAACCCTCCCCTGAAATGCATATGATTCACTAAATAATAATAATAATAATAATAATAATAATAATAATAATAATAATAATAATAATTATTATTATTTCATGGAAAGTTCCTTGACAAAATTGAAGGAAAAGCTGATAAGGAGAAGACCTGGCTATGGCTCACGAATGGGACACTGAAAAAGGAGACAGAAGGCCTGATCCTTGCAGCCCAGGATCAAGCCATCAGAACAAATGCAATTAAGACCAAGATCGAAAAATCAGCTGATGACCCAAAATGCAGACTGTGCAAGGAAACCGATGAAACATGAGTTCGAGGCCAGCCCGTGGCGGGGTGAGCACCCGTCAATTAAAAATAAAAAATAGCCCCTGCTCATTGCTGACCTAGCAACCCGAAAGATAGTTGCATCTATCAAGTAGGAAATAAGGTACCACTTATAAAAAAAGTGGGGAGGCAAGTTTAACTAATTTACAATGTTGGAATGAGGAAGTGCCGTCAGAGTGGATGATGAAGCAGCTGCTCCCCCCTGTGGCCAGAATCGAACATCCCCTCAGGAGAAGGTTAAATTGCCTCTGCGTCTGTCTGTCTCTGTTTGATGTGTTTATGGGCATTGAATATTTGCCCTATGTGTGTATAATGTGATCCGCCCTGAGTCCCCTTCGGGGTGAGAAGGGCGGAATATAAATACTGTAAATAAATAAATAAATAAATAAATATTCTCAGCTGCTCTAAGAAAATCGCACAGACTGACTACAAACAGAGGCACAACTATGTGGCCCAAATGATTCATTGGAACTTATGCCTCAAGTACCACCTCCCAGCAGAAAAGAACTGGTAGGATCACAAACCTGCAAAGATAACGGAAAATGAACACGCAAAGATACTGTGGATCTTTCGAATCCAGACTGACAAAGTTCTGGAACACAACACACCAGACATAACAGTTGTGGAAAAGAAAAAGGTTTGGGTTATTGATGTCGCCATCCCAGGTGACAGTCGAATTGATGAAAAACAACAGGAAAAACTCAGCAACTATCAGGACCTCAAGATCGAACTTCAAAGACTCTGGCAGAAACCAGTACAGGTGGTCCCGGTGGTGATCGGCATATTGGATGCCATGCCAAAAGATCTCAGCTGGCATTTGGAAACAATAGACATTGACAAAATTATGATCTACCAACTGCAAAAAGGCTACCCTATTGGGAACTGCGCGCATCATCTGAAAATACATCACACAGTCCTAAACGCTTGGGAAGTGTCCAACTTGTGATTTTGTGATATGAAATCCAGCATATCTATCTTGTTTGCTGTGTCAGACTGTGTTGTTGTGTCAATAATAATAATAATAATAATTTATATCCCATTTTATCCCTATAAAAAGAGACCAAAGGAAGTTAAAATGGGGAGATACGGGTATTCAGTGAGTATGGAACTTAGCTCAGTATTTGTTTTTTTGGATTTATACCCCTTCTTTTCCCCAGACTGGCATTCAAGTAGACTGTAGGACTTTAGAGGTCATAAACAGCAGTTTGAACGATGGCCCAGCAGTCTAACTGCAGGACCTTGGACTTGCTGAAGCTCCAGTTTTCAAAGGCAGCCTCCTACAGAATGTTTTAGTGTAATCCAAACTGGATGTGATCAAGGCATGTGAGAGCCAGATCTGACATCTCGAAGAATTGACACATTTGGCATACTAGTCTTAACACACTCATGGGCTGAGTCCAGGAATATGCACAAGTTATGCACCTGAAACTTCAGGGCAAGTGTAACACTACTGATTATAGGCTGAATTACTATTCCTTGATCTGCCTTTTGGCTGAAAAGAGAAGTTCTGTGGCTATACTGTACTTTAGATGCATTGATTTTCATGTACACCTACAAATATACAGAAGCTTAGTGAGTCATAGGCTAAAGTGAAAAGCACTAGCTGTCATTTATTTATATAGACAGGCATTTAATAATGCAATTCACTTACCAGGCATTAACAAAATCAATGGGAATTAGTTGTGAGCGATTATATCCAAGAATTTGCTGTACATTTAGCATACATTGGCTGGATGCTTCCTTGTAGCGGAACCTTTGTGCTCCGGTCCTTGTTTGAGCGCAGTGGAGGAATGGAGACGGACAACTGAAGGAATTCCAAGAAAGCAGTTTTATTTCGCTAATGGCCACTAGGGTTCCCTCTAGCACAAAGTAAGTGCTTCTCCAGGGGAACCCCCAGTGACGGGCTGAGAAAATATTTATACACACTACAGGGTTCGGGTTATGCCCGCCCACAAGCAAATTCATTGGCTTAGAGTTGTGACGCTGCCCAATCAGTGCTGACCAGCAGGCCGGCTGCACTCTTTCTGTGCCGTGCTCACAAATCATTCAGAGCGCCTGCGTACGCATGCGCTGTTTGTTTATCTTTAGCTTTCATTTCTTCAGAAACACGTGATTTCCCAGAAATCACATGTTTCTGTGAGCTTATGCACCCGGGTCGCTAGCCGTTGCCATCTCTGCCCATATATGGCATTTCCTGGGGTTCTTTTACCTCCCGCCTCATCCTGTTGTCCCTTAGATTGATCATGATTAATTTGCCCCATTCCTTCCAGTAGATCTACTCTATTTTAATCACGGGCATCAGACTCTGTGTTTTTATTCTTCCCTCCTCATTCTACAACTGAGCATAGCCATATACGCAGCACAATATTTTAAAGTCAAAGACTTTTTAAAAAATATTTGGAAATTGAAGTGTTACAACCTTCAGAATCTATTAGTCAACATGACAGCTGCTCATCTTGCTAGGGGATCCTAGCAATTATCATCCCAATTTTTTTTTTAATTTTATACCAAACACAATCCATTACTGATACAGTAGAGTCTCACTTATCCAACATAAACGGGCCGGCAGAACATTGGATAAGTGAAAATGTTGGATAATAAGGAGGAATTAAGGAAAAGCCTATTAAACGTCAAATTACATTATGATTTTACAAATTAAGCACCAAAACATAATGTTTTACAACAAATTGACAGAAAAAGCAGTTCAATACACGGTAACGTAATGTAGTAATTACTGTATCTGCAGATTTAGCACCAAAATATCACAATGTATTGAAAACATTGACTACAAAAACATTGACTACAAAAATGCCATCTGCGTTGGATAATACAAAATGCTGGATAAGTGGAAGTTGGATAAGTGAGACTCTACTGTAATAAAAAATGAAAATCCCATCTTTATTCTTGCAGAAAACAGTTCAACGCAGAGGATACATCTAGTCTCAGCTCAAAATATAAGCTTGTTAAATATTCCCAGCGGCTAGAAGGGTAAGTATCAGACAAATAAATTGAATCTCTACATTAAATTCTATTTTTAAAATGTTAGTTGACATCCTATTTGTCCAGCGCTTATGTATAACATTTAACCTCAAAGTTGGAGAGTTAGTAATGACAAAGCCCAATAAAATTAGCAGTCTTAGGAAGGCTTAAATCCACATCCTACTAAATTGTTATTAGCCAGGATCTTTTTCATTAGAATTATGAGATGCTACATCTATACGTATGTGAGTTTGAAAATCAAAGCACAATTTGTATAAATCATTTTCAACTGAATAGTTCTTATTTATGCCTGAGCAAACACAGGATTACTTTTTTTTATTTGTCTAATGGAATTCAATAAACAAAGCTTCCACCAAAGGCACATGCATCCCAGTTTCATTTTACTCTTTTGCTCATATCGTGTATCATTTAGAAACCTGGCTCTAGGGTTGGCTCTCACTAGCCAAAACCTTCAACAAACTACTCTAAATGTAGGTAAAAGAAATGCAACATTAATTTCAATCAACACAGAAATATCCTGGGGACAACCAAACGATCTCATTAGAAAAATGAAAACAAAACAAAACAAGCCAATCAAATAGTCCCCTGAGAGCAAATAGCATCCAAGCAAGGCACGGCTACTCTAAAAATATAAAACCAGTTTTTTATCATTATTATAATTGGTTTTGCAGTCTAACTCATGTTACCAACTGGGGCCCTGAATCATCAAATGATCTGGATTATCTAAAAGAACCAAGGAATCAGGGAAGCATCAAGGGATAATCTGGGATTCACTCACCCCCACTTGGTGATGGGATTGTGTCCCCCTGTAAGGCAAGAAGTTGTGCTTTTTTTCGTGTCAGGAGCGACTTGAGAAACTGCAAGTTACTTCTTGTGTGAGAGAATTGGCAGTCTGCAAGGACGCTGCTCAGGGGACCCCGGATGTTTTGATGTTTTTACCATCCTTGTGGGAGGCTTCTCTCATGTCCCCGGATGGAGCTGGAGCTGATAGAGGGAGCTCATCCGCGCTCTCCCCGGGTTGGATTCAAACTTGGCAGCCTTCAGGTCAGCAACCCAACCTTCAAGTCACAAGGCTTTAACACACTGCGCCTCATTGGGACATCTCTGGTAAAACCAAGACAGGTCCAGCTTTTTGGGCTTGTCTAGATGGACCCAAAGACGGCTACATGCACTGGCAGAATTCAAAACACAATTGAAGACTCATCTCTCCCAGTCAACTTTCAAACAAGAGGCCTGCAACTCTCTCAGCTGAGAAAGGAGACAGAGATTTCTTCCTTGGCAAAGAGGGCTAGGCACATTTCCAAGCAGCCAGGCTGCCTGTGCCAGAAATTGTATTGTACACAAATATACATAATAATTGCACTGGGGAGAGAGATAAGAAATATTATGGTAGAGATTTGTTGTGGAAGGCTTTCATAGTGGGAATCACTGGGTTATTGTGAGTTTTCCAGCTGTATGGCCATGTTCCAGAAGCATTCCCTCCTGACTTTTCACACACATCTATGGTAGGCATCCTCAGAGATTGTGCGGTCTGTTGGAAACTTGGAAAGTGGGGTTTATATATCTGTGGAATGTCTAGGCTGGGAGAAAGAACTCCAGACAGGAAACAGTCAGGGCCAGCCAACACCTCCCAACAAAGGATTCCCCCAGGCTGGAAGCAATCAGGCTTTGAAGCTGCAAGTCTATTCAATCCTAATCAAGCTGGCCAATTGCAACATTCATATTTGCTTCAAACAGACATGAGTTATTTCTCCTACCCTGGACCTTCCAAAGATATATAAACCTCACTTGCCTAGTTTCCAACATACCTCACAACCTCTGAGGATGCCTGCCATAGATGTGGGTGAAATGTCAGAAGAGAATGCTTCTGGAACATGACCATACAGCCTGGAAAACTCACAGCAATCCAGCTACGGACTTGGTCCCCATGTGAGCCGCCCTGAGTTTCTTCAGGGAGATGGGACAGGATATAAGAATAAAGTTGTTGTTGTTGTGGAGATGGGACAGGATATAAGAATAAAGTTGTATTATTATTATTATTATTATTATTATTATTATTATTATTATTTTATTATGACACAGCAAACAAGATAAATATGCTGGATTTCATATCACAAAATCACAAGTCGAACACTTCCCAAGTGTCTAGGACTGTGTGATGTAGATTATTATTATTATTATTATTATAGTAGAGTTCCATAAAGGTCAAATGGTATATGGCAGGCCCAAAAAACAATCACATATGGTTCAAGTAGGACACAGAACACTGTCTTTGAAGCGGGGAGTGCTATTTCACCTGAGAGAGGTCTACTGTTCAACAGTGGAGTGGAGGCTCCTTCTTTGGAAGCTTTTAAACAGAGGCTGGATGGCCATCTGTCGGGGGTGCTTTGATTGTGCTTTTCCTGCATGGCAGGGGGTTGGACTAGATGGCCCATGTGGTCTCTTCCAACTGTATTATTCTATGATTCTGATGCTGAAAAGGTCGAATTAAGCAATCTAAAGATGTTGGTGGTGGTTGGGTGCGTCTATTCCAGGCATGGGCAAACTTGGCCCTCCAGGTGTTTTGGACTCCAACTCCCACAATTCCTAACAGCCAGTAGGCTGTTAGGAATTGTGGGAGTTGAAGTCCAAAATACCTGGAGGGCCGAAGTTTGCCCATGCCTGCTGTAGAATCAATGCAACTTGACAACGCTTTAACTCAGGGGTCCCCAAACTAAGGCCCGGGGGCCGGATGCGGCCCTCCAAGGTCATTTACCTGGCCCCCACCCTCAGTTTTATAATATAATATTTTTATATCAGTTTTAATAATATAATATATTGTATATACATATAGTATTGATACTAATATTATGTTACACAATATAATACTAATAATAATACCATATAATAATATTAATTATATGTTATATATTACATATAGTATTACAGTATAGTGGTATAGTTCAATATAGTAATATATAATGCTAATATTGTGCTATGCTAATAATATAATATATTGTATGTACATACAGCTGCTCTGAGTCCCCTTCGGGGTGAGAAGGGTGGGATATAAATGTAGTAAATGAATGCAGTAAATAAATAATTAATTTTAGACGTAGGCTCGGCCAAAGTCTGAAATGACTTAAAGGCACACAACAACAACAATCCTAATTAACTTGACTATCTCATTGGCCAGAAGCAGGCCCACATTTTCCATTGAAATCCTGATAGGTTTATGTTGGTTAAAATTGTTTTCATTTTAAAATATTGTATTGTTCTTTCATTGTTGTTGTTACTGTTTTGCACTACAAAAAATAAGACATGTGCAGTGTGCATAGGAATTTGTTCGTTTTTTTTTTTTTTCAAATGATAATTCGGCCCCTCAACAGTCTGAAGGATTGTGGACCGGCCCTCTGCTTCAAAAGTTTGAGGACCCCTGCTTTAACTAGTACAGCCCAAAAAGCTACATAAGCCTTCCTGGCCCCCAGCAAACTACAACTCCCAGGATCCCACCGCATTGAGCCAGGGTTAGTTCCAGTGGTGCCAAACTGGGTGAATTCCTTGGCCTAGAGATGCACTTACGGAGTTTCCGGATCAGCGGCAACAGGGGAGGCGGAGAAGGCGCCGGAGAAGCGGAGGCTGCTGCTGCTGCCTTCATCCCGGCTGCCTTGGCTTCCCCACCATTCAACCGCCGCGCCCTGAGCGCCCGCGAAAGCGCCGGGAGAGAGCGGGAGGCGACGAGAGCCCCCGAGGCATGCTGGGAAGTGTAGTTTCCAATCCAGCCCGCGTCTGCGGCTTTCGCAGCGCTCTCGCGATATCTGCCTTGTGGATTTGCATGCGGGTGGGAGGGACGATGCAATCAGTTGTTTCTCTTTGGTCGCTGGAGCTGTTTCTTGTGTCGCTCTTCAGTGCTGGCAGAGGCTGGTGTTATTCTACCCCAAAAAGGTGAAGGATTTTGAAATGAAGAGACCAAATGAACTGTAGTAGGACATAGGGCCTTTAAAAGAGCCAGGCAGCAGCTGTAGAGGAAAAACTGACAACTAGAATAAGTATAGACCAGGCATGGGCAAACTTGGGCCTTCTCTTCAGGTGTTTTGGACTCCAACTCCCACAATTCCTGGCCTCAGGCCACTTCCTTTTCCCCCTCAACCGCTTAAGCGGAGTAAAGAAAGATTTCCATTCCTTTACGGAGTAAAGAAAGATTTCCATTACAAAAGTAGCTAATCCTTCAAATGGCGAACTTTGGATCCATAACAGGAAAACAACAAAATAATCTGCCATTTCCAATGCTGACATCCAGTTCCAAGTGGTTTCCTCCATCAAAAATAGGAAGAAAATGTAAAGAGAATTTTAGACAAACTGACAAAATGCTCCTGGGAAGGTAGTAACTGCAAGTTCCATTTACCCTTGAGCAATCTGAATCAAAGGGCTTTTTATAACTACTGATGTACGGATCAAGCATCATCCACTCTCATGTGGTTTAGCATATCAGATGTTCTCATCCACTCCATCATTTGCTGAGCACTCTTTTTAGGGTTTTTTTTTATGCTAACAGATTATGGGTAGAAAATAATATGCAAAATAACACACAAGTTCTTGGTGGTATGGGGATACCAAGTCACCTTGTCTGTCTCCTGAGGAATCTGTATAACAACCAAGTAGCAACGGTAAGAACAGACCACAAAACAACAGACTAGTTCAAGATTGGGTAAGGACTACGGCAGGCTGTATACTCTCATCCTACCTATTCAACTTGTATGCAGAATACATCATGCGATGTGCGAGGCTTAATGAACCCAAGGCTGGACTTTTTCCAGTTGTCCTGAGTTATGCAAGTTCAAGGTTTTAGATCAGGAATAACCCCAGCAGCAGCTATATCCCCATGTATCTTGTGCCTAACCCTTTAATAAATGGTATCAATTTATGATTTTTGTGTAACTTGTATCTTTCAAACTCTGTACAGTATCTACTTATATGAAATGTATATAAACTGCTACAGTAGAGTCTCACTTATCCAAGCCTCGCTTATCCAAGCCTCTGGATTATCCAAGCCATTTTTGTAGTCAATGTTTTAAATATATCGTGATATTTTGGTGCTAAATTTGTAAATACAGTAATTACAACATAACATTACTGCGTATTGAACTACTTTTTCTGTCAAATTTGTTGTTAAACATGTTGTTTTGGTGCTTAATTTGTAAAATCATAACCTAATTTGATGTTTAATAGGTTTTTCCTTAATCCCTCCTTATTATCTAAGATATTCGCTTATCCAAGCTTCTGCCGGCCCATTTAGCTTGGATAAGTGAGACTCTACTGTACTTAGAAATGCATCAAAATGTAGCCTAGAGACAGCCGCCCTTCTGTGACCCTATTGAGATAATCTGGGAATGGAAAAGGTTGGACAAATCCCAAAACAGGTAATTATCAGATTCATTGTGTGTATGCAAAGATAGGTAATTTCCTTTGCCAGCCAGATAAGCTCAAAATGTTTGAACAATTCATATGAAGCTGAGTCTGCCGCTCCTTTATGGAAATAGAACCTTAGAGTATGTGCATTTGTTCACTCTTTTATTAACACCCAAGCCCTCGATTACCCAAGATCAGCACCTTTGCCCCTTGAACTCGATATCTTTGTTTGGCACAGAACTGGACATTTCAGTGAGTCAAGAGCCCATCAGCATATCTGTGCCATTGTTTTCCGGAGACTGCACTCTCTCAAGGGGCGTTTCTATAGCTGATTGGTTCTCCACCCTGACCAATCCCCAGCTGCCATTCTCCTCACCGAGGAAATCCCCGGTGATGTCAATGAAGCTCCCAGCCAATCCTGCCACATATCCTGACCAGCCTCCTTTCCCATCAATCGGGAGGGGGTGGAAGCTTTGAATGGCTGTCAGAACTGTATAAGATGTCTTGCATTTTTCTGTATCTTTATGTTTGTACATTTTGAAGCAAATTGCTGTACTTGCATCCTTTTTGGCCAAATCGTAATAAGCCTCTCAGGCTTGTCTTCAACCTAGTGAGTTGGTTTCTCTATCATGGCCTATCTGGTTTAGCATATACTCACTAAGCATGGACTTTCTAATTATGGTTCTAGCTGGGGTAAGGGGGGGAGGCTGTTAGCATTTGATTGTTTGTTGCATGACCTTTGCGGGATCTTTTCCACCTGCCTTGCCTGATTCAAGATACTTTAGGGCTGTGTCCTAGTCCCTCATGTGACTCCGTTGAGGTCCATTGACTTGATTTCTCGAGGGAAAGCACAGCAGCTGGGTCCCTGGCCCAAAGCAACAACTCAAACCAAAGGCAACCAGACAGATGTTCCAAGGGGAAGTGAAGGACTGGAGGAAGGCTACCAGGAGGGTTGTGCAGACCACCAGTTAACTTTTGCTTTTGCAACATTGTTAGAGGAGACAGGGAGACAAGATTGCAAAGGACGGCTGACAGAGCTTTTTCTGCTATTATCTTGGTAGCAAGAGTTTGGGAAGCTAGGCTACGTTTTGAGAGGATCTACAATGGACTTCAAGAAGAAACCAGTCCCGTGGACTGTTGAGTACCCTACTTTTGGTGTCATGGCAGACGCTGTAGGAAAGCAAGACGCCTTCAGTTCACAGCCTGGGTTTTCCCTGAAAGGGGTCAGCAGGGATGACTCCATTGCAACCCCCTATGCCTCTGCCCAGGCTGATACTGCAGCCAAAGGCTGCCACTTGGGGCAAGTAAGTCCTTTGCCAGCCAAGCTTTTCCCTGATACCAAAAAGCAACCCTTCTGTCCTCATCAATGCTCTGAGGAAAACCTTTCTTGTCCCAGTTCCACTATCTCCATATGTTCCCTGGGACTTTAATGGGTCTGGGACCCCAGATCTGCTCCTTTTCTTCCCAGAGCCACTCCTCAAGAGGCTCCTACCTTGTCTCAACCAATCCTCCTCCCACGGCCAGCTTAAAGGGTATCCCCAAGCAGCTGGATGGTAAAGTTTTCAAGCCTCTCGGGAAGTGTCCCATGTCTTGCCACTACCTTCCCTCTTACAATAGAACTGCCCCTTTGCACTGCAGGCAACCGTCCTATGTCGGATAGCCCGGTTGAGGCAGATTACTGATTCTACAAGTACAATAACAGTTTTTGGAGGAACAGGATTTAACCTGATACATGAAACAAATGCACCTTTCCCCAGTAATTATCAGACAAACAAAGAATGTAGCAACCTATTGCAGTGAAATACAATTTCTACCTTGTTTTCATGTAACTTTTTGTTGTGGTGGTGGGGGTGCAGGGGTGGGGAGAGCAGTTTTAGTAATTGACACAAAATAAAAAACAGTCCAGTGCTGAGTGGCTAAAATGACATATTTTCCCTTCCCTCTTACAATAGAACTGCCCCTTTGCACTGCAGGCAACCGTCCTATGTCGGATAGCCCGGTTGAGGCAGATTACTGATTCTACAAGTACAATAACAGTTTTTGGAGGAACAGGATTTAACCTGATACATGAAACAAATGCACCTTTCCCCAGTAATTATCAGACAAACAAAGAATGTAGCAACCTATTGCAGTGAAATACAATTTCTACCTTGTTTTCATGTAACTTTTTGTTGTGGTGGTGGGGGTGCAGGGGTGGGGAGAGCAGTTTTAGTAATTGACACAAAATAAAAAACAGTCCAGTGCTGAGTGGCTAAAATGACATATTTTCCCTTCAAAGGAACCAGCAGGAAGTAATTTGTATAACAAACTGGGGTAAGGAGGGGCTGTTAGCATTTCATTGTTTGAGTGTCTCACCAAACATATATTTCCCTAATAGTCTCCTTCTTTGTATAGCAAAGGATTGTGAACACCAATATAAATAAATAAAGAATAACAAGTATAAAATGGACTGCACAGCAGTTCAATTGTCTCTCCAGCATTCTGCTTCTGGGGCTAAATGCTCAACAGAATTCAGCATTTGATTCTGGCTAGAAGCAACTGTTCCTGATCCATAGGAAGCTGATTATTGAAGTGAAAATATTATTGTGGTCTGGTATAATGTCACATGACCAAACTTTGAGAAAGCAAACAAGAATACAGTTGTACTGTTCTTCTTATTTGATTTTAATGCTTGAATGTAACACTCTTCTATGTAGTTTTGAAACTTCAGCACTGCAGTTGAAACTAGGTTTGAAAAAGAAACATCCCCCAAGGCTTTGGTGACCTCTCACTCATGGGAAAATGTAGTCACAGCAGGTTCCTTAAAAATAACTGTTGGCATATTCATACAATAAGTATAAGCAGCATCACTATTATATTTCCTGAAGAGCCAGAAGAAAATAAGTATGTGTAATGTGAGTGAGCATTCTATCCAATTAGACTTTAAAATCCCAACACCTTATTAAAGCAAGTAGCTTTGATCTTATGCTCGAAAACACTCCAGGAGAGTTTTTCCTTGTTTGAAAAAGTTGTAAAAGATAATGGCAAAGCTAAGACATGTTAAGGTAAAGGTAAAGGTTTCCCCTGACGTTAAGTCCAGTCGTGACCGACTCTGGGGGGTTGGTGCTCATCTCCATTGTTAAACCAATAAAAATGCAGAGGATGAGGATTCCTTATATGAAATATTCAAAAATCGTCTACATGGGTTGCTGAAATAGTGAAACCTTGGCTTTCTGATGATTCAGTGTCCACAAACCTTGTTGCATACACAAAATTATTTAAAGTATTGTGCAAAATTACCTTCAGGCCACATGTACAAGGTAGATATGATACATACATGAATGTTGTGTTTAGATGTGTGTCCCAACTCCAAGATATTTCATTATGTACTCATATGTAAATATTTCAAAGTAAAAAAAAACTCCAAGATTCAAAACTCAAAATACTTCTGGACCCATGCATTTCAGATAAGGGACATGCAGTGACACTATACTATAACACTGAAATATACTGTGATCCTTCATATTATTCGGGAATACATTCCTTGACTTTGCATGGATATGTGAAGTATGAATAATAACAAACCCTATTATTTTCAGTGGGACAAACGATGGGAAGCTTGTAGCTTGTACATGAGGCTCAAAGTGAAGAAGTGAAACTGTGAATAAATAAAGCCACATGCATTATTTCCGCAGATACTGGGGACATATGCATAGCTGAAATTTGTTATTGTTCCCATCTATTGTCTCTTTACTCCTCCGTACCAGTGTGCTTTCTTCTGATTATTTCCCCCTTCATTGTATCTCTCTCCATGAGCTTAATGTGTGCTGTGTTTTTTTTTCCTGTGAGCTTTCAAGACTGTATCTGGTGGCAGAATGAACTAAGCATACTTCATATTATAAACAGTGCAAATAACATTGTCTTAGAAGCCACAACTTCCTATAAAAGTAGAAGCTAGTTTTGTCTCTATAATTTGCACAGCATCTAGATGCACTGAAATGTAATAGCACTGATGAATAGCACTGATGAATAAAAAGGATGAAAATGGGGGGGGGGGGGGAATGGAGCAGCACCTTTAGGACTATTTTATGTTGGCATGAGTTTTCATAGATATAAAATCAGTTTTTCAGATGCTGTAATACAAGGACAAGACAAGATTAAAACAAGATTGAGGGAGTGTGATTTGTTTTAGTCAAGAACCCCCTGGAGGCGTTTATGTTAAAAAATAAATAAATGGGAGAATAGGATCCCAAGAACAGTGTTGGGAGAGAACATAAGGTCCACAGGCCACCTCTGAGCTAACTGTTGCAGGAAGACTTTTTCTTCCCCAGCTTCACTCCTTCATATTACCAATGAACTATTCTCAAAGACTTTCTAAGACCTCCAGTGCTGGTTGGGTGGGCAGTTGAGGACTACATAATTTATCTCACCTTTCTCTTTCACCAGTTGGCTGCACTTGTTTATTACTGTCCATGTATTAAACAAACTGGCTTCAATGGATTCCCTGCTCAGCCACTGAGGCTCCTCCACCCATATTTATAACAAAGTTTTATCCTTCTTTGGATTATAGATGTAGTGGCTTCTGAAGTCTTTATCAACCAATTGTGTGTTGATAAATTGCCTCCTTCTCCTCCTCTTGCCGCTTGGGCTCCCTTTCTCTCCCTTCGGCTTTTCTCTCCTTCCTCCCTTCCTTAGGCTGTAAATTGTAATTTTTTATGATTTATAATTATATTATATAATTTATATTATTGAAAATCCGCAAAACAGCGAATCTGCAAAAAGTGAACCGCGAAGTAGTGAGGGAACACTGTATTGTGATGTTGTAATTGTCTTTATTATTTTTTATTCAAAAATTCAAAATGTATTTCAAATGTATTTATGTTTGTTAACAACCATCAGTGGTGGTTGTGGGAGGGATTGAGCATGGAAAAATGAGATAAAATTAAATAAATAAATCCTGCTGTATTCAGTTGGGCCTACTTCTATTGAATACAGAAGGGTGTTCTTTTGCAGGCTTGTATCATTATATCTATCTCCCAAAGTGGAGGATGTTGCATGAACATTCACATGGCAGCCTTGTCCCCAGGGATCACCCCACAAACCATTTCCATCTCCTGAAGATGGCACTATCCTGTGACTATTTACATCATAACCCTGTCTTCAGGAGGTGGGCCAAGATGGTGGTTTCGGAGTTGTGTTCTGCGTGAGCTGTCGACAGATGTCGCACTCAACTCCTGGAACAATTCCATCAGTGCTGCCTCTGAAAAATCCTGCAGGTAGATAAATGTCAGTGTGCTGGAAGAAGCAAAGACCACCAGCACTGAAGCAATGCTTTTATGCCACCAACTCTGCTGGACTGGCCACCTTGTCTGAATGCCTGATCACCCTCTCCCAAAGCAGTTACTATACTCCCAACTCAAAAACAGAAAACCGAATATTTGTTGATAGGAAAAGATATTTAAAGATGGGCTTAAAGCTAACCTTAAAAACTGTGGCATACACACCGAGAACTGGGAAGCCCTGGCCCTTAAGCATTCTAACTGGAAGTCAGATGTGACCTGACCAGCAGCACTGTGAAATTTGAAGAGGCATGAATGGAGGATGAAAGGGAAAAACGTGCCGAAAGGAAGGCACATCAAGCCAACCCTGACCAGGAGTACCTTCCACCTTGAAACCGATGGACGAACATGCAGGTGGAAGAACATGCAGGTCAAGAATAGGGCTCTATAGTCACCAATGTAGTCACCACCAAGACACTGCACTTGGAAGGCCATCATACTCAAACGCGGGATCGCCTAAGTAAGCACTGTGTGAGCAATGAAGACTCCTACCACTGCTCACTTCTTGAGGACAGGGTTGCTATGTGAATGTCAAAGGACAGCCTCATCATCAAGAGCCCAACATGCCTCATTGTGTTTTTCCCCCAGTACCTCCTTTCTTTTGCTGCAGAAAAACTATGTTTGCAGTCTGATCCAAAGTGTTTTGCAAAAGAATTTAAATAATGCTATTTTGCCCTTATTCTAAAACAGCAATAAGAATAAGAATTCACACACACACAAGTTACCAAAAGTAACATAGCACTACTTCACGTTACCCAAAATGACAACTATAACATGGAGGTGTGTTTCCATCAGTAGCTTGAATTTTCAAGCTCCAGAAGATGCTTACTCCCATTCAATAAATGAATAATTATCATCCTTGATGAGGAAAGATATTGGCAACAAAGTTCTACTATATTTTCAAATACTGTTAATTTAATACAGTAGAGGTTTTATAGATATATATACACACACACATACAGTAGAGTCTCACTTATCCAAGCCTTACTTATCCAAGTTTCTGGATTATCCAAGCCATTTTTGTAGTCAATGTTTTCAATATATCGTGATATTTTGGTGCTAAATTCATAAATACAGTAATTACAACATAACACTGCATATTGAACTGCTTTTTCTGTCAAATTTGTTGTATAACATGATGTTTTGGTGCTTAATTTGTAAAATCACAACCTAATTTGATGTTTAATAGGCTTTTCCTTAATCTCTCCTTATTATCCAAGATATTCGCTTATCCAAGCTTCTGCCAGCCCGTTTAGCTTGGATAAGTGAGACTCTGCTATATATATATAAATAATATCCTCTACTGTAATATATATATGTATATGCATATAATGAAATATTTATATAATGAAATTGTTGATTCCTCTTATCTAAAGCCATAGGTTAACTCCTGTACCAAGAACATTTGACCCACAGTTTTCACAGGGAAATCCTGAAAGGATAATTTGTAGTTATTTGCTCATAAACAAAAAGACTGTTTTACTAGGACTGGAATCACATGGTTTCAAGTGACCCATGTCTTCAAAGCATAGCACTTTTTGTCAGCTGCCAGTCAGATGATGAGTCAGACTGGAGCCATACAACAATTCGTCTGCTTAATTATCTCCAACAGCCAGTCTTTATTGTATTTGTATGTTTCTCTACTAAATGTGGAATTTATAGGAGTAAATGCGGTTAAGATATGAATATTTTTATGGTAATATGGCAGCAGCTTACACTTTAACCATTTGTTGTCAACACTGTTTGCACTGGAGTATAATATTAACAGAGCCTATAATCCTAAGCCTAATTAAAAGCTGTTTCAGGCAGACAGTGTGAACAGATCAAATGTCTCACACAGATATACAGGTACTAGAAGGCTTCCTTTAAAACAAGATTGTGTTATCATATTCATAAAACATTAGAAAAACATCATATTCGGTCTTTCAACTAATCTGACCAATGCTGTTTTTAGTTTTAAATGTTAATGCAACAGTTGCAATTAAGTTAGACATGAATAGACAGAATTCAAAACTTTATTATCATGAGTATATTCCCCATTAAGGTTTACCTGGATTACAAAGAAGACTGACAGATCTATCTAGAAAGGGGATTTTCTGGTTCAATGCAAAACTCTTTATTTGTTTTTATGGCGAAGGATGCTATTACTGCTAACAGAAGATGACTGACTTCCAGAATTCAAGTATAGCTATGATTGCTTCCTTTACCAAGCAAGGTGTTTTCAGAAGCAAAAGTTCAAATTCTTTCTCTTTTAAGTCTTAATTCATGTCTCAAACAGTATACTTCCATACTTGATCTTCAAAATGTTTTTTTTAATCCTTCTTATCAAAGCAAAGCCTATTTTTTTAATAACCAGATTATTGGGATGGAGATACTGTAGTTTCAGACGTATAAAATTATTCATTGGTGCAAGGGTACTAAGAAAGAGAAAATAATCATGAAACGCCATCCAGTGTTAATTCAGTTGGGTGTCATCTCTACGCAGATGACACACAACTCTATTACTCTTTTTCACCTCATTTCAAGGAAGCTCCCTGGATCCTGGATCGGTGTCTGACAGCTGTGATAAAGACCAAAAAACTGAGGCTTAATCCAGATAATACAAAGGTCCTCCTGGTCAGTTGCAAGGCCGATCGGGGTATAGAGCGACAACCTGTGCTCGACAGGGTTACATTCCGCATGAGGACACAGGTTAGCATTCTGAAGGTTCTTCTGGACTCGTTGCTGACACTTGAATTTCAGGTGTCGGCAGTGGCCAGGAAGGCCTTCATAGAGTTTAAACTCGTGCACTACCTCAAAATGCCTGACTTGGCCATGGTGATCCATGCATTAGTTACATCCAGAATGGACTACTGTAATGCACCCTATCTGGATCTGCCTTTGAAGATGGCTCAGAAATTGCAGTTAATCCAAAGGTTGGCAGCCAGATTACTAACTGGGGCTAGCTATAAGTAACATACCATGCCCTCTGGCTTCCGACAAGTTTCCGGGCCCAATTCAAGGTGCAGGTTATCACCTACACGGTTCGGGCCCAACCTATCTTCGAGACCGCATCTCTTTCTATGAACTTTGAGATCTGCCGGGGAGGCCCTTCTCTCAGTCCCAGGACCATCTCAAGTACGGTTGGTGAGGACAAAAGAGAAGGTCTTCTCAGTGGCTCCCCGGCTCTGGAATGCCTTCCCTAGAGAGATTAGGTAAGCCCCCAGTCTCCAAACCTTTTGATCTAACCTAAAAACATGGCTTTTTAAATGGGCCTTTGACTGAGTAGACAGAAATGAGTCCATATGAGGACTGATTGTTCACATTATTCACAATTTTCTCACAGGTATTTTTGCATTTTTATAAACTTGAACAATTTTATTCCTATGTGACGTTATGTGTGTCCATTGTGGTTGTTACTATAATTTTATGTGTTGTTGTTTTTATGTTTATGTCCTGTTTATTTTTTATGCTTCACTCTGGAGTGCTTTTGTGAGCTGCCTCAAGTCTCTTTGGGGAGACGGTGGTGGGCTATAAATAAAGATGATGATGATGATGATGATGATGATGATGATGATGATTATTGATGTGCTGGATTTGGGGAAGAGGATATAGCTGTGGTGGGATCAGAGATAACAAAAAATCTGAGCTTTATTAGTGTTCCTTTTTTATGTAAGTGGGAAAATCTGGTTCTCTTATAGATGAATTTGTAGATCTTCAAGAGCAAGTTTATTTCTAGCACAACTTGTCCAATTCACTTTGTGAGCCCCTCCCATCTGTACCTGTTTTTTTTATATATATATAAAAAACACTCCAAAATATGAAGCAGGAATATTTACTTTGAGTCTCGGGCTTTTAAAATGTTTTAAAATGTTTTAACAGTATTATCACTCAAGCTCTTTGAATAGAATGTTAAATCGAGTTTCTTTGGTTAGACTACGAAGTGTTGGGAGCAGAGCTGTTTAATGAGGATGAATTTATCACTTAAGTATTTTTTCCTAAGCATACTGAGCTTCCAGACAATGCAAAAACTGCTTTCAAAACTGCGTTTCAATGTGTTTTAACACAGCGCATATCCAGAGCTATGATATTATAATGTACAGCTTCTGTTGTGCTCTGCATATATCTTAGTGTATTATAATTTTTGGCTCCTATTGTATACTCTCAAACAGCTTTGGATTCTCATTTACATTGTTCTCACTAAAACAACAATCATCCCAGAGAGCTGAAATGGCATCACTACAAATCCTCTGCCTGGCCAACAAAGAAGAGTAGTGAGAGCTCACAAGCGGCATTGTTTGTTAATTTGTAATGCGGCGGTCACATATAATGGAATCTGACCTCAAAGAGTAAGAGGAATTGCCCATATGCCATTCTCAGAAGCCGAAACAAGCGATCTACACATAAACTGAGACTGCTGTCAAATGGATGTGGCAAAAAGAACAGGGCGTACTTTATTTCTTTGTTTGTTTGAGGAATCTTTTCCCCCCTCCTCCTTCAAAACTCAATTACAATGTTGAAACTAAATTAGCAGCTTTCTATACAATCCTCACCCAAAATATCAAACTTGCCACTATTTCTCTAGGCTGAATTGGCACCGAAGCCAGGGCACTAGTTAGTACTATCTATGACTTTCTGATAATGCAAGATGAATTTTTTTTACTAAATAATTTACAGTATTAAAAAATATATCTCAAGCACAGAATAACTACATGAAACATTTTGCATTTCACCAAGAAAGAACCCAAAGCAATCACTTTGGTGTCTTTCCCAAGGGATACCTATGGGAGGCACAAGGCCATTGCACTTCCCCAAATTCATTCTATTCCCATCCCTATTAAAATTTCCTTCATCTCCAATTTTCTTTCATTAGAGAGTGAGATATTGTAAATGGTTCATACTTAGAATTCTTGTATTTGCATTCCCGTGGTAAGTTTGCCTGCCCCGTTTCTTTGGGTGTCTAAACAGTATTTTTAAATGCTCAATTGTTATTGTTTTAAGGTATAGCAATCTTAGAAACTTAGAGAGTAAAGGAAAGTTTCTTTTGGGGGGATTCTTATCAGGGGCAATGGCCTCTTCCCCTCCACCCTCATAGCTTTGCCCTTGTCTTCTCCTCCACTGGAGTAATCTACGTGAATTTGTAATAGATTTGAATATATTGGGTAGTTCCACTAGGAGTCCTATAAGCACATAATTCCTTTCTCTATTAATAGAGTAGCTGTGGTTCTGCAGAATAAGTATTATAAATGCAATGTAATCTCTTTATGGATTTTTAAAAAACTTGAGTAACAATAACATAACGATTCTTAGCATAATATACAATCCACCCTGACCTACTTTAACCCATCAGCACTCAAACTCTTCCTCCTCTGCTTTCATTCAAATTCAGACCCTTTCTGACCTTCATCTTCTCTTTGATCACTTCATTTTAAAAGTACCTCCCACTCACACTGTCTTTACCATCATGAGCAAAATGCAAGTTAATCCGGCACCGTGCTCTTGTCAATAAAGTTTAAGAACTCATCTGTTTAAGAATGGTGAAAGCAATTGGTTCAATGTTTACAAAGCTCAGTTTGTGATAAACTTTTGATGTATTTGATACATTTTAATTGTTTGAGAAACTATTTTAATTGATATATATGTTTTTATAGTTTTATAATAAGAGCCTCCAATGGCACAGCGGGTTAAACCACTGAGCTGCTGAATTTGCTGACCAAAAGGTCGGCGGCTCAAATCTGCGGAGTGGAGTGAGCTGCCACTATTAGCCCCAGCTTCTGTCAACCTAGAAGTTCAAAAACATGCAAATGTGAGTAGATCAATAGGTACCGCTCTGGTGGGAAGGTAACGGCATTCCATGCAGTCATGCCAGCCCCATGACCTAGGAGGTGTCTTTGGACAACACCTGCTCTTTGGCTTAGAAATGGAGTGAACACCAACCCCCAGAGTCAGACACGACTAGACTTAATGTCAGGGGAAAACCTTTACCTTTACCTTAGTTTTATAATACTGTGTTCTACTGATATTGCTATTGTCTGAATCTGGCATTGAATTATTGCCATAGTTTGTAAGCCGCCCTTCAGGGCTGAGAAGTGGGGGTTATACATACAATAAATGAATAAATAAATAAATAAATAAATAAATAAATAAATAAATAAAGCTTTATCCACTCCCCTAAACATATGCATACCATCTAACATAACGCAACACAATTTAAAAGAAATAGTTTGAACAAGCTGTGTTAATTGTATATTCCTCCCTTGAAATTATTCCTTTCAAGTTTCCCAAAGAACTCCACATGTATATTCTCATCACATGTGCAATTGTATCCCTTACAGTAAAAAAAATCAGGTGAATCTTCTGATCACAACAACCTCAAAATATGTTTCTGACCACTCTCTGGAGTGGTCAACTGCTGGGACATGGGGAAGTCCCAGCAATTGACATCGATCTTCTATGTAACTCTTGACAGATTGCACCACAACCATTTTTGCCCTTATACTGCCACAGTCCTGAACATTTTGAAGGTTTTTTGGTCTTCAATGGCCAATGTATGCGCCTTCAGGTCATCTGTTGCTTTATGGTGATTCTATGAGTTTTATAGGATTTTCTTCAGCAAGGTATACTATGAGGTGTTTTGTCAGTTCCTTCCTGTGAAATATGGTACCACACCTGGTATTCATGGGTATCCTCTCATCCAAGTACCAAACCAAGCCTGTACCTGCTTAGCATCTAAGACAGTAGCCAACTGCATCTTCCCAAAACTCCAAGGGGTATTATTGACAATTTTGCTACAATTCATAGTACATTAGAGGTAATTTTACAGTCCATAGGAACCTACTATTTTTCCAAAATAAAAAGTGAGCATCCACCAGAATAATGGGCATGAACCCTTGCTGACACAGGCAGCAAGTGGAGTATCCCTTATCCTCCACCACCCTATACATACATTAAACTTGAATGTGACTGGAAGAAGGCTTTGGCTTTCAGTTAGGTGTTCCACCTAATTATGAAAAATATGTCCTGTTAGATCCCAGCCAGCCATGGCACCAGGGGCTGCAGTGTTTCAGGACTTGCACTTTGACACAGATAATGCTGAGGATTATACTGACATTTCACCCTCCACGAAGGGGCCTTTGCAGCTGCAGGTGTCCGAAGATATTGGCTCTGGAGACTTGCTAATTGGGGAAGATTCTTCTATTCCTCCCTCGCAGATAGAGCCAGATGTTGCAGAGACGCCTGGGAACGGGGTTTTTAATTGTAGAGATTTTGTAACCAGAGAGAGAAGTGCAAAACAAGGGGTCTGTTGGAGCCAGAGACTGGCAAATAGATGGGATAATGGTTAGTGTTCCCATGGGAAAGTTTTGGGAGTTTGTACTCCCTACATTGTGAAAGTTGGGAATCTGTTAAAAATGTTTCGCTGAGTAGATTTTCTTGTGGTGTTAACGTAGTTCTTCTTTGAGAGAGGTTCTCCGTCTCCAGCTCTTGTTTGTTTCCAAGCCAAGTTTATCCAGTTCCAGTCGGGCCATGCCGTACTGCGACTCTCGAGTAGACCTTGACTTTACTCCAGTTGTTTCCTTGTTCCTGATTCAAGTTTGCCTCAGCTTTGACAACCTTATTGCCTTGATTGCTACGAAGTATTTCCAGTAGATTGAACTCTGTTTCTGCCAGCCTTGTTTTTCTGTTTCAACTCATGGACCCTTTGATTTCTTTGGAGAGCTATCGAGTTCTCATTGTGGATTATAATATTGGACCTTTTCCTTTACCCATTTGGAACTACTATTGACGTTCTAAAAAGAACTATTCCTTACTCAGACTCTATACCTAATTTCCTTTGGATATATAATTGCTTTAATAAAGATATAGTGTGTTATATTGGCTCTTGCATGGTTTTCGAGTGCTCATACTGCCTTGGGGTGCAACATGTCCATAATGCCACTGAATATTTTGAAGGTAACATTAAACTAATCTTAGAGTCCCAAATCGTATACTTCTAGACTTGGTACCCATTCTCCCTTTATAGGTTTTTTTTTTCTAAAAGCCTTGCTCATTTTTTATTTTTCTATTCTGAGCTAAAGCAATATTTCTTTAGAAGATCCCTTTCAGCTTTGAAAATCATTTTTGTGTGCTGGCTTGCACATAAATAAATCATGTGCATATCAGAGGCATGAGAAGCTGGTTTTCTTCAGCTCTGTTCTTCAAAAATTGAATGCTACCTATCTTGAATAGTAAAACATGGTAATGCCGAACTGAGAATGTCTAGCCATTTCAGTTCTTCCAGATACAAGCTGCCAAATTGATGTTCAGTGAGTTATTGTCTATATAGCTTTCTCTGAACAATCAGTCTCACGTCGCCAGTTGCTTTTCTGCATAATGAGCTTTCCTAGGATGGCTTTTCTTTCTCTGCATATTTCATGCTTGCTAAGAAATCTTTTTGATTCAATTCTATTATGATCCATCAGCAGTAAAGCTATGTTTGAAATACCACAATGTTCCCATATGTGTTAAATAATACTTAGCTTAGCAAGAAAACAAGTTTTTGGAAATTAAACATGGAATTGGAATGCTAAAAATAAGAATCATATGTGAACTATATAGAAGGTATGTCCAGAAAAGATATACAAGGAGTTCTCAGAGTTCAGAAGGTCTCGATAAATCAAACCTATACATAAAGTTTACTGAAAGGTAAGTAAAGTGTATGGAACAGAGTTACAAAAAGGATGGCTTTGATGATAGTATTCTTATGATAAATGTAATAACCTTTGAGTCTGGAAAACACCTTAAATTAAAGTGAGATATCAGTGGAAATATTACACTGGGTGAAAAAAATCCACTTTCTTTGATAACGATACAGTTTAATAACACAAGCAGATGAGTAAGCAACCACAGCCAAAATGACTAAACACACCTCCTTGGAAACAACATTTTAAGACTGAGGTATAAATTAGTGCCATATTCTAGTATGCCCTTTGAATTTAATATGATCTAAAATGATGTGAATGTACCTAATTTTGATTGTTGGGTAAATTAAAATGGTTGAATATGATGCTTGTTCAAGTTACCTCCTTGATTTAAAAATAATGACAACATTCATTCAAGTATTTTGTCAATTTGTACAAAATGTAATAAAGCAATAATGAATTATTATGTGCAAAAGCATTGGTATCAAAATATATTTTTGATAAGCTTGGAAAAATTATTTGCATGATGTCAAAGTATGATGTCAATTAATAATTTGAATGTATTTCATCCTCTGTGTAAATGTGATATTCATTTTATTTGATTCAAAACCAATTGCATTCAGGGGTTACAATTATGCCCTCTATGAGGCAGTAAACAATATAACTACTACAGAAAGGGTAACAGCTGGATAATACAGGCAGGGGAGCAATAATACAATGACATCTGGCATAATCAGGAACGAATGTTCCACACTGGTTGCTTAGCCACTGCCCAGTCATAATGAAAAGTGGAGATTAAAGGCTGGTTCACATGGCGTTTCTAAGGTGACATGATGTTATAGGCTGTATCCCTTCAAAATTGTCTGGAGACATCCATGTTCTAATATGAGGAGAGATTACCATATTTGAGACAGTTCAGTCTATTACTGAATGTGATGAAAAGAGAAATGCTGGAGTTGTGCAAAAATGGTGCATGAAAAATTATACAAGATAAGGTGTTTTTCTTTCTCCTTCACAGTACTAAAGCCATCTATATGCATTACCTCAACATATACAGTAGAGTCTCACTTATCCAAGCTAAACGGGCTGCCAGAAGCTTGGATAAGCGAATATCTTGGATTATAAGGAAGGATTAAGGAAAAGCCTAATAAACATCAAATTAGGTTATGATTTTACAAATTAAGCACCAAAACTTCATGTTATACAACAAATTTGACAGAAAAAGTAGTTCATTACGCAGTAATGTTATGTTGTAATTACTGTATTTACGAATTTAGCACCAAAATATCACGATATATTGAAAACATTGACTACAAAAATGGCTTGGATTATCCAGAGGCTTGGATAAGCAAGGCTTGGATAAGTGAGACTCTATTGTATTGAAAGCTGCCAACTTGAATCACTTTGTAGGGATGCTGGATTATATCATGGAGGGTAGGACTATTAATGGCAGCTCGCAGCTAGCTCTATATCGGTTTCCAGAAACAGGATGTTCTGTGTATTAGAAAGAGGAACATGAGAACGAGGATGCAGTAGTACTAAATGTCCTGCTGATAGGATTACCATAGGTGTCTTAGTTGGCCACAGTGTGAGCAGAATATCAGGCAAGCTTGGCTTTTTGTGTAACCTTTTTGTTTTTTAAAGATGCATAATGATCCACATGAAAAAAGACAACACTTCCACTGCTCTTACCTCTCAACACAAGCAGTTATCCCGACCTTTTCAAAACACTAAAAACAGACCCACTTTTTTTTTCAATTAATGCAAAGTCAACTCAAGGCTGCTACCTAAAACATTATAGCAATGCAGTGAAAGAAATAAGTCGACTTAAGTCATTTTTTGTATGTAGACTTGGGAGAAGCAGACACCTGGAAAAAT
The DNA here is from genome assembly GCF_035594765.1 of Anolis carolinensis. NCBI lineage: Eukaryota > Metazoa > Chordata > Lepidosauria > Squamata > Anolidae > Anolis > Anolis carolinensis. The sequence goes on from NC_085844.1 coordinate 67,671,479, forward strand.
AGTTACAAGTTCTTCCAGCATGTAAAGCTCTTGGAGTGTTATGGAAGCTCCTTCTTTGGAGGCTTTTAAACAGGGGCTGAATGGCCGCCTGTCAGGGGTACTTTAATTGTGCTTTTTCTGCAGGGCAGGGGATTGGACTGGATGACCCGCATGGTCTCTTCCAACCCTATGATTCTAGCATAATATAGCAGAGGCTACCTGTCCAAGCATTGGCACGCCTCTATTATGTTTCCATTCCTCTCATATAGCTCTGGTGTAAATGATGTTAGATGGCAACAAGGCACATGGAGCTGCTCATTTTGTGTTTTTAAGCTTTTTTCTTCCTTAAGGTTTTAAAAACATCTCTAGAATCCATTTCTCTACAGGTGAGCTCCAGAAAACACCACCATAGGCGAGTTGGACTTTTGCTGAATTGATGAAGATAAGACTGATGTGCTAGAGCCTATCCAGCTTTGGGAAGAGGGGACATACGTGTCAATATAGATGCCAACTCATTGTCCTGACCTGGCAGTAAGTGATTAATTAATTGACTGACTAATTAAACTTATTTTAGTTTTAAAGTCTCAAAATACATTAAAATCCAAAAAGAAATAGTGTTCTGTGATTAATATTTTACACAAAGATGCTGAATGAACCCTGATATGCATTCTGTGTATTTTCTTTTCCCACTTGAAGTATTTCCCTATGATGTGATTTCCAGAAAGGCTAATAAGGAGATCAGGGACAATCATTATGATACAAAGGCTCCATGCCATATGAATCAAATTCAATTTGTACCAATTTGTAGAAATAATACCTAGAAACACACTGACAAGCGAGTTCAAGGCGTTGGGAAAAACTGGATGGTACTCAAATCATAAGACTAGAAGCTGTACCATTCTGTACAAGCTGAAGCCTCCAGTCACAAAGTCATATAATTGTCATAATAAGCTCTTGATATTAAAAATAAAGAAGTTAGGTGGATGTATATTGGTTCTTTCAATGTAGAAAAATATGTAGCACTTGCAACAAAAAGTAGTAGCATCAGGAATTATCATTTTTATGGATGCTCCATTCTTATTTGCTTTAGTTTTAACACTAAGACAATGCTGTTGTACTCTCTCTGGCTCACAATTTAAAATAAAATGTGATATATTAGAAGCCTATAAACAGGCCATTGTGGATTTACAGTTGCTATATTTGGACGTGTTTTGCACATGTCTTTAATGAAAGAACATCCGTTTCTCTGTATTCTTGATGAAATTTCAAGTCTATGTTTAAGGTCACAGCACCATCACCTCTGGGATTAACTATCCAAAAATGAGGCTATGTGTGAAGGAGTGGGTATTATCAATTGCTGACTGTTGAGAAAGAGGTTAGAGCACAATTGAATCCCCAATCTTTTGAAATAAGCTTCACATTAAATTTAGCTTTTATGCATTTCCTTAGTAGTTAAATAGCTGTATTATACATCTCCCAGCTTGACGCAAGTATTGCTTTATACTTCATTTCTTATGTCTTCCAAGGTATATCATCAGTGCTTCAGAAAGCATGAAAACGAGAGGAATGAAAGGTCTTTCACTGTATCTAAAGCTTCATGTAGAACATTTGATGCAACACTGATGAAAATGACTACTTGATCAGTGCACTGTGATAGAAATCAGAGATCTGAAATGCCCGATGAAACAGACTCAGATTGAAAAATGTAAGTTGTGTTTAGTCTGTGTCTGGAACTTAAAAGACACAAGTTACATTCCCTTATTCAGTGAAGATTTCCCCTGTGACTTGAAATAAATCATCTAGTTTCTTTTGGCAAATTCCTTATCTACTGAAGTTAGTAAAATGCATTGCTTTTTTCTTGCCTTCAGTGTGCCATTAATAGTATGCCCTGAAATCAGTTATCAAAAACAGACTATTAGCATACAGTATCTAACCTTGTTGTTGACATATCACTTCCATGTAACACAGATCTTTTGAGCTTCTGAACTTTGGGGATATTTTAACATGGTTGATTCTAACCCATTGCTAGTAAATCACACTCTGTAACCATCATAAAATATATTTATGTTGGTCTGCAAGAGCAGAACCTGGAATGGTGATGAGGAAAACAAGAGCCAGTACTATTACATTCTGTGGTAAGGGAATGGCGAAATAGCAATAGAAGTGAAGAAGCAAGGGGCACATCTATACTAAGCATTTTATGCCATTTCAATCCGGTATTGAAGAAAGTGGTTTTCCTGTGCTGCCTTGCCAGTGTCCCTCTGCCAAGGCAGTTCGGGACACCCTTGCAGCTCGGAACTGGCATTTTTCATGCTGGTTCCAAGCCGCATTATGTGGCTGTGCATAAGCTGGTATTTTGGGAAGAGTTTGCATGAGTGGCAAATAGCCTACTTCTGAAGATATTTCTCAGAAAGACAGGGAAAGAGGTTAAAATAAAATGTAAGGCACACTTGGTGACAACTTAATATGGGGTAAACCTATCTCAAAGAAGTAATTAACTTATTTTTTATTACATATGACAATATCTTCTGCTATTTTTATTTTAAGCATTTTACCCTGCTCTTTATTTAAAACAACTTATGCAAGATCAGTGAAAACAATCACAATATTTTAACATCATTCAAACTCTAGTATCTTGGCATAATTCTTGCAGCATATTTACCACTGGAATTCTACCTCAAGATGCTAAAGCTGTTTTCTGCAATTGACAGTTTATCTTCTCCATCCCTCCCTCCCTCTCTCATCAAATAATCATATCTGTCCAAATAAAATCATAACTTCCCAGTGGTGTGATCATCAGATGACACTGATTTAACTGATTCAAAGCAAAATCTGTATCATATTCCACACATTTTACCTCTAAACTGAGGTAGGTGCTATTGATCATTCCTTATCTAGAATTCTGGAATATTTCAAAATTGTCCGCATGGATAGCAAAGCAAGTGACGCCATTGTTTTCCAGTGGTGTAATTTACACAAACTTTGTTTGATGTACAAAATTATTACAAATATTGTATATAAAATCACCCTTAGGCTATGTGTATAGGGTGTATTTGAAATGTAAGTGAATTCCATGTTAGAGTTGGATCCCAATTCCAAGGCACCTGATTATGTACACACATATACAAAAATAGATTTCCAAATTTTGAAAAAATCTGAAATCCAAAACACTTCTTCTGCCAAATATTTCAAGTGATACTCAACCTGTATACACGTACCAATATTGGTGAATTAGTATTTGAAACTGCAGATCAGTTATAACCTCCCTTAAATTAATTTACAGCATTCTGGTGAGAAAGAGAAAAGTCATTTGGGAACAGGTTTATTTTCTATCAAAACTAAAATTCATATTTATTATCCACATAATGAAGGCTGAGACTGCAACACTGTACATGACAATGTGGGAGTCAGTCCCACTTAACTCATTGGGGCTTCTGAATAGACGTGCATATAATTACACTGTGAAGAAATAGAGCAATCATTCATGAAATTGCTTGGGAAAAAATATGGAAAAAACAGATTCCCAAGACAGGTCACATACTTTAGTATATAGTAGGCACAAGTAGAGAAAGCTTATGGGTCTCATTGTGTATGAAATAAAGGAAAAGGACTTTCCAGGTTATACTTCAGTTTCCTTTCCTTTATCTGGCTCAACTGAAGGACTAATCTTACCATATATCACTATTAGAATAATCAAATCACCCAGCAGTTTTAATAATGCATTTTTAACTTGTGTCTCATGTTTAATCTTTGTTCTGTGTATTTTAATATGTATTTTGTAAAAATATGTTTTAATATGTGTATTTTATATAATGTAGATGATTATGTGTTTTAGCCATGTTGTAACCCGCCTCAAGCCACTAGGAGAGGCAGGTTAACCTCCAGAGGCGCAGTGGGTTAAACCCTTGTGCTGGCAGGACTGATGACTTGAAGGTTGGATTGCTGACCTGAAGGTTTCCAGTTCAAATCCAATCCAGGGAGAGCACGGATGAGCTCCCTCTATCAGCTCCAGCTCCATGCGTGGACATGAGAGAAGCCTCCCATAAGTTTATTCTTGTGTTTGGATCTCTATGGACCCGTGCTTCAAGATTTCTAAGTGCATCGTACCTTGTGGACTATAACCTTGTTTTAGTGACTTTGAAACTTTGATTTGCTAATGCTTACATATTATCTTCAATAAACAGCTTGCATTGCTTATAACCTGGGGCTCCAGTGTGGTTTTAAGGTGTCTCTGCAGCCCAGGGGTGTGTAGTGAACCTTACCTATTAGGCCGGAAATGAAGCCTGGGTAACAGGCAAACCTCCATTTTGTAGAGGAATGCCAGGCAGCCATCTTGAGTCTGGTTAGAAAGAGGGAGGAGCTTAGAGAGAGAATCCTAGGATTGGCCAGAGCAGATAGGAGGAGCCAAGTCTTAGAGTGCAGAGAGAGAAAAAAAGAGCTACAAGGCAGTTCGGTTTTGGGTTTTGGAGAGGAAAGAGCAGTTTGGAGTTTTGGTTGTGTGTGAGAGAACTGAGAGCTGTGAAACTGACAGGATAGGTCAGGCAGTTTGGCTCTCTTGGGGGAGATAATTCAAGAGATTGACTCTCACTACTGGGCTGGTTAATAGAAGGACTGTAGGTTAGAGTTAGTTAACAACCCAGGGGGCTATCTAGATTAGGTTAGTTGAACTCGCGACTATTCTCAGCAAATAGAGCGAGGGTTTCTGTGACCAATAGATAGTTTGGTTTGATTGGAACTGTCTGAAACTAAGTGAAGTAATCTGAAACATACAACTAAGTTAAGCTGAAGAACTTCTGTAACCGTTTACGCTTATATACCTCTCTGAAGTAATTATTTGCCTGTTTTAAGAAAATAAATTTTATTCTATTTTTAACTTTCAAAAGCCTCAACAGTATATCTTTCTATTAAGAAGCCTTTATAATAGTTCCAGCAATAGAACAATTAAATACCACAGAAAAGCCTCATAGTAAACATCAGTTTGGGAGCAAGGGGGTGGAAACAGTGTGGGCAGGGAATGGGATAAACTTAACTCAAGTACATTGAACAACAAAAATCCTAAAAACATTTTAGGTTGGTGGCAGCTACCATTTTAAAAGAAAATCTAAAATCAAACTGACATCCCTCGCCTCTCACATAAGGGTGCTTGCGTGTGTGAAGAGTGTAGAGTGAGGGGTGTCTGTTATAGGGTGCAACACACACATTCGTTTCACTGTTTTGTATGAATATGTAAATTGAAAATAAAACATATTAATCTATAAACATATATACAGTTTTTTTATTCAACATCAATTTATGCCCAATTAATTCTTCCATTTCCTTATTTATCTTATTATAATTTTTTGTACTTTGTTCCATTCTTACCACATATGCATATAAGAGCCAATTTCTCCACATCTGTGCCAACACAATTTTGTGATTGATTTAGTTATGAGACAGTTTTAATGACAAATTTTAAACTTCAATTAATTTTTTTAATTTCAATTTTAAAGTTCAATTTTGAACTTCGCTTTTTCATTTTAATATGTATTGTATATAGATATATTTTGAAATGTGTATTTTAGAGAGTGTTTTTAAATGTGTGTTTTAACAATGTTGTAACCCACCTCGAGCTGTTGGGAGAGGTAGGTAAGAAATACTACTACTACTATTATTATTATTATTATTATTATTTCATCCAGTTCACACTGACAAGGATCCTGCAATCCAGAAAAAAGGAGCAGCCTATTCTCAGCAAATGCTTTCCTTTCTCTGTAACCAATAACTTCCTGGAAATGCTTGCACATCACAGAACAAATAGTGGAGTATTCACAGCTGGCGAATCTTATTGCTTTAGCTCTGATGTCTGTCTGTTATCACCCAGTGCAAATTATTTAGCAGTTGTCATATTTATAGGTGCAGCTCAGAACTTCTTCACATACCAACAAAACATTATACAAGATAGGACTGAGTTTTTGCTTACCATATTCCGCATGTGACTTCACTCATGTATAGAATCTAACTACTAGAGCCATGTGATGTTAAATGGACACTGCAAGAATGAGACATGAAGAGATTCCAGAGAAAATGGTCTTATGGGCTATGATGTACTAATAATAGTGTTTTATTCACAACTGTTACCACATATTAAGTCCCCTGGCATCTTGAGCTGGGGTTTCCTGAAACAAAATGGGGAGATGTATTACAAGTTATTGTTATTCATTACATATGCAAGCAAATGACATTACCTTAGCAATATAACAACAACAACAACAACTTTATTTTTATACCCCGCCTCTGTCTCCTCAAAGGGGACTCAGGGTGGCTTACATGGGACCAAGCCCGAATAAAAACAATAGCAATATAAAACACAACCATAGACAAGAGACATGCACAATTATAAAAATGTAAATATTAGCCAATAAAAACAAATGACAAGAACTAATAAAAACATGGATTAAAACAGAGAGGTTTTAAAAGGAGACTGGATAAGGTGCACCATATAAATATTGTAAACACGATATCTACCTCTTATGATCAACACAATATTTCCTCTTATGATCACCACAACATGGGTACTTGCTTGTCCACATCCATTCATGGCACTTTTTTCTTGACTTTTCACTTTCATCTCTTTGCTTATATTATCCTAGATCTGTGCATGCTACAATTATCCTCCTCTTCGTCCCAAACTCATAATTGCTGCCATTAAAGTAGTATTGACGTGTACTTGGCCATGCCCAACTGGATTATTGGGAGGTGGCCTAGCAATCAAGGCCGGTGTCACCATTTCTATAACCACACGAGAGTGAATGACTCAAGAAGCATTTGTTGTGACCAAGACTATCCAGGCTGGCATAGTATTGTATGGGTAAAAAACAAACACATATTTATTGCATTATGGTGCTGAAAGACAATTTCTTTAGTGAAGCAACATTAATTGAGTTGCTGTGAGTTTTCCAGGCTGTATGACCATGCTCCAGAAGCATTCTCTCCTGATTTCTCACCCACGTCTATGGCAGGCATCCTCAGAGGTTGTGAGGTCTGTTGGAAACTAGGCAAGTGGGGTTTATATATCTATGGAATGTCCAGGTTGGGAGAAAGAACTTTTTGTCTGTTGGAGGCAAGTGTGAATGTTGAAATTGTCCAGCTTGATTAGCACTGAGTAGCCTTGCAGCTTCAAAGCCTGGCTGTTTCCTGCCTGGGGGAATCCTTTGTTGGGAGGTGTTAACTGGCCCTGATTGTTTCTTGTCTGGAATTCTCCTGTCTTCTGAGTGTAGTTTTTAATTTACTGTCCTGATTTTAGAGTTTTTACAATACTGTTAGCCAGATTTTGATCATTTTCATGGTTTTTTCTTTTTTGTTGAAATTGTCCACATGCTCGTGGATTTCAATGGCTTCTCTGTCTAGTCTGACATGGTGGTTGTTAAGAGTGGCCCAGCATTTCTGTGTTCTCAAATAATATGCTATGTCCAGGTTGGTTCATCAAGTGCTCTTTATTTATTTTATCAATCTACATTTATTGATGTTGTTTAATGTGTTCTTATCGGTTTCCAGCAGACCCCTCAACCTCTGAGGATGCCTGCCACAGATGAGGGCGAAATATCAGGAGAGAATGCTTCAGGAACATTGCCATACAACCCGGAAAACTCACAACAACCCAGTGATTCCGGCCATGAAAGCCTGCAACAGCACATTGAATCCGGGGTCCCCAAACGAAGGCCTGTGGGACGGATGCAGCCCTCCAAGGCCATTTACCTGGCCTCTGTCCTAAACTTTAAACTTAAAAATAAATAAAAATAATACATTAAAAGTAAATAAAAATCACAGAGCCTGCTTTGAAAAGGCGGCAAATTCCCTTTTCACGATGGTGGTGCCAAGTCTCAAAGGGGACAAAAGGAGAGGGACAAAGGGGGCGAAGGGAGAAGGGAGGCTGAGAGAGAAAGAGAGAGAGAGCGAGCTTGGGTGTTGTGAGAGGAAGGCGAAGGAGGGAGGGAGCCGGTGTCGCCTCAGCCGGGGAACTGAAGCTTCCCTCATTTGAGATATACACATCCATGGATGTGGGCTGGCAGCGGCCTGGCTCCCCCCTTCGCGCCCCTTTGGGCTGAAGGAGGAGGCGGCGTTGAAGGAGGAGGAGGAAGCCGCGGCGGCCGACGCGAGAAGGGAGCCTGGCGGAGGCGGAGCCGGCGCTCTAGCCGGGCCGGCCTGGACTCCGCCGTCGCCACCGCTTTTCCCAGCATCAGCAGCCGCCGCTTTCCGGTAAGTCTCTTGAGGAGAGGGTGAGAAAGCGAGCGCTGGGAGTTGCGAGGCCTCTGAGGGGCAGCTAGGCCTCAAACCAGGGAAGGAAGAGCAAGGCCTCTCTCCCTTCCTCTCTGTGCGCCTGAGGGGAACCTTCCGGCCTGGCCTGCCTCAGCCGCGCTTCGCCCAAGCCTCGCTCTCGCTTTCCTCTTTTGTTCCGGATTTGGGGCCTCGTGGGGAAAGAAGGACTGGCCTCGGGAAAGGGTGCCCAGAGGGACCCTTCTCCTCGCTCTCTTCCTTGGTGGGATGGGACTCCCTCAACTACACTCGGCCCCTGATTTCCACCACCCAGGGCTTGAAAACAGCCCCCCCCCAAGCATGCCTTGATATTCCTTCGCTCTTTATCCACGGTGGGTCCTGAATCTCAACCCCAGTGGATAATGAGTGCCAGCCACAGGACTCCCAGCACCCTTCCACACAGCCCTATATTCCAGAACATCAAGGCAGAAAATCCCACATTATCTGAGTGTGGACTCAGCTAACCCAGTTCAAAGCAGATATTGTGGGGTTTTCTGCCTTGATATTCTGGGATATAGGGCTGTGTGGAAGGGCTCTCGTTCTATCCATCTATCTCTTTGGCCCCTTCCACATAGCTGAATAAAATCCCACATTATCTGCTTTGAACTGGGGGCCCTCCCAAACAGCCCAAAATATCAAGACAGGAAATCCCACAATATTTGCTTTGAACTGGATTATCTGAGTCCACATTGCCATATTGAGAGTGAAGGAGCCTGTTAATATATTCCAGCTCAAAGCAGATATTGTGGGATTTGCTGCCTTGATATTCTGTGTTATAGATCTGTGTGGAAGGACCCTTTGTTATATGGCAGTGTGGACTCAGATAATTCAATTCAAAGCAGATATTGAGGGATATCCTTCCTTGATATTCTGGTTTATATGGCTGTGTGGAAGGGCCTTGGGTTATAAGGCAGTGTGGACTCAGATAACCCAGTTCAAAGCCAATATTGTGGGATTTCCTGCCTCGATATTCTGGGTTATATGGCTGTGTGGAAGAGCCTGGATCCTATTCCCCTGTATAAAAGGTCTTTTTGGGGGGCGGGGGTGACTCTGGCTCATCAAGTTCTTCCTATTTTGATGCTCTCTCTTTTTCTAAATAGGATTTGCCTGTTTGTTTTGGGTTGGCCCTCCCTAATCTCGCCTCTTAGAGCCCTTCCACACAGCCACATAACCCAGAATATCTAGGCAGAAAAACCTATAATATCTGCTTTGAACTGGGTTATCTGAGTCCATACTGCCATATATTCCAGTTCAAAGCAGAAATATATGGGATTTTATTCAGCTGTATGGAAGCAGCCTCACACATTTAATGGCAAGGCTGAAATGCGGTACATTGTATTATGTTTTTTTAATCTACTGCTCTGTAGGTTTTTACTACTGTCTTTCAAGCAAGAGAAGAACCAGCATGCTTTTTAAAAATGGGTTGGGGGCACTTTAAATCTTTCTCTAGAAATCCTACTTTTTCCCTCCAGTTCCCAAAGCACCGAAGGCTAGATGTTTGATTTCCTCCTCTTAAGTTAGGCCTCCTCTTTTCACGACTGAACTGAGCCCTGTGATATTCGTGATGTAAACACTCATTAGCAGAACACATCATTCTGGCATCCATCTCCATCTTGAATAGTGACGCTGACTTGTCAGTTGAATAGCTTTGGTGGTTCCCAAAATCCAGCAGGTTAAGAACAAATCTATCAGGCCGTAAAGCCCTGTTTGTGTCAGAGATCAACATTTCACACAGTTTATTATGTTTTGTTTGTTTCAGAATTAACTTGGGGACCATACTGTCAAATTTGACCATCTCTTTAACAGAAATGTTTTGAACCAGGAGTGTTTGTGTTTTGTTTTGTCACAGATTTTGGAATACAGTATATTTGCAGATATGCAGACAATGATATACTGGTTGAGCATCCCTTTATCTAGTAATCCCAAACATTCCAAAATTGTCAACATGGGTTGCAGGGATTGTGAGCCTTCTGCATTGTGGTGTTGCAAACTTTGTTTTGTGCACAAAATGATTTAAAATATTGTATGAAATTATCTTCAGGCTATGTGTATAAGGTGCATATGAAGCATTAATGCATTCTATGTTTTAGACATGGATCCTGTTCTAAGATACCTCATTATGTGTTTATGTGAAAATACTAGTATTCACAATCTGGAAAAAAAATCCAAAATGTCCTGGGTTAGGGATGTTCAACTTGTATTTTGGAGATGGGACCCGTCTAAACACAAAATGCATTTATGTTCTATATATAGACCTAGCATGAAGTTAATTTTATACATAATTTAAAAATAATTTTGTGCATGAAATAAAGCTTATGCACATTAAACCACCAGAAAGCAAAACCGACATGTCACCCACACATTTGCAGTCTGCCCTCCACATTTGTAGGCATAGGACCCCCATGAAAACAAAAAACTAAAATAAAAAGATTGCTATTTTTTATCTGAGATAATACCTCTGTAGGAATTTTTGGGCCTATCAGCATAACTCTGTGGTCAATGTCTTCTGGAAGCTAACCATGGAATCGCATGAGGACTTAGAGATTCCTAAGGGGGTGTTCTATCTAGAAATCACCCAAGTCCTTAACATATCTGGGAGACATTCACCACAGAATTGAATTGGAAAACCTAGAGATTCATAGAAAGAACATTTTTAATCAAATCAGTGAATCGTGAAATCTAAGAAACATCAAAACTGCAAATGTGGAGTGATGGCTCTTATTTTGGATTCTCATATAAATGGTGCTCAACCTGTATTCCATGTGTGAACAGTAAATGAGTAGGGTACTTTGTTTCAAAATGGGTTCTCTCTTTATGTATTGTTGCCATTTGTAAATCTTAAATACACAGAAATAAAATGTCAGTAAATAGTTTATTAATTTTATGCAGATTCATAATATTTGTTTTATCTAAAGAATTCCTCTGGTATTGCTGTTGAGGCAAGTATGGAAAGAGTTTAATCTCATAAACAATCTCTAACATTTTCCAAACTGACACGATAGAAGTTTGTAACCTGCTACAGGTGGTATCTTGGTGCCTGTGTCAGAAGCAACTTGATCTAGGACAAGCACAGTATATATGGAAGTTCAGAAAACAATGAATTAGTAAACTGGGAGGATGTGATTCCCAATGGCTAACTATTGATGTTTTGAATCACTGGATAACTAAGTAATAGTTTTACAAAGGGATAATTATCCAACAATATGCTTAATCAATGTAGGCTTCTCTGTATATTTGTATTGAACCATCCTATAATTTACACCCATTTCTGTACAAGCACTTTGTCTCACTCACTCCACATAATTCTACCTTTGTATTATTGACATGCAATAAAAAGTAGTAGCCTTTTGTATATGTGACTTCTGTAGTTGCAGCATGATCTAGTCTTCCATACTTGTTGATCTTTATGCAGCCAGATTTTATAACTTCTTTCCTAATATTGTTGATGTATATTTCTGCTAATTTACTTAGAATACTTGTTGACTCTTTCCAATTGCAAATTTACAATCCATTCTAAACACAACTGACAATGACAAATTAAAAGTACTTGGAAATTGTGCCCCCCCAAAGGCTACATTTAATACTTCTACATAGTCAGTTAATTACAGACATTTAGTTTTATGTTCACTGTTGAATTCTGTTTCAATTAAAACCTTTAATTCAATTAAAACCAAAAGTTCACTATAACCCTAGATGAGTAAATTAATTGCTTGGGACATGAATTGGCTATCTCTTTTTGCATACAAAACAGAAGACTCATTTTCTAGTATTTAAAATTCAGTCTAATCTTACGTACATTCAGGTAGAATAAATTTTACAGACTCTAATGAGAACTGCTAAGGTGTATGCAGATATTGTTGTAGTTTTGGCTATGATATGTGTAAAGTACTTTATTAAGAGCAGAGCTCTATTCACGCATCTTTGAGAATGTGTATGCAAAGGATTGATCTGAAAATACACAAATAAGAGTTTATATTGTCTGCTTAATGAGAGTATCAAGAACAAATACAAAAATTAGTAATATTTTCATCTTAAACACTTAAATAATAATCACTATATGCCTTCTGATGGCAGTTTAGGAAAATTGTTTATTTGAAAGTATGCATAAGAAGAAAGCATTCAGTCACATTCGGTTAGTTTACCAAGTGCTCCAGTTTGAAGTACACTACACTACATTTACAGTAGCATCAAGCAATAAGATACCTTAAAGGAAAATGCGGCTGGTGTCATGTAAGTGAGTTCAGATGACAAGTTACATGCTCTTCTTTTTGACAGAATATAATGGAGCTATCAAAAGAAGTCTCATTGAGCTTTTGAAATGGAATATTCATTAACCATGTTTAAATAAGGCAGCTATGTCATTCATGTATTGCGTGCCTCTGATCTTCCAGCAGGTAAACATTATGAAGTTGCACATATTTTACTTCTTTCAAGTCACAAGATGAACATTCTTGTGAAAGTGTTTTAATAGGTAAAATGGCTGATAACAGAGGCAATTTTCAGGCTGTAGAGGCCTTGTTAGGAAATAAATTAATTAATGAGAGGCATCTACACTGTAGAATTAATACAGTTTGCATCACTTTAACACAGTGTTTGGAATCATGGGAATTGTAGCTTTACAAAGCCTTTATCCTCCATTATCAAAGAGTGCAGGTACCTCACTAAACTACAATCTCTGTGATTGTATACCATTGATCTTTGGTAGTTAAAAAAACCCATGAAACAACAATACAATATATAAAACGGAAAACAATTTTAACCAACATAAATCTACCAGTCTTTCAATGGGAAGTATGGGCCTGCTTTTGGCTGATGAGAGAGTCAAGTTAATTAGAGTTGTTGTTGTTGTTGTTGTTGTTGTATGCCTTCAAGTCTTTTCAGACAGTGGCATATGCTGCCTGAGAGTCTAGTGGAGTCTCCTTCTCTGGAGGTTTTTCAGCAGAGGTGACATGGCCATCTGTTGGAAGGACTTTGATTGTGGTCAAGAAATGGGAGGGAGAAGCAAGCTAGGAAGGGAGGCCTGGAGAGAAAGGGCCGGTGGAAATTTGAACAGCGGCCACAATGTGCCCCCAGGCCAGACTTTAGACAAGACATGCCTGTCCTACGGTGTATTATGAAAGAGAGGTCTGCCAAAACATCTTGTGCTCTATTTTGAGGAAAGGGAATTAATGTGCAAAGCTTGATTTCTTACTTTTGGTTGCTAAAGCATTGATCAGTCACAACTTAAATGTATGCACTAACCCCAATAGTGTTTGCAGTGATATGAAAGAACTGCCTTTGGATTTTGTTCTGTGATGGTTAATTAGTTACCACTGTGCTGCATCTACTATATAATCAACATGAATGTGTTCACTGGTCTGTGAAAAAAACTATGCTGGAGTAGTTTTTAGTTCTGACTCGCCAGTCAAAAAGGATAACAGAGAATTTGAAATCCAGAATAATGTATGTTTATTATTATTCCTAAACCTGGTGCCTTCCAGAAGCTTTGTTGTACAGATGCCATCATCCCTGATCTTTGATCATGCTGCCTGGGGATGGTGGGAATTATAGTCCAAAACATCAAAAGGGTACCACTTTGTGGGATCCTGGATTAGTGATTTAAAAGAAGCTGGAGGCAATACTTCATTCTAGAAATACAAATTTATTTATAAACTGCATGGAGCCCCGGTGGCAAAGTGCATTAAAGCGCTGAGCTGCTGAATTTGCAGACTGAAAGGTGCCAGGTTCAAATCCCGGGAGCGGCTTGAGCGCCCGCTGTTAGCTCCGGCTCCTGCCAACCTAGCAGTTCGAAAACATGCAAATGTGAGTAGATCAATAGGTACCGCTCCAGCGGGAAGGTAATGGCGCTCCATGCAGTCATGCCAGCCACATGACCTTGGAGGTGTCTATGGACAACGCCAGCTTTTCGGCTTAGAAATGGAAATGAGCACCAACCCCCAGAGTCAGACATGACTAGACTTAACATCAGGGGAAACCTTTACCTTTTTTACCTTATAAACCAAAACTGTATTTATTTATAAACCAACATTCATTAATGCTTATATATGTAAAATGTAGGTAGGGCTGTTGCCTCTATTTACAGTAGGGGCACACAATCAGTTGGGAGATCTAGACTAGACACTGCAGGAAAGAAATAGCCAATAAAATATGAATTTAAAGAAGTTAAAAGCAAGCAATGTTTATAGGAGAATGTTACTAGCCTTTACCATCCTAAGACAATACTAGAATGTTTAAATTCATAATTTTTGTATTATAATCCCTTTGCTGAATAGTTTGTGAAATTTAATCTCTTCACCTTCTCAGAGATAGTGAGCTTTAGGTTAAAATAAATTAAAATGGGCTAGAAGGACCAATCTCTTTGTCAAAAAGCCTTCTCCATAACTCTTCTAAATATATATCTCCAACTGTCTACAGATAGAGGCTTGTTAGTAGAGTTAGCCCTCCACATTCCCTGGCATTAAGGGTGCAGGACCTCTATGAAAGTAGAAAAAAGGCAGATGAGAAACTTTTTTTTGTATTACCAGTGAGAACACCTTTCTACGAATCTCTAGATCCTCTGGTGGAAGTTGACCATAGAATTGCACCGGTGACAACATTCCTAAAGTCAAATTCATATATGTGGAGTGATGACTGAATACACTATTGGTGGCACATCTTTATACTAACACACATATAAATGCATATGTAAGTTGGTATCATATAATTTTTCATCCCCCTTTCCCTTCCTATCTCCCATCCCAGCATTAACAACATCTTCAAAGCTATTATTCATTTGTACCTGCTAAATGAGGTAACGATATATAGCTAGCTACTTGAAAAAAGATCTTTTCATTGATAGTGCCTTGGTCATAGAATGCCTTCTATAGAAAAGCTCCCTGGCATCCATGTTGTGATTCTTTCCCTAGTGAGTTACGTTTTTTTTAATTATTCTAGTACTTGAATCTTATTTTTTTTAATTAATCAGGATAGTTAACAATTGTAGAAATGTGACTATTCCTGGACTTCTTTAGCTATTCCTTTACAGAGCTACCTACACGATTCTAACATTTCATTCACCTACTTGGTAACTCTTGTTTAATATTAATTGAGAAGATCTTCTCTTTTATTATACTGATGCCATTTTTTCTACCTATTTCAGACTACGTGGCTCACATGCCTGTACAGCTAGTATTTTTGCAATGCAAGTGATTCATGTCCTAATGTTGTGAAGTTTAAAAATACATAGCTATGGTTTGTGTTCAGTGGAGTTTATATTTTGGTGTTTAAAGAGTTCAGCTTTAGAAATCTGGCTCTTTATAGCTAGCTAAAAACTATTTTAGAAGCTAAATAATGGACAATACGTGGTTTTACAAATGTTTTAAGATAGCACTTTCCATCAGCCCTAGACGGCATAGCCAGTGGATAGGGACCATGGGCACTGTAACCTAAAAAAAATCTGAAGAGCTTTGACTCCCCCCATTTTGTTCTAGAAACTGGAACCTAGTTGTATTTAGACTCATAAAATTACTATCCTGTACATTCTTTTGCTGGCCTGCTAAAATATTAGTAGCCTCTATTTTCATAAATCAAAGAAGAACCTCTCCTTATCAGCCATTATGGAAACTTCAACAAAACAAGCTGGTGAAGGAGGTTTGCAATTGCATGCTAGGTTTATCTCTCTTTTTGGCCAGCCCAGAAAACAAATACACTGATGAGCCCAGAGATAACCATCATCTACCTGCTCAGTTCCTTGCCTGCATTTTCCTTGTCACCCATGGCTACGAGGAAAGTTGTCAAACACAATATTGGCAGTGTAATATGTTCCCAGCAACTAATCTGCATCAGAACATGGTTTTCCTTACGGTACCTTTTTGGGGCTCTTGATACAGTAATCTAGTTTTAAGGTTATGTAGGCATTCTGTATTCACACCATGGGCTTTGCAGTGAACATGCCCAATTTATATGGTTTGAGAAAACCAGCTTTTAATATGGAATTTTTACATGAAACAGAGTTTTTGTTCATTGAACTACCGTGTTTCCCCAAAAATAAGACATCCCCATAAAATAAGACCTAGCAGAGATTTTGGTGACTGGCCAAATATAAGACATCCCCAAAAGTAAGACGTAGCAGGAGGGAGCCGCCACCAAGGAAGGTGCATTGAGGCTGTTAGGAATTGTGGGAGTAGAAGTCAAAAACACCTGGAGCGGTCATGCCCATTTTTACCTCAGATTAGAGCCTTGGCCTTGGCAACAAAAAGAAACCACTTGTGAAGGCGGAGGAGGCAAGGGCATGCCTGCTCGCTCGCTCGCTCGCCTCAGGAAGCAGACGCCGCTACCACCAGCCTAGGCCCCCACCAGGAACGCGTGCGCCCTTGGGACCATAGAGTGCCCTGGAGGCCTGGCTAGAGCGTGCAAGCCCGCCCGCGAACTGGCGCCATTGTAACCACAGAGCCCTCTCCCCTTCCCTTCCCTTTCGCTTGCACCCTCTAGCCTGGGCCGGCCACCAAGGGGCTCAAAGGCGGAGAAAGACCCGACCATCCGGCCCCTTCCCTCCCTCCCCCGGTTCCCGAGAGACCCAGCCCCGCACACTAAACTCGCCCTTGCCAGATTTCTCCCAAGTCTTTATACCCTTGGCAGGGAGTGCTGTTCCCATTGCCGCTGCCATTTTTCCCATCAGGCACTGGAAGTACCTGGATGTACTAATGGCAGGCAGGCAGACAAGCAAGCAAGAAGGGGCCCACCGTGCCTTCCTCGATGGAGGCGCCTTGCTTGCTTGCTTGCCTGCCTGCCACTTGTACATCCGGGCACTCCCAGCACCAGACGGTGAAGATGGCAGCAGCACCGGGGACGTTGCTTTCTGCCGAGTGGATAAAGACTTGGGAGAAATCTGGCAAGGACAAGTTGAGTGTGTGGAGCTGGGCCTCCCGGGGAGCAAGGGAGGGAGGGAAGGGGCCGGATGGTCGGGTCTTTCTCCGCCTTTGAGCCCCTCGGTGGCAGGGATGCCGTGGGTTGGGCTTCTCTCTTGTTCCAGGCCTCAGCCCCATCTCCCCCACCAGTCTCTGGAGTCTCTTGTCTGCTTCAAACTGGATTATCTGGCAGTGTAGACTCATACCATCCAGGCAAAGCAGATTATCTGGAGTCAGAAACCTGGATTCTGTAACAGTTTAGACCAGGCCTGGGCCAACTTCGGCCCTCCAGGGGATTTGAACTCTAACTCTCACAACTCCTAACAGCTGGTAGCCTGTTAGGAATTGTGGGAGTTGAAGTCCAAAACACCTGGAGGGCTGAAGTTGGCCCAGGCCTGGTTTAGACTCATATTATCCACTTCAAAGCAGATAATCTAGATCCAGAAACCTGGATTCTATGACAGTTTAGATTCCAAACATCCACTTCAAAGCAGATATCATATCATCTGCAACAAAACAGATAACCTGGATTCAGAGACTTGTTTTCTATGACAGTTTAGACTCATATCATCTGCTTCAAAGCAGAATAATCTGGATTAAGAAACCTGGATTTTGTGACAGTTTAGACTCATATCATCCACTTCAAAGCAAATATCACCCTCCGCTTCAAAGCAGATAATCTGGATTCAGAAACCTGGTTTCTGTGACAGTTTAGACTCATATCACTCACTTTGAAACAGATAATCTGGATTCAGAAACCTGGGTTCTATGACACTTTAGACTCATATCGTCCACTTCAAAGCAGATATATGGTTATGTTGTTTTGTGATGACAACTCTGTACAGTATATAATAAATGTTCTAATGTGAATTATTCTTCATTAAAAAATAAGACAACCCCTGAAAATAAGACCTAGTACATCTTTGGGAGCAAAGATTAATATTAGACACTGTCTTATTTTTGGGGAAACAGGGTATCATACAACATATAAGAAAGGTATCACTTTTCCGGCCACCCATGTAGACAGTTTTGTATTTTGCAATATTTTGGATATGGAAATTTCAGTTAAGGGATCTTAATCTGTATGCTGACCCAAATGTATTTTGGCTTGCATTAGGCTGCAGTTTTGGCCTAAAGATTCTATTCTGGAGCCAACTGTCTCAGCTGCATTGTCAAATCTTTCACATGGTTACAAAATTTGTACATTAATAAAGCAAAATATTTTTTAAAAAATCTCTGCTCATTAAAAACAACGAAGTTTGAAAACATGGCATTAAAACCTTCCTTTTCTTTTGGAAGGGTGATTAATGCACTAGTGTTAACATTGTTTTCTTCTCTCTTACCTTATAGTATATTACTTCCTTTTCTTCCTTTCCCAAAGCAAAAAAGTTGCAGTGTTTTGTTGCACAATTTGCAGATTCTGTTAGCAAGTCTATTTATTATGCAGCGTGTTAAAGAATTGCAAAGTTTTTACTCATGGGGAGCTTGTTTCAAATACCTTTGTATTTCTTGCAGTGTGAACTTTGCTATGCAAATTGCTTAGTTAGATTTAATATTTAAAGATCAGTTAGAAATAATTTCTCTAGTATTTAAAGCAGTTGTTGGTTTGATTTTTACAGCACCATTTTTGGTTAATTTTCTATTTTCATGGGTTTACCTTTGAAATTATTTGAAGGTTCCATGGACTAAGCACAGTTACTCAGTGAGCATCCCTGGCTTCATTGGGATTAGAGTCCCTGAAGTTTTGCTAACTTACTTTAGAGATATAGATATTTCTCTGTTCCCATGCATCCTTTGGCTCATTTTTGTTTATTTAAAATATTTGTAGACTACTAAAGTAGATCTCAAAATGGTTTACAAACAAATAAAATGCATATCACAATGAATGCAAATGAATCATTAAAGCTACTGATACTTAAAATTGGTTGAGCCAATATTTGGAGACATAAAAATGCCAGAGAAAATAAATGTTTTGAGTAAGTCCCAAAATCATATGACCATTTCTGCTGTCCATCTAATAGAGCAAAATAGACCTTACAGAAAAGAGCTATCTGCACATTGCCACTAGATATCTTTCTTCATGTTTGGGCTCAAACTAAAAATCATATTCTGACAATTTTAGTGATCTGTCTTTACAGGAAACAATGCCTTTTGGGTTGTCTGGTCTCATCTTATGCAGGACATGGTACATTAATAACAGAACTTTGATCTTGGCTTTGTAGCTAATAGGCATCTTGTTCAGTTCTTTCAGTATATTTCTGCACTGCCATGTGTCTCACTGAACACTTTTGCTGCTGTCCATGGAAATTCGTTTCTGAGACATCCTCCTGTAGATGTCAAAAAGTGGATAACCACGTCTTATATTATTAAAACAGCACTGACATGCCTGCAGACATTTCAGTATATCCATGTTCATGTTGCCATCATTTATCTGATCCAGAGACTGCTGATCCAGAGGGTCTACTGTTTAATTGCTACAACAAGAGATGCAAAGGAAATTGTTTTGGTGTTTGGGGCTTTTTAAAAAGGATATACCCCGTTGAAACTTGGTAAAAATGAATACACTTGATAATTGAAAATCCATGCATTTCAAAGATTACAGCAGGTTCTATGAAAAAAATGTGTTCAACATCCACAATTTAAAAAAAATATGAAGGAAAATTGTGAGATTCTAAAATACATATACCCTATATAAATGTATACATCTAGAAAGTTCTGTCCAAAAATCAACCCCAGAAAACACAACCTATCCACAAGTCATTGTAAGTAATGTCCCTTAACTCTGATTTTAAAAGGGAACCAGCCCCTTCTCTGGGTAGAGTGGTGAAAAGCAAGAGTTTAGTTCATCCCAGGAGAACCTAAAAGGAGTATCAACCTCCCCTACCCCCTCTGCCGTCGTGCCACTTTTGGTCTTTTTGAATGCCTCGGTGGGGAAATGGTGGTGGCAGCCAGAGGAAGCTGACGTCCCTGAGGTGGCATTGGTTTTTTTTCCTTCCTGTGGAATAACTTGACTTATGTATGGGTCATATAAAAATACATTTTGCCTCAAAATCTGCCCTTAAGTTATACATGAGGTTAACTTATACATGATTATATATGGTATGTCTTAATAAATGGATGCATGGGTCAGTGATGAGGGTTTTCTGGGAGTGTTTGAACTAGACAATGTAGTTTCCTTAGGGGGTGATCTGCTTTAGCAGATTTTTTTGGCTTACATTTACTAAGCCAAATTTATAAAGTGTACCACCAGCTCATAAGCATTTGAACAGAAATACTTGTTTAGAAAACCCCTATGCACTTAATATCGTATTTTTATTAGCATAATTGGGGGATGCCTGAATCGACAGTAATATGTGTGAAAAAGACCTTGGAGTCCTCGTGGACAACAAGTTAAACATGAGCCAACAATGTGATGCAGCAGCTAAAAAAGCCAATGGGGTTTTCACCTGCATCAATAGGTATATAGCGTCTAGATCCAGGGAAGCCATGCTACCTCTCTATTCTGCCTTGATCAGACCACACCTGGAATACTGTGTCCAATTCTGGGCACCACAGTTGAAGGGAGATGTTGACAAGCTGGAATGTGTCCAGAGGAGGGCAGCTAAAATGATCAAGGGTATGGAGAACAAGCCCTATGAGGAGCGGTTTAAAGAGCTGGGCATGTTTAGCCTGCAGAAGAGAAGGCTGAGAGGAAACACAATAGCCATGTATAAATATGTGAGGGGAAG
Organism: Anolis carolinensis; assembly: GCF_035594765.1. Lineage (NCBI taxonomy): Eukaryota > Metazoa > Chordata > Lepidosauria > Squamata > Anolidae > Anolis > Anolis carolinensis. Next base: position 67,692,363 of record NC_085844.1, read on the forward strand.
TCATAGGGAGGAGGGAGCAAGCTTGTTTTCTGTTGCCCTGGAGACTAGGACGCGGAACAATGGCTTTAAACTACAGGAAAGGAGATTCCACCTGAACATCAGGAAGAACTTCCTCACTGTGAGAGCTGTTCGGCAGTGGAACTTTCTGCCCCGGGGTGCAGTGGAGCCTCCTTCTTTGGAGGCTTTTAAGCAGAGGCTGGATGGCCATCTGTCGGGGGTGTTTTGAATGCGATTTCCTGCTTCTTGGCAGGGAGTTGGACTGGATGGTCCATGAGGTCTCTTCCAACTATTATTCTATGATTCTATGATAATTGCCTTTAAATTTTGCAATGTGTATTGTTTCTACATTGTTTGGTTAAAACAAAGGGGGAAAGACACTGAAAACTGTTGACAGAGTACTTTTAGCAAAGCCCATGATATATAATGATTATCCACTCATCTGTTTCAACCGGAGTTTAACTGTGTTTAGTTGAGGTCATGAGGTACCACCAATTCCATTGTCATTTCTGTAATATCACTTACCGATAGGTTACTTAGTGCAATTGTAGAGTGAGGCAAATCTGATTCAGCTTCTGTGGGTAAGGAATACTTCCCACAATTCAATATCTTCACTAGTTGCACTTACAAATGAATTTTATGAATTTAATATTTTTAAGATGAAAAAAAGCGTTGAAAATTAAACACGGGAAAGATGTTCACCTCACATCACGAGTAGAAGAATACATATGTCTTAAAATGTTCACATTTGAAAAAAAGAAAAATGTGTACAAATATGTGAATAGGGTGGTAGGGAAATAAACTTGGTAGTGAAAAATGGGAGCCTTGATAAGGCCTATATTGAGAATCATGTCTCTTCCTAAGTCCTGCTTCAAACTGCAGTCTTTCTGAAATGTTACGCCAGGTTGAGTGCGTTGAAGTAATCAAATCTTCAATGTAGTTAAGTGGCCTAGCAAAAAGAGAAATTGACATATGAACCAGTTAGTAAAAGGATATTCTAACAACGCAGGCTATGTGAAACTCTAAGGGGTGATGGCTTCAGGAACTGCCTAAATAACATCTGTTATTTCAGAAAAACTAACATTTTCTTTTTGGAGAAGCAGAACTCACCCAGAGAGTCTCCATCTTATTAGGATTCATCCTTATTGGCTGCCACAATATCCCTCACTTAAGTCATGTACTGGTTGAGATCATGTGCTGCATTTTTTGATTTAGATATAAATCTAATATGTTGGAAACCTGGTGCCAATATTGCACTCCTGATCTCTTAGTGACCACCCCCAGTGGATTCATATACAGTAGAGTCTCGCTTATCCAACGTAAACGGGCTGGCAGAATGTTGGATAAGCGAATATGTTGGATAATAAGGAGAGATTAAGGAAAAGCCTATTAAACATGAAATTAGGTTATGATTTTACAAATTAAGCACCAAAACATCATGTTATACAACAAATTTGACAGAAAAAGTAGTTCAATACACAGTAATGCTATATAGTAATTACTGTATTTACGAATTTAGCACCAAAATATCATGATGTATTGAAAACATTGACTACAAAAATACGTTGGATAATGCAGAATGTTGGATAAGTGAATCTCTACTGTATATTGAATAGCATTGGGAGCAGGATGGCATGCCACAGGATAACTGCTAAAATTCGAGATCAAGCCACCCAATCCAAGTCTCTGAAATTGTGACTGCATGTAGGAGTGGAACCACTATAAAGCAAAGTCTCCCAATAGAGATTGTCAAATAAGTGAATGTGGTGAAAGGTAACAAAGCATCTAAAACACTGTATAATTTAAATAATGCACATGAAAATATGCAGATATTTTGTGTGGACTTAACAAGATTTCAACTGCTAGAATGAAGTAGAAAAATGGGTCTTTGATAGGAAATCTAGCTTGATAGAGTCTCCTATCCCTAATATAGAAAGCAGCATCATAAGTATTAAGCTCGAACTAAATTGTATGTTCCTTCGAATTTTTTATCACTCTTTTTCTGTAGTCACATTAATTATTTTTTTAGGCAAGTACTTCCTGATTTAGAGCAAAATTCTATAGACCAATTCCTCATTTGTTCTTAATGGGGAAGGATGGGGTTTTACTTGTCACAATTTCAAGTTTCGCATTTAGTTTGGTGCAGATAGATTTTATGTACTAGGTTTTTTAGGGGCAACTCAGTACCCTTTTCGGTGCTTTTTGGGTTCAACCACATGAGCTGTGTTTCCTAGGAATGGTTATTCCAGGTCATATAGAATGGTTTCTGCAGAAGTATCATTTCTTTTATTACTGTATTGGCATCTTTTCCTTCAGAAACTGCATATGCATACAGTATATGTTTCCCAAGGTGTTCTTCATGTCTGGACAGACATTTTAATATACTAGTCATCATTTTGGAATTGTTGCTTTCTTCATATAAATTGGGATGGAAATCATGTGGTTGCAGCTGCTGGGAGGAGTTCAGCCAACATAGCCAATGGTGGAAATTCAGCAACATCTGGAAGTTGCATGATTCATGCTGCTGATATAAATTCTGGATTGCCCTTCTCTGAATAATTTTATATTTTAGCACTTTTAAAAAAGTATAAAGTTACACACGTCAAACCCATTGGCCATATTGCCCCATTGACTGAAAATGTTTGCATGCATGAAAATGGATGTGGCTCCTGTATGAGAAGCACTGGTGTTTTAGATAATTGTAACATTTTGTACCCTTAGTTTTGACAATAAGCTTCACACTGTTGAGATTTTGCTTCGGTTTGCTAAAATATACAGTGCCTTGCAGCAGCATTCACTCTTGTTCATCACAATTTATTGTTTTACAAGTTGGAATTCATATGGATTTCATTGGCATAGTTAAATGCTTGGCTGTTGTGAGCTCTCTGCATCTGCATAACACCCTTGCCAAGATGCAGGTATACAGTTGGCCTCCCACATTTGCGGAGCCCAAGACTCTCACAAAAGTAGAAGAATCATGACTATCACAAGCCACCCTCAAACATGCATTCTGTAGATCCCTTTTCCACCAACAGCCCTAACTGTTCCTAACTGTTGCTCCCTTTCCCATCACAAAACCGGCTTAAAGAGCTGGGCATGTTTAGCCTGCAGAAGAGAAGGCTGAGAGGAGACATGATAGCCATGTACAAATACGTGAAGAGAAGTCATAGGGAGGAGGGAGCAAGCTTGTTTTCTGCTGCCCTGCAGACTAGGACACGGAACAATGGCTTCAAACTACAGGAAAGGAGATTCCACCTGAACATCAGGAAGAACTTCCTCACTGTGAGAGCTGTTCGGCAGTGGAACTTTCTGCCCCGGGGTGCAGTGGAGCCTCCTTCTTTGGAGGCTTTTAAGCAGAGGCTGGATGGCCATCTGTCGGGGGTGCTTTGAATGCGATTTCCTGCTTCTTAGCAGGGGGTTGGACTGGATGGCCCATGTGGTCTCTTCCAACTCTACTATTCTATGATTCTATGATAGATTTTAAATCCCCATCCTGGAGATCCAACTTCTCATCTTATACCTCCTACTGCCAAGAGCTTTGACTGCACATCTTTTTCAGAACAAGTCCTGCAGTTTATACAAGGTTGGATGACACAAGGCTTGATAAGTCCTACCATCCATACTCCTTCAGTGGGTTATGCAAAGCTTCTGCATAATCCCAGTTTTTGTTTTTCATTTGTTTAAGCATGGAAGAAAACTGAAAACTAGATCCAAGTCATAGCCTTTGAAAGGGAGATCCATCTATCAAGAAGAGTGTTTATGTAAATGATTCTTTGATCACAATCTGAATTACCATCAGTTATTTGGATCTGCTTTATTTTGTTTTTAATTTGCAAAGAATTATCAATTTGACTGTGCCTGCATACAGTAGTTCAGAAGAGAATACCAACCTTTTATCCGGTGGCCTAGGGGCTAAAGCCTTGTGACTTGAAGGTTGGGTTGCTGACCTGAAGGCTGCCAGGTTCGAATCCCACCCGGGGAGAGCGCGGATGAGCTCCCTCTATCACCTCCAGCTCCATGCGGGGACATGAGAGAAGCCTCCCACAAGGATGGTAAAACATCAAAAAAAAAAACCCAAAAAAAACCATTCGGGCGTCCCCCGGGCAATGTCCTTGCAGACGGCCAATTCTCTCACTCCAGAAGCAACTCCGGTTGCTCCTAACACGAAAAAAACCCTTTTATTTTGAAAATGATATGGTAATAGAATATTTGATAATTAAATGCAGATAGTATAGTTCTTTACTAGTGTAATTCTTGCTTCAACTGTGTAAGTTTTTATATTGAGAACTGAATTCTGTGTTATAGACAAGGTCATACTTGTATTTAGACACACCCAGCCTGTATGGAAAAACAAATTGGAATGGATTTGGATCAGAAAACTGGTTTTTCAGATAGTATTTTTTAAGACCTGGGTTAACTTAATATCCCTTATCAAGGGATATATGCTTAAACTTTTTTCACACACGACCAGTTTTGTTTGTTTGCCTGACATCTTTATGCTGGTTTGCAAAAACGAATCTTGCAGATTTTGTAAAAGTAGTTACTAGTTGTGCTGACAGAGCATTGTTATTGATAGGCAAATGAGAGTAATGTTGCTAATTTTGCACTTTATCCTAGGTATATTAAAACCTGGTATCTGTGCATGAACTGTTAAATTGTGAGATGACTGAAACGACTTGGAAATTTCAGTTCACTTTAAAAGATGGCATAAGATTTGCTCTTTTCTACATTCATTTTACATTTCTTGTGATTTCTCCTGCCTCTTTATCATATTTATGTTTTATGTTTTAAAAGTATATTTCACTATTACATTTTGATTTTATTTTTCTTTCAACAGGTTGCTGTTATTCAGCAATCCAGTTAAATCAGCTCAGATAATGGTGACTAGTCTAATGCCATGTGACATTTGCTGAGCTTCATAACTGAATGAGAATTGAGCCTATATCCCTCCATGGCAAATCCAGCATTTTAGCCACTATGTCACGTGGAATCTCTCTGATTCTATATTAATCAGAGATGGGAAAGTAGATTGAAATAATCTAGTAGCATAATTTTTTTTTTCGTGTCAGGAGCAACCAGGTTGCTTCTGGAGTGAGAGAATTGGCCGTCTGCAAGGACGTTGCCCAGGGGACGCCCGGATGTTTTTGATGTTTTTACCATCCTTGTGGGAGGCTTCTCTCATGTCCCCGCATGGAGCTGGAGCTGATAGAAGGAGCTCATCCACACTCTCCCCAGGTGGGATTCGAACCTGGCAGCTTTCAGGTCAGCAACCCAACCTTCAAGTCACTTAGTCCACTACGCCATCTGGGGGCTCCAGTAGCATAATTAGGAAAATGGATAAATGTATTTTTGGTTATATATTAGGAAGTTTCAATTTAGACTTTTTCTCTTTAAATGCTCGGCACATAAAATATTTAGTTGAATATAATGGAAAGGAAGGGGTAAATGCTGTATTACTTTCATGAGTAACACAGCAAGCCAGCATGATTTGGATTCTGCAAGGGGAAGAACTATAGGAAACAGTTAATGAATTGACAGATGAAGAAAAGATAACAAGCAAGAGCAGTCCCTTTTAATTTGGAGAAGATAAGTTTTTTTTAAGTATCTACTTTTGACTGTGAACTTTGCAGCATGCATCAATGACATTTTTGGGTACAATATCCACTGAGAGATCTAATACCCCCTGTAGATACCAAAATTCATGGATGCTCATGCCCTGTTATATACAGTGTAGCAAAATAGTGTTTCTGGTATAAAAATAGCAAAATCAAGATTTCTTTTTGGATTTTTTTCTTTAAAATACAGGTTGAGTATTCTTTATCTGGAATTCCAGAGTACTCCAAACAGCAAAACTGACCACATGAGCAGAAGAGATATTGACCCTTTCTTATTTATTTCTGGTTTATTGCAACAGAAACTTCATTCTATGTGCAAAATTATTTAAAATATTGTATAAATTACCTTCAATATATTTTTATGAGGCGTACATGAAACATAAGTAAATACCATGTTTGGACTTATCCCCCATCTCCCAAGAGAGGTGCAAACACAGGTATTCCAGTATCTGAAAAAAAACCCTGAAATCCAAAAGACTTCTGATCCCAAATATCAGGATGTTCAACCTGTATTTTCAAGCTGTGAATGGTGGTGGCACCAGTGGATGCAGAATCTTTTGATATGGAGGGCCAACTGTATTCTCTATTACTCTATAGAACCAAAGACTTGTTTGAAAAATACATACCAATATTTGGATTTCCTCTCTTAAAATTTCACACAATCAGCTAAAATATATCAAAGTGTGTTGTCATCTTGTAAGAAAATATTGCTCTGCACTAGCTTTGTATATTTATTGTATGTTTAGGTGAATAGAACGTGATCTGAAGAGGTTTTTTTTTCTTTAAGAACCTAACATGCAATTGTGGGGAACTGCATATTTAAGTCTGGTTCACATAGAGAACCAGCAAGGGTATTTCCATTGAAGCTTGCCCAAGACAGAAAAGAGGAAATGAGATGCTGAGCTTTGGTGTCTGTACCTGCTTGTATAAGACATGGTATTTGAAGCCTGAAACAGTCATCCAAACCCAACCATTACATTTAAATTTACCAATGGAAACTGTTTCATTGTTTTCAGGAGCAATTAATGTCAATTAGAACTTCCTGACAGTTATTATAAGTGTGTTGCTGGGCATTTTTGGGATATATGAACATGTTCCAGCAGCATTCTCTGCTAATGTTTCGCCTGCATCTGAGCTCGGCATCTTCAGAGGTTCTGTTGGCAGTGAAGCAAATGGAGTGTATATATACTTGTGAAATGTCCAGGGTGGGAGAAAGAACCCTTGTCTGTTTAAAGAAAGTATGAATGTTACAATTAGCTAGCTTGAATTAGCATTTGAGTAGCCATGAAGTTTACAAAGTCAATCAGTGAGGGTATCTGCATAGAGGTAGCCCAGCTTTTGTTGCCTAGAGGCATCCTCTGTTTGGGAGGTGTTCACTGGCCCGTGTCTAGAGTTCTCCGGATTCAGATTTTGTTCATTTTGACAATACAGTTATTATAAGACTGTAAGAACCATATAAAATATGTAGATTTTCTTATATTCAGTTGAAGGCTTAAAAACATCTCAGTTACGTTTATCTTCTTGCATATAGATGGCTTTAATTTTAGATATTTATGAAGCAGACAGAAAATGTCTAGGACATTGCAGTGTTCTTCCAAATGAATTTATGAGTAATCTTTATCTTTAGGGACTGAGTGCAAGAATACTTCCTTATTTTTATTTTGAAATGAGTATAATTTATTAATTTTGTTTTGGGCTGGTTTCTTTATTATCCTAATGCTTAAGTGGAGTATTTTCTTGTAAGGGGCACTTATTGGTTAGTATTTCAACATAAAAGAAGGAACTTATGATTTAACCAGAATGCTAGCTATCAATATTACAAGCTTGTGTACATAAGCAACATTCTTGGGTCCCCTCGGGTGAGAAAGTCGGGGTAAAAATATTGTAAATAAATACATTTACATCATGTTTAAAAAAGAGGGCACATACTGCCATCAAGTAAACATCACAGAGAGCAGCAAAAAAACATGCTTGCTCCATCTACAACATGATATCCCCTCAAATATTTTAAGATGTCTACCATGCCTAAGCCATTGCACAGAAACTTGTTTGAGACCTTTGATCATCTTGATCATTTTTCTCTGAACATGTTATAGTTCTTGAATTGCGATACCCAAAGCTGCACATAGTACAACCCATCCAGGCATTCAGAAAGACCAGAAGCAACACTCAGAAAAAATAAAGGGGATTGATAATTCATTTAGGTTTTCCTGGGATAAACTACAGTCTTGCCTTTTACGACTCTGCTCAGAAAATGGCATGGCTCCTTTTTATAAGAGTTAAAGTATATTACTTACATTGATCCATAGATAACGATCCAGGTTTTTGGGTAGATTTTTTGGCTAAACATTTTTAGACTTGTACATGAGTATATTCATACAGTACTGTGTACCAACATCTATATATATAAAAGGGTTATGGAATCGCGACACCGAGCAAAACAGCAAAAGTAAAGGCCCCCCAACCTCGAAATTTGACAACACAACCCATCATCCACGCCTTCAGGTTGAAACAACACAAAATCACTTCACGCACCTCCACATGGAGAGAACCCACAACGCACCATCGGGAGCCATGCCAGGGAGGGAAAAGAGAAGCCCTCATGGCCGCCGGCAAGAGGGAAGGCAGGCAATGGGAAAAAGCTGTCCCCTGGGTCCTAGCGCCCGCCCATCACCCGAATTATTTACAGTAGAGTCTCACTTATCCAAGCCTCACTTATCCAAGTTTCTGGATTATCCAGGCCGGCAAGAGGAAAGGCAGGCACTGGGAAAAAGCTGTCCCCTGGGTTCTAGCGCCCGCCCATCACCCGAATTATTTACAGTAGAGTCTCACTTATTCAAGCCTCGCTTATCCAAGTTTCTGGATTATCCAGGCCGGCAGGGAAGAGGGAAGGCAAGCAATGGGAAAAAGCTGTCCCCTGGGTCCTAGCGCCCACCCATCATCCGAATTATTTACAGTAGAGTCTCACTTATCCAAGCCTCGCTTATCCAAGTTTCTGGATTATCCAACACATTTTTGTAGTCAATGTTTTCAATATATTGTGACATTTTGGTGCTAAATTCGTAAATACAGTAATTACAACATAACATTACTGCATATTGAACTACTTTTTCTACCAAATGTGTTGTCTAACATGATGTTTTGGTGCTTATCTCCACAATCTCCACCATAAAAATAATAATAGAATCTTACAGTCACAGAGATGGGAGAGACCCCTAAAGCCCATCCAGTCCAACCCCTTCCTGCCACGGAGAACACAATCCAAACATTCCCAACAGATGGCCATACAGCCTCTTCAGAATGATAATGCTAATAACAATATGGAATCCTCATGTTTCCAGACATCCCTAAGAATCATCCAGTACAACCTCCTTCTACCATGCAAGACCACACAATCCAAACACTCCTGACAGATGGCCATCCAATATCTCCACAATCTCCACCATAAAAATAATAATACAATCCTACAGTCACAGACATAGGAGAGACCCCTAAAGCCCATCCAGTCCAACCCCTTCCTGCCATGGAAAACACAATCCAAACATTCCCAACAGATGGCCATACAGCCTCTTGATAATAACAGTACTAATATCACAGAATCCTTATGTTTGCAGACAGCCCTAAGAATCATCCAGTACAACCTCCTTCTACCATGCAAGACCACACAATCCAAACACTCCTGACAGATGGCCATCCACCCACTATATAATAATGATGATAATAAAGATAATAATCATGATGATAACAGCAACAACAACAACAATAATAATCATAGAACTATACCATCCAATAATTTGGAGACACCCCTAACGGCCAATCCACCCCAACCCTTTCTACTATGCACCAAGACACAATCTAACCATTCACAACACTTGGACAACGTATGCATACTATACAATACTACACAGCGACCCCCTCTACTCTCACCATTTTCACATTACACAAACAACCAAATACATACTAAACATAAAGACAACCATACAACAGACATTCAATACCACCACTAACTCACATTTCTCACCAACACCACCAGACAACGCCACAGCAACGCGTGGCCGGGCACAGCTAGTATTTCCATAGAGAAAACAGAGTTGGAATACTGCTACCTAAAATGGATACTTCCTGTTCCCTTTTGGTTTCAGAGTGAAGCAGGGAAGGTGTGAGCCCAGGGGTGGCTGTTGCCTGGCTTATAATACTAAAAAAGCATTTATTAGCATCCAAACTAGATATTTTTTCCCCTCTGACCATACTTTTAAAGATGTGGAATTATAAACAAAATGAAAAATATAGACTGGTTCTTAATCAGCTTGGACTTATTATTTATCTGTTTATTAATTCATTCTCTATTTATCCCCATAGATCAAAGCAGGGACCAACAACAGATTAAAGTGCAACATATAACACCAGTTGCAATGCATAGGATTGGTGTAAAACAATATATAAGACCAATATGTATCGAGGCAGTCACTCCATAGTTTAAAATTCATAATTTAAAAATGATTTATATAGGCCTGCCGGAAGAGACTGATGTGTAACTCTCTTTTAAATTCAGATAGTGTATTCAGCCTTTTCCAGCAGGTCATTCACAGACTTGGAGTGGCTGAAGAAAAAGTCCTCTGGGTGGCCTGGCCATGGAGCAAATGAATTTGAAGTTACAGCTCTAACATTAAGCAGGAAAGTATGGGTGAATTTTGCTGTAGGTATTCACTTCCGTTTATGTTATTACTTACCAGCTAGAGAATTAGTTTTCACCTGGTCACATTTGGAAGGTCAATGGGATTTCAGTGTTGTTCTTAAAGTCAAATGCTAAGTGAGTGGTTGATTATTGCAAGACCAGAGCCAAATCCAATTAAAATAAGTGAGAGTCTTCTCACTGGAATTAGTGGCTTTAGATCAGAGCTGCAATTAAGTGACTGTTCAGCTTTGAACAGGCAATCTGGTACTTTATAGCATAGACAAGGTTATTTTATAGATAGAATAACCTAATGTTTTGAATGCTCTAATGAAAATAGTTACCTTAGAAACTTTGTATCCATTTTAAGAAAGTTGGTGACATTGGACGAATATTCAATATTAGTCACACTGGAAATGCTGTAGAACTAACTGGTAATAATTTTGAATTCTTGTCTACAGCAATATGGTTGGAAATAAAAACAAGTGTTCTGGGAAACAGTGGTTAGTGTCAGCTCTAGCACAGTCTTATCCATAGAGTGTAGGGGTGGGGGTTCAGTTCAGATGGGATACTTCAGCTCTGAAGTCCCTCTGAACAAATCACGCCAAGAATACCTTGTAATAGGTCCATCTTGGGCATGTATGTGCCTTCAAGTACTTGTCAATCAATGGCAATCCTGTAGGTTTTGTGGTTTTGTCCGTTCCTTCCTCTGAAATATAGCACCTAGTATTGGTTGCCAATCTCCTATCCAAGAATTAACTAGAGGTGACTCTTCTTGGCTTCCAACATCAATTTCCCAAATTTCAAACAGATAGGCACAAACCTGCTAAAATTCAAAGTTAAGTAAAGGACAGTATTTTTGGAAGACTGTCTTTGATTTTATTTAATTTTTTAAAAAAGATACCTACTGATTTTGCTTTCTACTGTCCTGTGGATTATTTGCTTTGGTCTTCATTGTGTGTGTTTGCTTATAGCATAATGATTAGAAGTAAAAAGGGGAACCTGTTTGTAGCTTTCTGGTTTAACTAAATTAACTAAAAATTGAAGCTTAACAAGAAAATATTTTCTGTATTGATTATTTTACAAATTAGAATGAAATAGTAGCTTAAAGTGAATTTTGATTTTGAGGATAGGAGTTGATCACCAGGTTGCCCATCACATCATACTATGCTTAGAACTACATTTATAATGGAAAGGAAACCTTTAAAGTGTTAAAGACAGGATTTTAGAGCATGCCAATTGTTCATGATCCCCAAAACAATTCTAAATCAGAGTCTAAGCCCCCATGTTAATTAATCAGAAAACCAAAGATGAATATGGTAAACCAGATAACCATATTGTGCAATGAAATGGCAGATACTTTTAACACTAGTGATACTGATGTAGATCTTCTGTAAAATTTATTTTCTTGTTTTTCAGAAAATGGATCTTGGAAGTTAAGTGAGAGATGCATCAATGAAGAAGCTTCTGCTTTACATGTTTTAAGGACAGAGCTCCAAAAGACTCAAAGCGTCAGAGTTGCCTGTGCTTTCATAATGAAGAAAATTAGTCTCAAGACTATTCGTAAGTCTTTTAATTTAAATAAGAGCAAAGATGAAAGTGACTTTGTTGTAGTCACACAGCCATCATTGAATGATTTTGGAAAAGATGACTCCTTGTTTGGTGGCTGCTATGGTAAAGATTTGGCTAGCTGTGACATCAACAGTGAAGATGAGAAAAGTGGGAAGAACAGATCGAAAAGTGAAAGTTTAATGGGTACGTTAAAAAGAAGACTTTCAGCAAAACAAAAGCAGAAAGGCAGCAAAGGTAGTACACCTTCTGTAAGCTCTGCTGATGATGATACCTTTTCATCATCTTCTGCTCCAATAACTTTCAAAGATGCAAGAACTCAAAGGCCTCTTAGATCGACATCCCTCCGAAATCACCATTATAGTCCAACTCCATGGCCCCTTCGCCCAACAAACTCAGAAGAAACATGTATAAAAATGGAAGTGAAAGTCAAGGCCTTGGTCCACTCATCAAATCCAAGTCCTGCACTGAATGGTGTTCGCAAAGATTTCCATGATTTGCAGCCAGACGGCATGTTCCAGGAACAAAACAATACATTAAAAAGTACAGAATCTCAAAATGGAGATTTGCATCTTCATATTGATGAACATGTGCCTGTAGTTATTGGACTTATGCCTCAGGACTACATTCAGTACACTGTGCCTTTAGATGAGGGAATGTATCCTTTGGAAGGATCACGTAGTTACTGTTTGGATAGTTCCTCACCCATGGAAGTTTCAACGGTTTCTTCTCAGTTGGGTGGTGGTGCATTTCATGAAGAGGAAGCTCCAGTTAGTGAAGATGTAGTAGTTGCTCCAGATATCTTTGTGGACCAAAGTGGTTTATTAATTGGTACCACAGGAGTCATGTTGCAAAGCCCAAGAGTGAATCACAGTGACGTTCCTCCACTTTCTCCATTGCTACCTCCAATCCAGAATAATCAAATCCAAAGGAACTTTAATGGCTTGAATGGCACAGATGTCCATGTGGCTGAAAGTATGCATTGCCATTTGAATTTTGATCCCAACTCTGCACCTGGGGTGGGAAGAGTCTATGATTCTGTACAAAGCAGTGGCCCCATGGTTGTGACAAGTCTCACGGAAGAACTGAAAAAACTTGCAAAACAAGGATGGTACTGGGGTCCAATTACAAGATGGGAAGCAGAGGGAAAACTGGCCAATGTTCCTGATGGTTCGTTTCTTGTACGAGATAGCTCTGATGACCGCTATCTTTTAAGTCTCAGTTTTCGTTCACATGGTAAAACTCTTCATACTAGAATTGAACATTCAAATGGTAGGTTTAGTTTTTATGAACAACCAGATGTGGAGGGACACACTTCTATAGTTGATTTAATTGAACACTCTATCAGGGACTCTGAAAACGGAGCATTTTGCTATTCAAGGTCTCGATTGCCTGGATCTACAACATATCCAGTAAGACTGACCAATCCAGTATCTCGTTTTATGCAGGTGCGCTCATTGCAGTATCTGTGTCGCTTTGTTATACGCCAATATACTAGAATAGATCTGATTCAGAAACTGCCTTTGCCAAACAAAATGAAGGATTATTTACAAGAAAAGCACTACTGAAGGCTTATGGGAACCTTGCATCTTGCACTTTGGGAACAACAACAGCAAATTAAAAGAGAGAGATTGAAATACCGTTTACAAACTTTAATTGCTATTAGTGTTTTGCTGCCATAATTTCATATTTTTTGCATCAAGAAGGGTAATGCGTTTTTATTTGTTTCATAGGTAGAGTCTGGGTTTTTCTTTTAAAAATAATGATCTCAAGGTTTTTTAAGGAGTCAAATAGCTATCTTTCATTCAGTGTGCAGAATAATCACAATGTGAATGATAACGAGTTTTCCTAAAACTCCCCATCTCCTTTGCTGCTAATCCACTGTGATTTTTATGCATTTGAAGCACATTTCATGTGTTTTCAACCATAAGTAAAAGTTGAAACTTGATGGGATAAGTTTTGTCTTCTTCGAATAGCCTGCTTTGTTTGTCCATTTATTTCTAATCAAAAATGGTTGTGGATAAGATATGCTGGTATCCAGAATTCAAGCGTATGCTTAAAATGATTCCCCAATACCTTTATTAAAAATAAATAGATTGGAAGAAATGTGTGATGCCACACAATTAGACAACATATCTTTCCAAGCCTCTGTTCTAAATGGGTTCAAAGATTGTAGATGTCATTATTATTTGTTCATTCCTAAATGTTTTTTTTAATTACCTTGTGAAAATATATTGAAATGTTCATGCTGTTTTTAAGCAAAGGATAAATGTAGTTTTAAAGCCATTTTAAAAATATTTGATTTCCCAGTAGAAGCTCTGGCTTGGATTAAGGCATAACAGCATGTGGCAATATTTTTCATTTTCAGGACAATTTTAACATGATTTTTTTTTGCTCTAGTGGCATTTTTTAAAAAAAGAATGACTTAATTGGAGCTCAGTGTTGCTTCCCAGTTAAAACAAAACTAAGACATTATCCTGCCAGAGCGAAGCAGAGATGCCTTCTCTGTTTATTACGATATATTTATTCATTGGTTAATTTTTTCCCCATATAAGTAAGTTGGCTTAAAAAGTATCTAATTTTGCTGAATCATTCCTTCTATTTTAAAAAGTGGGTTTTTTATTTGTTAAGCATTCATTTTCCATCATTATATTTTATTTTAATCAGCAGAGAACAAGGAGATTTCAAAGGTATCCTTCCGAATTCTTAATTTAAATAATTCATGTTTTAAAGTCAAGATTGGGTTAATTGCATTATAATGTAATCACCATGGAAATGTTTCAGTGCATTACCAGTTTCATCCTACTTATCTTGATATGAAACCAGGAAAAATAAATTCTGTTTAAAATATTTGGTGTGGGCAAAAACACCAAATGTTGCTCCAACAGGAGGATTTCCATAGTACAGATGTATTGTTGAGTATCTCCCTTCCATTTGCTTAGGTCTGCACAGGGAATTTTCCAGTGTTTTGGAAGGGCTAGAAATGGGGCTTCTTCACCCATGAAGCTCAAGCCAGAAAAGGTTGGTCTTGTTATTTAAGACTGAAGCCTAAGATTGTAGTCTTATATATCTCTGTGCTGAAATAAGTCTTGTTCAGTTTAGGGGGACTTGCTGGAGCCTTAATTTCTCTAGATTGGAGCAGTTTAACTTTTTGTTAATGGGTAGACAAGTTGTTCCCATGCTGATTTTTTTTGCATCTGAAAGGAAGTATTACTGCTTCTATTTCATTTTTGTTTTAGGAGAGATATTGTGAATAAAAATCTTAACTAGAAAAAAAACAACTGAATCCTGAATGTTCCAAAAGAAAATGTACAATTTGGGAGTCTGGTTTTAAGACGGCAGAATCTATTTTGTGCCATTCCCATGTGTCTTACTCCGTTCCCCTTCTTTACTTTGAAAGTTATGGTCATGATCATAAGTAGCATTTGTTTTCCCATCCTAGGAATTTGACTTTATTTCTGTTCGTTTTTTTTTTTTTAATTAAAGGGTGATGAAGTTTAGACAAACATTTGTTTTGGGGTTATTCTCTCTTGCTTGTTCTACCTAGCCTTTTTTGTGCTGTGAATGAGTTTATAATATTAAAGTACAGTGTTGCTGCAAGGTGCTGCAATGGCACTACATCCTGGGTTGCCTGAATCAATATGCTAAACTTCTATTTTTTTAAAATTTATTTTTAGATCATAGTGTTTAAAAAGGAATATCAGAGGCAAAGCATGTCTTGCTCTGGGAGATAGAGGTGAAAAATGTCTCTCTTGCCCATTTAAATAGATTTTGAAAAAAAGATATAGAGAGAATATGTATTGCTAAATTCCTGAGCAAAATATATGTGTTTCTGTGTGTCATTTCCTGGCTTTGCCATTCTGATATTTATGCAAAAATTTCATTGTGTTTTCTGAATTTTAGTCATAAAGGAAGACTACAAATTTTCTACATAAAAGGCACAATGATATTTATTATGGTACTAGGAAGAATAAGGAAATCATTTTTTATACAATAGGAGACATACTTTTGAGTAAAACCCTTGGCACTGAGGGAGGGCAAATTCCCTTCTATAAAACTTTAAAAAAGGAATGGGAGGTTGGAGATTTGGAGGCAGAGGAATATTCCTGTTAGAATAAAGTGTATTTTGGCTAAATACCTGAATTAAATATCCCAGTGTTTAACAAAATAATGATTTGGGGAATATACAAGTTTGATCTATAATATCCCAGTCATAATGCTATTCTGAGACAGTAAATCTGCACACTTACCTTTTCCACCATACCTTTTGATCTACAGTTTATCAATAGTGAAAAAAGTTTTTTAAAGGGTTCCCAGTACTTGCAGTGTTCTTCTAACTTGAGGTGATCATCCTTTTTCTCGAGTTGCTATAGCACCGTGTTGAAGGATAAACACCTCTACAGTATAGTTATTATGGTAAGTAGTACGCTCTATCAAATGGCAACATGTGCCCTAGGAAAGAATGGAGTGGGCCTGCCTCTCTTTTTATTCAGCTTTAACTTTCACGTAGTCAGAAGTTCATTTATCAGCAACTGTTAGTGTAAAAACAGCCAGTGGTGCACAGTAATCCTCATCCAAATGCAAATGCAAAAGCAAATAAGAGTGCAAGCACTAGCACACCACTGAATTACTGTATATACTCATGTATAAGTCAGTCTCATGTATAAGTTGAAGGCAGGTTTTGTGGTCAAAAATATGGATTTTGAAATGACCCCTGAGTAAATCAAGGCTCACTCCATGGAGAGTGGAAAGCAGCAGTGTTGCTCCAAGGGGCCAGTTATTCCCACTGCCATTTTCTGGCCCAGACATTCAAGAAGGCTAGAAGTGGCACTGCGGCAGACATAGAGGAGCTCGGTGCTTCTTTTTGGTTTTCATAGGATGGGCTAAACTCTTGCCTTTTGTTACTCTATTCAAAGGAGGAGCCTGATTCTTTATTGATGTACAGCGCTTACATTGACAAGTGAGTAAGTCAACTCAGGGTTTTGGGGGCAAATTTTGATTAAAATTTCTAGACTTATACATGAGTATATAGGGTATCTGCATTTTTCAAAGACAGCTAGTGGAACATTTTTTTCCCTATTTTGCTGCCGCCATTCATTTGGTAACTTTGTGGAGCAGAGTGCAATTCCATAGTGAAGCTGGTTTTTATTTCTTCTCTATATGGCCTTGAAACCAAGTGAGAAAACTTTTAAGATGCTGCCCAGTATTATCTATGCTGGAGGTATCTCCTCCACACACATTTTCTGTCCCCAGCCTGCTAAAGTTATTAAGACAAGACAAAACCATAGGCAGCTGCTCTGTGTATTCCCAGGCCTCAGTTTGTCATTTGAGGTAACTGCTGTTTGTTTGAGGTGAACAGCAAATTTCAACCATGTGTTACATAAGTGAATAAAGGCTGGAATGTATTGTGAATGAATACATTGAAAGCACTTGGTAAATTGTCTTTCTTATCCTGTCCTTTGAACTTTGTGGCGAGTTTATTCCTCATTGCCACACAGGTTATCAACATTATTGTGTATTTGGGCTGCATCAGTGAGCAACTTGCTCACATGTTCAGTATAATAAAATAATTACAGCTCATAAAATCTTGCATGATCACAGTGCTGGGAAGTAGAAATCCTTGTTCATTGAGGTAGCTGCTACAATTTTTGCCTGAATTTTCTTCTATCACTTTGCTCCCCCCCCCCCCCCCCAATGCCAGGAGATGACTCATGCAAGATGCCACACCAAGTCATTATTTAACATTTAGATTCTCAGACCAAGTGGTTTTAAGCATTGAAACAAAGACACCTTCTAGATAAATGATCACTATCTGCTGTTTAGCAGTTTTTACAGCAGTATGAGGGAATTACCATTCTTTAAACTGTTGATCCTGTATCAGCATTTTTGTGCTACTGGAACACCAGCAGAAATAACACTTTGTAATAAATGAAATATGATATAATTGATATAATAATTAGGATTGGTTATTTAAAAATTACTGCGATCCCTGCATCACAGAGGCTTCAATAATAAATGCAAGTAGAAATTATTACTATGGCAAATGTAAAATGCTAATGTAAATTTATTGAAGCACATAATTAGCATAAAAGTTAATGATAAAATAGAGCAATAACTAAGTAGCTGTTAGGCTGCAGCTGCTATATAGGTACCAAACAAATAGCCCATAACTCTTAAACCTGAATGTGTCCCTTAAAAAAAAGCCAGTTTGTTTAAGTGTTAAGACATGGCAAGCTCTCTTTTGTTCATATCTTTTTTGTATATATTATGAGAAATCAAGTTTGAACTTCAGCAACTATTCCTGATCCTGCTAGAATAAAGATTTGCTTTAAAACAAAAATGAAACCTGGTGTAAGAAACAAAGGGCGAAGTCCTGCCTTGGGGATCTGCACAAACCAAGTAGGATCCATTATACTTTCAATAATAAATGGAATTATTCCTTTTGAAGATTACATGCCTCTAATTGATACCATATTTCTTTTGGAGCAAAGAAAATCAAATTATGACAGTGTTGCTGAAATGTACCTTGTTTCTTTGTCACCTTTCAGTAGGTGATGAAATAACATCTATGAATTTTGGAACATGCTGTAGTCCAGATAACATACATAAATATAAATCACTGGTTTTTCACACACCTGCAATATGCAGTAATCTGATATTTGTGCAGCACCATAAGGAACCAGCTGGTTTCCATTGTCTGTCTTCCTCAAGTTTTAAATCTTTTGCATTAACACACACATACTTGCTCAATATGTTTTCTCAGACTCAGTTCTAAAAAGTATTTATTTGAAACAATCAGAACTACCAAATCTAATATGGATATTTCCAAGGATTGTGATTTCTAAGTTGATAGCACTGCTTGTCAAATGGGGCAATTATGACTGTTTGATTGTAGGGCCTCCAACTGTTATTGTAAAACTTCCAGCAGCCCTATCCAGCATAACCAGTTGAGAGAGATGATGAGAGTCCAAAACACACCAACACACAATCTAGAATGCCATGTTTTTCACCCACAGCTCATGGTTCATGTATGAAACAGGTTCACTCAACTCAAGCCCAGTGATGATTTTTTCTTTCACGGGTGAAAAAAATCAGAAGTGAAAGTTTTTCTTAAAATCATAGCATCAGAAGGGAGTAAATAATAATGGTTGGCTAAATCAATCTGATCCCCCCCATCCCGTGTCTGAGGAAGTTGAATGGAAAGCAAGCTGAGGTAGCCAATTTTGGTGAGGGGCTTTAAGATCTATGTAGAAGGAAAACATTGCAAGACTGGTGATTCAAATGAAGGTTGGCCATATGCCTGTCGACAAAATTAGAATTACCCTTCATTTTGTAATTTTAATCATTAAATTATTGGTGAGGGCTTGGTTCTCCCCAACATAATTTCAATTTTGTTTTCAACCCAGTTTTTCTTTTTCATTGCCCCAGGTATCAATATTTAGCTCAAGGTGCTTATCTCTCTAATAATTCTTGCTGCTAAACTTTGCAAAACATGCAGCTTTTCATACAGATGCATTTCTTAATATGTAGACATTGGAATAATTAAGTAAAACCAAAATGCCAGCAAAATACTGACTGTGAATTCCAATAAGGAAGGGTCTTCAGCTATGTAAGTTTAAAATGTTAAGCTAAAATGTGGTCACAAAAGATTGCTATTATTGTATGTTTCAGTACTATAAAATATGAATAATGTGTCCTTTAACAAAAATGGGGATAGTTTAACATGACAAAATACTGTAGAGTTTGATGTATTTGGAAAATGGTCCAAACTCTTTATGCCAATTATTGGGTGAGAAATTCTAGAATTTTGTATTACGATGTATGGGTTGAAGAACTTTTATAGTGGTGATGGAGTGCCATGCAATTAATACTAAAATCCAGATTGCTGTAGTTTACACTTTTCTGTATGTTTCCAGCTAAGTGTGCTCTATTTGTACTAAGCACACAACAGAATGAATTATCCAAAGTCCATTGATTTTAAATGTGTTTTGGTTTCTTAAAAAGATTATAGTAATTTCTTGCACATTTTTTGAAAAATTGTAAAAGGATTTATGTATCTGCTTCTAGATACAGTATGTAAATAAAAAATCACAAAAATAATATGTGGTATATATATTTGGTCAAAAACCATTCCACAAAGCAGTATTGACATTTTGCAAATGTCTGTAGAATGAGTGATTAGTTTCCTTATTCACTTTTTACAGGATGTTCTTAAAAAAATAATAAACCCTGTTCATGAATACTGAAACTTCTGAACATTTAGATTTCTCTATGCAAAATACAGGGTGCTTCAAAAAGATGGACCTGATTTGAAATTGCAACATTTCTGCAACCGCGAACCACCCATGAATGAAACCCTAGGCACTTGAAAGGGTGGAGTATAGAGTTTCAAAGGATTACCACTACATTCCTCTTACAGGGCATAATCGGCCCCTAGTCTCACTCATCTGCAAGATATGACTATGCAACATAAGGTAATTTGTGCTCTGCAGCTCAGCAAGACTGAATCTAATTGAGGAGAAGTGTGCATTTCAATGGCATTTGGGCATTGATTGCCCAATACCAAAAGGCATTCTTTGCAGGTACTAAACAATCTGAGGAAACAGGCTGTTTATGTAAGAGGAAGAGCTTACACATATACTGCTTACAAGTTGAGTCTGTTATTTTGAAACACCCTGTAGTGTGGGTTAAAATAGGAAAAATAACAGCCACAAGGGGTATGAAAATACAACTCCACAGGAATCCAACATAGCAACACCAAGGTAATATTTTGTCTGATTTCAATCCCAGGTGGTTGTGTGGCTTATCCATTTGTAAATAACATTGGTTTTAGCTAACTGTACCCTGCGGAGGAGGCGAATGGATGTGTGATGAAAGGTGTTGGAGGGGGAAAGGTGAAGTGCTTCTTTTCCTTTTCTCTCTGCTCAGAACAATAACACTTATTTATAAAACAGCAGGTAGCTAGTCCCAAACATGGGCTCTCTTTTTATAGATTTCACATCCTGTTGTTAACTGCTGCTGAGTTGACTTTGACTCATGGAGACCCGTCATGAATGAGAAACCTCTTCATCACTGTTACCAACAACCCTGATCAGGTCTTGCAAATTCAAAACCATTGATTCTTTGAAATTACCCACCTATCATGTGGTCTTTTCCCCCTACTGCCTTCCGTCTTAACAAGCATTTATGTATTTTCTAATGATTCATATCTGTTCTTCCAAATCCAATAAAGGTGTGAACAAGTGTTTTTCCAGATGCCAGAAACTAGCAGGAGTCCTGCTAGCATATGCTTCCTAATACTTTTGTTGTTAGCCCTTTGGAAACACCTCTGTAGGCTTGAGAGAGAAAAAAAGGAAAACTGGCCTTCAGACTTGTAGCATTATCACCCTGTGTTTGAAATCAGCTTTACTTGATAGTGCAGTCATATCAAATTGCACTTGAAAAATCAGGCTAATAGAACTCATTTAAAAACGTATTAATTACTTCCTTAAATTTACTAGTATATACACACACATATAAGAGTCAATAAATATAAATCAAATTTAAATAAATTGAAAGACTTAGAATTGTGACTATGGTTAAGCTAGCAACCTTGGCTGTTGTAAGATTTCAGTTCAGTGCAAACCTGTATGTGTAAGGGATATGTTCACAGACTTCTTGTGGATATGTGAAGCTTGCAAATAGTGAACTCTACTGAAATGGAGGACTTCAAGATCAAGAATACCATAGAGTCATGCTAGAGGACCTAGAAAATGTCTAGAAGTGACATATTTCATGAAACATGGCTAAATAATACCATTGATAATGGAATCATATTGTACATATCTATGCATGTAACCCTCCAAACAAGAGTGAGCAAAGAATGACTTCTAGGATCCCCTGACCACCCCTACTCTCCCTTTATGAGCTGGTTAGGGATGTAAAATTTTCTGAAGAAACTCCCCATCTCTTCCACAACCTTCTCATATTCATTTGGTGGTAACAAAGGAGAGGCTTTCTCAGTGTCTATTCCAAGACTCTGGAATACCTTCTCCTGTTAGAGAGGCTAGAATGGCTCCCACCTTGCTTTCCCTCCACTGGCAAGTAAAAAAATTCTTATTTCAGGAATTCTCTTTGATGTATGATTCTTTTTATATGATTTGCATATAGTCCCATCAATGAATTTTGATGCTTTTAAAGTTATACATGGCTTAATTGCTTTTTAAATAACTTTTAAATGTGTAGTTTTGATGCAGTTATTGTTTTTCAGTATGTTCTTAGTCACCTTGACTCTAGAAGTGGGATGTTATAAATAGTAATTGCAGTGGTTGTATGCCGAACCCTAAGGCTAATGTATCACAGGATTTTCTTGGCAAGATTTGACCAGGAGCAGTTTGCAGTTATGCTCATCTGAGGCTTGTCTAAAGTTACCAAGTGAGTTTCCTTGGTTGAATGAGAATTCAAACCCTGGTCTCTAAAGTCATATTCTAGTACTCAAACCACTATACCATACAGACCCTAGTATCAGTAGGTGGTAAATAAACTTTTAGCAATTTCACAAGTCCATGAAATAATGCCTGACTGTTCACTGGAGGGAAGGATTTTAGAGGCAAAGATGAAGTACTTTGGCCACATCATGAGAAGACAGGAAAGCTTGGAGAAGAGAATGATGTTGTGGAAAATGGAAGGAAAAAGGAAGACGGGCTGACCAAGGGAAAGATGGATGGATGGTATCCTTGAAGCGATTGGTGTGACCTTGAAGGAGCTGGAAGGAGCTCTGGTGTGGGCTGGTCCATCAGGTTATGAAGAGTCAGAAGTGACTGAATGAATAAATAACAACATACTTGTAGTCTCTGAGGATCTCTTTCCTCATAATTGGTACTGAGCCTACTGAAAAGGTTAGCTCTTTTAGGGGAAAACATGGAAGTGCTTATTGGCAGGGGGTTGGACTGGATGGCCCATGAGGTCTCTTCCAATTCTATGATTCTATGCTGGGGCATAGAGTTATCAGCGGGTGTCCTTATAAGATTCTTGAAGGACTTGTCAGATGCAAACTGAACTGTTACTATTTGGACATCATATAATTTGATCCCGTAAGTATAGGCCGCATGGTGCTAAACATGAACAGACGAGCAAACCATGAAATCATCCATCCACATACAGTTGCACACTGTTCACATACATCCCCACACTGTCTAGACAAGGATTAATAAGCTACGCATGTTTCCAAAAATGTAATGCTATTCTTATTTTTATTTTGCAATTGAGTAATATTTGTGGCTTATTTTGCTCACAAGTTCTGGTATTTCATAGCTAAAACTATGCATTGCTCTGTATAATCTTACACCAGGCAGAGTATAGTTCTGCATTGGCTTTACTTGCTTCTTGTTTTGTCGAGGAGCATCTGGATCTAATTTTCGGACACCAGTTTTCCTCCTTATAGCCTGCTTGTGCTTCCATATGTCACCAGTTAATGGTCTGTATATGGAAAAAAAGCAGTTGCATTTCTTCCTCTCTTGAAGTTGCTTCGGCATTCAAGGGTATTGCGCATCCAGTTGCAGACCTCCGGCATCATTTTAATGAGCTGGTTTTTTAAACCAAAAAAAACCCACATATATTCAAGAACATCTCTTTTGCGTGGAATATTTCTGTGTGGTTTAGCATACTTCATTCTGAGGACATCACACACAATTGCTTATGAAAATGCCTGTTGTAAATGTTCTGCATAGGCCAGTGCAGGGACATTTTAATGGGATTTTATGCATTTGGTCTGTTTGTAATCAGGTCTGCTTTCATTTGGGTATTAATATGCAAACTAATTAAAGAGAGAGCAATAATAAGCAGCCAGTAATGCAGTAATAAAATGCAGATGTTAATTTAGAAGCCTTATATCAGGTCACCCAGTCATACTGAAATGGTATATATCCAATTATGTTTAACAATGGGATAATATGCATCTATTTTTTTCTTTTAAAGGAATTATACTTCTAATCTTTCTGACAACTCTGCCCCTTCTATAGGCTCATATTTTCTCATCACCACAATTTTGGCAAATACAGATCTAAATTTCAGTATATTGGGTATAATAATAATAATAATAATAATAATAATAATAATAATAATAATGTGTTGTTGAAAGCTTTCATGGCCGGAATCACAGGGTTGTTGTCTGTTTTCCAGGCTGTATGGTCATGTTCCAGAAGTATTCTCTCCTGACGTTTCGCCCACACCTATGGCGGGCATCCTTGGAGGTTGTGAGGTATATGGGAGTTCAAAAACATGCAAATGTGAGTAGATCAATAGGTACCACTCCAATAAATCAATAGGTACCGCTCCCATATACCTCACAACCTCTGAGGATGCCTGCCATAGATGTGGGCAAAATGTAAGGAGAGAATACTTCTAGAACATGGCCATACAGCCCAGAAAACACAACAACCCTAATAATAATAATAATTATTATTATTATTATTATTATTATTATTATTATTATTATTATTATTATTATTGTGCGGTTTTCTGGCATTGTGTATTTCTGCCGCTTCTGTGACTGTTCATTTGGGTTTTGATGATTCCGTAGCCCACTTGTTGATGGATGTCCAGAATCAGCAGCATCCACCGCGGTCCTTTTTATCCTGGGCGACGACCGAGCCAGTATAGACTTCGTTTGGGTTTGATTCTCCATAATGCTAATGGGTTAGGTGCTCTTGGTTCTGCTCCTCAGCTGAGGCCTCTCTGGCTTGGTTGGACCTGCCGGTAGTTACACTACCGCCAGCACAGCCCTCAGTCATCATTGGAGCAGTTAAGCCCCCCCACCACGTCAAGATCTCAGCCGGCATTTGGAAACAATAGACATTGACAAAATTACGATCTGCCAACTGCAAAAGGCCACCCTACTGGGATCTGCACGCATCATCCGAAAATACATCACACAGTCCTAGATACTTGGGAAGTGTTCGACTTGTGATTTTGTGAAACGAAATCCAGCATATCTATCTTGTTTGCTGTGTCATACAACGTCGTTGTGTCAATAATAATAATAATAATAATAATAATAATAATAATAATAATAAATTTCTAGACCACTTTCTCTTCCCTTAGGGACTCAGGGCGGTTTACATACATATAAAACTGGCAAACATTCAATGCCATGCTTAAAAACACACAATATAATCTTTCATTAAAATCTAAGATCATAGACTCATAGAGTTGGAAAAGACCACAAAGGCCATCTAGTCCAACCCCCTGCACACCCAATTATTTTCAATGTTATTTATTTCCAGTATTTCATCCAAACTTCCATCTTTTAACATTACACAAACACATACACACACAGTTGCCTAGGAAAAGAATGTGAAGCACACATGGATGTGCAGCAGAGTCTCATTTATCCAACATAAACAGGCCAGCAGAATGTTGGATAATCAAAAATGTTGGATAATGAGGGATTAAAGAAAAGCTTATTAAACATCAAATTATGTTATAATTTTACAAATTAAGCATCAAAACATATTTTACAACAAATCGACAGAAAATGTAGTTCAATACACAGTAACATTACGTAGTCATTACTGTATTTATGAATTTAGCACCAAAACATTGCAGTGTATTGAAAACACAGACTACAAAAACATTGGCTACTAACAAATTGACTACAAATAAAGATAGAATAAAATGAATTTAGAGTAACAACGTTGTCGGAAGTTAAATCCGTAAAAAATTCAGTCCTTGCTGCCTAGAGAAATAGTTGTGGATCCGGGTGGGAGGCAGACTGCCTTGGATAATCCAGAATGTTGGATAAGCGAATGTTGGATAAGTGAGAGACTACTGTAATTGATACACATATTACATTCATTAAGAATCTGTTCTCTTCCTTGGTTTTTTCTGGCATCAGTCTGACACCCACAAATTTTGTAGTAAGGTGCGCTGAAGGTAATATATACCTGTTGCTTGTTTAATTCATGGTAGTGAGAGAACAAACAAAAATTGAATTCAGATTCATGCCTGTTTGCCAAAGCAGAGCTAAACACAAGTCTGACATATGTTACTATATTATTTACTGGATATGTGAAACCATTTGCTATAGTAGAAATGTTCATAGGGTTGAGAGAACTATAAAATATCACAAATATAATCAAGAATCTCACTGCTGAAGAAATTTGGTATGAACCGTTACTTCTGTTTTGGCTGCTGCAATATTTTTTTGTGCTATAAAAATATTGATGTCTGTTCCATTGCCGAGATAGTTCTAATCCTTTCAGAGTATAAGTGAAATAGAAAGAATGCTAATAGTTCATCTCTATATGTGTCTCCTTTCTCCACAGGTCAGTGTATTGCACCTCAACTTATCCATGGATCATTTCAAAATCAATAATTTTGGCCCACAAACCTGATCTTGACTTACACACCATGGTATATATGGTACTGTAAACATACATAGAATAGCAGTGCAGCCTTCATCTACGATGCTGCTTTCAGATACCCTTAACCTAAGCAATGCTATTTCTTCTGTGAGGCACTAAAGGCCTGTAATGGTGCAGAATTATTATTTCTTTTAAAAGTGTCCTTTTAATTATGCTGTGTTACAAATGAAATGGTGTAGGTAAAAGTAAAGGTTTCCCCCTGACATTAAGTCTAGTGATGTCTGACTCTGGGGGTTGGTGCGATTCAAACTGCTGACCTTTCGGTTAGCAAGTTCAGCAGCTCAGCAGTTTAACCCACTGCGCCACCGGGGGCTCCATGAAATGGTGTACCCCCAAAAAATATAGATAAAAGAATGAACTTGTTCTGGTCGTTTTTTCAATGTTGATTATCTCTTTTAGGTGCCCAGTGAATTATTGTGATTCTTGGAGGGGGGGGGGGGGGTCCTAAACTCTGGAACAGTCGTATAAAATAGTGCTACCCAAAATAGTCTCCTTCGGGAGAGATAAAGCCAGGTATAAATAAACAAATATATTAATATAGTAGTAGCAGTAGTGGGCCACAGATCAATATTGGTCCCTGGGCTATTGGCTGTGGATTCCTTGCAACTTTCCAGAAAAGAACAAAACAGCTGAAGGCAGTGAGCAGAAATATATTTCGCTTTGCACATTGACAAGAAATGTCTGGTCCCCCATATCGGAAGCCTGGCTGTATTTGAAATTTCCATCTGAAACATCGTTGTTTAAAAGTTGAAACACTATGTGTAAAGCATCAACCATCTATTAGACACAAAGATCTCAATTGCTTTCCAAAACTCTGCCACTAAATCCTAACTTTAGGTTGGCTCTCCGGGATCTAAAACGATGCATGAACACATTTAACATTGTCATTCCTGCCATTGAGATATCACTTATTCCCTACTGGCATTGTTACAGATGCAAACAAGGCATTTCTTCTGTTTCTTCTAAGACTGGCAAAGCGCCAACTGCAAATGTTCTGAAAAGACTCATAAAGCCCTATCTCCTTCAAAAGAAACCTTTAAACTAACTGGGAAGTTCAAAGGTGAAAGAGTGGGCCAAGATTAATCCCAGCTGTGGCATATGCAAAATATTAACTGCTGTCAGTTTAAATAATTGGGACTCTGCATTTGAAGATTAATGGCGAGGGTTGAATGAAAAGTAATGCCTCCACCTTCGTAACTCCTCAACAGATGGCAGTACTGGTATGCGGCAGGTACTGGCTTGTTCAGTAGACTCTCCTCTACAGTTCCATTTGGCAGGAAGCCTTAGTATTGAATGGTTGTGTTGTTAAAGTGCGAAGTATGGAACCCTGTTCAGACAATCGGTCAATGCAACTTAAGCAACGTGCAGTCATTAAATTCTTGACAGCAGAAGGTGTCACCCCAAAAGAGATTCATCAGAGAATGCAAGCTGTTTATGGTGATTGTGTTGATGTGAGTACTGAGCATCGTTGGGTGAGTAAGTTTAAAGATATTGAGGTGTGAACATCTGACTTGCGTGACAAAGAGTTGGACGTCCTGTGACAGCAACCACCGGGTTTCACAAGCAAAAGGTTGACAGATTGATTCAGGATGATCGTCATATCACTCAGAGAGAAATTTCAAGCATAATCAGCATTTCACAAGAATGTGTGGGTCACATTATTGCTTTACTTGGCTATCGGAAGATCTGTGCACGATGGGTACTGTGAGATGCTGGTTGCGGAAACAGAGTATCGACTTCTTCCATGACGGCTTCAGAAAACTTGTTCATCGTTGGCAGAAATGTATCCAATTGTCTGGTCATTATGTGGAAAAGTGAATAGTAGTACTTAAAGAGAACATTCTAAGGATTATTTCTGCATTTGATTTATTAAAATATTCCCATCCAAACCCAAGTAACGAAGGTGGAGACATTACTTTTCATTCAACCCTCGTACAAAGTCTTCGTTTCAGAATCTTGAAAATCCATTTATGTTCTGTTTGTTGTCCCAATACTTTAAAAACCCATAGGAATTTGGGGTTTTTAAAAACATTTATTTTTGCAAGTGCTAGGGAGAATTTGTAGCGTAAATGGAATTGCCTTTCATTGTTTAAGAACAAGTTGAAAGATAAAATACTGGGCAGGCATGAATGGTGGCTTCCCACAACGTGGAAGAAAAACAATGAAAACACCCCAAAGAAACTGTTTTTCTCCCTCTTTCTTGGTGGAGCTTGTACAATTGTCTGATACTGAAATAGAAGCAGAACTGTGACTTTCCAACAATCACAGGGACTATTACAGTACAAGTTTATGCAGGGTGTACAATGCTATTGCATATCAGCAAAAAAAAAAAAAGTCACAAAGCAAGTGAAAATGTGATTTTCTTGAGAACATTGCTGCTAACAATGAGCAATGGGAAATGCTGGTCAACTGGACAGAAGAACAATGACATCACTGAACTCAAAGCTATGTAAAACATCAGTAAAACCTCGCAATTATGCACACATTTATGAGCTGGAAATATCTACATAATTCATCTACTGTTTAGAACAGCTACAGTTATGGGTGCTGCATAAGATACCCATGGCATCTTAAAGGCTGGAAAAATGTTGAATATATGACATACTATTTTGTGTAGGAAACTGCTAGGCAAGTGGGGCCACAAGAGGGCTTTAAAAAACTCATCTTTCAATGATAGATGGGATTTAATCTTAGGTGCAAAATAAATGCTGTAAAAATAATTCAGAGTAACATGTGACCCTATTGTGTTATAGATTGCCTATTGCTGTTTCAGGCAGAGTTCATGCAATCATTTTAGAAGCTCCCTGAAAGTATCAGGATAATTCACTGTTGATAGAATGCAGAAAATATTACTTCATGTTGTCTATTTCTTGACAATATTCATCATATAATGTGTTTCAGCACCATTCTATACAATCAAAATAAATGTGCATTATGAGTGGTATTAGAAAATCATGTAGGATAGGGCTGGACAACTACAGCAAGGATCACCACGCCCTTGTAAGATGGATGGTACTAGCATCCAAAAACCAGAAGTGAAGTGCTATGACATCTGTTCCCTTTCGGTTTTGTAGGGCAGTAGGGATATGCAGGTATGAAGTCACCATTTTGCATTTTATTTTATATATTATGTATTTTATATATAGCATCTTTATGTGCTATTATTATCTCCCTATGGGAGATGGTGGTGGGGTATAAATAAATTATTATTATTATTATTATTATTATTATTATTATTATTATTATTATTATTATTATTATTACAGTGTTCCCTCACTACTTTGCGGTTCACTTTTCGCGGATTCACTGTTTTGCGGTTTTTCAATAAACTCTAAAAGACTATTATAAATCATAAAAAATTACAATTTACAGCCTAAGGAAGGGAGGAAGGAGAAACCAAAGGGAGAGAAAAGGAGCCCAAATGGCAACAGGAGGAGAAAGAGGCGATTTATCAACACACGATTGGTTGATAAAGACTTAAAATAGTGTATAACTACTAAAATAATGTATAAATATTAAAATAAATATAGTGTCCCTACTTCGCAGATTTTCACTTATTGCGGGTGGTCCTGGAACCTAACCCCCGTGATAAGTGAGGGAACACTGTATTACTACTACTACTACTACTACTACTACTACTACTTAGCTTTTAAAAAATTAGGCCAATGAAAAATGTTCCCTAAGCCTTTAAAATATTTTTGGTCTGAAATTTGGAGAATGATTCAGGGGTTCAAGCCATAAAATGGCTTGGACTATATAAAGGCCGTTGGCTGCATTTTAGAACTCTGATATAAGACAGGCTTAGCATTGCTTGAGTTGCTGTGAGTTTTCCGGGCTGTACGGCCATGTTCTAGAAAGCCTTCGACAACACATTACCAATGCTTGTTTGTCAGGAAAGCCATATGGACTTTTCTGGATCAGAGGCAATTAGTCTGAACATTAGTTGTAGGGCAGCAGAATTAGGAGGATGCTACTGCAGTCACAGACAGTGTGGGGTAATGGTTTGACATTTGGACGATGACACTGTAGGTTAGGATTTGAGTCCCTGCTGAGTCATGTAAACTCACTGGTAAAGATCTTTAGATCTGGAAAATAGGACATCGAACTCTCTGCATTTGGCCATTGAATCTCCAGCTCAGTCTTCTCATCCAACCTCAAGCCACACTTCTTGATCTCTGCCATCAGGCCAGATTGCTGAACCAACTGCTCCAGTGTCACTTCCACTGATGCCTCTTCATGCTCAGTCCTCAGTACCAAAGACTCCATCTCAACTACATTGTTTACATCACTCACCATCTCAACACCTTCCCACCAATGCTTCTCCTTTTGGGGACAGATTCTCAGTTTACCATCATACCACAGCTGCTATAACATCAGACTCCTGTGTCCTAGACATCATTCAGAGAGTATGCTATGGGGTTTTGGCTTATCTCCCTGTGGGGAACATCCACATCACTCCTTCCAATGCACTCATCAAAATTTGAAAACTCTTGAGACATCCAGACACTTTCCTCCTTGGAAGCGCCCACTATTTGCAATTCCCCATTTTCACTACCTCCTCTGCTATCCTCACTGGAATATGGTATATTTTAAAGCCTTCAAAGTGATTCTGAAACCTGAAACTTCAAAGTAATTTCAAAACTTGCAGAACAGCTCTCAACTTTTCTATGCACCATATAAAAATCATAATTTTGGCACCAAAACCTGCCTTCAACTTATACATGAGATTTACATATGCACAAATATATACTGTATGTAAAACTGATTTTGAATGACTAAACATCAATTCTGTCTTTCACTAGGTGAATAAAGCATAAAGAGGTTGAGGAGAGATGTATTTCTTTCCTCAACATAATTACTACATAGTTTTCTCAGCCACTCTGAGAATGGCAATCTGATTTCAGGCTGAAATGATTGAAATTGTGACTGAGGCTCTCTGCTGGAATGTTCCTTTTGTGAACCTGCCAAATTCTAGTCACTACCGTTGGCTTGAAAGGCAAGGGAAAACAAAGATAAGCCATAGTTGTCAACCCGTATGATTCATTCCCTTACATTCTGATGAAAGGTCAGTAAACTTTCCATGCTCAGCTGTACCTCCTTTTAAATGACCAGTTTAAAGTCTCTTGTTTTAACACTACTTTTAACAGCTATAATGAGTTACTGATTCTCCAGGGCGTTCTCTTGCTTATCAGCAAGGGGAGTAAGGTGTGCCCTGCTGTTTGGTACCAAATGCAAACAAGTGTGTTTCCTTTGCTAAAGTTCGCAATGATATAGTTGGCCAGCTGCTAAAAAGAAGCACTATATGAAAAGTCATAATTGAGACAGCACGAACACATTGAGGAAGAGAATAGTGAGGCCTCCCTCAGGCTTGGCCTTAGCACTTCCCGAGTAGCCATTGCTCACACCAATGCCTCTTTCATCGCATCCAAGAGTCGCCGACATGCTCCCTTGCTAGGCAGCTTTTGTTTGTGAGGGTGGGGGAACATTTTTCATGCAACACACACATGTGCCTTTCCCTCCTCCCTCACTCTGTGCGCATCTTCAGCCCCCCCCCCCCCGGCACCGCCAAGGAAGGCACGCACAGGGTGAGGGAGGAGGGAAAGACGCGTGCCTTTCCTGTCTCCTCACTCACGCAGCATGCACCTTTCCCACCTCCTTCCTTGCCCGGTGCACGCCTTACAAAGCTTTGCTTGCATTTATAACGGCATTTTCATTATTATTTAATTAATTAATTATTAAGGGGTACTTTGCTAGTGCTTTTGGTGCACAAAGGCAGAAGGGGGTTGGACTAAATGGCCCAAGGGGTCTCTTCCAACCCTCTTTATTATTATTATTTTATTATGACACAGCAAACAAGATAGAGATGCTGGATTTTGTATCACAAAATCGCAAGTCGAACACTTTATTTATTTTATTTATCCAATTGAGTGGGGTCCAGTGATGGCTTCTTCAACAGCGGTTTGATCACAGCCAATTTCAGGCTCGCTGGAAATATGCCTTCCCAAAGGGAGGCATTCACCACCACCTTCACCTACTCGGCCAATCCCCCTCTGGCTTCTCTCACCAGCCAGGATGGGCAGGGGTCTAGGATGCATGTGGTAGCCCTCACATCTCCAACACTTCCCAAGCATCTAGGACTGTGTGATGTATTTTCGGATGATGCGTGCAGATCCCAGTAGGGTGGCCTTTTGCAGTTGGCAGATCATAATTTTGTCAATGTCTATTGACAAAATAGATATTATTATTATTATTATTATTATTATTATTATTGACACAACGACATAGTATGACACAGCAAACAAGATAGATATGCTGGATTTTGTATCACAAAATCACAAGTCGAACACATCCCAAGTGTTTAGGACTATATGATGTATTTTCGGATGATGCGCACAGATCCCAGTAGGGTGGCCTTTTGCAGTTGGCAGATCGTAATTTTGTCAATGTCTATTGTTTCCAAATGCCGGCTGAGATCTTTTGGCACAGCACCCAATGTGCCCATCACCACTGGGACCACCTGCATTGGTTTCTGCCAGAGTCTTTGCAGTTCAATCTTGAGGTCCTGAGTTTTTCCTGTTGTTTGATGTCACCTGGGATGGCAACATCAATGATCAAAACCTTTTTCTTTTCCAAAACTGTGATGTCTGTTATGTTCCAGAACTTTGTCAGTCTGGAATTGGAAGTCCCACAGTATCTTTGCGTGTTCATTTCCCAATACTTTTGCAGGTTTGTGATCCCACCAGTTCTTTACTGCTGGGAGGTGGTACTTGAGGCATAAGTTCCAATGAATCATTTGAGCCACATAGTTGTGCCTCTGTTTGTAGTCTGTCTGTGCGATTTTCTTACAGCAGCTGAGGAGATGCTCAATGGTTTCGTCGGTTTCCTTGCACAGTCTGCATTTTGGGTCACCAGCTGATTTTTTTTTTTCGGTTGTGCATTCATTATATAATGTTTATTTATTTTCACTCATTCAAATATACATACATTGCAGATGTTTGTTGCATACAGTGCAATACTTTCATCTATTAGTCTTTCATAATCATTTCTTAGACAATATATTTACAATAAGGGGTCACAAGCTTCTATTTGTATAATATATATACTAATATTATAATATCCGAATTTATATCCGTTTTCTCCTTGCCTTCAGTCTATTAGCTTCCTCTATGTACATTTTTAGATTAATTTTACATTGAAATGTTGGATCATTGGTTGCTATTCCTTAACAAAGTTCTCTAAAGGTTCTCCTCTTAAGTGCATTGTTATTTTGTCCATCATCAGCAACTCTATAGTATATTGTTCCAGTTCTGCTAAGGAAGGTACCTCTGGGGTTTTCCAGTATCTAGCGTATACTATCCGAGCTGCCACTGTCACGTAAAACAAAATTCTTCCATATTTCCTTTCCAATTCTTCTTCGGGCATGTTCAAAAGGTACATTTGTGGTGTCATTTTAAAATTTGCATTTAATATCTTTTCTAGATGTACATGGATCTGTTTCCAATAGCTGTTTACTTTGTTGCATGACCACCACAGGTGGTAAAATGTGCCTTTTTCTTTCCCACATTTCCAGCATTTATCGGTGCAATTGTACATCTTCGCTAATCTCTCTGGAGGGAGATACCACCGCAAGTGCATTTTGTAAATGTTTTCTTTTAGGTTTTGACATGCCGTGTACTTCATTCTTCTATTCCATGTTTTTTCCCATTGGACCATTTTTATCTCTTGGCCGATGTTTTGAGCCCATCTAACCATTGAGTCCTTTACTATTTCCTCTTCTGTGTGCCAAGTCAGTAGGTTTTTGTATATATAAGATATACGTCCTTTTGGTTTTTGGAACATCGCCACATCAAACCATGTTTTTGCAGTCTGGAAACCTGAGGTGTTATGGTTGAGCCTTCTGGCTCCGATACTAGGAGACGAGGTCGTAAGACTCCTCGAGAGTCAGACTCTTTTGAGGAGCGTGAAAGGAAGCGGCTCCGGGACTTATTTGCAGAACCAACTGACAAAGACTCCTTTGAGGGTTTTACCGAGGGAATGGAGGAAGAGATGGTTAGCTCAGAGGAGGATGACATGGAATGGACTCGTGTGAGGGAGGATTTGGGTGTTCCTGGTAATGATAGCATGGGAGGCGACTGGCGGGTTGCAGGATCGGACCCGTGGACGGGTTGGAGGGATGGAACGGGGTCCACAGCTGGGGATCCTGTGGGGCGTAGTCAAAGGTGTGTTAGTTCTGATGAGGATGATGATGATGAGGCACCTGGAATTAGGTTAGCAGCTGACAGCGATGAGGAGTTATGAACTGGCATAAAATGGGGTTTAGAACCAATGGCTAATTGCGTTGGGCAAGGTAATCTGGACGAACGCTTGGGCTCTTGTTGGGGACTTCCTGAAGACGGGTGTGATTCGTTTGCTGTATACGTAAGTTACCAAGGACACTGGGCATAGACGGCGGGAGGAACTGTGTGGGCTTTTGTTGTGCAACCTGTGTTTAATCTTAATAGCTTGGACCTCCGTCGTCTTTTTGACGGACATTATTGCCAACTCTGGATTGACGCTGGACTGACTGACTGACTACGACTCTGGACTAACCCTTCTGTGGCTATCGGTGGAACTTGTGGAACCTAGACGTCTGCATTTGGCTTTTCGACCTCGGACCGGATTGGGACCTCGCTGACTGTCGTTATCCTGATTGAAGTGCCTGGACCTGGTTTTCGCCCGTTGCACGGAGGAGCAACAGCCTGAGTTACTTCCGTAGCTCTTGAGTAGCAGAGGGGAATCTGCTGCGGGGTTTTGTGTTCATTTTGACCCTTTGTTAATCAGTTTTTGTTTGTTTAATTGCCAGGCTGAAGTAAGCACCTTTGTTTTAATCCGGATTAAACTTCTGTTTAATCCGGTTTATTCTTTTGAACTATCTAGACTCAAACGAAGTTATTTTTGTTACTTTTCACACTGAAGACAAGTGTTTGCCTCGTCTTTTGTTTCCTACGGGCAATTTTTAGTTCTGTAACCTCAATAAACTGTGTTGTATTCTACTTGGAGCGTTCTGTCTTTGACATGAGGTTTTGAGTTGTTCTTTAAATTTCTCACGCAGTTGTCTATATAAAAGCCAATTACATTTAAGGCCTGATTGGTTCAGTTCTTCTAGGGATTTCATTTCTGAGTTTTCCAAATTGGTATGGACCAATTCCCTGTAGGTTAACCATTTCCCTTGTAAGATGTTCTCCCTTTTGTAGTGTGCCTCATGTGGGGACATCCACTCTGGTGTCTTTGTATATATTCTTTTTTTGTATCTGTTCCAGGTGTTTAGAATTGGTCTTCGTATGTAATGATCATTAAATATGCCTGTTGGTTTGGCCTTTTGTATATCTAAATATGCATGCCATCCAAAAGGGAGATTTATACCTTCTAAATCTAATAGCTCGTTGTCTTCTAGGGTCACCCATTCTTTAATCCAGTCCAAACAGCATGCATGAAAGTAGAGTTGTAAATTTGGAAGGGATAAGCCGCCTCTTGTTTTATCATCATTAAGTATTTTCATTTTTACTCTTGGTTTTTTCCCAGCCCAAATAAATTTTGAGATGTCTTTTTGCCAAATTTTGAAGATTTTTTCGTTGTTAATAATTGGTATGTTTTGAAACAAAAATAACATTTTTGGCAGTGTTGTCATTTTGATAGATGATATCCTCCCTAATAGGGAGAGCCCTCGTTTGTCCCATTCCGCTAGTTCTTTCTTTATCTCTCTCCACACCTTTTCATAATTATTTTTGAATAGTTCTGAATTTTTCTTTGTAATATATATTCCTAGGTATTTGGCTTTCTGTACAATATTATATTCTGTGTTTTCTTTTAGTTCTTGTTTTTCCGATTCTGTGAGGTTCTTTGTTAAAAATTGACTTTTCTCTTTGTTTACCTTTAACCCAGCTAATTCTGAGAAGTTTGTTAGGATATTGATTAATTATTTCTTTGAGTCATTGGGGTTTTCCAGAGTCATAACAATATCATCGGCGAAGGCGCGAATCTTATATTCTTTTCCTGCTGCCTGAACACCTTTTATCTCCTTATTTCCATTTATTTGTTTTATAAGCATCTCTATGCACATAATAAACAGGAGTGGCGATAATGGACAACCTTGCCTGGTACCACGTCTTATTCTGATTCTTTGTGTTTTCTCCCCATTGATTATTAACTGTGCATATTGATCTTTGTATATAGTTCTTATTGTTTTCATATATTGGTCTCCCATATCATGTGCTTGCAGAGCTTCCATCATAAAATCCCAGCTTAAGCTGTCGAATGCTTTTTCTATGTCTAAAAAGAGTATCGCTAATTTCCTGCTGGGATGTTTATCAAATAATTCAATTATATCGATGAGGCATCTTGTATTCTGTTTAATTTGTCTATTCGGCAAAAAGCCGGCTTGGTCTTTTGAGATTATTCTTTTTAGGATATTTTTCAATCTGTTTGCCAGGATAGACATAAAGAGTTTGTAGTCTGCATTCAGAAGTGATATAGGTCTGTAATTCTTTGGTTGTAGAGGGTCTCTATCTTCCTTCGGTATTACTGTTATGTATGCATTTTTCCATGATTCGGGTATTTTCCCTTCTTTTAGCGAGTGCATAATAGCATGTAGCGGTTTAGTTAAGTTCTCCTGAAATACTTTGTAATATTTTGCTGTGAGGCCATCGGGTCCCGGAGCTTTGTTTATTTTGGCAGATTGTATTGCGTCTTCTATTTCCTCGGTGCTGATTGCTCGGTTTAAACTTCTTCTATCTTCTTCTGTGAATCTATTTATCTTTAATCCATCTAGATACTTTTGGATTTCTTCCTTGTTAGTTGTTTTGTTTTGGTGTAAATTTGTGTAGTATTGTTCAAATATTTTCTTGATTTTAGTAGTTTCATGGTGTATATGATTACCGTCTGTTATTTTCGTGATGGGTGTATAGCATTGTTGCTTTCTTAACCGTAATGCTAGCCGCTTTCCGGCTTTATTCGCCCATTCAAAATTTTTCTGTTTCCATCTCGTTAGTTTCTTTGCTATCTCCTCTGATAAAATCAAGTCTAGCTGTTTTTGTAGAAACTTTATTTCTTCCACTGTTTTTTTGTTGGATGGGTTTTTGTGAAGTTCTATTTCCTTTTCTTTAATTGCTTCATTTATTTTATCCAATTTTTCCCTTTTTATTTTGTTTCTAATTGCATTTTGTTGTATAAAAAACCCTCTTATGACAGCTTTACTTGCATCCAAGACAGTCTCCATTTTTACTTCTCCTGGTTTATTTACAGCAAAGTAGAGTGTTAAAATGTCTTTTGCTTTCTTGACTATTTCTGGGTCTTGTAACATGTTTTCATTTAGTTTCCAGGAAAAGTCAGTTCTCTTTTTTTTTTTGAAAACTAGCAAAATCGCATTATGGTCTGAGAGGGTTCTTGGCAAGATTTCCATTTTCTTTATCTGTGGGATGAGGGTTTTTGATGTTAAAAACATATCTATTCTTGACAGGGATGAGTGTGCTTCTGAGTAAAATGTGAATCCCTTCTGATTCCCATATAGGTGTCTCCAGACATCGACCACTCCTGTTGTTTTCATTAAAGTATTAAAGGCTATGGGCAGTTTCCCTTGATCTTGTTTGATCTTCCTTCCAGATTGTCTGTCTATTTGTGGGTTCAGGACTCCATTCCAATCTCCCAGCAAGATAATTTCTTCATAGTCCATGTCTAATATTGTTTTTTCCAATCTCTTATAGAATTTTTCTTTGGCTTTGTGTGGTCCATACACTCCAACTAGTAAGATTTTTTGATTTTGCCAGGTGATTTCTACTGCCAATTGGTGTCCAGATTCGTCTTTAAAGATTTCTTGTGCTGGTATATTATCTCTTATGTAGATTGTAACACCTCTTTTCTTTTCATCTGCTAGCGAGTAAAAATGTTTACCTAGTCTTTTATTCTGCATCAGATAATTTTTCCCTTTCTTGACTCTCACTTCTTCAAGGCAGATGATATCAAGTTTTTGCTTGCTTAAGAAGTGGTATATTTTTCTCCTTTTTTCTGGTGTAGACATACCTTTTATATTCCAAGATAATATTTTTAAGTCTGCCATGGCAGACCAGCTGATTTTTTGATCTTGGCCTTAATTGCATTTGTTCTGATGGCTTGCTCCTGGGCTGCAAGGATCAGGCCTTCTGTCTCCTTCTTCAGTGTTCCATTCGTGAGCCATAGCCAGGTCTTCTTCTTATCAGCTTTTCCTTCAATTTTGTCAAGGTCCTCAAACGGTCTGAGGGACTGTGAACTGGCCCCCTGTTTAAAAAGTTTGGGGATCCCTGCTCTAGAGCTTGGATCCACTTTAAATCCACTTTAAATCTATTTTAGGGAGGGGGGTTAAACAGCTCAGCCAGACAGGTCCTGGCCCTCACCACACTACAAACCCCAGAATTCTGAAGGAGGCAGAAACTGGATTTAAAGTGAATTCATGCTCTAGTGTGATGAAACTGCATGAGTAAACAACTGGCTGTTTCTATGAAATCTTTTTGAAATGCATGCCCTAATTTGTAGCCCTTCAAACAGATGGCCCACACTGCCATACCACTGGATGAAATAATAATTACATTGATTTCTTGTGGATCTGTGAAATATGATGAAGCAATGACATCTAGCTGGGGATAACAGGATTTGTAGAATAGGAAATTGGAGAAAAGCGTCCAGAAAAGGGTAGTTCTATAGACTTAAGCTATGTAGAGACCAGGCAGTATTGTCAATAGATAATGGTAATCCTAATGCCCAAAAAAAGTCTCAGCTGTTGTTAGCACATAAATAATTAGTGGGAGGAAATGAATGGTATTTGCATTAGGAGCCATATTGTCACATTTTAAGCTTAATTTGAATCTGGTGTGTCATGCTCATGAAATGCTGGTTGGGGGATCTTAAATGAGCTCACATGGTGAAATTTATGCTTGGCTTACAACAGGTGTTTTCACATTTTATATTTTTATCCTGTCTAAAAATGTTCCATGCTGGCATGAAAAGATCTAAGGAATCCCTGGGGAGGGAAACAGAATTACGGTCTGGTTCCAAACTTCCATGAGGTCATGGGTGTGCACTGCTTCCTTATATTATTCAGTTTGCACATGAGTTACAATAGTTCAGCCTAATTAATCTCTCATGAAAAGACTTGGGAAATGAGCACTGCGGTAGTGCAATTAAGACCCTTTCCTACAACAT
The DNA here is from genome assembly GCF_035594765.1 of Anolis carolinensis. Classification (NCBI taxonomy): domain Eukaryota; kingdom Metazoa; phylum Chordata; class Lepidosauria; order Squamata; family Anolidae; genus Anolis; species Anolis carolinensis. The sequence continues at coordinate 67,731,827 of NC_085844.1, forward strand.
TGTTCAGAAAGTTGCTTGGTCTGGGTATACAAAACCTTTTTATAAACGTTTATTTCATTTATTCACCATATAGCCTTTCTTTCTGTTTAAAATTCTGGCAAATGTACAGTCTATTACTTCCCAATGTACAATGCACAATCCAACCAAGATGGAGGTGCCACATAGTCATCTCTGGACCTGATGTAATGGGAGAGATCTTAATCTAAATGGTTGAATACGGAATCCCTTTGTTATGAAATTATTTTTAAAAACCACATCAGTAAACACTGGAAATAAGCCAACAAACACCTACCTTATTTTCCTCTACTCTTGTGTTCTCACATCCCCAACTCACTGCCTGTCTTTTATCCCTCCCCTTTACATAAAACTACTATAGCAAGAAAATTTCACTAATTAAAAGCATTTCATGACAAAACATGATGTAGTGGAGCTAGGAGTGGGAGAGAAAATGGGGACTTCTAATTTATCATTATTGTGATTGGCAGATGAATGGCGTTTCTCAGTTTCCTAGCAACTGAAGAACATATGACTTAATCACTTCCAACTGTTTATGTCCATGGCTGGTACTCAACTGCTACTGTAGTGATAATTCTAGCTGACCCAACAGAAAGTAAGGGGGATGTTGCCTCTACTCAAATGAGGATGATGGAAAGAAGGACCTACACTACACATGTAGGCAAAACTATGTTGCCCTCAAATTAGTCCATATTTTAATCTAAACCAATCTGTAGACTAACCAACTAGAGTAGATTCATTGAATCAATTTGATTAGTTAAATGTCAGAGTACAATCCAGCAATTGACTCAACGATTCTACACAAATTGGGATTAACAGTTAAGATGTAACTCTTAGGCTCCTTCTACACTGTTCTATATTCCAGAATCTGATCCCAGGTTATCAGATTTGAACTGTATTATATAGGGCTCCTTCCACACATCTGTATAAAATCCCACATTATTTGTTTTGAATTGGGTTATATCGCAGTGTGGGCTCAGATAACCCAGTTCAAAGCAGATATCTGTCTTGATATTCTGGGTTATATGGCGGTGTGGAAGAGCCCAGAGTCTCCAATGCCAGATAATCTGGGATAATAAAATAATATGGGATCGGATCCTGGGATTAGGACAGTGTAGAAGCAGACGTAATCTCCACTTCATCTCTAAACTTTATCAATGTGTTTTGACCCATACAGGCTATTGTACTCTATGGACTCAAATAGTAAACGGAATAGTTTGTTTGTGTGCATCTCACAACCAATAATAAATAGTAATATTTTGGATGTATTTTTCCTTGTATCAGATAAATATGTATGAATTGCAAGAATCATGAGTGGAAGGAATTTACCCTCCATGTATCCTGATTTGGCACAAACAGTCTTAGGGCCCTTCCACACAGTCATATAACTCAGGGCCCATCCAGACAATACCTTTATCCCAGGAGCTCCTGCAGCAAACAGGAGGGTGACCAGACACCGTTCCCTGTGAACCCGGAAGCAACTGCTACAAAAGGCAAAAACCGCAAGATTTCCAGTTGCCAGAATATCGCGGTTTTTAGCCAAATATCCGGATCTTCACATGTCTGTATGTCCCTGCAATCGGAAACCATGGGATTTTTTTATCTGGGTTTGTTCCTGGGTTTTAGATGTTTGTTCATCTAAAAAGAAGGTGACACTTGAGTAGAAGGCAAAAACCTTGTCCTGGGAAAAGAAACTTTGTCCTTCACCTGTATAATGAAGTTTGTGGCAGAAAAATGAAGTTCCTGGGGTACAAGTATTTTCACATTAAAGGCCTGTCCGGACAGTACCTTTATCCCAGGAGCTCCCGCAGCAATCAGGAGGGTGGCCAGATGCCGTTCCCTGTAAACCTGGAAGCAAAAAGGCTACAAAAGGCAAACAATGTGAGATTTCCACCCTTCCCACTTTGACTCCAGCTTTTCAGTTACTTCAAACTGAGTTCAATGAGCTAATATAGTTTGTACTCAGCTCAGCAGGGGAAAAGAAGAGGACAGTAAAAAAGAGGCGAGGGCAAAAACAAGTTGCTGAAGTGTCTCGCAGCTCATGTGTTTTGCCATCTTGACTACAGACTGATGTTGCTTCGCCATATGTCACTGTTTTAATTTGTGATATGTTGTAGAGTATGAAGCATGACCTGGGACAGGATGCATAAAGCTATGTGAATGCAAACAAAAAGAAACAAACAAACAAACAACAAAAATATGTTCTCCAAGCATTTTGTTTACAAAGCAGCAGAATACACAAGTTGTAAGTACTCTGGACAACAAACAAATTTCTCTTTAAATAGTATAAGGATTCTCCATTCAGTCTTTCAAGCTTGTTTGCATCTAAGACATTTTGAGTGCTCAGGGACAAAGTGTTGGTCTTCTTTTAAAAAATATATCCCCATTTCCTTTCAGTCCTTATATATTCATTTTTCTGTTGCTTGCATATTGTTCAATATCTATACATTCTAAAGGTTTTTGGTCAAAAGGCAAAAAATAGTCCACTCTCTTGAGGATACCTCCACCTAGTGGACATTCTTCAGTAATACCATATGCTATTCACATTCACATCTAACTAACTATATTTTTGAGCCAAGATTTCTCATATTTTGAGTGCCAGAAACCAATTTCAGCTCTCTTTAATAGATACTCCAAGAGAAAGGCAGCAATATTAACAATATCTGCCAATAAACAAATACAGTAGAGCCTTGTTTATCCAACCTTCGCTTATCCAACATTCTGTATTATCTAACACAGCCTGCCTTTTAGTAGTCAATGTTTTCAATACATTGCATTGTATTGGTACTAAATTAGTAAATACAGCAATTACTACTTCACGTTACCATATATTGAACTGCTTTTTCTGTTGATTTGTTGTTTTGGTGCTTAATTTGTAAAATCATAATGCAATTTGACATTTAATAGGCTTTTCCTATTTCCCCTGGTGGCACAGTGTGTTAAAGCGCTGAGCTGCTGAACTTGCAGACCAAAAGGTCCCAGGTTCAAATCCCGGGAGTGAAATGAGCGCCCACTGTTAGCCCCAGCTCCTGCCAACCTAGCAGTTCGAAAACATGCAAATGTGAGTAGATCAATAGGTACTAAAATGTTAGCCAAATCATGTTGACCTGCTGTACCTTTTTGTGTTGTAGGAACCTATCCCTATTATTTTACGTCATTTCTGCCTCTGTAGTCAAATGTTATCTAAAAGTAGTAATTTGAGGTATACCAGTATCTAATGCTCTTATTGAATGTGCCAAACAGCTGCCTAACAGCAGCAGTTGAGGGAGTGACAATAATGGAAAATCTCTCAAAGACAACAGCAGTGGAACCATAGCTAATACTTATTAGTACTGTGCAGAAGAAGGCACGGTAAACCCCTTTTGAATGCCGTTTAACACAAAAATCCTATGACAATCCAGTCCAAAATCAAACAAGAAATAGTACCAGAGGATCAAACTCCCAGATTGGACATCACTCAATGAGCTACTGGGGTACAATGGAGGCCGACGTAGTGCTAATGGCACAATTGGATTCAAATTAAAGTTCAGCTGTTGACAAGATTGGAAGTGATTGAGAAGTCTAAAGCTGCACAACACATATTATAGGAACACAGAATGTAGGAATCATATAGCAGGGAAAGCTAGACATAAAAAACATGAAATGGAATGTGTAATATTTGGGCGAGTAAGCTAAATTGGATAAGATTGGAACATTTTGAATCAGATATTTTCTGAGCACAATATTTTGCTTAGAAAATGAAAATAGAAGAAAAAAGTGACATTAATAGCATTAATTCAACAAATAAATAAAACATTTTATTCGCTTATGCTACACCTTTTCCACATTATTAAGACTCAAGACTGTGTTATCAAAGACCCCCCAAACCCACCCCAAATAAAAAGAAGACAGTTTGGACCCCATGGGAACTGTAGTTTCCAAAGAACGGAAGGCCAGATTAATGGAAGCGACCACTGTCCACATAGTCTCCCTCGAGCCTCCCAGGACCAGCAGCTACCCCAACCCCATAGCACCCAAACCCTACACACACATATACACACACCTGGCTCAGCTGTTCAGCATGAGCTGGTCCCCACCAGCAAAACTTGAGAGCTTTGCTGGAGATTGCCCCATGATCTTTCTCTCTCTCTTTCCCCCCAGCCAAGATACAATCCAGGCAGCCACAATGTATTCAAAGCACCTCCATTTCGAAACCCCTTCTACATTGTATCTCTCTACATTTCTTTTTGTTTTTTTATGAGCTGAGTTGATGAAATACAAAAATAAGGCAAATATCCTCTCTCACCTTATGTTCAGCAATGGCGGGACCCCTCTCTTCACCCCTTTTCCGTCTATATGCCTATACCAAGAATAACACATGAACTCTCTATTAAACTATTATTATTATTATTGACACAAAGACATAGTATGACACAGCAAACAAGATATATATGCTGGAATTCATATCACAAAATCACAAGTCGAACACTTCTCAAGTGTTTAGGACTGTGTGATGTTATTATTATTAAACTCTATAAAATGAAGGCTAATATGAACTTATGAACTACAGTTACCTCTTGAACAACCTCTTCAGCAATTCCAGATATCCACTCCACACTCTGTGTGGGAACCAGAGATAGTACACAATTTATGGAACAAAGGATCTTCCTGGATCTCAGCAAGGGCCCATTTGTCTACTGTCCAGTGCTTCCTTTTTTGGAATCTCGGCTATCCATGGGACAAAGGTCTAGGATGAAACTTTGATTGAAATCCCACCAGCATAGACATCTTTGGGAATCTTTCTTTGTCTTCCCAACATAGGAAGATGTCTGGAATAACATTCTCTTGTCTTCTTTGGTAGGACTTGTTATCTGTCAAATCATCTTTTGGAGTTATCTTTGTCTCCAGCATTCTATTGATACCCACCCAGGGGTTAGCATAACTCCCTGGAGACCTCTCCTCCCCTGAGACCACCTTCATCATCATCATCATCATCATCATCATCATTTAATTACTTATTAATCGCCCTCCATCCACGATGCTCTAGGCGATTTACAAGATAAAATTGTAAAGGATAAAAATACATACATACAAATATTAATAAAATTAACATAGATTAAAAGCCCATTGGAAGCCCCGGGGCCTTCCTGCCCAGCTGGGAGGAGATCCTTGGCTACATCAGCGCCGCCTCCTCCAATGAGGGCATGCACCAGCTAGGACTCACCTCCTGACCAATCAGAGGCCTGGGAAATGCCGTCTGTGCTGGTCAATCAGGGAAAAGGGAGAGAGTTAATGAAATGTTAATGCATGAGAACTCTTGTGTATAAAAATGTCTGCTTATGATTATACTTTTACATTTGTATCCTTTGAGCATCTGTTGCTGTACGAGTGTCCCTTTTGCACAAATTGTGTAAAGACTGTCATTTGCCTTCAATCTGGTGGGATTCCTGACTTGAAGCATCGGCGGTTAGCAAAGCTTGCCAGGCATCCCTTGGTATTCACGGGACTTAGAAAAATTTCAAATTTTGTCATCAGCTGCTTACAAAATGTTATAAGACATTGGATTACAGAAACAAAAACATTGTTTTTTATTTTAAAAAAACAGTGAAACAATGTACAAAATGGAAGCCTTTTAAAAACCATTAAAAACAGGATATAAGAAATAGTTATTAAAAGTCCATTGTAGCCAATTCATAAAAGTCAATTGGAATAGAAACGTCCTCACTTGAGACTGGAGAAGAGCAAGGAGGAAGCAATCCTAACATCCATAGGGAAGCAATACTGTTAACATTATATATTGTCATGTGTACTGTGTGTGTGTTTATGTGTGTGTGTATTTCTTTCTCCCAACACATAACTCACCCCCATAAAATGGATTCCCTAAAACTGAGACACATTTCCCTGTCTAGTTCACTACGTAGAGAAATCAAGGTAAAGAAAGCTGTTCCATAGACATGCCTGAAGTTAGACTGAAATAGATCGAAATAATTGTTTCATCCAAAAATGGCTAGAGCAGGAAGACCAGCACATGCTCCCATACCTTGCCCAGAAAAGGGATATTGGAAACTTTCTGATAGTTCTAATGACCTTTCCACAGCCTCTTTCAGACAAGATGGAAGCCTGCTTTGCTATAATGAGATATTGACTACTTCCCATATCCAGATATTAACCGATATAATTAAGCTGTTATTATTCATACTTTTGGAGAACTTGATATATTCAAACTACAAACCTGAAGCTGAGATCCTGTACTTCTTTTGGTGTAGTATAAATACTTGACAGTTTAGTTATACTGGGTATCACAAATGTACTTGTCATGAATATTTTTTAAACATTAAAAAGGTTATTTTATTCTGTTACCAGTGACACAGAGTATCTCACAGGCACTTTACAGAGAAAGAAGGTAGGCACACAGACTCTGTATAGCTACATTAGTTACAAAAACAAAGGGGATATTACATTATACTCAGCATTCATGCACATATAAACATTCACACTCTGCATACATTACCATCCTTTCGTCTGTCTCCTGAAGAAGAGAACCGAATGTGGGCTAGATCATGTTCCCTCCAAATCTGCCATTCTGAATACACCATCTTTCTCCGTCCCTTGGAGAAAACAACAGGTAACCAGATTCCGCTGCCTGCCACAGTTTTGGATGGTAAAAAGGTCTCTTATATAGCAATTATCTGCTGTTGTTCCAAAAAGTTGTAAATGACTGACAGGTTGCTTTGCATCTAAAATACGTTGAATCCATCCATTCAGACAGATGCTTTCTTCCTTCTTAACTGATGCTGGATTTTTTTTTCAGTATGCTGCACTGTTTTTGCTAACTTAACTTAAATAATTATTTCACTATGAAAACATATTGTTTTCCACCACAGAGTTAATCGCTGTCTCTCGTCATGTCAGCAGTTAAGCCATTTAACAGTTTAGCAGCTTTCCTTTATCAGCCTCTTGCAGTTTTCCACAATGCCATTTTCACAGGTTCCAATTTTCTTAAGATGGTGTCTTCAGTCTTGCCAAACTCAGGCATACACCTTTCATACACTTTCATTCAAACCACACATCCTATTTATGTACTAGTGACTCTCCACCAGATGCCATAGTCTTCAGCTGACCTATTGGGCCTACCCACAAAGTTATAATGTTTACCTGCACTGGAAACTATATATACACAACCTCTGGGAAGGCTCAAATATTTTTTCAACTATTTTTGTACTAGAATCATGTCCAGTCAAGACTCCAGCCTGATTTTTCAAGCAGAGTGCTGCCCCATTCAAGACTGGTTGACTCACTCCTGCCTTTTAACTTGCCAAAGCTACCTTTGTCTTATCTGAATTAAGCTTTAATATCTTCTAGCCCATTACTGCCCCCAGACACTGGTTCAGAACTAAAATAACATCTTTGTATTGAGAATTGAAAAAGTGAGTAGCATGTCATCAGCTTCAAAACTCTGAATGAACTCTTGCAGCAATTTTATGTATCTGTTAAAGAGCATGGGGGAACATGATCAAAGCCACACCATCCGAGAGAAGCTTTCTGAAACACTTTTTTACAACAAATCATTGCTCCATACCTAAAAGAAACACCTGGATTTTTGAAATCCTTCATGAAGTCTTTACGGAGTAAAAACCTTGGATCATTTCTGGCCAATCTCCAATAGTTGATTCTTGAATTTCTCCTCCAGGTTCTGGATAATCTAAATTCATTTCAGACTATCTTAAGACTGGTCACCTTAGTGGTGAACCTACGTTGTAAACTGGACAGAGGTAGCCTGTCCTTTTTGGGATCTCACATCACTTTTTAACCACAACAACCTTCTTGGCCACCAGACCTTGGCCATTTTACAGTGACATTGGTCCTTCTGATAAATCTAGAGGTTTCCAGTCATCGGAGGGCCTTCACCCTGGCTTGATATCATGCCCTTCCATTAGCTGTACTCAAGGGCCAATACTGGAAGACCCCCCTACCCAGAGAGACTCTGCCCCTGTGACTTATAGAAATAGAAACAACTGAGCATGTGCTCCTCCAGTGCCTGTTTTACAGAGAAATTTGATCCAGGCTCATCCTGCCTTTGCTATATAATTATTACCCAGGCCATTGAGGACAATCTTACACCACTCTGCTGCTCTTAGATACCAACCCAGTTATAACCAACAGTGCTGTCAAGTTTTGTGTAGCAGCACTTAAAATCTGCTGAGTGATGACTGGATCTAGTAGTTAACAATCTAAGAATCAGCTAACTGAAATGTAAATCAGTTCTTCCCACTCTAGTCCCCTAGACTTGTGGCCCGAATCTCCTATCCATCCATCAATCTCCCTCCTTCTCCATCCCTTTTTAGTCCCTTCCCTTCTCTAAATAGTTTTATGCTTTAGTTTTCAACATACGTTTGTATTTTAGCCTTTTTGATTTTAATGTACAATGCTTTTATGAGACTATACCCCACTTATGCTAGTCTATGACCGTAATAAAGATTTTGATTTTGGTCCTTCTGAGAGGGAGAGTTCTGGAAGGGTGGTCATTACTACTCTTGCCCACCTCCTCCCCATTCGCCTTTATCACCCAAGCACATGCTTGGTGGGTATTGACATTTTCTGAAACTCATATTTGAAAGAGACCTTTTTCAAGAAGTAAACCGTGATTCATCATTTCAATTCCTCCTTCCTCCCCTGTTCTCCTAGATATTTAGAGCTAATAGAAGAAATAAACTACTGTGGAAAAAAATGATTGTGAGTCAATGATAAACAGTCAGTGATAAATGTTTTTAATACTTACCATAGCATAAGAGAAGCTGTTATCAAACTACTTTTTTTTATTAAACATGTTCCATACCCCTGGGAAAAACACATGGTTGTACTCAATACCTGAAAAGCAATATTCAGAGTCTGCAGTGCTGATTTCCTGCCTGTCTTTTAGGTCTTTCAGAATACAATCTTGAGTTTTTAAAACAACAACAACAAAAACCCTTTACAGAAGTTTGTTTGGAGATCCAGACACTCCAATTCCATCCTTGCTTCTCCCCAAATACCCCATTTGATCATGAGCAGTCTCCATTGAACTGTTGTGTGTCCTTGTTTCAAGGTGTTTGCCGCCTAAAGACTTTTGTTATAGTTCTGCAAAGCTTTCCCTCCAGACTGCTTTTCCCTTTCTGCATGGTGCTAATTTTGTGTGTGGTTTTATTTTGGTTGTTTAATGGCAAACAGTTGGATAGTTGTGAACAGTATACATGGTTTCATTTATCCACATCCGATAAAATATGTCCTCTCTAGGCATTTTCTAGGTCCTCCAGTATGGTTCTATTATATTTGTAGGCCTTTGATAATAGTGAATAGTGTTCACTATTATCTATGAGTTCACATATGCATATTTCAGAGGAAGGAATTTGCCTAAGAAAACCCTATGAAATTTATGTCATAAGTGGTCAGGTGATTTGAAGGCATATATCACACACACACACACACAAGTTGTCATTTGAAGATTTTTTCTTGTGTGTGTGTGTGTGTGTGTGTGTGTGTGTGTATGTATGTGAGAGAGATGTGACAAATGTTTTACTAATAGTACCCTCTAGTGGTGAGTTGTATTATTTCTTGCAGCAATCCTTCCAATGTCAAGAAGTAGCTAATATTGCTGTAATAAGTGTACTTTGTAAAAATACTTAAAACATTCCGTTATTAGTGAACAGTGCTCTGAACAATTTGGTTTTTCTTATATAGTTAATGTTTTACTATTTTCCCATAATATCAAATGGCATTTCTATTACATGGACCTTGAATGTCCACATTTAATGTGATACCCTCTCCACAATCTCTCTGTGTTAAGAGCTTTGTTTCCCTCCAAATCACTAACATTAATCTGCCCTTTTCAAGTTTGGAAACAACATTAAGCAGCAGCAACCCCATTTGTCTCTTGCTTTTGACTGTGTTTTGACAATAGCAGCATGAATTATAGTGTTAAAAACATTTAAAAGAATCCACAGTGCCATTTTGCAATGTATGAGGCAGTCATATCCCTCTGAGGTTGGTCAAAATCTGTAGCTCATTTTGTGAAAGATTTGCATGACCTGGAGCCTATTTGTGTCAGGTGCCACTATAGGCAGCTTGTGACAGAACGAACACATTCAGATAGACTGGTGAGACAACAAGCACAGCCAGAAGTTGACCAAGAACCCGTAGCAGAAATTTAGCCAGAAGATGTGCTATGGACCAGCCAAATAAGAACTGGAAGCAGGACAAGTAAAAGGCAAAGCAGACATATTTCAAGTTGCTACTTGATCAGACAAGTTTCTTAGACTGAAAAACACAGTTTTAAGGAGTTATATGTGGTCAGGCTTCTGGGGACCTCCTGTCATATGGTCTTGACTAGAACTGTTTTCAAAGTGTTGGAGGGCTCAATATTGGCCACCAGATTGTTATTTTATCTACTTGTAGGTATTTCCAGGGGTACTGAAAATTACTTTTCTCATTCATTATCATGGAAATATCCTGAAATATGAAGACTCTTATAATGTGTATGTAGAAGTGCCCTTGAATGTGTTCAGTGTAGTTTTCAAAGTAAGTGTGAATTGGATAGATTTCATGGAGCCTTATTGCTGGAATGGGTAATCTACATTTTGTCAAAATATTTTGAAGTAAACTGCTAAGAAGCTCCCTTTGATGCAGCATAGGTAGTCCACACCTACCATTCAAAAAGCATCCTGAACTTCTTTAGCAATTCAGAAGTCTAGGTCTGGAGGTATGGATACCATGCCCTATGAAGAACGTCTTAAAGAGCTGGGTATGTTTAACTTGCAGAAGAGAAGGTTGAGAGGATACACGATAGAGCCATATATAAATATGTGAAAGGATGCTACAAGGAAAAGGAAGCAGACTTGTTTTCTACTGCCCTGAAAGCTAGGACTTGGAGCAATGGGTTTAAATTGCAGGAAAGGAGATTCCACCTGAACATTAGGAAGAACTTCCTAACTGTAAGAGCTGTTCAGCAGTGGAACTCTGCCTCGAAGTGTGGTGGAAACTCCTTCCTTGGAAGCTTTTAAACAGAGGCTGGATGGCCACCTGTCAGGGGTACATTGATTGTGCTTTTCCTGCATGGCAGGGGGTTGGACTGGATGGCCCATGTGGTCTCTTCCAACTCTATTATTCTATGATTCTATTATTCCAACTTGGTTGACAGTGTGTGGACATGGTCGCATCTACATTGATCATTTAATTCAGTTTGAAACTATCATTGAGGAAAGTGGTTTTACTGTGCAGATTATTACATATGAAATCCTGGAACCAATTTGAGATCTGAATAGTGGTTGCACAAACCACAGAGCACTGATGCACATTAAGGGCTTTCTTAATGTGGGAGTTTGTCGTCTGGCCACTGCAGTTTAAAGCTAGCTTTGAACTGTATTAAATAATCAGTGTAGATGGGGCCTGGTACCTTGTCTTCCTGGAGACTGCCACTGTTCACTAGCCAGAAGCATTTCCAAGCAGCTCCCTGGCAGAGCCTTTCTGGTGACATTGCTTCTGGTTAGGTCACAAAAGGGAATTCAGCCATGTGATCTACTTGAGTGATATCACCAGCAAGGCTCTGTCATGGAGCTGCTTAGAACTGCTTCTGGATGATGAAAAAGCAATGGGTCTTTTTAAAGCGTGGGCACTGGACTGCCCTGGATCCAGTCCAATCTAGTTGTACAAACTTTGGTAAAAACTGGGGGCATTCCAGAGCTTTGCTGTGGCCCCCTAGTTTCAGATCAATGGCTGGAAGTAACACTTCTGTTGTAAAACTAGCCATACATTGTGTGAACTCCTTGCAGCAGTTGCAAGTTGAGTCTATTTAATTTGTCTCATGTAGACACAGCCGCTGTCTTAATATTTCTTAATGCTTGATCATTCAATACACTTCTGATTCTAGAGGAAGCTCAGTTATGTAGGCGTCTTGGTGGGGTGGTCCAATTTTGCCAGATCATGTCCACTTGTCCATTTTTCATCAGTTCTTGCAGGACTCTTCCCAAGCTGGCCTGCATTCAACTTTTCTCCCTTTATGCATCAAGGATATCTTCAATGTTTGCCAGCTGAACTGTAACATCCAACTTTTTTGCTGCTGAATCCAGGAAGAAACTTATGAAACCAAGGGCAACAATTTAAAACTAAGTACCATTGACTTCCTACTCTCCTAAGAAAAAGAGGCAATCAGACTCTCTCCAGGTGTTTGTCTGACCTGAGCTCACTTGAGCTATTTCTTGGTAGCTGTTGGCAGGTCCGATAAGTCATCATGTACTGTAATCGGTGGAAATGGAGCGTTAATAAGAAGTAGCTGTTCAGTGTTGCTTGGGTCATGACACTTTTTACACATCATATTTTAAATTTCAGAGGGCATATTTCTAAGCAACTTTTCCCATTTGAGTTGGTTATTCAGTTAGAAGCTCTTGAAAATGATTATCAGGCTAAAAAGCAGTACATTTTGCTGGATGCATTCACATGCATCTAATCTATTACTCCAAACCACTCTGTGCCATGAGCAAAAAATGAGTATCTCAGAAAAAGATGCTTGAAAATCTATAATGCTATAAACAACTGAAGCAAAGCTGATTACTGCCTCCCTGAGTTGCAACAAAATAATTGGACTTTGCCACAATAGGGTTTTGAAAATAATTTTGTCATGGGCGGAATATGACAGAAAACTATTCACCAAATAGTGGACAGTGGAAAACTATCCACCAAAAAGTAGACATTTTCACAAGAGAAAACTTCACAATTCCCATAGCGTATGTATATGAATTGATATATATAGAAGAAAACATTCCAAGGCATGTAAATTCATATCCTAAAATGGCCTTGATAAAGTTAATCAACACTGTTTAGAAGTTAAATATAATCTTAAAAAATAGAAATTTTAGTCAGATGAAGTCTTGCTTCATGTTGAAACTGAAGGAAAGAGCAAGTAAGAATTACTCTACCTTCCATGCAGTTTTCTCACCAAAATACTGGCTGCAATGAGAGAATGATTGGGAGGGGCATTAAGTATGAAAACAATGCCATGGGAAGATGACAACCTCCAGTGATAACTCTAATTATGAATGAAGATGTTATTCATCAGGATTTTTCTGTGTGTAGAAAGGAAGGCTTAAGAAAGTAATCCTCTTGGGATCTTACTCTAGCAAATCTACTTACCATATAACAGTTTTGCTCAGCAGCCAGATGGCCTCTTGGCACAGGTCTGCCCCTGACCATCATGGCTACTCCTCATGGCTGATGTTGTTAAAATACTGTGTCTAACTTTCCCTTTCATAATAGGCCTTAGGCATAGGTTCTTGGAGACTATACCCATATTTTCTTGTATAATAGTGCCTATTGCATAATTGTCATACCCACCTTTTTGGGGTCCCAGTTTTGGTATTTTCTGATTCCTTGCATAATAGTCTCACCCTTTGCCTGTGTGCCTGCCCCTTAGAGCTATAAGGAAAGTCCCACAAGAAAATCGCCATAGGGATGTCCTCTAGCTCGGGGTGGGGTGGTGGTGGTGAAGGCATGAGAGTTATGGGGCTTCAGGAGGCCTCATAGCTTTTTCTGGCAGGCTTTGCAGCTATGGAGTTTCCCTCAGCTGCCAGCCCCATAGCAGCAAAGAAATATTAAAATCACTGCATAATAGTCGCACCCCTTTCCCCTCCAAAAAAAGGGTTAAACATTACTATTGTGCAATTAAATACAATAGCTAAGTATACATAATATTGGAAGTTCTTTATAAACTGTCCTTTTATGCATCACCTTACAGGTTCAAATGCTAACATTTTTCTTTCTTTTTTCCCTTATTAGTGGGAAGGGAAAGACGTGTGCTAGTGCTATGCTTAAACACAGTGAACTGGAAATTATAACAGCAGGATTTTACATTCTTCTTAATTAATAGAAGGCTTCTCCATATTAAAATGGAACTGGAATAAATTTGGATATTGCCACACAGTGGGTTTACTTGAACTAATTTCAATGTGTCAAGAGGTTTCAGCACATCAGCAGTTATATGTTACAGAAGAAGTTAAATGCATTTTACCAAAGAAAACATATGCTATTCCCAATCCTATGTTGAATCTTTTGGCAGGCCTTTTCTTGTCCTATAAAAGAGAGAAAAAGCTACCCCTAGTGCCCAGATTTATGTAGATGTAACTAGAACTACTGCTGAATCAATTCCCACATTGTCAGTCATGATGAAAAAGCATTGAAATAGTGTGCTCAGGGATGAATTTCCATGGACTTGTACAACTCTAAAAAGGCAAATATCACAGGAAGCAATGATTGGCATTTTGGCAAAAGAAGGAGGAGAAAAAGGAATCATATCTGATCCAAAAGATGTCAACTTGAATCTAGTTTATTTAATAAAATGGAGGGTGGATGCTGGAGGGTAAGTAAAGATGTCATTGAAAGAGATTTTGAACCATTTGCTGGTCCTCATCTGTTTATTTCTTCTTGCTGTAGGATGAAACTTTTCATGGTAGAGTTTTAATGAAGCAAATACACTGCTTTTCCAGGTGGTGATATCTTACTCAAGATTTTATATTTTAAAAGCCCTCACACAGAGCTGTGGAAAGCAAATGTAAGAAAAAATACTGCAGTCCATCATTTATATCTATTTTAGGTTTAAAGCTTTTCAATCTGCAGTTTCCAACTCAATGAACATATGCTGAGGCTATTTTCTGATTTTTGTCCTTTTTAAAATAGTCACTGTTGCAGAACTGTATGAAAGTTAAATCCAGGTAAAGTTAAACAGAACCAAAAGCTCAGCATTGCTTAAAGTACCACAGTGCATCATCTCGGGTAAATTCACTGGGACTAAATAATGAAGCAGAAGAAACCCATCAACAGCTGCTTTCCCTTGAAATCCAGATGTTGGTCTGATATTCTCACCTGTTTTGCTTGCTAGCAACCCACAGATGTCTGATCAAACTGCTTTCAAAAACAGAATGCTGGAGTTAGAAAAATGATTTTACCCAAGATGGCAAATTCAACATAAGGCAAGGCTGGGCAGTGGGGTGGGATGGGATCTAAATTTCAACTTTCAAATTATTTATTATTATTATTTACAGCATTTATATTCCGCCCTTCTCACCCCGAAGGGGACTTAGGGCAGATCACATTACACATATAGGCAAACATTCCATGCCTTTTTAACATAGAACAAAGACAAGACAAACATAGGCTCTGAGCGGGCCTCGAACTCATGACCTCCTGCAGTGATTCATTGCAGCTGGTTACAGCTGGCTTGCTCTCCAGCCTGCGCCACAGCCCGAGCCTCTACTGCCACATTTATTCCATGGTTTAATACTCCATGCTCTGAATTGCTCCTCTCCTCCGTATACATCCAAGATTATCAAAACAAAAGAAGCACACATTCATAGAATCTCACAAAGAAATGGAATGGGCAACCTGGCACCCTCAAGATACTTTGTAATACCAGCAGCGTGTTCAATGGTTGGAAACAGAAAGATATATAAGATAAAACATCCAAGGGGCAACAAATTAGATTATGTCATGTCTGCCTCTGTATTTTTATTGCTTTTGCAGTTTTATTGTATTTTTGAATGCAAGGCATGGTTTCAAATTGGGCTCTACTCTGAGGGAATGACATGTTTGCTAAATATGTTGTATACAGCTGAGCCTCAGTTTGTTCCTTCCTAAGCATAGATGGCCTCACTGACTGGGACCACTTCATCAAGATTAGAGGGGGATCTTAAATGACACTTTGACATTCCCAATTCACCTTAAACCAACCATTTTCCTGGGTACTGGCTGAAAACCAAATGTAAAAACAAGAAAATCTCCATTCTTTTCTTATTTTAGCCTTCACAGGAAGAGGACAAATAAGAAAGACACGAGCCAGCATGGCATAGTGGTTTGAGCATTGGACTAAAGACTTCATCCTACAAGGTTGGGGGGAAGTGGGGCAGGGGGAGATAGGTTCTACTCACTTTAAAGATAGAGTCCCGTGGAGCCCATCAAATGACAGGACTGCTTCTGGTGAATTTCGTCTTGGGATGGAAACTGTTGTTTTTTAAGGATTGCAACTATTGTTAAATTCTCTGTTATTTTGGGAAATGAAAGGCCACTGAGCGCCACACTTAGAATACGATTCGCTCCACTTTCTGCCCCTTGTGGGATGAGGTCCTAAGACTCTGGGGAACAGGTCATGAATCTCTCCACATCCATGAAAAGCCACTGGATCATCTTCGGCAAGTCACATAAATTTGTGAAAGGGTTACTTTAGGGACCACCACAAGATGGGAATGACTTGAAGACACACAACAAAAATACAAGATTTCAGTTATGAAGCAAGATTTAAACATCTCTTACCATGGTCTAGACTGGACCTTCATATGCTTACTTCAACATGAATTAAAGTTGAAATGTATTCTACCCCAGAAAACATCCCCAGAAAATAAGACCTAGTAGAGGTTTTGCTGAATTCATAATAATAATAATCTCTCCGTGGGGACTCGGGGCGGCTCACAATGTTACAAAAGTAACAGCGCAAATACATAAACAATACACACAGTTTAAAACACAAGAAGATGATAATCATCATCATCATCATTTAATTACTTATTAATTGCCCTCCATCCAAGATGCTCTAGGCGATTTACAAGCTGAATTGCTAAATATAAGGCCTCCCCCAAAAGTAAGACCTAGCAAAGTTTTTGTTTGGAAGCATGCCCACCGAACAACACCAGAGCATGCAGGATCGGTAAACGTATGTACCATAAAGTGTTGTACATGGAAATATTGGTAGTAACAAGAAATTCTTGATAGGATTCACAGTTTGTCTGGTTATGCTGGTTTTGATGACAACTACTGTACAGTATATAATAAATGTTCGTTTTTTTGTTCAACAATAAATGTGAATTCTTCTTCATGGAAAAATAAGACATCCCCTGAAATTAAGACCTAGAGCATCTTTGGGAGCAAAAATTAATATAAGACACTTTCTTATTTTCGGGGAAACATGGTATGTCTCTTGTAGCTTGCATACATTAGAATTTTACAAGGGTACTTTTGTAAGGTTCTTTTGGAAATGACCCAAAGATCCAACTCAATACTCCTATAGTTTCTGAAGTAAAAATAATAATAATTTATAATTATAATAAATAACTTTTAAGTTTCTACATTAAGAAATTATCATATCAGGCACCATGAAAATGCATCACAGTGTTCCATAAAAACAATTCATTTATTAAGGTACTTCAAAACACATTAAAAAAAGCTCAAATGAAAATGTTCTCCATATTTTTCTCAACTTCAGAAGGGAGAATTCAGTCACACCATTTAAAATCCAATTCATTTTCTGATATGCCTGAAGAATTTTGTGTTAAAATGTCATAAGCTGAAATCTAGTACACTCACTGAGAGTAGGTACTACTGATGTCAATGCAATTTACTTCTGAGTAGACATCTAGAGGTTTGTGCCATTAAGACAATAACAAAATGAGGCAAATTTCCTAAGGGAGGGAATGATCAAAACTGGCTTACTAATGATGACTGTCTCTTACTCACATATGCCCACATAATTTCTCATAGTGTTGACACTCAGAGAAAGGCTGATACAGAATAATGTGTTCCCCTTCAGTTCTATTGAGCCTCGAGCCATCAAGGGCTCTAAAAGTTAAAGGCAGCACCTTCAATTCAGCTGATAAATGAAAGGGCCACTAATGAATGAACACTATCGTCTCCTTTTCATTGCATCCTTCAGAAATTTCCCCAAAGGGGGAAAAGATCCTTATATTCCTTTTTGGCTCTAAGAGCTCGCAGCTTCATTGGTATGAAAGAAACATTCCAGAGTTTTCCCTGGTGAATTGAACTGTGTCAGACACATGGAAAACAAGCAAATTTGAAGCATTTTCTAAGGTGATGGCTGTGTCACTACATGGTCATATGTCAATATGTTTCAGAAGACATTCTTCTCACATATTATTTCTGGTTTCTTTAAAAGGAGTTTGTGTGTGTGTGTGTGTGTGTGCGCGTGTGTGTGTATAATGGTCTTATTTCTGATGTTATGAGGTTAACTGCTCTAACCTTGGAAAGTTTACACCAAATTTGATTTTTATTGTTTCACAAAATGGGAATTGTTTTCTGAAAGTCAATAAAACCATAGGTGATAGTCCTTTTATAATAGATTTGAGCAGACTATTACTATTTGTTTTAGTGGTCTGACTGCAAGGCAGGCAGCGCTGTAAGGGGTGTCGCTGGAGGGACACAATTTTATCACACTCATTTCTCATATGGCACAGGTTACAAGGCTCTCCCCCATTACGAAAAGAGAAGAAAGTCAGAGATAGATATTTTGTCAAAACGAAGGCCTCATGCACACTAGGGGACCCCCCTCCCAAATCATACCCACTTCTATTTCAGTGCTGTAGGAACACACAATCTATAACTGTTTTAAGAGTGAAAGCACTTATTTTTGGCGCTAATGCGCCTTTGAAAAAAAGCTCACCTTTTCCTCCAGTTTCCAGGAATGACCATTTTTTGGTTGACCACCTGGATCAGGATGGCAAGCAGAGTGGTAGGCAGGACATACAGTAGAGTCTCACTAATCCAAGCCTCGCTTATCCAAGCCTCTGGATAATCCAAGCCATTTTTGTAGTCAATGTTTTCAATATATCATGATAAATTCGTAAATACAGTAATTACAACATAACATTACTGTGTATTGAACTACTTTTTCTGTCAAATTTGTCGAATAACATGATGTTTTGGTGCTTAATTTGTAAAATCATAACCTAATTTGATGTTTAATAGGCTTTTCCTTAATCCCTTCTTATTATCCAAGATATTCACTTATCCAAGCTTCTGCTGGCCCGTTTAGCTTGGATAAGTGAGACTCTACTGTACCATTAAAAAAGTCTGCTCCCCAGCTGAGCCCAGTCATGAGATCAATAGTGAGGAGGCAGATCAGGACCCTCATCATCACTGAAAAGAAAATGAAATGTTTCTTTCTCCTTGAGGCTCTTTGGAGTCATCCCAGTCTCCCCAGTTGAGCACTTATCCAGCAGACTCCTATTGGCGAAGTTACAGGCATCCATCACGTGATTAAAAAAAAAAAAAAATGAAATAGCAATGCTGTTTTCAATTTGGTCTGGGAAAATGTGTAATTATCAGTACAATACTATTAGGTGGAGCATATTAATGTTGCCGAGTTATTTTGCTGGTGGAGACAAACTTTAAGATAGGCATATGTACACATGCAGAGCTTACTGTCCATGGCCATAGGTAAAGGTAAAGGTTTTCTCCTGATGTAAAGTCTAGTCATGTCCGACTCTGAAGGTTGGTTCTCATCTCCATTTCTAAGCCAAAGAGCTGGTGTTGTCTGTAGACATCTTCTAGATCATGTGACTGGCATGACTGCATGGAGCGCTGTTACCTTCCCGCCAGAACGGCACCTATTGATCTACTCACATTTGCATATTTTTGAACTGCTAGGTTGGCAGAAGCTGGGGCTAACAGCAGGAGCTTATCCCTATCCTGGATTCGAACCGCCGACCTTTCGAACAGCAAGTTCAGCAGCTCAGCGGTTTAATCTGCTGTGCCACCAGGGGTTCCATGGCCATAGTACTATCCAAAAATGTGAAGCGAAGTCTTTGCCTGAAAGCAAATAACAGACTGAAAGGAGTCAAAAACTGATGAAAAATGGAACTTCATTATCAAAACTCTGAAGAAGAATGTGTGACTACTTTGGCTGTATGATAGCTATATATCTATCTATATCCATAATAAACTATCTATATCTATATATATCTTTTATATCCATAATAAAAGTGAAAGTATGTATGGATGTGGCTTCCACAGACAGACTCCCACTTGCACAAACAACTATGACCTCCACCACTGAGGAGCCACCAAAGGCCCTCCCTCCAATGACATTGCAGGTTATAGAGAGCGCCGTGAACATGCACAAGAGCTGCCAAACCTTTCCAATGTCCTCTACAAACACCCAAGTGAATGCTTTCATACAGGGACAATTTTATCCTAGATTTTATGTGTTTCCTCCACCACGGACATCTCAGTGTTTCTTACTCTCTCCATTGTTGTTAAATTTGCATGATCCCACCCACTGCCTGTCCCATAACCCTTTCCTACTCTTTTCTACAGCACACAGCAAACAGAGCAGAATTGATCAGCAACTGAACATACTGGTGGGGTTTGGGGACTGTCTCAATATGAAGAAAGTTGTAGTTCACCCTGCCCCAAGACAGGGCACTGTGACCTCTACTGATAATGAAGCTGCACCAAATTTGGCGCAAAGAACCCCCATGACCGATGAAAAATATTGGAGAGGTGTATGGGGATTGACCTTGATTTATAGGAGCTACATTCAGACAGGAACCCCCGGTGGCACAGTGGATTAATAATATAATATAATATAATATAATATAATATAATATAATATAATATAATATAATATAATATTATATTATATTATATTATATAATATAATAATAAAACTCTATTTGTATACCACCCTATCTCCTCAAGGGACTCAGGGCAGTTTCTAGTACAGCAACCCTTGTGCTGGCAGGACTGGTGACTTGAATATTGGGTTGCTGATCTGAAGGTTGCTGGTTCAAATCCAACCCGGGAGAGCGCGGATGAGCTCCTTCTATGAGCTCCAGCTCTATGCAGGGACATGAGAGAAGCCTCCCACAAGGATGGTAAAACATCAAAAAACATCTGGGCATCTCCTGGGCAATGTCCTTGCAAACGGCCAATTCTCTCACAACAGAAGAGACTTGCAGTTTCTCAAATCACTCCTGACACAAAAAACCCCTACATTCAGAGACCACTGTGAACCCAAACAACAATGGTTCTGGACCAACTTCTCACCCATACTCAATATGCCCAAATCTGAATACTGGTGGGGTTTGAAAAGAATTGACCTTGACATTTGGGTGTTGTAGGTCCTGGGATTTAGTTAATCTGCAAAGAGCATTCTGAACCCCACCAATGATGGACCAGGACCTAACTTGGCAGATAGAATCGCCATGATGAACAAAATATATTGGAGGGCTTTGGGGGGAATCCACCTTGATTTGGGGGAGCTATAGTTCACCTACATCAAGCCAACACTGTGAACTCAAATGACAATGGATCCAGACAAAACTTGGCATGCTATCTGATATACCAAAATTTGAATACTAGAGGGGTTTGGAAAATATTGACCTTGATTTTTTTGGGAGTTGTAGCTCACCTACATCCAGAGAAACTGTGACCTCCACTGACAATGGACCTAGCCCAAATTTGGCACACAGCACCCCCATGACACACTGGAGGGGTTTGAGGGGACTGACCCACCATGGTGGGAGTTGTAGTTCATACTGCAGCTAAAGAGCACACTGAACCCCACCAATGACACATCTTGAGCAAACTTGCCATACATGCCTTATTACATACATACATTATTATACTAAAACTTCCTTTGCATATATTGTTACAGGATTACACAGCATATTCCCAACTTTTAGACGTTCCCACCTATTCAAAATGGCTTAGTGTGAAGTTTTGGATTTCTTCTGTGTTTCCTTCATTGGAGTAGCTGTGACAACTAAGTGCAGGTGATCCACTGTCATTGTCAAAATTGCTTCAACATACTTTCATATAGTCAATATTTTACGCAGAATGTTCACTCAAAATAAATAAATAAATAAGGAAATAAATAAATACTTCAGAAGAAAATAACATGTTGCATGCACAAAAACACTTATGACTAAAAATGGAAGGATGATGTATGTGTGACAGAGAGGGAAAGCAATCTACAAGACATTTGCATCTTCAGAATGTTGCAGCTGAATTAAAAGCGATACATTTTTATTGAATAAGAATTCTTCAAAACATGGATGAAAGGGTATCAAACTAATTAATAGTGTTACTTGGAGGCTGTGTTTTAAGTGGACAAAAGTACCTAAAGCATATCGAAATCAAGGATATGATTTTAAGCATTTTATAAGGGATGAGTCTCCCTTGGAAAACAATGGAGCTTATGCCTTCTGAGTAGTCACAGGAGAGATTTCAATGGGGGAAAACAGATAAAAGATAAAACAGATAAAAATTCTGCTTGTTGCTCTATGTGTTGTTCAAGTTCTCAGATTTTTTAAAAACAGCAACAAAAAGGCAACATTTTCCTTTACTCAGATTATCCTGAGCAATTCCAAGAAAAAGCAGAGCTATTTTATTGCTAAACGAAAAGAAGTTCTTTTTATTGCTGGACAGATTGCAGCAAAAGCTCAATTTTCCCAGCAGTCCAGTTAGCTACTTTCAAATCTTTTTTGTACTCTGAATGAGAGAGGGAACACATGGTGTTTATGCCAGAATGATAAGATTTTTGAAACATTTTACCTTTTTTTAAAAAAAGCATACCCATCCATGTCTCCAGAGCCAATAGCAAACAAAGACTCAGAAGTGATCTTGCACTGGTCAATTTATATAGAATTATGCAATTTATATATTAGCCAAATTCTCTATGCAGCTTCCTTCCTTCTCCTCACCCCAAACTGGAGAGATCCATATGTATTGAACATATTTTTCTAGGAAACTCCAATGGATTTGAAATAAAGTTTTTGATAGTGAGAAATCCCAATTTGAAAAAAAATAGTTCGGACAACCCCTCAGCTGAGAAACAAGCTACAAGAGAGCTCTGGTGGTTTGCACAAGTATGAATACCACTTTCCAGCACTTTGGGATGTTATGTATTTTAGGAAGCTGCAGTCGTGTGTTGAAATTTGGATTTTGTAATTCTGTGATGAACGATTATGAGGGCCTGAAACAAAATGTTGCAATCCAAAACCCTACCATTCCACCTCCCTGAACACATGATGCCTAGAAGAGTGTATGGTGGTTGATGGTGCATCAAAGATCCTACAAGCCATGGGATTGGATGGGGCTGTAGGGGCTCAATACAGGATTTCAACTCCAAATATACTGTCAGAAAGACTATATTGATGTGAGCGAAGATTAATAGTGGAGTAGAATGTCTTAGTAGGTGATGGAGTCTCCTTCATTTAACATTTCAAAACAGATGCTGTATGGCCATCTGTCAAGGATATGTAGCTATAGATTTCTGCACTGGTAGGAAGTTGGACCAGATTTCCCTTGGAGTCCCTTCCAACTTTACAATTCTATGATTCCAAGAAACCAAAGTGCATCTCCATGATCCTGCTGTCCTGCTGTGCTGCTTCCTTTCCTTTTTTATCATCATCATTTTTTGCAGGCACTATGCAATATGCATATGTTGTCGAGCTACTGCAACCCCCCCCCCCCACACACAATTTTTTTATAGATAACCAAGAGACTCCAAGCAAGATATATGATTTTTAGTTTATTTTTTAAACTTTATCCACAGCTCCAATGTTACATAATGTTTAAATGCTAGAGGTTTTTGGATGGACTATCTAATATAATCAACTTGATGATTTTTGTGAAACTTCTATCTTTTGTGAGCTGTGTCACTTCCTAAAAGTATAAAGTGTATAAACTGTATCAAATATATATATCAAAATGTAACTTGAAGGCAGCCACCTTTACATGCCCCCAGTTTCTGTAATCCCTTGGGAAAAGATACTATAGCCAGGAACCCTCCAGCTATTTCCCAAGTCAGGTAACTATCAAAGCCTTTGTGTATGTATCCAGACAGATGATACTCTTTGCTACCAGAAAAAGCTCAGGATGTTTGTTCATTCAACTTGAGGACGAGAGTCCTCCACCCCTACGGAAGAGGGAGCTCAGCAAATACAAATTAATTAACTCTCTATACAGACAAGCTCTTGATTGCCTGGAATTACTACCTTTGTCATTTGGGTCTTGCTCCTTTGTTTCACACAGAACTGGACATTTGAGTTAATCAGGGATTCATCAGCATATACGCATCACAATTACCTCCTGGAATGCACTTTTCCAAGAAGCATCCCTCAAATGGACTAATTTTTTAAACTGTTCAACTGCCTGCTGTCTTTCTTCCTGCCATGGAAGCCTCCTCCTGCAGACTATGACATCAAGGGAACCCCCGGGCAATCTGGGCACATATCCTAGCCTGCCAATCAGGGGATGGAGCAGGAAGTCTGTCAGAACTGTATAAGATGTCATGTATTTTTCTACGAATTTCGAAGCATATTGCTTGTACTTGCATCCTTTTTGGCCAAATCGTAATAAATCTCTGTGGCTTGCCATCAACTTGGAGACTCACCGGGCGTGGACCTCTCTAAACACAGTCCTAGCTGAAACCAGTATACAAAGACAGCATTGTTTCAAACATACATATGCACTGTCATGAACAAAGTGCAGTTGAACTGAAAAGGTATGCAAAATGAATTCCAAAAGAGCAGCATGCAGTGCAATGTTCTAAATGTCTATTCAGGATTAAGGCCCATTGTGTGAAATGGGGCCTTCCATCACATGATGAATATAGGATTGCAGACAGTTTGGTTTTATTTTTTAGAATAAAGGAATTGTAGTTGAGTGGGACTGCAATTGCAAAGTGCTGGGTTAAAAAGATTTTTCTAGCAATGGGAGCGTGAAGGATACTAGCAAATAGACAGACAACCTTCACAAGGTGTGGCACAATCAGGGGCTATATTAATGGGCTTTTCCTGATGGCTTCCTCATAGAGACGTAGTGGACAATCAATGGGTATTGCGCTTTGCCAGTTCACCATCTCTGTGTAATAAGATCTAAGAACTCTGGCATGTTTAAGAAAATTCTTTTCCCTAAAAATCATTTCTTTTTAAAGCCTAACTGGCTTAGAACAGGAGAGAAGCAAAAGCTCTAACAACCCATTTGAGTAATAAAGCATCACTTAACAAACTATGCACTTCATCTCCCAATGTGCTGAGCTTTGCTTCCAGGCACAACTAATAACACTTAGTCTATATAAAACACTGTAGTGTATTTAAATTCCCACATGAGACTCTGGCAGCGCCAATGCGAAGGCAAAACGAGAATACTTTTGCTCTTAGAGCATTTAGCAATTGGTGAGCTTCATCTGCCATGAGTTAGAATTCCCTTGCCCTGCACCAGGAGGGCAAAAAGAGGCCAAGTAGAATTTTCCTCCAATTCAGTCTCCAAATTTCTAGCTTTGAAGAAACTCAAAAGTTCAGTTGACTATTTAGCTATACAATTTGGAGATTAAAAAAAAGAAAGGAAAAAGGGATAGCCAAAATTACCAGGCAATGCAAACACAACACATTCAAGCATTCTAGGTGTGAACCATTTTCACTGTCTCATACTGCAATGGTAGGTAAAGGTAAAGGTTTCCCCTGACGTTAAGTCCAGTTGTGTCCGACTCTGGGGGTTGGTGCTCATCTCCATTTCTCAGCCGAAGAGCCGGCGTTGTCCGTAGACACCTCCAAGGTCATGTGGCTGGCATGACTGCATGGAGCGCTGTTACCTTCCCGCTGGAGCGGTACCTATTAATCTACTCACATTTGCATGTTTTCGAATTTCTAGGTTGGCAGGAGCTAAGGCTAACAGCAGGCGCTCATTCCGCTCCTGGAATTTGAACCTGGCACCTTTTGGTCCGCAAGTTCAGCAGCTCAGCGCTTTAACACACTGTGCCACCAGGGGCCCCACTGCAATGGTAGCTCCTGATTATTAAAAGCTTTTTAATCCAAGTGAGGTATGTATTGTGTTCAAAGCCAGTTTTGTCCGTTCCTTTTTGGTTTTTGCAAGGGGGACACTATGGAGGGTAGTACTGAGAGGAGGCTCCATTGGGAAGATAGAATTTGTTGAAATTGTTCACCTTCCTGCTCCAATTATGGAAGCCTGCTCTAGTTAAAAAAAAGCCATCCACTAAAATGGTACCACTGGACACCAATCTCTGTGTGCAATGAGAAAAGGATTACTCTTGTACTGTAATTTAGGACAGAGATATTATTCTCTTTATTTTTTTCTTCTGTACCATTTAAAATCCTGGTTATCAAAACTTCAGTTGGGGTAGCTATAATAATCATTCCAGAAAAAAGTCCTGCAGTATATTAATCATAAATGTGTTGGTATGTAAGTTCTGATTGGTACTTATATGGGAGACAGTCAAATTTACTAGATGCTATAGATTGTAGGAGCCCCGATGGCAAAGTGCATTAAAGTGCTGAGCTGCTGAACTTGCAGACCGAAAGGTCGCAGGTTCAAACCTCGGGAGCAGCATGAGTGGCTGCTGTTAGCTCCAGCTCCTGCCAACCTAGCAGTTCGAAAACATACCAATGTGAGTAGATCAATAGGTACTGCTCCGGCGGGAAGTTAACAGCGCTCCATGCAGTCATACCGGCCACATGACCTTGGAGGTGTCTACGGACAACGCTGGCTCTTCGACTTAGAAATGGAGATGAGCACCAACCCCCAGAGTCAGACATGACTGGACTTAACATCAGGGGAAACCTTTACCTTTACCTATAGATTGTATTTCAGAGGAAGGAATTGGCAAAATCAGCTCTGAATATTCTTTTCTTAGAATATTCAAACTCTACGATTCTATGAGTCTAGTACACACAAAATCCTATACAATTCATGTCATAATTCGATAGGCAACTTGAAAACACATGCATACTTTTAAGGTGGTGCTGCACTATGTTATTTTTCTCTTACAGCAGCTGTGGCTGTTACTTCAAAAAACCAGCAGAGGACAGTGTGCACCGATTTTCAGAGTTTTGATCTTTACAAATCTATCTTTGTTTAGAAGTGGAGAATATTGGCACTGTCACCTAAGATACAATCAAGATGTATAGGTTCAGAACACAAAACAACGGTACCATTTTGATGGAAAAGGGGAAGCATAACATATGACGCAAGAAACAAATCTAGCAGTATAAGCAGAGGGATTATTTATATTTTTATTAATGCTCTTTGACTGAAAATGTCTTAGATTCTTTGGTAAATTATCATTTCACTTTTCACATGTAGATGTAACTCAAGGCCCTAGAGAAGTTCCACCTACAGTAAACAGTTTAATAAGCTTCACTGTGAGCAACACAAAGGAAGCAGAGCCAAAGTTTAGTCATTTAGAAAAATTATTTTAAATATCAGAAACATTAGGTGGCAGGGCTGGAAAAGAGCCATACTTCAGAGTGTTGATGTTTGCCAGAGAAGGTACTGGATTGCAGAATAGTACTAGAGTAATACTGACTGCTCTGTTTCTTCCTACACCAATAACCTGATAGCATAAGACTGGGATAGTCAACGCAGAGTTGCATGTGACTCCTTGCTATCCTGATCATACTCCCACAGCTACCATCTGCATCACAGATATTTCTTGTAAGAGGAAAAGACGCTGCAGCTTGTACTCTCAGGGCTTTATGGAGTGGCAGAAAGTCAACCGTTCAATACAGTCCCAAACAAATAAGCAGGAGTAATCCACTAGATGGGTTCTGGGATGTCCAGTGCAAAAAATTGTAGAAGTGGTTTACACTCAATGAAATTAGCAGCAGGGAGAAGAGGGCACAGAATCTTCCTCTTCCCAGTAGACTCAGGCAAAAGCAAACTGCTGCAGTCTCTTTTAGCTCACATGCTCTTCCTCATTTATAAGGTTGGTCATCTTGACCATACTCTAAGGTTGCCAAGTAGTTTTCATCTATGACTTCTTGATAGATTTACTCTTGTCTAAGTAGCCACCAGTGGCACAGTGTGTTAAAGCGCTGAGCTGCTGAACTTGCAGACCGAAAGGTCCCAGGTTCAAATCTGAAGAGCGGAGTGAGCGCCCGCTGTTAGCTCCAACTTCTGCCAACCTAGCAGTTCGAAAACATGCAAATGTGAGTAGATCAATAGGTACCGCTCCGGCGGAAAGGCAACTGTGCTCCATGCAGTCATGCCGGCCACATGACCTTGGAGGTGTCTTTACCTTTAAGTAGATACTGGCAAGCTGGAATGTCTCCAGAGAAGGGCAACAAAAATATTAAAAGGTCTGGAAGGCAAGCCCATTTGGCTCATGGAGTTGGATATATTTAACCTGGAGAAGAGACGGCGAAGAGAGGGCATGATATCCACATTTAAATATTTGAAAATATGTCATATTGAGGAGGGGCAAGCTTGTTTTCTGCTGCTCTAGAAACAAGGAAATTGAACTGTGAATTCAAATGCAGAAACAAGATTCCACCTAAACATTAGGAAGAACTTCCTGAGAGTTAGAGCTGTTCAGCAGTGGAATATGCTGCCCCAGAAGGTGGTGGAGTCTCCTTCTCTGAAGGTTTTTAAACAGATGCTAAATGGCCATTTGTTAGGGATGCTTTGATTGTGTGTTTCTGCATGGCAAGAGGTTGGAATGGATGGTCCTTGTGGTCTCCTCTCATGCTATGATTCTATGAGTCTAGTGCAATCAAAATATATTATCTTGATATTGTGTACTTGGCATTATCTGCATGACCAAGCAACCTAACAGCCCATTAGTTGCAAACTGTTTTATCTATAACCTTCTCTGGAGGCCTATGCTAACCGACCAAACAAAAGCACAGAAATATCTTCCAAAGCCAGTTGATTTTTTTTCATGTCAAGAATGACTTGAGAAACTGCAAGTTGCTTCTGGTGTGAAAGAACTGGCCATCTGCAAGGATGTTGCCTAGGGGACGCCCAGATGTTTTTACCATCTTGTGGGAGGCTTCTCTCATGTCCCCACATGGGAAGCTGGAGCTGACTGACGGGAGCTCACCCCACTCCCCGGATTCGAACCTCCGACTTTTTGATCAGTAATCCTGCAGGCACAAGCGTTTAACCCATTGAACCCCTGGGGGCACCAAGCCAGCCAATAAAAGCATAAGGTACAACTACCTGGACAAGGGTTAGTAGAAAGAATGGCAGTATATTAGTATAATAAATGCCAGTACATTCTTTATACTAGCTATGTTGGTCTGAACAAGCTAGAAAAAGCATCACAAACCACTCATTTAGCAGATTTCCCAACTGTCACAATACGCTATTGCTAATGGAAAAGGTATACAAAAAAAGCAGTGTCCAAGAATATGTTTATTCTGTAGTGTGAAATGACAGGGCTTACAGAAAAATAATGAATGCATCTGTAGGCTTTTCCAAGCAAACATTCAAATAACTGGCAACCATTTTCAAGAGTACTCAAGGGACCCCTGAGATGGGCATCATAAATGTACAAATGAATAAATATATAGATGCACACAATGAGTTTCTCTTCCTCCATTTTGCAGTTAGTCCCTGTAAAAAACATTTCCTGATTAATGTCCTAAAGGAGAGAAAAATATATGCAGGGAGTGACACCATTATAAATAGTAGCCATGCAAAATCCCTTTTAAATTACTCTAATAGGTATCTAAATCAGCTTTGCTAATGGCCTATGAATCACAATGGTTCCCCTGCATACATTTCTTCATGTTCCTCCCATGATTCAAAGAATTATTGTGTGTGTGGGTGCGCACAAGAAAGTGAAAGTATATCTATTTATTTTGGTTTTCCAATCTCCTTTTATCTCTTCTTTCATTATTCCTTTGCATTCAGGCTTTGTCTGTGGTATGGCTCAGTGTCTTCTTTCCTCCTCTGTTCCCTGTCAGAGCACTTTTCCTTCTCACATTTGGCATACACCCTCTCTCCCCCACACCAATTTTTGTGCTTAATTTTAATGATGCTACTGCATGGAACCCTGCAGTAATTTTGCCTTCTGCCTTAGGTTATGGAGCAGTAAGACCGCAAAAGTGCATTTAGATACATAGGTTTGAACTTTCTACAAAAGGATAGATTGGAAAAGGAGTCCCTCAGGACAGATGAATGGCTCGGGGTTATACAAGGACACAAATTCTACTGCCATTACCATGAGCATTTCTCACTTTGATTCTGTGAATCAGATAGAGTTGGAGTTGGAGCAGGTGTTGAAGGACACTGTCAACCTCTTTCTCCATGCAGGATGCTATGCAGATTTCTAGCCTCTCTGAGACAGAGTTGTCCCATATCAACTTGAAAACCACTATCCCGGGAGATATCAGGCATGTTTTTACAAAATAAAAAAAAGAATTGCCCTTGGGAATTTATTTATTATTATAGTCATTGTGGAATTTCTTTTCTTTGTTTAAAAGGTAAAGGTAAAGGTTTCCCCTGACGTTAAGACCAGTCATGTCTGACTCTGGGGGTTGGTGCTTATCTCCATTTCTAAGCCGAAGAGCCGGCGTTGTCCGTAGACACCTCCAAGGTCATGTGGCCGGCATGACCGCATGGAGCACCGTTACCTTCCCGCCGGAGCAGTACCTATTAATCTACTCATATTTGCATGTTTTCGAACTGCTAGGTTGGCAGCAGCTGGAGCTAACAGCGGGCGCTCAAGCCGCTCCCGGGATTTGAACCTGGGACCTTTCGGTCTGCAAGTTCAGCAGCTCAGCGCTTTAACGCACTTCACCACCGGGGCTCCATTCTTTTTCTTTGTTTACTCCTCTCAAAATCTTTAGAACTTAAATATCTGAGAAGGATGCATATATGGATTTTTTGAAAAATTTTTTTTTAGTCATGCTTCCTATTTGTGGACAGAGCTCTACCTATCATCGCATTGGGGACAACATTTTCAAAATGTTGGTTCTTGATGGAGTGAGGAGAGAGATAGAAAGATTTCCTCTCTTATGCTCACTTAGAACAGCAAAATACATTTTAGTGGATATGTGGCATCTGCTATGAGCCTTTGCTTCTAAAACTTGGGATCCTAAAGTCCTGTAGTCACCTGCAAGACTGCTTCTCAGTTTATAACCAGTGCCAGATATATTTGAACATTTCTTATTTGTTCAAACAGGATTAATGAAGGCATCTCTTGAAATAGTTACTGAAATCTATGCATAGCAACAAATTATTTCTCTCCTTGATGGGATAGTCTTCTGACTATATCATTTACATCTGGGGGAGGACTATCAAAAAGCTGAATATGACTGCAGCTTGTTCAGTGCAGGTCCCAAATAGAACAGCACTAGATTTCTTTTTCCAATTTAAATGGTTGCTGGAATTGCAAATGTAAAATCAGATGTTTCCCTGTGACTGTGATACCTGAAATGTCTGCTTGGGGAAATATATATACAGTAGAGTCTCACTTATCCAAGCTAAACGGGCCGGCAGAAGCTTGGATAAGCGAATATCTTGGATAATAAGGAGGGATTAAGAAAAAGCCTATTAAACATCAAATTAGGTTATGATTTTACAAATTAAGCACCAAAACATCATGTTATACAACAAATTTGACAGAAAAAGTAGTTCAATACGCAGTAATGTTATGTTGTAATGACAGTATTTACGACTTTAGCACCAAAATATCACGATATATTGAAAACATTGACTACAAAAATGGCTTGGATTATCCAGAGGCTTGGATATGTGAGGCTTGGAAAAGTGAGACTCTACTGTGTGTGTGTGTGTGTGTGTGTGTGTATATATGTTTTTCCATATCTATGGATTCTGTATCAATGATTCAACCAAGGCTTGAAGTGACTACCATATGCTGTTCAGCCCCTCCTTGTTCACCCATTGATGAGGGTAATCTTTTTGTGCTTATATAATGTTCTTCACTAAAGATTTATTTAGATATTTATTCTTTTAGATATGAAGACCCTCACATACATGTTTACCATAAAAATAAATTAGCAGAAAACTAAAATGTTGCAACACTTAGGAACATAGAATTGCAAGTAGTTTGAATTTTTATTATTTTTATTTTAAAGCTTTAGCTGAAGATCCTCCACTGAGCAGGGGGTTGGATTCAATGGCCCACGAGACCCCTTCCAACTCTATGATTCCCTGATTCTATATGTTGCCTTTAAGGGTGAAACTATTTCAGAGTGGCTTCCAAGGAACAGTATATATAACTAAATTTTAAAATGTAAACATTGATAACATTCATCAGGACTACTCATAAGAAAAAACTTCTGAAACTGGACAAATTAGAAAATTTGGGACCCAAGAATTGCTTACTAGAATCTCAAATTATAGCTAAAACTAGCCTACAAGAAATTAAAATATATTTCAAGAAAAATTACTGTGAGAAAGGCTAAAAGAGAAAGCTTCATTGAACTAAATATGTAGAAGTGTATTAGATTGCAGTACAGTAGAGTCTCACTTATCCAACATAGACGGGCCGGCAGATCGTTGGATAAGCGAATATCTTGGATAATAAGGAGAGATTAAGGAGAAGCCTATTAAACACCAAATTAGGTTATGATTTTACAAATTAAGCACCAAAACATCATGCTCTACAACAAATTTGACAGAAAAAGTAGTTCAATATGCAGTAATGCTAAGTAGTAATTACTATATTTATGAATTTAGCACCCAAATATCATGATGTATTGAAAACATTGACTACAAAAATGCGTTGGATAATCCAGAATGTTGGATAAGCAAATGTTGAATAAGTGAGACTCTACTGTACTTGGTTTTTTTGAATCAAACATCATATTGAGCCTAGATGATTATGGGGAAAAACTACACATTCTCGAGTGTCTCTGTAAGATTTTACTAAAAGAGATGAAGCTTCTGCAAGAAATAAGACACTTTCTATTGCCAGAGATGTGGCCCCCGAACAATAGAAGTTGACTTGTTGTAGACACAATGAATCAATTGCTAAATGATAAATCACAATTTATATTACCTCCTTTAATTTAGAGGATCTAGCATATTCAGCGGGCCTTAAATTCAGCAATATGTACAGGATTGTAGTCTAAAGAAGCTGCAGATGTTGAGTATAATCCAATACTTGACTCATTGTCAACAGAGCATTTTGTTATGAAATAATAAAAACTGCTAGCAAGGTACATACTCCCCATTGTACTGATTTCCGCATACATTTATTTCACTGTTTCAGCAAAGCATCTTTTACAGCCAACGCAGCATCCAGAAGTGGCTTATGTCATTCAGAGAGTTGGCATAAATATTTGTATTTTGAGCCTGCCTGCTCTCTGCATTTTATGGCCCTGCTTGTCACATCAGCAGAGTCATAGATTTGGAATTAGCATATCCTTGGATGCTCCAGATGGGCTCGTAACAGAGATTTACACCAGTTCTTGTCAAGCCAGGTGGTTGCTTACCTCTCACCAAGGAATTTTGTTGCAGAGGGGAGAGAGAGCGATACAAGAAATACAACTCCAAGGCCTTAAGAATTCTCTTTTTTAAAATTAGGATGAATGGGAAGCGAGCGCTTTCTGGTCAGGATAGATACAACCCCAAGCAAATGGACTCATGGAGCAAACAAGCCAATTAAGCATTCTGCGGCCCCAAGATCTACAGTACCTGGCAGCTCCCCGGCATTATTGAACCAGATGATATCCTGGCACACTGTTCTTCCTCTTAATTGTGATGATTTATTTTTATTTCAGGGAAGCTAAACCTTGTTGTTATGCTGCGAGCTCGATGCAGCCTTTGCCTGAAGGTGGCTGTAGCTCAACCCTCAACTATGTTAAATAAGAAGCCATAAACACTAACAGACCTTGGGAGAACTCATAATGGGGAAGAAACATTATGGTTCAAAATAAGAGGCTGTAAATCAGGGCATGGACAGTTTCAAGAGGATGCTGCAAAGCAAAGATGCCTTACCAATCCTTTTTGTCTTCCATTAGAATGTCGGGAGTAAGCATGAGTTGTAGAAGCCTTGTGTAATAAATTTTAGGGAGCTTCTACTATACTATACAAAATTGTGGCACAAGATCAAGAGGAACCTCTACATTTAACAGAATAATTTGGCCTATGGGTAAACCATTTTAGAAGCAGCTGCCAGCCTGCATGACCTGGGAATTTGTGTAGTACAGTAGAAGCAATAAATGCATTTGATCTCAATGCAGGAAAAAACTGGTAGGTTGAATCTCCCAAACTCTTCATGCTAAATATTTTCTGGAACAAGGAAACATTTTCAAGTTTCAGACATGAACTATGTTATCTAGATCAGCATTTTTTATCAGATTAACTAAATATACTCAGTTATGTAATCTCTCATCACCCAATCTCTTAAAATGTGACATAAATCCCATTCACCAGTGCTCCAGTTATTCACAGAATGACCTCCTTCTCCTTATGCAGTTGATGCCCAATAAAGGGGGAGAGAGAGCTACAATAGTTGAAATGGTATCACAAGCTTGACTAAGTAATTATTATCTGGAACAGTTACAGGTATGTAAACCTAGATGACTGTTTCATATTCATGATCACTGCTTAGTCATGACTATGAAACAATTATTATGATCATAACTCCCCAGCCCTATTTTAGCAGACATCATTTTAGCAGACATCCATTCTGCTGGTGATCAGTCCATGATCAAATGATTTTATTGCCAAGTTTGTGGAGGTTGGGCCAGAAGAGAGTACTTAGTTAATTCTTGCTGCATCCACATTGCCATATAATGCAGTGTAGGAATCGTTTTAGTCTGATGTGTACATACAACACATACAGGCTAATGTGATTGAATCTGGGGGTGAGCCACTTACCTGGTGTTAAAATAATGGAAAAGTTCTGAATCCTGCAGCAAGATCCAAATGTTTCTCAATATTGGTGCAGTGGGTACTGCCATACTGGATCCCAATGCAGTGTCCAGGATCACATCCCTACATTCATCCCACCTCGCTGAGCTCAAGTAGGTCACAGAGCTCTGTTTCTGGCTGTCACAAAGGACCTCATCAGATGAGGTGAATTAAATATCCTAGGATGCTTTCACCCACGCCAGACATCACATGACATTGTGTGAGTTCAAGTCGAAGCCCCGCCCCCAACTCGGGTGAAAGCATTTCTGGACACTCTCCTCCCAACATGGGGACTCGTTGGGAGAGTGAAGCTTTCCCCATGTGATTCACCCTGCTGCCCCTCTCTTTCCTGCTGGATGCCGGCAAAGCGAGATGTTTTGCCTGGCCTTTATGATGTGTCAATTCTTCACCATCCAGGTAGTAAAAGAGCTTTGGGGAAGGATAGGGGGCTTACTCCTCCCTAGGTCCTTTGTCCTCTGAATGATAAAGAACCAGGAGGCAAAGCGCAGACAACACCTGTAAGGGGGAATTCTGTTATCTTTAGGGGACGGGATTGGGGTGCAGGGAGGATGAGAAACTAAGCCCGTGCCCAACCCTGCTGAACTTGCTTTGGCACAGCTGGACTGTAGGTCCAGTGATCCACCATGGAGGTGGCTTAGGACAGTCTTGTGTGGCCTCAATATGAACTGGCATTTTTTTTTATTCTGGTTCTGAGCTGCATCATTCTCTGTTCCTGCCTGGAAGGGCATTCTGTATAGTTAATTAAGTTAATATACCTAACTAAGGGGAAGCTGCAAAATTCATAGCCAGGTGTACCTGGATGAAATTGTTATGGTGCTGTGTTGGTGTCCTCAGTAACTGAAATCACATTAGTCTTGCTGGAGTATCAACTCATTTATGTGTTGCCTCCACTGCTCCCAGCCAGAAACAGAGCTCTATGAAATTGTTATACCTCTCTATAATATCACTCTGAAACTTTCCGGTCTAGCTTCACATGCTGTTCTGGAAAAGTCCCAGCACAAGCAGGGAAAACCCAGGGAAGGTTGTGTTCATCACCTCAACCCACAACCTAGAGTTAGCCAGTCATCAAACTGTATGACCTGGACTATAGGGTACAATTTTGTGCCAGCTATTTGTGGCTTGGTACAATCTCTCTCCCAACCTAGGAAGAGTTACGGTAATTTGCTACATACCCATGCAGGTGTTAGACTAGTGCTGTTCAAAGTGGTGATTCATTGATTGACTCCAGACATTAATCTGTTGACTTTTGGTCTGTGATGAGATTCCAGGAAAAAAAGAAACAATTGTAGACAACGGGTTCTAATATAGTAGAAGTTCAGGGCACATTGAGGAAAGAATCCTTTACATCAAATAGATTGAAATGGATTTTCTTTCTGCCACAGCACGTTCCTGTCCTCTCTTCAGAAATTTGGCTCTTCTTTCTACAACAAATACATGAGATGAAGCAGGAACTTCCCTTGTCAACTTATTCAGATAGATGTGAAGTCCTTCTTGAATAAGTGGGGAAACCAGGGCCCACAACATCAGAATGAAAAAGAAGCACCTTCAAACGTCACTCTAAATAAAGTGTTTTGCACAAGATCATGATATTCACAGCCTATTTGTGTGTACTGGCAAGTGCATGCGGAGAAAGTGAGAATGAAAATGTATATTTTAATTCATAATGCATTTTAATAGTTTTAACTGTTTTATGTGCTGTTTTATATTGGTTTGTATGGGCATCTAGTTGTTGCCACTGTTGTAAGCCACCCTGAGTCCCTTCGGGTGAGAAGGGCGGGATATAAATGTGAGAAATAAATAATAAATAATAAATAAAAGTTAACTTATGAAGAGAAAGTGAAACTGTTCATAGCAGAGAGACCATTTCTTCAGTGTCTTCTGGGGTAGAAGTAAAGATTCTGGGCATGCTCAGACATATTATTTCCTGCCAAGAAATTGCATCTATGCAATTAGGACTAATTCTTAATCCTTGTAGAATTTCATTCATAAGGTTAACTCCATTCTCCCGCGGATGAAAATTTTAAAATTGGGTCTGCACTACCAAATAGGCAGATTTAATATTTTTATGTTTTCCAAGTGTTTCAGTTTTTTGCTGACAACTGAACAAAGCAAAAATTTAATTCTTCTTTGAAATAGGCACGGTTTGCTTATTTAGATGGAAAAAGAATGTAATATTTTGAGCATCCACATATTTTCATTAGAGGTTGAGGAAGTAACTTCTCCAAGCTTTCGGTCTAGAATCAGGAATGCTCAACCCTCTCCCTTCTTTATTGTCAGCAATACTATGTCTGTATTTCTTATCAGTTTAGCAGTGTGTGTATATGAAAGTATGTCTGAAAAAGGCTTTCCACCCACATAAGTATATCTAGAGAATGATCACAGAGGAAAGGGGATAAATTAAAAATGCTTCTTGGTGGAAATCCACCTGAGGGTCTGGCCATGTATGTCTGCTGCTCACTATCTATCATGATCTATTTTCCTAAGCAGTGAGATGCATTTCTCCATGGATCCCTACTGAAAAACCCAGTCCTATTCAAAAGGGCTGTGTTATGTTTATTTATCATGGTGTTAGTTTAAAATACATGGAACCTCTGCCAAAGAAAAGAAAGCCTGTGCAGATAATAAAATAACCAAAGAACCTTTCAGTGTGTTTGTTTTTGCTGCCTAAGGTTGGAGAGGGAGATAGAAAGTCATTTCTTTGAGTGTTCTTTAAATGGCTGTTTTAAATCTTTTTCTTATAAATTCATGAATGTGTTTTAAATGCACAACATAATAACAACTTCTGGCTTTGGCAATAAAAGTAGGTATGGTAAACATGCCCACCTTATTTTATCTCCCTGTTTTCAAAAACCCTTGCTTACAGTTTATGCACAAGGAAGCTTTGGAACAACATAATAAAATAAAAACCAGTTCAGAACCTATCTATCTATCATCTAGCTATCTATAGCTACACATTCGTACACATGCATGTACACACACACACGAATATTCTTAAACATACTCTGAATCTGAGTCTCAAAAATGGGGGTTCTGTGTTTATATGATGGGATATATTATATTTCTGTTCCATCAGATGAGTGTAATTGAGGTCTCTCAGCTATGGCAGCCCTTTGATGGGTGTAGATGATTCCATATCCATTTTTATCTTTGAGGATTACTGAGATTGTGAAGGAAAAGACAAGAACATTTCCATGACATTTTGCCTGTGTCTGATTGGCATAAGATGTCACATCTTTATTTCATCTTTGGGGAGATGAAGCGGGGTATAAATAGTAATAATAATATCGAAAAATCAGCTGATGACCCAAAATGCAGACTCTGCAAGGAAACCGACGAAACCATTGATCATATCCTCAGCTGCTATAAGAAAATCGCACAGACAGACTACAAACAGAGGCACAACTATGTGGCCCAAATGATTCATTGGAACGTATGTCTCAAGTACCACCTTCCAGCAGCAAAGAACTGGTGGCATCACAAACCTGCAAAAGTATTGGAAAATGAGCACGCAAATATACTGTGGGACTTCCGAATCCAGACTGACAAAGTTCTGGAACACAACACATCAGACATCACAGTTGTGAAAAGGAAAAAGGTTTGGATCATTGATGTCGCCATCCCAGGTGACAGTCGCATTGACAAAAAACAACAGGAAAAACTCAACCGCTATCAGGTCCTCAAGATTGAACTTCAAAGACTCTGGCAGAAAGCAGTGCAGGTGGTCCCGGTGGTGATCGGCACATTGGGTGCCGTGCCAAAAGATCTTAGCCGGCATTTGGAAACAATAGACATTGACAAAGTTACAATCTGCCAACTGCAAAAGGCCACCCTGCTGGGATCTGCGTGCATCATCCGAAAATACATCACACAGTCCTAGACACTTGGGAAGTGTTTGACTTGTGATTTTGTGATATGAAATCCAGCATATCTATCTTGTTTGCTGTGTCATAAAATAATAATAATAATAATAATAATAATAATAATAATAATAATAATAATGTAGGAGATTCATCCCTCTGTGCCTTCCTAGCATTGGCTAGGTTTAGTTAGTCTCACCTGCAAGACTCATCTATGGAGAATAAGTATTGTGGATTCAGCAGAGACTGTGGGGCTTTGCAGTTAGCAAGGATCACATAGACCATATTTTATTAGTATGGAAAAGAACACCGCTTTATTAGCAACAGCTGAATCGCCTTGGGTCTGGCTCCAGATACAGGCATCATTCAATTCACCTGCTAGCTGATGGAAACCCAGTCATCCTGGCCATATGTTGGATAGCACTGGAATGACAGCCGCAGGAATCCATTTGGGAACAGAATGGTCCCTAGTTGCTTCTCTTCAAGGAGACCTCTATACCAGGAATGATAACTAGTGTTTATTCCAAAGCAACTCCTATAGCAAAGCAATCCTAAATTTTGCCTATCAATATTAGCAGTGTGCTATCAGTAATAAAACACCTTTTTAACACAAAACTCCAAACACATGGGTAGAAACAATGATAGCGGATAACTAAGGGCCCTTCCACACAGCCATATAACCCAAAATATCAAGACAGATAATCCACAATATCTGCTTTGAACTGGATTATCTGAGTCCACACAGTCATATAATCCAGTTCAATGTGGATTTTATATAGTTGTGTGGAAGGGGCCTAACATGGTCATAGGCTGAGGTAGGAGCTGAGACTAGACCTGTATGAAGACTACACTTGCTTCCCAGCCCCATCACCTGACAGCCAACTAGGCTGCTTCTACTTGGGACTGGATCTACACTGCTCTATATCCCAGGATCTGATCCCAGATTATCTGCTTTGAATTGGATTATATGAGTCTACACTGCCAGATACTCAGGGATAAGAAGACAATATGGGATTAAATCCTGGGATATATGGCAGTGTAGATCCAGTCTGATTGGATTTTCTGTTCCACATCAGAGTCTGGAAAAACCATCTGGGCCTCTGGGAAAGGGAAACAGCCCTAGCACATAGAACATATTTACACATAGAACATATTCATCTGGTGAATCTCCTCTGGCAAGTCATTTCACCATCTGGGAGCAGCCAAAGAAAATGTCCTCTGGGTAACAGATGTCAGTCTAGTTTTGGCAGATTAAGTAAATGTTCCACAAAGGTAGTTTCTATGGAAGAAGACCCAAACATCCTGAGCTTTAAAGGTAAATCTTGGCCAGAAGCTAAGATAGAATTGCACTGTGAAGAACCCTAACATTTGAGAACTTTTCTTTCTAGAATCACTATAAAATTAGTGTCATGAATGAAGCTCCTCTCTGAGTTGCTTATTTATTCTGTTTACAACATGCCATTCTATGAAGAGACTCACAAGGGAGCTAACAACCCAATTATGAATAGCAGTGTAGCAATCTCTCAAATGGTACTCATTCTTTTAAATGAACGGAATATTGTTTGCACATGATACAGTTTCACCTCGAGCTCCTTCATTTTGCTAGCACTGTCAATAATCATAACAATGAATTCTGTCCACAGGGAAATGTAGACACTTAAGAGTAATTAACAGCTGCAATATTTTTTACATAATGAAGTCAATAAGAATGAACCTTCCTCCAATGGGTTTTGGCGCATTAAACAAGTGTTGTGAATACTTCAATACAAATGCAGATCATGTTTCACTATGTCCTGGTTCAAGCCTCTCTTGATTTCGGAAGGTAGCAAATTTATTTGTTAATTTGTTTACTTATTTATTGCTAATTCAGTATCAAAATTGATTCCCAGGTACTCCTGGACTCTGGAACTACCTTCCATGGGAGGCTAAGTTCATTCTTCTCATTTACTCTTATGATTTTCTACTGTTATGCAAAGAGCAGCCTGAATTTATATTTTAACATGTAAGCTCTACTTTGTTGAAGGGCAATTAACTGAACTGAAGCCAACTCTGGTGATTGCCATTGTGTTTTTAATAGTGTTTCAAAATGTGTATTTTATTCAGATTAAAATTCAGATCAAAATTTGATTTCTAGTTTGTATTTCATTATTGTTTGCTGGTGGCGCAGTGGGCTAAACTGCTGAGCTGCCGAACTTGCTGACCGAAAGGTCCACGGTTCGAATCTGGAGAGCGGGGTGAGCTCCCACTGTGTCACGCCTTAGGCAATGGAGCACCAAGAACCAAACACGGAGGCCAATAACTATCTAATATCTTTATTAAGGAAATATATAAGAATAATAAAAACAAGTAGAACATATAGTTCAGAAGCAGACCTATCCAATGAGGTCAAATTTTGTCCAGAAATGTTTAGTCCAATAAATGATTTTAGAGTTCAAAGTTAAATCCCAAACCGAAACACACACTATTGCCAAGCAATAGTGTGGGGAATTGTCCAGGGTCTTTCAGGGTCCAAGGTTATAATCCACAACAAGGTCGAGAGCAAACTTGATTCTTAGAGCAAGGTCCGTGGCTAGAGACAAGGCGAGGCAATTCCGGAATACTTGGAAAGACAAGGCAGTTCTTGAATACTTGGATTGGCAAGGCAAGGAAGCTGGGGTTGCGGACTTGTGAAGTCCACACTAGGCTGGATCACGAAAATCACTCCTGAAGCTGCTCTGTTGACTCCGCACGGATCCAACCGTGCCAGGCACCTATATCTGGGTCTCATTCTCCCGCCAAACAGGTGTCCAGCGTTCTCTTTCCCTAGAGAACGGAAAACGAAACCCAGTGTTCTCCAGATGTGAAACTCCCTAGATTTTCCCAAGGGAAGCATGGCTAATCAGTGTCTTGTTTAGCTGCGATTCTCAGACTCCTGCGAATCTGCTCCCTTTCTCTCCTTTCCGCAGTGTAGGACTGTCTCCTGGCAAAAGGAGGCGAGGATTGCTCAAGGTCTTTTTTAATTGCTTCTTGGGCAAAAACATCAACATCAGGCATCTGAAAGGATTCCGGCTGTTGTTGATCCGGAGAAAACCCCATGTTTTCATCCTCATCTGCCACAGGGACACTAGAAGCGGGACTACAAGGCCCATGAGTCATCACACACTGTCAGTCCCCGGTTCTGTCAACCTAGCAGTTCGGAAACGTACAAATGTGAGTTGATCAATAGGTACTGCTCTGGTGGGAAGGCAAGAGTGCTCAATGCAGTCATGTCGGCCACATGATCTTGGAGTCGTCTATGGACAAAGATGGCTATTTGGCTTAAAAACGGAGATGTGCACTACCCCCCCCCCCCCAGAGTCAGACACAACTAGACTTAATGTCAAGGGGAAACCTTTATCTTTACTTTTTATTGTTTGCCACCTTAAATACTTTTTTTTTTTGAAAAATATACCAAAAGAAACATGAAAGATTTTGCTTTTCTGGTTAAACCTATTTAACCAGCAAAAATAGGATTGTAACAGTTCTTGGAAGAAATGTGCGATGTAACTTTGGTGAAAAACAAATGTTAAAATGGCCATAACACATTCAAAAGAAATCAAGATGATAATCCCCCAGCAATATGAAAAAGATAAAAAAATTATAACAAGAAAAAGGTAAATAAATAGATTGTAACTATACGGGAAACAAACTCAGATTTCCAACAGCAAAACATTTGTGAGAAAAGAAGTCGGCATACCAGAACTGAAAAGATATCCTCCTTCATGCTTACTGGCCTAGCCTCTGAAGTGAGAAGAACCCTAAAAAGTTCATAGTCAGGTAGAGACCTTGTGTGGGTGAGAAAACTGGACATTAAAGTGACAGGAAGAAAATAAGGAGGAATGACTCAAATCAAGGTAGCCATGGTCTTGAGGTTGCAAGATGTAAGCAATGCAGCTGATGAAGTTTTCTTGGAGGTTTCTCATTCACAGGTCACTATAAGGCAAAGACAAACAAACACAACAACAACAATAGCAACAACAATGGCTCATATGTAGAAGTGATAGGTTATTAACAGTATTTCTGAGTATATAGGTGTGCATGCCTCTAAGTCACCTGTTGATTCTTGGTGATCCCATGCATTTAATCAGGGTTTCTTAGACAAAGAATAGTCAGGGATTGTTATAACAGTTCCTTCCTCTAAAATATATAAGCCCCTGGTATTCATACCCTATGGAGCCCCGGTGGTGAAGTGTGTTAAAGCACTGAGCTGCTGAACTTGCAGACCGAAAGGTCCCAGGTTCAAATTCTGGGAGAGGAGTGAGCGCCTGCTGTTAGCTCTAGGTTCTGCCAACCTAGCAGTTCGAAAACATGCCAATGTGAGTAGATCAATAGGTACTGCTCCAGCGGATAAAAATGGAGGAGCAGCGTCAGCCGAGCTCAAGGGCAAGTTTTGAAGCTGATATTAATTGCTCTTGTATTATTTTAAACTCTCAATTTACTGCTCCAGCGGGAAGGTAACGGTGCTCCATGCAGTCATGCCGGCCACATGACCTTGGAGGTGTCTACGGACAATGACGGCTCTTCGGCTTAGAAATGGAGATGAGCACCAACCCCCAGAGCCAGACATGACTGGACAACGTCAGGGGAAACCTTTACTTTTACCTTATTCATTGGCTGTCTCCCATCCATGTAAAAACTAGGGCTGACCTTGCTAAGCTTCCACATTCAGGCACATAAAGGTGAGCTTTAAGACCATCTTTAAATCTCTTTTCCTGTCCACCAACTGTTCTTGAGTTGGGAGTATAGTAACTGCGCAGTGTAGTTCTACCTGGATTATATACAGTAGCAGTGTAGCTAGGGCCTAAGTAAGAAAGGTAATTCCTACCTTTCCTACTTCATTTCCTATACTTCATTTGGTAGGGAATATCAGAATTTGCCCTCTAAAAATAGATAGGTATGGCTTGGCCACTGTTTTGCACATTATCAGAGTTTTCTTGTTGCCCATCTGTTTTACTTTCCGCTTTTCATCCTCATAGAATTCTCAAGTGAACTAAGATCTGTGTATGATGTCCTCAAAGACTGTAAGACCACAAGAGCTGTCCGTAGAATCCATAATTTTTGCTCATGTTCAGTGTTCTGTTTTAGTCCACTCATGCCTATAATGTCTATGTGCAATTCCACTTTCACTGACCTGGCAATTTCCTATGGAATTCTGGTATTTATAGTTTAGGGAGGGGCTTTTAGGATACTTAGCTGACCAATTACAAACCGCATGAATTCGTAGTCTATTGCTAGACAGTTAAAGCGTGAAAGCGCTGAAGCAGCAACTGATAGATTAGCCTTAGCTGGTAAAAAGTAATGGGAAATATTCTATGCACTCCAATGCTACCTACTCTTCTAAAGAAAAGAGAAGAGAAGGAAGGAATCCAATGATAATGATAGATAAAAACTAGTATTTTGTACAGCCCCATCCAGTCACTCTTACCTGGTACAGGGAAACCTCCTTTCCATTGGGACTTTCATCTTATGGGAGGGGGGAGCGGTAACTAAACCTGGAACACATTGAAGTGTTTTAAAGGCTATTTGAACCAAAGAATCAATTCAGCATCCTCACCATAAGAATAATTATTACAAAAACAAAGTCACTCTATCTACTTCCATGTCAGAAGCATTTTTTCCTCAATAAACCCAACATTTTAATACTGAGCCACAGCAAGATTTCCCCTTTGGCAAAAAAATCTTAAAATGATGCATGAGGCACAAACTGTGCTTCAGTGGCAAGTATCTGGGGATTACTTACTGCTTGCAAATGAAGTCTTCAAAGGAATTTGTTTTTGTAGCTTGTAGATGAAGCACAGGTCACAAACAAACTTTAAGTGCATACCTCTGTCTAGTCATTGAGTGGTTTAGGGGTTTCAGAGATTTGCATCAAAATCAATAGATCATAGATTATATATGTATATGAAAGCATTCAGTGTGTCCCTTTAAAATGTTGAAACAGCAGCTATAAGATCAGAGAATCAAAGCTACCATGCTTGGAAAAGGAGTTCTTTAAAATCCTCCCATGTCATGATCTAGATAAAAGAAAGCTACTCTTCATTCTAGAGTGAAATGTAGCTCTGAAGAAAGGATGAAATTTACCGGGACCATGAAGGATTAGAGCAGTGGTTCTCAACCTGTCGGTCCCCAGATGTTTTGGCTTTCAACTCCCAGAAATTCTAACAGCTGGTAAACTGGCTGGGATTTCTGGGAAATGTAGGTCTGGGTAGCCACAGGTTGAGAACCACTGGATTAGAGATATGTCCCCTTCTCCATAAGGCAAAATTTCATTTGTGCCTTGTTTGTCATATCTATTTCATGAGATTCGTACATATGACTTGATATTAAGAATTGCGCCCATGCAAAAAACTTAAGATTCAAAACACTTACCTATGATTTTCAGAAGTGTATCATAAGTATCACAAAGTATCACAAATGGTGGTGAGGGGGCCTGGGGTGGGCGGGCGGGCAGGCGGGAGGGAGGGATGGATGGATTCCTAGCTGAATGGCCGGGCAAGGAAGAAGCCCCTCTGGCACATGGCCAGCCTAGAAAGAGACAGACAGAGACCATCACAT
Organism: Anolis carolinensis; assembly: GCF_035594765.1. Taxonomy (NCBI): domain Eukaryota; kingdom Metazoa; phylum Chordata; class Lepidosauria; order Squamata; family Anolidae; genus Anolis; species Anolis carolinensis. The sequence continues at coordinate 67,776,712 of NC_085844.1, forward strand.
TGAGGCTTTAAGCAGAATTCTGGAAAATGTAGTTTAGAGTGGAGCCTTTTGAATTCTCTGCAACAAACTACATTTCCCAGAATTCTGCTTATCACCTTTTGCCTCCTCCTCCCTCAAAGGTTTGGTGGAGGAAAACCTGTGTTCATTCTCTAGAGGGATTTTGACATAAAAGGAGATTGTTGAGAGTTGAATCAACCCTGTCAGATAGGCAAAGTTGAGAGGCAGTAGCTCCAAAGTTTACCTAGTAGATTTCCTATTAGTATTTTGATAACAATAACAACAATATTTTTCTCGGTTAATTTACTTATTGCAAGCTGAGGCCAAAGTGCAAAAGTAGTTTGTACTCAATTAACTCAGCAGAGATGAGAGGGGATTAGGTAGCCAAGTGTCCTTCTCGGCAGAGTCAGGAAAAAGCAAGGTGCTGCAGCCTCTCCTAGCTTGTCTCTCATCCTGCTTCCATTTTTTTCATCTCAACAATACTCTTGTTGCCTGAACACATGTGTTCCAGTTTTAATCTGTGAAATATTGGAGGGAATTTAAATGCATAAATTTATTTACTATAGTGCTAGGGAAAGTGTGACCGTTGACAGCTATTTCCTGTAGCCATCCAAGCCCTTCTGAGATTCTCAGACTATCATCATCCTATATTTTTCAGGTGGAGAAAAATCCCTGGAAAAGGCTTTATTGAGGTTTCCAGGAGTGGCATTTTTCACTCCTGGATGCACCTCAATAATTCCAGACTGGAAAAACCAGGCGGTTAGAGCTGGAAGTAATTCTCAGTTGGAATTTCTGGCCAAATTACAGACCTTTCACTGGGTACCTTATTATGGGAAAACATTGCCCCTTCCCCTGCTCTAATTGCCCTTGGTTGCTTTAAATAAGCATGAGTACCCTTATCATTCCCCTTTGATTTTGCCAGTCTTTTCTTCTTTCCATCCATTCATTGGTATGGTTTATTGAATCTGGTGGACTAGGGCATTGTTTGCTAAGATGGCCCTGTGGTTCAAAAGACAAAGTTCTAATATTTTGTATTTTTCTCCTAGATTCAAAGGGCAATTTTACTGATGTATTGAAACTCTACTGATGAACTATAACTCTTAATAATAATTTTTTTAAAGAAGTTAAGAAAGGAGGAAAAGAGTGTATCCAATTTTAGGTGTGGCATAAAATGTTGCAACTGTGCCAGGAATGGCCATAGAATCATAGAATCATAAAGCTGGAATAGTCCACATGGGCCATACAGTAAAATAGTGCAGGGAAACAGACACCTTGTACATTCTCAAACAGACAGAAAACTGCAACCTTTGGATATATTGGCCCCATGTGGAGCTCACACATATCTGGATTAACGTATCATTTAAATCTTATCATTCGACCTTCAAATGAGTGGGCTGAAAGTCTGGCTGTGGAAAACTTTGTGCATGCAAGTTAAATTCTCTTAGCATTTGTGCCTAGTTTGTCTATAGGTCTTCACATATTGGGCCTTATGGTCTACAAGGGAGCTGTAAGCATGTTCAACAGAACTTTATGATGGGATCTCTAATGAGGTTTTTAGAGGTACATGTCAGCTCGGGGCTATTGTGGTGAATGTGTGCCCAGCATGGGTCCTGCTTGTCCCCAAAACATCTGCAGTCATTGCTGTCCAGTTTATTAATATGAAGCAGCATGGCAATTAACGCTTGAGACCCAGGACTGAAACAAGCTTATTGGATGGAAAAGATGAGTAGAGATGTCATTCTATTTTTTTTAAAAGGATGAACATAAATGTAATCACATTATAAAAGGTTCATATATTCACTTCTTGGGAAATGAGATCAGTGAGAATGAGGAGCACAGGTTTCATGGTGATGCTGCCGTGACTTTGGAATTCCCCTTATGACAGCTTGCATATAATGTGCCATCTTTCCAGAAGGCCATTTCAGAACGTTTCCAGACTAAGGACTCTCACATTAGCAATTAGAAAACACTCTGCAGCCATTTCATCTTTTTCTCCTTAATTGACTTTATGTCACAAGGCAAAAGATGGAAGAAATGGTGGAGGAAAAAAAAGATGGTAGAGTTATGAGGAGAGAAAATTCTTGTCTGAAGTATCTGTGAAATGCAATGAATGGCATAGGACCACACTATGCTAAAAACTTCAGCAGAAGTTGTAAAATGCACACACATTGAACCATGGTAGTCATCCCTCTACATTTACTGGGGTTAGGGATACCGGAAAAAGCAAAATAAAAATACTTTTTAAACTTGAGAGAACAACTCTCTAGGGCCCCATCTACACAGCCATATAAAATCCAGATTATCTGCTTTGAACTGGATTATATTTGTCTGCCATGTAATCCAGTTCAAAGCAGATAATCTGGATTTTATATGCTTTGGTCAGCTTCCAATAGAATTATTTTGGAGATCAACTACATAGAGAAGTGTTCTCTACAGCAATCTCTAGGTCCCACAGCATGACTCTACCAGAAGTTGACCACAGAGTTGTGCTGAAGGATCCATAAATTTTTAGAGGGAACATGTTAATTAAATCTGTGAATAATCAAATTAACAAAAGTGAAACCTGCAATGTGGAGAACTAACTGTATAGGGTTTTTTTATATCACTTCAAATGGCATGATCGCAGCTTGGGATTTGGAGCTTTAAGAGTTATATGATATTCACTGCCAAACAGTTCTAATGTTCAATGGACATGAGAATTCTCATGGCCCTTCCAGACAGACGCAAAATGCGGGACCTATCTTGGATAAAACCAAATTAATCCAGAGGAAACTGAGATTTCCCAGTTTGCTTTGGATTAATAAAACACCTGGAAAATCCAAACCTTGAGTGTATGGCCTTAATCCCAGTAGGAACTGGGTTTAAATAACCCAGTACCTCCCAGAATCTAGAAGGGCCCTCAGTGCCTCACCAAACTACAAATCAGGGATTTTGTGGTATGGAACCATGGCAACCAAAGAGGTATCAAATATACAGTGTGGTTACAAATATACAGTGTGGATTCAGCATTAGTCTTTGTTTTAAGATGTCATAACATTAACGGCTATGGCTCAATGTTGTGGAATCATGGATAACTGACACTCTTTGGCAGAGAAGGCTAAAGACCTTGTAAAACTGCTTTACAAGGTCTTTAGCCTTCTCTGCTAAAGAGTGCCAGTGTCTCCCCAAACTACAACTCCCAGAGTTCCATATAATTGTGCCATGGCAGTTAAAGTGGTATGAAACTGCATTAATTCTACAGTGTAGATGCAAATTATAAATTGGATCTTTTCCTTCTCCCAAACCCATTGGTGATTGTGAACATTCTGCCTTCCTTAGATGATCCCTCGTAGTTCAAGGGTGATGGTCTTCCAGTTGTGGGGTCTTGAGGGTGTGTTCATAGGTGGCTGAAGAGACCTATTCTTGATCTGCATGTTCTACCGCAGTGAGGACATTGGTTTCCAGGTAGAAGGCGGTCCCGGTCAAGGTTGGCTTGATGGGCCTTCCTCTTGGCAAGTTTCTTCCTTAAGCCCTCCATTAGTGCCTCTTCGAACTCCGCAGCACTGCTGGTAACAGCTGACCTCCAATTAGAGAGCTCAAGGGCCAGGGCTTCCCAGTTCTCAGTGTCTATGCCACAGATACTGAAGATATTGATTTCAATCTACTTTTATTCTTTTTTATTTGCGCCTTCACTCCAAGTGTGTAAAGAAGTGGGCCTTTTCTGCTGTGGCATATCAACTGTAGAATCAACTGCCCTTGAAGACCTCATTGGCACTGACATGATCTTTATTGTGATATTAAGCTAAAACATATTCTTTTAAAAATGGATCAATGCACAGGAGAGGTGACTCATCTTTGATGTATAAAGAGATATGAGAACTGTCTGACCCTGCATTGTTCTTATGGAAATAGAAGTAATATTTTACTTAGTCCATCCAAAATCCTAGTAATGGAAGATTTTTGAGGAAGGTACACATTGAATGCCAGGTACCTGGTGGTTATAGTACTTCTTGAAATTTTACCAGCCCCCCCCCCCCCCCCCCAATTGGTTGATCAGTGCTTTCTTTCCTTCAAGGTGTCTTAACAGTGGTCTAACTCATGGTTGGGAGCATGTACTTCTACTCAGCTATTATTAGACCTCAATTGTCACTTTAGGCCCATGATTCCAATGCCAACTATATTACTTTAGCCTGGGATACTTAGCATATTGATGGGGGAATCCACTAGGTTGTCTTTCTATGTGTAGTAGATTTCCTTTTTTACCTTTCTATTTTCTCCATGTCTTCCACATTTGTTTTCTGTTGTTTTCTCTGTAACTCACTTCTATAGCCTGCCTTCAAGTTTGTGGATTGTAACATTATCTTTGTGCCTTCATGTATCCTACAGAGTTTATAAAATGTCTTTCTTATTATTCAGTTCATCACGAGCACACATGGTAGCTCACTAATGTTAATCTCTGAGTAAAAGTAATCTCTGTGTTACTTGTAACATTATTTAAGGATGGGGAACCTTCAAAATGCTTCGAAAAAGCATTTTAATTCTCCAAAAGTGATGAGAAATACTGTGGTTACATGTTACTGATTAAATGAAAAGTATAATTCTATTATCAGACGTTAGGAAAGGAAATATTGTAATGTCCTCAATTGCTCAAAAGTAACATGTTATTTGAAATGTTATTATTCGTACTGGTTTGTTGTTATTGTTTTGTGTCTTCAAGTCATTTCTGATTTATGACAAACCTATCACAGGGTTTTCTTAAAAAGGTGCTTTTGCCTTCCTCTGAGGTCCCTCTTACACTACATTATAAAATTCAGATTATCTGCTTTGAACTGGATTATATGGCAGTAAAGGCTCATATAATTCAGTTCAAAGCAGATAATCTGATTCGAACTGGATTATATGAGTATACACAGTCATAAAATCCAGTTCTAAAAAATAATATGGATTTTATATGGCAGTGTAGAAGGGGCCTGAGAGAGTGTGACTTCTTTGAGGTCACCCAGTAAATTTCTATGTCTTAACAGGGATTCAAACTATGGTCTTCAGTGTCATAATCAAATGCTTAGACCACTACACCACGCCACACAGGCCCTTACAATTGCTCTCTGTTGTAGAAGAAGGCAGCCGCATCTGCACTGCCTTATAATGCAGTTTTAAATTGATAGTCTAGACTCATTTAATGTAGTACAATGTAGCATTATATGAGTCTATGGCCCCATCTACACTGCCATTATATGATCAGTATAAACTCGTATACAGTGTTCGCTGTTTTGTGGGTTTTCAATTAATATTAATGTACACATTTATTGCAGCATTTTTGCTGTTTCACAGATTTTTGCAGTGTGCAAAGGGTTTTGGAAGGGGGGGAGGGAGAAATAATGGGAAGGGGGGAGGATAGGGAAGGGTTGGAAATAAAAAGGGTTATTTAGCTTCCATTTTTCTTCTTTGCTGGTGTACTGTATATTGTAACTGCTAAAATAAAGTACAGACTGCAATGTAGTAAGTGGTCTGTGGTTTGCTGTCCTCCACACATAGAATAAATATAGTGTCCCTACTTTGCGGATTTTCACTTATTGCGGGTGGTCTTGGAACGTAACCCCCGTGATAAGTGAGGGAACACTGTAATGCAGTTCAGCTGCTCTGAACTGCATTATCTGAGTCTGCAATGGCCATATAATGTTTCTGTTGCCCAAAGTCAGTTTTGCATGGAGATTGGTACTAAATGCCAGACAGAGAAAATTAAAGAATTGGTCAGATGCAGCACTGCCAGGATGCAACAAAAACAGTATGATGCATACTTCTTTAATTTAGTGTTGGATAGGAAATGTCCTGAATAGAACCAAATCAGCACTGAATGTTCTTCAGCAGCATTCATTCAATCTTGTCAGTTGTTTAGAGACTGTGGCCCCATTTATACCCATCTACACTGCCATATAATGCAGTTTCATAATACAATTTAGCTGCATTGGGCTGCATTATATGGTAGTGTAGAACCATATAATGCAGTTCAATACAGGCAGTCTCTGAGTTTAAAACACCCAACTTACAAACAACTCATAGTTAAGAATGGAGGTGAGACAACAGGAAGTGAGAGAAATCTACCCTTCGGAAAGGAAACCCACTTCTGAAAGAATTATCATGGGAGAAAGATCCATTGAAGCTTTCTCACCAATCCTTGCTTCCACAACAAGCCAGTTTTGTCAAAATCCAATTATCACAGAGATAGAAAGTGACGTGAAATCTTCTGAACAGGGTCACAGACAGCAAAACAAACACCACAGGGGTGTTAATCTTTCCCTATGCTACGCAAAGCTTACATAAATATGGCTGGAGTTACACTTAAAAATGTACCTGTTCCAACTTACAAACAAATTCAACTTAAGAACAAACCTACAGAACTTGGAAACTTCCTGTACAAGTAAACTACAGTCCCATCTACACTGCTATGCAATGCAGTTTGAAATGCATTATATGTTCAGTGTAGACTCATACAATGCAGTTGGATTTGCATTATATAGGTCTACACTGATCATATAATACAGTTCAAGCCACATTATATTGGCAGTATAGATCCAGTCTGCATTATATGGCAGGGTAGATGGGCCCACTTTTCCTGTCATCTGAGCAAGTTCCTCTCTGTTGTCTTTGTTTTTTGTTTTTTTGTTTGCCACTGGAGCAGTTATGGAATGCTGTTGGAAGTCGACTTGTGCCGTCAGAGATTTACCGACTGCAGTCCAGTTCTCCGTTCAAGCAGCCTTCTACTCACATTTGTATCTCAGTAAACTGCAGTGTAACTGTGTTCTTTTTTGCCAACCACCAAACCTTTCATTTGCTTTCCCTTAGGCAGAATTTGTTTGCTGAAAAGAAAAGAATGAAGGGACTGAAGTGGTTTGATGTGTGAGGGTCACACGAAGCAAAGTTGGAGTCACCCTCCAGGTTATAGCCTAGCGGTCATCATTGTTGGTGGGGCAGAAGTAGTTCCAATTGGTTTCAGATATCATGTTATCCCTACAGCTATTCATTTCTTTTTCTTAGGAGGTTATAATAAGCTTGGAATCAGATCTCAATATTTGTGTGCAAATGACTGCAAGAAAGCTTTTCCTCTCTGTGTCCTTTCTTCCCCTCTCTCTGAATGGACTTCCAAAAATCAGACAAAATTGAGCTTCTGCATTATTTTGTTTTCAAGAAAAACTTTGAGGCACCTCTGCTCCATCCCCATCCAAGATCGCTATTTTAATTGGCCATTTGGTAGCTTTGCTCTTCAAGCACAGCCATTTTAAGCCTCTCTCCCTCTAGTAAACAAGACTATACCTGACAAAAGGAGATGGCTGGAGGTATATCTTCACAAAGCCCCTCATGATGTTCCCCTGACATGTGCTGTCCCAGTTTTATAAATTAGAAATCTGGTCATCTCATTTTAAGTCTCTAAGCAATGCCAGCTGTCTCCCATCTCCAGCACTTCCAAGATGCTTTGAAGCTTTTTCTGTATTCTGTTGGCAATATTTGTGCAGAAAGATTTGAAGAATATAATAGCTGAAAAAGGTTACACAGGATCACATAATTGACAGCAGCAATATAAAATATTGCCTGCTTTCTGTTTTGTAACAAAGTACATATTGCTTTCTTTCAGGTTTGAAAAGAAACAAAAAAGTACACCCGAAAATATCTGCTCTGCTAACTTTCTTAAAAGAAGGAAATCTGTATTGTTAAATGCCTTTCTCTTGCTGTGCACATGAAACATCATTCCATCCAACTAACTTCTTTCTTTCTTTCTTTCTTTCTTTCTTTCTTTCTTTCTTTCTTTCTTTCTTTCTTTCTTTCTTTCTTTCTTTCTTTCTTTCTTTCTTTCTTTCCTTTCTCCCGGCAAAGCTGAATGACAATTTGTGTTTCTTTGAAAGTCGTGAAGGCTATGGGAAGAAGAGATGGGCTGACAGCGAGGCTGTTCATTGTTTCCTGTTTGTGCACGGGTGTTGCTAGGAGTGTAGCTGTACATGTACGGGAAAGGGAAGATGGCATTACACCCCCAAATGAGAATTCTGTCCTCCTTGAAATTTTCTGTCACACATGAAATTTCTCTCATTTCAAGTGACTTGAAATCCCAATTGAAAATTTAGAAGTATAGATTGAGCACCACGAGAAAAGAGGCAAGTGATATGACCAAGGGAATGTGAACACAACACATAAGTCAAACGTTTTTAATGCCTCCTTATTGGTAGTAATAGAAAGATGAGGAATGAAGGAAAATTTCACCACAGCACAATGTTTAGGTGCAGGACAATGCATTCATTTTGCCCCCTATGTAGCAATACCCATATGTGTTTCTATATATTTATGGAGATCAATAGATAAAAGACTGATAATGAATTTGAGTTAAGAGTTTTCCATATTTTCTCAAGCTTCAAAATGTCAGGAAAGTTTAGTTGCAAAGGGAATGTACCCTTTACAAATACATTTGCCAAGCAGTATGGATGTAGTTGTTGCTGTGGTTGATCCACACTGGTTAGGTAGGATCTACACCGCCGTATATCCTAGGATCTGAGCCCAGATTGTCTGCTTATCTGAGGTTATCTAGCAGTGTAGACTTATATAATCCAGTTCAAAGCAGATAATGTGGGTTTAGATGCTGGGTTATAGGGCAGTGTATATCCAGCTTGAATGACTGCCAATGGCAGAAGCCTCTTCCAGACAGGCCCTATATCCCAGGATCTGATCCCAGATTATCTATTTATCCCAGGTTATCTGGCAGTGGGAACTCATAAAGCAGATATTCTGAGATCAGATCCTGGGATAAAGGGCAGTGTGGATGGTGGCCCAGTGATGGACCAAAGATCCAGATTTGTCTTTTCCCGCAACTCAATCAATGAAGTGTATAAAATATTTAAATCTGTTTAGCATTCCATTTTGTGTCTTCCCTCTCCATCCTTTAGGAGAAAAAAAAAGATAAGGCTGGATACATTGTCCTATATACCAGGACCTGATCCTAGATTTTCCGCTTTGAACCTGATTATATGAGTCCACACTGCCAGATAATCTGGAATAAAAAGATAATCTGGGATCAGATCCTGGAATATAGGGCAGTACAGATCGAGCCTATGTCAAGCAACATCTAGTAAGAAATTGTTCAACTTTAAAGTTATGCAACATTTAAAGCAGTGCAACATTCTGTGTTGTCATCCCCCACCTCTTTCTTTTTGGAAACTGTAGCTTTTGAAACTGTTCATCATTCTCTTTTATGCTTTTTCCCTCTGCCATTTTTTAAAAGCTCTATAGCGTTTGAAGCTGTGCAGCATTTAAAGTTCTGCAATGCTCTGTTTGGTGCTTACTCCCTTGGTCTTTTTGGAAAGCTCCATAGCTTTCATGAAAAGGTTGCTCAGCTTTCCAGAAAAATATGCTGTTTTTGGGAAGCCCTATTGGATTTTTTCAAAATGTTGTGCTGTTTCCTATAGTTTCAATATTTTGGGAAGAAATATTGATTACTTTTCCCCAACATCTCTTGGGAATGTTAGAAAGCAGCCAAAGATGAACTTCCCTATTCTTTTCTAGTGGAGGTCCTAACATCAGAACTAAAACCAAGAAAAAAAGAGAAAAAAGACACAGATACAGTACATTCATTATATAGTAGCCCTTCTTTCCTCCTTTTTTTCCTAATATACAAAGTATTTTTAAAAAGGCATCTGCATGTTCCAATGCCCACATTTTCCTATTCTGGGAAGAAAGCTCACTCTTGGCTCAAAGAAACATGTTTCCTAGGCCCTTGATCCAGATTATCTGCTTTGAATTAGATTAAATGGCATTGTTGACTCAAAGTGGATAATTTGGATTATCTGCTTTGATAATCTGGATTATATGGAAGTATAGTAGGGGCCTTTGTGTGATCTCCAATCTCCAATCAGGCTATCACCCGAGAATACAGTCAGGGGAAGGAAAACTACTTCTCACACTCCTAATTCAGTCATCTTTAATAATGACTACTCTTAAAATTCCAATGTGTAAAGGAAATCCTTTCTACTTTGGCTCAGAAGTCAATACACATTCTTTACCTTCTTCACCCCATTCTTTCATCCTCCTATATTATCTTTTCCTCCTGTGAAATAGAATTGAAGATGACACAAAGTTTGGCAAAGGACTACAAGTTGCCCATGCCTGAATCTATCCATCCTTTTCACCAAGAGCTTTGTCCTTATTAACTAGGTGAGAGATTTCAGCTCCCAGGCAAGATTGTTTCCAAAGGACTGTTTAGTCTGCCGGTGGCAAAAAACATGCAGAGATCTGTACAACTATGATTCTGCCATCCCTCCTAGGAAAGAAAGAAACATGATTCCAAAATGGAGAAGCTTTTACATTCTGGTGAAACATTGACCTATGGGATCCTCAGATGTTGCTCAGAAAAGAAAAAAGAAAGAATGAGAAAAGTGTACCCTTGGTGCTACATTAAACCACAAGATTATTGTTTTGATTTTTTTTAAAGGCTGAATTGTTTCTTTAGGAAGAGTTCTGGACTTGAACTTGAATTTGGTCTCAAGGCCCATTGCACAGTTTAATGTTTTTCAAAAACTGTTTTCCCAAACCAGAAAGTATCTTCCCATTGATTGTGATCTGAGATGGCATTTTGGCAGCCCATGGCCAGGGCCGGCCGGAGATATTTTTAAATGTTAAGCGGGGGTGCTAAAAAGTGCCCCCGCCACCGGCCCCGCCTCCCACGCCCTGGCCCCGCCCAACATGCCCTGGCCCCGCCTCCCACGCTGCGTGGGAGGCGGGGCCAGGGCGAATAGTGCTGGGGGTGGGGCCAGAGTTGGCCCCGCCCCCCGTCCAGCGTGCCCTGGCCGCGACCAGGAGGTAAGGCCCGAATGGCCTAGCTGTGCTGTGCGCGTGCGCACAGCACAGCTAGGCCATTTTGCCCTTAGTCAACAAACTAAGGGCAAAAATGGCTTCTCTGGCTGTGCGCATGCGCACAGCACAGATAGGCCATTTTTGCCCTTAGTTTGTTGACTAAGGGCAAAATGGCCTAGCTGCTTGTCGCGGTTTGGCGTGGGCGCGGGGATTGAAGCCCCGCGGGCCCGCGCCAAACACCGGAGGCGTCGGTGGCGCTACGGGTCGCTGTCGACGCCTCGACAGCGCCCCTAGCAGCCAGCGCCCGAGGCGGCCGCGTCAGCGGCCGCCTAGTAACAACCGGCCCTGCCCATGGCCATGTTTACACTGGCTGATAAATCTGGGACCATTTTCCCAAACCAGAGGATATCTTCCCATTGATTGTGATCTGAGGTGGCATTTTGGCAGCCCATGGCCGTGTTTACATTGGCTGATAAATCTGGGACCATTTTTCCAAACCAGAAGATATATTTCCATTGATTCTGATCTGAGATGTCATTTTGGCAGCCCATGGCCATGTCTACACTGGCTGATAAATCTGGGACCATTTTTCCAAACCAGAAGATATCTTCCCATTGATTCTGATCTGAGATGGCATTTTGGCAGCCCATGGCCATGTCTACACTGGCTGATAAATCTGGGACCACTCCAGAATGAAAATGTTCCAGACTGGCCCTGGAAGTGACCACACAAACCCCCAAATCTACGGTGTTAGCCCCATTGGACCACCACTTCACTTCCTGTGTTGTTTCCTGTGGACCACAGAATTCTTGGCCATCATGGGTACCCAGAAACCAGGAAGAATGAGGAAACTTGCTGGGAATGGTGATGGCAATGGCACAAGCATGAACCAACCCCATTCACGCTGCACTGATGAGTGCAGGGAAAAGGGAATGATGGTGATACTCCATGTGGACAGCAGACTGTCAAAAATGGATCTGATTCTTCCCTAAAGTCACGAGGATATTGCAGTGTTTCAAGCAAACTCTAAAGCATTCCCAATTTTTACTGACAAAGGGGCAAAGTCAGATTAATCTGGTTTAACTGATATTTACCAGAAGTGGTGAAACATTATGGGGACAGTCAGGAGCCCACTTAGAATGACTCTAGGCTTTAATGTCCATGTCAACAAGCCCCATGTGGCCCCAGAGGCCCTGGAATAGGAAATTGCCCTCCAAATGCAGGAGTCAGCCATCCTGATCCATGTGACATTTCTGACATTTCCTAAAGAACCCTGTGAAGGCCTTCTGATAATCATGATTACAGAATGAAATGTGATAAAACCAACTAAGGACCTCATCACAAAGGGGTAAGGATTCACCACACATCATGGAAAATCCATGGGGTTCTGGCGGGAGGCATGAAGAACCTATCACTTCACGCCTGCATCAGCCGACTTACCTGGAACCCCATCTCACGTGGGGAAGCATCGCTACCCGGCTTCCCCCAGTTGATCCAAAGTGGTGTACACTTGCACTTTTGCAATGGAGCCCAGCTGGAAGTACACATGCATTGTGTAATGGGCTCCATGTCGAAAGTGGAGAACAAGCAGCGTATGATGGGCAAATCAGCCCATCTGATGCCCATCTGATGAGGTGGTAAAGCTATTTTCCAATTTGTTTTGAAATCCCAGTTTGAAAAGAATTTTGCAAAAGCGCTAAGCAAACTAAGATCACTTCTAAAATGCTTATTAAAAAGCTTGTCAGATGAAGGGCACCCTTTGTGCATATTGAAGGGTTTAAAACTGCAGAATACAGTGCTTTTAATTTAAATGGGGAAAATGCAATGAAACAGTAAACTGTTAATCAGATGTTTACTTATATTCAGGCAGTCTTTTATTTGTTCTGAGTCAAATTATTTCTAACTTTCTTGGTTGGGAGAATATCTCCTTTCATCATCTGTGTCCATCTGTCTTTCAGTAGAAGACTGGAGGATAATAAGTTCTGAGAACATAAGGAGGACAATATGCTTCAATGTATGTAGACTTTTGTTTCAAACCAAGAAATAATTCAGATTGGAATAAACGTTTTATCATAATTTCTATTGAAAGTAAAACAAAAAAACATTCCCAAAACTTGTAACTAAAATATATTTGGGCAATGTATGTCAGCCATGCCAAAACTCCAAACATTTTGAATTATAGTTCTGTCAATGTCACAACCAGACTTTGCCAGAGGTGTAGTTATGGGGAAAGGAAATATGGGCATATTTGCCTGCAGTAAGTTTTCTGCCCCACAAGGCATTACAGTAACTTAAATCTTTGTTTAAGCATTTAGAAATACCATTTAGGCATCTAAAGAAAAGGGACAAGCAGCTACCAAGGGACTGTGAATACACTGAATCTAAGAGTTTTGAATGATTTTAAGTGTCCCACTTTCTAAAATGTTAGAAACTTGAGAACTCAGGGGATATTTCATTAGGGTATTCGACTTTTTATTTTGGAGGCAATGGCTTCCTTTTGCTTCCCTATAGCTGTACCTCTGGGTGTCTGAACATGTTCTATTGCTGTCAAGCAATCATTATAATTTGGGCAGTGAAATTAAAGAATAGCAACTACATTCACATACTGCCCATCACCTAAAAAGGATTTCAGGTATGTTTATGAAAAATTCAACCAAATAATAATTAAATATCAGATAAAGCTGAAATCAAAACAAAAATCAATACAGTACTCTCAAATCAGGAAAAATTTATAAAAATGAAGAATAGGCATATAGTTATATAGTTATATAATTCTTTGTGAAAGACATTGTCTGCTGCCCAGGCATCCTCTTTCCAGTTACAGAATAAGTTCTTACGTAACAGAAGTTGATAGCACAATGAAGCTTTCAATACTTTTCTATGTAGGACATATGGAGCAGAAAAAGAAATATTAATCACAGAAGGCAGAAGTTAGGACAATCTGAAATCCGGAAGCATCTTGTCAGTGACTTGATCATGGGGCATGTTTACACCAGTCACAAAACTCAAACTGGCTCAAAGGTCGAACCTGGTTAACTTCATGATATCCAAGAATCTTCTGGTCCTTAACACGGGGTAAAATGGGTTGAACTGCCCTATGATAAGGAAAGTCAGGGAATGTGAAACTCCACAGCAGCCCTGAACTTTAGGTAGAGTCTTGGACATTACATTGGCTCCAATGCGAACTGCTCCACTGTCCATATTGGCCTGCACTGCCATCCAGTGAAGCTCTGATTGAGATTGTAAGATACAAAATGGGGGATGCCTGGCTTGACAGCAGTATATGTGAAAAAAATATTTGAGTCCTCGTGGACAACAAGTTAAATATGAGCCAACAATGTCATGTAGTGACTTAAAAAGCCAATGGAATTTTGGCCTGCGTAAATAGGAGTATAGTGTCTTGATCCAGGGAAGTCATGCTTCCCCTCTATTCTGCCTTGGTCAGGCCACACCTGGAATACTGTGTCCAATTCTGGGCACCACAATTGAAGGGAGATGTTGACAAGCTGTAATGTGGTCAGAGAACGGTGACTAAAATGATCAAGGTTCTGGAGAACAAGCCCTATGAGGAGTAGCTTAAAGAGCTGGGCATGTTTAGCTTGCAGAAGAGAGGCCGAGAGGAGACATGATAGCCATGTATAAAGTCATAGGGAGGAGGGAGCAAGCTTGTTTTCTGCTGCCCTGGAGACTAGGACGTGGAATAATGGCTTTAAACTACAGGAAAGGAGATTCCACCTGAACATTAGGAAGAGCTTCTTCACTGTGAGAGCTGTTCGGCAGTGGAACTCTCTGCAATGGAGTCTGGTGGAGGCTCCTTCTTTGGAGGCTTTTAAGCAGAGGCTGGATGGGCATCTGTTGGGGGTGCCTTGAATGCGATTTTCCTGCTTCTTAGCAGGGGGTTGGACTGGATGGCCCACGAGGTCTCTTCCAACTCTATGATTCTAGGATTCTATTTGTCATATTTAAGTGCATAATATATTTTAATGCATTACTTCTTACATTTTTAAACATATAGTTGAAAAAACAAGCTGTCTTACAGTTTTTTTCCCAATGATGAAAAGAAAAAAGGAGCTCAATATTTACTGCTGTTTACAACGTCTAATGGTCTTGCCAATCATCATGTTAAATTTACACAATAATGTCGCTATTACTTCAATAATAACGAATGGCTGATACTTAACTTTATTTGTTGCATACTTCCCATACATTATAAATGAGTCCTCAGGATTTTGTCTATATGTGTCAGTAAATGTATGTGTTTGTGGAGGTAAGGGGATGAATGCATTTGTTTTAGGAATTTTCATCACTCCTGAACCACACCCAAAAATCAGTAATTCAACCTTCTGGTGTTGAACTTTATGAGTAACATGTGTATGGATTACTGGTATTGTCACAGTACTGTCTTTCTTTATATTTTTGTTAACTGTACTGATCTGTAGCTTATGTGATACAGCTTTTAATTCTAAATCATATTAACTTTCTTAAATGAGCTTAACATTTTAATGCTAAATCATTTCTACAGTTATGCAATCTCTTCATTCTTACAGGAAAAATGCACACATGATGCAGTTCCTTTCTGAACTGAGTTCCTAGTCTTTAACATTTCTATCTCCCCTCCACATAATAACAAATTATGTATTTGTTTAATGGGTGTTCCCTCCTTGGTTCAAGGCAAAACCTAACAATATACAAATATGCTAAGGACAAACAATTGATGAAATGTAATAAAAGTTAAATATTTCAATACATAGGGCCAGAAATAAACCAATAAATAAAGAAGTTCTTAGAGTTCACTTTAAAGTCTTTACTACACATGAATGGCAAATGTTTGAAAATATGATGATTGCAGAACCTTGGTATCAATTACACTCAACGCACAAGGAAATCTAGGAAATTACTACTATAAGCAAAGTTATGAATAAAGAAAATACAGACAACTTCTCAGTTTCAATCCCCAAACCTCACTCCCTCAACTCCTGAAAGTTCCACCACCCAGCCTCCAAGACTTCCAGTCCAAGCTGGTTCATGCTATCTGGCTCCCTCCTGCTCAAGCCCTCCTGATGTTTTCATTTCTTGACCTTGGCTATAGAACTCATGACATAGAGGTATTCTGGTGTTTCAAACACACCAGATACAGAGCCATGACAGAAAAATAATTCATGTAATGCAACATTTGCACCATTACCATCATTTTAAACCATAAACGAAATGTGTTAACATGAAACCTTCCAAGGTCTTCATGTAATAAGGGGATGTAAAATGAACTGACATGTAATCCTGTCCTGCTGAAATCAAACTGGCAGGTGATGGCACAGAACATATAGAAATGGAAATGTAATGCAGTACTCTTTCAATGGGTTTCATGCAAATGGAAAAATGAAATGCTCAGGCAACATTAACAGACTACAGCAATTGGCATTTAGATAAGTGCCTAACAGTAAACCCAGACATTTGAAAAGGCAATCTCTACTCTTGGGAATATAGGAATTAAGATAACAAGCAAACTATGCATATTTCTTCAAAATAATGAAGAACAGGTATGGAGTCCACATATAAAAGTTAAAAGCAGGGTTACACAATCTATTTATAGACCTAAATAATATTCAATATAGCAAGAACAAGCAAACTACAATACAATGAGCTTTTGGTATCCACGGGGGTGGGGGGGTGGGGGTGTGTTTCCTCCCTCCTATGGATACTATAATTTTGATTGGGGGGATTCAAGTTGTGGATGATTGGCTTTGTGGATACAGAATCTGTGTATATGGAAGGCCAATTGCATATATATCTGTATAAGGAGATTTCCCTTCCATGGACAATATTAAAATGGGAAAAACAGCTGGAGAGTTTGAAAAATAGATACTAGAACAAAGTGTTGAGCTATAAAAACACAGGAAATTGCCTTTAACTGAACCAGATAACCTAGTTCAGCATTGTTATTTCTAACTGGCAATGGTTTCAGGCAAGATCTTTCTTAATCCTAGCTGGAAATTTTTAGTGGTTTCAAATCCAATTATTGAACAAGCCTGGAAGAACGCCTTCCCACCAATACTCAAATTAGGCAGAGAACGGTTTTAGACTGTGGGCTCATCTACATTGGCATGAAAAACCAGACTCACCCTACTTGGTTTATGTCTGTTTTATCACATTCCTGCAGTTTGGGTGAGTAATGTCTATCGGGGGCGTCCCCTCTTGGTGTGACGAGCAAAGTCAGCTTCCTGGTTTACCAAGGAGCTGGCGGTGTTGAAGCATATGAGATGGAGACTAGAGAGATACTGGTAGAAGACTCAGAAAGCATCCGACCGAACACAAGCTAGAGCCTCACTTAAGGCCTATTCCGTGGCAATGACGGCAGCCAGAAAGACTTTCTCGACTGCTCGCATTGTGTCTGCAACTAATAGACCAGCAGAGTTGTTTTGGGTGGTCAGGGAGCTCCTCCATTCCCATGAGGGGGAGGAGCCCCCTGACCACCTGACAACTCAATGTGGTGAGTTCGCACATAACTTTGCAGACAAAGTTGCTCGAATGCATTCTGACTTAGATGCCTGTATCGGCGCATGTCCAAGAGATGTAATGGAGGCACCTGTCTGTCAGGTTTTGATGGATTCATTTTGACTTGTTCAGCCTGATGACGTTGACAAGGTTCTTGGAGCGGTGAGACCGACCACTTGCGCTTTAGATCCTTGCCCATCTTAGCTTATCAAACTGGCCAGTGGAGGGTTGGTTGAGTGGTTCACGAAAATCATAAATGCCTCTTTGGAACATATCCCATCATGCCTCAAAAAAGCAATAGTAAGACCTGTTCTGAAGAAGGCATTTCTGGACTCCTCTGTACTAAACAATTACCGACCAATCTCCAATCTCTCTTTTCTGGGCAAAGTTCTGGAGCGGGTGGTGGCCTCCCAACTCCAGGAATTCTTGGATGAGACCGATTATCTAGATTCATCGCAGTCTGGTTTCAGGCCTGGCCATGGTAATGAGACAGTTTTGGTCACCTTGGTGGATGACCTCCACAGAGAACTTAACAGGGGGAGTACGTCCCTGAAGGTCCTCCTGGAAATCTCAGCGCTTTTGATACCATCGAGCATGGTATCCTTCTGGGGCGGCTTTCAGGAATGGGTCTTGGGGACACTGCTCTGCAGTGGCTCTGCTCCTTCCTGGAGGATCCCATCCAGTTGGTGAAGATGGGGTATCCCTGCTCAGGCCCCTGGCCTTTGTCCTGTGGGGTCCCACAAGGTTCTATTCTATCCCCCATGCTCTTTAACATCTACATGAAACCACTGGGGGAGATCATCTGGAGTTTTGGAGCTTGGTGCCATTTCTATGCATATGACACCCAACTCTACTACTCTTTTCCACTGAATTCCAAGGAAGCCTCCTGGACCCTAAACCAGTGACTGACAGCTGTGATGAATTGGAAGAGGGCTAACAAGTTGAAGCTTAATCCAGACAAGACAGAGGTCCTCCTGGTCAGTCATGGGACTGATCGGGGTATCGGATGGCAACCTGTGCTCGACGGGGTTAAACTCCCCATGAGGGCACAGGTCCGCAGCCTGGGGGTCCTCCTAGACTCAACACTGACACTTGATGCTCAGGTGTCAGTGGTGGCCGGGAGGGCCTTTGCATAATTAAAACTTGTGCGCCAGCTGTGACCATACCTTGAGAAGTCTGATTTGGCCATGGTGGTCCATGCCTTGGTTACATCCAGATTGGATTATTGCAATGCTCTTCACATGGGGCTGCCCATGAAAATGGCCTGGAAACTTCAGCTGGTGCAAAGGTTGGCAGCCAGGCTCCTAATGGGTGCTGGCTATAGGGAGCACACAACGCCCCTACTGAAACAACTCCACTGGCTGCCGATAAGCTGCCGGGTCCAATCCAAGGTGCAGATATTGACCTATAAAGCCCTATACGGCTTGGGCCCTGCCTATCTCCGTGATCGCATCTCCCCCTATGAACCAGCGCAGGCCTTAAGATCTACCGGGGAGGCCCTTTTCACTCTCCCACCACCGTCCAAAATGCGTCTGGTGGGGACGAAAGAGCGGGCCTTCTTGATAGTGCCCCCTCGCTCTGGAACACACTCCCAAAGAGATCAGGCAAGCCCCTATATTGCCCTCTTTCCACAAGGAACTGAAAACCTTGTGGTTCCGGGAGGTCTTTGAGCAAGATTAGTTGGCTGTTCAACATGTTGACCTTGGTCTACACACTGTCTACCCCTGGTCCTATGATATACTGAAGTACAAGTCTTTACCTATCTTTTAATTGATTATGTCTACCTCGCACCCTTGATTACTGTACTGGACTCCTTCATGTTGATTGGTACTGTAACTGTGTTCATTTTAGATTGAACTGTTTTTACTGCTATTTTATGATATTGTTTTTATTATGTTTGTTCGTTCATGCTGTTGTATGTTTTTTGACAACTGACTGTTTTGTACATGCTGAAAACCACCCTGAGTCCTCTTGAGGTGATGGAGTGGTATATAAATAAAGGATTATTATTATTATTATTATTATTATTATTATTATTATTATTACCCGTGAATGATAGGAGCTCACACAGAGCTCTGTGGCAGGTTGGGGTGACGGTTCAGCTGCGCTGGCACAGTTTTGACCCAGCTGGACCATATGGACTTCAACTTGCTGCCATAGTGAGCTCAACAAGGAGCATGTGGCTACCTTCAAGGCTAATCTGGAGCATTTCTGCTCCAGACCCGCTCTGGATTTACTACTCAGTGTTGATGGATGTGCTCTTTGTGCATAAGAACCATACTTCAATCCAATTCTAATAGCTCTACAAATGGCCACCAAGCAATGCCACTCGGTGTTTATAAACACTAACTAGATGTTCCAGTGATCTGACTCAGCACAAGGCTGCTTACTCTATTCTGCGCCAATCCGTTTGAGAACAGCACCCATGAGATCAGCAAACACTCTTCAAACAATACTTTACACATTGCCCCTCCTTAGTTGTCATGTAGTAACAAAAAAGGGAGAAAGCCTCAATTTACTTTCTGTAAGATGTTTAGTGCCTATGTCTGTGGGCCCTTTTAATAAAAAAGAGGGATAATAATAATAATGATAAAAAAACTTGCCAGTGGGCATTTCAAGGGTGAAAATGATAAGCTTCTGAGAAGATCCATAAAATATTTATTACAGTCTCCACAGTAAGCTTCAGATACACACCAAGGAGGGGTGACAGTGATTAAAACATTCAGCATCTACCCTGAGATATGTGGAGCTTTTAATATACAGCATATAGATTGCCTGGCAGAGAATCCCAAACTATTTTGTTTCCTGTAGTTCTTCACGGCAGGAGGTAAAATGAACGCACCATATTTTGGTAGGCAAAATGGGGGCATTAAAGCTTAGCTGCGAAGGAGACTATCCATTTCTTCCCTCTGGGTGTGTGTATATTAATAATGCCTATAAACATTATTAATACTGTGCTAGTTTGGTTTCATCCTTTTTTAGAAGTTTGGATTTTCCATTAAAGGGCTATTGCTAAGAGGAATACCTTCTAATAAAAAACTGGGATGATTTTTAAAAAAAGTTTCTACTTGCCAATCTTTCTCCAAACTTGGGGATCCTTAAGAAAGTGCAGGTGAGTTTTGGTGACAGTGAGCCACAATGATGCTGACAGCTAGTGTTACCATTAGGTATCCTACAAATAGCATTCCTTGCAGCCAAATCATATTAGATGCACTAAGTCTTCTTCTGTGAGCAAATGTGTCCCCTGAAATCCATCTATTTCTGTCTGGAGGTACTGAAGTGCATTAAATTTGTATTAGTAAAGTCATTGATATTTGAGGGTGCTTATATATATTTTAAACCATATTCCAGTTGCCTGGAAATTAGCTAATGGCTGGATCCCTACTGTCCATATTGAAGTGAAAAAGACTTAACACAGCCAAGTTGGAAAAGTTTGCTGAGAAAATTGAACATAAACTAAAAAAAATAATTTTCATTTGTAAAGTAATAATAATAACAATAATAACTTTATTCTTATATACCGTCACCATCTCCCTGAAGGGACTCGGGGCGGCTTACATGGGGACTAAGCCCAGCATTAACAATGATTACTAGGAAAAATACAATTAAAAACATATAACAAATAAATAATATAATTAAAACAATTAAAACCAGAAAATTAAAAACATTATAAAAATGCATAACAACAACCAGGAGCCAGAAAAGTGGGCATGTTCAGATTCAAGAGGGCAGGGCAAGGGCTTGTGCAAAGTGCAGACTATAGGGCCAGAGAGAAAAGTGCAGAAAAAAACAAAACAATAACTTAGGGCTGGGTAGACCTGATTGGGAGCTAAACTGTAATTCAAAGACACATTGGAACATCCAAGTTTTAAAATTTTTATGGAAGGTGGACAGAGTGGAAGCTAATTTAATCTCCTTGGGGAGAGAGTTCCAGAGCTAAGGGGCCACCTCTGGAGAAGGCCCTCTCTCTCATTCCCACCAAACATGCTTGTCAACTGAGAGGTGTGATAAAACAAGAAGGGGATCAGAAAGGGTTAATTTTGGGGGTGGGGGTGGGGTTTGCAATCTTCCTTATCCCATCTAAAGATTGGCAATGGATTAAGAATCATTTTATAGCCATGCAATAAGACAGACACATATTGTTTAATAAAAAATAGTATAGTAAAATGGGAGTGTAATGGGGAAAGTGGCTATCCAGCTCTCATCCAGCAATCTTAAATGGTGGATTTATTACTATAGAACCAGTTCTCTGACCTATGGGATAATGTCTCTTATCTTATTTGGAAAATAATATCACAAATTACAGGAACTAGAGATGAGCAGAATGCAGTTACAAAGACCTCTGCAGGCCTTTAAACTCAACATCCATACAACCCACTGAGTCCTTCAGGTGGTCAGGCAAAGTCTTCGTTCTTATACACTTTATTTTTTTTCATTCTGCTTTTCAAATGTCTAGGACTGAGGAATTATGTTTCCCTTCCTGCTGCTCCTGTTGCCAAAGGTCAGAACTCTTCAACTATCATTTACCACCTAAGAGAGAGGAATATTTCAGTTCCTCCTGCCAATGTCCAGTGCCCAGGGCTTGCTCCAGTTCAGCTGAGTTCTTTAGGAGAGCTCCCAGTGCAGTTGCTGAAACATCATTAGACTTCCATTTCTTGATATTGGCATTTGATTTTTGGGGTATTGTTTAACTGGTATTTAATTTGAGATTGGCATCCTGTTGGTGAACTATGCTAGAATAAATTGTAGTGACTGGAGAAATAAAGCGACAGGTAGAGTAATAGAAAATAAAGTATGGCGTTGGAGAAGCAAACTCATTGGAGTCAGGAGATGTTGTCTATCTTCCCTCATGATGATGTCAGGATTCTAAGAGACATGCATCTATTTATGTACAAGGGTTAAATGAAAAGTAATGCCTCCACCTTTGTTACTTCGGTTTGGATGGGGATATTTTAATAAATCAAACACAGAAATAATCCTTAGAATGTGCTCTTTAACTACCACTATTCACTTTTCCACATAATCACCAGACAATTGGATACATTTCTGCCAACAATGAACAGGTTTTCTGAAGCCATCATGGAAGAAGTCGACACTCTGTTTCCGCAACCAGCATCTCACAGTATCCATCATGCACAGATCTTCTGATAGCCAAGCAAAGCAATAATGTGACCCATACGTTCTTGTGAAAGGCCGATTATGCTTGAAATTTCTCTCTGAGTGATACGACGATCGTCCTGAATCAATCTGTCAACCTTTTGCTTGTGAAATTTGATGGTTGCTATCATAGGATGTCCAACTCTTTGTTTGTCACGCAAGTCAGATGTTCCCATCTTTAAACTTACGACGCACATTACTCACATCAACACAATCACCATAACCAGCTGGCATTCTCTGATGAATCTCCTTTGGGGTGACACCTCCTGCTGTCAAGAATTCAATGACTGCACGTTGCTTAAGTCGCATTGACCGATTGTCTGTGCAGGGTTCCATACTTTGCACTTTAACAACACAACCGTTCAATGCTAAGGCTTCACGTCAAATGGAACTGTAGAGGACTCTACTTAACAAGCCAGTACCTGCCGCATACCAGTACTGCCATCTGTTGAGGAGTTACGAAGGTGGAGGCCTTACTTTTCATTCAACCCACGTAGTATACTGTCCTGTGCTGAGAACACTAAAAACCTTTTATTTCTTGAGGTTGACATTTATTTATTTCCACTGCAGTGAACCTTTTGATTTTAAAAAAGGAATTGGTAGGATCCTACACAAGTAGATAATTTTCCCTGTATTTGTGAGATACATGTTCCTGGACTCCCCATGGATAATAGCAAACTTGAAAAGAAGGACCTCTGGGCCAAAAATATCAAAGAGTCGCACTGCAGGATCTAGAAAATACCCATTCTGTCAGAAAAGGATAAATCAAGCCATAGATACTGGTCCCAGGGACATGGGAATTTTAAATGTATAGAGATCTAAATGTTATGGAAAACAGAGCCTCCCTTTGTCCCTACCATAGTTAGGAAGATGTATTTGCTGCAATGCCACCAGTAGTAGAGCTGAAGTATAAACTCAGGCTACTTGTCTTCTGAACAAATGGGGAAGTAAGAAAACCATTTGATATTCATCCGATGTATCTTTCATTCCTCTCTCTTGCATTGACTATTTCAGATGAGAGAAAGATCATCCTTTTTTCCTCACAGTACCTTGGTATACAAAACAGTAGAACCCAATGATAACATATATATTTTAATGCTGCAATCTGAGCTCGACAGCAACTGCAAACTGGAATACATTACACAACACATTGGACTGAAGCTTCTTCCTAAGTTGATTTAACACTTGGTTTTTTTTAAAGGCTCTTTTTAGAGTCAAGACCCTGATATCTTCTAAAGGAAATAAGTACCATGTTAAATTTCTGGATTGGTCTTCCCTGCTACATCTCCAAGTCTTGGTATTTTTTAAAAATTAAATTCAACTTTAGCAGTGAACAGAAGAAAAACAAAGATTAACTAGCTTAAATTTACTGATATGGTTTCCCTTAGCCTTGCTTATTTTTTTCTGTCAGTAATCTCAAAAACAGGAATGAGAAGGCTTTATACAATTGATGATACATCTATTCTGCCTCCCCTCCCCTCACTCAAAACACACAATAAAACAATGAATAAAAACAATATCTGGAGCAGTGTCTATTTCCCCAGAGTTTGTACAGGCATATGTGCAAGAGAATGATAACCTGTTATTTATTACCAAAAGAATCCAAAGATAGTTTTGTTTTTTTCGCCTTGCTCTATTGATTGTTTTGGATGTATAAAAAATGAACATTGCCCTGGATTCAGCAGGTCTGGTATGCCTTGGTTACTATGTTCACATATTATTTTTCAGTATTTCAAAAGAATCCATGTGTGCGGTAGAAATGAGTGCATTTTACATTGAAATGTGCCCATAGGTTTTGCAGCCCCATAGAAAATGTGTGCCTTAGATCTTTGGGCAGCATCATTGATTTATTTATAGAATGCCATCTCTGTACATGGTATTTTATAAGTAAAAGAACAACAACACAATTCCCTGCTCTCAAGCTTATAATTTAATTAAGATATCACAAAGGAGGAGAAAGGATGGTGGTGGGAGAGGAGTAAATCCAGTAAACACAGCCTCTTCTTCTCTGTTTCTGAGACCAGGGCAGTGGCAATGGGCCTTTCATTTGCTTTTGGGCCTAGGCATGATGAAGCTGAGGGGGGCATAGAGAATCATTTCTAAAGCATTTCTAAAATATTATTTGGGGTCTGTATTGTAACTGTATAGTAACTGTAACGATATAATGAATTCTTCATTACTTTTTGTTAAGTAATTGCACAAGGGGGGGGGGGGGAGTCCAACCCGCTCCTGCCAGTCAGAAAAAGCACAGTCAAATCACCTCCAACAAACGCCCATCTGGCCTTTGAAATAATAATAATAATAATAATAATAATAATAATAATAATAATAATAATAAT
The DNA here is from genome assembly GCF_035594765.1 of Anolis carolinensis. Classification (NCBI taxonomy): domain Eukaryota; kingdom Metazoa; phylum Chordata; class Lepidosauria; order Squamata; family Anolidae; genus Anolis; species Anolis carolinensis. Next base: position 67,801,506 of record NC_085844.1, read on the forward strand.
AATCCTCAGCAGCTGTAAGAAAATCACACAGACAGACTACAAACAGAGGCACAACTATGTGGCCCAAATGATTCATTGGAACTTATGCCTCAAGTACCACCTCCCAGCAGCAAAGAACTGGTGGGATCACAAACCTGCAAAAGTACTGGAAAATGAACACGCAAAGATACTGTGGGACTTCCGAATCCAGACTGACAAAGTTCTGGAACACAACACACCAGACATCACAGTTGTGGAAAAGAAAAACGTTTGGATCATTGATGTCACCATCTCAGGTGACAGTCGCATTGACGAAAAACAACAGGAAAAACTCAGCCGCTATCAGGACCTCAAGATTGAACTTCAAAGACTCTGGCAGAAACCAGTGCAGGTGGCTCGGCGGTGATGGGCACACTGGGTGCCGTGCTAAAAGATCTCAGCTGGCATTTGGAAACAATAGACATTGACAAAATTATCATCTGCCAACTGCAAAAGGCCACCCTGCTGGGATCTGCGTGCATCATCTGAAAATACATCACACAGTCCTAAACGTTTGGGAAGTGTTCGACTTGTGATTTTGTGATACGAAATCCAGCATATCTATCTTGTTTGCTGTGTCATAAAATAAAATAATAATAATAATAATATCAAAAATAATAAGAAACCTACTAGGTAAACTTTGGCATTACTGCCTCACAACTTTGCCTACCTGATTCAACTCCCAACAATTCCTTTTTATCTTGAAATTCCTTTAAAGAATGAACACGGAGAAGGAGGAGGAGGAGGAGGAGGAGGAGGCACAAGGAGATAAACAGAATTCTGGGAAATGAAGTTTGGGAAGGTGAGAATTCCTGTGGCAGAGAATTCAAAAACCACCATCCTAAACTACATTTCCCAAAATTCAGCTCACTTCCCATGTTAAACCCTCAATGTGAGTGTGGTCTCTGCCTCTCTCTCTGGGCCAGCCACGTACGGAGGGGCTTCTTCCTTTCTGGTCATCCAGCCAGGCATCCCTCCCACCCTGACCCCCTTTGCTGCCTCCTTTGGGGGAAAAGCAGAGCTTCTTCTTCCACTCTAGCCTCACTATCCCCCTCAGGGACCTTTGGGGAGACCAAACCCAACCCTTTTGGGGGAGAAGTGGTGTCCACCACAGATACCTGGAGTCATTTATGAGACTCACATAACTCATCAGAAAGTCAGTGTTTAAATCTTAGGTTTTTTGAGTGGCCGCCCCTTGCATTTCTTAATATTGCTTCATATGTATGAATCTAATCAATTAGATCAAAAAAAACCAAAACGAATTAAAATGAAGTTTTGCACACCCCCTAATATTCAACCATTTCCACCAGATTTTCTTGCAATTCAAGGCACTGGATTGCAATTTTTAAGCAAAGCAGTGGTTGCCAGAAGATAGAAGCAAATGTGTGTACATATGTGCCTTCAGGCTGTCTGCTCACTTATGGCAACCATACTCAAATCCAGAAGAGCTGAAAATGTAACCAGTGTCTGGATGAAGAGAAATGAGTTTTCCTAGTATTAAATCTACACTTTTAGTACTATACTCAGTGGACATCAGAGATCATTGTTCCCTGCAGTGATAAGCCAGACCACAATTCATTTTGTATATGTGCATGTCCCTTAAAAAAGCATGTTGACTTATGAATTTCATTGGGCTTTCTTAGCAAAGAATGCTCAAAGATGGTTTTGCTAATTCCTTCCTCTGAAATATAGACCACGGTAGCATTTGCTAAAAGACAGCAACCTCATACTAGTGAAAGGTAAAATACCATCTTTATTGATGTTCCTTATGTTTCATTGGCTTGTATGAATGCATTGGATAGAGCAGGCATGGGGAAATTTCGGCCCTCTAGGTGTTTTGGGCTTCAACTCTCACAATTCTGGTAGGCTGCTAGGAATTGTGGAAGTTGAAGTCCAAAACATCTGGAGGGCTGAAATTTGCCCATGTCTGGGATAGAACCGAATCATTCTCATATATGGATTTGATCACTTAACCGTCAATGAAATATATAGGAGCAAGAAACTTCACATTTCAAGTTTTTAATGGTGAAATGTTCCATTAAAGAAAGTGTGTTTATTAAGCTTTGTCTTTGATTATGCAGTGTTTAAATTTATAAAATCTTGCTGTGTATGCAAGAATTTTGCATGCATACTTCATCAGTACACCTGCATTTTGAAGTTTCACAACTTGTGCTGAATTGATATGTACAGACAACTGATATCTGATGTGAAGACTATTAACATGATTGGCAGGTATTGTGCAGTGTTGACTGACAAGCAAGACTGGATAGGGTAATACTTGATTCAACAATACTGCAAAAATTATTTATAGAAGGATGAGGGAGGAGATTGTGTGTTTTAAAATGCATTTAAATTGTATTTATTATATTTTAGTTGAATTTTAACCCAACACACACAATACTGTTCTTCCCATTGCTTCATTCACTTCCATCCACTTTTCCAGCATGAGATCCAAAGTTCTGGTATTGATACGATGTCGTTCTTTTTTCATTTTCATTATTGCACACTATCCAACATTTCCCAGATGAAATCTGGGATATGTGTGGCCAAGGAAAATTAAAGTATGATCATGATGATTAAAGTTATGAATGAGAAAAAACATACAAGCTGGTAGAGACTGTAATAGTTTGCTCTTGTCTGAGTCTACTAGGAGGAGCAATATTCTACTCCTCTTTTGATCTCACCGTTTTTGATTTAATTACATGGACTTTCCTTTTGCATTTTGAAATCAGATTACAGCAATTGTAGTAAACTGTAGAGGATAAAGGTTGACGAGAAAGAAGAAACTGAGCTATTTTTAAAATGGCTGAAAATGTGGGGAAAGTTGAAGGATATGTTTCCATAAATCCTTAATTTTAAAGCCTGAAATAGCTCTCTTCCAGTTTCTGAAAGTACAGTATAGGGTGTCTGTGCTTGTTTGAATGTGGGACAAAGAACAGTAGAAGGTGTATGTAGTGCTTAGCACAGTGGTTCTCAACCTGGGGTCCCCAGATGTTTTTGGCTTTCAACTCCTAGAAATCCTAACAGCTGGTGAACTGGTTGGGATTTCTGGGAGTTGTAGGCCAAAAACATCTGGGGACCCAGGTTGAGAACCACTGGCTTAGCATTTACAACACAATATTGGGGACACAAGAGATAAACTTGGTACCACATTGATTTGTGTGCTTTTACCTAGAGTCCAGTTGCTATTTATTTCAAAATAGAAATTGGACTCTGCTATCAAGTCTGACCTTTCCAAACTGTGCTATAAATGCTTTATATTAATTTTTAAAAAGGCATTTAAAAGAAAAATACTCAGCATATTAACAAGGTGTCATCTGGACTGCAATTGTAAAAAAGATCCTTTGCCATATTGACTCAAATCTTTTGGCACACATTTATAACACAATTCTCTGTGTAATTTAAAATCAGAATGATATATTTTTGTTTCCACTATATTCTCAGATTTGGAAAAAGGCTAGGGTCTAGCTGTTTGTTATGGATAGTCACATTTCAGATTTTGTTGGACTTTCTGAAAACTGTTTTTTAAAATATGTATCTTTACTGTTATCTTAATGTCAGTGAATTGTTTGCTGCTTAAAACTTCATACTTGTTTCACCAATGTCAAATCAACTTGAATGTTAATTTCCCATCGTCTACAGGAATTCCCAGATGTGCTAAGGATGCCAGATGTACTCAATTACAGGAACATGTCCAGAGGAGGACAACCAAAATGATCAAAGGTTTTGTAGTCAATACCCTGTGAGGAGAGACTTAGGGAGCTGAGTATATTCAACCTAGAGAAGTTAAAAGGAGACAAAATAACTCTGTTTAAATATTTGTAAGGATGCCATATTGAGGATGGAGCAGGTTTTTTTTTCTGCAGCTCTAGAGGCTAGGACTTGGAGCAATGGATTCAAACTGCAGGAAGTGATATTGTACCAGAATATTAGGAATAGCTTATTGAGACTTAGAGTTGTTTGATATGGAAAATGCTGCCCAAGAGTGTGGTGGAGCCTCCTTCTTTGGGAATCTACCTGTCAGAAGTGCTTTGATCGTGTGTTCCTTCATGACTTCAGGTTGGTCTGGAGGCCCTTGTGGTATCTTCAGCTCTATGATTCTATGATTTATCCAAGACATTTGTCTGAAACAAAAGGCAAGAGAGATGTTGTTCTTCAATGCTTTTAGTGGAGATGACGTGAATAGGATTTCCGGGGGGGGGGGGGGGGAGCTGTGTCGTTTTTTAGTGTCGTTTTAAATGTACTTTAGTATTTTCATATTCCAAGACACAAAGATTGATTGATTGATTATTATATTTTAATGCATGTGCTCTGTCTTAATTGTATAGTGTCATTTTTGCTGTTAGTTGTCTCTATATTGGGATAAAAGCAGGATAAAAACAAATAAATAAATACACAAATAAACATTTCCTATCATTTCTGAAAATAGCAGACTAACTTAGGAGGCACAGGGCACACTGATTTCTCCTTGCTCTGACCTCTCACGATCATTTACCTTAAAAGTCTGTTTCTCTTCTTCCTCATGGTAAAAAAACCAGATCTGAAGAACTAACACATCCAGTACATCAGGGGTGTCAAACTCATTTTTACAAGTGCCACATCAACCTTATAGTTGCCTTCAAAGGCTGGTTGTAATTGTAAGACTGTATAAATGTATCTATATTGCCCTGGCATTGAAAGCCTCTTGACTCACATAAAATGATATGGCTGACTGGATTTGGACTGTGGGCCTTGCGCTTGACATGTGTGCAAAACATGTTTCAACCAGTACTTCTCAATAGCTATGCTGATGTTAAATCCTCTATCAATATTCCTATGGACAGGAGAGCAATCATTAAGCATTTATGCTACTCCTTGCATTACGTTTTCCATTTTATATTCCAAACTCTTGAAGATAACAACAATATGAATATTCTAACTTATAAGCATGCAATAGTAAAAGATACTGAGCTAGATTATAGCCTCCCATGATTGGTCTGATGGGGTACATACAACTTGTCTTTTTGAAGACCTTGTCAGAACCTCCTATATATGAAAACATGTGTTGGCTAGTCTTGGAAAGAATCGCTTATTAAACAAGTTTTTCTATGGCTCAGGAAATCACCACCACATCACTCTAAACTAGGTCATCAGACAAGCTGGCTAGGGCTTCTGGAAGTTGGAGGCCAAAAGAGCTGAAGGACAGGTTGTGCAGGCCTGCTCTAAAATAAAAATGCAATGCGGTAAACCCTTGGTATCTGTTGGAATTGATTCCAGGATCCCTCTTGGATACTAAAAGCTGAGGAAACACAATGGTATACTATCCTGTAGAATATAACAAACAAATGAATTAAAACCACAACATTAAATGAAATATCTATCTACCATCATACCAGTTGGGCTGCGTTCAAAAGCAGGGCAGTGTACATGTCAAATATCTGCTAGAATAAAGATGTCTTGTCTTTGCCTGCTGTTGGGAGCAAAACAGTGAGGGCACCAACCTCACCTTCCTCAGCAGGATATTCCAGAGTCTGGGAGCAACCACCGAGAAGCTGCTCAGAGTGCTGCTTAATTGGCATACCAGAAAAGGAGGCATATTCAAGCTAATAATACATGAGTTTTATATTAGTTAGCATTTTCCACATTTGAAATAACCTTTTCCACAATACGTGATCAGCTTAACTTCAGAAAAAGCACTTCCTCTGCTAATTGGATACCACTGGACTATTAAAAAGGGCAGCTAAGTATCAAACATTAATGTGGCTCTTAAAAATGACAGGGCGATTTGCCATGTACTTAGTTTTGCTATATAAGCAAGATAAAAGCAAATGAGTATGTTATTCAACATTTCATAGGAGTAGTCTGGTTGAAGGGTGGTTCTAAGAGCTATAATCTGAAAAAAACTAATCTTTCCAGGCTAATGTGAAGCTGAGGGTACTTTGATGAAATGGGTAAGGAAAACTTTGAGAGGCTCATTGATTTTGATTGCAGCTTCATAGTACGACTCTATGGCTTAACTCCATAGCTCCATAGCATGGCAACTGTGGCCAAGGTAAAGGTAATACAGAATTCCTGAAGGCCCAGCAGATAATATTGTAGCACTTTAAAGCTCCCACATGGCTTAGTAGGGGCAAGATCAAGCAAAGTAGACATTCAGGTAGTGGATAAATCTGCACCTCCTGTGCTATAGAATAGAAAATAATACAGTAATAGAGCAAGAAGTGAATGTAAGGGCCATTTAGTAATTCAGCCCTCTGCATCATGGCTAAAACACTTCAAATAATGTGCACTCAACTTCTGTTTAAATGTCTTCAAAAGAAAGAGATTTCACCTTCTTTTTCAGCTCTTACCATCAATAAGGTGAAGGTTTTCCCCTGACGTTAAGTCCAGTCATGTCTGACTCTGGGGGTTGGTGCTCATCTCCATTTCTAAGCCGAAGAGCCGGCATTGTCTGTAGACACCTCCAAGGCCATGTGGCCGGCATGACTGCATGGAGCGCTGTTACCTTCCCGCCGGAGTGGTACCTATTGATCTACTCACACTGGCATGTTTTCGAACTGCTAGGTTGGCAGAAGCTGGAGCTAACAGCGGCCGCTCCCGCCACTCCCAGGGTTTGAACCTGGGACCTTTCGGTCTGCAAGTTCAGCAGCTCAGTGCTTTAACACACTTTGCCACCAGGGCTCCCTTACCATCAATAGCTTCTTCCTAATGTTTAGGAAGAATTTATTTTCTTGTAACTCAAATCCATTGGTTCAACTCCTAGTATCCGGAGCAGCAGAAAACAACTTTGCTCTGTTAGCTCCATGACATTTCTTCAAATATTTAAAGAGAACTTATCTACCCTTTTATCTCAAAGGTAAACATGCACAGCTTTCTAAAAGACCTGTTACCATCCTGGTGTGCCTGTCCTCTGCTACGTTCCAATGCTACAATCTGAGAATATTAGCATGTGCCCGAAATCGCATCATGGATCTAAGAATTTTAACATGTGACTGAACTCGCATCATGGAGCTAAGATAAAAGTCTTTGCTTTAATCACAGGTGTACAGCAGCCAACTTTATTTGTATGGTGTGCGTTAACCAACTATGGAGTTCTGGAATGTGAAATGTGAATTTAGGGAAAAAAAGAGAAAAAGTCTTCCTTTATTATTATTATTATTATTAAACTTTATTTGTACCCCGCTAGCATCTCCCGAAGGACTCGATGCGGCTTACAAAGGCCAAGGCCTCAACACACAATATAACAATACAAAACAAAAGGCAAATTAAAAACAATTAAAACAGTATAAACAACAAGCAATAAACAATACGCTAAAACACAATAAAACTGGGCCGGGCCAGAGTAATGGGTACAAGATTAAAAGTGCTGATGTGACAGGTGATATATAAGGCTTATAGGGCAAGTGCAGAGTGCGATATACGATCTTAGTTCTAATAAAGTGCTTATGGGACTTGGTATTGGAGATTTCCTATTAATCTGGGAAGGTCCGTATTGACTTGGCCAAGGACAAAGGAAGTAGGATGAAGAACTCATTGAGTGAAGATCAGTCCTTACACATTAAGATTAGTGTTTTTAATTTATTAGATAATGTGTTTTCTTAAATAAAGTAAGACACAGCATAGTAAAAAAAATCTGTGCTTAATTGACATTTTGCTTTCCAATATAATAATATAGCTTCTGCAGACTTTTTAAACAAAACACCACCACAAAATAAGACAGAATTAAGATCTTTTTTTTTTAAGTAAAAAAACCCCAGTCTACTTCTGTTAATCAGTCATTCTTCCTTCTCAGGTGTCAGTATCTATCGACGCATAATTAGTGCTGTTTCTATGGAACAATCCATGAATACAAAAGCAACTGAACTCTAGACTGATCGCTCCCATAGGAACACCAAATGGTGGTATATGTGCATGTCATTAATATTGCTTTCAAATGATCTGTTTGGTTTCAGCACATCTATTTGGGATAATCTTGTCAGTCACATATAACTAATGAGCAAGTGGGAGAAAGATCATCCAGATTCTGAAAAGGCCTGAGAGCAGAGTAGAAAAGGGAAAGCTTTTTTTACTTTGTCTGTATCTGACTTGCATCAGCAATACTAGGAGGACCATGAAGTCTTGAGTGACGTTCAGTTTAATTCCCATCACTGTAAATTAAGGGAAATGAAATTATTTTCTTGGGTCATTTCCTAACACTAATATTCCATTCAGATTATTCTGTCCTTCAATATTGCAGACTCTTGCATCCTAGTGTGATTATATTTATTTATTAATTTATTTAATTCATATTCTGCCAACATGGGACTCAAGACAGGATGCATGCTTTTTTAAAAACACAGTGCAGCAAAAAAGGGTTCAACAGAAAAATGAAAATACATTTAAACAAAATCTCTTTTGGTTAAAACACAAATTAAAACAGGTTTTAAGGAAGAAACAACACTTCTCCATTGAAAGCTCCATTTGCAATAACTTATTTAAAAGCAGGAACCTCCTTAAATTAAAAAAGTCTACCTGCAATCAGAAAGGGAGGGGTCCTTTCCAGTGAGAGAGTCCCACAGCTTTAATATCTATGTAAACAACAGTGATTTTTGAGGGCATCCATCAGTTCTGTCCTGCATATGTTTTTTTTTTCCACAGAAGCAATTTCTTCTCAGAAGTTCCAAGAAACTTCATTAGAGAGTTGATTTCCTCAAATATTCCATTTTTTATTTATGATAGGACTCTGGAACCCAACGTCTCATAAAATTATTTAGACTTCAGAACTGAAATTGAGTTCACAAAGAACTGTGATGCACAGTTAAAGTAATTGTGGCTGCTCATATTAGTAAATCTGATATATTCCCCAGCTATTTTTAGTGGAATGCAGGAAATCTTATCTTATTTCCCATATAGCCAATGTAGTTTACTTCTTTAATATTGTTTTATCCTATGGTAATATTCCAGTTGCTACTTGAAGAATAATCTTTGACCCTGTGTTAGTAAAGGGATTTAAACATTCAGAAGGGCATTGGACCTGATCTTGGTCCTGGTCGTGATTAACTTTGCTAAGAAAAGAAAAGAAATCAGACTTAGCCATTTACTGCACCAAGCCACTATTATGCTACAGTTGAATTATGCACATAGTAGATATATCCGGGGTTGAACACCTTCAATATCATATCTCTTTTCAATAGTGCAATTATGCTGATTTGCAATTCCCTGGTTCTGCAATCATACTTGCACACTCATAACTTTGCCTTCCTGTACTAATGTGATTCCTCATTTGTTAAAGTATTTGTATACATAAGGGCAAGGAATATCTAGGGTGAGGAGGGAGATAATGATAATTTTGCCTCTGATGTCATATTACTGCCAGCATGCTAGCACAGAAAGGGATCAATGATACCAAAATAAGTGATGGAGAATTGCAGAAATAGGAGGTATTGATAGCCTTGCCCACCCAGGTAGGAACAGAGAAGCAGTAAAACAAGAGTGTAAGTCTCATCCCAGCAGGATATGAAGCTTAATTGTGTCAAATTCTGGTCAGGTTCCCACAAAACCAATAGGAACACATACCAGTTCCTGGTGTGATCATTCGCAAGGTGATCAGTGCCACTTATTTCTCATAACTCAACATGAAACAGATTGAAATGGATCTAGATAATCCATCTCATCCAGGGATCCTGATGGAAGGCCACCACATGTTCAGTGTTCAAGACTATCTTATGACAACACCTGCTCTCAGGTTATGTATTCAGTAAGGAGCTCTAAGATTTGTAGCTTCAGGGTATTTTACTATGTTAATTTCTTCGTACAATTTCTGCCCCACCTTTCATCGAGAAATGATATTCAAATGGCAAGAATCAAATAAGCAAATCCAATTAAAACATTATATATGAGAGGCAGAAATGAGAACTCAAGGAAAGGAAGAATAGCACCCACCCATCTAAAAGCCCCCTGTGTTCCAACTCAGATAAATTGCCAAAAGCCTGCCTCAAAACATACATCATGCAGATGGAACACCACACTCACACATCCATAATTGCTCCTGGGATACACTTTAAAATGTTTTAAAAGCTTTTCTGGAGAAAACACCACATGTTATGTTTCAGCAAGTTTGATAGTATTCTATTAAGAATTGTAGCAAATACAAACCTGCCTGAAAGTATTTTAATTTAATTATTCTCATTTATATATGCACCAGTTGTTATAACATGAATGTATGTTGTGTGAATTGTCAAGTTAACAGCAATCAGAGGTAGGACAGCGCATTCAGTGAGTGTCAAGATGAGGAAAGAAATTATTTCAGTGCTGGAATGAGTTCTAAGCAGAAAGTTCAAATACAAACTCAAAGCCTGCTAACAGAAAGATCATGTTTTTCAAGAGAAACTTTGGTTTTAAACAACAAAATGGGATACTAATTACAGTAGAGTCTCACTTATCCAACGGGCCGGCAGAATGTTGGATAAGCGAATATGTTGGATAATGAGGAGAGATTAAGAAAAAGCCTATTAAACATCAAAATAGGTTATGATTTTACAAATTAAGCACCAAAACATCACGTTTTACAACAAATTTGACAGAAAAGTAGTTCAATAGGCAGTAAAGCTATGTAGTAATTACTGTATTTACGAATTTAGCACCAAAATATCATGATATATTGAAAACATTGACTACAAAAATGCGTTGGATAATCCAGAACGTTGGATAAGCGAGTGTTGGATAAGTGAGACTCTACTGTATATAATTGCAGGGAAAATTACATTCACAGAGAAGTAAGAATGGCAACATACCCTGTTTCCCCGAAAATAAGACAGTGTCTTATATTAATTTTTGCTCCCAAAGATGCACTAGGTCTTATTTTCAAGAGATGTCTTATTTTTCCATGAAGAAAAATTCGCATTTACTGTTGAACAAAAAAATGAACATTTATTATATACTATACAGTAGTTGTCATCACAAGCCAGCATAACCAGACAAACTGTGAATTCTATCAAGAATTTCTTGTTACTACCATTATTTCCATGTACAACAACCTATTGTACACTTACTGATCCCGATATTTATGAACACAAAGAAAGATTTATTCAATGACAATCTTGTCATCATCTTCTGGAACATCATCATAACTGTCCAAAACCACTGGTTGCCTGACAAACACACAGAGCCACAAAAAAGAAATAAGGGCTGTAAAGTATAAATAAATAATAATAACTTTATTTATACCCTGCCACCATTTCCCCGCGGGGACTCGGCGCAGCTTACAATGAGAATATGACAACAACATAGCATACAATACACACGATCCACTAAAACTGGCTCCCATACACTGTCTGGAGACTGCAACAATCTCCTACAGTAGTTCCTTGACCACTTGTACAGCAGGTATTACAGCTTCCAGCCACCAGGGGAGCTCATCACTTTGCTAAGGGCTTACATTCATGGGAGGCCTTAAATCTAGCAATTCAGCAAAACCTCTCCTAAGTCTTATTTTTGGGGAAACATGGTATATATTTAAAAGAAAGTACAAAGAATGAGTTAATTTCATTTTTTTGAAATTTTGGGCTTTCTCATCACATTCCCATACTTTAATGAAGTGTTACCACAGTGGATGTAGAAAGAGACTCAGAAAATCTAGACTGCAGCATGACTCTTGTATCCACATTATATGCAATTTCATTTATCCAATTATTATTATTTTTTACAAAATATCATCTCTAGGGATTTTCTAGGTCCTTCAATATCATCCTATGGTATTTTTGGACCAGAAATCCCTAATTTCAATAGGATTATTATCCATAATTCACATTATCCACACAAGTGGGAACGTCTGAGGGTAGTACTATATCACTGACTAACAAACATTTTGATACCTAAAATGTTAGCCCCGTTTCTGGATATATCTGATCGCCTGGTTCCAAAAATGCTACCAGTTTTCCCCTATCAGCTCTAGTTTTTGAGATACAGAACATATGTCATTCACTAGTTGACATCTGCTCACTCGTCGAAAACCAAGATAAGCAGATGAAAGAAACTAGAACTGATGTGGTCTGTTCAGTGCAAATTTCTGAATCAGCATCCAACTAACTCCCGGAACAGTCCTAAAAACCAAGAAACTAAGAAAAACATTATTTTGTTGAGTTGTGTATTTTATTGTCCACACTGACTATTGGTTACGGTAGGAGAAAAAAATAACTATCCGATCTAGGACTGCCATCATTTCCCCTTCTTTTGGTATCCTCTCCATGGGGTGGAAACCTTTAAATCCACTCTTCCTATCCCACTGTTTAGGTAGTGACAGTGGCAGAGCATTGCACACATGTCACAAGAATACCTCTGCCCTTTCAGTTCCTTGTCCACAGCACCATAAGAGTCTCCTAAGTTGTCCACTCTGGGAGGACATCTTTGTTCTCTAAATTAAATTGTAGATATGTTTGTTTAGACTCCATTATTCAGCCATAAAGTCTCTTAAAACAGCTTACATACCTTGGAACAATTTACTGGGAACCCCAGTCAAACTTTCCTCTCTAGTTGAGAACCCTGGTTTTCCTTCTTTGCTCTGCAACTGCTTCAGAACAAAATTCTTGATTGTTTGTGGAAAATATGTCAAGAGTCTTCTAAGATATCATATTTGGATGGCAAGCAATATTTATTTTATAGCACTGGAATGCTTTAAAGTTTGCCACCTCAAAAGGTCATATAAAGAACACAATACAGTAAGTACAGTCAGAGATCAGCCCATTAGTGAGCAAGCAGAAGAGAATTTTTGTATTGCAATGTACTCAATAATGAATCAATATTTTTCAATACAATCTAGCAGTCTGGTGAAGGTGACAGCAGTGACATCTTATTATACCTAGTTTCTGATATTTTAGTGTTTAAGATATGCTTTGGTTGTGTTTTCTTTATAGCTATAAGTACAGAAAGGATGCTTTAGAAAGTTCTATTCAGTGGTTTCCATTTTTATCACCAGAACTTTAAGAATGGCAATTGAATAGGTAACAATGAATTAAAGAATATATAAAATAGCAAAACTGCACTGGGGAAAAAGTGTACAGCATCTAAAATATACACAAAGAGACATACATACACTTCTCAATTCAAGCATCTTTATTTGTGCTTTTTATGAAACCAGAATCAGCTTGCAGCATTTATCAGGCTCCGTGTTAGCACTATAGTGACAAGAAGAATTAAGACTAATGTTCATAAGACTGGCGAACATTGTCCCCTTTCAACTTTTTATAGCAAAATCTGCAACAAGAAATTCCTGCTTCACTGAATATAGTTGTATGCACCAGACCTCAATATTATCTGTGACATCAAACATACAGTATGTTCAGGATAGAACAGATAAACCACTGCTTATGATACACCATTTTATGTTCTCTGGGCTTTTTTTGCAACTGTTTAGAATAAGAACATATGAGGAAGGCAGTTTTTGGAAGACTCACTAGATATTTAAACACAAGACCATATTTGAGATACGAGGGACAATTCAGATGGCAAATCTCGAGGCCCTGGATGAGCTGACTAAAGGGAAAGTGGAGTGTTCTACATAAGGCATGTAATAGAGCTGCCATGTTTTATTTACTCAGTTTTATGGTGGGTTCATATGATGACATCATTCTGCTCCATCAGCCCATATTTTCACTTTATAGTTCTTTTCTCAAGCTACAGAAAATGAGAGTGTTTCTGGAATAATGTAAAAATATTGAAAGCTTCATTAGTAAGGTCAATACCTTGCATCCACATGGCTGGAGTGTAATGTTGTCCATGTGAAGTTGCAGCAAGTTGCCTGGTTAGCTTTAGAAAGACAGTGTCCTAGTGGGGAAATGTGTTCTTCACTACTACATAATATTTGAGGGAGAATGGAAATTGCCTGAATAGTGCTTAATTGCAGTTTTGAAGTAGATGAGTAAAGGACATACATACAGCCTTACCATTTCATCAAGGATCTGAAAAACAATGTCTTCAATTGTCCAACTGCAAAATTCCATCTACCTGTTGTTTGGGCACCTTTTCCCCTCTCCCAAATACAACACAATTACAGAGGTTCTGCCTTTCCCATGGGATGGGGGTGGGAGTAAAGAAAGAAGTAGTGAATACCACCTTCTGCCACACTCATGACATGGCGTACACCAAAGAATTCCGGCTATCCATTCTTCTTTTTAAATTACCACTTTAAAGCGCAATGAAAATCCTGTGAGAATAGAAGATGAAGAGGTTGTGTACTCCAGCCCCACTCCCTCCAGGCTCCTCTGTGTATTAGTGGGGAAATTATTACAAAGGTTCTGGACATGCATTTCTGTAGATGTGAGTTCACAGTTCTATACAGCTGGGAGCCCTAAGGCTAATTTTGGAGAAACACGTCTTCCTTCTCCCAGATAACAGACACCGAGAATTTGTTTTCTCTTTTTGTCTCATTTGATTTTTTTCCAGTAAGAAAAAAGATGGAAGAAATCAAGGGAAAGCATGAAGGCTGTGCAAACTGAAGACAGCAATATCTAGGACTTCTATAATGGTGAATATCAGCTGGAACAAAGTACACGAAGATAAGGATAGATTGGTGACAACGTTATGGACTACATTAAACAGATTATTTTCATTACTTTGGGCGTGAAGCACTTTTGCATCTTCATATTAACCCTATTATAGTAAGTTTTTAAATGCCAGAGGTGGTAAGGGTAAAAAAACTACAGAGAATTCTGCTCTGGTCCTCAATGAATTATTTTCCTCATCTGTTTTGGATAAATCTTGGTTCTCGGTTACTACAGTAGAGAGGGAAGAAGACCTGGGAAGATGGTTAATCAATGGCAAAGGGTGTTTAATTCCAATGGGAAGATAATGGTTGAAATTTTTTATTCACACAAAAGGGTTTTTCTTTTTTTAATGGTCTGAGATCTTTTAACTACACTGAATTCCATCACACCTCATCTGTACTTATATTAATGTTTATGCCTTACCCATTAAATAGCCTTTCAACCTTTTCTTTCTTTTCTTTTTTTCTTCCTGTTTGTTTTGAATTTGGATTGTTTTTTTCTTTTAAAAAGGGGAGCCAATGAGAGCTATGAAGAAGTCATACTTTGTTGTTTGAGGAATGAACAAAAAGTTTTTTAAGACAAATTCTGGCTTCAAATATTGTGATTCCAGCATCAACAGCATTGTAGCCAAAATGCTTTGACTGACTCAAAAATTCAGCATGGTTCTAAATTTTGAGGCTATGAATGCATCTACACTGTAGAATGAATGCAATTTGGCACAACTTTCACTGACTTAACACTATGGAGTCATGTGCTTTACCAAACCATAAATCCCTGTACATAGAGCTGAGTTTGGGAATGTTACTCTCACAGTACAATCCCCAAAATCCTTGCTCAGGGATTCTGAGAGCTATAGTACAAAACAACTTTTCCAGGCTCTTGTGTTGATGACACTATTAAACAATCTCCTTAACCCAATAGCTCACTCATATTGAATAATGGCCCCTCTTGAGCCTTTCAGTGGCTTTGGATAATGAAAGGGCAGGAAAGAGTCAAGACATTATAAGCAGCTAATGTTGTGCCATAGATGAACTTTAGTCCTAGGCCAAAGGCATTTACTCAGCTTATAAGTGTGACTATCTGACTTAAAAGCAGGGTAAGTTTTGCGCTGTTATTTTTTAAATCCTGCAGATCTTCACATGGAAACATTCTCGTCATGCTAATAGGTAACCTGAGGGAATTGTAAAAGCTCAGATCACACAAAAAGAACAAGTGCACAGGATCTGAAGGAAGTATTTTTCAATTATATCTAAAAAAGGCTTCACTACCCATGGTACTTAAAACTTAATACAAAACCAGAATCTTTTGTATTTTATCTGTGCAAATCCCATTAGCATCTGTGAGGTTAACCCAAGTGTTACTGAGGGCAAAGTTTAGTGGATGCCGAAAGCTAAAACAGCATTGATTCCATTTCATTTTAGCTGTCTCATCTAATGAGCTCTTGGAATCTCAGAGTGAACAATACAAGGTTGGGGTGGGGCAAAATTGAAGGTTTGTACTGTTTCTCACTGACCTGAGAGGGTTTTGTTCAGTGTGGTACCATGGAAAAGAAACTAGTCATCCAAAAGAAGCTAAGGCAGAATGCCAGGAGATCATTTTTAATACAGTTTTCAATTTTTTTGACATAGGATATAGTTTAAAGTAGACATGGGCAAACTTCAGCCCTCCAGGTGTTTTAGACTTCAACTCCTACAATTCCCTACCAGCTGTTAGGAATTGTGGTAATTGAAGTCCAAAACACCCAGAAGTCCAGAGTTTGCCCATGTCTGGTCTAAAGCAAATTTTAATGAAAGAGCTAAGACCATAAGTATCTTATTACAATTAGTCCATCATATCAATAGATTCTATATTCATGGATCCAACCATTTTGGAAAACATCCTCCCCTCCAAAATTCAAACATATAAGGGATACCATTTTACTATGCCATTGTATATAATGGGACTTGAGCATCTACAGATTTGTTATCCATGAAGGGTCCTGCAACCAAACCTCAGTGGATACCAAGAGTCCACTCTACCCAGTATACATTTTTCTTACAATGCACAGAAGGGATGAGAAACCTGAGGCCCAAGATATGTTGCTGGAATTCAGCTACCATTTATCCGAGTCATAACACTCACCATTTTAATTAAGAAAATACATGTTTATGGAACTGGATACTCCTACTTTAGATATCACTGCCAAACCTTTTCTAGACAAATTAGGCTATATAGCTAATATGAGCTATATATCTCACCATCTGTCCAATGTGAAACAAAAAAAAGTGCTATAAACCAAGGGCCCTTTCATGTCACATAGATATAGCACTTTAATTCCAGTCTAACTGGCATAGCAATCCCCTATAATTTCATAAAATGCAATGTTTAGAGAAAGACATTTAGAATGTTGTCATGGCAGTTAAAGTGAACTTATAGTGTGATCACTATGTAATGTAAACCGAATCCCAAGTTAGACTGCCTACCTTTGGTCTTGTTATATGCCATCAAATAGACTGTCTGGCTAGTGACCTTCCAAGAGCTCTGTCAATAGTTAGTTGCATCACTTATTCTGTGTCCAATGAAAACTAGAGGGGCCATAGATGGAATTTAGGACCTTCTGCAGTCAACATATGTTCCTTAAGCATGGAGCTATGGCCCATTTCCCAAACAACCCTCCTTAGAACATGTCATAGCCTGTAATG
The DNA here is from genome assembly GCF_035594765.1 of Anolis carolinensis. NCBI lineage: Eukaryota > Metazoa > Chordata > Lepidosauria > Squamata > Anolidae > Anolis > Anolis carolinensis. Next base: position 67,818,703 of record NC_085844.1, read on the forward strand.
ATAACTTGTCAGGATAACTGCAGATCAAAAATGGATTAAAAGGATCTTTGGCCATTTGAACCCGACATTTTTTAAGTTCTACAATATTTCAGTAGTATCATAGCTGACACAATTCCTGTTTACCAACAATAGATTTTACTCTCCCTTATGAAAAGAACTCTGGACACAGTGATCTAATCATGAATAAGTTCTGCATCTTAGCAGCATTGTGGATATTATCTTGCTAATAGTATCACTGCTGTACAAACCATTTGTGCATCTTCATTATCAGTAATAATAAAACACTTCACAAAGCTCTGAATAGTTATTATGGATGGTTTAAATTATGTTTGCCTTTCCCCACTCAGGATAGGTAAGAAGTGAGTATATTTTCATTTTATGTTACAACCAATAACCATTTCAATTATATTTTAAACAGTACGGTATGTGTAAACTCTTGGGAACTACATCTTAATCTAACATTTACCCTCCTATGTTCTGAACATAGCTAAATTGACCATAACTAACTAATGTTGACCATAACTAATTTTGTTTTTGCTCTGTTGGTAACAGGGGCAATGTTGTGTACCAATGAGTTAAAATGTTTCCATTTTGTATGTTGGAACTCTGCCTGTGCAGTTCGCAATGCCAGCTGGCTCTTTTCCAGTGCAGAGAATCAACTCATCCTTTGCAGCTCTCAATTGTCCCTTTGGAAACAAGCAAAACAAATGCAAAAAACAGAACACTACATCCCCAGTCACAAATAGATATTTATATCTTTCTCTAATATGTCATATTGAATAAGTAAATTAGAAGATTCAAGGAAATGTTTTGGTTTACTAAAGCATACCTTACTTAGTTGTTAGAAATCCATCTCCATGCCTGGCTCATGAGTTGCTTGACTAATAGTAACACCAATGATATGGAACACTTATGAAATAATGCAAGCTTTTATGGTATCACAGGTTAAATTAAATGGAATGTTACAGAGGGAAAGAAATTGATGTTTGCCTGCTGTTGTGTTGATCACATTTTGGTCTCCTGTAAGTGGATTCTGTGGTAGTCCATACAGTCATGCTCTGTTTATGAACAAATGTGATGCTGAGATCATATATTTGATCTGGGAAAGTCTATATATTCGGGCAACTAGAGCATATCCATGATTGTAGCAGCACTTGTTAAAACGATTGTCTCTTAGTTGCTGAATGCATCGCTCATGACAATATTTCCTGTTGTGACTACAAGGTAATGTAGCAGCTCTTGAATATTTCATTTAAGGACCCTAATAATCCCTTACCTAGATGACCCTTACTCAAAAATCTTGTTTTTCCATGAAAGTGTTGACAGGACATGTTCTGCCTGACATTTGCTTTTTGCTCACAATATAAGGTCATGCAAACTGCAGTAATGATTTGGCTGCCCGGATGAGTTACGTGGGATGAACTATGAACATGTCACCTGAGGATAGTGCATACGTGGAGCAAACTATGGACACTTCACCTGATGTGATGAGTAATGAGTTATATAAGTTACAAGGCAACTACGCATGTCCAAAAGGATTGTAATAGTTAGCAAATTCCATTGTCAGTTAACTTTCTGCGCATGCTCTGTAAAATTGTATAAATTGGAAAGCCACTACAGGCAAGGTGTGGCATTGCGTTTCTTGGGCATTAGCTAACATTGTCACCTGCTCTTGGCCAAAAGTAAACTATCTTGAAGACAACTTCTGCTGTCAGTCTGCTTTCTTCACCCGCGTCCAAACGAAATTCCACAACAAAGGCTCTAACTAAGATTGAAAAAGTTTGACAATGCAAGGTTGGAAAGGTTAGTCTAAAATTCCTCCCTTCTCCTGCTAGCATGGTTGATGAAATCTACAACAGTAAGTTTTCTGTGCTCTGGTTCGATTATGTTAATATATCTCACCCATCCTATCTAGACCATAGAGTTAGATAGGGACAAAGGCTCAGGTACAGTTGGTTTCACACAAAAGATGGAAATGTCACAGCAGAAACACATGAATGATGAATGACTATCCTGATGTAGGGTTGTTGTATGTTTTCCGGGCTGTATGGCCATGTTCCAGAAGTATTCTCTCCTGACATTTGTACTTTCCAAAAATTCAAGAGTATTCATGCTTTTCCTACAAAGGTTTTGGACAATTCCCACCTCTAACCCCAGTACCAATCCTTTGTGGAAAGTACCAAATTAGCCCTATAGCTTAGTTCTCATGGGCTGAATCTTCAAAAAATTCTGTAGCTTGTCAGAATGAGATATCATTAGTAAGCCTAAGCTAAGAGAAGGGAACAAAATGAAGCAAACAAACTAAAAAGAGACAACAAAACACCAACATACAGAACTCAGCTCACTGGTACTATTAGTCCATGACCTTTCTTGAATTGTAAGTTTATTCAAAGGTTTAAAGATAAGAATCTCGGCTTAGCTTAAGAAAAGCCGTGAATAATAGGAAGTGTACTTTAAATGATATCCCCTGAGTCACCTTTTTTGCCTCTCAGAAAGAGTATGTTTAACAAGGCCTTTTCTACACAGCGAACATATATTTTTCAAATGAGGTGAAACTGTAAAAAGTAGACATGCCCTTTAGCACACTTTATATTCTTGGGAGTCTTTCCACAGGTCTCATGGGAAAGTTATAAGAAAGTTTACCAACTTAATATAGGATTTTATGTTATGAAGTGTTGGGCTGCTGTGAATACAATGTATGCTGAAGAAGACAACACAAGAATCTATTAAATTTCAGAAATAATTTCTTTTCCTTTTTGGCTATATCATAAGAAGTCATGACTCATTTAAAAGGCAATAATGCTTGGTTAAGTAGAAGGCAGTAAGAAAAGAGGAAGATTGCATTCCAGATGAACAGTAAGTAAGTAAGAAAAATTTTAATTTATCCCTCCCTATCTCCCCGTGGAGACTCAAGGTGGCTCACATAAAAGGCAAACATTCAGTGCTGTAAAATACAACAATAAACTAAACAAGTCAAATAGCCAGTACAAAACATTTGTTAAAAAACTAATCACATAAAAACAATAATGACAGGTTACACGATATTAATAAAAATACGGTTAAAACATGTTAAAAGCCATCAGATAGAAGTTGTTCTCTGTTTCTACCCACTTAAAAGACACACGACCCCATCAAATGATTCCCAACTATTCTGTGAGTTGTCCGTGGAACTTCATCTCCACAGCATTCAGACGTGGGTGGATTTTGAATCAATTGCATTTTGAATCAACTTCAGTTTTTGAATAAATCACACTTTTCTCACTATGCTTAAAAAAGCTTAGAAACAGGTATTTTTCTATGGGCTGGGAAATGGTGCATTTGCCCATTTTCAGTCCATATTCGGATGTTTCAGCATGAGTGTGCATGTAGGCAATCTTTTCATGTCTTTCAATACTCTTTTTGCCACTATTACTCTTCTGATTTTTTTCTTCCTTTGTAAAAAAAATCTTGCAACTATGCAATTTTGAACCTTTGAAATTCTATAATTGTGAAGGTTTTTTTAAAATTAAAAAACCCATTAAAACCCACATGTTATGTGGGCACTCTGCAGATCGTCTTTCAGTGTGGACATGCACGTGGGTGGTCTTTTTATGCCCCTTGACACTCCTTCTGCCACCATTAGTCTTGGACTTCTATCATTCTTTTAAATATCCTTTTGCTTCTGTAACTGTGCAATTTTGAACCTTTGAAATGCTACAATTTTAAAGTTTTTAACAAACAATAAACAACCAACCAAAGTAAAAGTACCAATGAGGAATAATGGGAGGAGACAACACCCACTTGTGTGATGGGAAATACATTTCTGCATAGATTTCATTTCCCTTGTTTCCTATGTTTCCTTTGGTACTTTCGGTACCTCAGGAGCACTTAACAGTAAGGGTCCTTCCAGTATGAAAACCCACCCAACACAAAAGCAAGGGGGAGACAATCTTGGCTCCTCCTCCCCTATTCAGCACCACATTTATTTTCCTTTATTTTCCTGTTTCTTTTTATTTAGTGGGACTGACTGGGAATTGGGGACCTGAGGGATGGTGGGTGGGGTGCACGTGCACACATTTGGGGGCTTTCACCCTTTTAGCTTCTTTTTCTTCTTCCCTCCCCCTCCTTCAGAAAATACTTCTAAAAGATTATTATTGATAATAGTAATCCCAGAAAATAAAAAGAGAAGCCTACTTCTCCTCTAGAGTAGAAAGCAAAAAAAGCTCTAAGGAAGCAAAACCCCAAGCAGAAAGGAGATTGCAGCCTTGCAGGCAAGTGAGGGGATTTTTAAGGTAGTCCAGGGAAGATAGCTCGACTGAGCTCCAGGATCATTGCTCTTCCTTCCCTGGGCCTCCTTAAAACGCCTAAGTTGGAAAGCTATGAGATGTGCTGCTGGTGCTGGCCCTGGGAGAGAAAGACATGCACCTGACTCTCCTCTAGAGTAGAACAGCTTTAAGAAGCATTAAACCCTGTCTCTTCCCCTACAAAAAGAAGGGAAAGGATCCAGAAACTTAAGAGTGGTAACTCTAATGCATTATGTGGGAAGTCCACACATAATGGGCTGGATAGGGTGCTTTCTTAACCCCGTTGCTGACACCCAGGCTTCCTTGAATGGAAGAAAAGAAAGACTCCTTCCCCATTGCTGCCAATGGGCCTAAAAGAACAGTTTTGTTGGATGTTGAACAAAAACACCCATTTGGCAGCGCATCTGTTTTTGGCAACCACAGGAATACGGATATGGGGGCTTCCGGTATCCGGCAAGCAGAAAAGGATAGCAATTCACCTGAAATGTACAAGCCTAGTGAGGAATGAAGCAGATGGTTGAGCTAGCAATGAGAAAAGGCAATCCTGTGTGATGGGGTGAGTAAATCCCCCATCTTCTTTCAAGATGGAATGCCACGGAATGTCACATGAAGAAGACAGTTCCATCCGCTTTCCCCCACTTGTGGGATGAGGTCCATAATGAAGAAAGACAAGGCCCTAAGACATGAACAGGGCTGTTGAGCATTTTATTATCCCTCAAGAAATCCAAAAAGTAAACCTTGATGTAGTCATTTTATATGGGACATCATTTTACTACACCATTGCAAATATTGGGACTTGACCATCCGCAGTACTTTTGATGTCCATGAGGGAAACAAAGCACAATGAATATTGGGGGATCACTGTTTGTATGTGTATATATAAGTAAAACACATGCGCACACACATATACAGAGTACAGATATGAGTTTAAAGTGAACTATAAATGCATTTCCTAAAGCAGGCTCCAGAGTGTTCATCATTTTATTTCTTTATGCTAATTTCCCTATTAGGGAAGTATTTTTTCACTGCCATTCACAAGAGAGGTAAAATTATATGTGGCCTGCTGCAGAATCAAATAGCTGATCCAGGTTATCACATACCATTTCAGGGCTCAAAAGGGTTATTCTAGCTTCAAAAGGTAAGAAAGCCTTCACTTTGAAGCAGCTTTGGAACACTTTGAAGATGAAAGACATCACATATTACTTGCGCTGAATAACACCAGTCACAGAGTAATATGGCCATCATGGACTGTTTCTGACCTCAAAATGTGCAAACTCAGTGCATGTCAGCTTCTAAAAACCTTGTCTTGCATGCTGAAAGCTATACTCTAGAAATTCTTCTTACCACGACTTCTCATAAGAGAACATTCCATAAGGGGAAAAGAAACGAGTCGATCAATTATAGTGGTTTGACACCACATCAACTACCATGGTTCAATACTATGGAATTCTAGGATTTGTAATTTTTGAGATATTTACTCTTCTTTGTCAGAGAGCTCTGGTGCTACAACAAATCCTAGGATTCCATAGGATGGAGCTATGGCATTTATAGTGCTGTCAAAGTGATATAATTCTGCAATGGAGGTGGGAAGTCTATTTTTGAACTTGCAAATATTAATATACCCGAAGCAAGAATGTTGTTTATATGTGGAGGGGAAATTATCACATATTTGCAGTTGGTAATGCATGATTTTCTTGGGTAGATTTGCATAATATGTCATGAGATAAGAATACAGACTAAAAAAATCCACAAGTTATTCTACAAATCCTCATGAGTAAGACAAATCCAGCAGATGGTCATAACACGAACTCTTTCTACATCTACAAAATTGAGGTCTGGTTAGATTATTTTCACATCCCCCTTTTTGGCTTCAGGATGTTCAATAAAAAGAGATTCACTTGAGTAAGAGAGAGAAGAGAGAAGTTGGTGCACTCTCTTTGAGGAGGCATATTAAACGATTTAAACCAGCAGTGCCTTCTAGCAATCTAGCAATTTAGTCGGTTCCCTGCTGCAGACTCTCCCAGTACTTTCTAAATATTGCATGAGGTACTTAAAGGTGAGGACACAGCTGTTGCAAATATCCATATCCATAAATCATCATTAATGACAAGACTTTAGTGACAGAGTTCTCTGGGCGACTGTTGCTTCAGTCTCAAATGGGACCGACAATTCCTTTAAAAATGCATCAGTTCTTTTTCACTCTTTACATTGCACAGGCTTATCAAACATTATTAACCCCATTACGTCTCGGGCAGAGTGTAATAAATGCTCGTTCTCTCCCCTTTCCTCTCTCTTGAGGCTGTTGCAAAAGGGGGAAAATGCTTTGGCAATGAGTGGCTGCAACAAATCTTTCAAATTAGACGATGAGAAAAAAGAAGGAAGAATGATAGCTGCAAATACAACTAACCCTGATTTTCAAAGTAATCACCTTTACAGTACATTTTACACTGGATAATGCTCTGTAATGCTTTTTACATTTATTGCAGAATTCTCTCCTAAGCCGCAAAGTACTGTCAGAGAGTAGCTCTTGAAAGGAGATGTCATAAAAGATTGACGTTAAACAATGCATCTCCCTGGATTTGCTGAAGCTAACAGAATTAAGCATCTGCCTGCACAGACTTGAGAGAGTAAAATAAGGCAGCACACGAAAACACTAGATTTCTCCTTAGGCATAGATTCAGGATATTGGGTCCCTCTCCTATGGATGCTGTACCCTATATATCTCTTACTAATAAAAGGCATACTTCAGCATCTGCCAGCATTCATACTCATGAATGTGAGTAAATGCACACACACAGACTCAAATAACCTTCTCTGCCCCTGTGGTATTTTAACCGGCGTCCTTGAAAAATCCATTTTGAAGTGTACTCTGCTTGCCAAAGCTGTCCAGGCCAGAAATGTTTCAAATTTTCTTTGCTGGGAATATACCATGGCATCCCTATCTTATTATGAACAGGGATTTCACTGCATTTTGATGATGCAGGGAAACTGAAAAGAATGCAATGCAACTAATAACACAGCTGGGGCCTTAAACTCTAGTGTTCTTAGTATAATTAATAATTTGACCGAGTTCTTCCCTTCCAAATTGGAATGTATGTGTTTACTAAGTTTCAATTAATATTATTTGGGGATGAAGGGCAAAATGTTGACTGCTATCTGCAAAAATGTGTAGATGTCCAAGATTGTACAGTCTATCTTTTCTCACAGTTTTGAACAGAAGTAAATCCTACCAAAACTAGTTAAGCATACAATCAATTTCAGCTTGCATATCTGTATCTGGCTTCTTTAAACAATCTCCCAGATTTATCTCCACAGCCCCATTTGTAGCCACACTACACAATTATTGCGATTTCATTGTACTTCTGGTATTTGCAGTTTAGTGATCTGTTTTCAGGAAGGCCTGAAAAGAAAAGGATAAGAGAAGAAAATGCCAACTCTACCCTGACTAGCTGAACATTAATTCAATTCACAATACAAATGGTATCCTGGTTCTTTGGATGCTCATGGGAAACTGGAGGTCTGAACTCCACCTATGCCAGGTTTCCTATGGACAGTGAGGCAGTTTGCATCTCTTCTATCTCTTCATAAGCCCTCAAGGCCTCTTTGATGTGTTATCTTTTTATAAACTCTCACAATGAAGTATTTGGAAGATTTCACACTTCTCACAAGCTGGTCCTTTCCACTTGGTGATTGTCTTCCATAATTTCTGCCAATCATATATGACGCAAACACCCTTCCATGACCAATGTATCCCACCTCAACATATAATTAACAAATAGTTTACCTGAAACCTCATTGTGAAAGACCATATGAATCCAGAATATGTTTCCATGGTCATTCATGGACCCACCCGCAAGACTATATCCTTGGAAGAAAATCATAATCTGCCACGAGTGATTGCATATGATGATGATGGTTTACCTGAAAGTGAGCCAACAACATCAACAATGTTGCCCAAGGTAATGGCAGAACATGTTATCATGTACTGTCTCCAAAACCTCAGTCTATCTGGAAACAAGTTGGAGGCTAGAACCACACCAACTGCGATTCCATCCTGTGAGCTAGGAGAGAACAGAGTTAAAACATACATGGAAAATACATAATACTACAGCTTATCTAGTCTTCTGGAGCCCCAGTGGCGAAGTGTGTTAAAGCACTGAGCTGCTGAACTTGCAGACCGAAAGGTCCCAGGTTCAAATCCTGGGAGTGGAGTGAGCGCCCACTGTTGCTCCAGCTTCTGCCAACCTAGCAGTTCGAAAACATGCCAATGTGAGTAGATCAATAGGTACCGCTCTGGCGGGAAGGTAACTTAACATCAGGGGAAACCTTTACCTTTACCTTATCTAGTCTTCTATGTTTCTTAGTATATATGGAAGAAACAGTTTGTTGCACTCTAGCCTGATTCATCTTTGCACCCAACACCACACAGGAGTCCAATATTACTATTATTCTGAATATTTATTCAGAAAAGCAAATAGAAAAAGGCTAAAAGGCAAAAGGCAAGATAAAAAGAAACGTCCAAACAGCAATAGGAAAAAGGCATTCAAAAGACCATGTAGCAAAGTTCTGTTCAAAGATGACAAGCTATTGCAAAAAAACAGAAATCAAAACATAGACATAAATCCACAACCACGAATACAGGAACTTCTTTAAAAACATGAATCCATGTACATGAGTATCAGACTTTCCCAAAGATATTAAACATGCATGTGGAACAGGACCCAAGAGCCAACGTTGCCTGATCTGGCCCTCAAGTAAACAATCCCTTAATTTAAGACCCCTGTAGAGCCAGGAAGTCATGCCTTTGACATCTGTTGTTTCAAAAATTTCTCACACTGTTATTTGGATTTTTCACTCTGTAGTTTCTCATGAATTCTCTGTGACCACTGTAATCTGCTTCCCTCCTCCAGGAGACTGAGTCTCCAACTTCTACTAACTTCAGGTGTGTTCCCAGGGAAAAGATCTCTCTCTTCCAGCTCCTTATCTGGTGTTGCTAAGGAATGACTAGAGAAAAAGTCCTCTCTATCATCTGATGGCACAGCATCTTCCTGCCTGCTCTGCTCTGCAGATGTTTCACTTTCACTAGGCACAGACCCATTCTCCCAAGCAGAATCCTGATCTAAAATCTCATTTCCCTCACTGGAAAACCCATCAGTCCGCACAATCTCTGATAACTCTATCCCCTTGCTTTCAGCCTCTGGCTGAACTACAATTCAGTTCCCCTTAACATTCTATAAATCCTTTGCATGAAGGGATGCCTGATACATAGTTGGTGTTCCTAGACACATGTGGAATGTCAAACTATTATCCTTTTTAATTGGAAGTGGCCCCACATCCCTCAGTTATGTTATCCACATTAATAGCAGAGGCTTTTTATCACCTGCTTGTTTTGCAAAACCAATCTTTTCAGTTTTTATTATAAAATGCCAATGTCAATACACCATACAACTGAGATTGTGAAGTATTTAGATTTAACTTGCCTTATCCTCAGGGCCTTTTGTGTAAACAGAGTTGTTAAATGAGATCAGGGAAACAGGGAAAGACATCCAATTATTTGGGGAGGTGACTCCTAATAAGATTACAATTCCATCAACTACAAATCTACATAACATTTCATTACTCCAGTTACTTGCAGGATAGAAGGCTTCCTCCATTTCTCTTTGCCTGAGAGGATGAGTTTCTAATCTGGACCAACCCCTGCCATGTGGGTACACACAATCAAAACACTTCTGAGAGATAACTGCCCAGTCTCTGTTTCAAAAACCTTAAAGAAGGAGACTCCACCACACTCTGAGGCAGCATATTCCATTGTTAAACAGCTCTTACCACCAGGAAGTTCTTTCTAATATTTAAATGGCATCTTTATTCTTGCAGCTTGAATCTATTGCTCTGCATCTTACGACCTCATCATATGAGGAGAAATTAGTGTCCTAGCATGCTGCCAGGACACTTCCTCCTTGGAACCCATCAGAAGCCATCATATGACATCAGGCAACTTCCACTAGACCTCAGTGAAGGAAGCATCCTGATAGTGTGGTAAGATGTTTCCCTCAGAACATGGGAGGCTACCCATGTTCCTTAGACAACAACTTGGTGAAGCCAGGTGGTGACACTTCCCACCGTGGGATGGGGTAAGGGGTGCAGCAGGCAATGCACTGTGTGAGGGAACTCTTTCCCCCCTGATGCCCCATGGATTACGACCTCAATGTGTTGAGGTCCTTAGTCTCTATGGCAGCAGAAAATAAGCTTACTCCATATGACAGCTTTTCAAATATTTAAATATAGCTATAATGTCACTTCTTAACCTTCTCTTGAAGTTTAAGTGACTTAAGGACACCCAAGTCAAACTTACTCACATTTCCCATGACCGGATTGCTTATGCATACATCAGTGACTGGTAGAGTACAGATTTAGTCCTTGGTAATGAAAAAGAGGCAGATAGCAATTGATATGAGACCTGAATTCCAGATACCTCTACAAATGTTAGACAAGCTGGCATAAAGGATATTTCTATGTTCTATGCAAGTGACATGTGATTTCACAGCATAAAAAAGGGCAGATCACTAAAGTGGCTTCACTCCTTTCCCCTTCTCTCCTCACTATTCAGTCCAATCCAAAGTAAATCTCCAGGAATGGGAAGCAAGACAGTGTTATTAGTTGTCTTGTGACATGTTTAACATAAAGATGGGGGTAGACAAAAAAGACTAGTTACTGGTACAAGTACATTTCTTGAATCAGAGGAAGTTTGCCAGTTGAACTTAGAGTCTTTGAGCATGAAATGCTAATGCTAGAAGAGAAAATGGCCAACACATGGAGGAAAAAAGATCCCATTTAAACATTAAGAAGAATTGGTTAGAGTTGTTCAGCAATGGAATATGCTGTCTGGGAGTGTGGTGGAGTCTCCTTCTCTGGAGTTTTTAAAACAGAGGATGGAGAACCAACTGTCAGGAGTGCCTTGATTGTGTGTTCCTGCATGGCAGAGAGTTAGACTGGATGGCCCTTGTGGTCTCTTCAAACTCTATGATTCTATAATTCTACACAGTATCTTAGGCTGTCTAGTAAAGGACAAAAACCTTTATGTTTAGGAACATGGATAGGAAGTTAATTTGTTCTCTTTATATTTTTAGATGACCTTCTAATGTATGTGGAAGCCTACACAGACGTCCACAGAAGACCTGCCAGGGGTAACAGGTCCATGCTTTGGCAGTGTCACTGTTGGGGTTCTCAGGATCTTCAGTCAGCATAACTGCATTTTTGGAAGTTGTGTTCCAAGTCCTTTCTTTTCCCAAGCTATGGTTGGGATTGGATGAGAGACATAATGGCGATGACAAACATGTGAGATCAGACCTTCTCTACCCTCATATTATTTTAATCTTATGAAACTTTAAACATCTTAGCAGGGTTTTTTGCACAATTGTCATTATACTTCACATTTATTTTGTGTGTACATGGGGGATGAAGTTATTTATAGGATAAGAGTTTGTTAAGAAATCAGCATGCTATTTCTTCATTGAAATATTGTTCAGGTAGTATAAAAATTGCCAAGATGTTGATGTATTGTACCACATTGAACTTCAAGAAGAACTATTCAGTGCTAACGTATATTGCTAAGATAAATAAAGTCTTTCAACTAGATATGAAGGAACAGATAAGTACTCTGGCAGTTAGAGTGGCATATTTTGGCCAATTTCATGCTGTTCTTATTGTGAGTTTCGTTTTCTGATGTTCATTGAGAGTGCTGTGAAATAGTGCTATCTTTGACTCAGTAAGAGAAGTTCAGTGCTTAGAAGGTGCTTTTCATATTTTTTGTAGTTTCTATCAAACAAAATATGCCATACGTTTGCAATTTATTTGTGAAATAGTCCACATGGCCCAATTAGGAAGCCATCACAAATAGAGAATGTATTATGCTTTGCAACAAGTAAAGGACATTCCCACATATTAAGTCTGATGGTATTCTTTCAGAATAAATGAGAAAGAGGATTAGGGATGTTGTTACCAAAAATCTGGTAAGGTTTAAGAGTGTATTTGGATTGTTTATTTTTTTTAAAAAAAGAAACAAATTATTATCGAGATTAGAGTATAAAAGAACATATTAAAGATCATGGTATTCTATTCCCAACACCATGTGTCACATCATGATTGTTGGTATTGTGCATTATAATACATGTTCATTATGCATACAGTTTGGAAATGTGAGAAAAATCAAAGGTTGTGGTCCCTTGAACAATTGTATATTAAACAAATTACAGGGAGTACAATTTTGTTGATACCTTTGACCCTTTTGTAGAATTTTTCAAAAGGACATTTGGCAAGAAGGACACAGAGAAAGTAGAATAGAATGATTTTGTTGTAATTGTACATCATACCACGAAATTAAATGCCATCCCCAATCATATAATATATGTAGAATTACAAACAAAAAGGAATCGCATTAGACAGTTTAACATTGTAAAAAATATATGACATCTCCTCCAATGGATGGGTTTTTACAGCGTATGGGAATTTGCAGTTTAATGAAACTTATTATATGAAATTTATATCTAAATCGTAGTGTGTTAAAGCACTGAGCTGCTGAACATGTGGACCGAAAGGTCACAGGTTCGAATCCGGGGAGCGGAGTGAGCGCCTACTGTTAGCCCCAGCTTCTGCCAACCTAGTAGTTCAATGCAAATGTGAGTAGATCAATGGGTATCGCTCTGGTGGGAAGGTAACGGCGCCAAGCAGTCATGCTGGCCACATGACCTTCGAGGTGTCTACAGACAACGCCGGCTCTTTGGCTTAGAAATGGAGATGAGCACCTACCTCCAGAGTTGAACACGACTGGACATAGTGTCAGGGGAAAACCTTTACATTTACCAACAAATCTAGACATTCTACAGGTATTCTGTAGACATTCTGCACTTGCTTTACCAACATCAGATCCTCTGAAGATGCCAGACACAGATACAGGCAAAATGTCAGGAGAAAATGGTGCTGAAACATGGCCATACAGCCTGAAAAACTCACAGACCCCAATGATTCCGGTCATGAAAGCATTTGACAATACAGTAGAGTCTCACTTATCCAAGCTAAACGGTCCGGCAGAACCTTGGATAAGCGAATATCTTGGATAATAAGGAGGGATTTAGGAAAAGCCTATTAAACATCAAATTAGGTTATGATTTTACAAATGAAGCACCAAAACATCATGTTATACAACAAATTTGACAGAAAAGGTAGTTAAATACACAGTAATGTTATGCTGTAATTACTGCATTTACAAATTTAGCACCAAAATATCATGATATATTGAAAACATTGACTACAAAAATGGCTTGGATAATCCAGAAGCTTGGATAAGTGAGGCTTGGATAAGTGAGACTCTACTGTATATATCTAAATAATTGCAGCTTTATCATAGTTTGGTATTATAATTTTTGTATGTTAACATGGAAACTTACTGAGTGACCTTCAGGAAGTTACATTCCAAGCCTTAGAGGAATGCAAGGGCAGATGTCATCTGAATAAGTTTTGACAGAAAACCCTATAACAGGCTTGTCATGAGTTGGGGTTGATTTAACCACGAAGAACAAGAAGATTGGAACTAGTTGGTATTTGGATGGAAGAACTTCCATAAAGGGAAAATTAAGACTGGAAAACTGCCAAACTTGGTAATCCTGAGCCTTTGTTTAAGGCTATACAGTATATCCTAAAATTATTATTTGCTCCCAAACAAGAAATACTAAAGAATGTAGATGCAGCCTGTTTCAGTTATATTCTATTTTGGCCATGCAGGAAAAGCACAATCAAAGCATTCCCTGGGCGGCGGGAGGGAAATAGGATTTGGAAGCAAGGAAGTTGAGGAGAAAAGGCTTTTGATGGTGAGGGAGGTGGGATCAGGAAATAGGAGGAAAAACTTGGAGGGGGAGGAGGAGAAGGGAAGTGTAGAGTCCCTCAGTATGCTTCGCAGAGCCCTTAGGGCTCCATGGAGTACACTTTGAGAACCACTGGCCTAGATAAATTGTCGGGTCTCCTTCTCTGGACGTCTTCAAAAGGAGGTTGGACAGTTACCAGATTGAGATGCTTTAGGTAGGGCATTCAGTATTGATCAAGCTCATGTCCTTTTCCAACTGTGATTCTCTGCTTGTACTGAAAGTTTTTCCAAAGTGTGACTTGTGAGTGGGAAAAACACTGAATATTTCACATTCTTATCAAAGGCAGGAAGGGACTACAGACATTTTTTCCTGCAAATGAGAATGGAATAAGTGAATCATTACATCTTTACACAAGAGCCAGAATCAACACCATGTAATATCCGGCCATAAATAGACTGAAAGCTCCAGCAATTTATTTAAATTTTCATAAACAGATAAGTCCACATTGCTATCCTATTCCAAAGAAAGTGCCACTCTCTAGTCATTGAAAAGTCCTCCAGAGTGATTCTATGATATTCAGAGGTTTTTGCGTATAAATGAAATTGCATTCAATGAGCTCATGTAATAAGCAACCTGATTGTAACTCTTATGTTTACACATTTATTAATACTCATTGTCCCAGGTAGGTAGTGTTGTGATTAAAAAAGTTGCACCTGGTCTAATCTATCCTCTTTGAAAATCCCAAACATATTTTAAAAACTTATTTTGGGATCTGGATCTGGCAACATTTATTTGGTCCACACACATTGCCATTGCAATAATAATTTCAAGGGGCTGATAGAAACAGAATTACAATTCTGGCTCACTGCAGGGTTTTCTACCTTTTTACTATCAGTGATATTAATGTTACTGTGCAGCAAAATGGAGCTGAACCTGCCAAAAAATCTGTGTATATCTCTGTAATGTTAAAATGCTTGATGTCCATTCATTTCCAGCCTCCCCTGTTTGTTTCATCATCCATCATCTAAGAGAAAAGAGGGCAACATAATCTTACCTGTTTTAAACAATAATGCTGTTTCAGCAACAGGCTATAAATAATTCTTCGACACAAATATATCGATGGGCCAAAACCTTCTTGCTGCTTTGACAGTGCAAATTGAGATGAATGCTACTATCACAGGAAATGCACTGGAACAAAGAATGGAATTTGCTGTGGCAACTTCACTCCAGTGAACCAAACAAGTAAATTTTATTCCCTTGATCTCCTCTTTGAGAATACCTTTCTACATAACAATGAACTAGATTATCAATCAATAGGGCAGATCATATGGGTTTTTATTGCAGATTGAAAATAGAGCAATAAAGTATCCAAATTATGGCCATCTACCATTTTCTAATTTGGACTGAATGTCATGTAGTAGGGTTTGTGGATACTTCCAATATCTAATATAAGAGTATAGTATGGCACCCATATCTGTGAAACCAATATATGCTGTTTCACTTATCCATGGTTTCATTTATTCACTTACTCACGTAGGGGATCCTATACAAACTACGAGAAGAACAAACTTTTTGGTGGCTCCGTTGTTCATCCTGCTGGAAATTAGAGGGTTTTCGATTATCTGCAGTTTCATGTATTCATTAAAAAATCTGGGAATGTATCCCCAGCAGATAAGAGAGCCATACCGTACTACATATAGCACCTGTTTTCACATCTTTAGAATACTGTTTTCAGTTGAATCAATTTTACACCATCTAAATATAAATAGGTTGTTGGCTGATCTGGTCAAACAATCTTTTAGTTATGTAGTGACCTACAAAGTGCTTCCAAGAAACTCAGAAGCAAGGATTCACCGTGTTTGTGGCTGCTCGAAATAAGGTTGCATATAGCTGTCATGACTAAAGAGGCATTGATGACTTTCCTGCAGTTGCAAAAAGATGTTGTTTTGTGAATTGGACTTTTTATTAACTAGGTTTAATGTGAGTTGTATGTCTGAAATATCCCCCTCACTCTGAGAAGCAATCAGAATGAGAAATTGTTAGTGAAGTGATCACAGGGAAGGTGTACAACGATCTGCAAGTGCAAAGTCTCTGTTGTTTCTGTCACAACATTTGACTACTTTGGAGAACTCTACTCGTCATGTAGCATTTGTTTCTCAGTGCATTGTGCTTGGGATCCTTGTTCAAAGAAAGACATTACACTGTTACACCACCTGGCAGGGCAGTATTCACCAGTTTTACCCACCTACGGCATTTAGTGGCTAGCAGAGTACATCAATATTTTGCCTCAGGAAAAACCTCTCAAAGCAAGGCATTACACATGATGGATGGCTGTTGACAATGGTAATGTCTACCACCACAACTATGCACAGCTATGTTTCTGTGATCCGTTGTTGTCATGACAGATGGTCCTTTGGGATTGAGAATCTGCAATGTGAAAATTAATCTTCCTGATCTACTTTCTGAATTTTACCCTCTCTCAGGAGAGAGTTGGCACTTTATTTGCAGCCAATTTAGTAACAATTAGCTGCCCCTTTATCTGGAAACTTGAAGAGCAACAGCCATTCACAGAAATGTAAGAATGTGTAATGAGATATGATGTTCTACTTGTATAAAGTAAAGGTAAAGGTTTTCCTCTGACGTTAAGTCCAGTCGTGACCGACTCTGGGGGTTGGTGCTCATCTCCAGTTCTAAGCCGAAGAGCCGGCGTTGTCCATAGACACTTCCAAGGTCATGTGGCCGGCATGACTTCATGGAGCACTGTTACCTTCCCGCCGGAGCGGTACCTATTGATCTTCTCACATTGGCATGTTTTCGAACTGCTAGGTTGGCAGGAGCTGGAGCTAACAGCGGCTGCTCACACCACTCCCGGGGTTTAAACCTGGGACCTTTCGGTCTGCAAGTTAAGCAGCTCAGCGCTTTACCACACTTCACCACCGGGGCTCTACTTGTATATCTGCCATTAATTCAAAACAAAAACCTAGGGTGGGGGAGGAGGGGAAGTGTGATCTATACACTTGGATATGCAGTGCAATGACTATTTGCTTCTTTTAATAAATGTGTATTTTCCAAAATCAATGGTAGGTCGTCTCTGTCCTATATTCTGGCCTATGGACCTCATCACATTGAGGTCCTCAAGGTGAGGGACAGCAGGGGCATCGGGGTAAATCTCTCAGGCATCGGGGGAAACCGTTGCTCCATGCCTCGCATTGCCCCCTTCTTCATCCAATGGCGGAAACTGTTGCTGCCCAGCTTCACCCCACACTCCCCCTGCTCTTCCCCCCACACTTCTCCTGGCTTACCTAATGAAAATATGGGTACCTACCCGTGTTCTCAGGGCTCCATCCTAGGATGCTTCCAAGACAGGACCAGGATGGGGCCCCACTGGAAGTAGCCCAGCGTCATGCAATGGGCTCTGGCAGGCTCCATTCTGGAAGTGTCATAGGACAGCGCCCAAGCCTCATGTAATGAGGTACTTAATCTATTATAGACTACAATGATTTTATTTTGGAAAAGGTTATTTGAAGCTTGCAGAAAACATTTTTTTTGTTTATTTGGTCACTATTTCACCTGTCTCCTCCACTGGCCAGCATCAAATGTAACACTTGTCTATTTAACCAGAAAAAAAAAGAAAAGAAAAGAAAAGAAAAGAAAGAAATCTTAAATCATATGCTTATTCTTTTTCTGTTCCAGATACCCCTCTATGGAAATGTGCCTGTCTTTCCTTCACATATTTACAAGTACCATGACTTGATTGTAGACTTAGCCATTTAAGTGTGCTATAATATCAACCCATTTTTTCTTTCACTAAATTGCATATAACCTTGGCTGTTCTCCTGCTTTTCCCTTGATGGTTCTGATGGTTTTGTTGAATATTTGAAAGCAATTTTATTTAATGCTTGAAATTTGAATATTTTACTACCTGAACATCTGTTAATTAGTCAACCTGTCTGGCAGCCAAGATAAATTAACTGAACACTAGAAATAGGCTGAATATAAAGCACAGTATTATCAAATTTACTGCTGACTGTAACATATAGAGTTTGTGTTCCATTAACACATGAATTCTAAGAAGGGAGTTAATCTAAGAGTTCTCAGAAGCGATCTGTGTGTATACACATAAGAACTTTCCAATTTCTCACCCTGCACAAAGGCAAGCTCTCTATATGTTGAGCGAGGATATTATTTAAAGGCTATTTGTGAAATCTCAAAAAGTAAATTAGTTTTCCAACTACTTGAAATGTGCATGTCAACTCATATTACTCCAAAGTTCATGCTGAAGATAATCTTTGGGAAGTTTAGGTGTCCCTATGATCACTTTTCCTTCTTAATGGTAGATTAAGCAGAATTCAGTTGGTTTAACAGCTACCAGCTCTGCCTTTTCGTATTGGGACGAAAGAACCACTTTCTCTTCTTCTTTTTTATTCCTGTTGTGAAAATGTTTAGACATATAATTTCTGTTAAGGGTAAAAATGGCAACCTTAAATACAGTGGGAAATGGCTGCTTAATCTAGTCCCTGTTTTGATGTTTTACTTTCTAGATGGATTTATCTTGCATTTTTACAGTTTATAATATCCTGGACTCATGGATGGAGCATTCAGATTAAGTTGAGAGGAACATGCTAACCTCCACAAAATAAAGATATTGGAAGTTAAGGCAATATGTAACAGTTATGATCAGTTATGATGGCATTCTGTATCACAAATAATGTTTTCCTACAACTACGTCCTGTATGCAACTATATTTTGCCCTGTGATAGGGGGAGATATGCCCAACTAAATGCCCAATTCCAGAGGTTAGCCAGAAGAGATAAGGAACTATTTTTAAGCAAGCAAGGCATGAAAGTGGAAGAAGACAATAGAATAGCAAAGACAAGATACCTCTTCCAAAAAATTAGAAAAATCAGAGGCACATTTCAGGCAAAAACTGGTATGATCAAATACAAAGATGGCAAGGACCTACCAAAAGCAGAAGAGATCAAAAAAGGTGGCAAGAATATACAGAAGATCTGTATAGGAAGGATAATAATATCGAGGATAGCTTTGTTGGTGTGGTGAGTGAATTAGAACCAGACACACTGAGGAGTGAGGTTGAATGGGCCTTAAGAAGTATTGCGAATAACAAAGCAGTAGGAGATGACGGGATCCCAGCTGAACTGTTTAATTTCTTGAAAGATGATGCTGTCAAGGTGATGCATGCCACAAGCCAGAAAATATGGAAAACACAAGAATGGCCATCAGATTGGAAAAAATCAACTTCTATCCCCATACTAAAAAAGGGAAATGCTAAAGTATGCTCAAACCTTCATACAGGGGCAATTATTTCATGTGTCAGTAAGGTAATGCTCAAGATCCTGAAAGGTAGACTCCAGCAATACACGGAGTGAGAGTTGCTAGATGTACAAGCTGGGTTTAGAAAAGGCAGAGGATTGAGAGACCAAATTGCCAATATATGCTGGCTAATGGAGAAAGGCAGGGAGTTTCAGAAAAACATCTATTTCTGTTTTATTGACTATTCTAAAGCTTTTGACTGTGTGGATCATAATACATTGTTGCAAGTTCTTGGTCGTATGGGGATACCAAGTCACCTTGTCTGTCTCCTGAGGAATCTATAACGGCTAAGTAGCAACGGTAAGAACAGACCACAGAACAACAAACTGGTTCAAGATAGGGAAAGGACTATGGTATATTCTCATCCCTATCTATTCAACTTATATGCAGACCACATCATGCAACGTGGAGGACTTGATGAATCCAAGGTTGGAGTTAAAATTGCTGGAAGAAACATTAATAATCTTACATATGCAGATGAAACCACTTTGATGGCTGAAAGTGAGGAGGAACTGAGGACCCTTATAGCCAAGAAGAAAGTGCAAAGGTTGGGATGCAGTTAAACATTAAAAAAACCAAGTTTGTGGTAACCAGACTGATCGATAACTGGAAAATAGAGGGAGAAAATGTGGAGAAAGTGACAAACTTTGTATTTCTAGGCACGAAGATTATTGCAGATGCAGATTGAAGCCAGGAAATCAGAAGATGTTTACTTCTTGGGAGGAGAGCAATGACCAGTCTTGATAAAACAGTGAAGAATAGAGACATCACACTGGCAATGAAGGTCCACATAGTTAAAGCAATGGTATTCCCCATAGTAAACTATGGATGCGAGAGCTGGATCATAAGGAAGGCTGAGCAAAGGAAGATAGATGCTTTTGAACTGTGGTGTTGCAGGAAAATACTGAGAGTGCCTTGGACTGCAGGAAGATCAAACCAGTCCATACGCCAGGAAATGATGCCTGACTGCTGACGGGAGGGAAGGATATTAAAGGCAAAGATGAAGCATTTGAACATATAATGAGAAGATAGGATACCTTGGAAAAGATAATGATGATAGGGAAAATGGAAGGAAAAAGGAAGAGGGCCAACCAAGGACAAGACAGATGGATGTTATCCTTGAAATGACTGACTCGACCTTGAAGGAGCTGCGGTGGCAATGGCTGACAGGAAGCTCTGATGTGGGCTGGTCCATGAGGTCATGAAGAGTCGGAAGTGACTGAGAGAATAAACTAAAAACTTAGCCCTGTCTTTCATTCCAAAGTCAGATGGTCAGAATGAACTGCATATGACTAGTAATGAAGTTTTTATTCTGATCTTGTATTGCCTTATGAAGCATCAGAACCTTACTTTCTTGCTAGAATTGACACATGTTTTTTTGTGGGGTTTGCTTATGTTGGTAGCTTGCAGGGTGGGTTGAACAATGGGAGATTGTTGATCAGAAGCAGATAGCCTCTGGATGCAGTAGGCAGAAAATGGTACTGCTGCTAATGACTGGTGTTTTTGGCCAGTTTCCTAGCAACATTGCAACTCAAGATACAAGCTAAAGCATTAGTATTTTTAACAGCAAGAAAAATAATGTAAACCCAGCTTAAACTTAAATGATTTAAAGGTCATTTAATCTTTTTAATGAAACAACAGAGCCAAGAAACATCCAGATGGATTTCAAAATGACACAAGTTTAAAGATGCAAGGTTGTCGAATCACGTCTGTATTCTTAACAAAATATGCTCTGTAATGATGGGTGTTTTCATCCATCGTACAATAGTTATTTTTCCTCTTCCCCTGGTGATTGACATTTCCAGAGACATATTTCCCTTATTTATTTTGTCTGGTTCTGTGTGGCATACTCCTCACTTTCTGTAAAATGATGGCATGAATCCAACTGATGCACTTAAGTTCTCCATAGGTTGCATTCGTTATCTTGACAGCTAAGGCATAACTCATTATGATAACAACCAACGAGTCCCTTTCCATCTACCTCTACATACCACTGGACTTCTTTGTTTTGATTTGGATTTTTTGCCCAATTGATTCTTTATACCTGAGATATTCCCTAGTGTATCTCCCTCCTTTTCTTACTCTACCTTGCAACCTACAATGGCTGCTGGGAATCTAAATTAATAAGAAAATAGAGACACAACTCTTCTACCCAGGGGCTCAATAATGGCCGTAAATGACAAGCCCTGCTTTGATGTATTATTTAGAAATGTAATGTTGCTGCCACGCTGCTATTCTCTTGAGAAATGAGAATGTATGACACCATATGGTAATAGGCTAGCAGAGGGGGCTCTTTTTTCACACTCTTGCTACGAGGAAAATTTGTTTATTCATCCAAATGTGAATGTATAAAGATCACCGGTATGCCTTGTGTTGTTCATTAGTTTTGCTAATTGAAATCTGATCTATGGGAGGCAGCTCATGATTGCTTTGAATATCTGTCAAGAATGTTTTGTCTCATACTTGTTGATATTTGCCCATTCTCTATTTGAACCAATGCTTCATTACAGCTCTGTTTGTTATTTTTCTTTTCTATGAAAATAAAAGTAAGATGCCCTGTGAGCAGGCTTGGCTGGATTTTCAAGTGCAACAAAAGACAGTAAAGTTGTTAAAAGAAAAGGGTTGTCAACAAACAAATATTAACTAGGAGCCCACAAAGGAACAGTGGAGTTCAGAATATAATATTCATATCATTCTGCTGCTCTAACAAATTCCCTTTCCTTCCTTCTCCTCTCCTTTTCCCCCTTTTCCCCTACCCCCTCCTTCTTTTCCTCTTGCACATCATGCCCTTAAATGCAATACAGAAAATCCATTAAATCATTGAGATTTATAAAATTGTCAGCTTAATATTAAGCAATTGATTCAATAGGTCCACTCCTCTTGAGAGCAGCAATTGGATTTAGACCATAGCATATTAGAGTTGCACAGAAAAAATATATAGAGAAGTTTTTGTGCACAAAGAACTTATAATGTACAGCACAGGATGAGTGTGGTCAAATACAATTACACATACTTAAAGTTACATATACAGTCAGGAATGAGTTTGCACATTGCAATGTTACATTAATTTTAAATCCTGGTGGCTCCACTAATTATCCGGACCATGTATTGAAGGCTTATGATGAGGTACTTCACCAGGCACCATAAGTTAAGTACAGGGTGCCCAATATCCACTGGGGGGTTAGTTTTAGGGCCCCCCCATGGATACCAAAAACTGAGGATGTTCAAGACCCACAATCGTCTAGTAAAACTGCACTCCTTATATAAAATGGCAAATTATGGTTTGTTATCTGTCTAAGTCTGTCTATCTATCTATCTATCTATCTATCTATCTATCTATCTATCTATTTCTATCTAATATATTTTCAAGTCATGGATAGCTGGATCTATGGACACAGAACCCATGGACATGAAAGGTCAACTTTAGATGGGGAAAACAGAGAAAACTAAATAACAAAGGCTTTTGGAAGGGGCTGGATCCTTTTTGAAAAGACCTAACAAGGTCTGAGGACACAGTAGGCTTCTAGACAGAGGCCAAGACATTGTTTCCTTCCGAACTGCCACCTTGAAATTAGTGATGTTTTCTGCCTTAGAGAGAGAAATTTCATCTGCATTTGACATTTTCCTCCTTTCCATTTTTGATGTCTTATTGGACCACATTCAGTGAAACTGGTCTCTAAACCATACCATATTAAAATTCTGAAGCTGATTTTTAAATAATAGATTATATAATAACTTATGTATTATTAATGATGTTGCAGAGCATATTATATATATTGATTTTGATTTTTTCTTTTTTTCAAGCTTCCATAAGCTCAGTATATACATTCCAAGATTTCTATGCTTAAAAATAGTTGTGCATATTTTTCCTCAGTAACACATTTGCACACACATTTTAACAGACTCTGTCACAATTAGATTCCTATGGAAAGTTTGCAATTTCTAAAACAGCATCCTTTTTATTATTTACTCCCAAACAGTATTCAGAGGCATACTACATATGAATAATATATAATGAATAATTTACTACTGCTACTACTACTACTAATTTCTTACCCACCTCTCTCTATGGATTGAGGTGGAACACAAAAACAAATAACACAATATATAAAATCAGTTTAAAGTATATTTTCACCATGATGATCAGCCCTTATCCTCCCCATTCTCAGTATCTGCTCATCAAGTAGATGGAGGACCAGCCTCATCAGTGGCTAGGGGTTCACTTATACACTTTATACACATAGCCTGGAGGTAATTGTATACACATTATTTTTAAAAATATTTTTGTGCATGAAACAAAGTTTGTGTACACGGAATCATCAGAAAACAAAGGCACCACTATCTTACCAATGTGGCCAATTTCAGATTATAGAATTCTGGATCAGGGATATTCAAACTGTTTTATTAGTTCATGTTTTGTGTCACAATCTATTTCTAGTAGTTGCTTTTTCCAAACAAGATGGAGCCCCCCTTTCTTCTGTTTCCAGTTATGTAATCTATTTGATTTCTATATTGACTATCAGGTAATGTCCATATATTATAGTTGCCTCTTGAATCATTTGAAGAATGTCTTTGTGATAAACAAACTGTTGGCATTGCAAAACTTATGAGTATGCTTATGAGTAACAAGTTCGGTTTGGATGTATTATCAATTTCCTTCCACATAGATCTTTCAGTTTCTTACTACTTGTCTCTGTAGATGAAGCATATACTTGGATTACACTGATGAGTTATCCGTAAAGTCTTATTGATATTATTTTTTCCAACTTTGGAATATATCATTTGACTGCTTTTGTTATATCTCTCCTTACTATTAATACTACCCCATTTCTTTTAAGATCTTCTTGTTCTGAGTAAGGCACATACATGCACACAAACACACACACATTTTAAGTGTTTAATTGTTTTAAAACAACTAGTGTTTT
Source organism: Anolis carolinensis (assembly GCF_035594765.1). Taxonomy (NCBI): domain Eukaryota; kingdom Metazoa; phylum Chordata; class Lepidosauria; order Squamata; family Anolidae; genus Anolis; species Anolis carolinensis. The sequence continues at coordinate 67,843,099 of NC_085844.1, forward strand.
AAATGAATGTGTAGTTTACTTCAACGTATATTGTAAACTGCTTTAAGTTCCAGTTGGAGGAAAAGTTGACTATAAAAGAAACAACCACAATATTGTGTTGCCATAGAAATAATATCATTTTGATGTAGTTTTTTTGAAATAAAAAAAATAGTAGCTATATAGATCTAAGACTGACACTGATCTATAGAAAGATAATAGTAATATTCTGCAGATATTATGAAAAAGTTGCATCACTTAAATGTCAGTTCTTCTAATTTCCGGTTGTTTTCACTGAGTTTATCTCTTCTAGATGTTAAATGGTGGAAAATCAAGTAACACAGGATAATAGATATTTCCAGCCAAAAAACACTATCCTGAAACCAGAGCACGCATTTGTTAGGAATGCACAAATAAAGAGAATGCTCAGGTTCCCTGTTTTCCTTACATATAGACCTCTGTGCTATATGCTTCAAAATATTTGTTTTGTACTCATGTTTAATGTATTATAAAAGTCCATGGAGTCTTGAATACTGATTTTAAAGATGTTCTGTAGAGGCTGCTTCCATATGACCAGAGCTCTGAAAAGCTATTCTTTGCGAGTATGCTTTCCAGAATCCTGCAGCCTATGTAGACAATAGCCATTGACCATTGAGGTGCTGGAAGTTGTAGTTGCAAAAAGAAAAAAATGAAGTTCTACATATGAATCCAATTCAACAGAATACAAACAAGCCTACATATGTGGAGCCCTTTGAACTGAAACATAGTTGTTTAGTGAGAGAAAGTCTAAGGATCTCATCACACTTACCAATTTAAGTGTCCTAGGATCAGAACTGGCTCTAGGTAATTTTGAGGAGTAGGTGAACTGAATTTTGCCCCCCCCCCCAATTTTTGGTGCCCCCCCCCCCCCACAAACCAATAACTGAAAAATAAACTCCACTTGCCTTGCTATAGACTTCGGCAGCAGTGGAGGTTGCGGGCAAGGCCATGGCTGTGGGCGAGGCCACGGCACACGCCGGCACGCAGAGCGGGCGGGTGCACGCCTCCATGGGCCCACCTTCCGGGTGGCGTGCACGCTCTACAGCCACTTCAACTGGAGGGGTTGATGTGCAAGGTTGATGGTGGTGTCCGCGCAGGCGGTTGTAATCTCTGCACATGCGCAGGGCTTACAATAGCCTGCACGGACGGGTGGCTGGCGGGCCTTCAAACCATAAACCTTGCACATCTACCCCACGGCGGCAGCGACCCCGTAATGATTGTGCCACAGGCGACCACCTAAATGGCCTCACCGGTGGACCGCTTCTGCCTAGGATGCTTGCCAGCCAGTTGAGGGCGAATGGGCATGCGGCCCATCACACAATTTCCCTCAACTTCCAGCGGAGGCCCCGCACCCACTTGGTATGGAAGTGCCTTAGGGCGCTTCCCCATCAACATGGAAAGGGCACACTTCTTCCCTGGTTGGGTGACGCTTCCCCTGTTTGATGGGGGAAGCATCGCCATGCCTGCCGTTTTGCCACACTTGCTGGTGAAATGGCATTGGGGGGGGGGTATGTGATAAGGTCCTAAAAATGGGACTGAAAACATAACACATCTTGCTTCCTGTCTTAAAAACTGGGACACTTCAAAAGTGTTGAGTCTAGGTTTTATATGTTTTTAGACATGATGTCCCCTTTACAGCCAATGCAACATGGCAGTCAGAGAGGATGTAAATTTATGTGCATCCCTCCTTATTTGTTTAAAGGACACTACTTTGGGACTACATAACAACATACTACTATTTTTTGTATTTTTCTGTAGGGCTTTAAGGTTGCCTACTCTAAAGTACTGAGCTGCAATATTTCTATAACAGGTCGTACAATGATTTTTTTGTGGAAATCATGGATCCTCGGGAGGCTTTCTCTCACTCTCCCCTCTCTCTGTCTATTATTTATCTTTAATTAAAATATGATTAAATTTGCAAATGGTTTAAACTTTTGTTTTCATTTTTTGCAGTGCTCAATTGCAATTGATCCCAAAGGACTCAAGGAACACATGAATAAAGATGATTATATCACCCAACTCTCCTGATTTAGCGGAGACAGTCCTGATTAATGCCCTGTCCTTCCATATTTTACAGCTACTTTTAGAATGTCCCAGTTTCATCCTCCCACTTTCACCTTTATCATTTGCTTGTATATATTGCTGCAAACTGAGTTTCAAATGCAAAAATATTTTTCACTGAACTCAGCAGGGGATAGGAAAAGAGAGATGAAGCCTTGCCCATCCCTTGTAGACTCAAGTCATAATTTCTTTATTTATACTCTGTCCTTCAATCAAAAGTTCCTGCCAAATTGCTGCAGCCTCTCCTAACTTGTGTGCCCTTCATCATTAAGAACTTTGCCCAATTTGACCATAGTTTAATGTGGTTTAGCCACACATGTCCCAGTTTCCATCTGGAGAGGATGTAATGTTTTATAGAAACTAGAAATCTAAAGGCTGGTTGGAGCAACTGTTAGGAACTAGAATTCTGCTACCTCCTCCCAGGGCCCATCTACACTGCATATAATCTGATTTCTGATCCCAGATTATCTGATTTGAACTGGATTATATGGCAGTATGGACTCATATAATCCAGTTCAAAGCAATAATCTGGGATCTGATACTGGATTATATGACAGTGTAGATCCAGTCCCAGTGGCCCAATTGTTTCTCTTGTCCACATGAATGCCAACATGCAGGCAACTGCTTCCATACAGAGGATTTCCCCCCAATACAAATAATCATGATTACGCATGAATTTCTACAGGCAGAGTCAGTCTGATGTCTGACACAGGGCCATGAATTTGTCTCCAGATACTTCCTTCATGCGAGAACAAACATCGAATCCCAATTTGTCCAGTTCTCCCATCTCAGTGTAGCTCCTTGCACTACATCCTGTAATTCTTCTGAAAGTCCCTTATTCCTGAACATTCCTTTTATGTTATACACATGACTGCAGCGTGAAACATTAGAAAGGCATGTATCATTCTTGCAGAAGTAGCTTCTGTTCTACAAACTCTGTATCTAAGCAAATGTTTTTGAAAAGAAGCCATAGTATTTAATTCCAAAGTATTTATCATTAAAGTGTACTTCCACACCACATAATTGCAATGCTGTATCACACCTTAACTGTTACAGCTTTATCCCATGGAATCCTGGGATGTGTTGCTTAGTGAGGCACTGAGAATTGTAAATAATCTCCCTAAACTCCTAGGATTCCATAGAATGTATTAATGGCAGCTACAGTGAAATCATAGTGCTATATTGCTGTAATGGAAAGGGCCCTTCTTTCAAGTAAACAGACTAATTTAGATCTTGCCAGAAAAGCATGGCCAAAACATTATGCTGAAATCTGATTATTGTTGTTCTTGGATTTTTGTGTGTGAACTTCTTGGGATTATTGAAGCAGAAAGGTGCAATAGAAACAGGTTTTTCTTAAGAAAAAGAAATGTCAATAAATAGCAATATGAATCATAAAATCACACATCCAGGTTTCAGATCTTGCTATGCACTCTCTATTGCCAGCCTCTGGCAATTTACCCTCATGATGTCTTCATGTTGTTTTTACAATAAAGCAATAATAATAATAATAATAATAATAATAATAATAATAATAATAATAATAATAAGTGTTCTCATGATGTTATGTAAGTATGAGACCTTGAGCATTCAAAAGGACTATTTATTAAAATTGAGATTATTGTTTATAATTCCCAGATATAGAACCACCTTGTACTTTCTAAACTATACAAAATACATTGTAACCAATACATTTTTCTGGTAGGCATAAGAAAAAACATATCGTCATTGGGTACTTACTGAAGAGGTGTCAGATCACAGTAATTTATTTGCACATAGGTTTTGAATATATGTTATTCATAGCTGATATTATCCATTATTAACCATGCATTCATTAAACATGTAAACTCTATGGAATTACAATCATCCCTCTACATTTTCTGGGGTTAGGAGCATAGGAACCTCATGAAAGTGAAAAAAAAATGCAAATCCAGAAATTACTCATTTTTTTTACATGAGAAAACAACTGTCTAGGTATTTCTAGGTCTTCCAACAGACTCTTTTTTAACCTCAGCTGGAAGCTGATCATAGAATCACATTGGATGCGAGATTCCTAGAAAGGTGTTCTTTCAGGTAAAAAATAGCAATTTATGAATATACAGTTTTCTGTCTGGATACACATCCATGTAGTCCATGTAGACTTAATAGTAAGACCGTCATCCACTGACCTGGAGATGCTGCATAGTGTTCCTATATAATTGTGTACTAGTAGGAGTCAGACCATTGGTCTGAAGAGTTTTTATTGTCAATTCTGACTACAGTTGTCAGATATCCTTCTTAGACAAACCTGAAATGGCATCCTATTCAGGTAGTAGTCAGGCCCAGTCTTGCCTGTCTTCAGATATTAGATGAGATGTGTTTGAGATGGTAGGTGTGTCAGGGTGATGGAGTATTGCAAACTGCCTTATCAGGGTTTCCATTATGGGAGCTCTTTATCTTCATTGAACCAGCATTTTTGTACTTTCTCTAAACCAGTGGTTCGCAGCCTATGGGTCCCCAGGTGTTTTGGCCTACAACTCCCAGAAATCCCAGCCATTTTACCAGCTGTTAGGATTTCTGGGAGTTGAAGGCCAAAACATCTGAGGATCCACAGATTGAGAACCACTGCTCTAAACCTACAAATGAACAGAAGAATGTCTGTGTGGGGCTGTATTGATCATATAAGTAATTTGTTCTTGCTAATGTTTGCTTGTAATTAAAGGTACTGTGCTCCCTCCTTGTGACATCTTCTTCTTTGTTATTGCATGCTATTTCCCCTGCTGTTCTCTGCTCCTAGCGGTGAGGTTATTTTTAGACAAGGCACTTTTTTTCTTTTCCTGAGTAAGAAGCTACTGAGTTGATCAGAAAACAGTTCAATCTAGCCACAGATTTCTGAATTCATTCCTGGGAGAGTAGGCATGAAGGGTGAAGTTTAGATATTATATTAGAGGAGAAGAAAAAGGAAGATGATAAGATAAGGCCGGGGAGCCAGAAGAAAGGAAAGAAGAGAATCTAGTTTTCAGGGAGAACTGAACATGGTGCGATGCTCAGCAGGCTATGATGCAAGAAAGACAGGGAAGGTTAACAAGAATTTTAATAGAAGTACAGGTGAAGGGTTTTAGTGGACAGCTTCAAGGAAATGCATTTTAAAGGCTATGTGTAAAAGGAAATCAAGCAAAGTGGAGGGGGAATTAGAGGAATGGATAATTTGGACACTTACAGGTTATTAAAAAACAAGAATATACGGTATGCGTTTAGGCATGTATATAACCCAAGTTATACTTACAATATATATTTAACTTTGAATTTTTAAATACCATTGATATTTAATTTTGTTTTAATATTTGTACATTTGTAGATTTTAAATTGTATTGCAATGCTTTTAATGTAAACTAATTTGAGTCTCCTTTGTGGAGGGTGAAAGGGGAGTATCAATAATAATCATCATAATAATCATAATAATAATAGCTCTTGATATTGAAGCCAACATTGACATTTCTTTTCCTCTTCCCCTTCTTTCTTCTTTGTTCATTTTTGAACAAATAAATGAAAAGCTTAACACCACAATCATGTCTCTTTACAAGTATTCAGTTGTTGTCTTTGCATGGAAACCAACTTTCTAAAAATTAAGTCTTCTGTCTGACCTTTTATTTCTGGAGAGAAAAGAGCTTGATGCCATTTGTTCCTTTCCAAGGGAAGGAACATGAAAACTCATGTAATAAATGTGCTATATCAAATTACAGCATTATCCATGTGAAAATAGGAAAGTCACTACCCTCAACATCATCCGAGGTATGATATATTAACAAATCAGTATTTTGATTCTATTTATAGTCCTCCATAAAAACATTTGAATGAACCCTGGCTCATGTTTGAGTAGATGCTCTCAAATCAGAATGCCAAATACTATAGAAGTAACACCTATTTATTTATTTATTATTTGTTTACTTCATTTGTATACCACTTTTCTTCCCCCAATGGGGACTCAAAGCGGTTTCCAACATAATTATGGCAAAATTATGGCAAAGACCTAACACAATAATAGTAACATACAAGAATTGATTAAATCGTAAAGCAATAACATCATTTCAAATTAAAATGTAGAATTAAAAACATATCACTATAACATTAAAATCACATAATCAAGCAATCGTGGTCCAGGCCACAATTTATCATTAAGGAAGGCTTTATGCTATGAATCTCATTATTTTAAGGTGGTCTTTTATGGCCTTGTCACATTTCACACTAATGACTGAGATCTTGAAGTGATGTTGCTGCATCTTCCATACAAGTATCTAGGGAATTGCAACAATGCACATGATGGCACCGTTCCTGGTATCTTGTTGTGCAATAAGGACTCCCATTGTGAATCAGGCCATTGTGTCCTATCATGTGATGAGACATGAGTCCAGGGTTGTTGTATGTCTTTTGGGCTGTGTGACCATGTTCCAGAAGTATTCTCTCCTGACGTTTCACCCACTTCTATGGCAGGCATCCTCAGAGGTTGTGAAGTATGGTCACACAGCCCGAAAGACATACAACAACCCTGTGATCCTGGCCATGAAAGCCTTCGACAACACATTAGACATGAGACCCATAGCACAATGGACATATTATTGGCTCTACGTACACAATAATTTCAATGACATACTAATACTTATTGTCCCCTCCTAGGAATACAAATGTCATGCAATGGTACAATTCAACTTCATACAATCACCTCTTCTAAATAGACATTAAACCTATCACCCAGTCTTGATTCAATGATTCTTACAATCAAGTTTCTAAAGATGTCTTCAATTTAGACTTCATATTTTTCATGAGTTAATAGGATTGTATCACTGGCATCTCTAGGTCCAAATAAAGTCCACATTTTTGAATCTCCTTGCACATTTTAGAGAGCTTTAATGAGAAGAATGAATGGAATAGGTTTAATGAGAATAAATCAAATAAAGCTTCACCAACCCTTGTTATGATCTATCTGGCAAAATATATTTTGAACAGTAATAATATAATGTGATAAATAGCTACCCAATTCAATGTTGCATTTTATTTTAAAAAATCAAATCAAAGTCATAGCTTTTTTCCTACACATTACTTATATTGAAGTATGAGGAAGAAATGCAAAACTGGCAACTGTAAAGAAGTTCACTTGAAGCTAGGAATGAAAATGTGGCTTTGAACTTTAAATATTTAAGAATGTTCTACATTTATCATGCCTCCAGGCCTGTTGCTAGCTTTGTTCAGCTACATTTTATGTGAGAGCATGCTATTCTCGATGGTAGAGACAAAGTGATAAGGTCTTTTGATGGAGGGTCATGAAATTATAGCAAGGTAGCCCACAGGGAATGCTAAGAGCAAATCACTCCTTTAAATGTCACCAACATGAGAGGAGCTGGACATTTTCTGTTGATGTGACTCACAAGTTGTCCAATGGGGAAACATTATTTTCAATAACATTCATTTTTCAGACCCAGAGAAAAGAAAGATATGTACAAATGAGCAGCAGCTTATCGGGTGGCATGGCGTGGTTGTGTACGTGTCAGGATGTTCTCCAAGCATTTGTGCGTGAAAGACATTTTAAACTGAGTTGCACTTCTGAGCTGAAGAAGTGAATCACAAATACACACCTTGGTGTGTCATGGTATCTTTGGTGAAGTGCACCCAGTTTAAATTCATACTGTTTATGAGACTTGCTTTCCAAGCTAGAGTTGCAAGGTCAAACTAAATTTAGAAGGGATAAAATACATAATGTTTTGATGTGGGAAAATGTAGCTCAGTGGTAGAAAAACTCAGGTCCAATTCTTGGCTTATGCAAGCAGAGCTGGAAAAAAAACCTCTCTCAGAACCTGAGAAGTTCCTGTCAGTTATGATGGCTATACTGGGACAGATATGTCAATTGTCTGAACTTGGTGGAAGACAGATTCTAGTTTTCTAATGTATTCACCAAACCCAAAGCTTTATTATTCACGTATTTAAAAAAATGGATTCACAAAATAGCATGAAGCAGACTTATTTTACTTATCACCTCTACACCCTGTTTCTGTTTACTACATTATGAAAACATGGCGTCTTAGGGGATAAGTAGCATCTGTTCTGAAACAACAGACTTGTCAATGCATGCCATCTGCGTGATGATGCTCAGCTTCAAATTTCCCTTCTTTGACCTATCCAATTGCTAGTGCTGAATTAATTGCTAAATGGTAAGTCAGCACTCACATGGATTTGCTCTAGTTATGAAGAGCAATTGGATTGAAGCGTTTCTGTTCAATGTAATAATCTGCTCATATCTCTTTGGACCACTTCTTATTACTGCTGGCCAAAGGATTTTAAAGTGATATCAAACTTATAATTTATCTAATTATAATTCTAATTAGTTTTCTGCCATCATTTTAGGGAAAACAGCATTAGAAGTGCAATTCAATTGGTTATTTTTGAAACAGAATATAGAGTGATACCATGGGGAAATAATTGGTGGCCAATAATTTCCTAGAATAATTTCAATCTTTTTTTTAAGGTTTGTGTTGTTCATGACGTATTCAAGATTCTTTTCTGAACAAGTTCTAGAATTGAGGGCTGTTGCTATATGGCACTTCACGGTGAAAAAGGGGAAGTTCTCGGACTAATGATTTTACCATTAACATTTCAACAGTAGGAAATAAAATGTGAGGGGTGGGCAAGACAGGGAGGGAAGAGAAAGGAAAAAAAGGATTAATTCCAGATTGACAGATTGATTGATACTTTATTGTAGCCTGCAAAAACAAATGACAACATATGTTCCGATGGATTAAGAGATAAAAATAAAAGTAATCCTGTGTAAATTAGAAAATGGTTCTCACAAAGCATAAACTATTGTGCACTATAACATAAATGTAACTTTTAAAAATTAAAGTATTGTAAGAACCTCTTTGAAATATTAGAATACTAGCTGAGATCCTACATTGTCAGATCTAACTATTATAATGGAGTTCTAGCATAATAATTACATTTGATGATGTTACCTGGCCTCCCTTTCAGCCTGGGAGCCTCCCATCTAAAAGCTTTTGAAGGTGCTGCCAATATAGTTGTACAGTAAAATGAGAGATACATGGATAACATGAAGCTGGTAAGAACCCTCAGGGTCCTGCACCAAATATCTGTCTCATGGTGCCCCATGACCAGGAGAGTATTTCAAATATCATTTCACAGTACACCAATCCGTAGTGGTTCAGAAACCCTTTGGTTGAGGTGTTGCCATTTTGAAGAGGAAGGTATTGGGACTCATGTTTAGTCATTAATGACCATAAATGTGAATTTCCAGAAGTTGTGAGATAGTAAGTTCACTTGAGGAGGTCAGTTGCTGTTTGGCAATGACCTGTGACTGACAATCGCCACCGTTAAAAACTGCCTGTTTTAGCTGTAATTATGGAATTTTGATCAAGCAAAAATGTGATGTGTAGAAATAATCAGATCTGCCAGGATCTTGATGTATTAAAAGTAAATTGAATGTCATGATTAAAAGGGGAAATTCAATAACACATCAGTATCTGTCTCCACACCTTCTGCTTCACAAGGATGTAAATGCTCTGGGTAAGAGAGTGCTGATGGTAAAATATTACATCTAGCCAATGTAAATGATATACTGAAACTGGAAATTGTTGATTCTGCTAGGTAATTTGTAGGCACAAATGCCTTCCCATTATCACTGAAACAGGTGTGAGATGGCCAAACTCAAATGGTTTTGCAATTCTGTATCCCAGATTGAAAGGCAGTTTTAGCTTTGTAACAAAGCTATTAGAACACCAGAAGTACAGTCAAGCTTTTTCATTTTTTGACATTTTCATTTCCCCCCCCCATTTGGTTTGAACGTCATTTGTTATTGGAAGTGGGTCCAGTTCCACAGGGAAGAAGATAAGCTTCACATTATTTTATAATCAGTGCACAAGGTTCTATTTGTCCTTAGTTTAGATGTAGAGTTAAATTGGGCATGTAACTTGGAACACCCATTAGAGTCCTTAGAAAATTGCTTTGAATCATCCTAAAAGGAGCATAGATTAAGCCAAAGAGAAGAAAAAAGTAACTAATAAAGCTTTGATGAATCTTTACTTGCTTGCTCCATTGATTATAATGTGTCTGTTCTATGACTGAATTCTGAATCTAAATTTGTAATTCTAAAAGTTATAAAACATTTTGGCTGGCTAATAAAGGTACAGTTCCTTGTGGATTTTGTTTTATTTGACTGTATGGTCAACATGGTCACTCCTAAATATATTTTGTCTATAATATAACAGAGTGATTGTGGTTTACATTTTACCTAGATTGTGTCAAATATTTTCAGTTTCTCATGGACTACTAGTTTTGGAACTTGTTTCATCACAAAATGTGAATTATTTGTGTTGTGTGGATCTTTTCCTCTTTTGTTTATGAGATCAATCAAATAGAGATTGATTCAAGTTTTTCATCAACGTTTTGCAATTATTCCCTCCACACACACCCCACCCCCATTAGATGGCAAAAAAGGAGTATTTCACTTCTACATGCATTTCCAAAAGAGATGCAGACAGAAGAATAGTAGGTCTAAAGTATTGAAGCTATATATTCTCTACTCAATTTTTTTCAAATGTATTATCTTTAAAGTGTCAAACAGGTGGCATTTGTGTGAAATGTTTATTTTCTAACATTAACTGCCTTCTCTACCTTTCATGTTACAATTTCATTGTATGTGCAAAAAAGACACTAAAACATTTCCCCTAAAATTATAAAAAAATGAAAAGGGAATTTACTCATTGCTTTCATCCAGTTTTCTTCAGACGATATAGAATATAAACGCAATGTTAAGTGTGTAAAATGCTTTGAGCTTCCATAAATTTAAGCATGCATCTATATGGTAGAATTAATGCAGTTTGACACCACTTTAAATGTCATGGTGCAATGTTATGGAGTCATGGGAGATGTAGTTTTGGGAGGTACCAACACTCTTTTGCAGAGAAGCCTATGGCAATTAGAATGGGGTTAAACTGCATTCATTCTAGATGCATCCTAAATTCAGGCCTGCATGTATAGCATAACTACCAAGCTATTTTACATTATTTAAAATCCATGTAACATAGATATAATATGACAGTAATATCTATTAATATTTTATGACAAATTGCTGAAAGGGGGAAATATTAACTTGAAGGTAAAGCTGTTTTAATAAAGTCTAACTATAACCCTAATTGTTAGAAAAGTAGTGTATATAGCAATGGTAAAAACAAAATCTTCTCATGTGAATGCTTTAAAAAAAGACATGTTAGAAGAACCACAGGCAGTGAGAGTTTTTTGGATTTTTTTATAGTGAGCCTGCAATGGAAAGGGGAAAAAAATCTTCAGAACAGCATGGACGAATGCCTTGGTAAATAGACTATGGAACACACGACTCAAGCTGCTTGATTCCAGGGGCAGTAGCAGGACACCTCAATTAAATGACTAATGTGAAGTTCTAAATAAAGATCAAAAGTCACTGTGGCTCCAAGGTTACCAGGGATATCTGAAGGATAGAGAAAACTTTGGCTCAAAGAAGTCATGGACAGAATCTTTCAATGCATTCCAGGACAGAAATTTTGAAGACAGCCTTCTAAAGCCAGTTTCCAAAAGGCTTTAGAAGACTATGCTTCTCTTATGTATGGGCATACAAGGGTATGAAGGCTTTTTACTAGTATACCTGTATTGGTTTAAATACTCTAAAGACACCATATCCCACCTGATGAAGCAAAAAAGGGCCAGCCCTAAGTAGCACCCACTGGTGAGACATGAAAAAGCCCCCATTCCAGCACATTAATCCTCAGGCAGGTATACATGGGGAATGGCACTCCTTCATGTATTGAGATCACAAGTCATTTAGGACTTTAAATGTAATCACAAGCACCATGAATTCACAATGGATAACAAGAGCATTTTTTTAAAGGCTGCCATCATATCCTGATATTTTAGCCAAGCTGAGTGTCATCAGCATATTGGTGGCCTCCCATTTCAACTTCCCTTACGACCTCCCCCAGCTGCTTCAATAAGATATTGAACAACATGGGAACCCGATGATACCCAAGATCTTATGTTCCATGGGGCAAACAGGAATCGTCCAATGCTAGTATTTGGTACTCTGAATAGAAATAGAACAGTGCCCCCTTCTCTCATGTTACTGTAAGATACTATGATAAAAGATGTTAAAAACTTATGTGGCCCCATCTACACTGTCATATAATGCAGTTTCAGAATGCAGATTAACTGCATTGAACTAGATTATATGGCAGTGTATAATATGCATGGGAGCCTCCGGTGGCGAAGTGTGTTAAAGCACTGAGCTGCTGAACTTGCAGACCAAAAGGTTCCAGGTTCAAACCCGGGGAGCGGAGTGAGCGCCCGCTGTTAGCTACAGCTTCTGCCAACTTAGCAGTTCGAAAACATGCAAATATGAGTAGATCAATAGGTACCGCTCCAGTGGGAAGCTAATGGTGTTCCATGCAGTCATGCTGACCACATGACCTTGGAGGTGTCTACGGACAACGTCGGCTCTTTGGCTTAGAAATGGAGATGAGCACCAACCCCCAGAGTCGGTCACGACTGGACTTAACGTTAGGGGAAACCTTTACCTTTTTATAATATGCATTATATGAGTCTACACTGACCATTAAAGCAGTTCAAACTGTATTATATGGCAGTATGGATGAGGTCCAAGAGATCCAGGAAAAACCATATCTGTTCTGTCTTTCTGGCCAAAGTGCAATTTCTTAAAAATGACATAGATATATATACTGTAGGTATTCTCCTTTCCTTACTCAGTGCTGTCACCATTGTTCCCATAACATGAATTTGTGACCAAGAAAATAATCCAATTTACCACGGTTAAATATAAGGACCCTTTTACATCACCAAACTTTAGCACAATATTCCACTTTAACAATATCCTATCATGGCAACATCCTATGGAATCCTGCTGGGTGTAATTTAGGGAGAGTATTTAAAGTTCTCTACCAAAGAGCTGTAGTGTCTCACCAAACATAATTCTTTGGATTCCATAGGAAGCAGTCATGGTCATTAAAATGGGATATAACACTACAATTTGTGCAGCATAAATAGACCTCTAGTTCTTCCAGGCAGGTTACTTTTGTCTATGCTACAACTAGCTATCAACAGCTTCAAGCAGTAAGAGTAGTGCAGACATCAGAGATGGAATGACCTGCATATTGCTCTTTTGAGCTGCAGGCCACAACTAATGATAGCAACTGTATGCAGCCCAGCAACGTTGCTAATGGAGAGACAAATCAGAATACCCAATGCAACCCTAGACAAAAATCTAATTCCAAAGTTGTCTGACCTGAAAACAGAAGCAATGTCAAATTATGAAGCTAAGAGAAGCTGTTAGAAGTGAAGCAATTCTGCATGAGAACTATCAGGAGTGGAGCCAGAAGAGAGTTGTAGGAAATGACAGAGAAAAGATATGGCAGACACTTAAGACTGTGCAAGGGAAAAAACAGAAAAAACTTTGGAAAGTATTTCTATTTAGCATGAATATATGGCATCTTTTTAGGATCATAAGAAGATATAACAGGCAAAATACAGATAGCACCTAAAATATTCAGCAGTAAGCCATCAAGTTTGCCTGGAGTTCTGCATGGGTATACAATTTTATACTGTCCAGACTGTCTTCTAAGCTTTCCATTTTTAAAAATTGCTTTTATTCTCAGATGTCCTGAACTGTTTGAAATTCTGAAATGTTTGAAATTTTTCTCAGTGTAGACTCATATAATGCATGTACAAATACTAAGCTTTACTTTCCATGATCAAAGGTAAGGACAATGTATTGCAGTTCAATTTTTATTATAATGGCAGTGCAGATGGGGACTTAGAGAAGAGCCTAAGCTACAAAATATGTCAAAATACTGTTCTGTTCAATTATTTCTGTAAACAAAATTGAGATATAGCCAGCCCTCCACATTTGAGGTTTTCACTTTTGCTGATTTGATAATTCAGGGATTTGATTAAAACATTCTCTTTAGGAATCTCTGGATTCTCCAATGAGACTCTATGGTCAACTTCCACCCAAATCATGCTGGCTGAACCTAGGGAAATCCACATTCCACATTCTTCAGTGGAATTCCAATGGCAGTGGGCCACAAAGTTGTGCTGGAGGACCTAGAGCAGTGATTCTCAACCTGTAGGTCCCCATGGCCTACAACTCTCAGAAATTCCAGCCATTTTACCAGCTATTAGGGTTTCTGGGAATTGAAGGCCAAAACATCTGGGGACCCACAGGTTGAGAACCACTGACCTAGAGAGGTATTATCTCAGGTAAAAAAATAGCATTTTTATTTATGGTTTTCCAACTTTTGCAGGAGTCCTGCACCCCTATCTCCACCAAATGTTGATAGCTAACTCTACATCTATATTGTTGTTTTTAGTGGAATCAGTAATTTTCTGTTCCCATCCTCTTCCTTGTTTAGAGGAAAGCAAAGTTCTTGTCTGACTTCCTGACTCTACACTCCATAATAATGTGAAAGCACAGTACAAATGCTAAGCTTTACTTTACATGATCAAAGGTAAGGATAAAATACTCAAATATTATAGATATTATTATAGACATTATAGATATTAGTTTTTTTGCTAGTTTCCTGTAATAGAAAGAATGATGGATCTGTCAGTCCATGTTAAACAATCACAATGAATCAATATGGACAACAATAACTTCCAACTCAATGTTTACTTCTATCGAACAAAAACATTTTATAATGCTTTAATTAAATGACATCAGAGCCAATATTTTTGTGTGGGCCTATGGCTGTTGATATCTTGATATGAAAAGATGGGCATGACAACAAAAATATGTTACTATTGTTATGGGTTTGTGGAAAAACAAATTGCGTGCAGTCCTGTCCAGACTTATCCAGCCCCTTTGTGCATCCACAATGAGTAAATACAAGCCAAGAAAATGGAAAAATCAAAGTTTACTCATAAGTAGCAGAGTCAAGGAGAAAATTAAACAAGCAGCTTCAAAAACACAAAACCTCCAGCTTCAAAATAACTCGGTCCATCTGGAGCAACAAACTCACATAAAGTTCTTTGCATTAAATTCATGCATCTTCTTTGGAGATTTCTTCTTCAATGGTGCAAGAAAACAGGCATAGTAGGCTCTCAGCCAGGAACTTACTCCGAGCAAGTTCTGAAGCAAGTGATTCAGTAAGTCCCAAAATGTATTACAAACATGCCTCAAGTTATACCCCATTCAGGGAGTGGTTCAAGCTTGTTATCCTTGATTGTTCTAATTACCCAACTTTGAATTGTAATTGACCAGGTGTTTTTCCCTTAATACACACACACAAGTGGTGATCCCACAGAAACTTAGTCAAATACATGCATATGCAGCAATAGCTATAGATGTATTAACATGTCAGTATGAAAGGAGATATCATTACCAAATAGAACTTTTTTCAGGGTAGATATAGGGTTTTTTTGTTGCAATGTTTATATTAGCGGCATGGTTTTCTAGACAGCTTGGTAACTTGCTTGTTTACCAGAGGTTTGTCCACTTACATTCTTTGGATTATGTCAGCTCTTCTTTGAAATAACCATGGAGAAATGAATCCAAGGAAGAGTCCAGCAGACATAAACTGATATGTTTCTCAATACCACCTCAACTGTTTGCCAATTAAAACAAGCTATGTTTGCACCTCCCCTGCAGATTTGTGCACTCTTTAAAGTTATTACATCAAAGATGCAGCAAATTGTTCTATAATTCAGTTTACAAATTCTGCAAAGACTGCACAAAAAATGGCTTAATGTCTAGAGAAGGGCAAGCATTTATCTTCTATAGTTATTAACATCTTTGTTTGCAAGGAGGAAGATTTTTTTAATTCTTCACGAAACAAAACTTTTTGCTGAGACCGATAAAACTGTTTATAGTAAATTGTGCTCCCTCTGTGCTCAACACCTGATTTCATCTACTGCCCTGCGAGAGATGTCTACTCCCATGATGCCCTGCAAGAACTGCTAGGCTCAGCTGAAAAGAATTCAGTCGCTTTGACACTGAACATCTGGTACGGTGTTTATTTGTTCTATTGCTCCTTTTAAAATGAATGTGAAATATCAGATGCCTCAGTAAAATTAGTTTTCTAGCCATCAATGCCTGCAGCTAGCTTAATAATCTGTTCAGTGGATCTGGAGTATCAAGCAATATTACTTCTGAACTTAAAGGAAGAGGTGGGAGGGAAAAGAAAGACATTGCTTGGATGAATTTGAAGTACCATTTTGCATAATTGCACTTTTGTAATTCAACAAACAGCAGACATTTCAGGAATGGAAGTACCTGCCTGTTTACAGGGAGCTGGCTTTGACAACAGAGCTTAAGAAAACAGTTCAGCGCCGAACATCTGATCTATCAGGTTTATATAATCTTCTTTTAATTGAAAGCTAATGTGTTCGATGTAAAGTACATTACTATATGTGGGGCTAACTCCACCAAAGCCAGTGGAAATTTGTCTAGTCATTTTGGACAAAGCATATGTTCAATTTGGTTTAATTTGCCCAGTTGGAATGAATTGCCGTAATCATCTTCCCAGCATTTTCACTGAAGCAGAACTGCTATTGAGTTTGATGATGTGAAGATGGCCCTTTGACTTTTTCTTATCTCTCAAATAGTAGTTGAATTCCTTCAGTTTCCCCTGGATTGCCTGTGAGTATCAATGCATGCAAAGTTTGCCTTAATAACAGTAAATGTGGAGAAATTGTTTGCAAATTCCACTGTGCAGTCTGATTGCAATTCAGAGTATTATGAGTCTTTGTGATATATTTTCAGTGATATGCTTCCTCAAAATCTGGGGTTGTGATAGTTCATCATGAAAATTCCAGTACCACAAACGGGATTTAGCTGAATAGGATACTATGGTGGAAAGTGAGCCCCTACATAAAGACAACAGAACCTGTCTGATCTTGGAAGCCAAGCAGGGTCAGCATTGCTTAGTATATAGATGAGAGATGATCCATGAATAACATGCCAGAGAAAGGATCTGGCAAAAGAACTTGAGTCTTCCTTGGCTAAGAAAATATTGTGAAATTCATGTGGTTGCTATAAGTTGTCAGGTGGCTTGAATGCAGACAACACACACACAATGTGATTGTATAAATGGATTTTGCCTTTGCATGCTTGAATAACTTGTTTGTACTTATCTTGAATAGATCTTCATTCTAGGAGGTTTCCTGTTTCCTATCCCTTGAAATTGATTTCAGAAAATCATTATGCATACAAGCCAGTTTCTTTTCTCTAAATTAATCTAATATTGATAAGCTATAAATCACGAATATTCTCTCAGAATGCTTAAGATAATAGCTTGTTTTCAGACAAACCATTTGCTTTCAGCAAAGTAGTGGTCAACCACAACAGACAACCCCTGTGATGTTAGCCATTCCTTAGCACTCACTCTGCAGGTATCTATTAATTATTGTGCACAGAAATCTAGATAATGACAAAAGGCAGTGAAGATTTTTGCAGGAAAGGCTGATTTTCTTTTTGAGGACTCTGGATCCCTCTGTGTGGGTTCTTCCAGACAGGGAAAGTCCCACCACATACCAATCAAGATAGCCCTCAAAGCAAGCAAATGTTCGGCTGCCATAGGAGGCTGAAACTGGTATTTATTTACTTTGTTGTTCAATGTGTTGTCAACAGTTTTGTTGTTGTTTTATTTTATTGCCAGGGATGAATAGAAGTTTTTGAGATTCCCTGTCTTTTGTATCAAAACAACATGGTACATTAGATATTTTACACCTTGATTTGAATGAGCTGGGTGGAAAGAGTGCCATTATTGTTGTTATGTCCCACATTTGATGATGGTTGATATAGTGGCATGCCTAGCAGTTGGTGGTGCTTATTATATATAATGCCTGGCAGTCTGGTGATGGTTAATATAATATCATGCTTAGCAGGTTGGTAATGGGTAGTAGCTGCTCTGAAATGTATGGAAGGGATTAATCTCCCTCCTACTTCTAAAGGTCAGAGTGATCTGTATGTAAGGATTCACAGGCAGAAGTGATCCGGGGAGAGGCCTGTGGAGACATGATGCAGTTGTGATCTGGTGCTTAAAAAGAGCCTGGTCAGAGAGGCTTTTTGAGAGAAAAGTATTCGTCATACTTGGTTGTGAACACTGGCTGTTTCCCCCCAGGTTGGATAATGGTGTTATCCTGGCCTTTATCCTGGAGCCTTGTGATGTACACAAGCTTTGACACAAGCTTGGTGTTGTTTTGGTTAACTTCTGCCTGCATACTAACAGAGCCCTGGATCCTGACAGTTGTTCCATCTCAGACAATTTCTTTGGATAGGGAGTGTGATGAAATTTGAAAGCTATCTTGTTTGTATGGGTCTATTTTATTAATTATATGTACCTTTTGGGGAGGCAGCAGAAGCAGGAAGCAGTGCTTAGCTAACATACTGGTAAACACTCATTTGGCTAAGGCTGAGTAGAAAATAGTGGGGGTTGGCAGAGCCATTGAGGCTGAGGCCCTTCCTCCTCCTGTCTTGGAGGTAAGACAGTTAAAACAAAAACTGCCAAATCAAAGATCCACCCCATTTTTGAAGCCCCTTAAACAGGAAAAAACTGCTTCCTAGATTGCATGAAATATGATAGGTTGATGTGATGGTAGCCCAACAGGTTAAATATGTTATGACACTGGTGAGTCCTTGGCTAAATTTTTGATTTTTCCATTCTTGTAAGTGAGAATAAAAACATTCAACAGTTTTCATTTCATAAATTTTACATTTTCACAATTTCACATTTTAAAAGTTTTTTCCACATCACAAAACTTTTTTTAGTGTGAAAAGTTTTGCAAAAACTGTGCTCATTGGTTTCTGCAAAAACCAATCTGGAAAAATAAGACTTTTTCCACTTCCATAAAAATATATGACTTATGAAAAATGTATCCTTCTGTACAAAAACCACAGGGGAAAACAAGCTCCAGTCTTTTTGCTCTTATTTAGGGTTTAAAAAGCTCATTTAATTGAGAATGCTTTCTTTCGCAGGGGATCTTGAAGTGCCATCATTTTTCATGGAGAATGCGAAAAATTTGAAGGTATTTTCTACATCCTCAATCCTGAGATATATGTATTTATTTCTGGGATAAAAATGTTTTCAAAATATCTTAAGTTATTTTGGAATTTAAGCAAGCTAATAAAATTAAGCATATAGCCTTTTATTCCAATATGAAGTGATAATAAGCCTGTGACAATCAATTCCTGAAGCTAAAGCAGAAATGTTTCCTTCTGGCAAGTATGTGCAAAATCTTTGTATTCTGGGTTAGAAGATGCATTTATAAATGTTAAATGTGCTATTTGTCAAAAGTGAACAAATTTTCAGTATATTAAAAAATGACTGGTGCAATTTTGTTACTCAGGGTGTCATGGCTGTCAAGTTGAATTGCTCACAGGCATGAAATCTGATTTCTTTCTTGTCAGAATTATTGTTGAATTGACTTTTCCTTTTCAGGAAGATTTCAGCATCATATATACACACACCCTTGAGCCAGAGTTAAAAAAAAACAGACCTTTATCCTTCAGGAAGTTCATTTAGGGAAGGTTTCAGTAAGACAAGGAAGGAAAATGGAAAATGACTTTTCCACCAGAGCTGGGTTAATTTTCAGAAATTGAGTTAAAGCTGGAGAATGTGAGAAGCAATGCAATTATTGTGCTACTAATGTGGTGCACATCAAGTCCCATGAAGGAAATTAGAAGTGTTATAAGGAAAGAGCACACATTTCCGCGAAACTGCCTGTTTCATTTCCTCTTCATTCTTTACAGTCATGAAGAATCTTCTTAATAGCAAACCTGCATATGAAGTGGACATCTTTCCTCTCATGCAAACGTATAATATTGTTCTTCTGTATATGAAATCTGTGGTCAATAACTCAGAGCATATCTTGCTAACCAGAAGTGTTTTGATTCAGTCTCTGGCATCTCCTTTACCAAACAAACAGCCAGAATAGTACTAGGCAAAGTTGGCTGATTTTCTGGGCCTATCTAAACATGGCTGAAAACCCAGAAGTAACCAGGTTAAAAAAAAAAAAGGGGGGGGAGTGTTTAGACAAAGTGCAGGCGGAATTGGGTTAACACAGTGGTTCTCATCCTGTGGGTCCCCAGATGTTTTGGCCTTCAACTTCCAGAAATCCTAACAGCTGGTAAACTGGCTGGTATTTCTGGGAGTTGTAGGCCAAAACATCTGGGGACCCATAAGTTGAGAATCACTGGGTTAACAGCTGAAAAGCATGTGTTAAAAAGGTGCGCTTAAAAACTGATTGAGCCCCCAAAATGTGCACCTTCGCTTGACTGTATATCCCTGCAGTCATGCTTTTCTTCCTTTCTTGCTGTGTGAACTGCTCTAATGCATGTACACATTTTAAAAGCCCAAAACAGCTGATAAGCTGATCGGGTGGTCAAAACATGGAGCCACGGACACACAGTTGGCCCAAGTGGAAAGCAATTACAGCTTTCTGAAACTCTTTCTTTTAAACTTTATAATATTCAACAGAGTTTGAATTAACTATTGTTTGAAGAGAGAGATAGGAAATCTGCTTGTGTTTATATTAAGGTGTTTGCATGTGCACATTTGAGGTCCAGCACATATTTGAGTGCATTTTTTAATTTAAAAAATTCTGCTGGATGTCCCCTGTACACCCTCCATCTTGATCCGCTTCAAAGGAAGATATGAAAGTGGTGGGGGACCATTTCCTGGGATTGAGAGTTCTCTGTATGTATGTTGGGATTTTTACCCCAATTTAAAATGTGAATTTCGGCACTGTCAGGAAGCTTTCTGTGACTTAACATGAAACTGTTTTAGATATTCATTTTACTGTACAAAATGTTAAACTTTTTTGAAAAGCTGTATAGTATAGTATTATACAACAATACACTTAATCAGGTTTTCTGGAATTTGTTTATTTCTTGTCTGTTCTATTTTACCCTTTGTCCTGCTTGAACTCAGGAAGGATCACAACAGTACTGAATAGATAGAAATTGAATGCTTGCATGGGCGGGTTTATCTAAATGAAGATGAAAACTGGCATTCAAAACTTTATTTTAGCCTCATTTTGAGATTTGATGTGAAGGATACAATTTTATGAATGCTGTTTCCCATTCTCCCCACCCAAAACACTGATCTTGTATAATGTTTTTCTTGCCTTTGTAGTCTTAACTCATAGTCTTACTATTTCCTGTATGGATTTCCACAAAAAGTCAAGGTAAAATTCAGTTTCCTAAGACTGAGGATATTTCTACACTGTACAACTAATGCAGTTTGACATCCTTTTAACTGTCATGGCTCAATGCTATGGAATCTTGGGAGTTGTAGTTTTTAAACGGCTTTTAGCCTTTTCTGCTAAATATCTCCGGTGCCTCACCAAACCACAACTCCCATGATTCCATAGCATTGAGCAGTTAGAATGGCGTCAAACTGCATTAATTCTATAGTGGATGCACCTTAATGATATTTAAAGTAGATCCGTTGAAATTAGTGAGACTTAAGTTAGTTATTTCAATAAAGCTGGTTTAAGTGTCATTAAGGGCCCTTCCAGACAGCCCTATATCCCAGAATATCAAGGCAGAAAATCCCACATTATCAGTGTGGATTGAGATAACCCAGTTCAAAGCAGATATTGTGGGATTTTCTGCCTTGATATTCTGGGATGTAGGGCTGTGTGGAAGGGCCCTAAATCTATACCACTTAAAATTGTGCAACTTTCTTATATCATCAGGAACCTCAAGTGGATAAAACCAAAACAACAACAACAACAAAAAAAGGCTAAACGAACTGTGGAATCTCTTTTGATAGACAGTGATCATAAGCAACCAAAATATGTAAGGCATGTGAAACCCATTTTTACATCCTAAAGATGATTTGTCAGGTATTCATTCCATTTCATGTAAAGGAGAAACGTCATTGCACAACCCATTGTACCTTCCATTTACGTACTTGTCCTTTATCATCTCTTTTCCCCAAGTGACAATTTTCATTAAGGATAATTCTACAGAAAGCTTGTTTTAGTAGGTCACTCTCCCTAGGGTATTATGCAAAGAGATGGAGAGTTATTTATTTTATGGTGCTCAAGTAGCCTATCATATTCATTGCTTACATGACAATAGCAAAGAACACTGTTGGCCTTAATTAGTAAATGATACAGCATCACAACAATCCATATTATGTAACAAAATAGGTTTTATAGGGAACCATGATACCAGATAATCATAAACATAACTCCTTTATTAAATTAACGTAGCTGTTTTATTTAAACAGAAGTGTAATTATACAAATACAGAATGTAATTATGCTTTGTCCTCATCTGGTTTAAAGGACAAAAGCAACAGTGCTGTCAACATGCAAATATATTGAGTTTACTTTATTGGCCATGACCAAAATAATCAGAATCCAATAAGTATATATATTACAGATGTGCAACACTGTCCCTTAGTTAAGGCAAATAATCTATGCTGCAAGCTCAGTTCCTATAAACTTGAACATTCTGTTGCCTATAAAAATGACACATGTTGAATGAATCACTTGTAATATGATGTCCATGTAATACTTTATAAGAGTTGCTATTTAGAATTGCAGTAGAGATTTGTACCCCAAAGTTATGGATCTGTAACTGTTCTGCATTCAGTAACACAATGTAGTCTTACTGGAAACTTATGTGAAAATCACCTTAGTTTACCCTAATAGCTGCTGACTTGGAAGAAGAAGGTCCATTCAGCATCTTGCTGAGATGCAAAGAAGATGTTGTTTCCAGTCCACTCGTGTTAGCGAGTGGGTCTGCAATAATCAGAGGCAGGACCACTGTTGCTCCTATGAGAAGATGAATGAACCTCCCTTACCTTTACATGGAAGATGTTGATCCTTATCACATTGCTATTCTGTTACAGTTGTGGTATTGTTTATAATGGATACATATACCAGCTTGAGCTTTTTTGATATCAAACCTCTCAACAATAGTGCAATTGCACAGATTTGCCATCCTGCGGCCCCACGATCATACTTCTATACATCCTTGCCACCCTGCTTTCTTGCACTATTTTGATTCCTTAATTTTTAAATTTTATTGTTAGAACAATTGTGCTATTTCAGTTTTTAAAATAAAAAGGCAGCGATAAACAAAATAAAATAGCCAGCTTGGAAAAAGCAAATGGAGGAGAGAAGAGAAGAATCCTGACCCTGACATCACATTACTGTTGACATACCAGCATAGAAGTAGAATGGGAACATTGCAGGTCTGGGAAATATTGGTGGGATTTACCAATTAATAGGATGGGAGAATTTTGGAGGGTGGAATGGGGAGAAAGCATAATGGTAGTGGGATTCACATAGCATTAAGTATAGGGACTGTTATCAGATCCGGCCCGAGGTACTGAAAAACGGTACGCAAAAAAAGGGTACGCCCTTGCCCCGCCTCCCGCGCTGCGCGCCCTGGCCCCGCCTCTCACGCTGCGTGGGAGGCGGGGCCAGAGCGCGGCGGGAAAGTCCTTTCAGGCCACGGTGAAGGCCCAGTCAGGCTGGCTGGGCCTTCGCCATGGCCTGGAAAGACTCCTGCTGCAGCCTGGCTGGGCCAGGCTGGCTGGGCCAGGCCGGCTGGGCGAGGGTGCGCAGCGTGGGAGGCGGGGCCAGACTTGGCCCTGACTCTGCGCTGCATGCCCTGACTCTGCCTCCCACGCTCTGCACCTTGGCCCCGCCTCTCGTGCTGTGCGGGAGGTGGGGCCAGGGCGCGTGAGGCGGGGTCATGTCTGGCCCCGCCTCCCGGGGCTTGATAGTGCCCCTGGGAACATGGCGCCCAATGCAGGGTTTGCTTGCCTCATATGATAAAGACAGTTATGTAGTCAGAACTAAATAGCCAGGATTCCAGCTGAAGTCTAAAACTGTGCCAAATAAATCCAGTAAAATGCCATAGGTACAGTGAATTAAAAATGCAGATAATACAATCCCCTTTCCTCTGCAGTTTAGTATAGTTTTAAGACAGGCAATATTACAGATTTATGTCAAATATTAGTGAAAACTGGACCTTACGATATTTTTTAAAAGGAACATTTACTTTTTACTCAGCAATGTATTGATTATCATCCCATTTTGCTATCAATATGAGATACAAGATAGCACACATCGGCTAAAACAACGGTCGGAATTTCTTGATCTCTGTTGGCAATAAATGTATAATCCTAATAAAAGTATCCAGTGTGATATAAGTTGGCCTTTAAGGCTAGAATGAATTAGTCCTTCTGTACTTACTGTGTAAAAATACCCCAGTTGCTATCTTTCATTTTCCAAAATTCAAGGAACTCAGTCATACAGAAGTCCTAGGAGAGTTCTCATAAACATCCAATTCATATTGTTACACACTGTCAGCTGAGCAGTGAGAAGCACCAAAGGCAAACAATACTTGGGTAGGATTTCTTTTGAAAAGAGAAATCACTGGAGACTTGTGTGTGGCATTCTGTAATGTTTGGCTTATTTACAAATATGTAGGTGGAAGTAAATAGCTTAATACTCCCAGTTGTCACTCTACTATGATATATTAGATCATCAGAAAAACAGATTGTAGTCCAAGGTGAGTGCCTCCTTGGGGATGTAAAGTATACTTTAAAAAAATATATAGTCTTCCTTTATAAATTTTGACTTTGTCACTAAGGAAAGCCATGAATCATTAAAGGTTCCTGATACAGTTCTCGAATATAATGCAAAAGTTCCTTTTAACAAACATTCTAATAATCTCTGAAGTCTAACAAAGAATCTGCACAGATTCTTGCATGACATCTTAATTTGAGATTATTTTAAACAAGTTCTGGTTTTTGCATTATCTGTGTTGGGATTGCAGTAAGGTGTGGCATAGAAAAAGGCACATTTTCATTGAAGACATAGGCTAACATCCCCATAGTGACTAACAAACGAGTAACTTCCTTTATAGAAGCAGTTGGACAATTTTGCCCAATATGGAAGAGCATATCCAGTTGAACTTCAGTTGCAGACGTAGAATTGTGTAGAATTGTGCAATGCCATTGCACATGCAAATGTGTACTGAACATTTGTATGAGGTTTTGCCCAGTGAATGGGGAAACCCTAAAGAAGTGTCAGGATTTGCTTGCTGAATTTAAGAGAGGGAGAAGTGGATCTGGAAATGACTTGCCAGTGTCAGGGCTAAAGAGTATGCCCTTTTCACTTTGAATAAGTGTATATGTGTGTGTGTGTGTGCGTGCACGCGTGCACTCACACACACACACACATAGTTGTGTACTTAGGATCGAACAAAATAATACATTCTATTCTAGCTTCTATATACATTTGTTTTCATTTTTGTTTAGGTTGCACAAAATGTTGCAAAAATATTGAACAGTGTAGGCAGAAGAATTATACAATCAAGTCTTGCCTTGGTACCTCATTGGGTGCATGGAATTTTCAGAACAGTGCATTTATGTCAAATTTAATATATAATATAGAAATGGTTGTACTTTCATTAAATATATATATTGGGATTTAAGTGCATTTGTATTTGTAATATTCAGTTATTTTTGGCCACATAGAATCCAGAAATATGTACATTTTCATGTTCAGTTATGCAGTGTTGGAACTAATTAATGTATAATTATGACCTGAAGGCTGCCAGGTTCGAATCCCACCCAGGGAGAGTGCGGATGAGCTCCCTCTATCAGCTCCATGCAGGGACATGAAAGAAGCCTCCCACAAGGATGGTAAAAACATCAAAACATCCGGGCATCCCCTGGGCAACATCCTTGCAGATGGCCAATTATCTCACTCCAGAAGCGACTCAAGTTGCTCCTGACACGAAAAAAAATCACACACTTCTATGAATGTAGGTGCTTTGAGTCTCTTTTAAGAGAGAAAAAGTGGGATATAATAATATTAACAACAATAATGACAACAGCAATGCTATACTCTGGTCTTGGTCACATGCTTTTGCAGGTTGTATCATTTCTGCAACCTGATGTTTTACACTTTTTTTCCTGATGAACATCATCACTTCTATCAAGGTTAATTTTAAAAGTCCTTGAACTGTTCACAGACACACAAAATCACACTAGTCTCATAGCTGCCTTGATTTTGACACATAATGTATGACTCCTTCAGCAGTGAAAGTGCTTCTTTTAGGACGTCATCAGATGAAGGTCTGGGGAAACCATCGGGCAGTGCCCCACACCACCCTTTTACCATCACACGCCATTTAAAGTCTGCCTCTGGCTTAATCCCACACTGTCCCTGGCTTCATGAAATATAACACGTGTAGTCACCTATGCAGGCTCTGAACATGCTGCCAAGACAGAGCTAGGATAGAGCCCTGCCAAAAGTAATCCTACATCATGTGATGAGCTCCAGCAGGTCCCCTCCTGGCTGCATCTCAGCAGCATCCTAGAATGGGTAAAAAGTTCTGTGTGATGAGGTCATTAGGCTTTAATGTGGTATACTAAAACCCACTTTTTGTTCAGTGGATTCCTGTAAAATCTAGTATGTTGCTGTGTTTTGCTATTTGCAAAGGGAAAGAAGGACATGACTTGCTGAGTAGCAAGCTTGCCATTTTGTTTCACTGATCCTTTCCTCTCTTGCCAGCAGTGCTAAGCTTTAACTCCAGTTCCACTTCCCATAGCCATATTTTCAAGCCTGATCAAGTTCCCTACCCCACTGCTTTTGTGTTCGCAATCCTTTCTGTAACCTGGTCAAACTTGCTTGTCAGAATGCATCTCCCTCTATGAGCCTACAAGAGTTTTAAGATCAGCTGGGGAGGCCTGTTCTCTGTCCCAACCTCTTAACAAACACGATTAGTTGGGACGAGAGACAGGGCCTTCTCAATGGTGGCTCTTTGGCTGTGGAACTCCCTCCCCAGTGACATCAGGCAGGCCCCATCCCTCCTAGTTTTTAGAAAAAAACTTAAGACCTGGCTTTTTACACAGGTGTTTGGTGAATAGGAAACTATGGAATGAGACTTTAACAGTTTGAATATACTATGGACTTTGGGAAATGATTTGGACATGAGATCACGACTCAGCATTTTATATGGTTTTTAATGTTAAATGATTTATATGTATTTATATATTTGGATTGTTTATATTTTGATGAGATGTGTTTTATTGTTTACCTGTGTGGCACTGAATTTTTGCCAGATCAGTAAGCTGCCATGAGTCCCCTCCAGAGTTGAGAAAGGCAGGGTAAAAATGAAGTAAATAAAAATAAATAAAAATAAACCTTCCTTGCCAGCAATACCAAGTTTTAACTCCAAATCCAATTTTCCACAGTACATTTCAAAGCCCTATCTAGTCCCCCAAACCATTCTTTCTATGTTGGAGAAGGGACAATAAAGTAGTGCTGATTTGGAATTGGGGTGTAGATATGAATTCAGTGTGGTGTATCACAGGTAGGACTCCAACGCTAATTGGGTGAGCCCAAGAGTTCCTGGTTTGATTAATTTGAACTGAAGTGGGATTATTTTTGTGGTGTAGACAGGCTCCTTGCCTTTTTGAATTACAGAGCTAAAACTGCTGGCATTCTTAACAATATCCATGATGATTCCTATTTATGTTTGCAACTTCTACTCACAAGTTAAGTCTATTTAGACAGATATAGAGCAAGACTGGGAAATATGGCTCAAAAGCAATGTTTATCACAGAAAAGAGTATGGCAACAGTTTAGGAGTTGGAAACTAACACATCTCGGTTTGTAAGACATCTAGCCTTGACTTAGAAATTAGGCTTTTGGAGAATTGTTTATACTGTGGACCTACGCAATCACACGCACACACAAACGAGTAAAAATAGCCAGTATGCTATATCTCAGGTTAACTGTTCTGTTTCAAAACCTTTCATTTCTTTTGAAATTGAAAGTTTATCACTCTAGTAGCTTTCTCAGTGTGCTGTGAAATGAAATTGAATTGTAGCAACATGGTTCACATTCTTATTTGTATCATCAGTCACGACCATCATGTCCACCACTACCACCACCACTATTATTTTATCCAATATTTTATTCTCACCAAATCAGTACACACTTGAGAAAAGCACTATCTTTTGTTCCAATGCCTGTATTTTGCATTTCTTCTGTATTCCTTAGAGAAAACCACCATGGCTTGGAATTCATTCTTGGACAGGCACATGTTTCCTTTGTGGCTTTTCTGAATGTTGCTCAGTTAAAGCTCTCAACATAACAAGAAGGGAAAGGAAGGGCAAACACTGCACAGGAGGGACATTTGAAGGATGTGTTCCTTTTTCTATACTTGCTAAACAATATTGGTTTTAAAGTAGCAATTTCTTTCCACTTGGGAGAAAATATGCATGGAATTTCCCAGGTATATTACTGTAGGGAGAGAAAGAGAGCAGATGTTAGAACAATGACATCTTGCATAAAGACTCTCTAGTATCATACAAAGATAACACTATATTTCAATGAAAATAACAAAGATGACCTAATTTAATGGATTTTTTTTTCAAAGAAAAATATAATTTGCCATTTGAACGATAATATGAAAGAAGGAGAAAGGCATATCTACCTTCACAGTAGGAACTTCCTTTGCTTTTTATATTTCCATGCCAATAGTTCTCTATGGAACAACAAATGCTGAGCTTTAAACAGAAGCATATTGCCTATATTGGGTCTCTCACATCATTGTTCTCTTTCTTAATAAAGTCATGCCAATTTTCCATTGGATTATTGATGCAAACCTTTTCGTTTGATGGTAAGGAAAGGTTGCAAGGTATTGAAGACAGACGGCGTTAGCTTAATGTTTGTTGAACTGAAGGAGGAAAAAAGAGGGTGGCAATTTCACTCCAAAGTACTTATTTAATGAAAGTTGAAATTAGAATCTCTGTAGCTTAAAGCTAACCTTTCTTTGAGGTCAAATACAACTGTACATATCCAAAATAGTTTCAGTGATAGACAGTTTGTATACATATGATTATGTATATATTGTCAATCATTTATTAACCCATTTTCTATGGTGGTAGTTAGCCAGAATATAGTGTACTTAATATTTATGTGTTCAAACACTTGAATATCAGAACACAAAGATGAATGTCCGTATTATCCTAACCCTGGCTGCCACAATGAAAAGGCAGCTGATAAATTAATTCTCAGAAAAAGTTAATATGAAACCAGTTAGAGTTCTGACCTTTTTCCCCCTTTTGTTAGTAAGGAATCATTTTTGTTCTTTAAAGAGCTGTCCTCACTGTGGCAAAAACAAAACCACAAACCAACTGATCAATTATGTGTGTTTACGATACACAGCATCAGCAGACAATGGTTATCTAGCAGTGGACTTTTTAATTAGCCCTGTTCTTGTCTACAGTATGGCAGTGTTTTCCAAGTGTCATGACAAAATAATTCACTCGAAGAACTTTCTCCTCACTTAATGAGCTAAGTTTTTAAGTTAAGATTGGGAAAATGTCTCTGGGGATCTGCAAAAACTAAAAGTAATGTTTTGTTCTATTGCTATTTGGAGAAATATGTTCACATTGTAAGAAGAGAGGGCCCTTGTTATCCATAGATGCTCAAGTCTGATTATATACAATGAGTTAGTAAAATAGTGTCCATTATATAATAGACTCTTCAGTAAAAACTGAAGAAACAATACTGCATTCACTAAGCTGTTTATTTACTACAGTGTTGCATTGTCACGTTTGTCTTTATTTGTCTTAATTTGCTATTAATTACTGTATTTCAGTATTAATGTTAAATCAATACAGAGTTTATGGTACGGTATAGTGTAGGGTATAGTCATAATTAGGCCCATTTTAATAGTAACTCTCAAGCAACCATAAACTGCATTTATCTGGCAGCTAATAATTCCCATGGGTGTTGGTTAACTGAAATTCTACTGCATTAATATTAAACACACATATATATGTGTACAAACAATTTAAATACAAATAATACTTCTGACACTTTAGTCTAGAATCCCAGAAGGATGTAGTTAATAAGAGAAAATAATTGTGTTATTTATAAATAGAACTTAATAAGTGAATTAGTTGAAAATTTTGATTTCTGCCTCTTTGGTTACTCAAACTAGTAGGGAACTAAATTCAAGGAGGCAATTTAGAACATTCTTGTGCACATGATAGTGATATTTTCCTTTATGTTGAGACCATGTGGTCTTTACGTCTGCTTATGCACTTTTATCCAAAGTACTTTAAAGATGTGATATCTCAGTTCCAAAGATGAATCAGCAAGTGTGTGTGCGTGTGTGTGCATGTGCGTGTGCAAGTGTACACATGCATATGTGGCTGTCAATCCATGAATCCAATCCATGAGATACTCCAGCTTGCTTTTGAAGGGATCATATGGTAGGAAGGGTGTGAATGGGAATG
This sequence comes from Anolis carolinensis, assembly GCF_035594765.1. Lineage (NCBI taxonomy): Eukaryota > Metazoa > Chordata > Lepidosauria > Squamata > Anolidae > Anolis > Anolis carolinensis. The sequence goes on from NC_085844.1 coordinate 67,873,487, forward strand.
AGGTGCACAAAATAAAAAGGGAAGTACAGGCAGTCGTTATAAACATCCAATTTACAAATGACTCATAGTCACAAATAGGGGTGAGACCACAAGAAATGAGAAAAATCTACCCCTAGGAAGGGACATTCACTCCTGAAAGGGTTATAATGGGGAAAAGGTGTCACCACTAAAGCTTTCGCGCCAATCCATGTTTTCAAAACAAGCCAATTTTTTCAAAATTCAATTTTTAAAGGAATAGAAAGTGAGCTGAAATCTTCTGAAATGGGTCACAGATAGCAAAACAAACACCACATGGGTGTTAGCCCTTTCCTGTGCTATCCAAGGCCCCTTCAACACTGCCATATAAAATCCAGATTATCTGCTTTGAACTGGATTATATGGCAGTGTAGAAGGGAATATACACACACACACACACACACACACACACACATACATATATGAACACACTTTAAAAATGTACCTGTTCTGATTTACACACAAATTCAATTTAAGAACAAACTTACAGAATTTATCTTGTTTGTTACTTGGGAACTGCCTGTACTGGAAATAGAGTAATGTGTTTAAGAATATATACATTATCATTATCAGGCCTGGGCTGTGGCGCAGGCTGGAAAGCAAGCCAGCTGCAATAAATCAACAAATCACTCTGACCAATAGGTCATGAGTTCGAGGCCAGCCCGGTGCCTGCGTCTTGTCTCTGTCTCTGTTCTATGTCAAGGCATTGAATGTTTGCCTTTATGTGTGCAATGTGATCCACCCTGAGTCCTTTTCGGGGTGAGAAGGGCGGAATATAAATGCTGTAAATAAATAAATAAATAAATTTGTGATTACAATTCTTTATGATACCAAGGTCTGGGAAGGCTATGAGGCCACTGTTTCTCAAAGGATAGCTATTCAGCTCAAATCCACATGGCAGCAGTTATTGCTTTAGCACATTTAATACTCATCTGAAAATAGTGGCAATACATGAGAACAGACCATTAACCATGGCTTCCTATTCACATTTAGAAACCATACATTTCCCTGCAGGGGAGATTCATACATTTCTTTTACTACTCACATTAGAAAGGAGGAATACAACTCCATTCAGGCATGCACTTGTTTCCCCAACCTATAATACATGAAGTGCCTCTGAGATATTATGTCTGTCTGCTATAGACTGGAAGATAGCCCAGGCTAAATAAATCAGGCACAATAAAATCTTTGATTATTAATCAAGGTGATAATTACTCAGGTGGGTTAAGAAACAGAACACTGAGAGATGGATATATAGAGAATTTCTACATTATATTGTTCTACTAAAAGAATTCTTTCTCTTGAGATTTATTCAAACCTCAATACTTCACTTTCACTCTTACGACCTCATCATATGGGGATAGATTTGGCGGCAAATGCCGATCTAGCCCTAATCACCAACAGAGCTGGCGGCTCCATTCAAATGACGTTGCCACCCCGGCTACACAGGAGGCTTCCTGTGTTGCCCAATCTATGGGGGAAGCCAAGCATCATGCTGCCCTGCTGTCAGGTAGGCTTGATCGATCCACGAAAAATTTGATTCTAAACTCGTTGCAAAAGTAGAGGGGCCCGCGTTTCGTTTTTGAAGGTATTTCCGAATTTTGCCCCCAAAAAATTTCGAAATTAACAAAAATTCGTTATTTTCTAAATTAATTCATTAATGGCGGACGCGCATGCGCAATTCCCAAAAACAGCACAGAGGGAGAGGACTTTACAGGACTCTCCCACCCTCATTTTTTTAGTGATCTTCTTCAAACTTGGTACAGTGGTAGAACACATTTAACACTGATAGCTCACCAAAATTTGGAACGTTTCCCTTATCCTCTGATTTTTGGCGAATTTTCATAGCTTTTATAATAAACCATTTTTTAATAATTGCAGAAATCTGTTCCTGGTTTGAAAGTCTTATTTCCTGTTAAATTGGGTTGTCTTTACTGTGAAAGTCATTGTTCTACTTCAGAAACTTTGTTTTTGTGGCTGAAACTTTGTTAAATTGGTGTGTGTGTGATATATACTGTGTATAGTCCCTGCATATGTGTGTGTGTGTGTGTGTGTGTGTGTGTATATATAGGTAAAGGTAAAGGTATCCCTTGACGTTAAGTTCAGTCATGTCTGACTCTGGGGGTTGGTGCTCATCTCCATTTCTAAGCCCAAGAGCCAGTGTTGTCCATAGACACCTCCAAGGTCATGTGGCCGGCATGACTACATGGAGTGCCATTACCTTCCCGCCAGAGCGGTACCTATTGATCTACTCACATTGGCATGTTTTCAAGCTGCTAGGTTGGCAGAAGCTGGAGCTAACAGCGGGCACTCACTCTGCTCCCGGGATTTGAACCTGGGACCTTTCGGTCTGCAAGTTCAGCAGCTCAGTGCTTTAACACACTTCGCCATCGGGGCTCATGTATATATAATATACATACACATACACACAATGTGGAGAATATGTGGAAAGGTAGATAGATAGATAAGTTGGGAGCCACAGCGAAGGCACCTTCCTGGGAGCAAGGTCTAATAATAATAATAATAATAATAATAATAATAATAATAATAATAAATCCCTTACAATATCCAAGATGGGTACCATTATTGGCAGAGAAAGCCAAGCTGTAGAAGTTGAAATCCAATCATTTATCCTCCCTATAGAATCAATTTTATATGCATTTTTAGCTACAGAAAAGCTAAAATCAGGACAGTAAAAGAACAACACCCAGAAAATGGGAATTCCAGACAGGAAACAATCAGGGCCAGCTAATACCTCCCAACAAAGGATTCCCCCAGGTAGGAAGCAGCCAGGCTTTGAAGCTGCAAGGCTATTCAATGCTAATCAAGGTGACCAATTGCAACATTCACACTTGCCTCCCACAGACAAGAGTTCTTTCTCCCACCCTGGACCTTCCACAGATATATAAACCCCACTTGCCTAGCTTCGCACAGACGTCAAAACCTCACCGCCGGGCCCCTCTCTGTCTCTCTCGGTCTCTCCATTCCCGGCTCCATCCGCCGCCTTCCCGCCTCACAGAGAGACACCAGGCCTGAGCTGAGGCGAGGCGGCGGCGGCGGCCATTTCCCCCCTCCGTCTTCCTCCTCCTCCTCGGCCTCCTTCCCCCTCGCCCCCTCCCATTGGCTGAGCCCGTGACGCCCCTTTTGCTGAGGGGCAAAAGGAAAGGGCCTGAATGGTGGGAGTTTGGGTGATTTGCAAAAGCTGTTTTTTCCTAACGAAAAAAACGACGACATAACGAAAAACGGCCTCTTGCGATTCGAAACCGCAATATCCAGACATGTGGACAATCAAGGTCGTATATTGCTTCAAAACAAATGAAAATAACGAATTAATAACGGGTAACGGGGAAATCGAATTATTTGAGCAAGCCTACTGTCAGGTAAGCCGGGCAAGGCGAGACATGGAGCATCGGATTCCCCACACCTTGCGGTGAAGTGAGGCACCACCGCTTCCTGCTGCCAGACATATGAACAGGTCCTTAGCTGAAATACTCTACCTTTCATTAATGCAGGCAAGTGAATTCTAAATAGATCCTAAGATGCATGCTTAATCCAGAATCTCTCTTTATTCCTACTTTTAAAAGATCATACATAATGAAATCAAAATACTTCAAAATGGATTCTGAGATTGGGAATCAATCGATTGAAGTAGAAGATATTTATGAAAAAGGGGCTGTGAGAAGTCTATTAGAATCACAAAAGCTCCACAGATTCTAATATTAGATGGTTTAGAAAGATAAATAACAAAAGTAAGAAGGTTCAGAAAAGGCCAGAAAACAGAATGCTGCTCTTTAATTGATCTGCTTCACAAACTAAGACCTATACAAAGTTTGTTAAAAGTCATAGCTTTTTATGTTTAGTCTCAGCTTGAAGATAGCCACCATAAAAAGAAATCATAGCATAATAAATTAATGCAGCTCTTTCTTCCATGTCCCCCACACTTATGACGACAACCTTTCCTCTTTTCCTTTACCCACTCTGTCTCTTCCTCTTTTCCAGTGGCTTTTGATGGTATTAATGGTTTTGAGGTTTTGAGATTATACCAAGAGCTAATGCTGATCCTACCTGGGGCTCTTTTTCATTACCACTTTACTTGCTATGGTTTTATCCTATGGAATACTGAGATTTCCAGTTAAGAATTATCTGCCAAAGATCTCTAGTGCCTTACCAAAATGCAAATCCCAAGATTCTATATAGGAAGTGGCCATGACAATTAAAGTGGCATCTCAATGGTATAACTGTGTATTATGAAAGGACCTCAGTTCTCTACTTTGATAAATAAAAAGAGCTCTCATCCAGAAGTTTTAGCATTTATTACATTTATTTTATCATTATCCTAAAATGGAATATGTTCTTAATCACCCATAACTCAGCTATGCCCTGGTGGTGCAGTGGGTTAAACCCTAATGACTAATGACTTGAAGGTTGAGTTGCTGACCTGAAGGTTGCCGGTTCAAATCCAACCTGGGGAGAGGACAGAGGAGCTCTGTCAGCTCCAGCTCCATGCTGGAACATGAGAGAAGTCTCTCACAAGGATGGTAAAAACATCTGGGCATCCCTTGGGCAACGTCCTTGTAGACAGCCAATTTTCTCACACCAATTTTCTCACACTGCAAGGAGTGACTTGCAGTTTCTCAAGTCACTCCTGACACATATACACACAAAAAAGCTTTGCTATTAAAAATATTACCAAACTGTGCTGTGGGCATGATGTATGGTCACTGGAATTTCAAGATAGTGAACATCTCCCCCTTTTCTGTCACCGTTTCACTCCGTACTTGACATCTCTTCTGGTCACGCAGTAATTCATACATACCCCAGCTCTTTCTTTATTAGAAGTCTATGGGGAGAAGAGTCCATGGGTAAATCACCATGTCTGTGAGATTTAAAACTCTATTTGATGGAGCAAACCGTTTGCTGGCGTTTCCCCTGCCAAACTCACCAGCCAATTTTAAACAGCTGCAAAATGGCTATAAGTTGAAAGTTGTACTGTATGTCAATCAGTACAATAAAATAGAATCTGAAACAGTGGAGTTGCTGTAACACATCAATTTCTTTTCAGAATGATGTTTGGGGAGAAATTGTGGTTGGAATGGCACTTGGTTTTCTTGCTTCTATGGAAAAGAGGAAAACAAACTTATTGTTAATATTATAATAAAGATCTTGGAGTCCTCATTGAAAACAAGTTAAACATGAGCCAACAATGTGATGCAGCTGCTAAAAAAGCCAATGGGATTCTGGCCTGCATCAATAAGGGCATAGAATCTAGATCTAGGGAAGTCATGCTCCCCCTCTATTCTGCCTTGGTCAGGCCACACCTGGAATACTGTGTCCAAATCTGGGCACCACAGTTGAAGGGAGATGTTGACAACCTGGAAAGCGTCCAGAGGAGGTCAACTAAAATGATTAAGGGTGTGGAGAACAAGCCCTATGAGGAGCAGCTTAAAGAGCTGGGCATGTTTAGCCTGCAGAAGAGAAGGCTAAGAGGAGACATGATAGCCATGTACAAATATGTGAGGGGAAGTTATAGGGAGGAGGGAGCAAGCTTGTTTTCTGCTGCCCTGGAGACTAGGACGCGGAACAATGGCTTCAAACTATAGGAAAGGAGATTCCACCTGAACATCAGGAAGAACTTCCTCACAGTGAGAGCTGTTTGGCAGTGGAACTCTCTGCCCTGGACTGTGGTGGAGGCTCCTTCTTTGGAGGCTTTTAAGCAGAGGCTGGATGGCCATCTGTTGGGGGTGCTTTGAATGCGATTTCCTGCTTCTTGGCAGGGGTTTGGACTGGATGGCCCACGAGGTCTCTTCCAACTCTACTATTCTATGATTCTATGATTTTATGATTAACATTGGTGGTTGTATATATGATATATAACAAACATAACACTACAGGCAGTTCGCAAGTCACAAACAAGATAGGTTCTATAGGCCTGTTCTTAAGTTGAATGTGTATGTAAGTCAGAAAAGGTACTTTTTAAAGTGTAACTCCAAACATTTAAAAAAGTTTTTGATAGCATAGGGAAGGGTTAACAATCCTGAAACATTTGTTTTGCTATCAGTGCCCCTGTTCAGAAGATTTCACTCCAATGGAGTGTTGCGTAGTTTCCAGGCTGTATGGCCATGTTCTAGCAGCATGGCAGTGCTGACTAGAACACGGCTATACAGCCCAGAAACCACACAACACTCCAGTGATTCTGGCTGTGAAAGCCTTTGACAATATGATTTCACTTGACTTTCTGTCCCTGTGATAATTTGATTTTGAAAACTTTGGTTTGTTGTGAGAACAAAGACTAGTCATAAGGCTTCAATGGATGCACCCTTTCCCCATGAAAACACTTACAGGAGTAATTTCCCCTTCCTAGGGGTAAATTTCCTCTCACTTTCTATTGTCTCACCCCCATTTGTAACTAGTTGTCATATGTAAGATAACTTTCAAGGCATGGGAAGAAAATGGGCACAATGCTTCATAAGAAAATTACATGGACTTTTTCTGCTTCTAGAATGTTCTCTCCGCCCCAGCAATATCCACCACACATTTTAAATCAGATTTCTCTGGAGGATTCTTCTTGAAGCAAAATCAACAGTGTTGTTCACAGCCCGTCTCTTTTACTGAGATAATTATGCATCACTGAATTCCATAGCCATTTTTCCTTCATTTTTTCTGCTCTAAATTACTTGTTGAAAATGCCTCGTCTTCTGTATGACTGGAAATAACACGATACCTTGTTTCCTTTCTGCTGAAGAGCTAATAATGAGAAAATATTATGTCTGTCTTTGGCAACTAGAGCTCCCAGGAGAAATCTAAAGAGCGGTTTCCTCTAGCATCTCATTACATTTGGGAACCTTTATCATTTTTTAAGCTTACTGTAAAGATTTTTCTTTTCCCCCCCTTTCCTTTCCTTTTCTTTGTTTTGTTTTCTGGTAGTTCTGCTTTGTGTAGTTCTGAGATGCTTGTTTTCAAACCTGGCTTTTAAGAAAACAACAATTTAGTCCCTCTGACAGAAACAGAGTGTTCTCGTCTTTCCACTATTTAGCATTAGCTTTGGAAGAGTCTAACTTGTAAATGGCTTTCACCGTGGGAGATGTTTGTCTCAGTCATTTATGGTATTCACTAAGTTTAGAAACTGCATTGCATTTTGTTAATATTTAACTAAAGTTTTTGGATTGTACTGCAAATAGGAAAAGGAAAGAGGAGAGAAGGGAAGGAGGACATTTAGGATACAGAGCAGAAATTATTCATCAGTTAAACAGATGCATCATCCCAGTTCTTCAACAAATACATCCCCTGGTTTTGTGTGTGTTCCTATGTGTAATATATAAAAAAGAAATGAGCTTCATTTAGAAAGCAATAACCCATAAATGTTTCCAAGGGAAAATTATGGGTTACCTTAATTTACAGAACTTCACCTTGTTCTGAAATCACTAGCCTTATATCTGTCATTCACCATCAAAAATGCATCACTGCTAATTCATGACCATATTATTTCTATGGCGGTTAAATAACCTTTATACCCTTTAGTTTCTAGTATTGGTCTTCATTACTGTACCCCTCAGAGGTGTGTACCTTTCTTGGATTAAACCCAATACTGCATTATCAGATGATTCAGGCATTTTTACCATCCTTTTTCCTGCAGCCTTCTGACTAAGCCCCAAACTTGCTTCTCTTCCCGACAGGTTTTGGGACTAAAATAGCTGCAGGAGTGCCTCTTGTCCATGAGCAAAAATATATAACTTCAATTGATCATGTTCATTCTCTATATCTCTTTCCTTCTCCTTTTCTGTGTGAGCAGAATGTCAGATTCTTGGCTGATGCTGTGCGTCAGAAGAGTGAAATGCATCTCTTCAGTTGGAGTAACTGGGAAGGGTTTCTCTTTGTGGTAAAATACAAACAGTGGACTTTTGCACAAATGTGTTTTTTCACTCAGTTCTTGTTTTCATTTTTTTTGCTTGAAGAATATTTCTTGGAAGCTACAATGAACAAGTCCCTCTTTTCTCTTCTCTGCATTGACAGGATGTATGGCAACACAGGTCTGTATTGAAAACAGGACTCTTGACATTTCACATTTGTATTTTGTTCACTTGCTGCAGCCAACAAAGCTACTCTTGAAGAGTGCCAGCTCAGAACTACCAACAGAAAAATGTCAGTGTATTCAAAAGTGAAAAACCCATTAACTTTATCTGGAGAAAATCTGCCACATCCATTCTGATCCCATCATCATTAGCATAGATGAAATTGCCCCATTATGCATCAGCTTAAATTGCCTGTACCCCATCCATTTATGGAGTTCATTTTCTTAACATTTTCTTAGTTTTATATTAGGTCCCCCATTTTACTATGCCATTGTATACAATATGACATTTGCTTCCATGGATTTTAGCATCCATGATAGATCCTGAAACAGAACCCTAGCAGATACCGAGGGACCAATATATAGTCCTGCAGATGTTTAAGTCAGTCATTTTCATCTGAACCTTAAATGTTAATGGGTCATCAACCAGTTCAGGCCTTTCTTATTGCAGTCAGGTGGAGGGGTCTGTCCCCCTTTTGATGGGTAAGAAGCCATCTGATATTCCCACCCCACATTTCTTGACTGGGATGAGAGGAAGGGGAATTGTGACAAGGATCCTGCTTCTTCCCATCACACAGCAGAACACTCACAACATGGGGTGAAACATATGTCTACTGCTTTCTAATTGTCAGAGGAACATAACCATTTTGCTCTCAGCAACTAATGTCAAATAAGGAGGGACTGGGGAGTTTCATCGTCCACATTTATTTCCTAAACTAGGAACTATATAGGGATTGTAAATATGAAACAAAATATAAGTGTGTAACTCAGGGTAATACATTCATGACTGCCCAGAAGAATTCTGGCCATTGTTAACATAATTAATAGTTTAATTCAGTTTAATATTGACATTTTATATGTTCTGAATTATATTGTAATTTATATGTTGTTTTGAATCCCAATCTTGTGGAAAAGGTGATAAATATCCCCCGGTGGCACAGCATATTAAACCGCTAAGCTGCTGAACTTGCTGACCGAAAGGTCAGTGTTTTGAATCTGGGGAGCGGGGTGAGCTCCTGCTTTTAGCCCCAGATTCTGCCAACCAAGCAGTTCAAAAACATGCAAAGGTGAGTAGATAAATAGGTACCACTCTGGCGGGAAAGTAACAGTGCTCCATGCAGTCATGCCGGTCACATGACCTTGGAGGTGTCTACAGACAACGCCAGCTCTTCAACTTAGAAATGAGTCAGACATGACTAGACTTAATGTCAGGGGAAAACCTTTACCTTATATATAATATTAGTAATGTATAGAATTTCCTCCATTACTCTCCCAGACAATTCCTAAGTGAATACAAGTCATTCCTTAAAAAAATGCTACCCATTTGCATCACTGCCAAGAATGCTTGGACGCTGTGCTTATTCTGGAAGAATTGCAAGCCTGAGAAGTGTTTTGGTTACTTGAAAAAAATGTATATATTGGCTCCCTACCCTGCCCCAGTAGTAAATTCCTTGTGCATGGATATCACCATATGCAGGCACCTGCCCCATGCTGGTAATTGCTCAGAGATGAAGCCTGTAAGTGTTGGCAACTGCATATGACTAACATGCTATGCATGGGATTCAATGTCTCCACATTTTTCAAGCTTTCACCACGTAATAGGCTTTTACCTGTATTAGTGATAGACTGTATCATCGCTGTAGTGTCCAAAGCATAACAGGGAAGCTAGACAGTAATGTGAGTTGAGAGCATTCACATTTGCTTTCAATGACCCTTTGACCTTCCCAATGAGATAGTGCTTAAATGCTTAGTTGCACCCCAGATCTTTCTTTTTTCTACCTTTTCTTCGTACAAAGTAAAAATAAAATAAAAGTTCAAGAAAAAAAAATACAAAATGGACAATAGTTTCATCCTTTATAAGAATATATTAATAAGCAAATGCATGATTAATCAGAGGATAAATAAATAGGAATCAAATTGGCCTTTGGAATGTTTGAGAGAGATGATTCCTATATCTTCAGATATTACAAACTGTCATTAAGGATTTCTTATTGAAATAGGAGTTTAAAGACTCCATGTGGATCAACAATGTCAGGATGTGTGTTTCAGGGCTTCTAATCTGGAGCCTGATACTCAACAAAAGAACTAGGTTGCATCATTGTTTGACTGCACAGACATGGCCTGAAAGAAACTTGGAGTTTTGGGCTATTCAAAAACAAAAAGTCAGAAATGCTTTCTGGATCTTGATCTGATGCATTACTTTTGAGTACCAGATAATTCAGGGGGAAACACCTTGCATTTTGTTATAGACCAATTTATATTTTTAAGTACAGTGGGTTAGAGATCAACATAAATTGTAAAGCAGAGAACATTGATTCTGCTACTAAAGGTCAGGCTGAGCTATCAATATTAATTAAACTTTTTGGAATAAAGCACTAAGTGTGCATACAGATGTACCAGTATGCTTGCTATACTCCTTCTCCAATGACACTATCCTAAATCCTGACCTTTACAAACATCGTTCAAATATACATACAAATGATTTAAATATTGGACAAATTGTAGGGTTTTGCCCCCTCCCTTTTACTTTGGAACCTAAAGCAATGATACAATCTATCACAAACAAAGGTAAAGGCTTAAGAAGTCTGGAGACATTTAATCCCATCCATTGCATGTTAGACATGTGCAGTCACCAATACTTACAAATTCCAGGTTGTAGCACACTATCAAAATTAATGACATATCAATAAAAATCAATTTCTTCAATGAACAAGAATTGTATGTGTAATGACAGATAAACTGCTATTTTTGTATATTGGTCAACTCTTATTTATAGTCATTAATTTTCCGATGAGCTCTAAAGCAAGATGTGTCTGTTGGAGAAATGGGAATCTTGAGTGTTACTAAATAGATGAATGACACTGTGTACAACCTGATCCATTTTCTTTTACCCTCAGTCTTGGACAAAGATCTGCAGAGCTGGCATCCTAATAGTAGCCCCAACTTGAATAAACTGATTCAGTTAATTGTATATTGCGAGTCAATGCAAAGATACATATCATTGATTCAGTGGGTCTCACAACAGGAGCCAGACCCATGTCTCTTACCAAATTCCAAATATGTTTCTACATCTGAATGTTCTACAGTTTTAACAGTCACGTTTTGTACTTGATACTCATACACAGGGGTGTGGAACGCAAAGAAGAAAAGCTCTTTCCTTAAGAGAAAAAAGGGGTATACATGCAATTACAAACCATAAATAGATGACAAGGTTCTATATATGCTGCCAGGCTTTTAGAAACTGACTGGAGTCCATTTTTAATGTTGCATGGTGCTGTTTTTAAGGCTTGTAGATAGACATTTAATGAATTTTAATGTTTTTAATATTTAATGTTTTCACCTCATTCATTCTTAAATTGCTTTTAAATAACAGTTGATATTTATACTTTTATTAAAGTGTTTGTATAGTTTTTTAATCTATATAGTTTTAAAATATATCCTTATCAGGAGAAAGGTGTGATATTATTATTATTATTATTATTATTATTATTATTATTATTATTATTGCAGTCACTGTATGCTATCCTTCCAAGAAGTATATGTTCTGATTCTCAAGTGTAATCTAAGATGGAATAAATGTGAATGACTTTATTTGTGAAATTTCAGGCAAACAGGAATTCACACCTGGTGTGTGCTGGTACTTGTTATTAAAATACAAATATAAAAGTTCTCCATCCGAAAGATCTCCTCTAGATGGCTTTGCATGGTTATAATGCTAATAACATAAACATTTAGCTCTTCTTATTCTTCTTATCAAAGGGACTAAAGATACAATTGCCTTGAGTATAGCTACTACTAAAATGACAGTTTCCATCCCAGTTTCAAAATTCCACTAAATAAGAAACTTACTGAATGACTCTGAGTTGGTCATTTGTTCTCAATCTCATCTATATTAGTAGGGTTATTGCGTAAATAAAGTGAAGATGGGGACAACAGTGAGAAAAAGAAAGGGAACATCTTATTGAACATACACGTCACAGGATTCAAAATACATTCAATTGTAGCCTATATTATATCCCCCTACCTAGTAGTGCTATGGGAACCAGAAGAATGGTCTCAATTTGGCTCATCATGGGAAATGGCAAGAATGACTGTATGTGGAGATTTGGAAAATTTATGGAGGCATTTAAAAACTTAGCACCTAGTGTCTGAAATAGCCCCAGGACTTGATCTGCTGCCAATCAATTCAAATAATTAACTTCCTTATTCCCACCTCTTTGCTTAGTGCCATTTCCAGCTGTTACATAGGCCATTGGGGTCTGCATTCAGAGCAGCCAAAGCTGGATTAAGTTGGTTGGAATCTTGGAACAATACCAAAAACATAACTCCTATTTAAAAAAAGCACCATCTAATAAACCATGAATGATGTTACTCTGCTACATCAAGTACAATTTCATGGCATGTTAATGCATATATATTTCTGCTTTGATGAACTCATCCAGAAGCACAAGGAAAGGAGGTAGTTCTGGATATTAAACATATGCTGTCAGGGTTGTAGCCCTATATATGAGATATTTGGATTTATTTTAGGATAAACATGCCTAACATTGTGCTACTATTAGGGGTGTGCAAAATTTCATTTTTAATTAGTAAGTCATATCTAATTTGCCCATGCAAAAACTTAAGAAACAAAACTTACCCAGTACTATCAAAGTCAGCTTCATTTTCAGTGCAAGTGAGGGAAGCCAAAAAGGCTGCCATTTCTTTTTAAATTAATGACCTCTCATCATGGGAGATGAAAGGAGTAGGCCATGACAAGATGAATGAAAGAGACTGAGAGAGCACAACATTCTGAGAAATGTAGTTTGTGAAGACAAGGAGCTATGTGGCAAAGAATTCAAATGACCCTGCCCAAAACTACATTTCCCAGAATTCTGCTCAACATCAGAAAACTCCAGTCAGGATAGAGGAGAGATTTTTTCCTCCTAGCAGCAGCCAGAATTCCAATATATTGTTGAATCTGCAAAGAGGAGGACTGATTGATACTTCAATACAAGTAAGTAAATCAGTGCTGGGCTGTGCAGAAATCCCTAAATTGTTCTACTAGTTAATATGAGAGACATTCAATGAAATATCTGCTGTGGCTTTTAAAAAAAACAATTTTTGCCAACACTTTTTTTAAAATCCCAAAAATCAATAGGTGTATAAATATTTCTGAAACTTGGAGGAATGATCTCCTGTTTTCTTATGTCATTGTATAGAAAATCCAAGGAGATAGCTCTTGTAGTTTATTTAAAATATTATTTGTAAAAACTCTGAAAATTTCCAAAACATCACGGATGAAACTTGATGGGCTAACACTGGTCTGAAGTCTCCCCATTGGCACAATTAATTACTTAATGAAAAGTAATGAAAAAGTAGTTAAATCATTATAGTTATGATACACACCCCATCCAATATCGGAAACACTTTAGAAACAATTCTCCCCACTCACTAATTTCATAATTAGTATTGAAACTTTTTTTCATTGATTGTACAGGCCTAGCTACTATGTTGAGATCCTATGTCAACATACATTGGCACTAGGTGGCTAGGAGTAATTGTGGCATAATAAATGTTTCAAAAGTAAATTAATTCCACAATCAAAGCTGTCATAAGTATTCGTTTGTAAAATTTTGTGTCCTCTGGCCAAAATGTCTTTCAAGTAATGTTCCTTTGCTGTGTTTGACATATCTTGCTCAGTACTATGTCCAGAATGCAGTTGCCAGTATAACAATACATTGTAGCCTTAGTGATTTTTTTTACAGAGTTACACAATGGCAATGGAGGGTTGTGGGGAAAAGAGAAAGATTGTTCTGTCGGTATCTGAAGAGAAAGTTACTCACTTGCTGTTGGCCCATTTCTGTATTTCCTGACTTATTAATGGTTCCTCAAAACCAAAAAATGTTCTGAGAAGTATACCTTGGAATATCACCTGCTTTCCATAAGATTTTTCTATCCCACGAGGCCTGGTTTTCTCTACTTTTCTCCTGCTGTCACTGCTCAACTCTTAAATGTGTGCACTCTTCTGATGTAACAAACTGGTTTATGTAGTGAATGTATGCTCCAAGTCCAACAAAGAAAAATCTGATGCCATACATTTTGTCTTGGGAGACACAAAACTTCACAAATACATTCCTGAAAGTGTTTAGAGTATAGAAATGGTTTTCAACCAATAATGGAGTAGTGGGAAGATTTTACAAGACTGCACTACCAGGTATTTCCCGGTTTAAATCTGAGAAACATTCATGACTTTATTTTTCTACCTTTTTTTGAAAAATTCATCTTTACTATTCTATTAGTATTTTTACACCAAGGCCTTGTGTATTTCTAAGGAATAGAACCAAATAAAAAAACCTCAAAATGTGATAGACTGATAATTTCTTCTATCCCAGACTTAACCACCTCAAAAAGCACTTCCTATGCCCCAATTCTGACGCAGTGGATTCTAGGTTTATGCTCCTGCTCAAGTCCCATATTCTCTATGATTGTGAATATTTCTGCCCAGAACTTGTACTCAGTGAGGCTATGGTTTTATGTGTGAAGAACATGTCTTCCCAGTCCCTAAAAACAGGAAATTGTACCCTGTGGCCTGACCTGTATATAATGACGGCAAAGTACAATTTTGTAATTGCTGGTGTTAAATTTGTATTGACACAATGCAAAACTCATGTCAAATTGCATTATCCTTGATTAAAGTGACATCAAGGGGTTAATAACATAGACAGAAGTTAGATTATTATTACATCAAAAAGTGAGCTAATATATTTGTAAAATGCTTTCCTCAAAGCCAAACTACAACTACAATAGAGAAGAACTTGAAAAAAATAAATAATGTTAACAGTGATTCCTGCTGTATTCCTTCATATTCTGAAAGCCATGGAGCTTAAATAAGCCAGGAAATAAAAATATTGTACCCTTTAGGCCCAGGAATATTTGAGAAGTGTAACCTTGGAATCAATCTAAGCTCATCCTTCTAAAACAGACTCTATTAAGCTGTTCTAGAAATCCCTGGCTTATTGTGTATGTATTAAACTTTGTTGTGATTCATAAATGGTGATGAATCAATTTCAAATAATTCATGGTATCACAGACTCTTCTAAGCACACCTTGCCCAGAACAACTACCCAGCAGGAAAAGTTGAGGTAACCTATTAATTCCTGGAATTGCTTAAGAGTACCTTTACAGAAGGACTAATATGTGAAACATCCTGATGCTTCTCTGTATTGGGCTGCAGTGTTATTGAACTCTATCAAGCTCAAGTCCAAGAAATGTAAGCTGTTGTGCTAGATTTTCAGTTATTTTCCTTAAATAATAGGACTCCCAATTCTTCTGCTATGTTTGCAAGTTCCTGCAAGAAGTGCATGTGCTGATTGACCCAGCTGACCCACAAAATAAATTTGTCCAGATTGTGTATGGTGGTAATTAAACCCAACTTACTTCACAGTACCCATTTCAGGAAAGCGCTGAATTTCTTAAAAGCAGTCTTTAGTTGAACATTTGCATTAAATGTACTCAATCAAATGACAAAACAGCAATTTAAAGTGTCTGGGGTGAACACAAAAGGGACAAAACATGGACTAGATGTCACATTTTGCCGGTTCTACCTCCTGCAATATTATATAGTGAACAGAACACATCTGTACTGGAATGACATAGTTCATCAATTCTGCTTTGAGCAACAGAGATAGTGGATAAGTTGTATTCAGCACTTTACCCCCAGCCTTGGCCCTATAGTCTGCCTTTTGCACAAAATCCATGCTCAGTTCTCTCTAGTCTGATCATGCCCACCACATCCCTAGTTACTGGTTGTTGAGGTTGGTTTTGATACACTTTTAACAATGTTTTTATACCCTGCTGTTTTAAATTGTTTTAATTGACTTTTAGATGTTATAATGTTTAACTGTGTTATAGTTGGTAAATTTTGTTTGTATGCTCAGGGTTTGGTCCTGCCTGTAAGCCAGTCCCTTTGGGGAGATGGTGGTGGGGTATAAAAATAAAGAAGTTGTTGTTGTTATTTCTTGGAGATTTTTCTAAACAGTTCACATGGTGATACCACATTATAAGGCCTGAATGTTCAACAAAAGACCAATAACGCTTCTCTTGTGCACTTCCTTCATTATTTTTAACCTCATGGTCTCACTCTATTCCTTGAATGCAAATTAGCCATTCTTTAAATGTGGTGGAAATCTATGAAAGTAAATCAAAAAGCAAAATCAAAATTCTTCTACAAATAATTGACATCCTTTTGCCTCCCAAAGCTGGGCCTTTGATATTACTTCTACCAGAGTATCAAACACCAAAATTAATTGGGTTGGCTCCAATTGAGGAGTCTGACCTGGTCCATCTTCTTATTACAACATTGTTACTGTCTTAAACCTCCATCTTGACCTATCTAAAAGCAGTTTATAAAATACTAGATTCCAGAAATGGGGTACTCATGCAGGCTGATGAAAACAAGGCTCTTGAGTACTGAACTCCCAATAAAGTAACAATTTCTGACCTTGTTGAATGCTATCCCTTTGGCTTTCTGTATTTGGTTGGAATAGCTTGAATTTTCATTCATGTTCTAGTAAAAGGTTTTATCCTGGAAGTTAAACAATAATAAAACAGTTAAAACAATAGGATTCAAATGATTTTTAAGGGAAATGATGTGCTCCAAGAAATATCTTTGTTTTTCAACTATTTCCAGTTAATGGCAATTAAAATTTAAAATAAATCAAAATCTTCCCAATTTTCTCAGTAATACCACATGCTTTATATGTAAGTTTAAATTCCTTTTGACATTGCCTAGATGAATGAAGCCATTAAGATTCTTATTGGACATTGAACAACCATTAGAATTACACCACTTGAGTTTGAGTAAATTTACATCTTCTGTTGAAAAAATGTACTTTTCTGAGTTATCCCTACCTCCAGTAATCTGAGCTCTGATTTCGTTCCTGTGGAACCTTGTGAGGAATCATCTTCAATTTCTGTGGTGTTGAAATGTTATTTGAGAGAGGAGTGAGGGTTTTTTGTGTGCATAAAAGAAAACATTGGACTAGTGATAAATGGCATCCTGTCAGGTGATCTCTTTTTCCTATATTTCTGATCCTACTTTTCTAAGGCTACTTCTCCAATTCCAGCTGATTTTCATCATATAGTAAGGCTTGGCTTCAAGAATGTAAGACTATGAAGTGTAATGAAATCACACAGCAGGGAGTTCAGAATACATTCTGTGGGATTTAGTATGACTTGCACTGTATTGCATATGTGAAAGATCTATGGCTTGTTCAAAAGCTCAGTGGAGTAAAAATCATCAGATTCTTCCACAGAGATGGTAGGGAAAAACCAAGTATAGAATTATTACTACCTGCATGTTTTTTTTCTTGTTTACAGTTCTAGGCTTGCATGCTGGGCCAGGGACTTGAAGAAGTTTAGCTGATTATCTGGCTGAAGTTTTACACTGATAGAATAGGTACATTTTCTTCTATGTTGATGGCTAACAAAGCCAAATCTTAGGTTTAAAATGCCATTAGCTAAACAAGCTCTTACCCAAATTATACTGAATTTAGACTGTAAGATAAAAGATGTGAACATATTTAGGGAACCAGTTGGGGGCTGCATGAATTTTCACCTTTATGGTCAAATGGCATCTAATTTTAAAACAATCACGTGGTATAATCAGATGCTGTATTGCTAGAAAGAATACAATCAGATAGGTTCAATTATGGCAGGAGTTCTAGAACATGCTGATTCATTACTGTCAGTAGAGTTGCCAGGTAAGATTCATTCTTGGCACTGAAATTTCTTGGCAAAATCCTGAGACTTGAGAGGTGGCCCTGGTGATGTCGTCGTCTTCTTCATTCATGCAGTCGTTTCCGACTCCTCGTGACCTCATGGACCAGTCCACGCCAGAGCTTCCTGTCCTCTGTCACCGCCCCCAGTTCCTTCAAGGTCAAGCCAGTCACTTCAAGGATACCATCCATCCATCTCGCCCTTGGTCGGCCTCTCTTCCTTTTTCCTTCCATTGTCCCCAGCATCATGATCTTTTCCAAGCTTTCCTGTCTTCTCATGATGTGGCCAAAGTACTTAATCTTTGCCTCTAATATCCTTCCCTCCAGTGAGCAGCCGGGCATTATTTCCTGGAGAATGGACTGGTTGGATCTTCTTGCGGCCCAAGGCACTCTCAGAATTTTCCTCCAGCACCAAAGTTCAAAAGCATCTATCTTTCTTTGCTCAGCCTTCCTTATGGTCCAGCTCTCGCAACCATAGGTTACTATGGGGAATACCATTGCTTTAACTATGCGGAACTTTGTTACCAGTGTAATATCTCTGCTTTTCCCTATTTTATCAAGGTTGGCCATTGCTCTCCTCCCAAGAAGTAAACGTCTTCTGATTTCCTGGCTGCAGTCTGCATCTGCAGTGATCTTCGCACTTAGAAATATAAAGTCTGTCACTGCCTCCACTCCCTCTATTTGCCAGTTATCAATCGGCCTGGTTGCCATACTCTTGGTTTTCTTGATGTTTTACTGCAGCCCGGCTTTTGCACTTTCTTCTTTCACCTTGGTGAAAGCTCCTCCTCACTTTCAGCCATCAGAGTAGTATCATCTGCATATCTATGGTTGTTAATGTTTCTTCCAGCAATTTTAACTCCAGCCTTGGATTCCTCAAGCCTGCACGTTGCATGATGTGTTCTGTGTACAAGTTGAATAGATAGGGTGAAAGTATACAGCCCTGCCATGCTTCTTTCCCAATCTTGAACCAGTCTGTTGTTCTGTGGTCTGTTCCTACTGTGGCTACTTGGTCTTTATACAAATTTATACAAATCTACAAATTTACTTAACAAGTACACCATGGAAAACTAATATCTCTCCATCTTTATGGGATTGTGGTTTCCATTTTCCCCCTCTTTGGGGAACTCTCATATGTATATTATATATATAACTTAACCATACGCCTGTATTGCTGCCTTCATCCCATTCCATTAGCATACAACAGGAACACAGAATAGGGAAGTTGTTGGATTGAATTTCATATTATTTCTCACTACACTGACGAGAGTCGTACTTTAATGACACATAGAGGACTTCACATGGCTCTTTCCTAGTACATCAATTTATGTATTAGAATAGAAATATATAACAAACATTGATATGGAAATCAGTGAGAAAAGACAAAATAATGGGCAGATATGGGAAGAAGCTATTCTATCTCCAAACTGAAGTGAATGAGGGATGGTGAGACAGTAAAGATGTTTTCCAGTACACTTTTTCCTTCTAAGACAGCTGTGATTCCCCTGATGTCTTTGGAATGGAAATTTGCCAAAATTGACTATGATGGCTATTAGGCATGTGTGATCCATGAAAAAAATGGTTCAATATGCGCAGTGGCCAAAAACAGCACCAGGGGAAATTTACAGGACTCTCCTGACCTCATTTTGGAGCTATCCTCTTAATATTTGGTACAGTGGTAGAACACATTTAACACTGCTAGCTCACCAAAATTCAGAATGTTTCCATTATCCTCTGATCTTTGACGAATTTTCATAGCTTTTATAATAAACATTATTTTAATAATTGCAGAAATCGGTTCCTGGTTTCCTGTTTCATTGGGTTGTCCTTACTTTGAAAGTCTTTGTTCTACTAAAGAAACTTTGTTTTTGTGGCTGAAACTTTGTTAAATTGGTGGACAGTCTCCCAGGAAACCATAATGTGCTATTATAGCACCATGTACCTTGCACAAAGACAAAGTTCAGGCAGTGTCATAAAATTTTGCCATGTTTCTGTGACAGAACCAATTAGGAAATGACATTTATCAGTCAGGAACATAAATCATAGTACACCATCAAATCACTCCTGACAGGTGTCCATCAGCTTCTAAATAAGGAAATCTGTTCCTGGTTTGAAACTGTTTCATTGGGTTTTCTGGGACTGAGAGAGTGTGACTTGCCCAAGATCACCCAGTGGGTTTCCATGGCTGAGTGGGGAATGAAGCCACAATAATCGCCCAACTCTCAAACCACTACACTACACCCTGCTGTCCCAAAAAGGGGGTGCTGTTTCTCCCTTTGAGGCTTAAAACCTCAGTCTTTTGTTTTTTATGAATGCTCCCATGAGAAAATGTATTAAGGATGGGGGTGAATTACAATTCCCAAATTCCCTGGTCAACCCTCTCAAAACTCCCCCAGGATTCACAGTTGGCCATATTGGGTCTGTGTGCCAAGCGTGGTCCAGATCAATCACTTTTCTTCTTATCCCAGATTATATGGCAGTGGGGACTCACATAATCCAGTTTAAATCAGATAATCTGGGATCAAATCCTGGGAATTAGGGCAGTGTAGATTCTGCCAGCGGGGATGATGGGTAGCAGAGTGAAATCCAAAAATTCACCATCCCGGTTCACCTCCTTCTCTCCAGACTGTTTCCCCATGTGGAAAACAGCACTGGACAAACTCACTCCAGCAGACGAAGTCCAACTGTTGATTTACTTTATTTACATGATCTATTTACAGACAGAGCAAATTTAGTCCTTTCCTCCATGAGCGCTTTGCCGAAGCACTCATGCACACACACACTGCTCATCGCTGTTCTCCACTCGACACAGGAAACTCTCCCACTACATTCCACAGGAACAAGATAGTAAGTCCCGGTCAAAACACACTTGACCCCATTGGTCCTGTGATACATCAATCATAGCAGACTCTCATTAACTCCATAATTGCTGAAACCAGATTGATTTTAACATTTCACAATACACAATACCCTGACATATTCGCCTGTGTCCTCTTCTACATGCTGTTATATTCCAAGATCTGATCCCAGATTATCTGCTCTGAACTGGATTATATGAGTCCACACTGCCAGATAATCTGGGATAAGAAAATAATTTGGGATCAGATCCTGGGAATTAGGGCAGGGTAGATTCACCTGAGGCCCTGTTCCTATATCCCAGGATCTTATCCCAGATTATATAGCAGGGGGGACATATATTATCCTCCTCCTCATCATCATCCTCTTCTTCCTCCTTTCATAGGAGAAGGTTTGCAAAGCTTTGGAGAACTTTTTTTGCAAAAGAGGGAGAGAGAAAGGGAAGCCAAGGGAAACTTCTTCTCCTCCCCCCTCCTCCTTCCTCCCTTCCTTTTCTTCTTATCCCAGATTATATGGCAGTGGGGACTCACCAGTTTAAATCAAATAATCTGGAATCAGATCCTGGGATATAGGGCAGTGTAGATCTTCAATACTGCTAATCTATCCCAGGATCTGATCCCAGATTATCTGCTTTGAACTGTATTATATGTCCACACTTCCAGATAATCTGGGATAAGAAGAATCTAGGAGTAGATATCTTCCGATGGGTCTTAGCCTGCTTCTAACCAGGTGGGGAGGGAACGTGCTCAGGAGTGGGGCTTACACATGTCACATATGCACAAATATAGAGCAAATTGTAAAAAGAAAACTACTAAAACATAGATTTAAAATGCAATCTTTTCCCTTCCCAGAATGATACTATTAATATTATATATATTTTAGCTTTCCCTGTCCATTTCCAATTTTCTTCTCTCCCTGAAGTGGAACGTCAGTCACACACCAACCTGGGTGGAGAGTTCTAGTTTGGGGTTTTGCCAGTACAAAACCAGAGTGAAGTGATCTGGATCGTGGATTGGGATTGATCCCCCCTCCTTTTCCCCCTTTCCTCACTTAAAGCTTCTGGCAAAAGCAGGAGGGAAGGCTGCGAAGAGGAAGAACAAGTGGTTTGCAAGGGAGATCCTGCAGAGCAAGCAAACCAGACTCCCTCCTCTTGCAACCCGGTTCTCTTGCAACCCAGTTTAAGAGGCCCATAGAAAGCAACCATTCCAGGATGGGGAAAGGGGAAAGGGGATTTCTCTCCTGAATAGCAACCGCAGCCAGCCACCAATGCACTTTGCAAACGAGACTCCCTCCCTTCTGCGATTGGCCACAGGGAGGCAAGGCAAGCCCAGGCAAACCAAGTTTGGATACTTTTAAAATGCATGGCTTATTGGTACTGAAAAACATACGAAGCCATTAGAAAAATTGGCTATCCCGGTTCTATATCGCGGGATACACACGGAGGGATAACCCGCTTCAAAACTCGGTTCAAAAGTGACAAAACAAACAAATTGGATCCGACATACGAGGAATTCGACTTTTTTGCCCTACCCTAGTGGCTATGGTTGATGTCAATAATGGATTAAAACCATTCGGAAGGTCACAATTGCAAACCTTTGTCTTGATTGAATTATTAAAGAAATACAAAAGGAAGTTAATAGTTTCCCTATCTTCACATACTTGAGTATATGAATGGGTCTGCAACAGTTTCACTGTCTCTTTTGCTCTGGAGGAAATAACCTACAGACATGAATCACAAAAACTTTCCTTCTGAGTTATATGCCTAATCTGTTTCTTCTGACTTCATTTCTTGGAACAGCTTAAATTGAATTTGAATTAATTAGGCCAGTAGAGAGGTTTTATTACTTTTCAGTGATTCTCTTTGTAGCTATATAATTTTAATGTTTTAAAATATATCCCATGCATTTATCAGTTAAAAAGACAAATTCTACCAGTCTCACTCATATTCAGAGTACTAGTGTTGGGATCAGGATAGATTTTGAGGCCATAGACTTATGTAAATAATGTATTGGAAATATGATCAGTGCCACCTTCCCAACTACAATACATTGTGAACAGTGAGGACAACCTCTATGCAAAATTGGTTAGGCTAAATAGATAGCAGCAAATGTGACTGGGAACATCAAATGTAGCACAGGAAGACACAACTCAAATGGGACAGAGATTGGTGCTTTATGAGACAAGGACCACTGTAGGGTTGATAGCTGTAACTAGAGTGGCCAGTTATACATTACAAAACATTACAAAACTGTATTTTTAAAAGTTATAATCTAAAATATTATTTATTATTTTTTTTATTTGCTTTATTTCTAACCCGCCTTACCCTACCCCAAAGGGGACTCAAGGCGGCTTACATGGAGGCAATTATTCAATGTCTCCATGTAAACCACCTTGAGAATACTAGCATGCATATGCAAATTTTATACAAAATGCTTTTCCATAAAATTTGCATATGCATGCTAGTATTCTGTTAATTAATTATAACAGCATAAATCTAACTTATACTATCACAACCTATTCATTGCAGAGTATTATTCTGTGCAGAAAACTATAAAAAAAAACAGAATATCAGCTAAACAGTATAATAATAGCAGAAAAAGATGTCTTTAATTTTGCACAGAATAAGTCCTGAATTGAGGTTTTCAAAATGTTCTTTTTGTAGAAGGAGGATTTTTTTTTTTTAAAAAAAAAAAAAAAACCATTGCATCCTTGGAGAATGAAATTACCCAAACAATTACACTCCTAGGACAATGACTCAGAAATAATTACTATAATATAAAAAGAAATGTAATATAATTGTAAGGAATGAGTGGCAGTTTCATCAGTTGGCTGTCCATGTGCTAATGCTTTGTAAATAAATATAGCCTCCCTGCTTTGCCACTTAGAGTTTTGTTATTTTTAATTTGGTGTCAAATATAGGACATATTTACATTGGCAGCTACAGTATGTCTTAAAGGACCTTCAAAGTGAAGACTCTTCCCTATACATGGCCACCATAATACATAAATACAACTTTGTAGCCATGTGCAGTGGTGGTATTGCAGCACAGCCGATACACAAAAAGCAGATTTTTTTTTTTACTTTAGATCTATGCTTCAGTAAAATGCCTGAGACATACTACTAGACCTACCACTTTTACAACATGTTCCTCAATAATGAATTATTCTTTGTTGGTGATGAAGAAACTTTCTTTAGTTTTCCTTCCGTCACTCTTTAGCCCCCATCTAAACTGCACTAAAATGTGGTGTAGGGGGTGCATTTTCATGAGGAGTCCAAATGGCAACTCATGATAATGCAGATTAACCCAGAATAAACCAGAAAATCCATGGTTTTTCTGGGGTAAAATATTGCCTCCAAAGATCTAGAGCTTTGACTAGGGTCTGGTTCTTTGGAGGTGTGAGGCCTGTGGAAACTGCTATTGAGATCATGATCCATAATCTCAGGAGCAATCTCCATAACAATCCCACCTCTGCAAACTAAAGCAGCCTATGGAGGAGGGATGGCAATGCTATCATCTCCTCCTGACTGTAAAAAGTTAAAAGGAAGCTGTTTTCTGAGTGTGGAGGTTTCTAAGGACTTTTCCATCCCATGTATATTATGTGCGGAGCTCTGGGGGGAGGGGAGCCCCCACTGGGATTTCCCAGTTTACTCCAGATTAATAAAATACCTCAACAGATCCAGACCTAACTAAAATTTCCAGATATGCTGAGGTGCTAAGCCTGTAGAGATTGACTCCCAGGATTTCATTCCATGATAATGGGGGTCAATCCCCATTACCATTCCATTTTTCAGGCACCTCCTCCCTCCCCTCTCAATCTTCTGTTTGCCCGCTAAACTTACCGGACGGGCCTGACTACATGATCAGGCTCCTCCAGTAAGTTTAGGGGACAAACAGGGGTCTGGGGGCTGATGCTTTCTGGTTGACCTGGGAGGGCAAATAATAATAATAATAATAATAATAATAATAATAATAATAATAATAATATAAAAATCTATATTATTACTATATCTGCCTAGAAGATCAGGGGGCAGAGGACTCTTAAAAGTAAATCAAACAGTCAAAGAAGAAGAACATGCCCTGGCCGAATATGTAAAGCAAAGTGAAGAACCTGCTTTGATTGAAGTCAAAAATCAGAAACTCCTCAAAACACAGCAGACAAAGAATCAGTACAAGAAAACCGCATTACAAACTAGAGCTGACAGCTGGCACAACAAAACACTGCATGGAAAGTTCCTTGACAAAATTGAAGGAAAAGCTGATAAGGAGAAGACCTGGCTCTGGCTCATGAATGGGACACTGAAGAAGGAGACAGAAGGTCTGATCCTTGCAGCCCAGGAGCAAGCCATCAGAACAAATGCAATTAAGGCCAAGATCGAAAAATCAGCTGATGACCCAAAATGCAGACTGTGCAAGGAAGCTGACAAAACCATTGATCATATCCTCAGCTGCTGTAAGAAAATCGCACAGACAAACTACAGAGGCACAACTATGTGGCCCAAATGATTCATTAGAACTTATGCCTCAAGTACCACCTCCCTACAGTAAAGAACTGGTGGGATCACAAACCTGCAAAAGTATTGGAGAATGAGCACCCAAAGATACTGTGGGACTTCCGAATCAAGACTGACAAATTTCTGGAACACAACACACCAGACATCACAGTTGTGGAAAGGAAAAAGGTTTGGATCATTGATGTTGCCATCCCAGGTGACAGTCGCATTGACGAAAAGCAGCAGGAAAAACTCAGCCGCTATCAGGACCTCAAGATTGAACTTCAAAGACTCTGGTAGAAACCAGTACAGGTGGTCCCGGTGGTGATGGGTACACTGAGTGCCGTGCCAAAAGATGTCAGCCGGCATTTAGAAACAATAGACATTGACAAAGTTACAATCTGCCAACTGCAAAAGGCCACCCTAATGGGATCTGCGCGCATCATCCGAAAATACATCACACAGTCCTAGACATTTGGGAAGTGTTCGACTTGTGATTTTGTGATACGAAATCCAGCATATCTATCTTGTTTTCTGTGTCATAATAATAATAATAACAATAATAATAATAATAATCATCATCATCATCATTATTGGTAGTGGTGCTATACCGCCCTATCCCCCCCAAAGGAACTCATGTAGCCACATCCCCTTCAAAGGCACTGTAGTTATACAATTGCAGTTCCTTTCAAGATTTGGGCCTGTCTAGAAGGTCCCTGAAACAGACACACTGCAAACAGAGATGTTCTAGTTAATGATTTAAAAAAGGACACAAACAATCCATCTGCTTTTTCAAAGCATTCAACAAGCAAAGTCATTTTACACATGTACCATTGTTTATAGAACTCTTGTTTGTACAACTTTCCACTAAATGAGAAGGAGGTATCACTGATGAGGAGAAAAAGCATTCAGTTTCTTGTTCTCATTTGTATGAATAACAAAAGAAAAATTTGCATTCCTAGTGTGGGCTTCTGTAGTGCTTGGCAAGAATAACATGGGGTTTTCCATTGTTAAAACTGTTTTCATCAGGACAGCAAGAGGACAGCTGTTCTTTCTTCTCCTTGTCATTTCTTCTGAACCTTCTCTGGAAAGGTAGAAAACCCAGTGATATTGGGCAGAAGGATAGAGGAGAGAGTTTCAGTAAAGTACGACTCCCTTATCCACAGATTTCATATCCATGGTTTTGCTTATCCATGCTCCAAAAATTATTTTCCCCCAGCGGTTGGTAGTTTGTGGTAATACCACCTTGTTCCACATTATCAAAAGGCAGAGAAAAGTCTGAATTCTGCCCCAGGATTGCAATCTAAATAATATGACATAATATGACACTCCCCTCCCCAAAATCATATTGACTTATTTATGACAATTCGAATGGGCGAATCTGTTGTGAAGATTTGGGATAATAACTTTCTTTCTAAGAAAACGGCATTTTAAATTCTTTCAGTAGCTGATGAAGTTGGGCAATGCTATCGCATTTCAAATGAATCCGTAATGCTTTGCCCTTTAAACAACAAATACCTTACTTCAGTCTGGTCTTTTCAGAGCTGATTTATGAAATTTTAAATGGCTTTGACCACCGATCCTGCTGAGCTTTATCATAATAGTAACTTGTAAATATAGTCCGTTTTGCTACTTCAGGTTTGAAATATCAGGTTTTGTTTACTGCATATTACATCACAATTAATTCCAGCGATTGTAACTTCCAGAATAAGGCTTATGGGAAGTTCAAGTGAGATCATATTTTAATACATAAAAACTCAGGTCTGTAATGTTGGAAAAACAGTGCACACAAACCAACCTAAAAATAATTTGTTTTATTGCTTCTTTTTTTCCTTTTTTGGGAAAGCTCATGTTAAATCCATGGTTCAAATTGTGCTGTTGCCTGCAAGTATGAATAGGCGGCAAAGTCATTGCACTCATTTTAAAAATATCTGTAAGATTGATCTATATTATTAAGATGAATTCTTCATTTGTGTTACCAATCATTATTCATGAAACATTGTAAATATACAGTGCACATACAGAACAACATAAACAAAAAAAAAATAGTTCTGAGAAAATTTTATATTTTTTCAGTTTGACATGGTGGAATATGGAGAAACACCAGTATGAGAAATGGAGCATGCAAGAGTAACAACAGTCAGGTTTCAACAATTTTCAATGAATACTTAAGTACTGCTGCAACTGAAAGTCAGTACTATGGAATTCTATGGCACAGGCTCACAAAACTCACATATAAACAAATATACAGATTTAAAAGTGTATCTCTTATAGTTCATAGACAAACACTGGTAGAAAAAAGTGCATTATAGTGGCTTTCACAAGAGATGATTAGTTTGTTTCTTGAGTTTTCTGTTCCAAAAGAGTGAAGGCTTTTCCTCTAGTGCCACTAGGTGTCATTGTGTCTGTTTTAAACTTCCCTACAATTGTTTTATTCTCAAGTGCCTTGCCCAAATTATCATCAAATTGAAGACTTTGTTTATCAACACGTCTGATTAAAATGAAAGACGCAAAAGTGCTCAATATATTGAAATTTAAAATTGCTGAAAACATTGGAAACACAATGCACAAAAATGTAAAATCTAAAGACTAACACTCTGACATTTTAATTTTATAGGACTTCTTCTTTTGTGTTTTATTTCTCCCCAAAAAGTTGTTTGGCTCTGTTCTACATTAAGCAATGTAACAGAGGGTCATATATAAATCAGATGGCTGGTCATTCCATAAGAACAGGTGTTCAGTGTTTAGTGTAGTTCTACACTAATGTTATTTTATTGCTTTTTGGCTCTCTTTTCAGATTATTAATGTTTCAGACATAGTTAACTAAGTGTAGTCATTATGTTAACCTAAGTTTTGATTTTCTGGAGCGGAAGCTGCCTGAACTCCTGATGTGAAGATGTTGGAAGATGACATTTCACTAATGACTCCTTCAAGAAATTGACAAAGACTGATAGAGTTGTTCTCAAATAGGTACCCAAGAGGTGTGCCTGTATGTCTGTAAAATCATGTGACATCTTAAGCAATCACGCCATTGTCCAAAGATCTGTTAATACTCTCTTATATTATAAGTAAAAAAGCGAAATAGAATAGGAAGTGTCTCAATATTATTTCTTGTTAAGCAATGGTTTTGTCTGCTGTATAACTGAGTTCTGTGTAGTTGATTAAAAAGATGTCATGTATTATATGACATTCCCTAAAAATTAATAAGATGAACCACAAATGAGAAAGACATAATGGAAACATGCTAAGGAGAAGCCCTGTCTTTTTGTTGGCAACAGATGCAATCTCAACTTACTGTATGCATCAAAAATCACAGTATAAAATGTACTGTGTACAATAGATGGAGCATATATTTTTTTCAAAACGCAGCATTACAAGGGTACATTTTAAATTTCTGTTTAATCTGGAAAATGAAAAAGATTGAAATGTGCATTCAGCAAAGCTCATTTTTAGGAGTAATCATGCATGATTTATTTTTATATATATTTATTTATAAATATTGTTTAAATTATGGATTTAATTAATTTTCACTTGCTTGATTAAAATATAAATTAAATTTGTATTTTACAAAATTCCCTTAATCATGAGGAAGAACTGGAAATTTCAGTCTTGGATCAAAAAATAGAGCCATGTCGGTCAAATACATTGCCCTCCAGAAATATTTACCCTCCTTTGATTTCCCCCCTACATTTTATGGTATTGAAGAAGAGAAACCTGAAATTGAAATGGATTTAATTGGCTTCCTTACCATGTGATGCACACAAGCCACTTAGCACGGTAAAGGTGCGAAATACTTTAGTTGTGACACAAACAGTAAATAAGCTCCGGTGCAACCTACTGCTTTCAGAACTCAAAAAGAGTTTGAATACTTTCCAAATTTTTTTCCATTCCTAGTACTTGATGATCTCAAATGAAATGTGAATGCAAGCTACAGTTGGTGAAATTCTATATCCACATAGCTGCGGAAGATGCAGGAACCCATGTGACCACTATAGGTCAGAGACAAAGTACTGCTCAGCAGTGGGATAGATTTTATAACAATACATATCTTCTTTCTATTGATTAGCTGACTTGTACTATTTTGAGTGTCCATCTAGAGACCTAATCAAATGGGCTCCTTTCCCCCATCATATGCTACTTCATCTCCTCTTTCCTGACAGAGCCGATTATACAACACACACCAACTTCTGGCCAGGCTGCATTGGGAACGAGAAGAGGAAGTGGTGTATGCTGCCATTGTAGCAACACGGGAGGTTTCCCATGTTGCCTTCAGGACAATGGGGGAAACTGGGTGGTAACACTTCCCCTCATGGGAAGGGGTCCCTGATAAGTCACATAACATGGAGGGACAGGTTCTCCATGCCCCTTGCTGGAACCCCATGGATTCTCCATGATTCGTGGAGAATCCATGCACAGTTGTGATTTTTTTCTGTGTTAGGGGCAGCTTTAGAAACTTCAAGTCGCTTCTGGTGTGAGAGAATTGACTGTTTGCAAGAACGTTGCCCAGGGGATGCCTGGATGTTTGATGTTTTACCATCCTGTGGGAAACTTCTCTCATGTCCCTGCATGGGGAGCTAGAGCTGACAGACGGGAGCTGACCTCAATCCCCTGATTCGATCTGCCAACCTTTCGGTCAGCTGTCTTTCCGACACAAGGGTTTAACTCATTGCACCACCGTGGGCTTAAAGAACTGGTTATAAAACCAGCAATAAGGTCCCAGAACCCAGGCTCTTGATATTTAGTTCTGGTAGCACTGTAGAGGAGGGCGAGTATTGTGCAAATCCTGAAAGCCTACTGGCCACTAAACCATCTATTCTATCCAAAAAGAGAGGAGGAGGAGGAGGAGGAGGAGGAGGAGGAGGAGGAGGAGGAGGAGGGAAGCAGCCTCCAGAATCCTCCAGAGAGAAAATTCTTCATTTGAGTATGATTTTGTGTCCCTTCCCTTCCCTTTTATAGACTCCAAATATTTTTTTTAAAAAAGCAGCAAAACATGACAAAAACTGAAATGTAATTTTAAATAGATGAGTGCAGCCTTTATAGGGGTCCTGTTGTAAAAAATGGTCATCAAAATGAAAGTATCCTCATTTACCCACTTCCACTTAATGACTATGGGAAAAAAAGAAAAAAAATGAAAGGGAAGAAAGGATACTCAGAGGAAGAACAAAAGATGTCTGAGATAAACAAAGACCATCTGGCCGTGTGTCTCTCGGGGGATAAGGGAACTTTCACTGCAAAGTAGATCAATCTTTTTTGAACTGAAACTTTCCAGATATTTGGAACAATAAAAACCCTACCATCCACATAACAGGTAGAGGGGAGTTCTAGTGCAAAACATTGAGAAGGCTACAAATGAGACAAAGGTGCCATGGCAAGTTTCAGTCTTGTTGGTTTATTGACTTACTGCCTCTGTAGGAAACCCAAGGGATGCTGGAGTCAATCAGCAGGCATGAGCTATACATTTAGTGATATTTCCTCACTGTTTGAAATGTTCATCTGCACACTTTGTTCACTTTGCTCACTTTGAATGCCAGTTCCACTCCTTTGTTATTGCTGTTTTTCTGTATATAGAAATCAATTCTCCCCTGAATGCTGACTGCTAGAGAGAGAGAGAGAGAGAGAGAGAGAGAGAGAGAGAGAGACAAGAAAAGCTCCTCCTGGTAGCCTTTTATCTCATTTGATCAGTAAACCTGCACATGCCATGCCTTAGTAATGAAAGTAATATTAAAAGGTCCATAAGTGCTGGTGGCTGATGGTAGAATTGGTATTCTGCAGGATGAAGGAATTAAATCTAACAACCCTGTCATTATTTCAGAAGTAATTCACTGAGGAAAATAATAAATTTGGAGGCATTTTTATTTTCCCCTGAATCAGGCACAACGTTTAGATCTCCAATGGTCATGTTCTTCCCTTGCAATAGAAAAGATTAGAAGCCCTTGTTCTGGAGAAATAATTAAAACCAGAAACATGGTTCCATGTCAGGAGGTGGGGAGAAGGATATCCGTTATGCAGATCGCATTAAATCTGGTGTGCAGGTTGTTGTTGTTTTTTTAACTTATTCCTGCAGTAGTGATGTGGCACATTTGGAGAGACGTTGACTATGACCAGATTTTTTCATTGCAGTCCTATCAAGTGGAATAACAGTAACACAAAGAGAAATGGAATAGCATTTCCTTTCATTGGAGTACTGTGGCATTAAACCTTTCTTGATGACAAGCATTGATTCAATCAATAAGACATTTTGCCTTATTTTCCTGCTTGCCTTCTGGGCCTCCTATTCCCACCCCAGGTCTTAATTGATTGAGATAACACATGATAGCAAGTGAAGTAAAAAGAGGAGGAGGCAGAGGGTGTGATGACAATGGTAGCAATGATGATGGCATCTCATATTCTTTCCAACTAAACTTGAAAGGTACTAGCAATAAAAAAATGATGCTCAAATTATGATGATCGCTTCACCCTATCTTCTGTGCTCCTTCCATGATAACATTGCGTTTTGAGACTACCCTGTTTCTTCAAAAATAAGACAGGGTCATACAGGCATGTACCCGGGGGGGGGGGGGCTTGAGGGGCGGTCCACGAGAAGGCCTTACATTTATTATTTAAACTGTTACGTTTATTGATATCATGATCTGATCACCATGCTCAATATATCCCATATGCATAGGGGTATTGGGATAATGATACAAAAGGTTTGCTAGGGTAGATCCTCTCTCACTCAGACTCAGCCCCCCTCCCCCTGAATCAAAATCCTGGCTATGGGCCTGGGGTCATATAATAATTTTTGCTCCAAAAGATGCTTTAGAGCTTGTTTTCAGGGGCATCTTATTTTTCCAAATTGACTTCTTAAGTGAATTATATCCAGGGCTTATTTCTGAAATAGGGCTTATATTTCGGGCATCCTCAGAAATGCTGAAAAATCATAGTAGGTCTTATTTTCTGGGTAGGTCTTATTTTTGGGGAAACAGAGTATTTGCTGCTAATATTGTAATGTCCTTTGTGGAAAGAAAGACCAAACAACTAACCGAAGAAATGTAGAACCTGTCCTGAATAAAATCAGAAAAAAAAAACAGTTCTGTTATGCTGGGAGTCATGTTTGGATTTTACCTTTGTACTATTACCATCTATCAACATAACATCCATCATCAAAGTGACTGTCTATTGCTTGCGAGTTCATCGTTCATATCTACTTGTCAGTTAAGTTTTATGGTGACATACCCAGAATCGCTCCTTTCCATGCTTCATTGATTTCACTTACCTGCCTTCTGGGGTTTTCACTCTCACCCTCCCCACCTCTCAACATGCTAACCAATTCCTCGGTTCTGTGCATCAACTCAGCCCCAGCAACTGTTGGGAGTGAAATGTGTGTTCTCCAGGCAGCATGTTAAATACCAAGAGCCTCAATGCATATTATTGGTAAATGCATTTGCCTTTTCAAGTTTACAGCTTGTAACTGTCAAGGGATTACACTTGAGATGCTACGATAGCAAACAGTGCCTCATTCTGTAACTGGTAAACCGAATGCTGCTGTATTACAAGCTGAACACAGGAATCAGCAGGCAGCAATACTTCTGCTTGTCAATGAGATTTCAGAGAGGGGTTTTATTTAAATGTGGGATTATGTTTCAGCATGACATTAGACTTATTAAATTGGAGTCTGCATTGTATGCTGACATGAAATAAACTAGGCAATTATTACAAAATCAACAATACCGCAAAGGGAAAGAAAGCTAGAGAAATACTCCCACCTTATCCTTTGAAAGATGAAGTATGAGGAAAAAGTGATGATTCTGAACAAAACCATTTCACCCATGGGCCACAACTCATGTACACCAGTGTACAGATAAGGCCTTTGCTTCAAGAAGCTCCAGAACCAGGGATATGGTGGCAGCTAGAATTGCCCCCGGTGGTGCAGTAGGATAAAACACTGAGCTGCTGAAGTTGCTGACTGAAAGGTCGGTGGTTTGAATCTGGGGAGCAGGGTGAGCTCCCGCTGTTAGCTCCAGCTTCTGCCAACCTAGCAGTTCGAAAACATGCAAATGTGAGTAGATCAATATGTACCACTCTGGCAGGAAGGTAATGGCACTCCATGCAGTCATGTTGAACATCACAGTGTAGGTGGTGCAGATAGGCCCACCATCATCAGGCATTTGCACATTTGATGGAAAAATTGGACCATGAGTGATATATAGCACCCATGCTGTATTTGTAGGCCCTTCAGCCTCTTCATTAAATATAATACTTAGCATTTTTGAGAAAAAAGTAATAAGCAGCATATAACCAAACAGCTTATGAAACAAAATGCATACATTGCAATATTAATTAAAATTGTAGCCATAACTTACTGAAGGGGTAATGCATCTTTAGATCAGTGGTGTCAAACTTGTGGTCTCTAGTTTTGCTCCCAAAATTCTTTGCCATTGAACAAGCTGGTTAGGGCTTCTGGGAGGTGGAGGCCCAAACATCTGTAGGGCCACAAGTTTGACACCTTTGCTTTAGACTGTACTTTATGTTTAGAAAAGTAAGTGGTACCTTATACTAGAAGAGTAAAAACAGAGGGTTTTTTTTCCTTTAGAGGACAATATCTATTCTTACAAAATTTATCTTGGCTGATGGGAAGTCCTTTTTCACCAGCTGCCTAGGGCACAGGTGGTACATCTAGCTCTGTCCTCCAACCTCTTACTTCTAAACCACCAACTTCTACTGCTCACTCTTCCTAATGGTAGACTCATTCCTGAAGTATGTTACTGATTTGACATTTGTAGAAATAAAATAGTGTGACCTGATTTTATCTTGTACTTCCTTTATTTCTTGCGCCCACTATCTCACTCTTGCTCACATGTTGCAAAATTTACTGTTGGAATTGCAGGATTTGTTTCTAGCCATTGAACTATTTTCCCTTTCAGCCTATATGTGTTTCAGGTTTGCTGAGACTTGCTTCTGCTCTTGTTATAAAGGCAGCTTATTAATGATTCTAGTAAGGTCTGGCTTTAATTCAATGTTGCTTTCATCCCTGCATTTGTTTCCTTCGAACCATGATCTGATTAATAGGCATGCAGCTATTTTTATTAGGATAGTATTCTCCTACATACGTTTCAATGAAAGAAAGTTCCAGCAAACTAGTTACATCTCAATAGTATTTTCAGGATTTTATCATTAGAATCAATTTTATTTATGCATCCATGAATTGTACCCAATACCCTACAGGTGCCTCAAGTGATGTTCAATAAAATACATTAAATATAAATCATATCATAAAGTAATCACAGAAACATAGGTATAAAAATGGAAGCAGAGATCAATAATTAAAATTAAGAGCAAGAGAAAAAGTCAAACATCATTAAAGCTTAGTGGAACAAAATAGTCTTTTCTATACATCTAAAATTTAGTGTCAAATAAACAAACCCCACCTCTCTTGGCTGAAAATCTTGCACACATTTACTCAGAATTAAATTGTAGTGAGTTCACTGGAATTGTAAACTGTACCAGATTTGTCTTTTAAAATATTCAAATGTGTCTCTCTCTATATTCTTGCTAGGTATATAACTGCTTGTCTTTCTTTGTGTGCATGTGTAGTGACATGAATGAACAAATAAAGGTGCATGAAACTCAAATGCAATGTTGATCTCAAAAAGAAGATTTTGCTTTCTGTGACATAAATTATATTTGATGTAGCCCTTAAGTTCATGTTTGTACTGCTTCAGTTAATCTTTTTTTAAAAGAGAAAAATCCTTTAAAAGCAAAAGTCTATTTATAAAGAGTGACTCATATAGTTAGATGACTTCCTGCTTTAATAGATAAAATTGTCCTAAAATATTGAAGAACTGTCTTCTTTTCAGAAAGACTTGCTAACCCCCTTGCCAGCACCAGACCATTCCTTATCACTAAACTGTCTGTGAGAAATTTGTTATATAATATATTCACCTAAAACAAAATTTGTTTATTAGTAATTCTTCAGTACACCACTAATTGCAGCATTGTATGATGCATGAATCTCAATAAAGCTGGAATTGGTCACTTCTACAATTACCTAAACATAATTCATTTTTCTCTCTCAGGTTCCTTCATGTCATTTATGAATATTAGAATGACTTAAATCATATAATTATACAGTTAGAAGAGCCAACAAGAGCCACCCAGTGCAACCTCCCACCATGCAGGAATACATGGTCAAAGCACTCCTGACATAAAGTCATTGCACTTCTGATATTCTACTGTTGAACAGCTCTGACCACCAGGAACTTATTTCAAATGTTTAGGTGGAACTGCAGGTGCGCATGCTTTCTGGGCCTGCATGCCACACTTCACACACACACACTCTTTCCAATGAGAATGCATGTGTGGCGTGGCATGCAGGCCCAGAAAGCATGTGTGCCTGCAGCTGAGCACCACCTATAGAGTAGAAACAGCAGGTAAGAATCCTCCTTAAAGCGTGCACTGGGAAGGGCAGCCTGGGTGCCCCCCCCCAATAATGATTTGATAGAAAACTGATCTGTCAGGGCCACAAACTGAAAACAGGTACCTGCCCTCCTGATTTTGGAAGGTTCCCAAAAATGGATCAGGGCCTCCACTGAAAGCCAGGATACTAAACGTGCCAAGGTTTACCCTGAATGCACAACCCTATCAGGAAGTTTTCCCTAGTGTTTAGGTAGCATTTCTTTACCTGCAATTTGAATCATTGTTTTCTCAAGTCCTCGCTTGTTCTGCCCCCTTTCACCCTTGGTGTGACTCCAAATATTTTGGAGCCAAGAGTATGTTCTTCTCATAAGTTCTCAATGCCCCATATTCCTGGTTCTTGTTTTTTCCCTTTGAAAGATCCAAGTTTATTTCATGTGGTCTTTCTGTGGGTCTTATTACACAGGCCTTCCTGATCAGGTACAATGTGAGTCTGTATTTCCTGAGATTTTACACAACTACCACATTAAATTTTCATATATATCATTAATGGGACCACCTCACAATGCTGCCCTCTAGTTTCTTTATCATGGTGAGATCATTTCTGATAGGCATATAGTGTGATGTTGCTCAGCCTGCTTTGGTGTTCCAGAAGTTTCTGTTTACAGGCAGTTTCTCAGGTTACAAAAAAGATACGTTCTGTAGATTAGTTCTTAAGATGAATTTGTTTGTAAGTCAGAACAGGTGTGTGTGTGTGTGTGTGTGTGTGTGTGTGTGTGTATATATCCTGTCTGTGCCCCCGTTCAGAAGATTTCACCACATTTTCTGTCCCTGGGATAATTGGATTTTGAAAAAACTGACTTGTGAAAACTATGATTGGTGATAAGGCTTCAGTGGAAACATCTTTTCCCCATGATAACTCTTTAAGGAGTTTCCCTTCCTAGAGGTAGATTTTCTCATTTCCTGTTGTCTCATCCTTGTTTATAACAATGAGTTGTTTATAAGGGCTTCTCTACACATGCAATAAAACCTGAAGTAACTGGGATAAAAGAGGGGGGTGGCTAATGACTTTTGGGGAAAGTGCAGGCACAATAGCTGAAAAGTACGTCTTTAAAAGGTGCCCTTAAAAACCCCATTCTGCCCAAAAATATGTGCATCTTTGCATGTCTGTATATCCTGGCAGCCATGCAAAAAACGTGATTTCCTTCCCATCCCCCTGTGTGAACTGCTCCAGCTTACATGCATGTTTAACAATCCACAAACAGCTGATCAGGCTGTCAATCAATGGAGCCACAGACACACAGGTGGCTAAGGGGAAGCATAATTTAAAGCAATCAGAACTCTCTGCAACCATTGCTTTCTTTAGATCTTTATAATATTAAACAAAGCTTGAATTTAGAGTTGTGTGAAGAGAAAGAATAAGAAATCTGCCTGTGTGTACATTAGGATCTCTGCATGAGCTCATATGAGGTCCAGCGTATCTTAGAGAAATTTTTTTAAAAAACTTCCACCATAAGTCCCCCACCCACCCTCTATTTTGATCCGCTTCAAAGGAAGGGGACCATTTTCCAGGACTGACAGATCTGTATATGGACTTGCTGTCAGGTCCCGGGATTTTTTGCCCCACTTTTAAAACCTGTATTTTGACACTGTCTGGAAGAAACCCTAAGTCAAATGTTTGTAAGTCAGGGACTGCCTATAGTTCTAACTGAATTATGCTTTTTGATAGGCTCATGTTTTCTGTCTTAACAATACCCTATCGAGTTATCACCTTACTATATTTGCAATAGTTTTCTATGAGCATCAATTCCTGATGTTTTTAGTTTACCATAAAGACATTTTTACACCCTAAGATTATCCTGGTACTGGGCAGTTTTCTTTTTAGCTGTGTATGCAAGTTTGTTGATGAGATTTCTCTTTTGTTCCATTTGTGGAACCCATCCTCATGGCAATTTGCATTGACAACCAATGAAGCAATGAATAGCACTGGATGTAAATCATTTTTTATTTCAAGACATTTTACATATCATTGAGAAGCTTACTCCATTGACTGCTGTCTGAGCTGTGCAATGTGACATCTCATTAGAGGAATACTCCCCACTTGAAAGTAGCTCAAGGCTGCTTCCCATGTGTAATAGAGAAAAGGAGGTTTGTACTTAAGGGATCTTATATATGAGCTCCATTAAGACAAAGTTCTAACTTCCTACAGAAACAATGAAGTGAAATAATCATTGAACAATGGCTGTAGAGATAAAGTGAAGTAACTCTCAAATTTCGACATTGCATACAATTTAACAACAACAACAACCACAACAAATTTAAATGGCGGAAATATGATCAAGGCTATCAACACCTGGGCCTTCCCCATCATCAGATACACTGCTGGAATTGTGAATTGTACACAAGCAGAGCTGGATGATCTGGACAGAAAAACAAGAAAACTGATGACAATCCACTACTCATTACATCCACGTAGTGATGTCGACAGACTTTACCTGCCCAGAAAATCAGGAGGCAGAGGGCTTCTGCAAGTGAAATAAATAGTAGAGGAAGAGAAGCATGCACTGGCAGATTACATGAAAGACAGCCAAGAAACAACATGGATAGAAGTCAATAGTAGAAAACTGCTTAAAGTGCAAAAGACAAAGAGTGAATACCGTAAAAATACAATGCAGAGCAGAAGAGAAAACTAGCAAAAGAAGGCTCTCCATGGACAGTTTCTGGGAAAAAATTGAGAGCAAAATTGACAAGGAAAAACATGGATGTGGCTCACAAATTGAACTTTGAAAAAGGAGACCGAGGCCCTGATTCTTGCAACCCAAGAACAAGCAATTAGAACAAATGCCATTAAAGCTAGTATTGAAAAGTCAACTACAGATCCCTAGTGTAGACTCGGCAAGGAAGCAGAAAACCAAGGATCACATCCTCAGCTGCTGCAAGAAGATTACACAGACGGACTACAAACAGAGGCATAATACCATTGCTCAGATGATCAATTGGAACTTGTGCCACAAATACCATCTGCCTGTGACAAAGAACTGGTGGAATCACAAGCCTGAAGAAGTTACAGAAAATGAACACATCAAACTACTCTCAGACTTTCGAACTCAGACTGACAGAGTTTTGGAGCACAATACTAATGACCTCATTATTATGTTAAAAAACAACGTATGGATTGTTGATGTTGCAATCCTAAGTGACAGCAGAATCTATGAGAAGCAACTAGAAAAGCTTACGTGATACGAGGATTTAAAAATCGAACTGCAAATACTCTGGCACAAGCTAGTAAACGTGGCCCCAGTGGTGATGGGCACACTGAGTGCAGCGCCTAAAGACCTTGGCCAGCACTTGAAAACAATTGGTGCTGACAAAATTACCATCTGTCAGCTGCAAAAGGCCACCCTACCCAGGTCTACATGCATTATTTACCGATGCATCACATAGTCCTAGATACAGTAGAGTCTCACTTATCCAACACTCGCTTATCCAACGTTCTGGATTACCCAACGCATTTTTGTAGTCAATGTTTTCAATATATCGTGATATTTTGGTGCTAAATTCATAAATACAGTAATTACTACATAGCATTACTGCGTATTGAACTACTTTTTCTGCCCAATTTGTTGTCTAACATGATGTTTTGGTGCTTCATTTGTAAAATCATAACCTAATTTGATGTTTAATAGGCTTTTCCTTAATGCCTCCTTATTATCCAACATATTCGCTTATCCAGCATTCTGCCAGCCCGTTTATGTTGGATAAGTGAGACACTACTGTACTTGGGAAATGTCCAGCATGTGATCCAATAGCCAGCATAGTGATCTTGTTTGCTATGTACTAATCTTGTTATGCATCAAATAATAATAATGATGAAGGTAATGAAAGTATAAAGATAAAAGAATAATAATTATAATATATAATTATTATTAATAATAGTAGTAATAGTAATTAAGGCACTCATAGAAGTAATAGTAATAATGAAGATAACAGTAGAAAGAGAAAATGATAATCATAATAATTAATAATAATGAAGGTAATGATAGTATAAAGATAAAAAGATTATTATTATTATTATTATTATTATTTTCTTTTTATGCTATCATTATCTTCATTATTACTATTAATACTTGTTTATGTGTGTCTTATGCATTGCAATAAATATGTCACAGTTAAAAATACAAAGATCAACATTAAACTCTCAGACTGATATGGTGTGCAATTTTGTAATTATTATTATTATTTACCATAATGAAATATCATAAAGATGGGATCCAGGTCTAAACATATCATTCATTGATATTCCATATATACCTTATACATAAGCTGAAGGTAATATTAAAAATAATAACATTTTGCATGAAATAATGTTTGTGTACATTGTTCCATCAGAAAGCAAAGCTGTCATTATCTCAGCCACCCATGAGGACAATTTTGGAATATTTTGGAATTTGCTCAATAGGTACTGGAATATATACATGGAACACATCTGCATGATGTAATTCAACAGGAGCGTGAATACTAATGTCTGGAGGAGGAAGAGGAGTACTATCTCCTAAACCATGTTTTCCGCTTCCTGGCTCTGTCACAGGAGTTGAATGTTGTCATGGAAAGCATTAGTGAAAAATTATATTTGCCTCCTCAATAAGGTGATTCCTGGTGACAAAAAAGATAGTATATTAAGTTTTAAGCTGTGAGAAAGACATAAATAAAGCTGGTGATGATGATGATGTTTATGATTACCATGACTACTACTACTAATACAATGCAATACATTATAGAAATGTTCACAACATTACAGAATGAGTCAGCTTATTCTAGTAATGCATTTTAGTTAAAAGATATAGTGTTCAATGCTTCTTTAAAGAAAGTACAGACTTGTTTGAAAATCCAGTTGAGTGCAGTGGGTTATACATCCAAGGAAATATGTAGAAATAATTTAGAGGAACAATGTGAAAATTTGGATAATTTCATCAAACAAAATATGGATTTCTAAACATTTTGCATTTTTGGACAATGGGCTTCCTAGTAGATAAGCTGCTGACCTGATAATTCAGTATCTTTGGATGTCAATGCACAGGGAGGACCCCCCCCCCCCAAATGTACATTTTCACTATTTCTTTGTGTATTTCCATAGGAATTTGATATGATATTATCTAAATTAATTTGAAACAGATCTACAGGGTAAACTCTCTCTTTCTGATTCAAGATAACCTACTACATTAAATATAGACCTCTATTTCCAAAAAGAGCATTTATTCATGATTCTGGCCGGAAGTGGAATTAGAATTACATTAGAGGCCACTGGCCACAATTGACACATCTAATTATGCAGCTCAATTTGTGGGATACAACTGATGATTCCCTGGAGAATGAATTTGGATGGTATCCTGGATATTGGTATTATGAAATAAGATTCCTAAACATGTGGATGTACATCATTTAATATTTTAAGGTAATGCCTATTAACTTCAATGAATATTGACTACAGTTCACTCCTTGAATATTGATCACACATATTTAATACACCATTAGTGTTTCCAGAGTGATGTATTAGTCAATCAAGACACGATTGACTAAGAATTTTAATTAGATGTTGAAATATTTTAGCTTTTGTAAAGCAAAATAGCCTTTGTAGAATACTAGCTCTTTTCTACTGAGGACCTATTAAGAACATAACGTTCACAGTTAAAGTATTCAACAGATGCTATTGCACTGTTACTGAAGGGCGTTGAGAAGCGAGGATAATAAAAAAGATTTACTAAGACTTTAAACTTTGTGTTAATGATCCTGGCAACATTTCTTAATAGCTACTTAAGTTAAACTCGAGAAAAATAACATGAAAGTTGCGTAGTACCCATTCAAGTCTGTGAGATGTTTCCAACATGTCTTGAAAAGAGATTGTGGTTTGGGCAATGTGCTCTTTTTCTCCTCAAAGCACTACTACCCTGTTTCCCTCAAAATAAGACCTACCCAGAAAATAAGACCTATCATGATTTTTTCAGCCTTTCTGAGGATGCTTGAAATATAAGCCCTATTTCAAAAATAAGCCCTAGATATAGTTCATTTAAAAAGTCAATTTGGAAAAATAAGACTGCCCCTGAAACTTTCGAATGCATCTTTTGGAGCAAAAATTAATATACACGTAAGTAAGTAAGTAAACTTTTATTATGGTCAATGACCAGCTCGAAAAATTAATATAAGACCCTGTCTTATTTTGAGGGAAACATGGTAATATATGAGAGAACTGGCATGTATGAAGTAGGCCAATATAATGTTTATATCACAGATCCAGTTATACAAACTTTGGAAGCACATTAAGGGCCCTTCCACACAGCCATATAACCCAGAATATCAAGGTAAATAATTCACAATATCTGCTTTGAACTGAGTTATCTGAGTCCACACTGCTATATTATCCAGTTCAACATGGATTTTATACAGCTATGTGGAAGGGGACTAAGATTTTTTAACATGTGAAGATTGCATTATATGTCAGTCTG
Source organism: Anolis carolinensis (assembly GCF_035594765.1). Lineage (NCBI taxonomy): Eukaryota > Metazoa > Chordata > Lepidosauria > Squamata > Anolidae > Anolis > Anolis carolinensis. Next base: position 67,915,564 of record NC_085844.1, read on the forward strand.
GTTTAGCTCTACTGATTTCATTGGAGCAGTCAGTATTTCATCATCTGTTGCGGCCTCTTCTCTCTCCAGAAAGGAAATGCTTCAGAACAGAGTGATGGATTCAACTCATGTTGATTTTGACGTAAGCAACTTTGAGTTCTTATTTATAGTATTGGACTAGGATGAAAACTACATTTTAGAGGGAGGAAATGAGGAAATTCTTTAGAATAACAATGTTAATTTGCCAACAGTTGAAGTATCTGCATGCTTTATTAAATCACATAGAAGCATCAGAGTATCAAAGTATTGCTTATACAGTAGAGTCTCACTTATCCAAGACTCACTTATCCAACGTTCCGGATTATCCAATGCATTTTTGTAGTCAATGTTTTCAATATATTGTGATTTTTGGTGCTAAATTCATAAATACAGTAATTACTATGTAGCATTACTGCATAATGAACTACTTTTTCTGTCCAATTTGTTGTATAACATGATGTTTTGGTGCTTAATTAGTAAAATCATAACCTAATTTGATGTTTAATAGGCTTCTCCTTCATCTCTCCTTATTATCCAACATATTCGCTTATCCAACGTTCTGCCGGCATGTTTATGTTGGATAAGTGAGACTCTACTGTAGTTACTTTTTATTAGATTAAAGGTGTAGCCTCTACAGTTAAAACAGCATTATGCATCCGAAATAAAATAGGAAAGAGAAATATCATATTCTTTCAGTTGTCTTTTTTGTAAAAACAAAAGTTTCAGTGCTTCAAATACCCCATTAAGAAAGAAATCTCTATTTTTCTTTCTCTATCACTTTAAAAAAAATTGGTAGCTTTTCCATGGGAATAAATTTTAAAGTTTATTATTATTTTTGCACTGTGCACTTTAACAATTTTGCAGTACAACTTACAAAAAGTTACAATTTACTATAAAACATTTTAAAGCACAAGCATTAAAAATGACACAGTATAAAAGACCAATATGAAAACCATTAACAGAATTAAGAAAAAACAGCACTATAAAGCCTACAGCGGAAAAAAAAGAAAAAGAAAACTTAAGGTAAATAGAAAAAGCAGAGGATCCAAGGTTCCACATCAGTGTAGAAAAAAACCAAAACAATGCATGCAAATTTTGAATGTCTACTGACACGCTCTCATTCTATCTCAGGACTTTGTTAGAAAGTATAATTTCAGTGTTTCCCCCTCTCTTAAGAAGTTTAGTATAACAAAGTGTTCCTGAAAAAAAAGACTTCTAGTTCAGTTCTGTGTCTGACTGTTTGATTAAGATCTGGACTCAATTTGGTCTATATCAATCCATTGTGATCTGGATCCTAAATCAATTTAATCTGTACATTTAAAATGAAATATAATCTGCTGCATACCATGAAATCTTGGCAAGTTGATCATGTCCATGACATAAAGTCTTGTCCATGTAACACAAAGAAAATCTTGAAGAAGAGTAAACAAATGGCGGGCTTCACTGGACATTATCAGCCAGCCTTTTCTCAGATGTGCTATCACCAACTGAAATAATCACCAACTGAGGCACCCCATTCATCTTGCTGATCATGCAGGTACCCTATTCCGACATCAGCAGAGATTCACACAACAGCCAGGATCTCAGATAGAGCTCCATAGCTGGCTAGGAGTAGCAGTGGCAATGATACAAAGTAGGTGACAACCTAGCTGGGTGGTTCAGGTCCAGGGTCATCTGGACAACAGCTCTGGATCCAGTATGTAAGTACTGAATCTGGAGCTTCACTGTAAGATTGTTACTTTTGCCAGGAGAAGGGGGAGAACCCAAAGTAGTAAGCAGTTTTGGTTATTAAGGACTGATGCATGTGAATTGTCTGGCATGGACAGAATTCCTCACTCCTTCCAAAAGCAAACCTCTTCGCCCCCTCAAAATGATACCTAGATGATCAGTGGACCACTCTGTGCTTCTAGGACATATTTCTGTGCAAATAGCTGATGAGCAGAGGATCAGGCAAATGGAGCTTCTGGGGATGGCAGATCCAGAAGCCAATCTGACAAAATGATGGGCATTCATCAGCCAACCCTTTGTTGCAGGACACTATTTTACGTAGTATCATTGTGCTGTGGTTTCAATCACTGTAGGTTTATTTCCATGAGGGAAATAGTGTATTATGGATATATTTTTCTTTGTCATACAAAATTTCATTGCTTTTGTAACCCTGTCAGTGGGAGGTCAGTATTTTTGACTATCAAAAGAACAAAGTTTTTAGAAAAGCTCATCAGTATGCTGAAAGAATCTCAGTTTGCTAGCACTCTTCCTCTAGTTGCTGTTTAATGCAAATATGAAATGGCAAATAAGTGATCGTTTATACTTTCTCAGGGTTTTCAAAGAGTTTTGCTGGTACAACATGTGTAGTATGAGACAAGCGCAAGATTTGGCAAATGATTTCAACTAGGAGAAATATTTCAGTTATTCTGCAATGGGAAAATGAATGTTGCAATGCTGAAAAATACGCATGAAACCACAAGGTCTTGTGGTCTGACTGTTAAACTAGCACTTTGAACGTAGAGGGCTTGAATCTCTATTCTGCCATGGAAATTCTGATTGACCTCAGAGAAGTTCTAGGGTCAAGCTACACTGTAGAATTAATGAAGTTTAATATCATCTAAATGCCATGGCTCAGTTCTATGTAATCCTGTGAGTTGCAGTTTGGTGAGGCACCAGCACTTGCTGGAAAAAGTTGAAGACCTCATAAAACTACAACTCCCAGATTCCATAGCATTGAGCCATGACCATTAAAATGGTGTGAAATTGCATCACTTCTACAATGTAGGTGCACTTCTATGTTCCCAGTTTAAGAGGAAGGCTATGACAAACCTCCATTGAATAAAGTTTGCCAAGAAAATTCTATGATAAAGTCACCACAAACAAAAGTTTACTTGAAGGCACACAACAACAGCACATGTTTGCTTGGTATTATGTATTATTGAATACAGGAAGGCTTAATCTTTTCCCCCCCTCAGTAATACATAGGCTCATCAGTTACAAATATAATACCACAGCACTCCATGCATAACAATAGTCATTCACCTCCTCTTTCCTCCAAACAAAAGCATGGAAAGTGGAAATAAGGATGGGTCAGTTGGCTCTACCATTTCTGTTGCATTGCTAGGAGTGTGAATAATAATTTGTAGACATTTACATCCCCAAAGACATATAACCGGGGAAGAAAAATAGTATGTAGTTTCTTCACATAGTATGATGAGACTTTCATACTACTCAATCATAGAACCATGATTCCACTTTAACTGTCATGGCAGGATCCTATTGAATCCTAGGCTATGTAGTTTGGTGAGAATTAGAGTTTTCTTGCTGAGAAATCAATATGAATAATACATGACTGGACTATATTACCCATATTGAAACAGTGAAACGGTGGATAACAGCAAACCACACTAAAATGAAAGATTTCTGGCCAAAAATATCATAGAGATGCACTGGAGGATATTGAAAAGGCCTAGAGAAGAATAAATAAAACTTTTTTTCGTGTCAGGAGCAACTTGAGAAACTGCAAGTCGCTTCTAGTGTGAGAGAATTGGCCGTCTGCAAGGACGTTGCCCTGGGGGCGCCTGGATGTTTTGATGTTTTTACCATGCTTGTAGGAGGTTTCTCTCATGTCCCTGCATGGAGCTGGAGCTGATAGAGGGAGCTCATCCACATTCTCCCAGGGTTGGATTTGAACCTGGCAGCCTTCAGGTCGGTAACCCAACCTTCAAGTCACAAGGCTTTAACCCACTACGCCACCGGGGGCACCAATGAAACTGTGAATATGAGAGTTGTACAGTACTACATGAAACTGCAAATCCCAAGATTCCCCAGGATGTTGTCAAGACAGTTAAAATATGATCAGAATGCTATAGTAGTGTAATATTAAATTTTTAAGAGCTGTGAGATATGTCCTTCTTGTGCTACAGTTGAATTTCTGGCTTTCACCATATTTACTTGAATCTAATGCTCACCTTTTTAGCTAAATTACTTTGCCAAATTTAGGGTGAGCATTAGATTAACATAATATAATAATCTTAGTCTGAGCCAAGATAGATAGACGCTTTTAAACTTTGGTGCTGGAGGAAAATCCTGAGAGTGCCTTGGACCGCAAGAAGATCCAACCAGTCCATCCTCCAGGAAATAATACCCGGCTGCTCACTGGAGGGAAGGATATTAGAAGCAAAGATGAAGTATTTTGGCCACATCATGAGAAGACAGGAAAGCTTGGAAAAGATCATGATACTGGGGAAAATGAAAGGAAAAAAGGAAGAGAGGCCGACCAAGGGCAAGATGGATGGAGGGTATCCTTGAATTGACTGGCTTGACCTTGAAGGAACTGGGGGTGGCGACAGCCGACAGGGAGCTCTGGTGTGGACTGGTCCATGAGGTCACTAAGAGTTGGAGACGATTGAGTGAATGAACACACACACAGTCTGAGCCAAAGCAAAAGGGGAAGCTGCTTCAGGGTGCCTGGAGCACCTATTTGAAGGATGTCACCACAAATTTAATTGCCATGGCTTGACTTCCAATTCAGCTGTGGAGGAGCAAGGTCCTGTCTTCACAGTTCTCTGAGGAGAGGAACCAAAACACAGTGGTTGCTGCAAAGCAACAACTACTAAACAGCAGGAAATCTTCCCTTGGTATAGGGGAGTCGTAGTGCACCAGCTTAAGCCCCCAGAAACAGCTTTAGTGTACTAATTTGTATAGTACATATACACATAGAGACCCTGGAAAACCAGCAAGCCATACTGTGTTTAAACTGCAACAAGGCTATTGCCTTGTGAACAAAACTTCAATCAAAGCCAAATTTCCAGAAAAAAAAAACCCTAAACAGACAAGAAACAACACAAGGAAGTCCATTGAGGTAGGAGATTTAATTTTGTTTAGCTTTCCTTCAAATGATAATCCTAATGGCAATATAACAACAACAGGAATATTTAATTGATCCAGAAGAGAAGAAGAAGTAATTTCTCCTTCTCTCCTTTATATGTTTTGCGGTGGTTTTCAAAATATAACTTTACCAAGAGATATTGGATTGTTTAACTTTCAGTGTGTTTCTATCTCTTTTGGTAAGCAATATTATAATAAAGAGGAGATAAACATTGAAGAAATATTCCTGTTACATTACTAGTTGGTTTGAACTACCATTACTTATTGAGATCAACATATTATATGGAGACAAGAAAAAATCTACTTCATAACATAAAATAAAGTGTGTATGTTGTAACTATATAATTCTATAAATAAAGTTTTGGAAAAGAACTAAAGAGAGAGCTAGCTGAGAGAGTCCTGCGCTATTTTGACTACATTCAATCTCAAGGTCACACCTGAATCAACAAAGTGCAATGCATGACTACAAAGAAAAAAGCCAAGAGACAGTGATAACAAGCCATTTAATATTTAATACCTACAATAGTGTGTCTATATTGCATTCATACTGTACCTATACAAATTGAAATTAACGCTACATAGAAGACATAAGACTGAAGACATAAGACGTATTAGGAAGAAAAGATAACTGCAATAGAAGAAGGATTACAATCCAATAACTGTGCCATCTTGAAAGACTAAGCAATTGTTGGACATAGACATTATATATTTAAATAAGAAAATTTATTTTTTTATTTACTTCATTTTTACCCCGCCTTTCTCACCCCATGGGGGACACAAGGCAGCTTATAACTCTGGCAAAAATTCAAAATTCTGGGGGGAAAAGAACATTAGCTGAAATGCCAGCTAAAATGGGAGATTTAAATCAGAAAATTCTGGTAGAAATCTAAGCAATAGAATCAATTCATCCAGATCTTTGTGGAAATTAAGAATGAAGTGATAGCAGAACTGAAGGAAGTGTGACAATCATGACATCTACCCAGATGAGTACTGACATGAAGACAAAAGCTTGTGGGAAGAACAGCAATGTTGCAACAAAATTTTGGAGAAATAGAAAAATGAGAACATCTAATGGACTTAATTACACCAGTGGAAACAAGAGAAGGAAATCTAGGCTTGGGATTTGGTGGAATGAAGGAAAGAACAGATGAAAAAAGTATAGAAATGAAAACTTAGCACTTTGGTGAGTTTCAAGGGAGGAGGGGAGGAGGACATGGAGGAGGGTTTGGATCAATTGTATGGAGGTCTATCTTTACATTTAAAAGAGACACAATATGTACAAGACTCAGTGGTGAAGGCCAGCCATTTTTGCAGAAGTAACAGATTTGAACTAGATGATGATGATGATGATGATGATGACGACAACGACGACAACAACGCTGATTATGATAATCTTTATTTATACCCCGCCACCATCTCCCATAGGGACTTGGGGTGGCTTACAAAACAGCACACGCTGGTTCCATACAAAAACATAAAATACAAACAGCATTAAACCACTAGATGCAAGAAAAGTTGAGGATGCAACAATACAGAAGGAAGGGGGAAGAAGGCAAACGAACAGTAACTTACATTTGGCAGCAAATATTTTTTGGTTTCAGGGTTTGAAAATTGAGGTGCACGTTAGATTTGATGGTGCATTAGACTCAAGTAAATACAGACTAATTCTGTTCTTATCTTTGTCATTAGTGTGCCTGATATCTTAACTAAATTATTTATTTATTTATTTCTATCATTTCTACCCCGCCCTTCTCACCCGCAGGGACTCAGGGCGGCTTACAGACTGGCAATTTATGCCAATACACCATAGTACAATAAAATAAACATTAAAACAGTTAAAACAATTATAATATACAATATACAAAATTTAAAATAGTGCAAAGTGCTTATGCCATGAAATCTTCAGACCTGGTGGATTTGGTTTCATAATTTCAAGGGTATAAGGTGACAACACCAAATCGAAGTTAAACAGAAAAATACTCATACACTGAACTGATGGTTGAGTAGAGAATTTTATTCTACTTTCCCTCTAGGCACAATAGCATCTGTCTCTGTTTCCATCTGTCCTATAAGATGAGACTGAACAATTGTGATTTTTTTTATAATGTCTTTCTGTAGACAGATAAAATGTCACTGACTGGATTTCAGCCAACAAAAAAATGCATGTTCCTATCTGCTTTCATAAAAAATGCATAGTTGTGATAATCTGACCACAATCAGTTAAATTTAGAATCTTATGATTATTATTATGGGATGGAGTAAGAAGCCACTGTTAACTCTTACTTCTCAATAACTTTCTAGTTTCTCATATTAAACTTTAATCTATTTCACAAAAAGTATGCAGGCCTACCCTTCTGACTGGCAGCTGGGGAGATGGCTCTTCCTCATTCTCAGTAATTTGGTCTTTATTTTTCTAGGTTTTTTTTAAATTGACATAGATGGGATGACTATGTCTTTTGTGGCCAAATTTGGTGTAATTTGGTTCAGTGGTTTTGTTGTTTACTCCATGGGAAACACACACACACACACACATAGAGAGAGAGGGGGGAGGGAGGGATGGAAGGAGGGAGGGAGAGAGAAAGTGTGTGTGAGAGATCTTTGTGCCCCTTTTCAGATTTCACCTCATTTTCTGTCCCTGTGGCAACTGAATTTTTTAGGTTGTTGTGGAAACAAAGATTAATGATAAAGCTTCAGTGCAGATGTCTTTTCTCCATGATAATGCTTACAGGGGTGAATTTCCCTTCCTAGGAGTAGATTTACTCTCACTTCCTGTTATCTTACCCCCATTTGTAAATAGGAGTTGTATGTAATTTGGGTGTTTGTAACTCATGGACTTCCTTAATGCAGCCTTCAAAAAGAGGCTCTGGAGGAAGGATTGACCAAGACAATCACCTGTGCCACTGCCCACACTATGAGATCTTTGTTTCACTGATGATTCTTTCATTTTATATCTATTATAGTCAGTCCTCTATATTTGTGACGGCGTGAGTGGCGCCATCTATATGTCAAACTATAAGTTTCAAGATTTGAATTGTTGTATCATGCCTGATTTTGCCCTTACCCTGTAAATGTAGTTGGATTGGTTATTTATATCTGTCAATCAATGTTGTTTGTACCTGTTATATTGCTCACTCAGCAAAACTGTTTGGCTCCACCTCTTCGTGGAGTAGGACTGTGTTTCTTCCTTTTCATTCCACTCTATCGGATGGACGTGAAAGAGAGGCTTGGCTCAAAAAGCCCTTCAAAAGTTACCTCTCAGCACCAATTCTGAGGTTCTTACCCTTGGGACTCACACTTCATGTTCAGGGCCAACCTGAACAACGTTGAGGAGTCTCAAGCGCCTTCACATCAGTCCTTTGGCAACAGAGGAAGACTCTTGTCTTCAGATATAGGTCATTGGACTGAGGCTGAGTTTGCTCCGGCATTCACAGCCAGAGAAAGAGGGATTTGGACAAGCTTCATGGACTTAAACAATCAAAGACTGTAATGTATATTTTCTTTTACCCCCTTTGTGAAGAATAAACCCAGTTTTTGAGTTAACTACAGTGTTTTGGTCCTTGGGAGTTCCAGTTTCCCTAAAGGAGGGCAAGAAGCAATCCCCTGGGGAAAGATGTCACGTCCATGCCTCTTTCACTAAGAGTTTACAGCCCCAGGCGCGACGGCACAGTGCTGAGAGGACCCTTCTTTTCCAGCAGTGCTGAGAGCAGCCTTCTTTTCCAGAAGTACTGAGAGAGAAGCCTTCTTTTCCAGAACTGCTGAAAGAAGCCTTCCAGAAGTGCTAAGAAGGGAAAAGAAGGAGTGAAAGGGCCTTAAATTTGCCAAGCCCATAGTCTCCTAAAGATAAAGAAGTCAAAAGAAGCCTGCCTTTGCCTCCAGAGGGAAGCCCAGCCTTCACAAAATTGAGTCATTTGCAAGCTTTCCCGCTCTTTTTGCATCTCAAGCCACCAGCAAATTGCTACATTCAGCTCTTGTAGCTGCAGCAAGTTCAAGCCTTCTGCAAAGTGGATACATTTGCTAGAAGCCTAGCCTTTGCAAAATTGAGACATTTACAAGCTTTCCCGCTCTTTTGCATCTCAAGCCACCAGCAAATTGATACATCCAGCTCTTGCAACTGCAGCAAAATCCAGGTTTCTGCAAAGTAGATACATTTCTCCAGAAGCCAGCCTTTACAGCAACCAAGCCTCTTCCAGAAACCAGTTTGCAAAGCAATAAATTCCAACCTTCTGCAGTTCCTGCCATTTTCTTCAAAGCCTGCTGCAAGTTTATGAAAGCCCAGGCTTAACTTCTCAGTTAAGCAGCTGTTTTAATTGTCTTGTTTATAGTATTGCATTGCCCTTTTTGTGTGCCTTTAATTGTATAGTTATATAGTATTGCATTTTGTACTGTTTGAAACTTGGGATAAGTTTCCTTTTGAATTTCACAGAATGTCAAGTCATAGCAATGAGATTTTGCAAACAAGGGTCAAATCTCCCCGCCCAGTCAGAGAAAGGCACCCCACAGAGAAAACAATGCTCTGCCTTTTGCAGAAGGAAGGCAAGCTTAGGCAGAGGTTTAACAGAGCTTGGCAAAACCTGCCGACCATAGCTGATGCAATAAGGGCATCCCTTTGCCCAAAGGAAAAGGAAATTCTCAGGCAAGAATTTGTAAAGGCCTTCAATAATGGGAGTGCTATTGCAGAAGAAATAATCTATGTACTGAACAAAATTAACACTCCAGAGTCTTTAGATAGGGCTAAGGAAATTTCTTTCAGCCTACAAGAAGAGAGGAGGCGCTACAGCGCGGTTCTATCTGAACCAGAGCCCAGTTCCTTATTCAAAGGTGCAGAAGAAAGGGTTCAAGGCTCCCCATGTGTAAGCCTTAGATCCAGTCTGCTCAAGATTCCATCTAATGATGCTAGCCATAAATCCAAGCATTCATCTAGGCGTAGCAGTTCCTCCCAATCCATACATTCATTCATCAGTACTTCTTCCAAAGCAGCCCACTACAACAGAGAGGCTGTCCGTTTGAAAATTAGAAAAGAGGTTTTAGAAGCAGAGGCATCTGCAGAAATGGCTAGGCAAGACTTTGCCTTCAATGAAGAGGAATTCCTCCTTCAACAGGCTAAAGCCAAGCAGAAACTGCTTCTAGCTCAGGCTAGGGCCCAGCAAGAAGCTGATCTAGCGCAGGCTAGGGCCCAACAAGAAGCTGACCTAGCGCAGGCTAGGGCTCAACAAGAAGCTGACCTAGCACAGGCCAGGGCCCAGAGAGAAATAGAGCTTGCAATGGCTGAAGCCAAGCAAGATGAGCTGCAACGGGATCTAGATCTGCTTCAAGTAAAAAGAGACACAGCACAAAAGATAGTCAGAGCTAACGTTCTAGCCAAAGCCCTATCACAGGAACTAACCCAAGAAAACCTTAGTTTCCTGCCAACACAAGAGCCTACAGCAAAGGTTTCAGCACATCTGCAACTGGAATCACCTGTAGTGCAGAGTCATATCTCCTTTCGCCACCTTGAAGATCGCTCACCTGTTCCAGTGTTCGCGACTTCAAGGCCAGCCCATTCCTCAGAAGTACAGCAAAGCACGGCCGGGAGAGTGCCATCTCTGTCAGAGTCCATTCCTGCACTTAGGCCTCAGAGATACCACCTGTCTACTTGGGAACGAAAGGATGACGTCTTTCAACAACATCCAGATGTCCATCCACATTGGCAAGGCATGGCCGGGAGTGAACCACCACATTCATCCCTGCATACCAAGTCAATTCTCCCATCGCTGAAGATGGAGGCTTCAGAGGTGCTGCCTGCCAGCAATCTGCTGAACCCAGCATCGCCTACCATCGCAACAAGATGTGTTCAACCGAAGAACATTGACTTTGTCGGGCCACATCACACTCCTCAGATGTACCCTTACACACTGGAGTCTCAATTGGGCTCCCTCTTGCGAAATCCAAGAAGAGACATCAGAGACAAAGGCGTCCAGAAATTCACTGACCGACCGGATGACTACCTTCTGTGGAAAATCACCTTCATGAGGGCCATTCGAGATTTCAAGCTAGAAGCGGATGAAGAACTGTCCCTTCTTATGGCGTGGCTTGGACCCAGCTCAGCTGAGCAAGTAAAAAGACTTTATGCTGCTCATGTAGCAGACCCCCAAAGAGCTTTGTCCACAGCGTGGTCTCGCTTGGACCAGCGCTTCGGTGCGAGCACTGAGATAGAAGCGTCCCTCATGGATCGACTCAACAGGTTCCCATCACTGAAGATGAAAGATTGCAAACAGCTTTGGGACTTTAGTGATCTTTTACTAGAGCTAGCTTCAGCCAAAGGAAATCCAGAGCTGCCAGGTTTAGCATGTCTGGACCAGCACACGTCGCAGAGTGCCATCCTCTGCAAACTTCCTTTTCCTCTTCGAGAAGCTTGGGGGAAACAGGTGTTCAAGTACAAAGAGGAGAATGCAAATGTATACCCGCCCTTCACCTTTTTGGTGGATTTCGTCACTAGAGCAGCCCGCGAGAGGAATGACCCTCAAACAGGTCTTCTCGCTTTGTACCAAGACCTAAAGCCTGAAAAGACCTCCAAAGAAGACAAAGCCCAGGGCAAAGATCTTAGAAGGAACCTGAGTGCCAAGATGACAGACGCAACTCCTGCAGCTTCTGCTCAACCAGTCAGCAACAACACCATATCCTGTCCCATTCATCAAAGGCCACACAGCCTAGCTGAATGCAGAGAGTTCGCAAAGAAGCCTTACAAAGAACGACTCCAAATAATTCAAAGGGCCAAGGTGTGCTTTAGATGCTGCGGCGCCACTATTCACTTCTCCAAAGACTGCAAAGAAAAGGTTAAATGCCAACACTGCAACAGCATCAAGCATTGCTCTGCAATGCACAACTTCGATTCCCCTCAATTCAAAGCAAAGTCAAATTCTCCTACCAAAGAAGAAACCAAAGAAGACCAAAAGCCTACAGAGCCTCAGGTAGCCCTCAAGGCTCCTGTGGTTGCCTGCACCAAGCTTTGTCAAAATAGCCACAAGCCAAGGATTTGCCACCCAATCTGCCTGGCAGAGGTGTATCCAGACAAGCAGCCGTGGAATAAGAAAAGGGTCTACGTCGCCTTGGATGCCCAAAGTGACGCATCTCTTGCAACCCCAGAGTTCTTTGACATGTTCGATCTTCATACAGAGACAATAGAATACACCATATCCACTTGTCCTGGAAAGAATAAGATGAATGGCAGAGTTGCAACAAAGTTCAAAATCTCGCCTGTTGGACAAAAGGTCAGGTACGATCTTCCTGACCTTATAGAATGCAGCCTGATTCCCAGGAACAAAGAACAGATAGCCACGAAGGAGGTGGTACAAGCCCATCCTCATCTCAAAGGTATTCAAGATCTAATACCAGCTTTGGACTTGGAAACAGACATCGTCATGCTTATCGGTGCAGATTGTCCCACACTGTTCCGTGTTAGCAACCAGATTGAAGGTCCTAAGGGATCACCCATGGCCCAGCAGTTGCCTTTAGGATGGACGGTGTTAGGCCCAGTCTGCGTGAACAAGATGTTCCAGCCTGTCACTAAAAGGCCTTCACTAATGCAAGGATGTGCCAGCCACATCTCAGTTTGCTGCCAGGGAGTAATGCCAGATTACTCTCCCATCATCGAAGTCACAGAGAGAGATGAGCAAACAGCCTTCTCTAAAAATGAACAGAAGTTCCTTGAGATGATGAACAGCCAAGTCACTCAAGTCTCTGAAGGTAATTGGATAGCACCTTTACCTTTCAAGCCGGAAAGACCATCTCTACCCAACAACAGAGATGTTGCCCTTCATCGTCTCCTGTCCTTAAGAAGAAGGATGCTAAAAGATCCGAAGGTAAAGACCCAGATCACCCAGTTTGTGGAAGACCTCTTCAGAAGCAACTACGCTGAACCAGCCAGTGTGTGTGCGGAGGGAGAAGAGCAGTGGCATTACATATCCACTTCAGAAAATCCGGCAGATGTGACATCCCGAGGAACATCAGCCGCAAAGTTGTCCAAGTCATCCTGGATCACTGGACCCAAATGTCTTCAAAATCCTTCCTTTCCAGAAAGCATTTCCGTGCTCAAAGACACTGAGTTGCCAGAAATTCAGTCCTGCAAATCTACCATCGATGGCCAAGACTTATCAAGGCAAGGTTTAAATCCAGCCAAGTTTGAAAGATTTTCAAAACGGACTAGACTTCAGGCAGCCATTGCCAGGCTCATACATTACATCACTACAAAAAACAGTGGTGCAATTCAGCCCCAAGATCTTTCAAAAGCCTCAACAGTCATCCTGAGATCCACTCAAAGACAGTGTTTTTTAGAAGAAATAGCTTGTCTAGAAAGAAAGGCTTCCTTGCCCAAAAATAGTTGTTTAAAGGACTTGAACCCCTTCCTGGACAATGAGGGTCTCCTTAGGGTTGGAGGTAGACTAAAAAGAGCAAAGATTAGATCCTGTGTTAAAAATCCTGTTATTTTGCCACACCATAACCACATAGCTCTGCTGTTGACACAGCATTTCCACGCAAAGGTTAAACACCAAGGAAGGTCAATTACTGAGTCTGCCCTAAGAAACTATGGGTTTTGGTTTGTTAATGCTCGTAAAGGTTGGGGATTTGGTGTTACTTAAACAAAAGATGCTCCTAGATACCAATGGGCTAAGGGTATTGTGTCAAAATTATATCCTAGCTCTGACAATAGAGTGTGCAAGGCCCAGGTTAAAGTCGTCTCTAACGAAAAGGTTTCTTTGTTTGACGGGCCTATTAGCGACATGGTTATGCTATTTTCACAAGACATACAGTCTAAAGTTATAAGAGTTAAAGGTATTTAACTCCATTTTGTTTAGATTTACGAAAGTCCGGAAATCTAGGCCGGGAGTGTGACGGCGCGAGTGGCGCCATCTATATGTCAAACTATAAGTTTCAAGATTTGAATTGTTGTATCATGCCTGATTTTGCCCTTACCCTGTAAATGTAGTTGGATTGGTTATTTATATCTGTCAATCAATGTTGTTTGTACCTGTTATATTGCTCACTCAGCAAAACTGTTTGGCTCCACCTCTTCCTGGAGTAGGACTGTGTTTCCTCCTTTTCATTCCACTCTATCGGATGGACGTGAAAGAGAGGCTTGGCTCAAAAAGCCCTTCAAAAGTTACCTCTCAGCACCAATTCTGAGGTTCTTACCCTTGGGACTCACACTTCATGTTCAGGGCCAACCTGAACAACGTTGAGGAGTCTCAAGCGCCTTCACATCAGTCCTTTGGCAACAGAGGAAGACTCTTGTCTTCAGATATAGGTCATTGGACTGAGGCTGAGTTTGCTCCGGCATTCACAGCCAGAGAAAGAGGGATTTGGACAAGCTTCATGGACTTAAACAATCAAAGACTGTAATGTATATTTTCTTTTACCCCCTTTGTGAAGAATAAACCCAGTTTTTGAGTTAACTACAGTGTTTTGGTCCTTGGGAGTTCCAGTTTCCCTAAAGGAGGGCAAGAAGCAATCCCCTGGGGAAAGATGTCACGTCCATGCCTCTTTCACTAAGAGTTTACAGCCCCAGGCGCGACGGCACAATATTGCACTGCATTCAGGGATCCAACTATCCACAATTTGAAAGTATTTAAAATATACATAAACACTAGCAAACCTTGATTTTGCCATTTGGTATATGGTATACCATTTTTAAACCATTGCCTATAATAAGACTTGAGCTTTCACAGATGTTAGCATCCATAGAGAGTCCAGGAACTCAACCCCAGTGAATACCAAGGGTCCACTGTATTTAGAAAAGGAAGAGTATGTTTCTAGCTTTTAAATGGCAGCTGGTGTCTCCTTAAATTCATAGCTATTACAGTAAATATATTAGAGTCTCTACTATTACTGGGTTTCTCTCTCTTTCTTTTCACCCTTCAGAGGGGATCATACTTGGCAAAATGGCATGGAAAGCAAAGAACAATCTAATTTGTCTAACACATGTTCAGACTGAAGGTACTGTCTAATTAGCACTAATTCAAAGAAAATTGGAATTGTGTGAATCAGATTTTTTCACCAGCTTGAAACTTTACCTGAAACAAAAGAAAAACAAAATGGTTCCTTCATGTTTCAGAGATAAATATCCCCCACCTCCAGCAGCTGAACTTGATCTGCTTATTATTCTAGGATAGCTTCTCCTTACAGCTCTTGTGTTTTTAAGGATGCAAAGCATTTTACCTTATTGCCTGGAGAAGAAAAACAATAAGTCAATGTGATTTCTTTCAGGTTTTACTCATAGATGAGAGAAAGATATTTATGAATTTTTAAATTGCTTTGTATAAAGTTGCAGTTGTCTCTTGGAAACTAAAATTCATCACATCACTCATATGAAAATGATTGGATATATGTGTGTGTTCATCCCAATGTAGTAGGCTAGGTATGTCTGCATATGACTTGTGAACGGTTGTGGTTGTTCACATTATATATTTAGTAGAATCAGAACCCCTGTGCACATTAGTTTTAGACACACTCTACGTTTAAAAATTCAACGTATAAGTCCTCACTTTTCTTATAACTATTTTTCTCACTCTTTCGATGTATTATAACTCTATATACACTAATAAAAATTATCTTTTAAAAATTCAACATATAAGCATGTAAAATGTGTGTAGCAAAGAAATATTTGAAAATGTGCATGCCATACAGATGGACTTGCAGACCTGACTGTAGTTTGTTGATAAAGTATGCATTTTGTAGCAAACCCTGGCCATTTACTAAGTAATGCATGAAGCAACAAGCTTCACAGTTTAATGCTCCACTTGCATTGAACTGTAGGAAAACAATTTCCCTGGTTGTTTCATGGAATAATGCTGCCTTCCATGGATGAGGGTCCAACATAGCTAGTTCTTACATCAAGAGCTCATAACATTGCCAGTTAGTGCTTTGTCTTGCATGTGAAGTACAAATCCTCAATACAGATGGCTTGAGAATCTAGTTCAGTTCCCTTAGTTAAATACAGAGAAACTTTGGTACAAAATTATCTTAATTTCTGCATATCTAAAGTACACCACACTTTTGCTACACTCTATTCCTTTGGAAAGAACCTGTATTTTATACATTGAGGTTAATCCAAAGAGGAAAAAAATGGAGAGCCATTCATGACCTAGATTTTTTGAGTGAATAGTCCTGTATGTCTTCTAGTAATTCAATGGTGCAGGTGTACTGATACAGTTTTTCTTCATTACACAAGTAGCCTGCCCTGATAGTGATTTGTACCTCCCCTGAGAAAGTTGTGTGATGGCAACCAATTTGAGAATTAATTTATTCTATGAAGTAAATACTTTGCTGGTGGGAGCAAAATCTGTGTTATGAGTGCATGTGAGCGCTAGAGTAACATGGAATTTTATTTCCCAGTAGAATATTGGTGTTTTAGAAGCTTTGATATTAGATTATGGTGGTGTAGTACTCCTAAGAAACTTTAAACAGTCACTAGCTCAGTGGTTCTCAACCTTCCTAATGCCACAACCCCTTCATACAGTTCCTCATGTTGTGGTGACCCCAACCATAACATTATTTTTGTTTCTACTTCATAACTGTAATTCTGCTACTGTTATGAATCGTAATGTAAATATCTGATATGCAGGATGTATTTTTATTTACTGGCCCAAATCTGACACAAATACCTTATACACCCAAATTTGAATACTGGTGCGGTTGGGGGATTGATTTTGTCATTTGAGAGTTGTAGTTAACCTACAATCAAAGAGCATTCTGAGCTCCACCAACAATGAAATTGAATCAAACTTGGCACACAGAACTCCCATGACCAACAGAAAATACTGGAAGGGTTTGGTGGGCATTGACCTTGAGTTTTGGAGTTGTAGTTCACCTATATCCAGAGAGTACTGTACATTCAAACAATGATGGTTCTGGACCAAACTTGGCACAAATACTCAATATGCTCAAAAGTGAACACTAGTGGAGTTTGGGGAAAATAGTTCCTGACATTTGGGAGTTGTAGTTGCTGGGATTTATACTTCACTTACAATCAAAGAGCCCCTTGAACCCCAAATCAACAATAGAATTGGGTAAATTTGGCTTTTGGAGGGATGATTCACTATCTGCTTCCAAAAAGGAAGAGAAGGACAGACGAAGAGATATTCAGCCTTCTCTGCCATAGCGGTTCCTAAGACCATCAGAAATACGTGTTTTCTGATTATCTTTGGCGACCCCTCTAACATCCTCTCATGGCCCCCAGGTTGAGAAATTCTGCACTAGTTCATCCAGATAACCTTTTTGCTTATAGTGTTAATTTTAGAATTGACTGTTAAGTGACTCAACAGGGCCCTGCAGTTCCTAGAAAAATACTTTATTGTGGTCATTAAGTTTAGTGTGCAGCAAAGTTTAGTTTAATATTTTGTGAACAATGTTGAAAACTGAATGCACAAACATTCCCTTTTTAGATTTAAGTCATGCTTTCATGACTATATAAATACTTATTTATGTACTTTATCAGAACATTATATCAAAATATATTCTGAATGTGTTCCAGAAAAGAACACAATAATCCGGAAGTTATCCTGATGTAGATAAAGTGTAAGTAGAAGAACAAGGTTGAATTTAAGAAATCATTAGATATGGTTTTA
Organism: Anolis carolinensis; assembly: GCF_035594765.1. Taxonomy (NCBI): domain Eukaryota; kingdom Metazoa; phylum Chordata; class Lepidosauria; order Squamata; family Anolidae; genus Anolis; species Anolis carolinensis. The sequence goes on from NC_085844.1 coordinate 67,933,059, forward strand.
CATAAATGTTTCATGGTCTATCTGATCAATAAAATAAATCTTGGCAGAGATAATTACATGACTTCTATTTTGGTATGGCTGGACTTCCAGGAAAGTGGTTGTAACTGATTATTATTTTATTTCTACTCGCATAAATTAAGGATAGTGCAAGAAAAAAACATTGTTAGGGTTATTATATATCACAATAGTCCAGAAAAATGGTAAATACAATCCTAATTGAATATTCATGTTAAAGTGTACTATGTTTAGATCAGAAACTTGATGTTCCATATATTGAGAGAACTACAGTGGGGATTGTTTTATTTGGTCATAATTCATACTTGCTTGTGAACAGACTACAATGTGCAAGTTGTCATTACATTATTACAGAGCAAAACTGCTCTCTTTTTCCCATTCTTGTTCACACATAAAATGACCAAGCAAATATTCAGCAGCATGTAAGCCCAAACAACAGGCTGCCACAAAGCATTTAGTATTCCCATGACAAACAGCAGTATAAAGAAAATAAGACAACAACATATGTTATTTCATTCTTATGTTTGCATCTTTGAAAATGTTAGGTTAAAAAAACTAAACATGGCAGACAAGAGATTGGCTGTTTCAGCCAGCAGGTCAGTGTGTGTTTAAACTGTAATGTAACATAATTAGAACTCTAATATGGCTATGCTATTTGTGTAGAATTTACAGATAGCTAATTTATAGTGAAGTCAAGTTTACCAATAGAAAAATATTTGCATGGGGCTGCCTTTGAAAAGTGTTTTGTCAAACCTCTCCACAATGATTTATAGTTCACCAAGGACACCTAGTTCAAATTAGACAAAATCATTTCCTTTCCCTTTTTCCACGTGACCCTCACAATGAACCAGAAGGAGCAAACTCCCTCAGAAGCCTATCTCTCTGTATATACATATTTATTAAAAGTCTGTAGATATGAGCTGATTTGTATCAGTGCATGGATGAACCAAGTCTGCAGCAGCGAATCTCTAACCTTCTTTTGATAAAATGTATCTGTTGTCCATGCCTACATTGTATCTCCCTCTGCAACCTCTTTCCCACATTAAATTTTTAATTTCTATCCCATCCTTTCCTATATGTTATGTGTATACAGTGTTCCCTCACTTATCGCGGGGGTTACGTTCCAGGACCACCCTCAATAAGTGAAAATCTGCAAAGTAGGGACACTATATTTATTTTAATATTATACATTATTTTAGTAGGGGCCCCTGGTGGCACTGTGCGTTAAAGCGCTGAGTTGCTGAACTTGCGGGCCAAAAGGTCCCACGTTCAAATCCCGGGAGAGGAATGAGTGCCTGCTGTTAGCCCCAGCTCCTGCCAACCCAGCAGTTCGAAAACATGCAAATGTGAGTAGATCAATAGGTACCGCTCCGGCGGGAAAGTAACGGCGCTCCATGCAGTCATGCCAGCCACATGACATTGGAGATGTCTATGGACAATGCCGGCTCTTCGGCTTAGAAATGGAGATGAGCACCAACCCCCAGAGTCAGACACGACTGGACTTATCATCAGGGGAAAACCTTTACCTTTTACCTTAGTAGTTATACACTATTTTAAGTCTTATCAACCAATCGTGTGTTGATAAATTGGCTCCTTCTCCTCCCGTTGCCACTTGGGCTCCTTTTCTCTCCCTTCAGCTTCTCCTTTGTCCCTTCCTTAGGCTGTAAATTGTAATTTTTTATCATTTATAATATTATTTTAGAGTTTATTGAAAAACCGCAAAACAGCGAATCCGCAAAAAGAGAACTGCGAAGTAGTGAGGGAACACTGTATATGTCCATTTTTTTAAACAAAATACGATTCTTGCCAGAGGCAGCCATGTGGTCATCACCTTCCCATTGACCTAGGTATTTCCTAGACTTGGGTTGGGCTGATCCTTAAACAAAGATGACCATCAAGGGGCTGATATTTGTCCACTGATCACCTCTATCCAGCTGAGAGGCAGTTGAGCATGGAAACAGAAGCCCAAAATGTGTGCATACATCAGATTCTTTTCTTCTACACTTGATTGAAGAGAATCACCATCATTTGTTCTGGAAGCCCGCACCCTTGTTTTCTCCCAGATGATTTCCTCCTCACTCAGGATTAAGACAATCAAAACTGATCCAAAGTTCATTTACATCTGCTGATTTTTCCTGAGTTTGCCTCCCCTGCTGGGAAGCTGACCCCAACAGCTGATTGGTCTGCCCAGGGCCACCCCACCTCCATCTCCTCCCTCCTACCAGGGAATCCCTGTCTGAAGGTAGCAACATCATCATAATGCCAGCCAGTCAAGGTGCTGTTTCAAGCCTGCCCCTCTGTCAGCCAGTCAGAGACAAGAGCGGGTGGAGCAGGAAACTTGAACAGCTGTCAAATGTATAAAACCCCATGCCTGTACCCTGTATACTTATGCTTGAAAGTATTCATAGTTGCTTTATGCTTTATAGTATTCATGTTGTACATTGAATCCTTTCTGCAGATTGTAATGAAAATGCCTCTCTTGCTTGTCTTCATGCTAGTGGGTCTGACTGTGTTCAGAAATATTGGTGGTTAGCTTGGCTCACTGAGCATGGATCCTCACTATCTGTGGTCCATATCATTTAAATTTAGACTTCAAGAGTTTAGAAACTTTAGCTGGTCTAACCAGGTTGCTAACTGGAAGCCACCTCCTTCACAAGTTTGGTTGGTGAGAACGAGAGATCAGATCATCTTTGTGGCTGCACTTCAACTCTGGAACTCCCTGCCCAGGGAAGCCAGAATGGCCTCCTCCCTGTTGTCCTTCTGTTGGCAGGTTATTTTTTTTTATTTAGGCAGGCTTTTAAAGAAGAAGGTTTTTAAGATCAAGTCAGGGCATACTGTGGTTTTTAGCTTTGAATGTTTTTATAGATTTTAACTGTGAATTTTTAATACAGTAGATGTTTAATTATGTTTTATTCCTGTAGATTTTTAATTGTATGGAAATGCTTTTAATGTAAGCCACTTTGAGTCTCCTTGTGGAGAGAAAAGTGAGGTATAAATTAACATAAACATAATAATAATAGTGATAAAGAGTATATATAGTCCATCCTGGATAAATGAAAAATATGTTCTGGGTGTTAGCCTCACCAGGAATAGTGAAAAGGCAGCAGCAAGATGATTCTAGTGATATTTTTATTTGTCTCATGGAACTCAAAAAGAAGTCCACAAAAGCATATACTCTCCAACTATCTGATCAAGTGGGGTTGTTGACAGAATGTCATCATGTTGGAGATTTACAGAAGTGCAGAAAACATGAGATTTGCTATTTAAGGCTAATCTACTGACTTATTTTATGCAACTGACTATGTCTCATGATATTGTCTCTGATGGGGAATCATAAGAGTTGGTCCCAAACATGTAGTAAAGTAGGGGAAAGGATGGCATTGTTCCAAAGATAATGTTGGATCCATATATACTGGGCTGTGCTTGTTATTGACAATTGTTGCTTTTGGCAGCTTCTAAATTAAGGTAGATAAATAAATTAATAAATAAAACAATTTGATATTTTGCAAAGAAAATTGAGCTAAAAATCTCTGATGGAGCCTGTTTGTGTCAACAGTCCTCTTCTCCAATAATATTGTTGAAGATAATACAAGCAAACTGTGTATAATTAGATCTAGACCGTTGGCTATCATCCTGTCTGATTACATAGCACCTGCTCTCAGTCATGTCTGGTGGATGTTCTTCTATCTTGATTGCAATTGAGTAAACGTTCTGCTCAAAATTAAGCTGTTACTGGTTCTCAATAACACACTTTCCCTTATACACAAAGCTTTCTGCTTTCTATTTTAATCCTTATAATTTTGAGACCTTACATTTAACAAATTGTAACCCAAATTTGTGTCCACTCCATAATAATACAAATAAAAACATTTGTAGGATGGGAAAATATCTAAGCATGGAAATTGCTCAGTGAAGGCTGAGCATAACCAATGGGAACAGTATGTTGACGGGAGGAGGAAAGCGTGTGTAGGGGTTGGTGGGTGGTGAAGCCAAGTGGAAGGGAAATGGAAGGAAATATTTTTATTTTAAACACTCCCACAAGACAAAATTTAGACCTTGTAAAAAGTAGTTTTAGGCTAACAACCCTTAGAATTCCACACTAGTCAGGCTGCCTAGAAAAGTCTGGGAGCTATAGCTCCCCATAGTAGACAAAACCCAAGCGCTGTGGGAAAGAAAGCATTCTGAATGCTCAGCTTCCAACATTATTATCTTGGCCTTCTTGACAGCTCTTTAGTGCTCCTTTCACATCAAAATGCTCTGTCAGGGGAGGGAAGGGGCGTTTCTTGGAGTTTAGCAAGTGAATACTCCTGAGATGATTATGTAGCTGTCAAAAATGCAAAGCTAAAGAGGCATCTGTGCATTATTTTGCAGTGTGTGTTTTGATGCTCAGCGATGTATCATTGACAGCCAGGAGCAAGTAGGTCATGACACAGATGTAAAACCAAAATGAGTTTACTACCATTTTTGACAAAGTCAATAAATAATGTTTTTTCTCCTCTTTCTTTAAATGTTTTAATGTGACTGTAGCTCTCATAAAAGTTTCTGGATTGACAGCAGGGAAGATTGAAATTCTCAATTTATCCATGGAGCAGGCACAATACAGCACAGGCAATAATCCTTCAATATACTCTAACCCTGACCAGGAATGACCACTTCAAGGGATAAGAGAGAAATGCAGGCTGTCGCTCTTCTCAGTCCTTGACCTCTTTCTTCTGAGATTGCCAATAAAGCTAGAAATTAGCGCAGCTGCACTAGTGGGCTTTTTTCCCCAAAGAAAAGCTATGGGCAAGAAGAGTGGATGGATACCATCCCCCACTGCTCTCTGAAGTGACACCACCGATAGAATCAATCAGATTTTCAGCAGGGATAACCTGCAAGCAGGAACCATGGTCAGCATAAATAAGACCATAAATTTCAGCTTCCTGTCTGAGCGCAGCCTCAAAACTTTGCTAGCAATCTGTGTGAAAATAGCACATGGTATTAAAAATGCAAGAGCAATAAAACAAAGTTAGATTTCTTCTTGGGAGTATCTTCACCTCCTTCCCCTTAATTAAAGGGGCTGTCATTAGAAACCAAGCAAAACCTATTGATTTGTGTGGCTTCTATAAGACCACACAATAAGAAGAACAAAAGGACATTCTCCCTCCCCCATGTCTTCTAGTGAACAAACAGAATCAACTTGGACTGAAACTAAAAATAATTCAGTTTGGCTTCAAAATGAAGTTTTCTTCCAGGCAACTCTTGATTGTGATGGGTCATCCAAATATATATTTTGACCAATATAGGACATGATTACAGTTTTGATTGAAAATATCAGCTTGGCCAAGATATTAAAAATTAAAAATGAATGTACAGTATGTTATTACTATGAAAATATATTTATGTCACTGTCAAAATGTTTATATGTTATCTCCCAGCTTCTGTGAGATGATACATGATGAACAGAGACATTTAAAGGTAGAAATCACTATTAGCTTCATTGGTGTGAAAAATCAGCAGAAAGTTGTCATAGAGGACAAAGAATTATGTGCTAGACAAGACAGGACAGGACTGCAAAAAGTATCACTCTACAGTTGTGGTTGCAGTTCTCAAAATTCAAGTGGATTGGAATGGATGAATGAATGTATTGCTTCAGATAGCTAAGTCGTGGCGGGGTATAAATAAAGTATTATTATTATTATTATTATTAAACTATGAGAAGGTAACTAGGTTTCACAAGGGCTGTCATATTTTGGAGAAATTATGAATTGAAACTTATTGGAAAAGGCAGTAATGCTTGGTAAAGTGGAAGACAGTAGAAAAGAGGGAAAACATATTGCAGATAGATTGATTCAATAAAAGAAGCCATGACTCCAAGTTTGACTTGAGCAGCTGTTGATGACCAAAGTTCTTGGAGGTCAATGAAGTTGTTTGATGGCAAAGCAACTGTGACTTTCCAGACCTTCCAGATGCTGTTGGACTGAAACTTTTACTGGCCATTTCCAGCCTAGGCAGTAAGATTGTGCAATTCAGCTGGACCACGATCTGATTTTGGTATTTGAATTTTGGTGGGTACTCATATCCGTTTTCAGGAGCTTCCTGAAATTGACTAATGGAAAAAAGCCATTTTTGGCTTGGCAACTGAAAGATCTAGGAAGATCTGGTCTATTGGTGGCAATGGGGAACTTACAAGGCTCTCCTTTCTGGCATTAGACTTAAGAAACCACCCTCTTTGTAATCCTTTCCTTTCTGTCTTTCAAGGAGACCTGAGTTTAAGGCAAGGGTTTAAGAAAACACCCTTCCTGGGATCTTTTCCCTTCTGACTTTCAATGAGGCATAGATTTAAGGCAAAGGCTTGAGATACCACCCTTTCTGGGATCCTTTCCATTCTAGCAACTGTCTCCCTCCCTGCATTCTACATGTTAACAAAAGAAAATGAAAGCAGTAGTTTTTCTGCAGCCACTCTTTTGTTGTGGCCAAACAAAAAACGGCAGTGGAACCCATGACATTATCGGTGTCCGAACTAGCCAAAGACTGTTTCTGAAAACTGATCTGTGCACAACCCTACTAACCAGTGATGAAAGATTATGAGATGGGTATTTAGATGGTCACAAAGTCATAACTAGGCTTTAAAGGCCAGTACCTTACTTTTGGCCTGGAACTGTATTAAAAGCCAGTAGAGTGATTAACTGCCTACCCAGCATAACACTAGTCAAATAGTTGCTATACACTAGTTGAAGTTTTCCAACAATATTTAGAGGGATCCTTACACAAAATACATTGCAGTAGTCCATAATAACTTTTTATCTCAGTCCACTTTTCTCTCTTTTCTTTCTGAATGGTCAAAGAGAGAAATCAGAATACCAGAGACATTTGGAATACACAACTGTGCATGAAGACAGATAACTCCCTTTGCTTAATCATAGGATTAGGAAAGAGTCTACCCTAGAGATTGACCTGGAGGCTTTGTTTTCATTTTAAGTCTTATGACTAGAAGAGGGGTATTTTGGATCTGCTTTTCTGTAGATAGCTAGCCAGTTATTGGATTGCATTTGAGGCTCAGGTGTTTCACCTAGGACAAGCAGTCAAAGAAAACACCCAACCTCAGCTGATATGGCATTAGGTTGCTTCCTTTTCCTCCTTTCAAGTTTCAACATAGCTAAAATAGGTTTTAGGTTAAATAAGATGGCCTTTGTTAACCAAATTAATCAAACCAGACTTGGATCAAGATGGATGACATTGGGTCTCATCTAAGTCTCTTAATAGGACCTTGCAGCAGATGTCGGTGCTCAATAAGCATGGATTTTTTTTAAAAAAAAATAATAATTCAAAAATGATCAAAATCATTTTTGCATATCAAGAAATCCTGAGAAAAATAATATTGGACTCCTGTGTGATGAAAAACTATAAATATATTGTGTCCAAAATTTGCACATTGTTATTTTGCACATCAAACAGTGTTTTCTGTGTAGAAAACAGCTTTTTCTGTGTAGAAAATATTTCTGTGTGAAACATCTTTCTGTACAGAAAAAGCCAGTTCCTATGGAAAACAACTAAATGCACATTTTGCACAGAATAAATTCTGAATAGGCTTAAGATACTCTTTTTTTGCCAGTGGATGAAAATTGTTTAAATTACTTGTTGTTTCTTTTTAGAAGGAAACTAGTACCAAATTACAACCCTAGTGCTCAGCCATAGTTTTATGAATATTTATCTTACAGCAACCTTCACATTTTTGGAAAGGACATAAACCTGTGGGTAAAGACATATTTTTGTTTCTAATATTTGAATATTACTGGATTTTTTTTTCATACAAGAGGGAAAAATGGAAGTGTTGGGTAAAGGGGTAAAGGGAGGTAATGGAGTTATTGTTAACTCTTTACAAATACCTAGTATGTCACTGGGAATTCTTTATCTCTGTTACCCTTACACACATCACTTAAAGTATTAAATGTTACAAATTCCATATATCCTCTATAAAAAGAAATAATATTGTCATCTAATTTTAAAACCTAGTGGTAGTATCATCTCTCTCCCCTCCCCCCAAGAATTCTATCTACCCAAAATGAAACTTGCCTACACTCTTAAAATGTCTAGGATTGCAGAATGAAACAGTGAACAATGTAAACATCTGCACCTCTTATATTTGTTGTGTTCACTCATAACACATTGCCTGTCTCATTTTCTTTGGATACCTACATTATATTTCTAAATGCTAATTCACTGCAATGCTAGAATTTGTGGGATTGAAGGAACATTTCATAGGGAATGTTAGAATTTTCATTCAAGGAGATAATGCTCTCATTTTGCCCTTACTTGCTATTCCAAGTGCTGAAAGGTAAGGAGGGAGAACCTGCTTTCTTTTTATAAAAGTGGGAGATTTCTCTAGTCAGAAACAGATTTTCTTTTGGGATTTGAAACACCGTGGAAGCCTCAGGAAAGGGAATTTCACTTCATTTATGTTTTTAACTTTAACCAGAATAACCTCAAACTTTATCAAGTTACATGGTTTTTCCCTTCCTTTTCTTCTTCTTCCTCCCTCTCCTCCTCCTCCTTTGATGATAGAACAAAATTGCCCTCAGAAAGAGCAAAGAGAAGTTGAATCCTCTAATTGGATTACTTCTCTGTTGGTACAAAGTTGTTCTAGGGAAAATAGGTAAGAAACAATTAGTTGCTGGGCTGTTGGTCTGGTCAACAGAGACAAAAACAAGGATCAGTTTTCACATGTAGTCCCCCACCTCCAGCACATGCTTTGTATAATTTAAGAAAGGAGAAGCTTAGCCCAAAATTTTTGAAATGCCTCCTTCAATGGTTTACTTTTCCTTATTCTCTCAGCACCATTTTAACACCACTTGGTATGTGTGCTTATCTCGTGTAAGTATTTAAATTAGTGAAGTATAGATGTGAGGATTAAAGCATGGACAGTGAAATGGAGTAGCATTGCAAGGCAAAACAGATCTGCAAAAGAAATGTAAGGCAGCTAGCAGAAATAGGTGAAGCCTTGCCTGCCATCATGTATTTTCTCCAGGAACAACTTTGCCTACAATCCCAAACCTTTCTGTTTATAGTCCAGAGATTGCATTAGCAATTACAACACCAATTGCATTGCCAATTACAACATTTGTTAAAATATAATGCAAATATTTTCAAAACATAGTACAGTATGACCCTCATTACTGCAGGGCCTGGGTTCCACCCCATGGAAACTTGAAGTAATGTGTAACAGCAAGCCTGATGTTTTGATCATATCTGGAGTGGAAGTATACCAAAAATTGTACTGGAGGATCTTGAGAGGATTACAAATACTTCTGGAAGAAAATAATTTTCAGAGAGTGGATAACCTAATATTGTGGATATTGAATCTGCAGATAAAGTGGTTATACTATAAATGTAGCAGCACATCTCATTGAAAAAATTCATTGCTGAAACACCAAAGACCTATTTCAATAAAAAAAAAGATACTCATTGATTTGTGAAAGAAATAAAAGAAACAGCCAGATTGCCCTTGGGAGGCAATACCATAGTCTAGGTACAGTGACTTGAGTATGCTCCCTCCTTCATTCTCATAGAATGGGTCTATAAAAATCCTTCTTCTGAAAACTGTAAAAGTAAAAAAATGCTCACATGGGAAGATTTGGGCTTCCAGATGATCTGGACCTAACCAGCTAAAGCTATATAAGCTACCACAAAAACACACATAACTGTTGAGAAACTGGCAAAATGTAACATTAGTGAATAAGGAATGACTGTTACCCAGTAAGGGCCTTACCTTGAACCACTTAAACATTCCAAGGTACTCTTGTCAGAAATATTAATGCATGATCATAAGATGAATGGAAAAATCATTTAAACCAAACAAAGTTAGGGTTGATAAACAATTCACCAGTCTTTTCCAGAACATTGTAACGTTATTTTAAAGCTCCAATTGGTTTTTAAAAATCAAAACTCTGGAAAGCTATCTAAAATGAGTTCATATCGAAAAGGGATATATTTGAAAGGGGTGGTAAATCATTATATAAGAAGAAAACTACTAACAGGTAGAATTATAATCAACACTTTGCTTAAGCACTATTAGATTTTGACATTTTTAGCTGTTTTATCGTAAATAATTACAAATTAACAGAAGCATCCATCTTCTTCTTACTCATGCAGATTCCAGTCCTCCTGAAGAACCAACAGCTGGATAAGGTAACAGTATCCTTTTATCTTCCACTTGGGGTACAAGAAAGATGACACTATCAGCTTCCGTCTCCCAACAAGGATGGCTACAACAATTAGTCCTGCTTCTGGTTATAATAGCTTTCTTTAAGTAGTTTTCCAGGAATATTGTGTAGTTTTACTGAATGTAAAACAGGTACAGATCTTTAACTCCAGTTGACAATTGTGTAACTGCAATACTGAATGCCAGCCATTATTTATTAGACATTTTACATACTTTGTAACAAGATCATATTCTTCTTATTGTTTTAAGCTATAATTTTGGTTCAGTAGAATCTCCTTTGAAGCACAGCACTGAAAACTCCTCCATTAATGTATTCACTCCTCTTTTTAAAACCATTCAAATTGGCATCCATAACTCAATTTTGTTTAACTATATGCTGTATAAAGGTTAAATACCTGTTATATGAAGAAGTACTTTATTTTATCTGTCATGAATCTCTCATAATTTATCTTCAGAGGATGACCCTGGAGCTCCAATATTATGATGACGGCAAAAGAGGTCTCCCTGACCACATTTTCTACATTATGTATAGTTTTATATAGTTCTGCCATGCCTCTTATTTAATTTTTTTCTAAGCTAAATATGCTCAAATATTATCAACTTCCTTTGCAAGGTAGTTGCAGCCATTTCATCATTTGGGTTGCTTCTTTCTGCATATTTTTTGGTTATACAATATTCCTTCTTAGGTATGGTGGCCAGAATTGTATATAACAAATGTGGTCACAGCATGGATTTTTATAAGAGCAATATGATATTCTTGGTTCTATTTTCAATTCCCATTTTAACTATCTCCAAGAGGGAAATCATTCTTTTTCCAGTAACAGCACAATGAGAGCTCATCTATACTGGTTGATTAATCCAAGATTAGTCTGAAGCAAAAATGTTCCAAAATGGCCCTGTAGGCAGTTACACACACTGTCCGCAACTTGCAGAGTTCAGCCAGACCAGCTGAGACAAGACCAACTTAATGTGCATGTAATTATCACTGCTGCAAGATGGCCACACTGCTGCATAAGCTCTTGGTTGTTGTGGACCATGGAGAAGGAGGAGAGCCAATACCCCTTTCTTTTTCCTGATCATAATGCCTCTGTTTATGTCAGCATGAAGTTCCCACAGGAGTATTCACAGAACTCTATAGCTATCTGGAATGGCAGCAGCAGTGACATAGGCCGGGGATGGTGTCAGTGGTGGCTGATGTGGACAGTAAATTATTCCACCTCAGACCTGATCCTGTTGTCCACACTGTGGTGATGCTGTGGAAAGCACCAGAGTTTGGGCCAACCTCCAGGTTAACCTGGTTTGGCCCCATGCCTAATCTCACAGCAAGGACTGAAAGTTGCAAAATGTTATGGGCACACCTAGGAGTGATGACCCATGTAGAAAATCTCTGGGTGAACACTTTTACCAGGCTATCAACTACAATCCTAAGATCTCCAAGTCATCATCTGCCAGTTGTGATCCCTTCAGTGTATATATGTAGTTGGAATTTTACTTCTGCTGCCCATATATTTACCGACACCTTAAAAGAACTGTAGAAGATTAATGAAACAAGAGTTACCTTGGAAAAAAACTATGATTGTTTGTGGAGTGTGCAGCAGCGCTTGCCTACAGAATGCTTGACAATTTTAGTCATTGCAATACTTGCCAACAATTTATCAGGAACATGCTCTCCACAAATTGTATAATTCTTTGGATCTCCCCCAAATTCTCTTTAAACACTGCAGTTACATTGATGTCTCTAAAGTCATCTGACAGAAAGGATAATCTGGAGTGACGTGTTTCATATTTTTGTCAGAAGATCAGCAATCTCACTTTTGAGTTCTTTCACAATTCTCAGGAAACATTCTGGACATGCTGATTTGTTTGTTATTTGTCAGTAAGATCTCAAGATGTTTGGACAGCAACATTCATCAAAACAAGCTAGAATGGAAAAAAAGTGAGATTTTCTGTGAATTGTAATCCAGAGCAACCAGAAGGCAACACACTGGAAAGGTTCAGAGAGATCTATTGCATATTCTTTGCTGGAGAATGGAGAAGCAGTACTCTTGAGAAACCAGGGGAAGAGTAATTGCTATTGGACTCTTTGGCACATTCTAGCACAATCTTCCCAACTTTTGCCTCTCACTTATTGGCTTTCTTTTCAATACAGAATAGGAAATGCCTGTATTTTTACAAAATTATTGCTGTTATGAAGACCAGAATAGATTATGCAAACTGATCAAGGATACACACACACACATGTACAGAAACACACACAGAAATACAGCAGTTTGTGGGCTTAGTCATAGACTAAGCACTTAAGAAGATAGTGAAGAAAAAGCTCAGCAGTATTTGTTTATGGACTAGCAACTGAATATATAGATATATCAGTGACGAGAGGTGGTGGCAGCAGCAAATAGAAGAGGAAGAACAGGTGTAAATTCAGATCAATGCTATTTGAGCAGATTCAGCCACATGGATCTAAACACTTGGAGCGTCCATATTTTGGCAGAGTACTCTTCATTTCCTAATTTGGAATGCATATGGTTTGATGAGCCTGTGTTGGCCAAAGGAGCATATGTCATTTTTCAAAGTATTGGGAGGGCCTCTATGCCTGTCACCATAATTGTTGAGTCAATTGCTGATTTGAGTGCTTGTCATTTTCTGTGCTGTTAACCTGTTCAGCCAGCTTATCTCTATCATCTGGCAGTGATATGTAGCTTTACTAACCTTTATGATTAATAGCCTTTTAAAAATTGCTGCAAGGGTGCAGTAGTTCATATGCCATTTAAACAGACCACCAGTCTTTTGACTGTTCAGTTTGCTACTTGAGGCTAATGAATGAAATTGGCTCAGTTTGTACTTTGTACGTTTTACTCTCATTGTAATTTAAAAATCTGATGGAGCCTGAAAAGACTATTCTCTCTCATATTGTGCAGTAGTTACAAAGATTTTTTTTCTTCCGCTTTTCATGTTCATGAATAAAGAATGCTCTTCTGATCATGAGTAGAGTGACCTCGTCATCAATACTCTCAAATTAACCTCGGAAGATGCATGAATCTATCTAGCTTTGGTATTGACTGACTGTAGGGCTCCAACATTTAAGGTATTATTGTTTCTTCACTCTACCATTCATGAGCTTTTCATGCTCATGGATGAAGAATGCTCTTCTGATCATGAGTAGAGTGTCCTCGTCATCAATACTCTCAAATTAACCCTGGAAGACGTATGAATCTATCTAGCTTTGGTATTGACTGACTGTAGGGCTCCAACATTTAAGATATTATTGTTTCTTATCTCTACCACAGATGTCTTTGAGCTACACATAGGTCTAATTGGGCCTCAGAGAATGCTAATGTGAACAGGGGATGCCCACAACAGCCAATAGATTATACTTCATATAGAATTAGGCTATTCTAAGTGGTGGCAATCTATGGTTTTCAAAATGTTTTAGACCTTTATTTCCTATCAGCTCCATCCAGCACAACAGCACATCCAGACGTAATCTCCCTGTGGGGCTATTGTATATCCAGATTTCATGCAATTCTGTGGAAAAACATAAATCTTATGTTCATTTTGGTTTTCTAATGCTGCCCAATGAAAGGCAGAAAAAATCAGATTTCCCAACTTCAGTTCAGATTTAGGGAATTCCGAATTAGATAAAATCAGTACAAAGCAGTTCAAATACAATCAGATCCTATCTGCCACATTGGATGAGACTCTAAACTAAATTGTAGAATCTTTGTGCAGCCCTAAATATAAAGCACATTATATTAACTATATATTGATGTATAGTTATATCGTGTGGCTGATCTTATAAGGGCTATGAGTTTTGTTTGTTACTTGTCAGCACAGCTTAAGAATCCAAAAAAACATGACATATTGGTTGCCAATAACTGGAATCTCTATTAGATTTTTTGACCTTTTAAAATTCGACTCAGTTTCATTACTACTAGTTTGTTGTTGTCCTCATTATATCATCCTTGTCTTCATCATTTCAAGGTCAACTTGCTAGTGTCAATTGATCTATCAAAAGCAAAATTGAGACCCTGCAATGAAAAAAAAAACCCAGCACTTTTTATGGGGAGAGTGATGGGAAAGATGATGGAGTTGAACGAAGCTGGAATGTTTGTTTTGTTCCCCATCCCTCATATGTAAAGACGGATCACTGAAAACGGCTACTATAAAACTGATACTTTAATACCTGCTTGAGAAATCCTGACAGTGGATTAATTAATGGTTGTAAATTGCTTCATTAACCTTTGTTAAGCTGTTATTAAAGCATGAAATACTACCCAGTACTTTATCAGTTTGAGATTCCAAAGACATTGGTATAGAAATAAAGATTTACTGTGTGTCATTCAAATTTCAGGTAGACGTTCAGATAGAATTTTAAGGAAAGCAGGGATGGGTATTTTTGAAGGACACTGATGCCATTTTCTTACAGTCACTTCCAAGTCCAGGTGCTACAAAAAAGTGAATTTATAGTTTTTCTCATGGTTTTGGGGAATAGATGGGCTGAAAACTTCACTTATAATCAGAACACATCTTCCTTCTTCAGGCATTTAAGTGACACCAAAGTAATGTGTGTTTTCATGCATGTTTGTAAATAAATGAAAGGAACCACATTTGACTGATTGCTGATTACATTTAATTTGGAACATTTTCTAAGCCTACTCTTGAGACTGAAAATGTTCAGAGTGGCTAACTGTGTATTAAAATAGCCTAGGAGAGTCTAGGATATTTACACAGAATGCATTTTAGGTTAATGGGTTTCTGATATAAACAACATTTTAAATAGGCTATTAGAACAGGTTCAGTGGACCAAGGTCCTCTGATCCCCAATATTTAAGATTTCTGTTCAGTTCATTCATTGTCATACTGGAAGCAGGGATCTAATTTCCCTCACTGTATATCAAGATTAAATAAATGATTCAAGAAAATGAATTTAGACAAGCATAAATCTCCTGCAGGTGAGGTATATGCCACTGTAAATTCCCTGCAGGCGAGAGGAAATTAGACACAGCAAGACTTTCTTCAGCATCATCAATGGAAGTCAGGTCATGCTCTTTGTCTCTGTCAATCATTAAGTTCTGCAGATGTGACCTGGGAATGACTGTGATTTTAACAAGCAGTTTTGAGATGATTCCGTTTACAAGTTTGAGTTGGCAGGTAACTACTTATTTTTCTCTTAGGCTGACACTTTGTAAATTTCCCTTTATAACCTGTATGCTCAACGGGCAGGGGTCTAGGCTTGTCAGAATCATAGAAGTGTTAATTGGATAGCTTTACCTTCAGAGTTGCAATGAGTGACATTATTCAATACATTCCCTTCCTCTGGGGCAACCAACAGACAAAACAAAGCTTCCACATTTAAGGAAGACTATTTTAAGAGACCAAAATTCTATTTTTATTTTTAAATGTATTTCTTTAAATGGTGGATTATGTGTTTTATTGATTATTTGTTATGCACATCTGTTATTGTGTCTAATGTTTTAAATTGCTGTATTTTAACTGACTGTATGTTTTTTAATGTTGGAAACCACTCTGAGTCCCTTGAGGAGATAGGGCAGTATATAAATAAAGTTGTTGTTGTTGTTGTTATTATTATTATTATTATTATTATTATTATTATTATTATTATTATTAGCTATCCATTTATTCATGTGTAATATATACCTACCATCTTATTGTCAATTGCGCTCCTACAACTGTCAAATGCAATTTACTAATACAAAAAATTTGACAATAACGTGATTCTCCAGAGAAAGTGAATTCCACAACCAGGGCCGGCCCAACACGGAGGACACGTGAGGCTGCCGCCTCGGGCGCAGGTCCGGGGGGCGCCGTCAGGCGCCCTGGCCCCGCTTCCCACGCTGCGTGAGAGGCGGGGTCAGGGTGACCTGCACGGGAGGCGATCGCGGCCTGCAAGGACCTTTGCTGCAGTCTGGCCCCCTGGAAAAGGCCAGAGCGCGCTGGAAGGGAGGCAAGGCCCCGTCTGGGCGGAGCCTTGCCTCCCGGCCTGCGCGCCCTGGCCCCGCCTCTCACGTTGCGTGAGAGGCGGGGCCAGGATGAGCTGCGAGGGAGGCGCGGCCAGAGTTGGCCCCGCCTTCCTCGCAGCTCAGCCTCGCCGGCCTGGCCTTTTCCAGGGGGCCAGACTGCAGCAAAGGCCCTTGCAGGCCGCAATCGCGGCCTGCAAGGACCTTTGCTGCAGTCTGGCCCCCTGGAAAAGGCCAGAGCGCGCTGGAAGGGAGGCGAGGCCCCGTCTGGGCAGAGCCTCGCCTCCCGGCCTGAGCGCCCTGGCCCCGCCTCTCACGCAGCGTGAGAGGCGGGGCCAGGATGAGCTGCGTGGGGGGCGGGGCCAGGGTTGGCCCCGCCTCCCGCACAGCTCAGCTTGCCAGTCTGGCCTTTTCCAGAGGGCCAGACTGCAGCAAAGGTCCTTGCAGGCCGCGATCGTGGCCTGCAAGGACCTTTGCTGCAGTCTGGCCCCCTGGAAAAGGCCAGACTGGCAAGCTGAGCTGCGCAGGAGGCAGGGCCAACCCTGGCCCCGCCCCCCACGCCCTGGCCCCGCCTCTCACGCAGCGTGAGAGGCGGGGCCAGGGCGCGGGAGGCAGGGCCCGCCGGCAGGGCGCAGGAGGCGGGGGGGGGGCGCAATTTCCCCTCCCCGCTTTATATAAAAAAATATGTCTGGCCGGCCCTGTCCACAACCAGGATGCCATTTCCCCTATTGGTGCAATACAGAGGAGGATTTCTACACTGCCATATAATCCAGTTCAATGCAGTTGATCTGCATTTTGAAACTGGATTATATGACAGAGTAGATCCAGCCCAATTGATTTCAATTCTCAGGAAGGCATATATACACCAAGGCACTCCCTCATGTATTGAGATTCCAAGTTGGATTTCTAGAAACTTGCATCTCTAATTCCTTTATAAATACTGACATGATACAGCTATTTCGTAGCTCCATTTTATTATTATGCACAGTGAACAATTTTGGTCCTTCAGTTAGTACAGAGTGACTCTGCAATATGATTCATTCAACATAATATATGCAAGTAAAAATGTAATGAACCACATATCTTATTTACTGTATTTCTTCAATTCTAAGATACCATTGATTATAATACACACATTAATTTCAGTACCACCTACAATTTATACTTTATTTTTAGTTTTTGTTAATGCAGTACAATAATATAAAACAAACTAGCACATCATGGCTTTATACATTGAATTCGATATCTTCATTTTTAAAATTGTGGAATCTGAGGGTTTCCAGAAATAGTATATAATTGTCACATGATGCCTTATATCTGGTTCCATGCATGTAAGGAAGTCAAGTAATCCAAGGCCTAAGCAAGATTTAATGTGGAAATGTGATTACATACAACATGGCCAAAATGATATTCTCCCTACAAAAGAAGATTCTTCACTTTGGGAAAACAGCCTTTAAGTTTCTCACATTTCTAGTAGTTAATATTCTTTCTTAAATACTTTTTTATTGCTTCCCACAATTTCCCCCAAAAGGATAAAATGAAGAATTTATAAAAGTCATTTAAAGATCTCTTTTTATTCTTTCTTCTTAGTTTATTAGCACTTAGTTTACTGTTTCATGAGAAAGAAGTTGCAGACTATCCTGCAAGATCTTTGGGGATATATATGTGTAATATACTTTAATATTATATTAGCATATTTGGAAGATAATAAAAAGTTTGCAGAATCATCAAATTGGATCTCTATATAGCAAATAAAGCAGATTTCATTGTCTCCAAACATCTAGGGAGGACCACAGATAGAATTCCCTGCACACACAGCAAATTTAGTAAGAAATGGGAAAGAAAGTCTGTATAAGAACTAGACATTAGAACCATCTGTCATTGGAAATTGTTTAGACTTTACATTGCTGCTTAAGAGAGTTCATCAGAGATTCCAACTGGCAGGTGGTAAGCTTTATAAAAATTAAATGTGTAGTATTTACTTTTAGTTTTCTTTGAAATTGCCTTGAGCCCCAGGGAGACAGATAGCTGCATGTTCTTTGAAGTTTTGTTTTTATTTGTGGAATCGAATTCTGCCCTAGTAATAAAAGCATCTTATTTTTCAGAGGGTGTCAATGAGAAGATTCCCATTAGTGTTGTGGGGTGTACCACTGTCACCCTAACATGTTACTGAGAATTTGGATAACTTGTGATTTGTGAGACATTGTGTATAGACTAAATTCTTATATGTCTTCATGTTGGCTGAATCACAGTTTCAAAGGTTAGGTGAAATAATCACTTATTGTAGGTTATCACCTATTTACATTAAAACCATGTTCTGGTCCTTTCTTGAATCTGCTTCAGACTATTTATGATCCAGGTCAGCTCCTGACATGCCAACAATTCTGAATTGGTTTTGTGAGATATTCACAAATGTACAGTTGGAGTAAAGGCATGTGCCAGCAGTTTGCATGTGATTTTATCACTAGCATAAAACTCAGCATTGTCTTGGCCAGAAAGACTGGAATGAACAACAGCTCTGAGGAGTTAAAGAAAGAAAGACAGACAGACAGACAGAAAGAAAGAAAATGTCAAGTGTATATATATATATAGATAGATAGATAGAGAGAGAGAGAGAGAGAGAGAGAGAGAGATTCAACTAGTTGTCAAATTTTCTATCTGTTATATGCTTATTATTTACATTTTAAATACCACATTATCACTAACCCATTTGTGAACACCAATCTGTATTTTGCAGTATGTAGATACAACCTGTATCATCCAGTATGCATCTACTTGGTAATAAGCCCCATTAACTTCAGTAGAAGAGACCATTTTTTCCAAATAATGATCTTTTCAGTCCTCTTTTCATTTTAGTGAGAAGAGGGAGTCTTCCACTGGACAAATGATATGGAGAAGCCTACTGAAATTCTCTGACCATTGCTCATCACTAGATTTGGAATTTGGCTGCGACAAAGATATTCATAAAGGGTTTAATGAAAGGCTCAGGGTCTGACTCACCAAAAGCAGCAACAATAGCAAATGATCATTTCCAATCCAAGCAGTTGTTGATCCTCATGGATTAAATGCAGCAGCACTTTTGTACCTGTGTGTTACATTTGCTGAGGAGCACCCTCTTCCCTCTAGTCTGAACTAAATAGTATGGTGTATCTCCATATTATCCCCTCCCCAGCATACACACAAAAAGAAGTGAAATAAAAATATCAACAAACCTCTTGCTTGTTTAATTCTGTAAGTTCAAATATGAGACTATACCAGAAAACATATTATTGTTGTTGTTGTTGTTGTTGTTGTTGTTGTTATTTATATCCTTCCTTTCTCCCTGTGGAGACTCAAGGCGGCTAACAATCCCACACTTTAGTCAAGTTTAAAAAGCACAATTCAAAATTTAAAAAACAATTAAATAATACAGTGTGGTAAAAACAGATTAAATATAATAAACTTAAAATAGCTTGTAATAGCCACAACCTCCCCTTATTCTTCCCCAAATGCCTGCTGGCAGAAGGTTTATGACTTCAACACAAAGGCCCATGGATTCACCACCCATCATGGTGAATTCATGGGCTCCCATCAGGGGGGCATGGAGAAGCCATCATTCCACACCTCACATCACTCAACTTGCCTTACCCCTCATCTCATGGAGGGAAGCTGTGTGGCAACATTGGAAGCGTGGGTGGAAGTCCTGCCTTGTCTAATGGGCTCTGTGCTGAAGATGGAGAGCAAGTAACATACAACGGACAAATTGACATATGTGATAAGGTCTTTAGCCTGCCTACCGAAGGCCAGCAGGGTTGGGGGCCATACTACATATAAAAAGGACATATATTCTGGTTTACAGGGAGAAATTGTAACAAACAACCTTATTTCTGTCCACAATTTGATCCATGAGATCAGGAAGAAATGAGAGTTTGATCTGGGAATCATTGCATGCTGTCTGTTAACAGAAGTCTAGAAACAGGGCTGAAATACATGTTATCCAGCCCAAAGTTTGATTTGAAAGTGAGAAATCAAGGAAAAGCTGTAACCCAGTGATACAGAAAAGGCTTTGCATTCTGGATTTCTTTTGTTTAGTTTCTAATTGCTTTAAGCGATCCCTCGTAATTTGAGGACGATTGTCTTCCATCTTTCTTGGAAAATGCCTGTGCGTGATTTTTTTTTAATGTGTGGAGGTTGGTGCACGGCCGGTCAACACAGTCTCCACAGAGTGAGGTTCCAGCAGTGGTGTGATTACACAACGACAGTGGCTTCTCAGTCTGTTGCAGCCTTCTTCCGCCTTCACAGCTGTTGTAACATGTACCATGTTATCCTCCGCCTGCTCCGTCGTTGAGGTCTTCGGGTCTTCGGATTGTTCTTGGTCAATGGATTGTCACCTTGACATGGTGGGGGGGGGGGGCTTGCGTGTCCCAATGAACCTGAGGGCACAACCACTGGAGTCATGCACTCCCAGGAGTGGCCACAGGAGAGGATACAGTTTCAAATAATTGATTGGGGAAAAATAATCTGATTCCCTGGAGAGCTTTTTGTGTTGGACAACTTTGGAAGTCTCGGAAGCATATTCTATAGTTGCAATCTGCCAAAGGGTACCCAGTTCCTCTGCCAAACCTAATCTTTTTTAAAAGATCTTGTTTTTGAAAATAACTACTCTGAGAGACATCTAGGAAATATGCATGTATGCATATATGCGCTCCAGGGCTGTAGCCAGAGGGGGGGGGAGGGTTCAACCCCCAAAATGTATCAGGTTAAAAAAATTGTTTACTCATGTATTGGTTAACCAGTTAAAATTCAATTCAAGGTTTTTTACCTGACACATTTCCGGGGTGGGTGTTGAACCCTTAATCCCCCCCCCGGCTACGACCCTGATGTCCCCCCTCCCTCTCTCTCTCTCTCTCTCTCTCTCTCTCTCTCTCTCTCTCTCACACACACACACACACACACACACACACAGAAAACAGAGAGGCTCTGTGGAGCTGAAATGGCTGGCCTTGGATATCCACATAGTTTGCAGGATCTCTGATTTTCACTTCTGCTGCAAACAGTATTGAGCCAGAAGGGCCAATGATCTAGCACAGCTATCAAAAAACTATTTTTCCTTGTAGCAGAAAGCAGAAGGTATCACTTATACTTCTGTGTTCATTCCTGATATACCTTTATGGCTCGTTAAACAGAATTTGATCTTTATATTGTGTTGGATACACAAGAAATGAAGGGGAAAGTGGCTAGTCCAAGGAAGTAATTGCCGGCAATATAGAAGATGAGATAGGGAGAGACGGTTTTCTAGGATGAGCACCTCCTATACTGTGTTTTGGAAGAAATGCAATATAATGTTAATGCTTTACAATGATATGAAACTAAAGTTTAGGGCACTGGAGTTATTGGATGAATTCCAGCACTGGGGTTTTAACACTCATGAATTCAGATTTTCTACTTGAAAAGAAAACACTCTGAATTTATATTTGGAGCTGGGACTGATCCCAGTCTCACGTGCACTCACAAATATGTACAATACCAAGTCTGACACAAAACACTGAATGTATGCAGGAAGAGGCAGTGTGTGCGTTTACATTGTAGAATTAACACAGCTTAGATCTATGCACAGCCCATGTCAAGCCCCTTCTTACAGTGCATCTAAACCATATATTTAATGTGGTTTGACACTATTTTAATTGCCATGGCTCAATGCTATGGAATTCCGGGATTTGTAATTTGGTGAGTCACCAGTATTTTTGCAGAGAAGGCTAAAGATCTTGTAAAGCTACAACTCCCATAATTCCATCCCATTGAGCCATGCAGTTAAAGTGGTGTCAAACTGCATTCATCCTACAGCAGGCATGGGCAAACCCAGGTTTGCAGGTCTTTCCTCTAGCCCTTCTCTATTTTCTCACCCTCCCAGTATAAGGATGTGGTGGCTCACTATGTTCCCATGCTGAGAGGAGGGCCGGGGCAGTCACACATGGCTGCCCAGGGCTCTCCAAAGAAGAGAAGAGGACCATGTAGGAGGACCATGAAGGCACACAAGGCTTCGTGGGGCTCTCCTGAGAGCAGTCTTAAACCCTCCTCTTGGTAGAAGGGCACGGTGGGCCGCCATGCCCTCCTGCCAAGAAGAGAGCCCTGCAGACATATGCCCCACAGAGCCACGTGAGAAAAAACTCTCCTCCCTCCCATGGCAACTGGCCCACTCAGCCTCCCCCTGCTAACCCTTGACCTCCATGGCCCAACAACCCTGGCCTGCAATGTGACCCCCCTGCTAAAAGATATGCCCATGCCTATTCTACAGCTTAGATGGACCTTGGACTGCTACTCTGTTTTTCAGTGATCAGTTTAGCTTTGATTCTTGCATGACAGAGGATTGAATTGGGTGGCCCTTGCGGTCTCTTCCAACTCTCTGATTCTATGCTTGTCTATGGAAATCTACTCCCCCTCTCAGCCTCAGAGGAAAGTGATGAAAAGCCCTGAATAAATATTTCCAAAGAAATTCCATGATAAGTTAGATTTTGGGTTGTCATAATCTGGAATGACTGGAAAGCACACAATGGCAACAAAATATATGGAACAGAAAAAATATTCACAATTCTTTCATCTAGTTGCAGTCTAACTTCATCATATATGAGTGTATGTCTGGAACCTGCAAAGCACAGATGACTTGCCCAATGCTCTCTAGTCATCAATACATTTCCTAGGGAAAAGAAAAAACATATAAACTTCAGCAATAGATTTTATAGCTAGAGCTCAGATAAAGACCTCTACTGTACAGATGCCAGAAGTCCCTCAACTTTTCAGAAGCATTTGGAAACTAGGTTACATCCCTTTTCTTGATTCACATGAGAAAGCTTCTCATCTCATATGCTTTAATTCTTATAGCTGCCTGGCTCTACTACTTTACTTCACAGTTCAGAGGTTGCAATGAGGTCTATGGCCTATGCTAGGAGGAATCTGCTTTCTCTATTAATATAGTATAATTTTAGGTCTTTGTGTGAGTTGTTTAAAAGTATACTGTGACCAATATAGGTACCCTCAAACTTTTGGTGGAAAATTACATTCTCATTCCAGTAAATTAGGAGGTGATTTCTGTCTTCAATCAAAAGACATTCCAATATTTTAGGCATTCCAGTTATGATTGAGGTCTGGGCATCATGAGTACCTTTTTGTGATCATAATTAAAATTACAATTACCAGTGCCAATTTTCCCCAAAAGGTGCCAATCTACTGAGAACTAATGCATGGCCTATCTGTTTTGTTACATTGCTGGTTAAAAACAATCAACCAATTGACTGACCAACCAAAAATCAATATTTCCCTCTTTTTTTCCTTTCTCCTCCTCATCTTTCTCCCACTCACTCTCCTTCCAATATGCTATTAATTGGGGGCAAAGTAGCCAATGGAAAAGTATTTTTTTTCAGTTTTTGGGATATACACAAAAACACACAAGTGGCTGAAATTTGGGAAGCTGTTCACAACTGTTCAGGTGACAACACCACAAACCCCCACTATTTTGATCTAGTTCTGTGTGAATTCTGCATTGATACAAGCCTCTGAGGCTATTTAATGTCTCATTATGGTGCATGGGCATCAACAAGTATGAAAAATGATGGTTTTAGTAAGTAGCTGCTCTTGATAGCTTAGAAAGTAGTAATTTCTCTCACTTTCAATAGTGGATGTCAGGACTGATAATACTTACTTTATACGAATGAATGCTTTTTAAGGAAGAAGAACATTTAGAGAAATGACATTTGATCTCTAGTCATTTATTGAGTTCAGAAGACCTCTAAGTTGTTACACATAGGATTGTGAATAACTGCCATGGAATTCAATGGGGCTTACTTTTGCATAGACATGCAGACCCCATTATTCACCATATACCAGTCTTTGTTAGTAGAGTACATGTTTTGATTTGCATGAAGTTTAGAATAAAGGACTGGATTACTGTTGAGATTAATAAATGTAGTAAGAGTCATTCATCATCACACAGCACCATCCAGAAGAGCCAGAAGGAACATCAGCAGGGAGCCTGGAAGGAAGAGGTAGTTTGATACCTATTTTACTACTCAATATTATAGAACCGTGGTAGCTGTAGCTTTACAAGGCCTTTAGCCTTCTCTGCCAGAAAGTAATGGTTCTTAACAAAACTACAAATCTGAGAATTCTACGGCATTGAACTATGGCAGTTAAACTGGTGCCAAACTGCATTAATTATGCAGTGTGCGGTATGGAGCCCCTGATGGCACAGTGGGTTAAACCGCTGAGCTGCTGAACTTGCTGATCGAAAGGTTAGCAGTTTGATTCTGGGGAGTGGGGTGAGCTCCCGCTGTTAGCCCCAGCTTCTGCCAACCTAGCAGTTCGAAAACATGCAAATGTGTGTAGAACAATAGGTACCACTGGTAATGGTGATCCATGCAGTCATGCTGGCCACATGACCTTGGAGGTGTTTACGGACAATGCTGGTTCTTCGGCTTAGAAATGGAGATGAGCACCAACCCCCAGAGTCAGACATGACTAGACTTAATATCAGGGGAAAACCTTTACCTTTAGCTATGCAGTATAGACATACCTTTAAATTATAAAAACTCATGAATGTAATTATTATGGCAAATAGTCAGGCTGAACCATAATATCTTTTGAACCAGAACATGAGATTCTCAAAGTCAGGGATGTTGTAAAGATGGTTTCTTAAGGCAAACACATCCTCTTTTAGATCTGGACATTTAAAGATTTGGAGGACAAACTGTGCATTTCTTACATTTTCCAGCACAGCTCTTTGTATCGCTGAAGTCAAATATGCCTTGTAGAAATTCTCTGAACTTTTCTTCACAAAAACAATCTAATAGGCAAATAATGAACATGTGTTGTCTTTACTGCATGAAAAATGATTGTGTAAACTGAGCCTCCAACATTATTATTCTTTAGATATGTCAGCCCTGCAGATGAAAAAAATCCTATTGTTAAGAATTTATGGAATGAAGCTCAACATATTTCCTGGGTTTATTCAGTGTTGACCATGGATTTTTACTGGATATTTGAAAGTAGTTACTTATTGCCATCAGTCCTACATTTCAGAAATTATGTGCCTATATGTGTTTGGAGGGAGAGGAAGGAGGGGGGGGGGGTGGGAAGGGAGGGAGAGGCTTCTAGCATCAGCATGCAGAAATAGCATTGACATTTCTTTCTTAAAATTGTCACATTCTAATCTACTCTTTACACATCTGTCATGCTGTTTTTCTACTTCTAGCCTCCTTCATTTGCATAGGAGTGGGTTATCTGCCTCCCGTATCTTCATTAATGGCAGACATCTTCTTTTGCAGGGAGATCTGATTGCCAAGAATGTGCCAATAATATTTTACAAATGTTTACAGTCGATGTGACAAACTTAATTGGATCATTTAAGCAGCTGCCAGGGGAATGCTAGAGGAACAACTGAAAGGACTAAATGGGAGGAGAGAATGCAGCAAACCCTGTAAGACTGGCTTATCATTTTTACTGAACACATTTAGAGATATGAATTTGTTACAGGGAGCATTGGAAGGAGATAATGTGACTCACAGATTAAAAAATATTTAAATAATACTCACATCATAGTGGAATTAGCACTATACTCACACACTTTTCGAAAAGGCCAATTGTTTTGCATACACTGGAACTCCAGTTCACAGTTCTGTAACTGAAGCAAGATGACCTATAATCATGCTAAGTATTCCCAGGAACACTCTGATAAAGCCGAAATTGTTTGCATATTTAACATTGTCACCAGTTATTGTTGTAACTGGACCTGGCTGGTACAGCAGAAGCAAAAGACTATCCTCATTAGTAAAGTAGCTATATTAATATGAACTGTTTTTTTTTTTTACTGAATTTATCCATTTATCTAGGGCAGTGGACATGCCTTTTGGAGGATAATGACTACAAAGATGCCATGGCTAGGTTTGAGATGCGGAGGGAAGAACAATTTGATCTAGTTAATAACTGAGAGACAATGCCATTCTCTCTGATCAGAGGAAGAGAAAGGCAAAGGCTCTGTGGCAGAATACATCTACATGCTCTGAATGGATCAGATCCTCAATTCAGTCCCTAACGTGTATTGGGGCTATGTTTACACAGCAAAAAATAAAGTGGACTCTCTATTCAGCTGCTCTAGGGAGTCCTTGTGACACATAGTTGGATTCACAATAGAACTTATTAATCCAGTTGTTAATCCATATTAACAGAACATGGGATTTATTCAAGAGCTTCTGAAAATGTTGCAGTTATTCCACAGTTTTGGAGTTGTGAACAGCCAGATCTGGCTGGATCAGGGTGCATCATACTTTACAGACTACCAATAGACCCCCTGTTACATCACCACCAGGATGCAGCTCCCTCCGAGAGCTGCTGGCAGGGCCGTAGCCAGAAAAAAAATTTTGAGGGTTTTTTTTTAATTGGGGGTGGTTGAACCCCTAAACCCTCCCCCCCCCCCGGCTACAGACCTGTCAATATCTGCTTGAGATAGTGCCTGGAGGGACTCTTAATTTTTTGCGTCTCATAGACTTAGCATGGGGATTTGGTTAACCAGTTAAAATTCATGAATAAACCAGGTTTTTTTTTAACCTGAATTTTGGGGGGGGGGGGGTTAACCCCTAACCCCCCCCCCCCCTCCTGGCTACAGGCCTGCTTGCTGGTGATGTCACATTTCTGGTGATGCCATTTCTGGTGCTGAGCCATGTGACCAGAAATGTGATATTGCAAGCAAGTCTTGGGGAAAAGGCTGCTTGCTGTCAGTGACGCAATAGTGGCAGTAGCCCTTGATGTGCCCTCAGCTAGACTAGCTATATGAATGGCAAAATGGGTCTTGGAACAATGCTTGGCTTCATGAAAGCCACTCTGAAGCTTTTAAACTAGATTTATCCAGAGGGTTTGAATGCAATCTGGACAATATTTATGTCTGAATTTCTGGAGATGTATGTAGACATGTTTGACCATATCTCATCCCTAGCCTGCACAGCCAATGGATGTGAGTTCACATATTTTTCCTCAGAGCTAATACACATAATATTGGAAAAAATGGAATTTTAGAATGCGACACAGCCTGTGAGTATGTGAGAATTTATTTTAAAATATATTTTCATATGCAGGAAACTGGCACGCTTTCTTCCTTAACTGCTATTTTAGTAAAGACAGGGGCTATTTATGTTTCGGTAAAACACTTTCCTCCTTTAGTATGCAATGATGAAGAAATCTAGATGTAACATTATTACTCTTTAAAACTCTTAAAAGATTTTTTTAAAAAAACAAGCCACACATCTTAATAACCATGGTCTTAGTCAGAAATAGTCTCCAAATGCATTTTCCGAAATAACTATACACTTTGAAATGGTAGGCTGCGATTTTGTTTCAGACTGTGGGAAAGGGGGCAAAAGTTTCAAAGTCTCCCTTCACAATCATGCTCCCAGTTTCATTGGCCTATCTTTATACAAACTAGTTTTTTACTTACTTAAATGCAAGCACATAGTGTTATGATCTCACAGATGTAAATAAATATCAATTTTGTCTTGTGGTTTGTGACCTATTTTTGCATAATGTCCACAATAATTCTGAGAGAAGCGTGCTTTTGTTTAACAAGTGTATGCAAGATTTAATTCAGATCTTGACTTAAAGATTCAGAAAATAGTTCAGTCTGGCTTGGACTGATTTGAAAGCCACCTCATCTGACATGGGTCCAATCATACCTTGAGTCTGATATCATACTCTTTCTGCCACTCAATATCTACAAAATAGTAAATCTGAGTGTAATCCCATCTAATTCCACTATTCAATGATGTGCCTTGCAGTTGGTCAAGAGCATCTCTGCCTTATCTGCATTCAGTTGCAATGTGTTTTCCCCTATCCATCCATTACTAATGAAGAAAAGGTTCCCTGTATTGGGGTGGAAAAGAGCAACAGAGCCATACAAATTCTTTACTGTTGAATAGTCTGCATTTTCCACTTAAGGACCAGTGTCCTTAAGACATTTGACCATGCAAATCAGCTCTGCTGTTTGGCTTCTTGGCCTGCACTATTTTAGCATATGGCTTCAAATGGGTTCTAGTCTGTGTTGAATCCAAGTCTTCTGCCAACAGCACTTTAATGTTAGTCTTCCATGATATTGTAATTGTCTCTTCCCTTTGTGTCTCCTTCTGCCCAGTATGACTCCAGTGACTTCTCCCCAAACCTATGCCCCCTCTCTCTTCTCTGGACAACACACCATTCCTGCATGGGGCAGACAAAGCAGTAGCTATCAAAAACAATGAATATAAATACACAGATATATAATATACCAGTGATAAAAGGTGGCAAACCCCTATACCAAGCAAAAGGACAGGTCTTCACCCTCATGGACCCCGAAGTAGCTCCCCTTTGCTGTTGCTCCCTTCAGCATCAATCCTGCCATCAATTGACCTGCCCCCCCCCCCCCCCCCACGAGTCCTGCTTTTAATGGTCCAGACAGGCAATTCAACTGTTTTAGATAGTGAGCTTTAGTCCTTCAACAGTCTGTGCAAAGAGGCAGTGTTTTAGCTCTTCTTGTCTATAGGCAATTTATTTATAAAGATAAATGGTTGACCTTAATCTCTGAAACATTTAGAATCATTATAATAATTATTGACCTTTCTATTATTTCAGAAGAACTGATAAAAGGTTCCTTTGACAACAAATAATATAATTCTCTTGTAATTTTCCAGAGAGCATAGTGAGTTCTGGCAATGTAGGATAAAGGATTTTAGGTAATGTAATCCACAAGGAAACTTCCTTCATGTCCGAGTGCTTGCGGGGAAAGGGCTTGACAATGCTGTTTGAACTTCCTAGCTAGACTGAGGATTTTTTTTTGTAAGTGGACAGAGAGAAGGATCATGCTCAAATTAACAGATGCTAATACCATACAACAATTTCTGAGAGAGCAGCTTTTGTCCGTCAATAATTTTGTGGCAAAATGACTTTGTGAAAGCTCTTCTCCTTTATTATGAGAGTTGCATTGCTTTTATTCTGATGTGAAACATAAGAAAATATGAAGAACCCTGCTGAATCATATCAAAGCACCATCTAATCCACCATCTTGTTTCCTATGGCATCCAGCTGAATGCTCAGAAGAAGAAAGTACTATTGTTTTCTAGCATCTGACAATCAAAGTGTGCTTTCTCCTGATTCTGAAGGTAATCCACAGCTGTCATGGCAATGATCTGTATAAGCGTTTCCCAGTCCATTTAAAGACAAAACAGGTGTTTCATATGG
This sequence comes from Anolis carolinensis, assembly GCF_035594765.1. NCBI lineage: Eukaryota > Metazoa > Chordata > Lepidosauria > Squamata > Anolidae > Anolis > Anolis carolinensis. Next base: position 67,962,483 of record NC_085844.1, read on the forward strand.
GCATCATGTATAGCTGGGTGTCACTCAATCAATGTTAGATTCAGACACATACAGTGAGGCTGGTGGAAATGCTGTTCCCCATGGCAACCTCTCCAGTCCACTGCATAGTTTTGAAGATTGGTGAAGAAAATTCTGACTCCAACCCCAGAGTTTAATTAGAAAAAGAACCCACATTTATTAACGCGCTGTGTGAGAGGCAAATGATTTACTGCCTCTAAAACTCTCAGTGACATATGCCAGATATGTAAAGATGAAATCTGACTTTCGCTTATTTTCAGAAGTCCTGCTGTTTAATGGGCTTGTCAGTTTTAAATGTTTTAAAATATTTTTGTTTTACAGTGATACTCTGAATGAGAGTCCTTCATAAGTTTGGTCAGTAACTGCCTTACTCAAGTCTTGCAGATCCAGAGCTGTGACTTTGTTGATTAAATCAACTCACTTTTTTGTTGCCAAACATTATTGCCTTTCCGTATGAGTCTCATCATTTCGTGTCTCTGAAACATAACAACTTGAGTTTGATCATCCTGTGTTTTAATGTAAATCCAGGCTTGATTTATTCTGATGCATCTCTTTAGGGGGTCCATAGTATCCATAGAACTCTTTTCCAGCATCACACTTAAAATGGGTGTATACTTCTTCTGTCAGCTTTCTTCACTGCCTGGCTTTCACAACAATGCATAGAAATCAAGAGTACTACAACATGGATGATTTTTATTTTGGTATTTGATGAGTCCCTTCGGGTAAGAAGGGCATGATAGAAATATTGGAAATAAATAAATAAATAAATGGTATATGTTGTAGTCTGCCTTGAGCCACAAAGAAAGATGAGCAAGAAATAATAATAATAATAATAATAATAATAATAATAATAATAATAATAATAATAATTATTATTATTATTATTATTACATTGAGGATCTGATCTAGCTACTTCAAAGATGGCCTTCCAGGGCTTTGTTTATTCTGATGTCTTCACTACAGTCTCCATGTCAATTGATTACGCTAATGGGAAAAGTTATTATTTTTAAAAGTGCATGTGTAAGCTCTCCTGTTCCCTAAAGTTAATAGGGTTTAGCTCATTTGAAAGCAGCATTGTTCCTAATATGTTTTGTCCAATTATTCCTGATATTTTGTGGTTACATTCAGGAGCAATAAAAGTCAGGTTTCTTTTGTGTATTAGTCCCAAAGACGGGTATGCATGTGAGCAGATGACTAATTTAGTCCTGCTTTGCTCTTTTCCTTGTCTATAAACCAATACACTCAACTCCACTGTTTAATTTTCACAATTATCAAGATGAATTGATGACTTTTTATCCTTTTCTTGGCTTGATTTAATATAAAGAACAAACTACATTATCTAGTTGGGAATGTCAGTGGGATAACAAGTTGGTCTAATCTCTAGGAAAACTCTAATACCGTAGAACTGCTGTGTTTTGGAAAGAGATATATGAAGAGCCAGAAGGTCAAAACAATAAAAGAGAGGATCTACTAGCTACCAGTTTTAAGGTCCACATTTGTTATTACTAATAAAGAAAGGAGGGCAAGGGTCTGCCTTAAGCCTTGGCTAGGTAATGGCAATAGTTTAATGATAAGTTCAGCCACATGCAGCCCTCCTACAAGCTGGTAATTTACTTCCAGACTAAAACAGTAAACAGGTTGTTTCCATGCTCCTGGAGGAACCGGTTGTTTTAAATGTTGAAATACATTGGGCAATCAAAAGATAATGTTCAAATATATTTGCAGGGAAGGAGAGAATGAAAAGATCCACTATAATCTTACACACCATAAAAGCATAGTATGGAGACCCTGGGTTTCTTATAATTTGGCTGCTATGAAGAAATGAAACTGTCCTGACATAAGTTCAGTTTCTATGGAACTTTCCTAGTTTTCAACCAGTTTTTACAAAATGTTGTATTTCTTTCTTCCTATTTATCAATTTTCCATCAGCCAAATATCAAAATATCATGCATTTTAAACATTATTTTCACCAATGTTTCATATGCGCTTCTTCTTATAAGCATTTCTGAATTGGAACTCTCCAGTGAATAATGTCAGAAAGTGTGAATTTTAAGAGAAAATTCATTGAGTTCCTGTGTAGGAATGAAAATCCAAAAGTACGGCAGATGCAAAATAAATGGAATTCTCCCCCATGTTAGAAGAGGAGGTCAGTTTTGATATCTCTTTACATCACTGGCACATCAGGACAAAACTAGTGAGCTATGTCACAAATATTTCAATTACAAACATGTTAGCTTTACAAACTATTCAATGCCTGTATCTCAGATTATTCAGTAATGTATCTCACATGATTGTGTCCAATGGCAGTAGCCTGGATTGCAATGGCTATCTATATCTATCTATTTATCAATTGATCTATCTTACCTAGCTATCTGTTCTTGAATTTATAGTCAGCCTTGCCCCAAAATGAAATTCAAGTTGAGCTATATGGTGTGTAGCCTGGGAGATATGTCTAATGTTAAATCTTCCATGTTTTTAGACACATGCTTCCTAGTTTTTCAACTTACTTTAATCAAATGCTATGCTTACTCATGTCTTATATTTGTTCATGGCAGTTTACCTTTCAGGTACTTTGGATGAATTGTGTAAGCCATAAATGTGTAATACAATTAAAACATATAAATAGGTTACATATATAATCCAGAGAATTAAAAGAAAATTTAATGCATTTATGGGAAAGATAAAACCTGTTTCAATGCAATTAGTTTCTTTGGAAGTTACAAATATTTAAGTGTTCATTGATGGTTTCAGTCTCAGGGAACAAAGTGAAGAAAAATACTGGAAGCTAACCATGTATGTATTTGACTGGTTAGAAGCTGGGAGGCCTGTTCAGGAACCAGATGCAAGCCACAAGTTCAGTTGGAAGTTCTGTTGGAAAATAGTAGAACATACAAAAAGTAGGCTTTCAGCATAAATATCTTAATCTTGGATTTAGTAAGATACAGCATAAGAGTAAATTGGAAATTCAGTGTATTACTGCAGCATAGAGTGTGCCATAATGAGCTCCTGCACCAAAGCAAAATTATGACATCTGTGGGAAATCAACCAGTGCTTCCCTCAAAATGTTAACAATAACAAACTTCCCCCTCTACATTTGTAGTCTTCATTTCTCAAAGATAGTGCTGATAACTGTTGCTTTCATGCTTGGCTTCAAGGCAGAGGAGCAAACCCCCTCAGATTAATTACAGTTCAGATGTGTCAAATTTGATCTCTATGTTTTCGTTGGCTCCACGGCTCTGTATTTTTATTGTATTTGCAAATAGTGGTTCGCCTTCATTTCATCATGATTTAATTCAGCTAGGGACCCCTCCCCCTTAACATTTATTATGAAGAATGTCGCAGAAATTTGAAGCACACAGGCAGTCTTTTTCCTTCTCTCTCTCACACACACATGCACAACTGGCCATGTCTTCATTGCTTACAGCAGGGATCTCTTCTCTGCAGAGACAACTGGAACTCTCTTTCCCAAAGCCCCTTAACGTGCACTGAAATATTGGGATTCGAATTAGAGGCTAATCAGGAGAAGCAGATAAAGTGACGTGTCTCAGCCCTGCCTTTTTTGTAGCCAATTACTCAGGGCTCCTGATGTTCATGTCTTCCATGTACTTTCTTTAATTAGCACTTTATTAGTTTGGCTTCAGAGAGCCGAGCCTAGAGAAAACTTTTCCGAATCTGTCAAATGGTTGCAGAGCAGGAGGTGATTAAATTTAGTCTTAAGCAATAGGCGGCCTTTGAATCTCATAGCACTTTTTAAAAAGATGTTCTCTGGGTACCTTACTCCTGGAGGGATGTTATGCTGTCAGTAACTGTATTTGAAAAAGCAGCTCTCATATCATTAAGTTATTTTTCTGTCAGCTATTGATTGAGATTTAGAAGAAGAAGAAGATGCTTGACATTCTCTGTTTTTCTCAGCCATGAAATGTTAGCCTGAGTGTTTTGTTGACAGAAAAAGAAAATATAGACATTATGCAGGTTTTACACAGTTGATATGGCACAAATTAGTTGGACTGGAAGAAAAACACAAAAGTGCACTGCATAGGTATGGAGACACACAACCTAATCCCAGGTCTTCAGTAGAGATGGAAAGTTGACAAATGGTAAAAGGGGGCTTATTTTGTTTCAGGAACCCCTATGAGAAGAATACTGGATTGATGAGAATCTTCTCATTCAAGCCTTATTATGCACCAAATTCCTTCTGGTGTTTTTGCATAGAAAACAGCATTTTCTATGCAGGAAATTTGATTGCCTTCCCAGATGATAACAACAACAACAACAACAACAACAACAACAACAACAACAACAACAACATTTTTTCCTATACAGAAAATGTTGTTTTCTGTTCAAAAATACATTGTGTGAATTGCACAGAAGAATTTCTGAATTGTGAACAGCCTTCAACAATAGTGCAGGCTTCAAATAGTTTTTCAAAATGGGAAGAAAACTGCAAAAAATCATCATTGCTTCCTCTGAGAACAAAATTAGTGAATAATTGCATCCACAGAGAAAACTTCTTAAGAAGATTATGATCGACAACAAGTAATTACTTCAAGTGCCCAATGTATTTTTAAAGCAGCTTATAAGTGTTTTAATAACTACTTTAAATTAAGATATCATTTAATATTTATAATTGCTTATGTCTTATTATGTATTTAATATCCTGTTAACTGCCTTGTATCCTAATATTGACAGGAAGGCAGGTACAAATAAAATAAAAATATCTCACAGTGAAAAAAGTAATTAGCCAATTTAACTGGGTAAATCTCATTTGGTCCCCTGACATCATTTTTCAAATTGAAAAAAAGAAACAAAACACTTTTGCACTAAGCTTGTAAGTTCAGATCAGTGATCACCTTAGCTACGATCCTTAGGTGGGCATTTCATTTTATGTATTGGTCAATTTGCCATCCCCCCCTCCCCCCGAAGATAGAGCATGAGGAATTGATGCAAGCTACTCAGGGGCAGCTACTTGGGAAATTCTCCTCTGCTCTGATTGGAAACAAAAGAATTGTGATTGGAAACAAAGAAAGAAAACTGAGAAAATTCTTACCCTACTAAGTTTCAAACTGCATTATATGGTAGTGTAGATGTGGCTTTAGAAGAACTGCAGCCCCTTCTCCATGCCAACCCTTTCTGTTCTTTGATGTTTAATAAAAAGAATGCAGAGAAATTCCCAAACATATAAAAATGACCCATTTTTTTGAAAAATACCCAGAGATGGAACCCCCAATCCCGCCCCCAGGAACCCCCAGAATTGCAATCCTAAAATGCAAGGGAAAGTCTTCACCTAGGATAGCCTTGACCCCCCAAGTCTAACATACTCTCAGTATGTACCAAAATTGATCAGTTCATCTCAGACTCATGCTTTGTCTGAGTCGTTTGCATTCAATCACAATAATGAGCAACGTTATTCGCTTTAAGAGTGTTGTTTTAATGTTTTTTAATTTTTAATCACAGAATCTTAATTATTACTGTAAGCAAGTGAGACTTTTTAATTGTCTTTAACATTGAATTCTCTCCTTGCCGACTTACAGAAGGTTCTGAATGATTTTGAGTGAATTTTTTTTCTGATAGGAAATATGATACCTTCATTTACATGATATGACATATTATACTAGTCACAGCATAGATTCCATGCACCCTTTCCCCAAGATACCCAGGTTACAATTTTTGAAATGAATTTTAATCAGTCGTTGGTTTCAAAATTGTTCCAAATTCCATGTAGTGCTCATACAGGACAATTTCACCATCTCTAGGGGAACTCTTAGGCATTCAAATCTGTGAAGATTCCTAGGACATTTCTTGACACCTTTTTTTTTAATGTCCCAAGTTATTAAGGCTGGAATTTTGCTAGTTCACTATACATTACATTTTTCCGAGGTTCATACAACATTAGCGAGAGCAGACAGACAATATTTGGACACTCTGGACAGCTTACTTTCTTACAATGTCTTATTTCTTTCATGACCAATGTCCTCATGGATATTTCCTTCTGCTTCCACCATCTGCACTAGTGAATTCTACCAGCAGGATGCCAGCCTATATCACTAAGGAGAACATGCCCAGTTTTGTCCAAGAGATTATAAATATTCCTTATGAAACTAAATGGCCTCAGTCTTTTTAATAGCAGTAGTGAAATCAGTAGGGGAAGGAGAAATGGCAGATTTTTGGAAGTGAACTCTAGGGGAATTATGTTCAAAAGATCATGTTTATGTTGCTTTTTGAATTGCCCCTTAGTTTATTTTTACAACCAGTAGCATTTCACCAGTTAGTAAGTTCCATTCTCATTAGGCTGTTTGTGTGATGTGAAACAAGGGGCATATATAGAATATAACAGATGTTTGGCATCATTCAGCTACCCTAGATACTTCTGTACAATGGAGAGTGAAAAACAGTGTTGAATTGAAATTGATGGTGAAATTTATATTGCACAGGATGTAATTAACCACCTTGGAATTTAGCCAAGGCAAAACTGCCTGGCAAAAGAACAGCATAGGTAACAGATGCTCAGTACCAGCGAGATGACAAAAATATGTATAACTATAAAGGGAGAAGAATATAGCTGAACAACTATGTTTGGATTACAGAACAAATCCCAAAATATTAACATACTGTCCTTAAGTAAATGTTGAGCATTATATTTTCTGCTATCATGAGTAACAGATGGATTTGTTAGACTTAGACTTCGTCGTCCTTAGAAAAGGCCCAAATCAAGATGACTCTCCCTTCCAGTTGAGAATGTAACCCATTAAGTCCCTACACAAACTAGTGTGTGTGTGTGTTGGGAGAGGATACAATATGAAAGCAACCATTTCTTCTTCTTATCACAGCCACCCTCTCTAACATGACATCGCTGCAATCATGTTTCATAAAAATGTATCTTACTTAAAGCCCATAATAATAATATGAGGCTATTCAAGGGACTATGGACTCATCTACACCTGCACACAATTCTGGGTACAATCCTGAGGGGAAATGCTCCAAACAGACCTTGGATACTGCAGAACTTTTTAGGTCTCCTCCCTGATATTCAACAGCAACAGGAGTGTAATCCAGATGGTATAGGCAGTAGAGGTGTGTGTGTTTCTCCCATTTCATCTGTTCTTTTGTTCCTTTCATTTCAGGTGTGAGCACGAAATGGGAACCCCTTCCCAAAATGAAAATAAGCTCGGTATGAAAGAAAGTGGGAGCGGGTACCATTTCCTTGCCTGCTTTTTTGACCACTAAGCCCTGCCTCTTGGGCCAATCGAAGGAGGAGAAGAACGCCATCTGCCTCACCTGCTGCCTGCCTTGCCTCACCCACCACTGCTCTACAGACTGAGGGGAAAGCATCACAACAATATCTTAAGCGCTGTCTATAAACTCACTTCTCCTCTGCAGATGGAGAGGAAAACATCTCAGAATTAGTGGAATCTTAAACCCTGTCTTTAAACTCACTTCTCTTCTGCAGATGTAGAGAAAACATCACAGAAATAGTGGTATCTTAAGTAACTCTGATGCTTTTAATCTAGGTCGTAATGAAGGATACAAGTATAAACTATGCTATTGCCAAAAATGATGGGAAGGGGAAGGGAATTTGTCCCCATTGCTGCCAGTTAAAAACGATGTGAAAAAGTAGGGGTGGGCACTGGGCTGTGTGTGTGGTGTGTGGAACATATTTGACGTTTGGAAGGAAGGAATGGTGACCTCTGCTCTGCCCTGCCTCCCTCCTGCTGCTGCTCCTGGAGAAGTTTTTTTTTAAAAAAAAATACAGACATGCAAATATAAAGAAAGTACATCTTGGCACAATTAGATTGTTACTATGTGAACTGACTGTGCAAGCTGTAGAAAGCACATTTTCGAGCAGTCTTTATTGATTTCTTTCACCAGGAATGTATGCTATCTGGATGAGAAAAGAAACCCCCTCGTTTTCTCTGAAACCACAAGAAGAAGAATAGACCTATTTACTTTGAACATATTTGGGATCAGGAAGGACAAACTTCTACATCTATGCTATAAATGACCAGCTTTCCAAATATTAGTTTTTGTAGCCATCTTCATGCTAATGAAGATACTGAATGCTTCTATCATTCATAAATACTGGATGCTTTAAGAAGTGGTTCAACCTCTCTACATATTCCATGTAGGTAAAGGTAAAGGTTTCCCCTGATGTTAAGTCCAGCCATGTCTGACTCTGGGGGTTGGTGCTCATCTCCATTTCTAAGCCGAAGAGCCGGCGCTGTCCGTAGACACCTCCAAGGTCATGTGGCCGGCATGACTGCATGGAGCGCTGTTACCTTCCCGCCGGAGCGGTACCTATTGATCTACTGACATTCGCATGTTTTCGAACTGCTAGGTTGGCAGGAGCTGGAGCTAACAGCAGCCGCTCACGCTGCTCCCGGGGTTTGAACCTGGGACATTTTGGTCTCCAGCTCAGTGCTTTAATGCACTTCGCCACCGGGCTCCTTATGTAGCTGCATTCATATGTTAACTAACGAATCACTACTGGTAAGGTTGAATGGAAATGTGGGGATGAATAGAAGCTGATGGGGAGAACATCAACTCAAGTTCTATTTGTACCGTGGATCTTTAAAAAGACAAATGACAAATGAAATCTGGTCTGAGCTCTCCCTTGCAGCCTAGATGACTAAATTGAGGTACTTTGGCGATAACTACGCATAAAGACTTACTAGGTAATGCTTGGTAAGAGAGAAGGTAGTAGGAAAAGAGGAAGATCAATCAAGGAAGCGATGTCATGGAGTCTGCAATACCTGAGGAGAGCTGGTGACTTGAAGGATTTTGACATTCATAGGATTGTCAAAAAGCCAAAGTTGACTTGATGGTAGTTAACACCACCACCACCACCACCACCACCACCACCAACAACAACAACAACAACAACAAAGGCTGGATGAGGAAAGATGTGCCCAAGCTATATTTCAGGGTCTGGGAACCTCTGGCCCATGAGCTAGACCTGGTTTATGTGGATTTCCACATCTAGCTTGCCAACCTCTTCTAGTGCCCAACCTCCTGACTGGTTTCAAGGTTGCAGAAAATAATTGTTTCCCTTAAAGTGAGCTAAGTGACCTAGTGTTATCTCCAGTAGCTGATTCCTGATCCAAATCAGAGAAACAAGTCTTTCTTTGTTTTTCTCTCATAGTGAGCAACAAAGAGCTTATCTGTGCAAAGGTGAGCATGCTGTGATCACTTATTTCCTTCATCTGCCTTTAAAAATGGTATCAGAGCTGAGAGTTTGGGGGAAAGAAGATGAATACAGAAGGTAGACAGAAATATTTCCAATTCCTGGGACAAACTCTCTCAACATCTTTTAATAAACAACTTTTTTCTCATTTCTCTTTCCCTCTGGCTCTTGTATTTGAAATTTTATTCCAAGTATTTATTCTTTTGAAGGTTTTAAATATTTGTAATTATTGCTAAGTGCGTTTTTCAGTATTCACAGGTTTAAGTGTGCATGAAGATTTGTTATTTTGTAAAGCACGTAACTGTTGTCATTGCAGTTTTTTGTCTATTGTAAGAGGAGAGTGCTAAGTAAAATGTGTTGCTATATGACTAATCTTTAAAGTGTAAATTATACTTCAAAAAGGTTTTTAGAGGTTAAAAATAATATTTTTAAGCAGGGCAATATAATTCCCTGCCTAAAAAGGGAATGATTCCAAAGAGAGGAGAAATATAATTTTATTTTTTGGCAACAAAACCACTGACAGAATATTAGGTTAGCAAAAACAGCTGTATCCCCTAATCAGAGAAAGAGATGGGTCTATGTATAACTCTTGAAATATTTTAATCCACGACTACAATAACTGCAACAACTATACTCACAATAACCACAACAAACTTAGAACAGACCAGCTGAAATCAATTAGGCCTAAATTAGCAATGACTAATTACTCTCTTTGCTAGGAATCATGTCCAACTCTGAATGAAACCTGCAAAATCTGAAAATAGTGACATTACACTATGAGCAAAATGTGGTCCTCTGGATGTCATTGAGGCTGGATCTACACTGTCATATAATCCAGAAGCAAATAATCCACATTATCTTCGTTGAACTACACTATATGAGTTTCCACTGTCATATAATCCAGTTCAAGGCAGATTATCTGGATTGTATATGGCAGTGTAGATGAGGCCTGAATTACAACTTCTATCAGACCTAGGAAGCATAATCAAAGTTGGGTAACACTTGGACTGGCAATTCAGCAAAGCTGGATACAGTACCCGCATTATTCCACTGTGTACTATAAGGCCTTCACTACCAGTGACTTTTGGTTCAAGCAGAAGGGCATCATGTCCGACAGATATGAGATAAAGATACTTGCTCACCTTCCTGGACCATGAGCCAGTGGTTAGCTTTACTGTATACCAACAGTGTTAGTATGTATGGAGTGCTTGAAAACCATCCCTTGTATTGGTAAATGTGAGCACACACCGAAAACTCAGGCAAGGTTTTTCACTTCTACCACATTGTGATTTAGTTATATTTCCTAAGTATTGATGTTTCTGTGATGAGTCAGGCCAGCTAAATGGAATATCTTTGCTGTAAGAAAACAGATATCTGAATACTAGGCTTTGGAGAATAAGAAAGATCAACATACTTTTGTCTTGCGGCTGATTTTCCAAAGCTGTCTGAGTCTGTAAAACATGTTAGGGTGCATAAGCTTACAAAGCAAGATAATTCTCATGGTCTTGCAATCATATGGTTTCATTTGTCTGCAGAAGCACAAGCCAGTTCTTTTGTATTTCTGCTCCTCTGTGTGCTCCTTTGTTCTTTGTTTGCCTGGTACCACTTTTCTGTGATTAACAGATTCACTTCACTTTGCTCTTTTCACTTTTTCTCTTTTCAATTTTCACAAATTGAGTGGTGTTACCTCAAACTGAAGAGCTGAGGTCTTTTTGATGGCTAAACTTCACATGTTGTTTCAGAGCTTCTTAATCCTGCTGCTTTCACTCTTGCTCTTCAAATTATTTTCCATCTCTCTGACATAGTGAACACTTTTACATGCTGTTTGCAGACAACTGTTAACTAAACCCAGCAGAGAATCCAAATCTTGAGAAGTCTTTTAACCACCTGTTTCCAAAGAAAGAGTAACAGAGTTAACAAGTGGCAAAGATAGTGAAGGATAACCCAACTGAAAAATTCTTTTTGAAAAACTGAAATCTGTGTGTGGATTTTGAGATACAAGATATTAAATTATATAAAAATCTGTGATTATGTTTATTAGTGATTTTAATTGACTTATTTAACTGGATCTGTAATGATATAATAATATTTTTCTCTTTTCTCTCTTTCATTTAATTAAAGTTAGATGGCTCCTTTGTTTTAGTTTATGCCTTTTCCTCTCCCCTCTTTTCTCTGTTTCATTTTTTCTTTATATTGTTTTGATTGTATATTAGATTTAAACACAGAAATCCATCAATACAAAAATGGGTAGAAACAGAATCATTGTTGGAAAGAAGAATAGGTTGAGATCCAATGACTTGTAGGGCACAGCGACCCAAGTTTAAAGAAGTAAAAGATTAAAATATAAATAAAGGGAAATACGAAGATGGGTTGTTGTGAGTTTCCGGGATGTATGGCCATATTCCACAAGCATTCTATCCTGATGTTTTGCCCACATCTATGGCAGGCATCCTCAGAGATTGTGAGGTGTATTGAAAATTAAGCAAGTGAGGTTTATATATCTGTGGAAGGTCCAGGATGGGAGAAAAAACTCTTGTCTGTTGGAGGCCAGTGTGCATGTTGTAATTAAGATAAAGATGCTTAACAGACTGAAAGGAAAATATTCCACAAAAAAGGAGATGTCAAATGATGTAGATTTGTATACACATGACATATATGTTTAGGTAAAAGCACACAGAACATGAATGCTTGTTAAGGGGAAGCATAAAAACACTGCATAGAGAGAGGAAGGGAGACAGAGAGAGAGGGAGAAATAGAGACCTTTTATGATTTCTTTTCACAAATGTTTGAAGGGAACTTTTTGAAATATATAACCAATAGGTGGCAGCACATGATCCATTATTTGTCATTGGTGTTTCTTCCATTATTACAGGCAAGTTAATTAATACTGAGAAGTGTTTCATTACTAAGAGACACTCTGGGCATTACTAATTCAACATATCATTTAAAGTACTAGCTTAATAAAGGGCTTTTGACTGGTTTAATTACAAAGATACCTTCTTCCAGTTTAAAATCAGTATTTTCACATTTCCACTAGATATTAATGAATTCATGGAAGAGGGCACTTCCAAATGGTACGTCTTCATCTCTAGCTTTGTAGCTTGTGATTAAGGATGTGAAAATCTCAGGCTGAATTTGATTACATTTATCTGAATTCCACCCACATTTGTATATCTTAATCTTGATTCATAACATGTAGTGAGAGTATAATTTTTCTTCTTTCAAAATATTTTTGAATTAAATTGCATATATTTTGCCCATTTTAGTATACAATCCTTTGCATGTATTTTCAACATTGGTTAAAGGAATGGTTGAATGTATTCCTAATCTTTATGCATTTTGGAAATTTGTATTTTTAAAATATATGCACGACTTTGTGTATTTTAGTTGCTTAAATGCATTGCTAAATGGTATTCTCAGAAGCAAGATGTCTCAAAAACATTTCAACAAAAAACGTGTTGTTTTTGCTATGTGTCCTTTCTGACAACTCTACTTGGGAAAAAAAAACAGAAATAGAAACAAGCTCCCAAAACTAAACCTTAAACTAAATTAAAATCCTTAGGATTTGCATGGATAAGTTTCAAATATTCTTAGAATAAATGGGAAGATGTAATTTCTACACAATCAAAAATTAATGTTAAAATGTACCGTAAACATTGATCACAAACAAAAAATGACTATAAACATGAATATCCCTTGCCCCTCTCCAACTGTTGACTCATATAAAAATGATTTTGTGTTAGAAGAACAGCCCTTTTCAACTCTCATTTACAAATTGTTCTCAGGTGATGGTAGGCTCAAATTCATTCTAATATGGGTAGACAATGTGTGTCTTCCCAGATATTGTAGGACTCTGGTCGGTCCCTTCCAGTGTTGTCAATGGTCAGAAATATCAGGAACTCTATGGACTATAATAACTTTATAGTATACTTGGAAGGGAGAACATCAATTAATAAAAGGGCTATAGCAGTGGTTCTCAACCTGTGGGTCCCGAGATGTTTTGGCCTTCCAGAAATCCTAATGGCTGGTAAACTGGCTGGGATTTCTGAGAGTTGTAGGCCAAAACACCTGGGGACCCACAGGTTGAGAACCACTGGGCTATAGGCTATATTTCAGAGGGAGGAACTAGTAGAGCTGGAAGACAATGTCTGAGTTGTCTAAGAAAATCCTATGAAATTTATGGAGTTGCCATAAATTGACTACTGATGAGGGCATGCACACACACATAACACACACAGTGCAACAATATCGGCAGGAGTATTGTGAAAATTGTCAAGTTTTCTCCTGTGTCTGATGTTTTAGAGTACTTTCCATCCAACATATATGATCTGAAAAGAAACCAGAATATGGGATATGAACAAATGTGTGTGTTTGGTAAATTCTTTTGAAACGAACTAGAACTGACCACATTCAATGTGTATATATCTATTCCTGGCATGAAGACCATATTGTACTGGTAGGTGCTAGGGCTGATGATAATGTCAGGAAAACTAAGCAGCCATGCCAATGCAGTAAAAGTCTAGTTGAATGCACTTGAACTGACTTTTAAATGTTAAGCACTCAAATCTGAATGGCAAATCTTTATGTTTTGGGTATTCTCGCATTGTAGTTCTTTTCTATTCTAAATATGAGAATATTTTAGTCAGGTCTTCACAAAAATAAACTAAAAGTCAATTGTTATTATTCCTAATTTTAAGGAGCACCCAGTGGCTTATCCTCTTTTATAAGGGCACACTTGTTTTGCCCCTTCATTTTTGATTTCTTCTCACATTCTTATGAAGAAGCTTTTCAATCACACTGTGAGATGCATTTTCAGTGACATTTGTTTCTCTGAGATCAGAGGTTATTTTGAAACTTCACCTTCCAATTTATTATATTAACTAGTTTGAGGTATGCCAGCATTCTTCAAAATGCATTGCAATTTGGATGAAAAACAGACAAAAATGGAGCAGGGCAGATCCTGAAGAGCTGCCAGTTTCCATTTATTCCCAAAGATTCTCCTTGTTCTAGCACAGTAGACTCACCAAATAGCAAAACTGATGTTTTTTATTCCAGAACTCTGGAGCATTGTATCTCTTCAAAATAATAGCTAAAATTCTGCAGAGCCCCTTTCTTTTGACATTTTTATCTAGGAACTATAACATTAAGGTATAGAGTAGTATCTGAAGAAACTTTAGTCTTTATATCTGTTTCTTTGTGCCTGAATTATGTTGGCCAAAAGGTATAGAAGGAAATACATTTGTAAGAAGTGTACAATAAATTGGACCTTAAGGAAAAGAACTTAGAGAGCTGTAACTTCTACAAGGAAGGAACTGCAAGGCCTCATCAACTGATATAAAGTAGAATTTGCTCTGCAGAGCGTATTTCATATATGTATTAAAACAGTCAGTAATATGTAAACACAGTGATAGACACAGCAGAGATTTTTAAACAGGCTTCTACAAGAGAAGAAAACTTCAAAACTTGTTGCTAGTGTTGCTATGATAATATGATGCAAAAGAGAATATGTTATGGCATTTATAATTTGAAATATGTTTCTCATTCTTTGCATGTATGGATATGTTTGTAAATTGTTGTTACTTAGTGTCTGGACCAAATTTTTCATCTAACATTCTAAGTATCACTTTAAGATAATATGGTGGCATCTAACAGCGCTACTTGTAGCTAAAACAAACGTCTATAGTATAGCTAAGCTATTTGCATTATATCTGAGGATCACAGATGTGGAAACCAATGCATTTCAGTTTTGCTGGATTTGTCATTTCCTCTCCAAAAGTCAGTATAATTCTGCATCTGGCTCTATTTGTTCATATACATATCACGTCAGACTGAAAATCAGTGCATTTATGTGACCATTATTCTACACATTTTATATCTACTTTTTTTTTAGTGTTCATAGATATTATCATAGAATCATAACACTGGAAAACATTCAGTCATATCTCCTACCTAATGTTTTCCAATTAATGATTTTTTTAAATTTACAACATTTATACCCCGCCTTTCTCACCCGAGGGGACTCAGGGTGAGAATCTCAGGGTGATCTACTGCCTCCTAATATAAGATATTCCTTATGAGCTGATGAATGAGACAGTGGGCCTCATCATAAAAGCCAGGCTTTACCTGGCTTCATGGCGAAAAAGAGAGAGGCAGCAGGGTGCATCCATCACTCCATGCTCAGTTCTCTCTCACCAACGATTTTCTCAATATATGTGAGAAGCGGTGCCATTTTGAAGAGGAAGCTTCCCATGTTGTGGAGGAAGTGTCCAATGACTTGTGCCCCAGTTGAATGTGGGGCTTCTGCCAGATGTTATACACTATTGTGTGATGGCTGCCGTGGGGCTCTATCCCCAAGACAGGGTGGAAGCATCATAGGATGCTGATTTAGGTGAGTGTGATGAGGTTGAGAGTTGCTGTTATGATTTAGAGGCCATCTCCATGAGCCACAATGGTAATGCTGATCTAGAGCTGGGTATCTTGGGTCAGCGCTGCCCGAGTCTTTGCATCTTGCAAAAATAAAAAAATAAAAAACCACACACCATTTAGCACCATTTAGAAAAAGTTGAATCTTTTTCAAAAAAATACAGACTTGTGAAGAAAAAAGAATTACTTATCTCTTTACAAAAGCATATAGCTTACACCAGTTTTCATTCTTTTTAACACTTAGTTAGATCAAGTGGTTTAGGTAAAGGTAAAAGTTTCCCCTGATGTTAAGTCCAGTCGTGTCCGACTCTGGGGGTTGGTGCTCATCTCCATTTCTAAGCCGAAGAGCTGGCATTCTCTGTAGACATCTCCAAGGTCATGTGGCTGGCATGACTGCATGGACCGCCATTACCTTCCCGCCAGAGTGGTACCTATTGATCTACTCACATTTGCATGTTTTTCGAACTGCTAGGTTGGCAGAAGCTGGAGCTAACTCCGCTCCCCGGGTTTGAACCTGGGACCTTTCGGTCTGCAAGTTCAGCAGCTCAGCACTTTAACACACTGAGCCACCAGAGGCTCCATTCAAGTGGTTTACATTAGTTCAAAAAGGAAAAGTTCATTTTCTTATATAAATCACAAAAAGGCAGCTCAAATAGCATGTCAGTTTTTTTTAAGGGAAAAAGTTTAAAACACAGGGAACCTTTTTTATTTGCTGGGGTTTGGTTCGAGGGCACATGTCAATACCAAAATCTATGTTCAGGTTGTATTATATACAGAGGCATAGTCAAATAGTGTCCATCATATAAGATGTCAAAATCAATGTTTGTTTGTTTTTTTGGATTTTTCTTTGTTGAAAATTTTCACGTTGTGGATGACTAGAGAATCTGTGGATACGGAGGACTGGCTATAATTCATCTTAAATGTAATAATGTTAGTGAGAAAACACTGGGAGCATAATCATAGCACAAACATATTAATGTTGCAGTAATAATTACTGCCATACCCCAATGGCCTACCTTGTGATCCTCCAAATTGGTGCTTGGCATCCTTAGGGACATACAGAGGTATTAGTCCAGATTATAGTTGTGTATGTCTTTCTCTCTCTCTCTCTTTTTGTTAATGGTGGAGGAATTTGTTATATCTCTTGTGTACCCATTTTCACTATAGACTCATCCTTTCCCTGCGTCTTCCCACTGAACATTTAGTGGGCTGTGGATAGGAGGAGGTGCCAGAAAAAAAAACCTGACTGTGCACCTTTAGCCAGATGCAGAACAATAAAGCCATGTTGTTCCATCTTCACTCTGATACTTTTAAGTCGAATTTTAAGGAGTTTTAAGGATTTAATATGTTGTAATTATGTGAATTATATTATGTCTTGTTTATTTCAGTTGCTCTTATAATTTTTATTGAACTTGTATTTGATTTGTTATATGTTATCCTCGGCGTTGAATGTTTGCCATTGTGTTTTATTTTGTTATAAGCCACCCTGAGTCCCCCCGGGGAGATAGAGCAGGCTATAAATAATAATAATAATAATAATAATAATAATAATAATAATAATAATAATAATAATAATTGTTGCTGTTATTATTTCCCGTGATATCTATGGCTCCTCTGAAGATTCCTGAGGATGATTCTGCATCTGGCTGGACATAGCCTTATAGCCCCTCATTATCCACTAATTCCTATGGAGAGAAAGGGCAGCAGAAAGAAAGCGAATATGAGTGGGAAGAGAGACTTGGGCAGAACTTTACATTGTGTCTCATAATGCAG
Organism: Anolis carolinensis; assembly: GCF_035594765.1. Classification (NCBI taxonomy): domain Eukaryota; kingdom Metazoa; phylum Chordata; class Lepidosauria; order Squamata; family Anolidae; genus Anolis; species Anolis carolinensis. Next base: position 67,979,875 of record NC_085844.1, read on the forward strand.
GTTTTGCAGCTTTAGTTTAATGAGATGCTGAACCTGAATGCTGTTTTAAGCTTCCTGAGAATATAGAATGATGAAACCAATCTAAGAAAATAGATAAATTAAATAGATAATCATATCTTGATTTGTCAGAGAGTTAAACCTTGAGTTATGTTTTTACTTTGTGGTTTGGAAGCTATTGAGTTGGCTATTTTTTTTACTTCTCTCTAGCTTCTAGGGTTCATGTACTTTAATAAAATTATCACCATCATTATGTTTATATCCTGATTTTTCTCTCCATAGGGAGACTCAAAGTGGCTCACATTAAAAGCATTACAATTTAAAATATACAAATATAAAAACAATATTAAACATGTAATCATTTTCAGCATTAGTGAGTTACATTTTCTTTTGCTTTGTCCACATTATAGCTACTTAAAATCCCCAAAAACAAGATACAAAGATACAGATTAATCTCTTGTATGGTTGCTAATATTGTATTTATAAGGCTAGTATGTATGTGTTTTGGAAACTTTGTGAAGAACAGAACTAATATGCTGCTGTTTAAAAAGTTTCACATAACTGCAGGGGAAAGCTGTATATATAATGTTATAATAGCTATTCATCAATTAATATTTGTAGATAACGATGAAAAATAATTAGTTATCTTTTAGATGTTCTAGCAAGGCTCTTATCTTATATCTAGTGTATCTGGAAATCTTCCCATGGGGAAAAAGTGTCTCTCAGCTCTTTATTCCACATCTTTCCTCACAGATACAGTGACTTATAATGACTTTCAATATGGATCTTTTATACTACTGTATTGTAGTACTATTATTCTACTTTACCTGCATTGATTCCATCCATTATAATGGTGGCATTTGTAGTCGAGGCACAGGTATTTAAAATTCTCAGCCATAGGGTTCTAGTGTTTCACCAAATGACAAACATAGTTGTGAGAAAAAGTCCCACAGATGTTAATGATCTCTATGGATAGTTTCTCAATAGTGGAAAACCTTGATAGTTGTAAAGCCACTGTCTTTTTTCTCATTGATTTTATTCAAATCGTTTGGCTGAAGGACCTCTATGTGTTCTTGTGAAATCTTACCTGGCTATCCATTATTTTTGGCATTGCTCATCTCCATACACTATTTCCACATTATTGCACAAGCAGTAGGAAAGCAACACCTGTCTTTCTCCATATGGCCATATCTGTTATATCTTCAGGTTTATGCAGAGTGTGCTTATTGGCACTAAAACCACATGTGCATCTGGATTGAGTTTCCAACAGAGTCTCCTTCTCTATAGTGGAATGGGCCCAAATACAATGTTCTAAATCTGAAGTTCTTGGATGCACACCAAAAAAACTACATATTTCAAAATATTTGACAAAAAAGAAGGAAGGGGGAGCTGTTCACTGGATGCATACAATGCTCTGTGGTAGCGGAAGTTTGTAAGAAACTTTAAAAAAATGCCAAGATTCGACAGCTTGTACACTGGTGAGCATTAACACCCTCTTTGCTAATTGCTGCCATCACAAATTAATAGAAGACATTTAAATCTCTTGTCAGTGCTTATGTGGCATTCTACAGTTAAGGGATTTCTAAGCTGTACATAACAGATGTCATCATTAATATGCAGCTGCATATGCTTCCAGTCTATAAGATTTTGTGTAACATTTCTCATCCCCCTTGGACTTCATTTACTCCTCATTTAAATCCGTGTGTGTATGTGTGAGAGAGAAAGAGAGCATTTTAGCATATGCATTTGTGTAGTCCTCTGTTTTAACACATTTCCTTTTGGAAATATATATTTCTTGAATATGATGCTTCAATGTCAGTTTTGCAATGATACAATGAATTATTTATGACACTTACTCCTGCCAACCTAGCAGTTCGAAAACATGCAAATGTGAATAGATCAATAGGTACCACTCCGGCGGGAAGGTAACAGTGCTCCATGCAGTCATGCCGGCCACATGACCTTGGAGGTGTCTACAGACAACGCCAGCTCTTCGGCTTAGAAATGGAGATGAGCACCAACCCCCTGAGTCGGTCACGACTGGACTTAACGTCAGGGGAAAACCTTTACCTTTTACTATATATATATAACCAGAAATAATGAAATAAGGATATACAACTTTGTCAAAGTTTTAACCACCCCCTGAAATTGATTATATATTGTTTATCTTTGAGGAATTCATTTCTGAAAGTTTTGGATCTTATACTTTTTAGATAAAAGAGGTCATTATTTTATGTGAAATTAATAATGACAGAAAATACCATTTGTTCTACCTGTTGATCTAACAGAGTGCCAATAGCTAACAAATACTTTTAATGTTAAAATATTTTTTCTAACATAAGTAATTGTAGAGGAAAACTTATATTACCATTGCGTCTCCTATTTCTGTCTCTTACTCAAAGTTTATAGCTCAGTAAACTAACTAAACAAGTGACACTCTCTCTGTCTTACAGGAAGGGAAAGGGAAACCTCCTCTGAATAAATATTGCCAAGAAAACCATAGGAGAGGTACACCTTTAAGGTGCTATGGGTTAGACATGTCTTGAAGGCACACAACAACGAAGTATTCTAGCATAAAAATTATTATGAAATTAATTGCACTTTTTAGAGGTTGTGTAAGGGCTCCAGTGCAGCCAGTTATTTTGTAAGTTCATATGCAACCTTTGTTTAGATGTTTTTAATGTTGTTAATTTTTTATAACTCAATTTTAAACGTTTATTTTTATACTCTGCTTTTTAAAGGCATCGAATGGCTGCTGATGTATAAAGCCACCTTGAGTCCCCTCTGGGGTTGAGAAAGGTGGGGTAGAAGTACTGTAAACAAACAAACAAACAAACAAACCTGTCTCACATATGACTTTGAAAGCAAGAAGCCAATCAATCATTACATAACAGATGAGTTGAAGGCCTTGCACTATTGCAGAACCCATTGTGAGACTGTGGGATCCCAGGTAAGTATGATGGAGTCCAGTTATTCTTTTTCAATACTATATGGGTCAGGAAGCTGCCTTTTATATTCACCATTGTCTAATATTGCTAATTGCCAGTTAACCTTTGTCTGTTTGAATATATATTTTCTCAGAGGAGTTTTCGAGAACCAGCTTCTTGAATTGTGTTAATGAATATTAGATAATGACTAATGTAAAGGCTCAAATATCATTTTTGCATTGTACTGTAGAGAATATGGTATAATATGTATTTATTTAATTTAACAGCATAAGGGATAAGGGAAAATTAGTTAAACTAGATTTGAACAAACACATTGGAACCCATTAATAAATTCAGACAGAAAATCCATGTACACTCCCTTGTGAGTGAACTTGGTACAACACAATGGGATTTCATTCTGAGTAGACAAAAAATAAGACTGTAGTGTGCATAAATTAATCAGGATGCCATCCCGGTAAATATTTCACGGGTTTTCTCTGATGAGGAAGGCACATATTCTCTACCATGCTAGAGATATTAAACATATAAAACCCAAAAGATGGTAGCTGGCATCCAAATAAGGGTAGACTTGCAGTCACTCAATGGGATTAAAAAAGAAAGCTTTGAACGACAGTTCTCAATGGCATATCACAAACTGCTTTTTAAATCCCAGTATAAAAAATACACTCTTTTTATTGCGCGTACAGCACAATAGAATATAGCAGAAGATTCATGAATACAAAACACCTTTGAGCATGCAAAACTACTGGAGTGGATTGGATTGAATTGTATTACTAGTAACTGTTTCTCTCTTTAGGACAATATCTGGCTCTTGCCATCTTGGGAAGAAGGCTTTCTTTCTGTTACTCTCACAGACTTGTCTGATGAAGACACAGGATACATCTTTCTCTAATTTATAAATAAAGAAGTTTCTTTATGTCATCTGCCAAAACATCATCTAAATTCCTGGAGACAGATTTTAGCTGATTCTGTAGCTGGAAAGTTATAATGTTGAAGTAAATGCCATATATGTAAATGTGAAGACCTGTTGAATAGTAATGTTCTCTGATTCTATTTTTTATTTCCTCTTTCTTATTGATCCAGTTAGCAGTGCTAGTCTAAGGATGAGTTAAGTTTTGTTTGTGTCATTGGTGCATTTTTATATAATCCCTGAACTGGTGATTTTTTTTAAATTTGCTTATACTGGGGAAGATGGTCTCTTCATTTATAGTGGTGCAGTGATGGCAATCCTAAGAGAATAGAGTGTGGGAAGTGCTTTGCCATCTGCCATAGGCAATCATTGAGGGCCTCCGCCAAACCCAGAGAGAACATGAGGAGTGCTTCCAGCCTGAGGCTTGCGTTATAATTGCCTGCTTGGCAATATTACAGTGTTTGTTCATTTAAATTACAGATCTGGCATGGCTCAATGTCAAGTTCTCAGCTGTGGATACAGTTTGATCTTTTAGCCAGAGAGAAAAGCCTGTGGATGTCACCTTGAGACACAATTGGGTTTGAGTGACCTTGTCATAATTAAAGGTGGCAATGACTTGGACCTGTTAAAGGGGAAGGCACTGCTCATGCAAGCTCTGAAGGATTTGTTACATTCTCTGAGTCTGATATCTTTATTTCATGGTGGGAATTCAAGACCCACCGCAGCCAGCAGGCAAGGCCCAAGGTGTGGCAGGGGGAGGGGGATTTGAAGGCCCTCATAAAGGAAGCCAGACTTGGTGGGACTATTGAAGCCAATCATGTGACAGGAGTGGAACTGCAGGCTATTTAAGACTTCTCTGTCCCTTTAGGCTTTCAGGAAATCAATTTTGGCATGCATTCCTTTAGGATTGGGGCAGCATCCATGGCAGTGGCTATGAGTTTTAGTGCACAGGATATACAGTGCATTGGGAGGTAGCATTTGACAGCTTTTCAACACTACGTGTGTGATGTCTCACTTACGGTTTAGCATTTATTAACTTTTGTTCACTTAATTTACAGAAGCAGCATGGCACGGTGATGAGTTCTCATCGGTAGACATAGTTTGATCTTTTGGACAGAAAGACAAGCTCATGGAAGGCACCTGGGTTCAGAACTGGGTCTGAGTGATCAGGTGATAAATGAATGGTGGGGAAGAGGGGATCTCAGAGGGGCTATGGGAGCACAGCAGTTTAAACCGCTAGCTGCAGGAAATCTGTCAACTGGAGGGTTGGCAATTCAAAGTTGGAGTGAGCTCCCCACTGTCAAGCCCTAGCTTCTGTCAACCTAGCAGTATGTAAGCATGCAGTGTGAGTAAATCAATAGGCTTCGCCTTGGCAGGAAGGTAAAAAGTCGCTCCATGCAGATATGCAAAACATGACAGCAACAGATTGGCAATATCTATGGACAACAGGCTCCTAGGCATGGAAAAATGGGACAAGAGCACCTCCCCATGGCCAAAAGTTGAGCATCCCCTCCAAATGCCAGGAATAAAAAAAAGGGAGAAGACCTTTACTTCGGTTTGTGTACTGTACATCATTGAATGTTTTCCTGTTTGATGTGTTGTCGAAGGCTTTCATGGCCAGGATCACAGGGTTGTTGTGTGTCTTTCGGGCTGTGTGGCCATGTTCCAGAAGCATTCTCTCCTGACGTTTCGCCCACATCTATGGCAGGCATCCTCAGAGGTTGTGAGGTACCTCACAACCTCTGAGGATGCCTGCCATAGATGTGGGCGAAACGTCAGGAGAGAATGCTTCTGGAACATGGCCACACAGCCCGAAAGACACACAACAACCCTGTTTTCCTGTTTGTTCTGTAATCTGCTCTGAGTCTCTCTGGGGAGACAGAGCAGAATATAAATAAAGTGTATTATTCATTCAGATGTGGTGGCTTAGTCCCTTTATTGTTTGAAGAAAGCTGGGGGCCCTCACCTGATGTGTTAATTGTTCATTTTGGGGGCAATAACCTGGACTTATTAAAAAGCAAAGTATTGATTTTACAGGGGCAAAAAGATTTCGGTTATGTCAGGCGACATTGGTTTGGAGTTCAGGTTGCTTGGTCGACTCTTCTTCCCCATTTGAAGTGGATTGAAGATTGTGATGGACTTGGTTCAGAGCAAAGTAAACAGGGAAAATGTAAATGCCATGTTCCAGTGGGGATAGGGTAATCTTGTATGAGGGTATTGTGTTCAGACAACTGGAGCTGTACAGGCCGATGGGGGGCACCTGTCAGTGAAAGGGAATGTATTGTTTCTGGATGATTTCAAGGATGGAATCAAGGACATAATAATCAGTCTGGTGGGCAAAAGGAACTAGGCAGAAGCTGTCCCCTTTTGGTGGCATGTAAAAGTTACATAGGCACTAGGTATATGCAAAATGGCAGAAATCCATTCTATTTTCATTTCAAATTTTGGGAGTGCCCCTGTTCTGTTTGCGGGAAGATTCTGAGAGATTAGGAAGTGGCCATTTGGATTCTTAATCAAAACCCTGAGTTCCATTTTCATTTTGGTAAGATTCGGTCCATTGGCACCAATGGGGAAATTTTAGATGCTCATTTCTCTATCATTTTTATGGCAATCAGGCTGAAACTTGGGGCACTTGTAGGACACATTTATGGTTGTACGTTTGCCAAGTTTTATGATGTTTTGCTCATCCACTGATGTTTTGCAAATTTTTAGGATTTTACCAATAACATTTTTTTTAAAAAAATAAAATAAAACAAAAGAGGTATCCTTTTGATTTTGCCCACAGTGACAGAACATGATTTCCTGCAAAGTTTCAGAATGTTTTGCCCACTCTCTGATATATTTTTTGGGAATTTTTTAAATTTTCTCTCTTTCCTACTGAGAGGAGGAGGTAACTTGCAAGGAAAAAAACAGAGAATTCTGGGACATAAAGTCCAGGACAATGGAGAGTAAATTTTGCTCGTGATTTGCTGAGGCAAACCATATGATGCAGCAAATATGGCTGTGCTCAGCACCATTGTCCCAATGGATGCTTCAACTATGGGGAAAAATGGTCAGAATATAAACAAATCTAATGAACTTTTCCTGGAATTCATGAGAAGGGAAGCTGTTTTGTTCTGTTTGGGTTCTAAGTTGACTTTCCAATGTCATGTTTCAGTGATTCACAATATCTATGAATCACCAAATTTGGTCAAATTCAAAACTGACTGCCAGAATTTCACACTCTCCTACTAGGCACAATGGCATCCACCTTTGTGGATGAAGGGTAGACTTCTATAAAAGTCTCTCTACGTTTTGTGGCTCAAGGGTTGTAAATGGGATTTCCCCAGGGGATGGAATGGGGGCTTCTCACTCTTAAAAAACATTGAGATTTGGGAGGGAGCATTCTCAAGACAGCCTTCCAGTTAATATTGGTCAACTTGCATAGCCAAAGAATTGGGATCTTGGTGTTTATAAGAAGGATGGTCCTTGGACATGGTCAAATGGAGTGACACCTGGCTGAAGGACATTTCCCCCAGATGGTTGACAATAAATGGTTATTTATGACAAGTTCTTTCCCCTGACAGGTTAACTCAGTTGACAGATTCTCACAGAAGTTTTTTAAAAAAATAAATAAATCAAGAAATATCCTTTTAGCTCCATATTTTGTGCCTGGTCTTTTTATTTCAAGTGGGAATGCAATTGTTTATTTCATGGTACCATTTTTTATTTCCTGAATTGTTTCTTATTTTTTAAATTGACTTATATAGAGGAAGATGATATCTTTTAAAGTGATAGAACTCCCTCCCAATCCATACTTGCTCTTGCATTTTTTTAATGCCAGAGAAAGACCCTTTTCTTTAATCAGATTCTCATCTTTTAACTCATTGGGACAGATGAATATTTAGTGGGGTATATTCGATCTTTCCCCTATTTTTGATTGTGTTTTTGTCTAGTTAAAATTAATATTTTAATTGGACTGTTTGTTTAAAAAAGCCTTTTGCATTATATAATATTTTGTTATACTTTGTTGCATGTTATAATGCATAGCACCTGGGAATCCATATTGGAAGACAGGCAGGATATGTATTAAACAAATAAATAAATACTTGTTCAACTCTAGCTTCTGGTATCCATGGATACTAAATTCATAGGTGCCCTGAGAATTCATTTTAAAGTTAGCATAAATCCCTATAATAAATAAATAAAGCACACAGTTGACATTTGCTTTAGATTTATTGAAAGTACCTTTCTTAAATACTTAAACAACCAATTGAAGGGGAAAGAGAAAAGGAGGTCCAAATATATAAATATTTCTATATGAAACAAATTTTGGTTTCACATCTCATTTTATTCAGTTTTTATTGAAATGATAAAATATTTGGAAACTACAGCCAGAAAAGTATACCCTCTTAAGAGAGGTGCTGATTAGACAATATGAATATGGGTTAGTACATTCAGGACCAGGGCCAGTCCAACATGGGACACCAATTACACCTCGGAGTTGGGCGCACGTCGACGGGTGGCGCTCTCGGGCAAAACATGTGCCTTGGCAGCCCTCCGTGCACCCCGTACCCTCCGTGCCTTTTTCCAGCTGATTTTGACATTTTTGTCCCTGAGCGGGATTCGAACTCGCAGCCTCCTGGTTCTGAGTGTCATGTGCTCTCTCTGGGAGCCACCGACTACTCTGTAACAATAGCAATTCGGAACTTATATTTATTCACTCTCTTGTAATCATTCATCTTTTCCCTTTATCTTCTAAGAATAATAATAATAAAACTTTATTTATTTATTATTACGATATAATTCTGATAATAATACAATTTAATAATTTTAATTATATATTATATATTAAATGTAATATTACTAATAATATTACAATGTAATCATTTAGTACAATATAGTAATTTAATACTATTATTTTACTATGCTAATAATGTAATGTATTGTATGTGAATGTAATTTGTAAGCCGCTCTGAGTCCCCGTTGGGGAGAGAAGGGCAGCATATTAATGTAGTAAATAAATAAATAAAAAAATCGAGCTGTCAAGCCTCATCGCCTTCTCTGGCAAAACATGTGCCTTGCTCCGTACCCCTCCCATATCTTTTTCCAGCTGATTTTGACATTTTTGTCCCTGAGCGGGATTCGAACTCGCAGCCTCCTGGTTCTGAGTGTGGTGTGCTCTCGCTGGGAGCCACTGACTGCTCTGTAACAATAGCAATTCGGAACTTATACTTATTCACTCTCTTGCAATCAGTTCATCTTTTCCCTCTATCGGGGCCATCCTGGCCCTGCGCCTTCCCAAACTTGGGGACATTCCTTCCTTCATCCCTCTTTAGAGTCCCCCAGGATTTATGTGCCAAGGAGTCTGGCTTGCTAGGGTACTTTGGGAAACTACATCTCTCATGTATATAAAATTGCCCTAAAAGCTCAGTGTTTCTGTCTATGTGTTCCTACTTGCCCATGTGTTATGTTGCCTCATTATATTTCTGAGACCCCATCCCCTTCCCTTTGGCGGGAAATGGTGTTTCTGACCCCAAAGAAGTCCTGCATCCCACATAATCATATAGCCTGCAGGGATGAAATCAAGCTGGGAATTTCCTCATCATGTATAATTATGTGAGAGGAAGTCATAGGGAGGAGGGAGCAAGCTTTTGTCTTCTGCCTTGGAGACTAGAACTTGGAAGAATGGCTTCAAACAACCCACATTACCTACTTTGAACTGGGATATATGGCAGTAAGGACTCAGACAATCCAGTTCAAAGCAGGTAATGTGGGTTATCCTGCCTTGATATCCTGGGTTATAGAGCTGTGTGGAAGGGCCCAAATTCTTTCTCCTTCTCTGCCAAATAATGCTGGAAAGTGTCCAGAGGAGGGCCACATCTATGGCACGTATCCTCAGAGGTTGTGAGGTCTGTTGGAAACTAAGCAAGTGGGGTTTGTATATCTTTGTTGAGAGGTGTTAGCCAGCCCTGATTGTTTCATGTTTGGAACTCCCCTGTTTTTGAGTGTTCTTTTTTTACTGTCCTGATTTTATTTATTTATTTATTTCCCATACTTCTGTCCCGCCCTTCTCACCCGAAGAGGACGCAGGGTGGCCTCACAACTGGCAACAATTCGATGGCCGACATACAAATTCCAATAATATAATGACAATTAAACTCAAACATTAAAACAAAAACTACTAAAAACAACAATTACAACCACATAAGTTCAAAATCATAGTCCAGAATCAGTCCAGTGGTCAATACTCAAAAAGTCCTCAATTATTGCACTGCTAGGAATAATGCTCAATAACCATAACCATGTCTAGCAAGGCTATTCTATGCTAATCAAGGTGATCAACTGCAGTTATTCACACTTGCCCTTCATATTATCCAACATTTTTGCTTATCCAATGCTCTGCTGGCCCGTTCATGTGGTTTGGTGGGGGGGGGGGGGACACACCAAAATTTCTGTTCGCTTACACTTGAATATTATCTTGGGCCGGCTCTGTTCAGGACTCCACATTCACTGAGGTTAGAAGCAGAGAATTTGCTATTCTTTTCCCTAAGACTACACCTCTCTAGGATGTTCTAGGTCTTTTAGCTCAACTCCTACTATCAATGTCTGCTGGAAGCCCAATACAGAATTGCATAGGAAGACCTAGAGATTCTTAGAGAGGCATTCTCTCTAAAAAAAATCTCTAGGTCTTCCAACATGACTGCAGTTGGTTAACTATAGAGTCACATTGGGGGAGTTAAAGATTCCTAGAGACAACATTTTAAATCAAATTTGGTAATGAATAATCAAATCCACAAATGTCAAAATCACAAATGTGGGTATATGACTGTTTTTTGTGCATCCGTAAGTTTCAATTTCTCTGCTAACCTGAAGCTAAGTGGCTGTACATGTTAATTATTAAGTCCTAGATTGCTCTGTCCACTAGAAAACATGCACAGGCAATTCAGCAAATGGAAACAATCAAATGCCTTAGGCAAACATTTCATATTACCAATAATTCCCAATTGGTGAACAGCACTGCAGGCGGTCATGCTGTGGTTTTTCCAAGATACAAATACAATCTAAACGTTGAATGGATAAGGGTCATATTAGAGTTCCTTCAAAAAATGAGAAATCTTCTACAGAACTGGAAAAGGTGTGAAAACATGCTTTTAAATCTTCTCAAGTAATATATATTTTGAGATCTGCTAAACAATCATGCTCTGTTAATGTGCCTCCAATTCAGGCTGACAGACTGTATCTCTTCATGTGAGCCCTTTTTTGAGTCCCATTATTTTAATAACTATGGTAGTTGAGCACATGAGAATGACCCCTCTCTATGGCTGGAATACACTCCCTCTGCCCTTCTGCTAGCAGGTGAAGACTTTTTGAATATTCCAGTAGGTTTTTAACAAAGTGCTCTAAATGCTGAAATGTCTTAAATTGTATTGTGTAACTTTAATGTTGACTTTTTCCATGTTTCTAATTGTGATCTTTTTATTGAATAAGCCACTTTGAGTTTCAGTCTTGGGAAAATGGTGAGATATTACCATATTTACTCAAGTTTAATGTTCACCTTTTTTTACTAAATTATATTGTTAAAATTGAAGTGTGCATTTGATCCGATGATGCGTTAGAATCACACACATAAAACCACGTGCATGAAAAGGCCTAGAAAAACCCAGATTCCAGACAGGGAGGCTGTTCCCAGGGTTGGTGGCAGCCTCAGGGCTCCATGGCATCCTGAGAAGAAGGAGGAGCACCCACCTGGTGACCCCGAGAACTGGGAAGCCCTGGTCCTTGAGTGCTTTAGCTAGAGATCAGCTGTTGTCCTGTTTTGTCTTTCAAGAACAGCCGTAAAACACTATGGTAAGTAAATGAAAACTGCTTTACTTCAGCAAAACATAAAGTACAGCACACTCAATGGAATAATGCAAAAGAAAGCAAGGAAGTCTTAGGGTAAACACAGTTCTTAGTCTTTGTTAAATTCCCAAATCAAATAGCAGTCTTACTTCAGACAAAGAAACAGCAATACATCCTTAGGAGCAGTTTCCCAGATGCAGACTTGAAGCAGGAACAAGGGGAGCGAAGAGTCAGTTTGTTACCAGCAAGAGCTGCCTGCACCTGCTTCTGCTTTATAGCCCTGAGTCCCCTCCCAGCTGCTAGCGCAGTTCCTAATTACTCAGCTGAATTTCTGGCAGCTATTCTAGCTGAACGACGTCTCTGCTCTGTTTCCTTTCGCCTCTTCTGAAATGTGAGTACTTGCAAAATCTCCTACTCAGATTCCAACTCACCCTCAGATTCATGAACACTTTGCTGCTCCCCTTCTTCTGAAGAAGAAGAGGAATCCCTAACAGCTGTGACAAGCAGCGCTGTGGAATGTGAAGAGGCAGAAGTGGAGGGCGAATAGGGGGAAACATGCAGAGATGAAAGCGCATCAAGCCAACTCTGATCGGAACCACCTTCCACTTGGAAACCGATGCCCTCACAGTGGAAGAACATGCGGGTCAAGAATAGGTCCCCACAGTCACCTATGTATTCACCGCCAGGACACCACTCCTGGAAGACAATCATTCTGGGACAATGAGGAATCACCTAAGTAAAGTAAGGTGATCGAGTCATTTCTACAGTTTAGCCATGGATCTGCCTCATGAATGGTCCTAGGGGTCTCTTATCCACCTCCCCCAGCTCAGTTCCATGCAGTTCCAAGCTGGCCTCATTCACGGGGCCTTGTCCCCCTTGGAGGGGTATGGCTTCCCAAATGACCTCATTCATGTTGGCTGCCTTTCTGATGTGCTATTCCTGCACTGTTGGTTGCATTACATTTGAAGGTAAATTCATTTTTGTCATGTGCACCTTCAAAACGGAGGTTGCATGATATCCGTTGGTGCATTATACTCAAGTAAACATGGTAAAAATGTCAATACTACTACTGCTGCTACTACTGCTACTGCTACTAATAATAATGCATTTTTGTAAAAAGTAACCACACAGTTGTCATTTTTTTTCTACACAAAAAATAGGAAGAGCATGAAGAGATTTTCAAATATCCCATATTTTTTCAGAATATTTGAAATGTAAAGCTTTTGAAACGACCTAATGCCTTGTACAAAGGCAAGTGTGTCTTTGTGTGAGGGAGAGAGAGGTGCATATATACCCACAGTCAAGAAGCATATAAAATCATGCCAGTTTCAACACTACTGGAATATGTATTCTGGGGCTCATAGTTTTCATCTGTCAAAATCTTTGTTATTTATGTTATATTCCATACTGTCAGCAATTGTGCCACAGCTAAATAGAACAAAGTTTACAAAAGCATACATCCCTCATGCAAAGCAAGGGAATGGGGTTGTTTTATTCAGGAAAAGGAAATCTTTGAAGCCTTTAATTCTATTTTTTCTCTCTCTGATAAATTAAAGGACACCAAAGGAGTTAAATATTTTATCTTCAAATATGAACAACAATAAGTCTACTTATTAATTGCATTTTTGTTCAGTGCATCTGCACAAAGCAAATCTATAAGATTAGATAACCACCAGGGTCTATCTTTTCAAAAACAGTGGTGTATCATTGCAGTCTATTGTATTTTAAGCTTTATTTAGGATTCTTCAGTTGAAATCCAGATTCTTGTTCAAAGACAGAGATCATGGCTTGTATTTAAGAATCTTGGAAACAAATGGTTCAGAAAAGCAGGACCTCTAACTTCAAAACTTTCCCTTTTTGTAGCTGAATATCCTGCTGGGCTCAAGCAAAACCATAACTTATGCTCAGCTCAACAAATGATACTTCAAAGTTGTTCTTTCAGCTATTGTATAAATATCCTAGGTTCCTTAAGGGAAGAGAAGATGGCAAAGATAAAAACTCAACATGTGGTCTTCAGAAGACACACTATATTCCTGATTGCCATTAACTTTTTATTTTTTTTTATTTCTTCCTCTTGATGTATCACTGGGTAGCTCTCCTGCCACTAGCAACAACAAGTATCAGAGAAGATTTCATTGCCTTGACTGTCCCAAAACAAAGCAAACCAGCTTCATCTTTTCAGGCCTCGAAGCAAAAACAGCAGTGATACCCTTCCATCGTTTCTCGCCCCAAATCCTGTCTTTAATGTAGTATTTCTCTAAACAAAAAAGAAGTTTCTGTTTCTTTCACACCTCTTGGAAAAGGCTGTTCACTGAAACTGGATCCAGATATTTCAGAATATCAGATATTTTGGAACAATAAAACATTTCATCAGGCATTTTAATGTATCAAAAGTGCTTTCTAGACAGATTGAAAGTTAATTCTTCACTGCAGAAATGTCCCCTTCCTCTTCCCCTTTCTCTACTTCTTTGCAATACTATTATTTACCTATCAGTTTAGCATTTCTTATCTCTGTATGATTAGCTGGACTAATCAAAAATTATTTTCACGCCTGTTCATTCAGAACACACCGTGTATCTTTACCATGTAGTTATACCAGTTTGATCCCATTATAACTTCCATGATTCCATTTATAGAATACCAGAGTTTTAAAATTGACAAGATGTTCAGTCTTTGCTAGAGCTTTGGTTCACTCTATTAAACTGGAACTCTCTAGCAGAGAATTCTAAGTACTTCACCAGATTAAAATCCCAGGCTCCATAGGCTGAAACCATGGTTGCTCTCCCATGAAACCATTATAGGCCAAGGCTGAGCCTGGACCCTCTAAAGAGCAATCTCTGGAAGACCATGGAACTGAAGCTGAGGGCAAAGCATATCCCTAAGCCCTAAGAAATGATAGTTTCTGGCGATTCAAAGACCAACTGAGACAAGTGATAATGGTGTGGGGAAATGCTTGAGTACAGCTATATATAAACATGTTATGTGCAGACAGATAGTTTCAGATAACAATTTGAATCTTTGCTGGCTTACACTTTTGGCTATCTGATTGCCAGGATACCTGCATTTGACACCGTACATTGACATCTTCTGAATGTTTCCTCCTCTGGTTTATACTTTTCTGTTTAGTTTACGCTGTCGTCTGACTGTACCACATACCAGCATCTGTACAGTTTGATCTTTTTGTGAACTCTGTATATTTAGCCAGCTTCTAATTCTCATTGTTATTCCACATAGTTTCCCTGTTGCACTTTTTGACCTTGTTGGGCACTTACAGTCAAAGACCAGGACAGTTAAAATTTATTTTTTATGGTTGTCATTTATTATTCATATATTTTTATTGCTTGGGATGGGGAGAGGTGCTTATACTATTTTCTGTCTTGTGAACCAAAATCATTTGCTAGCCTTGGGGACTATGCTGTCCCAAGCAGCAAAATATTTGGGGCCAATCTCAAGGCAAAAGCAATGGCAAAAGAGATTCAAAGGCTGAAATGGTAGACCCTTTTAGTTTTTCGGTATAGAAATATAATTGCACCTTTCATATAAAAACCTGCTTGTTTATACTTCTCAGTCTGTTACATAAAGAAGCATAGAGAGCAAGGCTGAAACTAGAACAAGTTCATTTTAGTCCACTGCACCCATAGCTTTGACACGAATGTCTGTCCATTCAGTGCAGCTTTTGAAAGAGGTACATAAACACATACAGAAGTATATCCACCAGGCAGTTTTGATCCTTGTGGTAACCTTGATTAGATGGTGAGCAATGTGAATTTTAATTTTTTTATTAAGTTCTCTCTTGTGCGCCACATTACAAAATGGGATAGTCATTTCAATCAATGTTAACAAGGGTATGATAAAGGGAAACTACATTTTGCATCATCCAATCTCATCTTATAACAACAAAATACCACATGTGATATCAAAAAAGAATTAAAAAAATAATCAAGGAAGGTGCAGGACTCCATGGAGAGGCCTTCTTTGTTGGCATTTACGATGATGCTAAATCAAATATGTTAAAAATCATTAGTTATCTTCATGCCTCTGTTTCATCTCAAATTCACAGTGAATTTCTTGGTCAGTGCAATTGTCTAGACACTGTCCAGCTAGGAACATGTGGATAATTTCTTGAGAGTTTTCCAGTGTTGAGCCATTTCCATGAGCTCTGTCAAAAGCAAAAATGTCCTTTTTGTGCAAGTTTGCATTTTCACCACAAAAGCTAGATTACAGGAGTAAATCAGTCAATGTTTTGATTAGTTATATTACCAATTACCTGCGTGGTCTCATTCCAGAATTTGCTAACCTTTAAGAACTCCAGCCAGAAATATTTTAGATTTCCACATGCCTTCCAGCACAAACAAAAGACATCAGAAGTAATCTTAGTAAGCTTGTCAAGAGTCCAATGCTGCTAATGGGATAATTTCAATGTTCAATCAATACTGCTGGAGAAGATAGAGCAGTAGGGGAGTGAGGACCAGATTTTAAACCATTGTTCACCTGCCATTGAGCCCCCGGTGGCACAGCAGATTAAAACACTGAGCTGCTGAACTTGAAGTCAGTGGTTCGATTCCAGGGAGTGGGGTGAGCTCCTCCTGTTAGCCCCAGCTTCTGCCAACCTAGCAGTTTAAAAACATGCAAATGTGAGTACATCAATAGGTATCGCTCTGGCAGAAATGTAACGGCACTCCATGCAGTCATGCTGGCCACATGACCTTGGAGGTGTCTACGGACAATGCCGGCTCTTCAGCTTAGAAATTGAGATAAGCACCAACCCCCAGACATGACTGGACTTAATGTCAGGGGAAAACCTTTAGCTTTACCTCACCTGTTATTTCTGTATCAAGATTTATTTCCTAGATATGCTTTACACCAGTTGGATGCAAAAGCTTGTAAAGCGAAGAAGCTGTTTTCTTAACATGATTACCATATTTAATACAAGTCTGTTTGAAACGACTTTGGGGGCCATGGTGACTAAACCGTATTTGGAGTAACTGTAGCGATGAAGAATGAAAATCTATTAACTTATTTTGAGTATCACTGAGACACATGGACTTGCCATTCTCAATTTAATTATTAATCATTCAACGGATTTTTGAGGTCCCTAAACTGGTTATGTGTGACCTCATGAGAAGATAGGGGATGAAAATAAAATGGTTGCGCAGAAGATGGTTGTCCTGTCAAATATTTTGGCCACTGTTGCCAGACAGTAAAGGTTTCTTTTTGAAAGGGATTCCATATTCTGCTTAAGGTTGAGTCGCTTAATTTTATGAAAGAAAATGCTTATGTTTAATCTATGCTCAGTTCTACATGGGGCCACTGTGGTTAGTCCTCTGATTTAATGAGTAGATTTCTTGTTTTATTTGAAAGGCTTTGTATCAGAGAATCAAATTAGGAATGTTTAAACCACCTTTTTTCAGATTGCTTGTACTGTATTTTACTGAATTAATCAATCTTAACTTCTTTTGACCATCTATGTGGTTTTTGATTTGCTTCTGCCATAGTTTTAGGGGGGTTTTTTATTTAAAAAATGTTTTCCTTATATCTGCTATGTGAGTTCTCTGTCATATGGAAATTCACAACCCACTGGTGGTGGGTACATTCACACGAAAGAACACAATTTGTGCAAAGTGTGCCTTTATGACAGCAATTTCAGCTTAGAAGGGAGCTGTGTGAACAGCCTTATAACATTGTCATACATTGAAAATTGTTTTGAAGGGAAAGATGAAAATAGAAGTAGTAAATAAAAAAAATGAATACTACCTTTGTTCCTTAGTAAACAATTGCACTGCATGAAGTTATTTTTAAATGTCTTTAGGGCAATGACTCATTCTAGTGAACTGCATGTACCGTAAAACTTTTATGCCCATAAACACCTTTTATGAACTAAATAAACCAGTTGATTATTCTGATGCAACCTAGTTTTGAAAATATTGTTTAAGATGAGTGTCAAACCTCCCTTATTTATTAGGACATTAAAGGTCAAATTTCACAGATAATCTACATCAGTGCTTCTCAACCTGTGGGTCCCCAGGTGTTTTGGCCTACAACTCCCAGAAATCCCAACCAATTTACCAGCTGTTAGGATTTCTGGGGGTTCAAAGCCAAAACATCTGGGGACCCACAGGTTGAGAACCACTGATCTTCATAGCCTGTGTACTACGAATGGGGTTTCCCCGCTTTCATGTCACTTTGTAAGATGAGCGTTAGAATGCGCATAAAATACTATGATTAAATACAAAGATAATTATACCACACACACACACACACACACACACACACACAGAGTACATGATGTAACATAATGTAAACTCGGTGGTTATCATTAAATAAACAGAAAACCTATATTTTTTTTCTGCCCTTCTAAACTGACCTGCAAAAATGAAAGGTTGTTTTTTACTAACACCAAACAACTGGTTTGGTGTGTTGCTCCAAGACACTGCCTAATTGGCAGAAGTCTCCGATGAATACATTGCAACAAATGCTATTGTCAGGCTATTCACATTTTCAGCATACAGCAGGTTTTACATACACAGAATGTTTAATTAATTTACTGATTAATGCTTTTTTATGACACAATTGCTATTTGGCAGCTGTTTTGACAAAGCTGCCTTCCTCATTATGGAATTTTGACTTGTAAAAAGAAGTCAACCATAGAAAATGGGCTTATTGAATTATCCAGCTCACCAATTACATAGTATAAAATTATTCATCCTGATATAATTTGATCAGGAAAAATCATTTATCTGTGGCAACTGTGTAAAATTAGATATTACTGTTCTGGATAGGTGCAATTTTGCAAGTGTCTGTAGTTAGAGAACTTTTTAAAAAATCATTGAACACTGAGTTATTGCCTATTTTCAGATTCTACATTGTTATCACAAAGGTTAGTTTCTGACTAATCGCTCCATTGAGCCCAATACACTCAAAGCTTAAAAAGCAACACTTAGCTCTTCCAGAGCAAAATGCCAGACTGGGGGCCCATTATTGCTGATGAAGCTTTGTAAGAACTAATTTGAAGTATGTTTCAATGTGTTAAGAAATTAATTAATCCAAAGATATTTTTAACTATTACTTCATGAAAGCAATAGGCTATCATCATATACCTTGGGTGAAAACATACAAATGACATTTATCATCACCACTGCTTTGGAGTGTGGTGGAGTCTCCTTTTTTAGAGATTTTTTGAGCAAAGAGTGGATGACTATGTGTCAAGTGTGTTTTGGTTGTATGGTCCTGCACTGCAGGGAGTTGGATTGGATGGTCCATGTGGTGTCTTCCAACTCTGATTCTATGGATGAATTAATGACCAGACCACTTCTCCTGGAGCTAATCTGGAGTGTGGAATATCAGTTTGGCTTTGGGATTGCTGCTGCGGAGGTGGAAGGGATTTCTGTGGTGCCAAACCCTGTTCGAGGCTGCAAATGTTTGTTTGTTTATTTATTTATTTACTACATTTATATCCCGCCCTTCTCACCCTGAAGGGGACTCAGAGTGGGTTACAAATTAAATGTACATACAATATTATATTATTAGCATAGCACAATATTTATTTATTTATTTATTTTACAGTATTTATATTCCGCCCTTCTCACCCCGAAGGGGACTCAGGGCGGATCACATTGTATACATATAAGGCAAACATTCAATGCCATATAACATAGAACAGAGACAGAGACAGATGCAGAGGCAATTTAAACCTTCTCCAGCTTCGAGCTTCCTGAGGGTATGCTTGATTCTGGCCACAGGGGGAGCAGCTGCTTCATCATCCACTGTGACGGCAACTTCCTCATTCCAACGGTGGCTGGGTGATTTTTATGGCGTCGTAAATTAGCCTCCCCACATAAAAGTGGTACCTAAATTTCCTACTTGATAGATGCAACTATCTTTCAGGTTGCTTAGGTCAACAATGAGCATGGGTTATTTTTTAATTTTAATTGTCGGGTGCTCACCCTAGCACAGGCTGGCCTCAAACTCATGACCTCTTGGTCAGAGTGATTTATTGCAGCTGGCTGCTAACCAGCCTGCACCACAGCCCGGCCCCTGACATTGAATTACTATATTGTACTATATCAATATATTATAATATTATTAGTAATATTACATGTAATACATCATATATAATTAATATTATTATATTGTATTATTAGTATTATATCGTATTACAATATACAGTAGAGTCTCACTTATCCAACATAAACGGGCCGGCAGAATGTTGGATAAGCGCATATGTTGGATAATAAGGAGGCATTAAGGAAAAGCCTATTAAACATCAAATTAGGTTATGATTTTACAAATGAAGCACCAAAACATCATGTTAGACAACAAATTTGGTAGAAAAAGTAGTTCAATACGCAGTAATGCTATGTAGTAATTACTGTATTTACGAATTTAGCACCAAAATATCACAATATATTGAAAACATTGACTACAAAAATGCGTTGGATAATCCAGAACGTTGGATAAGTGAGTGTTGGATAAGTGAGACTCTACTGTATTATCAATATTATCTATTATATATTATGTTGACTATCTTTTGATATTTGTGAGAAATGTATGTCTTTTGCAGGAATAGCATGCCTGCCATATTTCAGATAAATAAATGGAAAGTTTTAGTGTTATATTACATATTTCAACTTTTATTTAGATATTCAAAGAATGTTTAAATAAAAGTTTAGGATCAGGACCCTCTTCATGTATTAGCAGAACTGAATGAAATTAGTCTGCATCACCAAAAAAAAGGAGCCTTGCAGCACATTTGAGACTAATTGGGAGAAATAACTTTGTATCATAAGCTCTTGTAGACACAGCGCCTAATAAAGTAGACACTGCAGAGTCTATGAAATCCTATGCTATAAACTTATTTCCCAGAGTGTCAAAAGGGTACTTCAAGATTCCGTGGCATATTTTTGCCTCTGTCTAACTACAAATCTACATTCCTAATGTGTTTTCGGGGGTCCTCAGTTTCATGTATGCTGTTTTAAAGAAGAAGGCACCATTGGAAACTGTCCAGATTAGCTCAGTTTTGTTCTCAATTTCAGATCCATTCAAATCTAAATTATGCCCCTATGAAATACTCAAACATCAAACAACAATGAAGCATTGTCGATCAACTTTTGTGGTTCTTGTAATTCTAGATCTTGACAAACATTTAGTACCTATCAATTACAATTTCGCCATTGGAGATTCTGGTTTATGGGGTACTAAAGTTTCAGAAATATTTTCTCAGTTTATAGCCAAACATTACATTTGGAACTCAACAAAGCCAGAAAGTTGATTTCCTCCTAGCCATGTTACATTATCTGCTGCTGCAGGCACATTAAAGACTTTAAAAGCCAGGAGCATGATGCATTGGAGCACATTCTAGAGAGCTAGGATTTTTTTTTTAAAAAAACCTATTTTCTCCAGGGGGTATTTCTGATATTTTGCCTTGTACACTGCTTTAGGGAATGCAGTGCCTCCGAGGGAGAATATATAAAGGTTAAAAAGTCATATTGCTGCCTTGTCCATCATTTGGAAGAGAAAATGAAAGATTCTGTTGGACAAAAACAACAATTTAAATACTGAGAGATGGCTCATATGGCTCAGATAGCTGAAAGCTTCTTTCAGGAGCTACCAAAAATAAATGGGAGTCCCTCAAGTAGACAAACAGATGCCTCAGGGTGACTCATAAATGGAGTGATTCAGTCTTGCTTTGAGCTTCTAAAAGAAGCAAGGTCTATATAATAATTATGTCTGCTAAATTGATCACACTTCATACTCCACATACCTAATATATGCTTGCCATTGTCATATCGTAAGATACCTGGAATGAAACTCGATGAAATAAGTTGGAAGACAGATTATCAGTATTTATTAAATGTGCTTCATTTTGTGGTAGTAAATTTTGCACTTTGAATAGTTCTAAAGGCAATATTTCATTCCATAGTAAACTAAAAAAATGATGTGGTGTTTAATGGGTGATAAAAATGCCCATAAGATTTGCTTGTTTGTCAGACTGTTATTAAATGTATTTACAATGGTAAAGTACATGGAAACCACTAATACTGAGGAATGCAGTATTTCTCATTTTATAGCGGGTATCACCATGATGTGATACTTAAGTGGGGGGAAATGCAAGAGAATTTTCGATGCCTTACAGCAATTACTATTCAATTGAGAACAAATCTTGCTTTGCTGTTCAGGGCTGTTATTCAGCTTGATAACATTGACATTTACATCACACTTTTGTCTTAAATCTTCAGAAGAATGTAAAACTTGTAAAATAGATGGCTTTGAGAAATGCAAGATCAACAACATCAAGAAAAAAGGAATCAAATCTTCTATGTGAATGTCTTCATGTACCAACACTGCCAACCACAGAAAATAATGACCTAACATGATTCTTTTTTGTGATAACAGTCTTGGATGCAAATTGTAATCAGCAGGAATGTGCCAAAAGTGAATTCTGTGATTCTGTGAGCCATTCCCCTTGGCACATTTCTCCCTTTTGCCCTCTATTCTTTGAAATGCATAGCACGGTTGGTAACAGCTGACCTCTGGTTAGAACACTCAAGGGCCAGGGCTTCCCAGCTATTGGTATTTATTCCACTTTTTAAAGTTTAGCTTTAAGCCCATCTTTAAATTTCTTTTTCTGTAACCAACATTCTGAGTTCCGTTCTTGACATGAGAGTATAGTCACTGCTTTGGAAGATGGTGATTGGGCTTTCAGATAGCATGGCCAGTCCAGCAAAGTTGATGACAGAGAATCATCACTTCAGTGCTGGTGGTCTTTGCCTCTTCCAGAATGCTGACATTTGTTTGCCTGTCTTCCAAAGAAATTTGAAGGATTTTTCAGAGGGAACGCTGAGTTGAGAGTGACGTTTGTAGATTATTCATGTTTCGCAAGCACACAACAGAACTGGAAGTACAATAGCTTTATAAAAAAGCATCTTGGTATCCCTATGAAGGTCCTGATCCTCAAACACTCTCTTTTTCATTTAAAAAAATGCTGTGCTTGCAGAGTTCAGATGGTATTATATTTCAGCGTTGTTGTCAACTTTTGTGGAGAGCCGGCTGCCTAGGTATTAGGGGTGTACAAGACTCAAAAAACCTGCTTTTTTGTCTTTATGAAATCTGTGGGCCCCCCATTTTGATTCTAAAGTGTTTGAACATGTTCTAAGAGGTCCGTGTCGTATTTAATACAAAGTGAAGATTTTGGGAAATTAATTATTTTTTCCTTTTGTTATTAAAAAAAAACCCTACAAGAGCTAAGTTATACCTGGTGGAGGAGGAGGCCTCACGGGGCTTGGGGCAGCTCTTCTCCCTCTGCTGTCTGGCCTAATGAGAGCAGGCCCTGTCCTGTCCTGGGAAGAGCAGCAAGCCTGAAGGGAGAGGAGGCCTCTGGCACAAGAGTTTCAGATCCTGTGCCTGGTGGAAGAGGAGGCCCTTCCCTCTCCCCCTCTCCATTGACCTCCACCTTGCAGCAAGCCACATGCCGCCCCATCAGACATGTGGTTCACTCCAGGCCTAGCACATGAGGGGGGAGGGGGGAGAGAATGAGAGAGAGAGAGAGAGCAGCCAAGGCAGAGAGATGGGGGAGGGAGAGCAGCCCTGCCACCATTGCAAGGACACAAAGAGGGAAAGGGAAGCAGATGAAGAGAGACATACAAAAACCATTTCTTAACAAAAACACAGAGGTGGGTGATTTGATTCATTTGTGTTCAACAAGATGGCTCTGGGGGGGTGTGTGTTGTAAATAGGGTTGTATGGATGGCTTAAATGAAACTCTTATGATTTTTTTTTTTTTGCACAGCCCTACTAGGTAGCGGAAATGGTCAACATTTTCTAGCATTTCACCATTATGCTTTATTTCTAGCATTGCAGAGGAGCTCAATGGCTAAATAATATGTTTGCTTTCAAAGAGGAATGGAGAAAGGACTGGTCTTCTATTATGAGATTCATACCAAGCTGTATCATGAATGAAAAAGATACATTTTGATTTGCTTTTCCAGGTAAATTTATAATAGTCAGAAAAGAAAACCATGAAAACAACATCTCCCTTTTGCATCTGGATGCTTCAGTAGGAACTCTATATTTAGAAGAGAACTTTATTTTCCCACAGGCCATACAAAACCCATTTATGTTTTTTGGAAGCAAAAGCCTCTTTCAAATTCCCACTCACAAGAGAACAAAGACCAAGAGAACTGTTTGCAATTTTTCCTTTCTAGAATCAAAGCGTAGGCTAAGGCTATGAAGGAGAGAGGACAGAGAGAATTATGGGTGGGTGGAAGAAGATTCCAATACTGATTTCCTAAAATGAAAGGTGCTGGGGGTCATGCTAAAGCTGATAAGAGCTGGGCTGTGGGAAGTGGTTTTTGTTAAAGGATTGGAAGGATGGTATCGCAGAATTTTTCTGTAATCTACAGAGACAATACAGGTCAGTGCAATTCAGTGACACTACATAACTCTTCCTTGAAATCCAGGGAAGTTTTTATCATTATCTATGGTATTGTGGATGAGAATTAGGGATGTGAATAAAATTCTGCTGCTGCTGAGATTTTATATGAATTAGGCCTTCTGAGCACAACAGAACTGTGTTAGGGGCATTATAGAACCCTTTCACTTCTAGTCCAAGATTGAGATGCCAAAAGGGAATATTTTTGTAGCAGCATTTAGAATTTGTATAAAATATAATTTGCAATTCATAAACAAATGCTAGTGATTTTCTGTAACAGAGTAACAGTTATTGCATATTCCAGTAGCATGCATTTTATACAAATATTGGGAAAACATGTTTTTTCAGAGACTGATACCACTGCCAAAGCTTCTAACTCAGGTTAGTTAGTAAAGGAGGAGAAAATGCTTCTTTTCCCATTTCCAGAGAAAGATGAGCCAAGTCAGGATTTACACCCATAATCAAAATGTATATCACCCTAACACAATCAATGTATTGCTTTGATTGTCATACCAAACTATAGTTTAATGTTATTTATTTTGCAGTGCAGCTCTTACAAAAATTCTGTGTCAAAACATGACATGAAGGCTGTGTATCTAGTGTGTTTAGTGTGTATATTATAGATTATAGTGTTCATCTGTCAGGTTCCCAGCAGTTTTGGAAAGGCTGGTTTCCCTAGTGTCATGTCTATGATACCAATATGTCAGAAGACATTTTGCTTGCCATCTACCAGCTTCACTCTCTCTTCTTTTAAAAATCATTTACTTTTTTTTAAAGCAAACCCCAGAAACTCAGACACTGCATTTTTTTAAAAAAAATAACCCAATCATTGATGCCACCCTTATTTGCAGTAAAAGCTTTTGACCTCTATATGGCAGTGTGCATTTTACTCAGATGTGTCTTTGTTTGTACGATGTGTTTTATCTTAAGTTTATGTGTTTATTAAGCCTCAGGGCTTTGGGAAAGATGGGTATTTTTCTTCTGCACGTGTTTCTCTGATTATCTACAGCGTAACTTCTGTGATATATATACAGTAGAGTCTCACTCATCCAAGCTAAACGGGCCGGCAGAAACTTGGATAAGCAACTATCTTGGATAATAAGGAGAGAATAAGGAAAAGCGTATTAAACATCAAATTAGGTTGTGATTTTACAAATTAAGCACCAAAACTTCATGTTATACAACAAATTTGACAGAAAAAGTTGTTCAATACGCAGTAATGTTATGTTGTAATTACTGTATTTATGAATTTAGCACCAAAATGTCATGATATATTGAAAACACTGACTACAAAAATGGCTTGGATTATCCAGAGGCTTGGATAAGCGAGGCTTGGATAAGTGAGACTCTACTGTGTGTGTGTATATATATGTATATATATATATGTGTGTGTGTGTGTGTGTGTGTGTGTGTGTGTGTGTGTGTGTGAAAAAAGGATGTAGAAGTAATCTAATAGCACATTAAGGACTTACCTATCTATCAGTATGTGAATTTTTATGGATATATATTAACTTGTTCAGATGCCCTGATGGAGCTACATTAAAGTCACATGTTTTAAAACATAGTTACATCATTGTGGCAGTGAGACAGAGTGAAGTATGTTACAGAAAGGTGCAAATAAATCATCAAAGAGCTGTGTGAGATAATACAACTCTTTCAAGTATCAAGTGTTCTGTTAGTAGTACTGATGTGTGAAAGCAATGTATCTTAACAAAAATTCAGTTCACCTGGATTGAAACCTTTGGTCTGAGGATAACTTTTGGTTTATATATAGTTGTGAGGACCTGTACAAATAATATATGAAGTGTACTATGAAACCATTATATCTGCTGATCCCTCTGCTAATAGATTGGAATTTGTGAGTATAGCCCAAATGCATCTTTTTGATTTGTTCCTTTGTCTACTGAATTTTGTTCAAGAACCACTTCTTGTAGGTTCTATTTATGCCTGCCTGTCTCATATATACTGCTGTTGCCTGCTGCACTGGTGGCAGAACCAGGACTCTTAGGCACTGAATAAGCCAATACTCATTTTCCCCCCTCCAGTGGGTCTGTTACCAGCAAGTCATCCCTTTGTGGTAGCTGCTTCAGAAGTGATGCAAAGGTGGGAGTGAGAAGGATGTATCAGTGGTGACTTATACACATTATATACCCATTTCTTGAAATGTCAAATCTGGCCACAGTGATACATACTTTGTTTCTAACCTGTTTGGATTACTATAATATACTCTAAAAGGGACTACCTCTGGAATCTGTTTGCATTGGGTTAAAAATGCCATGGTCAGATATTGATTGGGGCCATAATAAGAAACATGTAATTATCACGTTAAAGCAGCCTCGGTGGTTAATGGACACAATCCAAAGCATAGGCAGCAACCTATAAAATCTTATACAGTATCTCCTAGTCTACACCTGCTGGAATTTTAAGAATCTCAGGACTTTATCTTGGTCACACCACCATCACAAAGAGGTTTGGCGAGGACACAGGAAAGAGCTTTCTCATTGGCTGCTTTCATATTATATGAGGGCTATCCAGAAAGTAGATTACGTTTTGGAATTAAAAATGAACAAAGTATAGGAGAAAACATTTACCATATGCAGTTGAAAGCCAGACCCAAATACCACTTCTCAACATAGTCCCCATTGAAATCTAGGCACTTCTCATAGCGATAAAAGAGTTTGGAAAGTCCTTTCCCACCAAACATTGCCGCTTGGCTTGCGTCTTCAACCAGGCGGGTGTCCCTTCCCGCAGCTGCACATGTGCATGTGCTCAACTTTCCCCCATGCTCATCCTGGATCGTTCTTCTAAGGTTTTGCAAGCAGCACACCTTTCCTGTCCCAAAAAACAGTCGCCATAACCTTCCTTGCAAGCATTTGCAAAACAGAAGAGTGATCCACGACGAGCATGGGGGAAAGTTGAGCGCATGCACATGCGCAGCTGCAGGAAGGGACTGTTCTATTAGCTATATTTTTCATAATTGTATGGGGTTTTAACTCCATTTGTTAGCCTCCTTAGATCCTATATTGTTGGGATACAAATTAATTAAATAAATGCATATACAGTAGAGTCTCACTTATCCAACACTCGCTTATCCAACGTTCTAGATTATCCAATGCATTTATGTACTCGATGTTTTCAATACATCATGATATTTTGGTGCTAAATTCGTAAATGCAGTAATTACTGCATAACATTATTGCGTATTAAACTACTTTTTCTGTCAAATTTGTTGTATAAGATGATGTTTGGGTGCTTAATTTGTAAAATTATAACCTAATTTGATGTTTAATAGGCTTTTCCTTAATCCCTCCTTATTATCCAACATATTCGCTTATCCAACGTTCTGCAGGCCCGTTTAAGTTGGATAAGCGAGACTCTACTGTATTCATACAGAAGACGTCTGGCTTCTCTCTGCAAACCATGTTTCATTATATCCATTATGAATCCTGTGATATAAGAATACAATTATTCTTTCTTCATTATCAACAAAGAATTGGAATGTTATTATTGTTGTTTTGGCTATGAGGGATACAGGAAATAAAGGAATACCAATAGTATATTAAATGAGTTACAAAAGAAGTACAGATAAATAAAATTACACAACAGGGGTAGGCAACTAGAAGTGTTTTTGTGTAATTCCCAGTTGCAACTTTGGCTTGGTTTTGAGCACAGATGGTTTGGAGAGCTGGATAGGGTCTGAGGATTGGAAGAATGCAAACTACTCCGTTTGTACAACTTTGGCTATTTTGGTAAAGTTTATCATATAAAATCATGTTCATTTAAAAATGGGGACCCCTTTCCCCTCTTTCCCCCACTGGACAAATTAAAGAAATTAATAATTAACTATAATAAGAGATTTATTGTTAGACTGCTTTCAGTGAAAAACAAAGTAAAAACTATATAGTCATTTTTTTTCCAAATGATGGTATATCATGATAACCATG
This sequence comes from Anolis carolinensis, assembly GCF_035594765.1. Taxonomy (NCBI): domain Eukaryota; kingdom Metazoa; phylum Chordata; class Lepidosauria; order Squamata; family Anolidae; genus Anolis; species Anolis carolinensis. Next base: position 68,007,925 of record NC_085844.1, read on the forward strand.
CAGTGTCATCATGTCACATCTATACCTCCCCAATTCTTTTAAGATTCCCTCCCTGTGCCTTGAGGATAGCTTTGATTTCCAGAGCTAGCAAAATTAGCATTAAGAAGAATGAATACAATAAAATATTGAAGGTATCCATAACTGAGCTGTGGACCCAAAAGTTCTGAAACTCCTCAAAGATGGGATGAGAACTTTGTATGAGTCTCAACTATGAATAAATGTGCTAAATGTGCTGTTAAACAAAGTTAATGCAGGCATAACCTAGAGCAGGCATGGGCAAACTTTGGCTCTCCAGCTGTTTTGGACATCAACCTATTGGCTGTTAGGAATTGTGGGAGTTGAAGTCCAAAACACCTGAAGGGCCAAAATTTGCCCATGCCTGACCTAGAGAGTAGTGAAGGAGAGAATTCATTAAGATAGTCTATGAGGGGTTTTTTTTTTTGAGACAGTTATATTTGTAATGTATTGTATTGTGATCTTCATATTCTTTCTACATGTTCTTGTATATGTAAATACATTAATTATAAGATTGTTTATAGTTATGTAGTGGTCTATTGCAAAATGCAAAAATGCAAAACAAAAACAAAAACACAAAAAACAAAAAACAAAAACACAAAAAACCTACAAGCAAACCTTGGAAACAAAAACAAAAGGAGGAATGCTGATAGCCTCCAGCAGTAGACACATGCCTCCTGTGGATTTTGATAATGGGAACAGAGTTGAGAATTGAACTTGATGGAAGGAGCTATTTCAGCTAATATTTGCAAGTCCAGAGGCAGATTCTCACGGTTTGCAGTGCTATGTATGCATTCCTGGGAGTAAGACCCCCAGAAATAATGGAGCTTCCTTTTGAGTAGATACATAAAGTGTTCTGCTGTTACTCTGAAGTGCAAAAAGCTGTATAATTTCATATCAGCACCAGGAAGAAAAATAGATATAACTGCATGGCTTGAGGGGGGCATTTCAGGCTGTCAGCAGTAGCCAGAAGAAACCTATTGTGTAATTTGCAATATCAGGAGCATACAATTCGCTCCAGATAGACTTATTGCTTTCAGTCAGTCATGGCTAATATGGGTCTCATTGATTTCAGGGGGCTGATTTTTGTCTGATTTCAGGGGGGCTTCACTAAAAAAAAGACTATAATAATAATAACAATAATAATTTTATTTCTTACCTGTCTCTCTTAGAGGCTCCTGCAGGTAACCTGGACACAAACCATGTAGGGCTTTAAAGGTAAAAACCAACACTTTGTACTTTGCCAGGAAACTAATTGGCAGCCAGTGGAGTGACTTTAGGATAGGTGTAATATGTAAATTCCTTGATGTTTCTGTAACCAATCTGTCTGCTGTATTTTGAACCACCTGGAGTTTCTGAACTTGGTACAAAAATAGCCCAAGTAGAGCACATCGTAGAAGTCCAACCTTGAGGTTACAAGAACAAGCACTATCATCTTAAGGTCCTCCAAATCTAGGAAGAGATGCATCTGGCCTATCAGATGAAGCTGATAATAAGCACTCCTGACTGTTGCATCTATCTGGGAGAAATGGATCCAGGAGTAGTTCCAAGCTGCAAACACAGTTTTCAGGGGGAATGTAACCCCATCCAGAACTGGTTGACATACATTCACCCCCAGATTAGGACCCTTGATGACATGCACCTCTGTTGACCATTACTTCTTCTAGGCATTCATTCAGAGGAGACACACTATCCTTAGCTGAGGCTTTTTTTGAAGGCATGGAGAAATATATTTGGGTGTCATCAGCATACTGATAACACTCCGCCCATGCCTACAGATGATCTCTCCCAGAGGCTTCATGTAAATATTAAATAGTATTGGGAATAGAGTGGCACCTTGTGGGACACGACATAACAGCTCCTTGAGGAGCAGCTATCCTTAACCACCACCATCTGGAATCTTGAGAGATAAAACCAGAACCACTGTTTGTCCCCGAGACAAACATTTTACAAAATGTTTAAGCAGTTTTACTTGCTATAACTTTTGAAACAGTAATTTGACATCAAGCCCCCAATGTGGGGTAATGCCATATTGTAATGAACCTCAGTTGGTGATTTCTACAGACTATAATCTGAAGCATATTAATAACCAATGCTTCCTCACTGTTACAATTTTCTCAGTTTATGACTCAGGGATGGTCTAAATCCATTGTCTATCTAGAGCAGATAGTGGATGATCATACTTTGGCGTGGCCCCAGAGATGACCATACACTGTGCCCAACTTGTTGAGTGGCAGGGTGGAGTCAACATTGCATGGCCATGCCAAAATATATTTGGTCACATTAAGCCATCATTTTATCTTCCTTGTTGATATTGCCACTGCCAGATGGCCACAGAACTTCAGAAAGTCTACTGGCAGTTACAGGTGCCCTATGCTGATATCATGACCGGTGTCTATATCACAAGAGAGTAGGGGGTGCATTATAGTACTAGTCACATAAAATTAAAGAGATCTGTAATGTTATAAAGCAGACATTCAAGCAAGCAATATTTTAAAAATGGTGACACTTGCCATGCCAGCAGTTCTCATGATGACATTCAAATGTAGGTTGTACACACATAGCAAAACAAAGGAATAATAAGATTTTCCTGGAAACTGTGGAGCAAGAAGTGAGTTTTGGTATTTTACATTAAAATCTAAAAATGCACCTTCACTGATAAAGAGGCCCTATGCTATGTGTCAAATGATGATTTTTCTTAATCAGTGTAGATAAACCCTCAAAGACAAGCATGTAAACATGTGGTTGAAAGGCTCTTCAAAGATAACTCATAAATATAGTTCAGAATTAGATTCTGATTTCTGTTACTTTCTGACAGCATACAAATATGTCAAACCAAACAGTTTCAAGTTAAATCTTGGATGCGTTTTAACAGTCCTCTGACTTTTGCATGGTTGGAGAGATTTTCAGTTTGGATATTGCCTGTCTTCACCCCACAGGGTGATTTCTCAAGACCCAGTGTTCTGCAGTGCAGTTGATTCATTGCACTTGGCTTCTACACTCCACCTGCACAGCATGGCTCTCTGGAATTTGTCAAGAAGCTAAGCGTGGCCTATGGGGTTTTCTGTCTGCTGCACATTAAGGCAAGCTGTATTTTGCTGCACTTGCTGGCAGGCAAATACGGGTCATCTGTTTGTGCTGTATCCTGTTCAAGCTCTTGCAGTTCATCCATCATCCTGGTCTTAAAACACCTGGCAGCTTTGTAATCCATCCATTAAGGCATTGGTATCTTACCAATAGATTCTGCCCCATCATTTTAAATTCTTTGTTTGATAATATGGTGAAAAAGATAAGTGTTTGGGAAGACTGTGGTAATAAATGTCCCTACACACACTGCTGATCTTTTATGATCATTTTGCTTGAGAGACAAATGAAATCAAATAAGCTTGGAAGGTTATTAATTCTTCATGTTCCTTGTTTAAACCAACCCAGCAAAACAATGGCAATATATCAGCATTTAACATATGCTAGGGTGTCTGTCTAGTGTGTCAGAACTGTTTAAAACAGATCACTTTGTGTCAGCTTTCTACTTTTGAAGACAAAGAGCAGAAAGTCAACCAGTGAAGACTTTTATTTGTAGAGTAAGCACAAGTGTGTTATTGTTGTGTGCATAATGTCAAAGATAAGTGGTGTGCTTTTGACTTTTGCAAATCTGATTATTTGATTTAAAATGTTCTCTCTAGGAATCTCTAGATCTTCAAATGTGACTTTGCGATCAACCTCTTCTAATCATACTGGAGCTAGAAATTTCTAGAGAGAACATCTGTCGAGGGACCTCATCACATTAAGGTCCCTAACATTTGCAACAGTGGGGAAATCCATGGGGCAGTGGAGAAAACGTTCCACATCACACAGGGGAAAGCATCATCGTCTGGGTTCTCACTCTGGCCCCGTTGTAGCCTATGAGAACATGGGTAGCCACCTGTGTTCTCAGAGCTCCATCCTAGGATGTTTCCAGGATGGAGATCTGAAGGAAGTAGCCCTGTGTTATGTGAAGGGCTCGGTTGGGCTCTATCCTGGTTCTGTCCTGGAAGCATCCTAGGATGGAGTGAGAAATTTATGTGATGCGGTTGTAGAAGTCTTGAGATTCTTCAATACATTCTATGTTCAGCTTCCAGTGAAAGTCGACCATAAAGTCATGCTGGAAGTCCTAGAAATTGCTAGAGAAGTGTAATCTCAGGAAAAATATGCCATTTCTTCATTTGTATTTTTTAACCTTCATAGGGATCCTGTGCCCCAAAACCAGAGAATGTGAAGGGCTGCCTGCATATATATGAAATTATTAGCAATCTGAAATGTGCTCTTTTTAGTCATGAGGAGCATAAGATAGTGCAGAAAAGTAGGAAGATGGGAGGAAGGAGAATAATGGTGATGTAGTTTCAAGCACTGAAAACACCATCCCACATATTTTGTTTATGCCGCTGAGAAACCTTTGACAACTCAGATTGCTGATTGTACTATCTGCCACTCTCCCACATACAGAATTGTGTTTTTCTTAGCTTAGATGGAAACCAGGGTTTCCTTCACCCACTTTGCAAGCATTGTTCTGCTCCATTTAAGTTAACTGGTTTTGAAAGCACTTAGCAGTGTCATCTTTAAAAGAAAATATATATTGTTGTACTCTTATACACACAAATGGAGAAGGAAATTATTTTACATGAGTTCTAGCATAGTCATATGCAGAAGAGCCATTCAGACTATAGTCACTCCACTACATTCACTAGAATTAAGAACACATGAAAGTAAAAACCATTAATAAAGAGTATTTGTTAACTTAAGAGAATGCCTCTCTAGGAATGTCTATGTGTTCCAGCATAGCTTTATGGTCAACTTTTGCTGGAAGCTGAGCAGAGAGTCACATTAGATGACCCAGAGAATCCTAAAGAGGTATTCCCTCTAGAAATCCCTAAGCCCTCAAGCATGACTGGAGGAGTTTGAGAATAGAGCCACACTGGACAATCTGGAGATTTATTAAAAAGGGACATTTTAATAAAATCCATGAATAATTAAATCCAAAAAGAGTCAAAACCACAAATGTGGAGGGACAACTGTATAGCACAAAATCTATGTGTGAAAATAGAAGTAATGTTTATCAGGGGGTTTTCAGATGAGGCCCCCTAGGTTGAGAAAGATATTTGTGTCTCATGGCATGTGATTTTCCTTTTTTTATGCATTTTTCCTCTAAAATATTTTGATTTGCATTAGAAGATAAATGCTTAATATACTTAAATATATATCTGAGGAAATCATGTTATTAAGGGGAAAGTAAGGAACTTTTCTAGTAACGAAAGTCCTTCACTTCACACCAATTTTCAGAACTGAAAGTTTGGGATGTGTAACCCTCCAGATATTGTTGGCCTGCAACTTCTGGATGCTTACATAGCACATGAACACCTGAAACTACCAGTAATGTCATCCTGTTTGTCTTGTGTGTTTTATATTCTAGGATCATCTTACCACCAAGAATTTAAATAGTTGCCAGCTTTTCTTACCAGTAAACCCCTGTGTCTTTCACAACTATTCCAGCCTTTTCTGTCAGATTGATGGAGTATGAGAGAAAACGTCGCCCTTCAAACTTTTTCGGATCTATAAGGTGCAGGATTTCTGCCAGAAAAAGTAAAGTAAAGTTAGCCATACATTTCAGACACATGAAACAGAAATCTTATATCCAGTGTCTTGGCAATGAAAGGTCAACGGGCAAGATCTCAAATCATTTTGCAGCTCACGCCTGCTATAGATTTTCACATATTCATAATGGGTTTCATTTGCACATGCATATTTTATGATCAGCTCAGCTCTTCTTGCACACTAAATTTATGTAACCTAATTGCGCTGTACTGTAATTTGCAATGTTCAGTTCTTGTTGTTCTTCCTCCCTCCCGTGGCTGCTGTCCAAGGCACTCTTCTCTGCATAGAAGTGCCGGAAAGCTTGGTGCACAGTGCCACGCCATCCTTATTTTAATTGGCTGCTGGGAGGGGGAAAAGCCTTTGAGAGAGAAGACTATTTATTGGCTTTCAAATATTTAAGACCTTCTAGAACTGATGGGAATTATAATGACCTTACCTTACCTTTGATGTTAAATGAAAATTGCCTGTTCAACAAACCATACTGCATAATACTTCCCTGCAGCATTCACTAAAACCTCTCACAGTACTTATTTAATGCACCCGCCTTTTTTATAACGTGTGCACACCTGTACACACACATAAAGAGACACACATATTGAGGAGTACAGCTAAATTTACAGCATAATCCTATGAAACATGTTTACTCAGGAGGAAATCTTATTGTGTTCACTAGGGCTTGTACCCTGGTCACTCTGCATAGGACTGAAGTCTTAAAGTCCTGCTCCCTTTTCTACATTTAATTTACTCAGACAGGATTAATATACAACTTCCTTCTGTCTTCCAGACAGAAAACAGATGAAGCCTTTTTAACTGTTCACAAAAAGTACCATGTTGATCAGTTTTCCTTTCAATTTAGATTGCTGAGTTTTCGCTGGAATACATTTTAGCAGTGGGTGGGTGGCGGGAATGGGCAGAGACCAAATTACTAAATGAAAGGGCAACGGTGGGGGATGCCCTCACAATTTGTAATGCTTTCTGTAGACGGAGTGGCTTTATTCACCTCACCTCAATCCGTAACCCCACTCACACTTCCTGGGATATTGGTTATGTATTTCGCTACCATCATAAACTGAACAGATAAGACTAAGATTAGTCCTCGGTAGATCTGTATGAATGTATAGCTCTATTGACTTGGGCTTTTCATCTAAATCTACCTATGTTGAGAGCTTGAATTAGGAAGAAGCCAGAAGAAGTTATGTTGTATTGGTCTCCATGTCAGCTGTTGGCAACAGCATCAATCCACATATGGCACCTGGTATCCACTCCAAATTCTGGTCCAAACTTTAAAGAAGCTCTTCAAGGTATTGAATTTATTTGGGGGAATAGGCTTTAGAACCTTGGGTTCAAATTTAGACAGTTCCAGTTTCAACATTTGTATTCATTGCCAAAATTATATAATAGTTTCCAGTGGGAATTTAGAAGTGCATTACCAAGGTTGCAGACCTGTGATACAATCAAAATGCTGTTATTCCACTATAATTGCCATTGTTACATCCTATGGATTCCCGATAATTGTAATATGGTGGTGCAATGAAAGGCTCTGGTTGAGAATTTTGAATTCTTTCCACACCCCTCATAAAAAATTCTGACAATCCCAGTATTCCATAGGACAGAACCTTGGCAGTTAAAATGAAATAATATTGCTTTGATTGTGCAGGAAGATTGCTAACAAGAAGCTGTGGGTCTAGGACAGGCATCCTCAAACTGCAACCCTCTAGCTGTTTGGGTTTTCAACAACCAGAATTCCTGACAATTGAACAAGCTGGCTAGGGCTTCTGGGAGTTGGAGTCAAAAACAGGAAGAAAGTAGTTAGTAGATGTAGCCATTCAATGCAAAATAGGGTGTTTAACTAGAACATTTACGCTGGCAAGAGTTCTTCCCTCACCCTGGACTTCCCACAGATATATATAAACATTCCTTGCTTAGTTTTTCCATAACCTCACAAGGATGCCTGCCATAGATGTGGGCGAAATGTCAGGAGATAATACTTCTAGAACATGGCCATACAGCCCGGAAAACATACAACAACCCAACAGCTGGAGAGTTGCAGTTTGGTGATACCTGTTCTAGGAGGTAGGTAAAAATGAGAAGAGTCAGTGGTGGGAATGAATGAATGTAGTGCCATATTTACCATTGTACTTAGGCGTGCTTAAGCACATAGCACCATTGGCTAGGGGGGCACATCTTCATGCCATAAAAATATTGTATGATGGATTTTGCTTATGTTGTACAATTCTAAATTTGAAGGCATTCTGTTTTGGAGCAATTCCAGAAATAATTGTAGAATTGAAAGTCTATGGGAGTGTGTTACAAAGCAGGCAGTGTAGGCCTACTGGACCTACTTCTTTCAGGGGCCAAGTAAGGGGCCCCATAATTTTACTAACAGAGGGCCTCATTTCTCCTAAATCTGGCACTAAGTAGTTGTCACCAATAGATTCCACTTATTTATTTATTATTTATTTATTTATTTACTATATTTATACCCCGCTCTTCTCAACTCTTATTTGCATAGGTTACGGATTTGTGCGGTGGAAACGAACACTCTTGATCAAACCAGAAAACATTTCTCTACTTGTGCTCCCCTGACTCTTTGACTGCCCGAGACCAGAATGCTTTCTTTCTCTTCTTCATCTTCACCTGGAACTCTCGTGCTCTCCTCTGTTTACCCTGACAGATCATATTTGGAAAAAGATGTTAGTTTTAGTCTAGGCACACAGTGAAAACAGTCACTCTTGGCACCTTGACTTAGCCAATATGCCTCTCAACCCAAGGCCATCTGGAGAAGTGAAGGTGCCAAGAGTAGTGACTGCAGTTTCTTTTTCCTTATGCTCAACTTCTTATAAATGTTAAAGGATAGATAAAAGTAGGAAAGTGCTACCAGCTTTGAGAATATTAATGGGGATAGGTGAAAACAACAATGGTGGAAGTCCGTTGATCAACAGAGGGGGAAGAACAAGGATGGAAAATTCTCTTTGGGACCTTTGGTCTTGGATCTCTCTACATGAGGTAGGGATTGGATTATAAGGCTTTATTGGCAAGGCAACATCAGTACTGTTCTAAGTTTTAAGTATTCCTAGCAAGGCAGTAGTTGTATACCTAGCAAGGCAGTAGTTGGCTATAATAATGACATGTATAACAAGCCTTCAGTTGGCTCTAAACATAACAGCAAAAATGGTGATTGTATGGAGGAATTGTTAGATAAGTCACTTAGCAGAACCTGAGACAATTTGCCTTTAACTCCGTTGCACTTTTAAGTGCACCCACACTATTCTTTCTATCATTTTGAGACTATATGATAGTCATGATCAGCCTGAGGAGTTGTGATTTGGTGAGAATATTAGAATTTACTGATTTTACTGCAGATACACTCCCTGGTATTGGGTTCTAGGTAACAGATGTTTAAAAATAATCCAAGGAATAAACTCAATGTGATGCCATTAGTGTAATCAACAATTCTGTGAATGGCTTTTAAATAGTAAATAGCAAGTGCTTCTCCCAGGTGCTGAAATTTCATGCCAAGGGAAACAAAGCTGAATCTCCATTGTTTTTCAGCCAGCAGGCAAAATCACTATTGTTTATACAGGCTTTAGAGTTTCAGACAGATTTTTTTCTGATGTAAGTTTTAATTTGATGGGTGCTGTTTATGTCTTTTGATGTGTTTTAACAGATTCTTTTAATTGCTTGCTTTTAATGAATATTTTGTGTTTATATTTCATTATTAACTCCTTATTGCACTATTTTTAATAGAAGGGCAGGATATAAATTAAGCAGGGGGTGGGAAATAGATTAGGATTCTCCAGTGATGGGAGATGACAGATATAACAATGTCCTCTAACTGTTGCCCTGATCTCCTGTATTTCCTACTTACATTAGAAATCAAGTTTATTTTTGGGGGTCTGGAGGGGTTGGCTTTTCTATCCACAATGGGGGTCTAGGGGGCTTTCCCTATCCATCTGGAGGGTCTGGGAGGCATGTTGGAAACTTATAATATAATAATAATAAACTTTATTTATATACCGCCCTATCTCCCGTATGGGACTCAGGGTGATTTCCAATCATAAAAACAACACAAACATTACATAGCAACATAACACATTATTAAGCAAAGTAAAATAATGCAATTATAGCAATAAATAACACTTACATGACCTGATCAAGGGGACGGGAACCATAAACCCAATATATTAAAATGTATCATTGTAAGCTAGATAAATCTTGTGCAATATATTCAGGCCCAGAAATTGGCGGTATTCCAATGTAATTACTCAAAAACCTGCCGACACCACCAGGTCTTCAGTTCCTTACAGAAATTGGATAATGTAGGGGATTGCCTGATCTCTTTTGGCAGTGCATTCCAGAGCCAGGGGGGCCACTGCTGAGAAGGCTCGTTCCCTCGTCCCCACCAGCCGCACTTGAGACGGTGGTGGGAGTGTGAGGAGAGCCTCCCCAGATGATCTCAAGGTCCACACTGGCTCATAGGGGGAGATGCGATCACAGAGATAGGTAGGGCCCGAGCCATATAGGGCTTTATAGGTCAAAACCTGCACCTTGACTTGTAGGAAAAACGGAGAAAGAAGAAAATCAAGGAATGAAGGAGGTAAAGAAGAAAGGAAGGAGAAAAGGAAGGAAGGAGAAAAGGAAAGGAAGAAAAGGAGAAACAACGAAAAAAAGAGGGGGAGTTAAAAGAAGGAATGAGGGAGGGAGGAGGGGGAGGGAGGGAGGGAGGGAGGGAGGGAGGAAGGAAGGAAGGAAGGAAGGAAGGAAGGAAGGAAGGAAGGAAGGAAGGAAAAAGAGAGGGAAGGAAATCAGAAAGTGTGGTATAGTGGTTTGAACCTTGGACTATGGCTTTGAACCCACTGGTTAACTTTAGACAAGTCACACTCTCCCGGTCTCAGAGGAAAGCAAAGGGAAATCCCCTTTGATAGGTGATAGGTTCGCCCTAAGGACTTCATTACATTGAGGCCAAGAAGTGTCTTTTCCCCACTTCTCTGAGCTGTCAACATGCTGCTAGCATGGACTCCTCTGGATTGCATGTTTCTAACTCTGGGCCAAATCTTTGACTATTCTGCTGCTTTCTAAGGACTCAGGTAATTGGCATTTCCAGCCCTGGACTGTTGGCCCTGGCTATATCAGTGAGTTTATTTGGACTTTACTTCCACACAGTGGCTCTGTCTACAACAGCTGGAATGGAACCCCCACAGCAATATGTGCTCATGTTGGGGGCTCCCACAATTGTTAATTATGTATCTAATTGGCCCCATACTGAAGTAGTCCATGATCTAGGAGCTCCTATTGAAAACAGATATTATCTCAATCGATTTAAATAGAACCATTATGCAGCACTATAGATTGAAGTCCTGTAGCATGGCAGTTTTGAATGACCGTAGATTTTGCCTTCCATCATTTTGTTAGGAAAGCAAACTTCTCTGAGTAGTTTTGCCCTGAGCTGGCCTTACTTGATTTCAGTCACTACATAGAGGGCTCCTCGGAGGTCTTAAGATAAATTTGTCTCAGTCTCATGAGATGTATTGGGCAGATAGTCTGCAAATATTCAAAGTATAGCTAGAAATGTGTCTTCAACTCAGGTTCTAACAGTTGTTTGAATGACTGTGAGGCAGATGTAGATCATATGGATTGGAGTTTAATTCAGTAAAGCTCTTGAATTGATTTAAAATATATTAGTGACTTCCAATAGATGCAACATTCTGACATCCATTTATGACCTCTTCTGCTTTGCATTTCATCCCTGGCACTGTGTCCGTGTCCTTACTTAATTGAACAGATGTTCATGTCGGTGTGCTCACATATATGCGACTTTCACTATTTGGATAAGAAGAGAAACACTTGGTGAGCTGAATGCCACTGGCTGTCATTCTGAGATGTTGTGCTGTGAGGCAGTGACTTTTAAAAGAAGAGAAAAAGCTGAGCCCTGCTTATTTGGCATTCACAAAGTTGTCACTGTAATGAACAGTGTGTCAAAGCTTCAAGTACAAATCAATGTGAACCATACCTCCCAAGGTCTCCCTTCTGGTTTTATCTTTTCAGTGAAGTCAGTGTTTCAAGGCCAGTGAAAAAGACTTTGAGTGTGACATGTGACATAGTTTGTATGTGAAAGAAAAGCATTAACCTGTGTCTGGATGAGTTCTTCGGAAACTGCCAGCAAGCAACCATCTTGTTACTTCCCATTTCTTTGTACTCTTCAAGGTTTATTTCCCTTGACTTTGTTTTTGTTGATCTCAACTTCAGAAGATAGTATAAGTCAAGAGAAATGGCATAAAATAGCATTATGAAAATTCAGTTTAAAGACATTTAAATACACAATGGAGGAAAAGCACATCTTTATATGTACACAGATATGATCTGAGATGGATCTGTATGGACCAAGATTTTGGGGTGTGGTGGATAGCTAGATGAAAATATTAACCTGGGGTGCATCTTCTGCAAAAGGTGAAACAAAATACAGCCAATCAAGGAAACAAAAGCCATATGAACACTCCTGATAGCGTACAATTAGGCAAAGTATCAGGAATATAACTGCCAACATTATTCCACTCTTTTGCAAATCTATAGTGCAACCACAATCAAAACATTAAGTACAGTTCTGTTCACCACATCCACAAACTCTTGGTTCATACATATCCTGCTCAGGAAAATGGCAGAAGAATTCCTGGTTTATTATTGCTTCTAGGAGTGTTTCTGGGATTTATCTCCAGGTCATGGCACTTGACAATGTACTTGTGAACTTCAGATATTGCTGTGATTTTCACCAAAATATTTCCTTTCTTGTATTGCACAACCTAATATGACCTTTGCTATTGATCTGATGCCTGCCTGTAAAGTTTTCATTTTCTCTTCAAACACTGGAGGCGGCAGTACTAGAGGGGAGTGGGAGAAAAAATGAATTTTAAAATCACACAGCAGCAGTCTCACTTTAACTGCCAATTGGCATTTTTCCATTAAGTTCTATAGAACCACACCAATTAATGCCAGCTAACAAGGCAGATGATGCTAGTCTGAGTGTGGGTGGAGGTGGAATACAATAAATACCTTACTGTTCAGAGTGATGGTACCATAACACCATTCAAATTAACATTGAATTAATTTCCTCTCCTTTGAAGAACAAAAATAGAAACCAAGGAATTAAGCTCAGAGTGACTTTTCCATTTTGATATCAAGTGAGTCACGCCTCTTGTATAAAGCCATGTATTTTTATTCTTCATTAATTAAGTAATCTGGACCAACTACCTTTTTGTAATCATAGCCTGCAAGATGGAGCTGGACTCACATTTTGTTTACAAACGTACGTTGAAAACATTTTTTTTTAAAGAAAATAATATGTTTGGCAGCTAATGTACACTTTCAAGGTATTTATTTATTTCCAGCATTTATACCCCCGCCCTTCTCACCCGAAGGGACTCAGGGCGGCTATGTATATCTTTTATTCCAAATGGGTGCTTAAAATGGAGAGTAACATCTGGGACACACATCCAATTGATGATTCAAGTTAACGGACACATCCAGACTGGTGAACAGAGGGGGGCAAGGACTTGCTAATCTATTTTCCTCTCCTTTTAATATTCCTTGGTGGGAAATCATAGTTTCCATTAGCATTTCATTTATAAGAAAGATATCACATTTAGCCTGCCCCTCTCCTCTTTCATGTAGAAACATCATTGAAAGAAAGCACACGAGAATGATAACTTGTATTTTGTAAGGAAGATATGTGAATGGATTCCTGTTTGTTTCATCTCATGTGTGAGTGTGTGTGCATGAAATTCAAAGGAATTTTTCATTATGATAGAACACTTTTTCAAATATATTCACTCTTAGGGGAGCATATGAAGAAATATATTGGTTGGAATTTGATTACCAACCTTGAAAAAATGAGTCCAGATACAAAGATTGAGATTGAATAAGAAACATAGTATTTAGTCTATGTCGACTGAATTAATTTCGGAGATGAAAGGAAAGAATCATCCATTATTGCAGAACACTTTTTTTATACGTATTCATTCTTTGGGGGGGGGGGGTGTCATAAAGTAACATATTGTCAGAAGTAGCCTAAATTGGTACTGGAAAAAAAAATCCAAATTCTTCATATAACTGAAGGAAAAACACAGATACATGGTGGTATCATTTTCTTTAATTTTGTCAAGTATATGCTGCATTTTCCTAGTACTCTATATATTTCTTTGAATGCTACTGTCAGAACTCTTCGTATGAGCAATGATAAGATCTTTTCATGTGTCTTTGACGGGTGTAAACATTTCAGTTAATGTTCCTTTAAGACTTGAATGTGGCTTCAGCTCATTTAACACTCCATTCCAGAAATTCTTCCTTTCTCTTGTAAGAGCATTCAGTCCATTACTTGTGCAATGTGTCGGGAAGAGAATATGGAATAGTCAAATAAATTGATCTCCTTTATTCAAGGGCTTGCCATGTAATTTCTGCTCCAAAATGGAACTTAACTTAGAAACTGCAGGTCAAGTCAAAGATCTGGAATATAAATTTAGAAAAAAATCTAAGAAATAGGTACAGATAGACCTCACTGTTACATTCAGTATAGCATCCTATGTCTTTAATATAAACTACCTTTTGCATGCTTGGCAAAAAAGAGTGTCACCTCCTAACTATATGATTGCTTCTGATGAAAGCTGTTTACACGTATAATCTAGGATAAAAGCTATTTTCAGATTTCAGGTACTGTATTTGTTATAAAGCTACATCTATGGTTAAGTGTGAGCTGTCTGAATAAGAGGTAATGATAGCTTACTGATGATGTGCTTCAACAGAAGTTGAAAAAATGATGGTTTCACATGTACATGGGAACAAAGATTATGAAGACTGAAATTTCAAACATGTCAATCTCAATGGATATGCTTGGAAGCAAATTTAATATATTTCAGAGTGGTTACTTTCAATTAACTGTCATCTAGAACTGCAACCTTAATTCAATAAATGTCAAAAGGAAAGGTATACCAATTGTTTAATTCTAACCCAAAGCTGCAACTCAGTTTGTTCATCCACATCAAACTTTATATTACAGCTACAATCTTTTCTATCTCTTTCCTAATCTTGCATCTTTCTTGCAAAATTCATGTTGATTTTTCTTTGCAGTATAATCTTTGACAAGTCATGAGCAGAAAGCAGGTGAAAGATAGAATAATTTTTAACAGATCGCTTTAGGGGACTCAAGAAGTCATCTGCCTGACAGTGACTAATTGAAACAGGTTATATAACTGAACTCATGCTCACTTTCTCTCTTCGATTTCCAAGTTTACAACAAAAGAAACAAGCAGGTGTAAACCTCTCTGCTAAATTAGGATTACATATAAGAAACATATAGGGACAAAACTGTAATTCCTTTCCATGTTATCAGATAAGATGTATTGGGCAAAGTAGACCCCTTTTTCCATGAAGGACTCATAGCCATTTGTTATTTACTTGTAGAGATTGTTGTTATTTTACATCCCAATTTAGGGATAAGGCAGGATGATGATGATCCGGATGATGACGATGAATCAGCATCATATAATTATTTCTTTTTTAAAATGAAAAGACATATAAAATGTAAATAGAAAAAAAAACAGGATTTGTCTAGACAGGTGTTCCCATGACAATAACAGAACCAGAAAAGCTATTGAAAACTATTCCTTTATCCTATGTTCCTACAATGATGCCCCACATTGACAGACCAGTTTGGGTAGTGCAATTATAGCAACTTTTTCAAGGAACATATTTACATATAATATTTTATAACAGGCATCCTCAAACAGTGACCTTCCATCTGTCTGGGCTTCTAACTTCCAGAATCCTTGATCATTGATCAAGCTAGATGGGCTTCTGGGAATTGGAGGCCTAAACAGATGGAGGGCTGCTGTTTGAAGATGTCTGTTGTATAGAATACAACAGTTTCATCCCATATACCAGGCTTGAATAACTCAAGACTGGCTATTTTTACAAATGTATGCTGCACTATTTTACACTAGTTCTTGATGCTTCTTGTCACTTCTTTAGCTGAACATCTCTCCTGACTTTAAAAACTTTAATAGCATATTTCAAATGGCATATTTCAGTTCACTGTGGGTCTTGTGCTTGTGACATTTTTTGTTATGTTAGATATGGGGTGTGGCCAACTCAGTTGTATCTACATGTGTGTTACAATCATCCTACCCTTCTGCTTCTCCCTCAGTGTCTCCTTGAAATTTTCATTTTTTTTTCATATAGAGCAGATAGACTATCAAATCATGTAGATTCCTCATCGCTGACTATACTGGACACAACTATTGGGAATGGCCGTTCAATAACATTTGAGCGATACATGATTCTGTGTAAACATTTCAGATGCTGTTATAAGTTTGTTTCTTTGGAGCTGACCCACCCTCCTTCCTACTAAGCAATATCCCAGAATACTTGTAAAATGTAAACAAACACAATATAGTTTGTGTAAGTAGGAGAACTATAATGACCATGTAGCATATAGTAACACCATAATTCCCAATGCAAAGCTCAATACAACACAATGCAAAATACAATAGAAAAGGAGCAACTGCTCTCAAATTGAAACTATCTTGGTCTGATATCAGTCCCAATGTATGAAAGCTTCAGGGGTCCAAATCCGATGAAAAAATCTTCCAAAAGGGAGTGATCTGGTGGTTGGTCAGGTAGCTGCTATGCAGAATGGACAAAATAAATATACGCAGTGGCACTTGCCAAATCTCTGGTCCTTCACCACTACCTCCAGTTCTCAGTGGGGCTTGCATGGCATATTGTGGGTTGAGTATGAAAAAATTAATACAGAAGGCATGTCCCACAAAACAGAATGAAATGAATCTTGAAAATAGCTGCAAATGTATATTTGAACTTTTAAAGTACTAACTTGTACTGGAATAGAAAAAGGTGTTGTAAAAAGGTTGCAATAACAGCAGGACAACAGAAGTTTCATTAGAATTTAAGAAATAAAATCTGTAATCACAATAAAGGTTGACAAATCGGTATGAACCCAGTAATATGGAGTAGATCTGGACATACTGCTATCAAATTAACTTAAAAAGAATTGTATAGTGCTCACTCAGTTGAAATAAAGAGACAGTCACACAATAAAAAGACAAGCTAAGTAGCATTATATTAACTATTTAATTCTGAACTTTAGCTAGGCTGTAGCATATACTGAAACAGGCATGATCTCATTCTCTCTCCAGCATGTCAAATGAATCAATCTAGCTTGTTCCTGTCAGCCTATGTCCTGGAAACCTGAACATGTCCCCCACTATGAATCTGAGCCCTAAAGAAGAAAGCCAATTAAATTCAATTCCAAATGTTCGTTTCTTAGTTCTGAGTCCAGTGATCCAATGGGGAGGTTTGGAGAATTTCCTTTCACAAAAAAGTGTGCATGGGTATTCACCAATCATTGACCAAGATTTCATTCACCCTCATTAACTTGCTGAAAGTGACCAAATACCAATTATTGCAATTCAGTGTTAATTTAAATAAATGAATAACAATATAATCTACTTACATTGTATTCAATCCAAGGTATCATTTTAAAGCACCGCCCAAAGCCAATTGTCTCAGTATCATGGTGAATCAGTACAAGGCAAGCAAAACACCTTTTCCTTCTGTGATGGACATGGGAGAAGTAACATTTCAAAAAACCTCAAGAAGGCAATGGGCCAACAGGTGTACTAAATTTTGGAGTGGGTAGTCGAGACAAGAAATATTAAAGATCATAGAAATGGGACAGAGCAGTGATTTAGAACCCCATAGCCTCATTCCCCTTTCCATATGCTGTGTTGATTATACTGTTGATCTTATTATCCATCTGGGAGGACAAATTATATCTCCTTAAGAATTTTTCATTTGGATTGTGCAAAGTAAGGGACTGGATAAAATTCAGACAAAATGTGGTCTCTTACCCCATCATAAACTAAACAATAACACATGACAGTTAGCAAAGCACAACCCTAGCTCCAAGCAATGGCTTAGAAAAGGCTCCATCCTTTTCACACACACCCCTCAAGCTAGCTTTAAGGGATTGCCAGAGATGTTTTTCCTTCACAAACATCCCTGAAAATTGCTCAGTAGAATATGCTAAAAGAAAATAACTCCTCCACCCTCCCTGTTAGAGGTGATAAGAAAAAAAAAAAACACAACAGAGCCAATCAAGCCAATTTCAGAAACTGCCTCACCTTCTCAACTCTAGGAAGTTAGTAAAAAGAAGTCCTCCAAATCTTATATCCTTACTCAACACATTGCTGCTTATGGCAGTGACAAACAGCCAGAGATGAGAATGAAAAGAAATCAGATAGAACATGGACTAGAAAAGAGGTCAAACTAGATTTCCAAGTAAAATGGCTGAAGATTTCCTTGTGACTTGAATGTAACAATATACCTAAGTTATGCTGTTCAACCTTTGTGAACTCAGTTAAGAGGTCTCATACATTGTTTTGCTATATGTACACAATTGATTTGGTCAATGCACAGGTTTCTGAATATTTCTACTATAGAACCTCAGTGTAGCAGTACTGTGTAATAACATTGCTTTAAACAACATAAGATCAGCAGCAAAATGAGAACTTTTCAAAGAGCAACAAATGTGGTGAAGAGCTGACACTTCTAATAAAGCATTCCTAATTTAGGCTGCTCCTGGACAATTTGGAATGATTGAAAAGGTCTTGCTCTCAGGTGAAGATCTGAGAAACCATTACATCCTTTTCCTGAAATGGTCAATTATCCTTGTAGATTAGCATTCTTGTTTGGTAATTAATCCTTTGTTATGGTTGATTAACTGTTGAACAAGAGTGAGTTGCACCTTTCTTGCTTTTAAAAAAGATTGTATTCCTGTTTTTGATTTCATGGTTTGTTAAACATTTAAGTTATTATATGTCTTTGCTTATACACGGAGGTGTTCATTATCTCTGGTTTGGCCCACACTGTGGAATAATCTCCTGGTAGAAAAAAAGTTGGTTAGTTTTCTGCAGGGTTCTCAACACAGTTAAAATGTAGCTTTGTCAGAAGTATTTTAATGGCATTTGGAGTTTTTAATATGGAAAATCATACTTTTGCTAGGGTTTATATTGACATCATATTGTTCTTGGAAAATACAGAGGGAACTCTGCATCAATTTGCTATATTTGTATACTGCCATTTAATAAAAAAAACTTGTTCAAAATTATTCATAAAAAAGCAAAACTGAAAAATAACATGAATGCATTCCTACTAAAGAAAAAGACAGAGAAGTTTCATATCAAGTAAATTAATTACCAATAACATAATAAAATAAATATTGATAAGAAGTAAATATTAGAACAATGTAAAATAAGTTAAATCATAATTGAGGTACCCGTTTCAGCTTTTTAAAAGTGACATAGTTCATTAGCATTAGCAAACAAAGAATATGGGGTAGGTACAGGAGTTACAGACATGACCACACTCACCCTACTGAACCTAATGCAGTGACAGGTTGGTGTCCATATGGTCCAGCCATGCCAAGAACACATTGTCCTTGCTGCACTG
Organism: Anolis carolinensis; assembly: GCF_035594765.1. Classification (NCBI taxonomy): domain Eukaryota; kingdom Metazoa; phylum Chordata; class Lepidosauria; order Squamata; family Anolidae; genus Anolis; species Anolis carolinensis. The sequence continues at coordinate 68,027,083 of NC_085844.1, forward strand.
TCACATGACTTTATCTTTTGTATCACTGTCATCATGCCCAGCTATCCACACAGCCCTGTCTAAACTCTTGGCCATCACAGATGCCCTTCCCAACATCAGCACAGGCATAGCCACAACCATGGAGAAGGAGAGAACCATGTGAGGGTTTCTGTTCATGTCAGAACAGGATACCTGCAACAGCAAGGAGCTCACACCCAGCTCTGTGGTTGACTGGGAGAGGCGATGGTGGTGAAACAGGCACAGATCATTCCTTTTCAGTTATGCTGATGAACACAGAGAAGGGGTAATGACAGCAGTTTCCCATGTGGACAGTAGAATAGCTGAATTGGGGTCTTTCCACCAACTGTATAAAAATCTACTTTGAACTGGATTATATGGCAGTAGGCTGGTGGCACAGGCTGGTTAGTAGCCAGCTGCAATAAATCACTCTGACCAAGAGGTCATGAGCTCGAGGCCAGCCCGTGGTGGAATGAGCACCTGACCATTAAAATAAAATAAATAGCCCCTGCTCGTTGCTGACCTAAGCAACCCAAAAGATAGTTGCATCTATCAAATAGGAAATTTAGGTACCACTTATATATGGGGAGGCTAATTTAACTAATGTACGACACCCTAAAAAATCGTCCAGCAAGTGTTTGGAATGAGGAAGTTGTCGTCGCAGTGGATGATGAAGCAGTTGCTCCCCCTGTGGCCGGAAGCGAACATATCCTCAGGAAGCTGGAGAAGTTTAAATTGCCTCTATGTCTGTCTCTGTTCTATGTGTATATGGCATTGAATGTTTGCCAATTATGTGTATATTGTGATCTGCCCTGAGTCCCCTTCGGGGTGAGAAGGGCGGAATAGAAATACTGTAAATAAATAAATAAATAAATAAATAATCTGTTTTGATATTCTGGGTTATATGGCTGTGTGAAAGGGCTCTGGGTCAGCTATCCATGCTCCCTAAAGCCATGAAATACTCCAGAGTTTCCAACAAACTCCAGAATATCCTCCAATTTAACCTGGATAACCCATTATACTCAACAGAAATACATCCAAGAGCCAACTTAGGGCCCTTCCACATAGCTATATAACTCAGAATATCAAAGCAGATAATCCACAATATTTGCTTTCAACTGGAATATCTGAGTCCACACTGCCATATAATCCAGATTTTATACAGCTGTGTGGATTTTATACAGCTGTGTGGAAGGGACCTTTGAGTAAATCCAGATTTTTTTTTTGGTCTGAGTAGACTTTACCTTAAATAATAAGCAGGGAAATATTCGTTAGTGATAATGAAGGAAATGGGATTTGGGGACATAAACCAGGGTCCTTTCACAAAGCCATATAACCTGGCAGATAATCCACACTATCTACTTTGAACTGGATTATCTGAGTCCACACTACCATATAATCAGTTGAATGTGGATTTTATACAGCTGTGTAGAAGGGGCCTCAGTTGTTTTTGGAGGACCTTAAGGAACTTTAGTGATTTAGAAGGTACCATAAGTATTTAAGATGTTTTAAAGTGCTTGTGCAACCTACTTGTTTTTATTGCAACTTTGTTCAATATGCTATAAATAGGTTTGAAGTATTGTGGCTAGAAGATGATGAATTGAGCTGACTAGTTACTGGGCTGTTCCACAGTCTATAGAAATGCCATTCCTATTTTAATTCTTTGCACACATTCTACAGTGCTGATAGTCTGAGACAGCCTGTAGAGTGTTTTCCCAGAAAGTAAAGCTCTAGCTGGTAATTTCTCAAGAAGCTAAAATGCCACATATCAGCTTAGAGGATGCCCAAGTGGAAGCTTGTTTCAACTGGTTTGATTCATGGTGCTGACAAACCAGTGGCTCTCAGTGATGATGTGTGTTTATTAACAACCTTCTGCAATGCCAAGCTGGCAAGTGAGGCCAGGACATTAGGTATTCCATTACCAGTGATGTTACGGCCAAAACATAAAACCAGGAGTTGTGATTCCATGCACCAAAGCCCCGTAATGTCACAGGAATAGTCCTGTAATGTCACAAAGGTGGGTAAGCCAAGAGATGAAAGTTGGGCCAGAAAATGCTTCTGGATAAGCTGACTGTGAGAGCAATCTGGGTAAATGGGTTGAGAATTGGGAGGAAATCCAATTAACCATAGCTATTATTATTATTACTGACTCAAAGACAGAGTATGACACAGCAAACTATATATATGTATATGTATATGGGAATCCTTTGTTGGCCAGGTGGAATCACAGTGAATAGCCTTGCAACCTCAAAGCCTGGCCTTTTTCTTCTTATGGGAATCCTTATTTAGTGGGCTGGAATACAATGAAATAGGCTTGCTGCTTGGAAGGCTGGGTATTTGCATTCTAAGGGAATTGTTTTTTGGGCTGCTAGAATTGCAATGAATAGCCTCACTACTTCAAAGCCTGGCTGCTTGCTATCCAGGGGAATCTTTGGTTGGTCAGCTTCAATAGTACAGAATAGTATCACTGCCTCAAAGGCTGGCTGCCTTCTACCAAGGTTAATCCTTTGTTGGTCTGGTTGAATTGCACTGAATAGCCCTGCAACTTCAATGCCTGGCTGTATTACTATTCTGGGCAAAAAGGGAGGGGGGAGTGAAAAATATATATAGGCCAATCCGTTTTGGCGGAGGGGTGGTTTTGAGTGATGGACATACCTTGGATGTGTTGGTGTATTGTGGCCAAATTTAGGCTTTCCCTCTATAGTGTAGATTCTTCCATTGTATTAGTTTTGGGGTGGAGCTTTAAAACCCCCTAGAGGCCAGTTTCAGTTGGTTCAGCCCATTTGCCTCACAGAGCCTGCTTGCAAGGCCTTTCCATTCTGGCCTTTCAGAGCTACAGAGAAGGAGGCCAGGATCTTGTCTGGAAGTCTTTGGCCCCAGCAATTCAAACAGGCATACTCAGGACGTACTACCTAAACTTCTAAAATCCCAGAAAGATGTCTGCATTCAACAAATTCTTCCTTTGTAATGTAAATAAGTAAGTAAGTAAGTAGCCTTTGTAATATAGTGTTTTAAGTTACCTTTTAATTGCCCTGGGTGGAATTAACCCTATGCTCCTTTGTTTTCCAGTAAACTTGTTTTGGTTAACTTTAATCCTGTCTAAAGTGCCTTTATGTTAAGGACCTGATTTCAACAGAGGGTATTCAGATAGCAAGACACCATAGTTCCCTCAAAGGCTCAGGAGTGCCATCACAATATACAAATATTAAAACAGTAGTAAACATAATTAATATTTAAACAATTCAAGTTGAAACGATAAAAGCATATAAAACCACAGCACCCCTGACTAAACACCTTCATCTTTAAACGCCTGTCCGAATAAAAAGGTTTTAGCCTGCCGCCAGAAGGACAGCAGGGAAGGGGCTTTTCTTGATTCCCTGGGCAGGGAGTTCCAAGGTTGATGGGCAGTTCTAAGTAGGGAAGCTCTTTTCCAGTAACCAGACAGGTAGTAATGTATGTTTAATAGCTGTGCCAGTTTCAGCCACTCCAACTAGGGTTCACGTGCCATGCAATCTTATCTATATAATACTGGAAAAATAAGAACTTTCCCCAGATTTACTGGGCCTTTCCACACAGCCATATTACCCAAAATATCAAGGCAGATAATCCACAATATCTGCTTTGAACTAGATTATCCGAGTCCATACTGCTATATAATCCAGTTCAATGTGGATTTTATACAGCTGTGTGGAAGGGGCCACTGTTACAGCTGGGTCTTGTAGAAGGCTCATTTCAGCTGCTCAGAAACTCCCTGCCCTTGTCTTGTGCTGGTATTCTTGCATCATTCTTTGCAGTGTTGGCACTCCATTCTTTGCCTAGGTTCAAATAGTGCAATGCAGTTACTGTCCCCTTCTCTTCAGTCTGCTTTCTCCTACCTTAATTGTCATCCCATCTCATGCTAACATACTACACTGCCAGAGACATCTAATACCAGCAGAAAATGGGTAAAATTGGGTGCCCTGTCATTCAAGAATCATCCTGTCTCTTTCTCCTGTGCCCGATATCCCACCAGTAGACCTGAAAAACCACAACAATTCCTTGAAATCCTGTTTGTGCCCTTAGATCTAGCAACCATAGTACAGAAACTTGTGTGAGTTAGATGTTCACGGGAACAAATCCTCCACTCCATAATATTAAAACAAAATAAGAAAATGCCAACTAACACTTACTTTATTTATTTACTTATTGTATATATATATATATATATATATATATATATATATATATATATACCACTTTTCTCACCTCTGCGGGGACTGAAAGCTGTTCACAACATAATCCATGGTAAAATTCAATGCCTTACACGTATAAAACATCACATGTCAAATTAACCCCACATATAACAATAGATTAAAACCATTAAGGCTATAAAACTATAAATAGCAATCACAACACAACATAGGAAACTTCACATTCCATGGTATTCATGATAATGTCTGTTTTACTATGTGACTGCAAGTCACTGGCTGCTAGCTCAACATGTGTTTAGTAAGTTTTTGCTGGGTTACTTACCACATATCTTTTTGGGGTAGGAAACAATAAAATGGCCCCAAGTCTGACCAAAAGCAACAAAAGATCCCAAGGTGCTGACAGTATTATATAACTGAAAACTGTTGGGGAAATGTTGACATTGAAGAGTGTCTTGAAAGGAATAGGAGAGCAGCTTCCAAGATGAAGTGTTTCTTATAATAATAAGTAGTAAAAGAATGAGACAACCTATCAGATTTATAGTAAAGGCTTTTGTCCCTGACATCAGAGTTATGCAGCCTCCTTTCTGCTGTCAGATGCCTATATTGTGTTCCATTTCAAAATTGTTTCACTTTATTTTCTAGTAAATTTATGTTGGGAGCCATGAGAGGCTCAAGGTGCTGGAGGATGCTGAGTCACACCATCAGTTTCAGAAAATGTCCTTCATGGAAAGCACAGAACTGTTGGTGTGCTTTCACATTTTAATTTAGCCAACATCTTCTGCAAAGAAAACAAGAGCACCATACAGACTGAAAAGAACACATTGCTGAGATCAGCAGTTTCCCCAAGGATTTACTTTGAAAATGTCTGTCTGTTTGTTTGTTTGTCTTAGGGACTATGTTGGATTGCATACTTTACAGAGTGAAATAAAAGGATTTTGAGAACCAAGGTGGGGATAAATCAGCATTATACTGATATCCTTAAGCAGTGCATGGTGCTTAGCCAAGAAGATTGAAGGCAAGTGTGACAATTGTTAAATACCAAGCTCTTATTCCCTCAGGACTATAGGGATGTGTGAAGAATCCAATTTCAGGCCATGGTTTAAAGTGCTTGTCATGGATTGTCTCCTGCCACATGTAATTTCCACTCCTCAATCCTCATGTAGATGAATGGATGAAAATACATGTGAAGGAAATACATATATCTGAAAAGCAGGTTTGAAATAAATTTTGAGATGTATCTCAAACAATGCCTACACACAATCAATGAAAACACTGTCTTTCTCCTGCCAAGGCACTCAAAACATGCAAAATTTAAACCAAATTTCAGCTAAAATATTATTATTGTTCAAAATTAAGAAATTTTTATTTAAAACACATCTTTTAACTATACATATTTAAAACATAATTAAAATATAAAAGACAACTTATTGCATTCCAAACAGCCTTTTATCACATTAAATTACATTAAGTGCCAAAGGTCTGCCTGCCTAAAAAAATAATAATAATATTTTGCCTGATAATATAAATAAATCATAGAAGAGGGCCACCGAACTTCTAATGCAAAGAAATTTTGCAATCTGGGAGCAGCCACTGAGAAAGCTCTCTCATTTTCACCAAATATTCCTGAAGTTATGGAGGACTGTGAAGAAGTAAATATGAAGGAAGTGGATTTATTACATGATGGGTGCAGGCTTTTAAAAATAAGTACCCCCCCCCCCCAAAAAAAAAAAAAAACAAACACATTTGTCAAGAGAACACATTTGGCAGTGGGATATGGCGTGTGCTGAGTCCCCTTCTCTGGAAAAGGTTTTTATGCAGAGGCTAAATGACCATCTTTGGAGGTGCTTTGATTGTGTGTTTCTGCGTTGTCCTCATGATTTATTCCAACTCTACACTTCTATGATTCTAACACCATTAGATCCATTAGATCTCTGGGAAGGACTAAGCTCTTGCTTTTTTACACTCTACTAAGAGATGGTTTCTTTAAAAAAAGATTTAAGTTACAGTACTCACAATGACCTATAAGTAAGTCAACCTAGGGTCCTTCCACACAGACATATAACCCAGAATATCAAGGCAGAAAATCCACAACATCTGCTTCTGACTGGATTATCTGAGTAGACAATGCCATATAATCCAGTTCAATATGGATTTTATACAACTGTGTGGAAGAGGCCCCAGGTTTTTTGGGGTAAGCTTTTGACTGCAATTTTTAGATGTATACATGATCATATAGGGCAAGATATAAGACTTTGATAACACTATGTAACATAATTTGGAAAAAATCTCTTCCTGGTTTGAAAGTGTTATTCCTGTTTAACTGTGCAATACGTACTTTGAAAGTAGTTGTTATAAGGACTGTGAAAAGCTTTGGATTTCCGTTTCGTAATTTGGAGATTTGTATGATTCATTAATATGAATCTCCGAATTACTAATAGAAAAGGGATCCCTTTGAAGCATTAAGAATCAAAACAGAAGCCTCCAAAATGTTTCGGAGAGATTATGTTTATGATTATGTTTATATCTTGCTTTATCTCTCTCGAAGAGACTCAAAGCAGCTTACAATTAAAAGTATGACCACATAATTTAAAATATACAAATATGCATACATTACAATAGAATTAAACATAACAGTATTAAAATCCATAGTTAAAATCCATGAAAACAAATTCAAAGCTAAAAATCTTAGCATTTTTTCAATGTAACATACTCCGTAATTGTATGGGGTGGGAGGGAGTGAGGGGGGGGATGTGATTGACAATGGCAGATTTTTTTTCCTTCTCAGCTAATAAGAAGAGCCATGAAGAAAGCCAATCACAAAGCTTTCTGCAAAGCAGATAGTCTCCTCCCCTCAGCCTTTGTGCTTCTAATTCTGGGCTAGACAAAACTACGGTTAGGTGGATCTGTAATTGGCTAAGCGAACGAACCCAAAGGGTGCTCACCAATGCGTCGTCTTCATCATGGAAAGAAGTGACAAGTGGAGTGCCGCAGGGCTCCGTCCTGGGCCCGGTTCTGTTCAACATCTTTATTAATGACTTAGACGAAGGGTTAGAAGGCACGATCATCAAGTTTGCAGACGACACAAAACTGGGAGGGATAGCTAACACTCCAGAAGACAGGAGCAGAATTCAAAACGATCTTGACAGACTAGAGAGATGGGCCAAAACTAACAAAATGAAGTTCAACAGGGACAAATGCAAGATACTTCACTTCGGCAGAAAAAATGGAAATCAAAGATACAGAATGGGGGACGCCTGGCTTGACAGCAGTGTGTGCAAAAAAGACCTTGGAGTCCTTGTGGACAACAAGTTAAACATGAGCCAACAATGTGATGTGGCTGCTAAAAAAGCCAATGGGATTCTGGCCTGCATCAATAGGGGTATAGCGTCTAGATCCAGGGAAGTTATGCTCCCCCTCTATTCTGCCTTGGTCAGACCACACCTGGAATACTGTGTCCAATTTTGGGCACCACAGTTGAAGGGAGATGTTGACAAGCTGGAAAGCGTCCAGAGGAGGGCGACTAAAATGATTAAGGGTCTGGAGAACAAGCCCTATGAGGAGCGGCTTAAAGAGCTGGGCATGTTTAGCCTGCAGAAGAGAAGGCTGAGAGGAGACATGATAGCCATGTACAAATACGTGAAGGGAAGTCATAGGGAGGAGGGAGCAAGCTTGTTTTCTGCTGCCCTGCAGACTAGGACACGGAACAATGGCTTCAAACTACAGGAAAGGAGATTCCACCTGAACATCAGGAAGAACTTCCTCACTGTGAGGGCTGTTCGACAGTGGAACTCTCTCCCCGGGGCCGTGGTGGAGGCTCCTTCTTTGGAGGCTTTTAAGCAGAGGCTGGATGGCCATCTGTCGGGGGTGCTTTGAATGCGATTTCCTGCTTCTTAGCAGGGGGTTGGACTGGATGGCCCATGTGGTCTCTTCCAACTCTACTATTCTATGATTCTATGATTCTTTGTGGATGAGTAAGAGGGAAATACATGTGATGTTTGTTCTGTGTGTTTGGTAAAACTTATATTAGTTTTTTGATCATTTTGTTAGTCTCTCTCTGTCCCTTCACATTCAGTCTACAACTTTCCTTTGTTGAAATTATCCAACACCAGACTATATTTTCCAAATTCCCATGCTCCCTCCTCAAACTTTGCAGCCCTAAGAATCCCCTCAGTTCTTAATTTTTTCTTTAATCAGCTTACTGTGTGTACTTATTACTTATAAATCTCATTGATATGAAAGTGATTTAGACTTATCACACTGGGGCTGTAATGTGGGCAACTTTGTTTTTCAGGCACAAGCAGAATTCTGGAAAATGTAGTTTGGAAAGACCTCTATAGCAGAGTATTCAAAAGGCCCTAATCTAAACTATATTTCCCAAAATTCTGCTCACACCAGAAGAATGGGGCTGCCTGTGTTAGCCACAGTATGATAAGAGGGTTAGGTTAATCACATGTGATTAAATTGAAAAATATATATTTAAAATTGATAGATATACTGGTTGATCTGAAACTTGGCAGGCTTCCTGCCCTGCTCATGTTGTCTCACTGTGTCACAATTTGAGGGGATACCTCTTGTAGTTTTGTTTTTTTAATTATTTGTATAAACTTTACAAAATTCCTAAAAATTAGTGGATGATTGGAACATTTTGAAACTTAGCAGATTTTAGGTCGGAAATGTTGCCTACAAGTGTGCCAAGGTTCATCCTGATAGCCATAAAAATGATGGAGAATTGAGACTAAATTTTTCCCATAATCACAAATGCAACAAATCTTAATGAAACAAATACTAAGATTCGGAGATTCAGATTACTCCCCTCCAAATCCTTATCAAATGAAGCGGGGGGCACCTGAATCTCCTAAATGAATTACTAATCAGATTTCAGGCACTTCGCACATCTCTAGTTGTTATACTCCAGAAACTTTGCTTTTGTGACTGCCACAAAACTATGTTGAAATGGTTGAGACTCAATGAGGTATTCATTTAAAATTATAGAAAAATGTGCTACAGGATGTCCTGTAAAAACAAAGTTTTTGCAGTTTAATAAACTTTTCACATGTTTTTTTATGCTGTAACCAAATAGGAAATGACATTTATTACCCAGGAACAAAAATTGTGTTACATGGTATAATGAAATGACTGCGTACTTGAAAATGATTTGCTTTTTTGATATATTTGAATACCAACTGATAAAATTCAATGAATAAGCATAAGAGAATAGGAACTGTGTTTACTTCTGGCAAATGTGCTAAAAAAAAAAAAGGTGAGATCCTGCCCCATCATAAAATCTCTCTGATGACCCTCATCAAGGCAGTTAGTGATCTGCCCTTGTGTTGCAAACTTTCTTGTTATGGATGCTTTCTCAATTTCTTCCACAACTGCTTGCATAAAATCTCTCAGGCAGGTTGAGAAGACACACAGAACTTCTGCTATCATCCTACTTTTTCTTTTTCTATTGCCTTGTCCATGCTTCCTGGCTACTTTAATTTTTCTGCTGTATTTTTTAATCCCTGCTCATTTGCTAACAGTGAACATAAGTTGACCTTGTTGGATCTACTCCTACCTCAAAGTGACCCTAGATGATATTCTCCTTTTCTGTAGTAACTCAGACTGTTTGCCTGGCTTCCATCTAATGCCTAAGTAACAACAATGGATGGGAGAAGGAAGATTGGTTTTGCTAACTAAAACATACATAGTCATTAAACAGGCAAATCAACAAGAATATAGACAAATGGGAAATTAAATTAGAATATCAGCAAAACAAGGAATGAAAATACTCAACAAAAATATTAGCTTATGAAACTTCATTGATATTAAAACAATCTATCCCCATAAGCATTGTGACTGGGAAAGTGTTGGTGAAATTATTGTCTTAGATTGATAAACATCAATGAAACATCAATGAGCTATCAATGAACAAAGTCCAGCTCCCACCCTCCCTGTCTGCCACACAACCTTGACATTCTCCTTATATGGTCATGCTGGGGAAATTTTGTCTGTTTTCCCCCATATTTTTTAAATATCTGAACATCCAGATAAGCAAAAATAAACTGTTTTGGAATAAAATTAGACCAATCCATCCTGCTTCGTAATTGTACCAATCTGTCTGTATCATCCCAATATGCTTCATTATTTGGGTCCCAGCCAAATTGGTTGATCAGCCCTGACGACTGTAATGATATTGAGTGGAAAAAAGACATTAAATAAGCAAAGATATTAGCATATCACAATATTCTAGAATTTCAGATGTAATAGTATATTACTTCTGAAGACTTCATCTAAAGCAAATGCTAAAACCAAAATAAAACATATGAAAACATTTTAAAGATGTATTGCTGAAAAACAAACTGCTATCTATATGTATTTCTGCTACTGGTCTTGATGTCTGCTTAAGTATAATTGCTGAAATGACCTACTGACATTATGATAGCAAGCCAGTGTTTTCTGTTTAAGTTTAATTAAACTTTAATTTAAAATTACATCTCAGTCACTTGTTTTCAGTATGCTGTTTTGTTACCTAATATTAAAATAATGTCTGAATATAGCTAGTTACAACTGCAGATGTTTCAGTTGAAACATATGAGCAAAGTTGGGCTGTAGTCAATGGTTTCTGGTGGACATTCCTACTGGATATGTACCAATAATGTAAATCAGCTTCTGATCATAGTCTATCAGCAGAACAACTTATGACTATTTAGAGATAGAGATGAATGTCTTTGAATAACAGGATGACCAATCACTGTTATTAGGTTAGTTTTAAGTTCCTCCAAGAGGTTTATGCTGATTTGTGGATATAACATCATCTACTGGGAAAATAATTACACTGACTTTCATTTCTACCCACCATTCATCAGAAAGCTGTAGATTTTGACCCTCCGGATGTTATTGAGTAACAATTGGGAAGGAATGATTTGACAAAATGAAAGGGGCTGCAGTTTATGCACTCCATTAACCCATGGTCCAACTTGCTAGACTGGAGATGTTGAAGAGGGGCTGAAGACCCATAGAAGACTGAAAGAGTGAGGCAGAGCACAAGAAATGTTATTGGATATGTGTCTGACAAGGATGGGCATGCCATCCAACACCAGGGTATTTACTTCCATTTGTATTTTATGTATTGCCTGGATTAGGTGCACTTCTAGAACTAGGAACAGGATGAATGGCTTAATGAAATAAATTTAGTCAGATGGAGAGTAGGTGACATAGGTTGGCAGAAGGGATTTGGCATTGTGGCAGTGTGACACAGGAATCGGATTTGAGGAGGAGGAGAACAGGACCAGCGTGTCTTGTACCTCTCCCTCTTTATAGATGACCCACTTAGGAAATTTTGGGATCTGATAATAAGGCCTGGCCCAGGTTGTGGGCAGAAGAATACATCTGGTCTCCATGTGTCAGGGAACCATACAGTGAATATGCACCTACATGTTTCGACAGTTGTCACTCCCATTATACTTCTATACTGCGGCCGGACGTTGGTTCAGTTGATTACAGTTGACTTCAGTAGATTAGTAGATCAATAGAACCAAACCTCAAATCAAGCCAGCACTTTACAGCTGTGATCTTGTCATGCCAAGAAGACAGTATGTCTGGCTTCTCCTCACAATGTGATGGCTTCTATACTAGAGCTACAATGAAATGTTTTCTCTACAACAATAGAAATTGTAAAATTTGTAAACATAAGGTGAATCTTATGTATGGAGAAAAAAATTGCAACAGTGTGGACATGTCTCCTATTCAGTGAAATAAGATAAATGGCTATGCTTAAAAATGACTAAAGCTGATCATGATAGAAGAAATAAGTAGTCAGAACAATAAATCATGTCAGCAATTTTGCTCCCCCCTTCCTCTGGAACAAATAAAAAATAGTTTTGCTTCCCCCTCTTCCTCTGGAACAAATAGAAGATCATGTAGGACATGTCACACATGATTATGCTTCATATCTTGACCTAATGGAAAAAAGTGGATAAGAAATTTAGGACCCCCTTAGTGGTAATTCTGAGTGTGGGTTTACAGAGATATTTGAGGAAGTTCTCTACATTGAACATTGTGTGTAACATATCAAATATAAGTTGCAATGCAGTTGCAAATCTTACTATTTTACAATCTACTTGTAAACGTTGCTGTAAATGTATAGATACTGAAGCTTATTTCAAAATAGAAAGTGACTGCATGGTTTTAATTTGTTTTGTTTGCTGGAAAGTGAGTGGGAGTAGAAATGTGTCCACACCTCAAAGGTCCTAGGAAGAAATTGTAGCCCCTTTAAAGGTTACTCACTGGTTTTAGAGGGACCAGATAGTGCAGGAACTTGTGCTTCCCTCAACTCATTTTTCAGCAAGCAGAAAAGACTTATCTGTACCTCTTTTTCTCACTCCCTTTTGATACTAGAATTTGGAGTCATCTAATGAAACCAATAGGTGGAAAATTCCACACAGTACATTATACATTTATGTAGTTTGCTAGCAGAAGATATGTTGATGGGTGTTGCCTTTTGAAAAGGAAGAAGATCCTTCTTCAGGTAGACCTTCTTGAGGCAGACCTTCGGGTAGAACTTCTTCAGGGAGACCTTCTTCAGGGAGACCTTCTTCAGGGAGACCTTCTTCAGGGAAACCTTCTTCAGGTAGACCTTCTTTAGGGAGAACTTCTTGAGGGAGACCTTCTTGAGGGAGACTGTCTTCAGGGAGACCTTCAGGGAGACCTTTTTCAGGTAGACCTTCTCATAGACCCTCTTCAGGGAGACCTTCTTCACGTAGACCTTCGGGTAGACCTTGTTCAGGGAGACCTTCTTCAGGGAGACCTTGTTCAGGGAGACCTTCTTGTAGACCTTGTTCAGGGAGACCTTGTTCAGGGAGACCTTGTTCAGGGAGACCTTGTTAAGGGAGACCTTCTTCAGGTAGACCTTCTCTAGACCTTCTTCAGGTAGACCTTCTTCACGTAGACCTTCTTCACATAGACCTTCGGGTAGACGTTGTTCAGGAGACCTTCTTCAGGTAGACCTTCTTGAGGTAGACCTTCTTGAGGTAGACCTTCGGATAGACCTTCTTCAGGTAGACCTTCTCTGCCACTAGGTGTACCTTCTCTGCCATTAGATGTGCCTTCTCTGCCACTAGGTGACCTTCATTGCCACTAGGTGTACCTTCTCTGCCATTAGGTGTACCTTCTCTGCCATTAGGTGTATCTTCTATGCTACTAGGTTTACCTTCTCCGCCATTGGGTGTACCTTCTCTGCCACTAGGTGTACCTTCTCTGCCACTAGGTGTACCTTCTCTGCCATTAGGTGTACCTTCTCTGCCACTAGGTGTACCTTCTCTGCCACTAGGTGTATGATTCAATGAGCTATTTTCTTCCATCTCTAAGAGCTGTTAGCATTAAATTCCTGCTCCATGACCTTTTAATCTTTAAGACATAGGAATATCGTCCCATTTTCAACTTGGCAATCCAAGGCTACTTCCAATGTCTGAAATACATGTATTTTATTTTTTTCCAGAAGAAGCCTGTTCAGACATGTACAATCTCTTTAAATCTTGTGTGTGCATGATCCTCAGTAAAAAAATGTAAAAAAAATACATTTCCTATCCCATCTTTTTCTCCTATGAGTTGTAATAACAAATAGCTAAATTTTGAAAGACATCTGGTGAGTGTTATTGAATGTAGTTAAGGCCTTCTACGCTGCCATATAAAATCTAGATTATCTGCTTTGAACTGGATTACATGGTAGTGTAAACTCATATAATCCAGTTCAGAGCAGATAAAGTGGATTATCTGCTTTGATAATCTAGATTATACGGCAGTGTAGAAGGGGTCTGTGTCCTGTAAGAAAATACTGAAAAGCACTACAATATAGAGTGTAATGTCTGTTGCTTATAGACGGAATTAGATAGATCTCTGCATATTAAAGTCCTCTGTAAATCTCTTCATATCTAAGGCCCCTTCTACAATGCCATGTAAAATCCAGATTATCTGCTCTGATCATCTGGATTATATGGCACTGTAGAAGGGGCCTGGGTTAATTATACATTAACTAATTTTTTCATTTCTCTCTCTTTGAACTCTGTAGCATTTGTAAAAAAAACCTCAGGACAAAGTAGAAGGAAAAGTGAAAAATTAAGGAATTATAAACCAACTGGAAAACGGGATGATAGAGGATTAATTGAGACTCTTTCTGCAGATTTGGACAGTTGAAAGTATGGTAATTAACCACATGTCTAATTTATGAAATGATGGATAAGCAAACATTTAATAAAATATTGTATGGATGCTAGAGTTTCTTTCTGAAACTCTAAATGTTTTACTTAATATAACCATATATACATAAATATTAGCTCTGGGTGATTTTAAGTGGATTGGCTAAAAAAAAAGTTTGAAAAAGCCCTTCATATGAATAGGGCTATATTTTGCATTTTTGAGAAGGGGGAAGAAAGTAACTCCAGTTATTGAGTGCAGAGTCACTGATCATTGCCTGAATATATATAGTTTTGTGGAAATGCTACTGTTCTGACCTCCAAGTATACTTACACTGAAAATATTCACATGGAAGTTACTACAAGCTATTTCCAATTAGGATCAGAGGAAACCAAAAACAAAAAGGTTGTGTGGATCTGTTCTAAGCTTAATGATATTCCAAGATTCATTCCCTATATTCTGTTTACTGTAGACTTATAACCATACAACATTTTTCAAATTCATTCTAAATTACCATTTAGATACCATAGCTGCACTCTCTGTGGCAGCAGCTCAAGAAAGTGAGTGAAGTCAGAGCATGATCAATGACCTTGAATACTCGAACTGGCAAGTTTTAGAAAATCATTTTGAGCTTATTCTTACACATCCAGGAATCTTGTCTTTGTAGTTAGTCATATGGGCAATTCTAAGCCATTTTATGGGATATGTGCTTTCTTGTTTTATTCTAATGCCAGTGTGAACTGATCTTTCTTATTCCTTTGTTTTTGCATTTTAATAGAAGTCCACATTTGATCATGTGGATTTTAATTGGCCATATGACTGCTTTTCCCCAGTGTTTGATGAGAAGTTATTTTATTTTATAAAATACACTTTATTTAGCATTATTTATTTCCTGGTCATTATCTTATACAGGTTGAGTCTTCTTTATTTAGCAACCCAAAATCTGAAATACTCCAAAAAACAAAAACAAAACCTGAAACTTTTTGCTGCTAGTTGCCTAGGCTGGTTAGATATACAGCACCATCTCGATTTTTTTTTCCTTGGGGACTCCTTGCTGTCAGAAGAGTCTTCTGGGAGGGTGTGGGAGAAGGGTGAGGAGCACAGTTTCTGTGTCCTTTTGAAAGGTAAACATCCTAGATGTGTCTGTGTTCATCTTCTGCCTGGACAATGATGGCACACAGTAAGGTGGGAGCCATTGAAATGAACTATGAGGGCAGCCATTGAGCAGCTCTACTGAATGGCACCTGCAACTCCATTGGCTCCATTGGCTGCCAGTCCAGAGGGAATTTAAAAAATTCATGAAGGTGGGTGTAAGGGTTAAGTGACCTTTTCTGTCTCTTTCTGACTTTCCTAAAAGGGTAGACAGATTGCTAGCAACTGAAGCCCCTTCCACACAGCTGAACAACATCCCACATTTTCTGTTTTGAACTGGGATATATGGCAGTGTGGACTCAGATAACTCAATTCAAAGCAGATATTGTGGGTTATCTGTCCTTGATATTCTATATAAGTGAAGTCTTCTCTCCCCTTCCCTTTATTCTTTTTTTCCTTTCTGAGTTTCTGGCAGCAGCAGAGAAGTTCCTTGTGGGGGTCAACAGGCACTGGATGTGTGACCAACTCACTACGTATAAGTAAATATAGGTTTTACAAAATCGGAAATTCAAATATCAAAAAGCTTCTGATCCCAAGCATTTTAGACAATGGAGATTCAGCCTGTATTGCCAAATCCTTTTTATTGTCAACATTTCTCTGTCTATGGGATCTTACACCTGTAAAATTAGAGAAATTTTGACTATAATTCTTAAAGCAAATCAAGCTAGGGAAATACATTTGAAACTGCTTCATCTCACTAACTTTCAATTTTCTTTGGGCCCATATAGGAATGGGTTCAAGGCATTTTGCTGCTGAGGTGATAGGCAAAATAAGAATTTTGGAAACTGAATTTTGCTTCAACTGTAGAAATGGATTACCATCTTCCTTCACAAATGAGAGGCAAAGAGTAAAGGTGCTCCCAGACAGCACCAAAATCTGCATTTTATAACTGAGGCAAAAAATCCCAGGACTTGAGAGCAGGTCCACACACACACACACACACACACACACACACCTGTCAGTCCTGGAAAATGGTCTCTTGACATCCTTACAGTCTTCCTTTGTAGTGGATCAAGATGGATAAAAGACATTAGGCAGAAGTTTTTTTTTTAAATCAGTTATGAACTGGACCTCATATGCGTACATGGGATTATCTTCATGTAAACACAAGTAGCGCATGTGCACATATAAGAGCCAGTGCATAATGTAGTTAATGTTGTTGTTTTTTTATAAAAAAAAATCTGTCAGATCTCTCTTCACCCAATTGTTAATTAAAGCTCTCTTTAATATTATAATATTTAAAAGAAAGATTTTCAGAGAGTTGTAATTGCCTTCCTATTATGATTCTCTTGAGCCAACTGTGTGTCCGTGGCTCCATGTTTTGACAGCCTAATCAGCTGTTTCAGGTTTTAAAAAAGTGCATGTGCACTGAAGCAGTCCATGCAGAGGGAAGGGAATGATAGCATGTGCTTTGCATGAACAGAGATGCAAAGGTGCACCTTTTTCCAGGCAGAATTGGGTTCTATGTGTACCCCTTAAACACGTGCTTTTCAGCTGTTAACCTGATTCCACCTGCATTTTGGCTAAGCATCATTTAACCACCCCCCTTTAATCCAGCTACATCCAGGTTTTTAGCCATGTATAAAAGGATCCTAATTGAGGGAAGTATAGGACAGCCTATAGATTGCATATATCTTAATGCCCAGTACTTTGACACTCCTTCAGATATTCAAAGAAGTTGTTAAACTCTATAACACAAAGCTGATCTTGGCTCCAGAAGATCAACAAGCCTTCTGGATATAAATAACTCTATGCTCTCAAGAGAGGAGTTTTTCAAATGCTAAAATGCTAAGCTGCATTTAGAGTCTCAAGCTGAAGAAAGCATTGGTTTTATCATGTACAATGCACAATACAATTTTGACATATTGCTGGATCTCATTCTACCTTTGAATTTGGACATAGTATCTTTTCATTTTCATTTAGATAAGGGATGGACAATTAACCAAAGTCTGAGGATGCTTTAACCACATAGAGATCTATATACTTTAAAACAAAACAAAAAATTGAGGCATTCTATAGAGAGCTAGGGCAGTTAAGCACTTTGAAAAAACTGGATGAGGACACCAGAGGACAAGGAGTTGATTCTACATTTAGTCATGAAAACCCATTTAGTGATTTTGTGCAAATTATACTATTCCAGCTTAAGAGGAACACATTGCCAACCCTTCTAGATAAATCTTGCCAATAAAACCCTATAATGGAGTTGCCATAAATCACAGTCAATTTGAAGGCACACAGCAATGAGGCCTATTTTGAAATTCTGAAATGAAATGGAAGTCATTTGCAGTTTTAAAAAGGCATCCCAGTAGGCTGAAAATATGGCAAAGTGTATGCTTTCCACCTTGGGTTAGAGTATGGCAGTTACAGTTGTTAGTGAAGCAAAAGGATGAAGCCATAGCAACTATATGTGATGGAAGAAAAATAAGAACTATCCCTGCATTGGTTATCTTCACCATAACATTACTGTATAGGTAAAAAATTAGACTATTTGTTGTTCCTTGTAACATGTCCCTCATGTGGTCCTGAAAACCATTGGAATGCCCTGACAGCATTTACTGTCCTGGTAGATTTACAGATTTAGAGCATCAACATGATTTCCCCTTTCACCTATATTAAAACTACTGGATGTTTTCCTCATTAGTCTCTTTAATTAATGAAAAAGTGGGCACTAGACATGGGGACAGCTAATGAGAAACATCTTTATTTCATTTTGCCTTATTGGTAAAAGCTGACTGTGCAACTAGGAAAGAGGACATGGGGAAAGAGCAGCTGGAGGTAAGCAGATCAGTGGGTTTTTTTCAGCCTCTGTTTGACTGCCTTAAGTAAATGCATTGGTGGTGAGGTTGTTTATTTGTGACAGCTCAGGGAGAAGGAGTGGGATTGTTTGTGTATCTTTGTGTACATCTTGACAGAGCAGAAACAGTGATGCCAATTTGGAGAGGGGTACTTCAGGCCAGCATTTTTGGAGGCTACACTCTATGCCCCCAAGCATGCCTTGAGAGCTGGATGGAGGCTAAACAGAGCTGTCCTAAACTGACCTGGTAGCTGGATGGTGGCTGAATAGCCAAGCAGTGTAAAAATTGGTTCAGCATTCACCTGTGACCCTTACCTTGACCTTCTTAAGATGGGAAAGGAGAATCACCTCTCCTTTCCACCCACCATTCTTCGAAAGTTGCATAACTTTGTAATCAACCATGGCTGCTTCTCAAATAAGAAGCATGTGCCTGAAGACGTGGGTTACATCTGAGTTTTGGAAAACCTCCAGAGTATCCTGCAGCATCTGTTAATGTGGTTCGAGGCTGTGTTAAACTGAATCATCTGCATGTGTCATGCAACCATCATGGAGCTGATTCAGCCTCCCCACATATAAGGTGCCATTCAAGATGCACCCTTTATGTGGGGAGAACTGCATGAGTGTGTGAGCGAGAAAAAAATGTGTGATCTATGTGCATCTGTGTACATCTATGTAATGGAAGAATTCTGATGAAGTGAAGGTTCCATGTGTTAGAGATGTAATTCTTCATGATGCTTGTTCTTAAAGGCACCAATAAGCAATATCAGTAACTTTCTTGCTGTTGCAAAAAAAGTCTTCAGAAAGGCTATTCGTAATCCCAGAATTATAATTTGCATATAGTTGATTTGTAGAAAAAACAACTATTTCTTTGGTCTGGAAAGTAATATTTCCAGGCATATGGCGGGCTGTGGTGCAGCTGTTGAGCAGCTGCCTTAAATCACTCTGACCATGAGGTCATGAGTTCGAGGCCAGCCCGTGGCGGGGTGAGCACCCGTCAATTAAAAATAAAAAATAGCCCCTGCTCGTTGCTGACCTAGCAACCCGAAAGATAGTTGCATCTATCAAGTAGGAGATAAGGTACCACTTATAAAGTGGGGAGGCAAGATTAACTAATTTACGACCTGGAATGAGGAAGTGCCATCAGTGTGGATGATGAAGCAGCTGCTCCCCCCTGTGGCCAGAATCAAACATCCCCTCAGAAGAACGTTAACTTGCCTCTGCGTGTGTGTCTCAGTCTCTGTTTGATGTGTTTATGGGCATTGAATGTTTGCCCTATGTGTGTTATAATGTGATCCGCCCTGAGTCCCCTTCGGGGTGAGAAGGGCGGAATATAAATACTGTAAATAAATAAATAAATAAATAAATATTAGTTCCTGAACAGCAAATATTGCTTTCTGTGCAGAAAATGTTGGTTTCTATGCAAATCAACCATGTGAAAATTTAATGTAGAATAATTCCCCAATTACAGGAGAGTCTACATAAAAAACAGTATATTCTTTGCATGAATTAATATTGAGATATTATTTTCCAGGAAAGATAATGCCTTTTTTGTGGGGGAAATGTGGTTTTCTATGCAAATCAAGCATGTGCAAATTTAATGCAGTATAATTCCCTAATGAAAGCATTTTCTACTTGGAAAACAGTATTTATGTGTAGGAATTTAATACTTAAATACATTTTCCCTCAAAAAATGCTGCTTTCTCTGCAGAAAATGTTATTTGTGTGCAAAACAAACATGTGAGAATTTTGTGCAAAGTAAGTCCAGAAATACAAAGATTTTCATATGTTCAGGATTCTTCTCAACAAGATTTCTCAACATCTGAAAACACTTTTCAGTATTTTCCAAATATTTTCAAATATTCCTTCTATCTCTAGTGTATCTTTGTGTAACTATGTGTGTATGCATAGAGATTGGGGTGGTGGAAAGGGATTCCATGGATACTTGTACATTTTTTTCTGTATGAGAGAGGATTGTATGAATTTTAATACCCTAAAATCCACTATTTGAACTAATTCTGTTCCAGATACCAATTAGAGGTGAAGATTATGTACATTGTTTCCCCCTACTCACATTACCATTGTATCTGAACTGCAATCCTATTAAGACTTTAGACTGAAGCGATGTTTTTTTTTTTTTTTAAGGTGGGCACTTGAATTATCTGGAGAAGTAGGATAGTGTTGTAAAGCTGGTGTCAGTGTGGGTGTAAAAAAAGAGATCATGTAATGATTCTGAATCCAAGAAAAAGTTGTCATTCTCAATGATGTCTAGTCCATTTTACATTAATATATAATATAATAACTGCAGTCATTCTGTTGGGAGTATTCCTATAAATAAGATATAATATAAATAAAGAGAGAAGGAAGAATGTCTCTTTTGGCTGTATGATTCTCTGCCACTGGGTTACTCCAGTTTTGAGCAGTCCTAGTTCCAGTCTAAGCCCTGAGGCAGAGATTTATAGTTATACCTGTATATGAATGAGGAAAGCATGGCTGAAGGGTAAGGACATAAATCCTCATAAAGGCCACAAATACAGTAGAGTCTCACTTATCCAACGTTCTGGATTATCCAATGCATTTTTGTAGTCAATGTTTTCAATACATCATGATATTTTGCTGCTAAATTCGTAAATACAGTAATTACTACATAGCATTACTGTGTATTGAACTACTTTTTCTGTCAGATTTGTTGTATAACATGATGTTTTGGTGCTTAATTTGTAAAATCATAACCTAATTTGATGTTTAATAGGCTTTTCCTTAATCAACATCTCCTTATTATCCAACATATTTGCTTATCCAACATTCTGCCAGCCCGTTTATATTGGATAAGTGAGACTCTACTTTAATATCAAACTTTTTCCTGTGTTTCAGAAGAGTCCTGAAAACGGTTCAAGACTATGCACAGTTTAGGATTTATTCTATGAGAAAAAATACATTTCTGTGCAAAAAAAGAGCATTTTTTGGTGCAGCGCTATTGTTTTCTATGCCGAACAAGCCATTTTCTGCGGAACCCCCTCCCCCCCAATGTCCCATTTTGAAAATTATCCTCAGTTCAGAATTTTCACCATCAAAGTTTCTTGAGACTCAAAAAGACCCCTTTTCCTTGCCAGAGGAAGAAGATGTCTAGAGCCATCGTGTCTCCCACCATCTTCGAGCGCAGTTAAGTTTTATGCAAAAGCAACAAGATGTTGAATCAGGGATCCAAATATTTATGAATATTTTTTGTCCCTACTGAGTTGGAGAGTGGAAATAAATTTGCCATGATTATTATGGATATCATTAAACACACTTAAGTGAACAATATCAATTGTAGTAAAGATTTGGGCATGCTGTCCAAATGCAATGAACGTATTTACTTTATTGCTGTTACAAAATGTGAGAATGTCAGTCAAAATTCAGTGAGAATGTGTCAGTCTAATTTCAAGATGTTGCTACATTTTGAAATTTAAGTTAGTCTAGTTATACCTTCAATAAGAGAAGATTCATCCTCCTAAATTAATCCAGATCAAGTACCATCTCATTCAGAATTTTTAAAATATTATTTTCTCCCATGTGCGTAATGTTGTTCAGATTCAAATCAAACTGTGCAAAAGATCTTACCCACAATCAGTAGCAGTTTTCTGGCCCAGGGCTCAATCTATATCTAGCACACAACCTATTTTTAGCCATCACAAAAGTGTATGGAAGCTTCTCCCCACCCCCAGCTGATGCTATGCTATCTCATGGATAGTAGAATTAGATAGCAATCTACAACCCAATTACTTTTGAAGCATTCCTATTGATGTTGATAAGAGGAATCGGAAGGTAAATGAGTTTCTGATTGGACTCTTTATTTTGTTTTCTGTCTGCAGTAATGGCAGCCAGAAGCACCAAATGTCAGAAAATATCATCATGTTATTTGTCATCCAGTAATAACAGCAATTCACCCACAGTCCAATCTCTTAATTATTACTTATTAACACTTTACATCCCTATTCTATATGTTTATGCTATCAACTTTAGCATATTTGCAAGGAGGGAAGAGACTGTGGAAAATATTCAAAAGCTGCAAATCAGTTTTATATGTTTAACTCTGGGGTTTCAGATCAATAACTAATGCATGAATTGAAGATATCCATAAATAATTTAAAAGCTAGTGAGCCTCAGTGCCTATAAACTAATACCACTATCATTTCTAATGCTGTTTATAGCTGCTCAGATGCTTTCCCTTTCATATTTTCTAAAATTCATGCCAACCAATGCCTTTTCTCTCCCAATTGTACAATTCCATCTTCCATCAAGCATGGAAGGTGGTCGTTCAGATTAAAGCTGCATAACTTTGCATATAAATAGAACAACAGTTCTGGTGGCAAGCACATTCTTTCCTTACATTTAGGTGTTCATGGATGTCTTGTAACAGGCACCATTTTAGGAGAGGAATGATCTAAATTAGAGAGATAGCAACTCTAATGTCAATGTTAATTTAAAAAGTTACCTGATTTAAAAAAATGCCATGTATTAATCAGGTTCCTACTGTGTGCCTCCAAGTCATTTCTGAATTATGACTACTCTAAAATGACTATAGTTTGGTTTACTTGGTTTTTAAAGATTTTTTAAAGAAGATATTTGCCTTGCTTTCTTCTGAAGCTGAGAAAATGTGACTTGCCTAACTGCACTCAGTTGGCTTCCATATCTGATCAGTGATTTGAACCTGAAATCTTCATGGCCTTAGCACAAATTGGTTCCAAAGTTATAGGTGCCCCCAGAATCCACCAATGTAGGAATGGAAGTATAATATGGTGCATGGAGGACCAACATAGTTTCCTCTTATATTTTCCTATAATGTTTAAGACTCAATGTAATTTTGACATATTTGGACAGAATTCATTGTAAAGATGTGAGATGCTTGACAGAACTCATGCCCAATGTAATTCAAAGGCTGCAGAGAAGTCAATGGAGTTCTACTGAGATGAATTAGCTCCAGAGGTTATAGTTTCATTTTCTGATATCTAGGCTGATATGATTTTTGTGTTATATTAGCCACACTATATTGCTGCAAATCAAGGAAACAATGGACACAGTGGCTATACATAGCTGTATCTTAATAGAAATCTGTGTTGTCTTCAATAGTTTGTAGCAAAGGTCTGCTAATGGTACATATTAGGAGCACTTGCGCACAGACACTGGGAATAAAATGTCACAATTTTGCTGGGGAAAATGTATAATGGAACCATGCCTAAGGATTAATGTTGAATTAAAACATACATGGTAGGCGAGTGATACGATTTGAGGAACAAATGCAGCATGAGTCATCCTTGCCATATGAATCATATCCATTAGTAGCACCTTAAATGTAAGTGGTCTGCCACTGAGTGACCTTACCTGTACATATTAGGTGTGCTGATTATTGCTTCTCAGAACATTCTTTGTCACAATGTCAGATGCCCTCACTTTGCCCTGTTTTGCACAGATTACTGATTTAGGACTCAAATACTCATTTGGAAAGCAAAAGACATCAAACAATATCATTGATGTCTCTGCATCAAACCCAATTATCTTATCTGATCTCCTATTCTATATATACTCTGCAAGTAGCAAAAAAACCAAACAATTGTATGCGCAGGGGTGACCACTCTCATACACAAACAGAGAAAAACAGCCCCAGACCATGATGGGATAACTAAAGGCCACAACTTGTTTATTGGTTATAATTGAAAACAGGGTTGGCAGCCCTACATGGGTCCTAGATCAAGGTATCAGGTAGCCTGATGCTGAATCAATGCACCAAAGATGATAGGAGCAGGGGCGGTTCACTCATAAGGCAATTTAGGCATTTGCCTCGGGCGCCATCGTTTGGGAGGTGCACTTGAGGCACCTCCAAGTGCCTTAACGCCATTTTTTGTTGGCGCACACTGCCGCTTCAGGCGAGGCTGCCTCCCACCAGGTGAAGCGGCTGGCAAGCACACGCTCCGCTGCTTCTGACGAGGTCTCCAGGCTGCCTGGCTATGTTGCAGAAGCATTCTCTCCTGACATTTCACCCACATCTATGGGAGGCATCCTCAGAGGTTCTGAGGTCTGTTGGAAGCTAGGTAAGTGGGGTTTATATATCTGTGGAAAGTCCAGAGTGGGAGAAAGAGCTCCCTTCTGTTTGAGGCTAGTGTGAATGTTGCAATTGGCCAGCTTGATTAGCATTTAATGGCCTTGCAGATTCAAAGCCTGGCTTCTTCCTCCCTGGGGGCATCCTTGGTTGGGAGGTGTTAGCTGGCCCTGATTGTTTCCTGTCTGGATCTCCCCTGTTTTCAGTGTGTTGTTCTTTATTTAGGCTTTTCCTTAATCCCTCCTTATTATTCAACATTTTCGCTTATACAATGCTTTTATTTTTCAGTGATTGGTTTGGGGGGGGGGGCAAAATTCTGTTTGCCTACACTTGAAAATTACCTTGGGCTGGCCCTGGGTAGGGGACACGTTGCAAGCTCCAATCCATGACACTCCAGGTCACCTGAACCCCCCCCCCCCCAATACAGACAGCCGACATACCCCTCATGGAGAGAGTAGAAATTCCTTTACCAGATTGAGGGCTCATGCCAACTGACCCCAAGTTATGATGAAGATTCACAAGAAAACATAAACAACTTAACAGTAACAACTAAAATTGAGGGTGCAAGGAGGGGAGAATTTGAAGGCAAGTGAGGATGCTGGCTTTTATAGTCAGAAGGCAGACTAGAGGGAAGGAGTCCTCTGTGTGCCCCCCTGTTTGGCTGGCTGGAGAAGGCACATGGAGAGAAGACACAACAAAGGGCTCCTTGGGAAGAGGGAGCCCTAGCTAAGATGGTGGGTGGATGGAGTGCCCACTGCCGCAACTTCCCTGCCCGGAAAGTCAGACAGGGCATTTCATGGTGATCTGTGATATCTCTAAATCACCCATTCTAGTTTATTAAATGGATGGATGACTAGATAGGCAGGCAGGCAGACAGACATTAGTTGTCTTGAGAATAAGGATGTCAAAAACTCTTGTGTCTCAGTTTTCATGTACTTATCATTTTCTTTCCAAATTCTACTAAAAGTGGTCTTATCAGAACATGCCAGAATTTTTGACATCAACAATCATTTTGACATACTGAACTAATTCCTAAAGCACTTCTCTAAAATCCTTGAGAAGAAAGACACAGTGCCATAGTTGAAAGCTCTCATTATTGAGGGTGGAGCGAGAGTGAATCATTTGGGTTCTCTTTCCCTTTTGCAGAGCCTAGATTCATTCTGTCAAACCACTTAACTTTATCAGTACCTTCTGCTGAATCTCACCTTAATATGCAATGAGAGTTCTATAAGAGTTATGGCCTGTCATGTTTTCTACAATACACTACATAAATGGTCACAATATGCCTGTCATTCGCTTATCTTGTCTTTAGCAGGGTCTCCTATGAAGTACAACTTTGGGCCTTTTAAATAATTAGATAAATACATATTCTTGACAGGACTTACTTTCATTCACATCTAGCAGTAAGGAGTTGAATTCATAATTCCTAGCTGCCTGCAGGTACAAACAATTTTTTGAGTCCCTTTCCCCTCTTAAATTCATAACAAAAAGATCTTTGGTAGCACATAGCCTATACTTACTTTTCATATTTTCTTCAAACTATGTGTGTTACATCTTATGTATAGTGGTCATTTATGCATAATAATTGTTGATCAAAATAGTACCAAAGAAAAACATAATAAGCAGATGTATTTAAGTGCATATTCAGTAATAATTGGGTTTCAGAAAGGATATCTGTTTGTTATAATGTCATGCGAGATTGCTAGGTCATCAACATAGCATCTTTTTTTGGTTTTAGGAGTAAAATGTGATTTTTAGGAACAAAATTAATCACTGTGAGTCCTTTTGATGTCATAGGGCTAGGTGCTGGTGATGTCACACAGTAGGCTATAACTGCTTTCTGATGGGTTTATTGTGGAAATGAGCATGAAGTCAATCAGGTTAAATGACGTCAGAATTTGGGGGAAACTGAATAATCAGATAACATGGCAACCTAGAACCATGGAGTACAAACACATTTCCAAATTATTTTTCTCCTTAAAAAAAGTTTTTTTGTGGCAATCAGATAGGAGCCAGCACAGATCAAGTAATGGCATTTGTTGTACATTCCACCTGCAAACTTGTGTTGGCTGTCACTCAGGGTGTATTTTTAAAATTTATTTCCAAAACTTGCTTTTGTTTTAGGAAGTGTGAGGACTAGTTTTGCAGCATTTGCGGGCATTGTGAGACCATATATCCCAACATATGTCTATTTTGCAATAGGATATGACAAAGTTCTTGCCCTCCATGTTATGTCTTACTGGGCGGGGGGGGGGATCATATTTTGGGTCTCAAATGGTCTAAAGTAGCATTTCTCAACCTGGGGGTCAGGACTCCTAGGGAGGTCATGAGGGGGGTTTCAGAGGGGTCGCCAAAGAGCATCAGAAAACACATATTTCTGATGATCTTAGGCATCCAAATCCATCCAGTATTTTCTGTTGGTCATGGGCGTTCTGTGTGGGAAGTTTGGCCCAATTCTATAGTTGGTGGGTTTCAAGGGGCTCTTTGACGGTAGGTGAACTATAAACCCCAGCAACTACAACTCCCAGATGTCAAGATCTGTTTTCCCCAAACTCAAATTTTGGGCATATTGAGTATTCGTGCCAAGTTTGGTCCAGATCCATCATTGTTTGGAGTCCACAGTGCTCTCTGGATGTAGGTGAACTACAAGTCCAAAGCTCCAAAACACCAAACACTTCCAGTATGTTCTGTTGATCGTGGGAGTTCTGTGTACCAAGTTTGGATCAATTCCATCATTGGTGGAGTTCAGAATGCTCTTAGCTGAACTGTAAATACCAGCAACTACAATTCCCAAATGACAACATCAATCCCCACCAACCCCACCAGTATTCAAATTTGGGCATATCGAGTATTTGTGCCAAATCTGGTCCAGTGAATGAAAATACATCATCCTGCATATCAGATATTGACATTACAATTCATAATAGTAACAAAAGTACAGTTAGGATTACAGCAACGGAAATAATTTTATGGTTGGGAGACACCACAACATGAGGGGTCACGGCATTAGTAAGGCTTGTTGTATGTTTTCTGGGCTGTATGGCCATGTTATAGAAGTATTCTCTCCTGACGTTTTGCCCACTGGAGAGAATACTTCTAGAACATGGTCATACAGCCCAGAAAACATACAACAACCCTGTGATCCCAGCCATGAAAGCCTTCGACAACACATCGGCATTAGGAAGGTTGAGAACCACTGGTCTAGAGATTGTATGTTTTCCCTGTTGAAGAGACTGGGGAGTTGGCAGGAGTGGGGGCTAAAATAATTATTCCCAGCTAGTATGATAAGTCCCTCGATGGCCCAATATCTAGTAGACAACTGTTTTCTACCTTGTCCTAGAGATTGTAGGGAGAAATTGGAATATTCTTTAAAATAATTTTTGGGATGAAGGCACACTGTGAGGTCCCATGAGGACTATGTGTGGTCCCAGCACTTTATTCTTTATTCATTCATCTTGTATGGTATCTACATATACATAACTTTTTATTAATAGTATAAACCTTCCTTTGGGTCCTCTTGAGCTATGTATATCAACTGGGTTTGACTAAGCATAATGCTGCAAATTTATCCTTCATTTTAACAGCAACTAAACAATCCTATGAGAGATTTTTGCTATAAATATAAGACCTCCCGGGGAAGAGGTTGACATCATAAAACAAATTCATAGGCAAAAGATTTGCAGAAATTGACTTAGAACCAAAAGCTATGGTATGGGAACAGGGACCTATAAATCAATAGCGCTAATTTTGGTTGCTTCCAAGACACACATTAATGTCAATGTAAAACAGAGCAATGCCAATTATGTACATTCTGGGATAAATCATAGCCATTCTAGAGAACTTCCTAAAATGGCACTTTGGGTAAAAGGAGTAAATAATCTGTTCTTCAGTAATGCTCTTAATGGGTTTTTGTATTCTTCTTCTTGTATTTTTAAATACATTTATCAATAAACCTTTTCTAAGCTTGCAAAAATACCCATAAAAGAGTAAATGGAATCACACATAATAAGTAGGCAATCATTTGGGAATGAATGTGACTCCTGTATCTGAAGGGACTATGTTCTATGGATACCTGAAACCGTGGATAATAGTAAAACCTATATTTTGAGTATATTTGGTCTGGAAATGTACCATAGGATCAGGACTTAGGGCACTTCCAGAAAGCACAAAAATGTGGGTTTTAAATGGAGGACAAAAAACCCCCCAAACCGGATAATTTTTTCCCCTGCCTTCCCCACAGGCTTCCTCGGCATAAGAACAAGATGGAGGGTGGACGGGGGACAGAGCTTAAAAAAACAAAATCCCTCCATTATGCACTGGACTGTATATGCACACATGTGAATATCTTAATATAAATGTGTGCGTATGAGGTTTGGCGCATAACGGAATGATTTTTTTTACAAAAACTTCTTTTGGATATCTTCCTTCCACCAATTGTTTATTCAAGCTCTGTTTAATATTATAAAGTTTAAAATAAAGAGTTTCAGAGAGTTCTAACTACTCTCCACTCATGCTTCCTTTAAATCAGCTGTGTGTCCATTTAACAGCCCAATCAGCTGATCAGATGTTTCAGGCTGTTTAAAAGCAGACATGTGCTGAGGCAGTCTTCACAGGGAGAAGGAAGTAAATCACATGTTTTTTGTGAGTGTAGAGATATACAGTGATGCAAATATGTACATTTTCTGGCTGGAATCAGGATAAAAGGGGACCTTTTTACCCCGTGTTTTTTGCCTGGCAAATCAGTGCAGATTTACTGCTAGGGTCATGTAGCTAACCCCCTTCTTTAACCCGATAACTTCCTTGTTTTAGCTGCTGCATAGATGGGCCCTTAGAGAAGCTAATTGGGACGACGAGCCTTTTTCTTTTCTATTCTATTTTTTTTTAAAGTATCAGACAGGGGGGTAATCTTGTCATCCGACTTCTGTCACCAATGAATATATAGAAATCCCTCTTCACAGGGGTTTCTTCATACAAGAGGAAAAACTTCTCTTTAACTCTCACCCAGTGTTTTAGAGTTACAGTCTTTTGCTTGAATGAAACAGTTAACAAAGTTTATTTTATTGTTGTCTGGCACAGAAGCGTGTTGGTTACATTGGTGCTTTGCTTTCTTAGTTGAAATACAGTAGAGTCTCACTTATCCAAGCCTCTGGATTATCCAAGCCATTTTTGTAGTCAATGTTTTCAATATATCATGATATTTTGGTGCTAAATTTGTAAATACAGTAATTACAACATAACATTCCTGCGTATTGACCTACTTTTTCTGTCAAATTTGTTGTACAACATGATGTTTTGGTGCTTAATTTGTAAAATCATAACCTAATTTGATGTTTAGTAGGCTTTTCCTTAATCCCTCCTTATTATCCAAGATATTCGCTTATCCAAGCTTCTGCCGGCCCGTTTAGCTTGGATAAGTGAGACTCTACTGTACAATGTTAGAGTATTACTTTCTATCACACAATCTTGCAAACACAACAGAGAACACTTTTTACTTTGCAGGAGCAGAACTTTGACTATTCTCAACTTATTATATTAGCTATTCCAGGAAATATCTTCGATTAACACATTCCTTGACCTATCTTCACTGATAATCTGACTATCCTGTTCTAACAGTTAACTTTCCCAAACCTAACTGATTTTTGACTGTTCAGCTGCTCTGCCAACTCCACTTTTAAACCCTGGCACACGCTCATTTACATATGACCAATCCGGTCGCTGCTATGTAAATGAGCTCCTCCCCTGTTGCTACATTCCAAGGATTACAAAATGGAGGTTCACACACCAACCCTGCAAGGTAAGCCAAGTTCTAATTTTAACAATAAGTTTAAAAATCTCTCGTACAATTAAACATTTCGCTACACTCATGAACAGTTCTAGGGTGGAAGGAGAAATATTTTTTTTTGGGGGGGGCATGGGCAAATGAAACTGTGTATATTGAATCCATAGATAAGGGAGTGGTAGTGTATTTAAAATGTTAACTGTCAGAGCTTACCATAAACAATGTGTTGTCGAAGGCTTTCATGGCCAGAATTACAGGGTTGTTGTGTGTTTTCCATATGGTATGGCCATGTTCCAGAAGCATTCTCTCCTGACATTTTGCTCACATCTATGGCAGGCATCCTCAGAGGTTGTGAGTTATATATACCTCACAACTTCTGAGGATGCCTGCCATAGATGTGGGCAAAACATCAGGAGATAATGCTTCTGGAACATGGCCATACACCCGGAAAACACACAATAACCCTTACCATAGACATTTTGCTAGCTGAGGCAAAGATGAAAAGATTTTGCCAATTCTGTATCTACAGAACCCAACTGAATAGAGGAACTGTGGCGCTGATAATTTTATTCTCAGACTTTTAGAACCCTTTTAAGAGAAGTTTGGCTAGCCTATTTTATGTATGAGGTTGAAATACTTTCATGTACAATTTGGCTATGGCTTTAAGTACTTTTTGTTTTTCCACTGTATTAATCTTTTAGTAATGTAAACTTCCTTGAGGGTCCTTGTTAGGACTGAAGCGGGTATAAATATATTTCTGTAAAGAAATACATACATAAATAAACAGGATAAACATAAGCTATACATCTGAGGACAGAGCAGCATTGTAGATTATATGTGTGTTCTGGAACTCCCTTTCCACAACCTGTTAAAATATTGTTAGCACTAGGGCTCACTAATTATATACACCATTTTGTAGATTAACTAATTATAATTACTTGAAATACAAGACCATAGAGTTGTGCTGGAGGACTTAGAAATTCCTAGAGGGGTGCTTTTTTAATTAACACTTTACCAGGGTCCCCCATGTTTGAAGGGGTCCTGTGCCCTTAATCCCATCAAATGTGCAGGCACCACTATAGTCATTTGTTTCATTGTTGTTGCATTGTATTCATCATCATACAATCAACTTATATTCAATTCCACATCAGTTTTGCCATCCCATTCTAATAATTTTAGGCCCAAGAAAGATATTTTTCTAGCAAAGTTGGTTTCTCTTGCAAAAAGCTACTTCTTTGGGGACTTAGCTGAGAAAATACAAGAAACTTAGAAAAATGGCCATCCACCTTCTACAGAGTATTGGAGCGGGGGGGGGGGATTTAGGGGGCAAAACTGGGTTTCTGAATTTGGTGGGGGCATTGTATCAGATCTTGTGGCTAAGTTTCTCACCTCTGTTTTATATGCTTACAAATGTATGGTATGAACTCCTTGGGGAAAAGTGAGAAGTTAACTATAATTTGCATTAACATGGAAATATATGCAGTTCTTCTCTTAAAGCACCCAAGGATTGATTGCAGCTTGCTCTCAATCACCAAAGCCAGTGTTTCTCAGACTGTGCTCCTCCAGATATTTTGGACTTTAGCTCCCAGAAATCCCAGACATCATATCAGCTGTTAGGAATTGTGGGAGTTGAAGTCCAAAATATCTGAAAGAGCACAGTTTGAGAAACTCTAGCCTAAACTACAGCTATAATTTGGAGAAGTTATTTTTTTCATCAAATCTTATTTTTGTGATAGTTAAAACTCATATATTGTACTTTAATTTAACTACAATCCCAAACATTGAACAAATGTTTGGGATTGTAGTTAAATTAACCACTCCGAGCCCTGGGGGAGTGTTTTTAAGATTTTTTAAAAAGATATTTTAAAGATGTTTTTAAATTGATAAATTTTAGTCTTTCTTGTAAGCCGCCCCGAGCCCTAGGGGAGTGGCGGCATATAAGTTTAAATTATAAATAAATAAATAAATAAATAAATAAATAAATAGTTGACATTTGTGATGCTGCAATGTCCTTTATGTTTGCAACATTTAATTACTTACTTTACTTAGGCTACACCTCATTGTACAAGTATGATGGCCCTCCAAGTATAGTGTCTTGGTGGTGATTATGTAGGTGACTGTGGAGTTCTATTTGTGACTCATATGTTCTTCCAGTGTGAGGGCATCTGTTTGCAGGTGGAAGGCAGTCCCGATCAGGGTTGGCTTGACGTGCCTTCCTCTTAGCACGTTTCTTCCTTTCCCCCTCCATTCGTGCCTCTACGAATTCCACTGCATTGCTGGTCACAGCTGACCTCCAGTTAGAGTGCTCAAGGGCCAGGGCTTTCCAGTTCTCAGTGTCTATGCCACAGTTTTAGAAGTTAGCTTTAAGCCCATCTTTAAATCTCTTTTCCTTTTTCACCAACATTCCATTTTCCATTCTTGAGTTGGGAATATAGTAACTGATTTGGGAGATGGTGATTGGGCATTTGGATGGGGTCAGTCCAGCGGAGGTGATGGCGTAGGAGCATTGCTTCAATGCTGATGGTCTTTGCTTCTTCCAGCACGTCTTCCCAAGTGATTTGCAGGATTTTTTGGAGGCAACACTGGTGGAATTGTTCCAGGAGTTGAGTGTGACGTCTATAGACAGTCCACATTTTTCAGGCATATAACAAGATCGGGAGGCCAATAGCTTTATAAACTAGCACCTTGGTGTCCCTACGGATGTCCCAATCCTCAAACACTCTCTGCTTCATTAGAAAGAAATTACATCTCTTTCAACATGGCAAAACTATGGGATCCTAAAAAAATCCAGAATTTTATTTTATGATGTATGTGTATATGTTAAATGTGTTTGTCAAATGTCTTAATACGGCCAATCTATAACATGTATTGTAATTTATTTTATGTGTTCAGAGTTAAGTAAGAAAGAAGCAAAATGTTTCCTTCTGGGTTAGAGTGAATGGATCTTCAAATAACATGGTCTGCAGTTCAAGGCTTTTAAGTGAAAAAATGGTTGCAGTTGCCACTGAACCTATGCTCCTGTTGATAAACTAATCTTGAGAACAGAATGCAAGAGAAAGTATCTTCTAGTAAAAGGCCAAGTTAATAGATCAGTAGGCCACATACATTAGAAGAGGTTGCTGAAATAGCAAGATTCCATTTTGGTGCAGCTGATGGTACTGTAAATAAAAGCCCTTCAAAAAGGTAAATGTAAAAGTCTAAATTAATGGCTATGCTTTGGCAGTATTCATCCGCAGTCATTTTGCTCTTCCCTTTCATTATAGCTTGACTTATCGAAACCTTCATTGCTATAAATTGTGTGTATAAGCCAAATGACTCAATGCAAACAAGCCAAGCATTTCTGTATTACAAGACTATGAATAAAAATCCAGAAAACTCTGATTCTTTGATGCATTCAGGCTTGGCAAGTCATGGTTTGCTATAAGTAATGTTAATTTCAGATCATGGTTCCACACCCTAGTTCAAAGAACTATATGTTCAGTAGTATATTTCTACATATGATACATTTCAGCTCAGTGAAAGTCAATGGCTCATCTTCTGTGTTGCTACCACTATTCTCGGCTGGCCACAGAGATCTGTTTAAGGCCTGGCTGCCATGGCTGCATATGCAGATGTCAAAATGGGATGCACATATAATGATCAAGAATCAACAGCATGTATGTTCTTGACACTGCCTCTGGAGTCAGCATGTATTTGCTTGATCTGTGCTTGCTTTAGGCCAGACTTACATTGGAATAATGCAGCCCTAACCCACAGTCAAATCACTGTATCACAATAGCTTTCAAAACCAGAAATGCAAGAATACAATGTAAATAAATATACTGAACTTTGACCTGAATGCACATAATGAAAACCACTACAGTTTTGTGAGCATGGATATGTACTACACTGTAACTATTCTAATGGTGAACTCTTTGGGAAAACTAATTTTATAGGGAATAGTAGGTTTTTATAATTATAACATGTGCAAGCTAAGCAGCTAGAGTAGCAGTATTTATTCAGTAAAACATCATTTGATACCACCTGGGACTCTTGACAGCAGCAAACACATTTATAATTAAGAATGTGAATTATAATCTCTCCCAGGAAAGTGATCAAAATGATCACCATTATCAGAATATTAACAAGTCATGCATTTGTTTCTCCTATAAATCCCCTCTCAAAAGTTTCTGAATTAACAGTTCAATATAAACTATGCAAGCGTTCCTTCCTTGTTCAAATAAACATCCAATCATAAGAGGTTGGCCATTTTGTATAATTTATCTGGATTGTAGAAAACAAGATCATCCATTCAGGGAATTGCATTCACAAACAAGACTTGGAGCCAGTTTGCGTATGATGCACTTTGGCTGTGAACATAATATCTCCGAAGCTGCTAATTTGACCTGCTCATGTGAAGCCATACAAATCATTTGGGATCTAAAGGAGGAAGCTTAATTTTGGTACAGCATTGTTGGCCAGAAACTATTCTTAAGACATTTTAAACAAATGTTCAAATCCTACAGATACAGAATAGAGTAGGTAAAATTTCCTCATAAAGGGGATAACATTCTTACTCAGCTCTGAAGTTACAAGCTAGGATCTCACTGCACTGAGAGCAGGAGGATGGATTGTCAGTTGGAAGCAAGGAGATGTCATAAGGGGCCTTCAATAACTTTGACTCTGTCTCTTACATGTGCCAAGCTTATTCATATTGTGCCAGTGTGCTACAATCTTGGCTTCAATTTAGAGAGGCCAACAAATAACCTGCAACTTCCTTTAAGGAGTAGCATGTGTGCAAATAAAGTCTGTTGAAAATGATGCTTTACAGCTCTCTTGAATAAGCAACCTTAATTAGCATATGTAAGGGATAGTATGTTCATTGCAGGAAGCTGTGTCTACATATATAACTTGTCAGCTGAGAAAGACAGTTAGGATCTCATCAGATGGACAGGGGGAAAGAGGGGGGAAACGGAGGCAACAATCCTTCGTTCAGCTGCCTTTCCATGTCTTTTGGGATGGTTTCACATCCCATGTGGTTTCCCATGCTTTCCCTGTCCTTTCCTCATTTCCTCTTTGTGTTCCTCAATGAGGAGTCATGTAACACCTGACTCCTCCAAAGTTGCTCTGGTTTCCATTTCTCCACACTGCCGAAATGGAGCCCCACAGAGTCCCATCGGAAGTTAGCCTGCATCATGTGCTGGACTCAGTGTAGACTCATATAATGCAGTTTCAAGCTGCATTATGTGGAAGGGTAAAGCCAGTCCTAGACTGGCTTATGACCCTCTGGCTATTGAACTTTTGGAATGGCTCTGATTGCTCTCCTGTGCATACTTTTGCAAATGAACTGTTTCAGTCAAGTCCATCTATAGCACTTTTTTTGATTAACTGTTCTGATGTAGCTGCAGAAAATTGGCATTATGTTTTCTCAGCAATGCCCTGGGAAAATGCCTACATTTGAATCAGGACAGAAACTTTCCCCTTGTCATGTTTGTTTGGCCCACCCATGTGGCAGCACAAGAAACTTCTGCTTATCTTTTCAGGATGGGTAGGAATTTTATTACCCCTTTCCATAAGGTTGTTTTTTTTTTGCTTTACATGTATTGTTACGTATGGAATTATAGAATAGAAAGCAATAGATTTGGGAGTATGAATAGGTAGGAGTGAACAAGTAGTTGGGAGGGGGGCTATATGGGTAGTGATAATAAGCATCCCTAGGTGCTGATTTGGTGAAGGGTATAGCCCCAGAAATGTTCTTGTATGTAATGGGTCCTAGGGGGTTGGAAAAATCTATCCTGGGCCAGTCTGGGACACATTTTCTTTTTATTGTCAGC
Source organism: Anolis carolinensis (assembly GCF_035594765.1). Classification (NCBI taxonomy): domain Eukaryota; kingdom Metazoa; phylum Chordata; class Lepidosauria; order Squamata; family Anolidae; genus Anolis; species Anolis carolinensis. Next base: position 68,063,060 of record NC_085844.1, read on the forward strand.
TAAGGAGCCTCCGGTGGCTCAGTGTGTTAAAGCGCTGAGCTGCTGAACTTGCAGACCGAAAGGTCCCAGGTTCAAACCTGGGGAACGGAGTGAGTGCCCACTGTTAGCTCCAGTTTCTGCCAATCTAGCAGTTCGAAACCATGCAAATGTGAGTAGATCAACAGGTACCGCTCCGGCAGGAAGGTAATGGCGTTCCATGCCGTCATGCCGGCCACATGACCTTGGAGGTGTCTACGGACAACGCCGGCTCTTCGGCTTAGAAATGGAGATGAGCACCAACCCCCAGAGTCGGACATGATTGAACTTAGCGTCAGGGGAAACCTTTACCTTTACCTAAGGAGACAGTTTAAAAAAGGGAAAGTTTCCTTAGGAAGCTCTTCCTAAGGAAACTTACTGACTGGGGTGTTGTGTGGTTTCCGGGCTGTATGGCCGTGTTCCGGCATGCTGTGTAGCCATCAAATGAGCTTTGTATCTCACTTCTTTTCTTACATGGTGTCACCAATAATCATTGTACCCTAGACCTAACACAGGTCTGGATATCATGATAACTCATAAGGGGAGATAGCCAAATGCTGGTACTGCTACTTTGTATGGTTTCTAAATGGAGGTTCCTCTGTTATATTCTCAAAGAGAAGAGAAATGCACTTCTGTTTTAAAGCTGAGACAAATGTATCATTGTGACATGTGAAAGAAGGCACAATCAAGCTGGTTGTGGAGAAAAGAAGACTTTACAATGTATTTTGCATCTAAATCAGCTACCAAAGCAATGTATTAACTCCTGTTGTGAAACCCGTGGTAAGGAGTGAAGATAAAATGCTTACAGTTAAAACCTTTATCAAAAGGCCTCAAGGTCTAGCGTAGAAAGCAAAAACAACTCCTCCCCCTGCCAACGACAATTGCATTAGAGTTTTGTTAAGGAATAAACTACAGTAGAAATGCATAAATCACCTTGTTAGTTCACAGTGAAGTTCTAAGAAGTGGAAAAAATGCCTTGAGGTCTGAATTAATAACATTTTCAGGAAGGGAGCTCTTATTTGGCACATTATAAAGCTTTGGCATTTAAAGCCATTATGTCCAAAAGATAGAATAGCTAAGTATCTGTAAACAGCATGGTTCCGTATTCAAAAAGCACTACTGGTTGGAGAATCAGTTACTCTCTGATGACCCACATGCCAAACAGGTAGCAAACACAGGTGGCTACCACATAGGCTAGTTCAGATAGCATTCACCCCTTTATCTTTGATATTGGAGCATGGGGACACTTAGATGCACCACACTCCATCACTTATATTTTGTGAAAAGGATGCATCTAGGGAAGAGTGGTTCTTGTACAGATATGGAGGCTTTCCATATGAACAAAAATCCTTATGCGTTAGTTTCACAACATCCCAATCTAGACATTTCCAGTTTTAAAACTCAAATTTAGAACATGAACAAGCATACAAACAGATTAAATTAACCTGATAATGTTTCAAATTCCAAACCTTCAGTCTCCTATCTGAGATACTGACTTCTAAAAATTATATCAGGGAAAGGAATTATTATTATTATTATTATTATTATTATTATTATTATTATTATTATTATTATTATTATTATTATATTTATTATCTCCCCAAAGGGGACTCAAAGTGGCTTGACATAAAAAACATTAGCACAGAATTGAAAATATACAAATATACAAAATTTCAAACAGAAATAAAGACAAACATCACTAAAAAATCAGTTAAAATCCATAAAAACATATTCAAAGTTAAAACCACAGCACACCCACACCCTAACTAGATCTTAAACACACTCTGCTTTAAAAGCCTGCCTGAATAAAAAGGTTTTAGCCTGGTGATGGAAGGACAGCAGGGAGGGGAACCATTCCAAAGTCCATGGTCAGCCACTGAGAAGGAAGGCCCTCCCTCTCGTTCCTACAAACGGAGTTAGAGATGGAGATGGCACCGAGAGAAGGGCCTCTCCTGAAGCTGTCAGAGCTTGGGCAGTTTGTACAAGGGGATACAGTCAGCCAAATATCCCAGACTTGAATCACCTAGGGCTTTAAAGGTCATAACCAGCACTTTGAATTATGCCCGATAACAAACTGGCAGCCAGCGGAGTTGCTGCAACAGGGGGGGGTTGTCTGTGTGGGGGCAAGGAGGTGTCTCCAAAAACTAGTGAGACTGGATTTCCCCTTCTATTCTGCACTTTACAAGCATTGCCTATAAACATGCTTCTGCTCTTTGTCTCCCCCAATAAAAGCATGCTGTGCTACTCTGCTTTCAGCCAAGCTGGGCAGCACAAAACTTTATTTACTTACACACAGTAGTCACAGTAAGATGACGAAAGAGCAAGAACACCTCTTAGTATCCTGCTGTTGACACCTTAGGTAATTACTTTATTAGTCCATAGGTGTCTTACACTGACTTCTAGGCACTCACTGAAACATCATCTTTAACCCTTTATGATCTTGTTTTTTTTACATGCCTTAAGGATGATCTTTTCCCTAATACATATAGTTCCAACAGTTCACTCCCTGTAGCCAGCCCCAGTGAGCAACCTGGCTGCAGCTCTTTGGACCAGCTGAAGTTTCTGAGCACTCCTCAGAGGCAGCCCCACGTAGACCACGTTATAGTAATCCAGATGGGATATAACTAAGCCAAGTACCACCGTGGCCAGATCTGGCTTGTCAAGGATCGGGGGCACAGTTGGCACAGAATTTTTAATTGTTCAAAGGCCCTCCTGGCCACAGCAGATACCTGGGCCTCTAGGTTCAGGATGAGTCGAGGAGGACACCCAAACTGCAGACCTGTGTCTTCAGGGGAGTGTAACCCCATCCAGCACTGGCCAGATCCCTATTTTCTGGTCTGCCTTCCAACTGACTAGGAGTATTTCTGTATTGTCTGGATTAAGTTTCAATTTTTCCCCCTCATCCAGCCCATTACTGCTGACAGACACTGGTTTAGGGTCAGGACAGCTTCCTTGGCATTAGGTGGAAAGGAGTAGTAGAGATGGGTGTCATCTGCATATAGTTGACACTGTACTCCAAAACTCCAGATGACCTCTCCCATCATGCAGTCCTCCAGATGTCAATGGACTTCAGTTCACAACATTCTTCACAATGGCAATGCTGTTTTGGGCTGCTGAGATTTGCAGTCCAATAGCATCTGGAGGACCACATAGTTTAAAAGAATATATGTGTGTCTGCACGGGTGTGCAGATGCATGCATGCAGATACTAGTTTGTCTGTTCAACATCTAATTCCCACTATTCCAATGGGAAAAACCCAGAAATCATTTGTATGTCTGATAGGTACAGACTGACTGTACTAACTTTCATTTCTTCTTCTGAATTATTTTCATTAAAGCTGTACTGAATTTACTTTTGTTCTCATTTACTATCATTTATTGTTCCTTTTTAAAACCAAAAATATTCTTTTCCCCTTGTGATAGATATCACCCTCTCTTCTCATTTTTCCACCAGTTAGATTGTTAAATTGCCCTTCATCAAAAGAAAACAAGGCAGAATGAAATCCCCAAATGGTCATATAATCATAAGATACAATAAAAGCAAAACAGAATGCCATCATAAAACACTTTAAAGAGCAATAACATATAAAAAGACAAACTAATTAAAATGCATGGACAGATATTTTTTTGAAAAAGTTGGCAATGAAAAACTAATAAAGTCAGAACAGTACAATACAATTACTCGTATGTGCTTTGAAAGCTACTCTAACTTCTGGTGACCTTATCAAAAACATTGGAAGTCTAACTATGCTTCTCCAGAACTCGAAATGTGTTATGTTCCTTTAGGTCAACTCCAAGTTATGACAACACTGTTCTAGCAACTTATTTGCAATATTTATTCAAATGAGGTTTAGCAGTGCTTTGTTGAAAGGCTGAGTGAGTACATCTTGCAAAGTCACTTAAGAGGTTTCCATGGATGAGTGGAGATTTGAACCATAGTCTCCCAAAGTCCTAGACCAATACACCAATCTATATGCCATATGAGATTCCACTCTTATCATCATCAGAATCACCATCTAATCATGCAGTACCGTAACTATACATTGCACTTTTCATGAATGGTTTTCAGTTGGTAATTTGGCAGTTCCTGCTCTCAGGATTACAACCAAAAAGGACACAGCACACAAAAAAGTGGGGTGGCAATGGGAGAATAAAAATGCAGAGAACTGCATTCGGGAAAGTATTGGAAAATGTTCATCTTCGCTTGAAAGAATTGAGATTTTTTATCCCCATCCAAAGTGTAAACATTGTAAAAACTCTAGTGAAGCACTGCCAATCAATAAAACCAGTTCTGAGTGAGGTGCAGTGCTTGTAAACTGACAGCTTTTTCTTTCTTTTTCTTTTTTTGCAGGAGAGCAGATTATAAAAAAGGATGATGCTCTGCGTTTCAGGGCACTTTCCAATACTTTGGAATAATTTGGAATAATTTGAATAATTTAAGACATTATCCCACACTCCCCCCCCCCCCCCCGCAATCTTAACACTTCTAAAACATTCAGCAAGAGCATTTCTCCCTGTCTCCTGTCCCCCCTGTCCCTTAACAGTTCCCTGAAGAAGTATCACAGAGACTATCAAATGATGCAGACAGGCCTTCGCCTATCGGTCTGTGAACCTTAATCAGGGAACTGTTTTACAAGTGTTAAGAAACAGGATACAGGGAGAAATTGTCTTCTGGGCTCATGATTCAAGTGGAAATCAGAGAAACTGGGAAAAGCATGTGGGATTGGATGTGTCAGATTTGCCCTTGTTGAATCTTTTCAGAGATGTGGAGTAATGGGCGTTCCTATGGGTGACTGACGTTTATCTCCCAAAATCCTGCTTCATGAGCCCAGCATGATTTTTTCCATTAGTTTAATCATTAGAAATACCAAAATTTCAAGACATCATCACTTTGTTTTTCCTGTCATTTCTCCTTCATGGTAATCTTGGTTTTCGAAATCGCACTCCTGCTTGCTTGTTAAGTTTTTGGATTTCTGCAACTGAGAGTAATGAGATTTGGAGGAAAGGAGAGGAGCCCAGAGAGGGGGGGTCTGCCATAAGAATGATGCCTCCTGTCTCCTTGACAGTAAGAGTAACAGAGGAGCCCATGAAGAGAAATTGCATCTCCTGTCTCTTCTACAATAGAGACTGAAGAGGAAAATACAGTATCCAAGAAGTGGTGCCTGTCTTAAAAATGGTGCCTTGGGTTTCTTCTAGAGTAACAGGACTGATGGGGAAAGTCAAGAAACCCAGAAATGGTGTCTGTCTTAAGAATTATGCCTTGGGTCTCCTGGTTGAGGCGGGAGGAGGTGATTCTGTGTCTTTGGGATAAGAAAATTCTTCTTCTTCTTTAAAGATGGAATCCCACACAGGGAAAACGATTTTACATGCAAGAAGACATTTTTCCATGCTTTCCCCAGCTCCTTCTGATGGCATCCTCAGTGGTCTCACTCTCTGCTAAATCAATTTCATGTGATGATGCTCTGCTTTAAGTTTCAGAAAGGAAATAATATTTGTTTACATAAGGATCCAATATTAGATTTTCAGCAAACACAAAGGGATATTTCTTTCACAGAGCAAAGGAAGTTGCAGCAGATGTAAATTTAGAAATATTTACTAGGGCTGTGCAAAATTATTATTAGTCCCATAAGGCGTTGCTAATTTGTTAGATTCGTGCAAATGAATCACTATTAAGAAACATGCAAAGAAAGGGGGAGAAAAATTTAAGAATCAAAACACCCACGTTCTCAATATCAGAGAGCACAATGAGGGCTGCAGTAGTCTAATCATCTCTATATATAAAAGAGTGATGGCATCACGGCGACCCACAAAACAACAAAACTACAGGCCCCCCAACCTCGAAATTTGACAACACAACCCATCATCCATGGCTCTAGGTTGATACAACAAAAAGAAAAGAAAAATAAAGTCTTAATTAGAGAGAGAGGAATAATTGCTTTTATCCAATTGCTGCCAGTTAGAAGGCTAAGCTCCTCCAACTTGGCCTCCTAGCAACCCAATAAAAAATAATAAAAAACACTAAAAAGTAATTAAAAACACTAAAAAATAATACTATAACAGAAAATAACTAAAAATAATACAAGAAAATAATAAAATATAATAAAAGATAACTTACAATAAAATTTATTAAAAAATACAAATAACGTCAAATAAAAATTACAAAACAATTTTTAACCAATACCACCACCACTTTGCTACAGCAACGCGTGGCCGGGCACAGCTAGTAATAAATAAAAAGATTGAATCTGCAAAGAGGACTTAAGTAAGTACTGTATGTAATAGTATAAATTTATTATTTATTTTATTTATTTCCAGCATTTATACCCCGCCCTTCTCACCCGGGGGGACTCAGGGCGGCTTACAACAGTTGGCAACATTTAATGCCAAGAACATAATAATAAAACAAAAACAGTACATATAATCAATTAAAACTATAAAAATACATCATTAAAATACTTTATAACAATTAAAACATATGTAAATTAGATCCATTTGTCTTAAAAGCTCATGCTTCAGCCTTCAATCGGACCATGTCGATGTTATTGTATTACTCATTAAAAGCTTGTACACACAGCCATGTTTTCACAGCCTTTCTGAAATCCAGAAGGGTTGGGGCTTGTTGGATATTTGTGGGGAGGGGGTTCCACAGCCAGGGAGCCACCACCAAGAAGGCCCTGTCCCTTGTTCCCACCAGCCGCACCTGCAAGGTAGGTGGGACCGAGAGCAGGGCCTCTCCAGATGATCTTAGGGATCTAGCTGGCTCATATGAGGAGATACGTTCAGATAAGTAAATGTAAATGTTTGCTAAGTTGAAGTTCTATGATTGTGTGTCATAGACATACTGTTAGACAGACGTTCAAGGGGATTGCTGTTGTGGCTTTTTGGGGATAAATGTTTTTGTTTAAATTTTAAAAATCCCCCAAAATCAGTCGATGTGTAAATCTTTCTGAAATTTCTGGGAATTGATGCCCTGGTTATCTTGCGCACTGCATATAAAATTCAAGTAGATAGCTCTTGTAGTTTATTTAAAAAATATTGTTTGTAAAAAATTGAAAAAATCCCCAAAGATTAGAGGATGAATGCAATGTTCTGAAATTTGGTGGGCTAACAGTGGAAAATGTGTAGTACAATTATAACAAGTTTTATCATGATAGTTCTAAAATGAGGGAGAAATGATCCCCAGAAGTTTCCCCACTTGCTCAATTACAAAAATGTTACTTCATTATACTGTGGTTACAAAAAATTTTAAATTCATAATTTTGGAAACACTTCCAAAAACTATTCATTCTCTTCCTCAATTTTGTAATGAGTACTGAAACTTGTTTTCATTGATCACAAAGCCTTATATTTACCATTCAGTGCCTGGGGATGGTGATACATGCCAGTTTCTGTATTGAAGAACCTAGATAGGGATCAGTTGGTAGATCCCTGGATGATTGGTAGTAGATTAGCAAGGTTTCTGAATATCAGTCATTTAACATTAACAGCAGTAACGTTACTCTTCCTATTCCACTTTAATTTAAGTGCAGCCATTAGGAAGTTAGAACTGCTTTTATGTAGAACTACTGTTCAGTTCTGCAGCCTTGTGTGGACCTCAGCCTTCCATTTGAAAAGCTGAAAAAATGATGTACCTGAATTTTGCCAGTCTTGGCATCTGATAATCCACACTGACCAGAGCAAGGAAAAAATAACATTTCTGTCAAATCTAGAATTATACAATCTCATGTTTTCCAAAGCAAAGAAGAATATTCTCAACAGTCTTTCATAGCTTTTGAAACATAGTTTTCATCTGAAAGGTACAGCTAATAGGCCTGTGTATTGTGGCTGAACCTCAATCTGTTTCTGCTGGCTGGATTCTGGTAGATCCTTGTATCCATTTTCATGCATCTCCCAAAATGGGAGGGTAACCGGATAGATGTTTGTCATCTGCAAATGAAAAATATGACCAAATACGGCCCATTGGTGGCAATGGGGAACTTACAAGGGTCCTCTTTCCGTTCCTGGGATCCTTTTTTTCCTGTCAAAGGAACCTGGATTTCAGCAACAGGGTTAAGAAAGCACCCTTCCTGGCATCCTTTTCTTTTTTCCCTTCAAGGGAGGCTGGGTTTCAGCAACAGGGTTAAGGAAGCCGACACAGTTTACTTAAGACACATCTTTGCATGCCAAGTGATACCAAATAGGGGAGGAGGAGCTGTGATTGACTGCTGCATGGTCCCATAATGGATGAAAAAACATGATGGCTGAACTCTTCCTGTTATGGCCATTCAACCCAGCCAAACAAACTGGATTGACCGAAGGGAACTGACCACTCTAAATCTGTGCACAAGCCTAAGAGTTTATCATCCAGAATGTCACTAAATTGAGTTTCCACTTCCTATTACTAAAAAATATACTATCTTAGAATTTGGCAGCATTTGTTCATCCATTGCATTTAAGTTTGCCATTAAATTGCTCATTAAACCTCAAGCAATGCAATGTAATCCTTGATACCAGCACTCTCCAAAGGACAATTAGAAGGAGTACTATGACACAGAGCAATGGAGACAATTATTTCTGAAGTTACTAATGCTAATTAGCATATGGCATCTAAGACAGCTGCTGATGCTTCATTGCTAAATACTGAGGGACTAATTAGTGTTTGATGTTAATTAGTTTCTTCTGCATGCACATTGTCCTTAGATGTAAATGCACCATTGCCACTGGACTATTAAAAACTTGGCCTGTGATTCTCTTGCAGTAATAAAAGGTACTTAAACCTCATGGGTGCTGCTTCTATAAAATGTAAAAATTCCCTTTATTTATTATTGTTTCTTACTTATATATTGCTATTAACAATGCAGGATTTTACAGAATACATATCACTACCATAAAGAAATTATACTCTAAAATCAAAAATCTAAAACCATGTGAAGAAGTAGTTGGAATAAAGGGAGATAAAAAGGGTAGTTTAGTTGGTGCTTAGTCTTAGTTACAGGCTGAGTTATAGTACAACATGGAAACTAAAGGATTGTGGGAAGGACGTACTTAGGATAACAGAATCATGGAATCTTAGACTTAGAAGGATTTTCAAGGGTCATCTCATCCAACCCTATGCCCAGCACAACTACATCACTCCTGAAAGATCATGATTTTTAAGCAATCCCTGTATACATTGATCCAACCAAGCATCTCTTGAAAATACTCCCCCTAAAAAAATTCCAAAAAAGAAAACTTCTTTTTATCATTTTATCTAAGAGAAAGCATTTTACTAAGCCACTGTATATAATGAGACTTGATTATCCAAAGACTTTGGTATCCACAGGGATTCAGAGAATCAAATCCCAGTGGATACAAAGGGCCCACTGTAATAATCCTTGAATAGCAAAATGTAAATGGTTAATCCAATATCATGCATAGTTGGACATAACTCTGGTTTTCATAGAAACGTATGTCTCGTTTTCTGAAACAGCACATTCAGACTGCTAAATTCAAAAATAGAAACAGGTATCACTGCATGACATATGCTTTTTTAATTGCACCAGTCATACTGGCGTTGGTGAATTACAAATAACAACAACCCCCCCCCTTTCCCAAAGCACAGAATCCTCTGAAACATTCAAATATTTGTTACTTCTCTCCATCACTTCAAGGTAAGGGCATACCTAGCTAAATGTTGAAGGACATGAGGAATTGTTTGGAAATAGTCTTAGCACACACAGGCCCACGAGGGAAATATTCCTGTTGCTGTAAACTAACCATCTGTCTTCAGGAGCTGCTCTTCTAAACAATCTGTAATGACAGCTATAGGCAGTTTTCTCAGATGTCATGTCACTCTAATAATTACATGTGGCACTATGATGACAAATGCATCTTATTCCTTTAAATTCATATAAAAGTGCACCTAGCAAACAGCACAAAGGCATACACCTATTTTTATGTTCACTGTCCAGTCAGGAATTGACTCCTTATGATGACATTTTCATCAATAGTTTGGACATATAGGAAAACCTGAACTTTCTGTTTCATTATGTGTAATTGATTGAGTATTAGAGGCTTTAAAACTACAGCATATTTACAGAAATTTCAATTTTCTTGTTTTTATATAGTTGTCTTCTGACAGGAGCAGGGCATGTGCGTGATCCACCATCCCAAAGTCCTATAGCAATAAGTAGACAACAACAGGCTGGTAAACGACTACTTAATTCTCCAAATACCCTCTAGGGCAGGAGCTGGCATTGTAGACTTCTGATCCAACACTCCCCAGGTACAAATATACCAACCAACCTTCCCTGCCAGCTCCCTGCAGAAATCCTTACAATGCCTTGTTTTTAATCATAATTTCCACAAAGTGTCCAATAATGACCAGAACATCACTTCTGGTTCTACAAAAAAAGAAACAGATAGTCTATGTGAGTCCAGAAATAGCTGAAAATGATATCTAGACCCTCCACATGCTAGTTTTCCTAACAAAGTGATTCAATGCAGCTTATAGAGTGTTGAAACCAGAAAAGATTTAGCCATACAAATATGTGTGATTTATCATATTATATTCTTCTTTAAAAACAATTAAGCAATCTAGATTAGTAATTCCGAAATTGTACACATTCAGCTCCTAGAAACCTCAGAAACTTTGTCAATAGTCAGGAATACAAGGAGGAGTCCAAATCACTGGAAAACCAAAGTTTGGGAAAAAGCTTTCTATCATATTAAAACAAATTGCAAAAAAAAAATCAATTCAAATACAGTAGAGTCTCACTAATCCAAGCCTCGCTTATCCAAGCCTCTGGATAATCCAAGCCATTTTTGTAGTCAATGTTTCCAATATATCGTGATATTTTGGTGCTAAATTCATAAATACAGTAATTACAACATAACATTACTGCGTATTGAACTACTTTTTCTGTCAAATTTGTTGTATAACATGAAGTTTTGGTGCTTAATTTGTAAAATCATAACCTAATTTGATGTTTAATAGGCTTTTTCTTGATCAGTCCTTATAATCCAAGATATTCGCTTATCCAAGCTTCTGCCGGCCCGTTTAGCTTGGATTAGTGAGACTCTACTGTATATAAAATTTACTTTAACAACAATTAAAGTGTTTATAGTATTTAAACAATTAATTTTTAATAAAATAAGGAAAATGAGACACAATTAAAAGTATGTAGTTAGTTTCTAAATGCATGATAGAATAGGAATGTCTTCACCTGGCAGTAAAAAGAGAACAATGAGGAATCTACCTTAGCATTCAAAATCTGAGAGCAGCTCCTCAAAAGGCCTTTTGCCTTATAATCACTACAAATGGCTAGGAAGCCTCTCCCTCAGAGGTCAAATAGTCTGGACCTGAGTCATATAGGTTGTAGCCAGAATTTTGAATTGTGTCTTCAAAAAGACCAGTAGTCAGCTTTGTCTGGAGATGTGCAGCAACATGGGAATTGTGTGCTTGTAGCCTATACCTTTTTTAAAGCTAAGTCATTGCTGCTGTTGTTGTTATTCTCCTCCTCCTTCTCCTCATTTCCCATCTCTTTCTCAGTTCAGAACTCAAAGCAACTTGCAATTAAAAACAAACATAGGTTTTCTTTTCAACAAAAGTTAAAAAGAAAGCAAACTATCAAAAGATTTACATCAAAACATAAACTATTAAAAAGCAATGAATCAAAAAGTCCAACACATTATATAAGGCCTATTTCTTCCTTAAAACTTGATTCTCAGCAGGAACAAGGTCTTCACCTGCCTGTAGAGAGACAGTAAGGAGGGTAGCTGTATAACCTCAATGGTAGTTTCTGAAGAATTTTCAAAGGCAATCCACAGTCACAAAGGTTTGTCCAGTATTCAAAGAAATATAAATTCTGGTATTTTTTTTATCTCTTTCCTTTGCTTTCTATCTACCTTTCTCAGACCTTTCTTTCTACATCCTTTCTGTACATGTTACTCCCCCATAATCCTAGTTGTTAAAATAGGATGACTGGGCTTGTTCTTTCTCTATTAATCATGATGGGCAGGTTTGTAAAGCAGTTGCTGCTGCCAGTGATATTACAGGTTGATATATGATCAAGCTCAGAAACACTTTCAAAACCCAATAGAACACCAATAACATTGTATCCTCCCAGGGCGCTTCCATACAGTGTCAAAATGTGGATCAAATAAGTGGGGCAAAAATTGCAGGATATGACAGCAAGTCCAAACACAGACTTGTTAGTTACGGTAAATGGTCCCTTGCCATCCTGAAACCTTCCTTTGTAGTGAATTATATAAATCCACAAAATGGATGGGGGACATCCAGAGGAAGTTTACTTTTATTTTTTAATGTGTTGGACCTTATGCTGGACTCATGCAGATATATAAATGTACACAAAAGCAGATTTCTTATTCTTTCTCTCTCCTCACCCAACTGTACATTCAAGCTCTGTTTAATATCATAAACATCAGAGCAAAAGAGAGTTCTCATTGTAATTGCTTTCCAATTATTCTTCCATTTAGCCACCTGTGTGTCCGTGGCTCCATTTTTTGACAGCCATGATCAGCTTTTTCAGGACTTTAAAATGTGCACGTGTACTGGAGCAGCCCACACACCAGCATATAGAAACAAAATCATGTGTTTTTCTTGATTGAAGGGATATATAGTCAAGCAAATATGCACATTTTTTTTGGCTCGAATCATTATTTTCAGCTGTTAACCCAATTCAGTGAGCATTTTCGCGAAATGACATGTAACCACCCCCCCCCCCTTTTATTCCTGTTTCTTCTAGAATTTATGGCATGTGTAGAAGAGTCGCCAGCTTCACCCCACACTTTCTTTTTCAAGATAATCTAATATTCGGAAAAGACCATATTGGGTTACTGTGAGTTTTCCAGGCCGTGTTCCAGAAGCATTCTCTCCTGACATTTTGCCCACATCTATGGCAGACATCCTCAGAGGTTGTGAGATCTGTTGGAAGCTAGGCATGGGTGGTTTATATATCTGTGGAATGTCCAGGCTGGGAAAAATAAATCTTGTCTGTTTGAGGCAAGTGTGAATGTTGCAATTGGCCAGCTTGATTTGCATTGAATAGCTTTGCAGCTTCAAAGCCTGGCTGCTTTCTGCCTGGGGGAATCCTTTGTTGGGAGGTGTTAGCTGGCCCCGATTGCTTCCTGTCTGGAATTCCCCTGTTTTTTGAGTGTTGTTCTTTATTTACTGTCCTGATTTTAGATGATCCCCCATCTCTTGGTGTGTCGTTTCCTTGTGCCTGGAGGGTATGAGGAGGAAGATATGAGCAGCTGGGTAAGTTTTAAAAACTTTTAAGGGCTTATTTTGGTGCTTGGAGGGAGTTGGTACCCTCTCAGTTTTTTGGGCTCCTGGAGTCCAAAAAAAATGGGTATGACTGTGTGGTTTGGGCCTATATCTGGCAAAACCCAGATCCTACCAGGTGTTTAATTAATTAGGAACAAAATGAGGAAACCCTGTTTTGTTTCAAATGAATTCTGTTTTACCAGAGACATCATTTGGATGCCTCCACTGAAACTGAGACAGGTCTTGGTTTTAAGGCCTGTCTGGATGGGCCCAGAGACAGAGAGCGATTTTAAAGTACTTTTACTATGAAATCAATTATCATCAAGCTTTAAAGTTTACATGCTGACATGAACATTGCTGAGTCCCTGCACAGTGAAAGTTTACAAAGCAGTACAGAATGCCTTCCATTTTTCTAAAAGTGCAGTAAACAAATGCTCAACATTGCATTCTATTTTTGCTTGTTTGTGCCAAAGCTGTCAAGTGCATCTGCATATATAGCATGTACACATACATTACATCAAATCTCAACCCATTCTTGAGTATGATAATTGACCTTTTCGTAGAACAATAAGCAGGCAAGATTACGTTGTGCTGATATGTGTTTATGCAAAGTGAAGCACAAATGCTAGTGGTTACTGTGGTAACACCTGCAGCTAGGAAATGCCAGACCTGCAGATCTGAATATCCTGAGCTGAAGACATGATTAAAGTCTCCAAATAACTGGGTAGGTTATAGCAACAATAGAGGGAAGCACTCAGTGTCTGCAACAGTAGAAGATATTACCAGCTGAGACAAGCAATAGATTCTGCTTTAGAAGCATTTTCTCACCTGTCTTTGCAGCTGGATAATACGATAATGGCAGCAGAGGCAAAAATCAAGACTTAGGGGATTTAGGAATGCCAAGGAAAAATAATTTATTAGCAGACAACTTGCAAAACAAGTCATTTATAATAGGAAAGCCATAGTACAGAATGTACTGTTGACACTTAAAGAGGCTGTTATCAAAATAATCAGAACCTTTTTCTTTTCTACTGGATAGCAACTTTGATTTTTCAATGGACTCTCTGGCTAAGAGTAAAAAAAAAGCTCTGATGTTTGTTTCTTACTGAATTATCTGAAACTGAAAGAAAAAGAAGCCTTCATTGTTTTCTACTCCAGGAACACTATATTCAATCCAATATAATATAATATCCAGTTGTGGATAGTTAAGACATGACATTTCCAAAAAGTGTGCATGTCTTCTGTATAAAGATAGGTACCTTACCTTACATCCAACAAGTTAAGGCGTGGATCTTTCCCTTTCCTCTCTTTATACTCACAAAAGTCCTGTTATGTAGGTTAAACTCAGGGCCCTTCCAGACATGTCCAGAATGCAGGACTTGTCAAGGGTTTACCTGAGGCATTTAAATGGCGCCTCGGATAAGCCTGGATTAATTCGGAGTAAAGTGGGATTTTCCAGTTTACTCTGGATTAATAAAACACCTGGAAAGATCTGGACCTTAATGTAAGATCCGAATCTTTCAGGTGTGGGACCTGTGAGAGTTGGCTCCCAGGGACTACTACTGTGACCTTGGGGGACAATTCCCACTGCGATCCTGGTCCTTAGGGTTCCAAAAGCCTGAAGGACCAGTATGGCAAACCTGGTTGAAGTAGTCTGCAGTGCTTTTCCTGTTCCTTGATTTGTGTTTGGGTGCCGGGTTTGGTGGTCCTTATGCAGACTTTACTTGTCCAGGATAGGTAATCTCTCAAGGTAACCAAAGCTATTTCTGTTCCACAAGAAGACCTGGAATGAGATTGAAATTAATGTAGACAATTCACATTCCCCAGCAATGCCTGGAACTAACAGGTCACCACACATTTTACTCAGAAGTTCACTATTGGAGATTGGCCAGTAATGATAGAATCTTTCTTGTTATGGGAAAGCATTCCTCAGCTGTTTGTCCAAAGCTCAACTGCAGCCATCTATTCTTTTATAGGCTAGGGGAAGAAGAATCATATGGTAGGTTTAATCAAGGCTGCAGCCCATTTCCTTAGTCTGCATACATTGTTACTGGAACTTCAATACAACAAAAATATGTCTACTGGAACTATACCTAGAGTATAATTTAGAAAATATGAAGAATTCTTATCTTCAAACTATTGTGCATGTTTTGTGGAGTGGTTTGTATTCTATCCACATGAGCCATAATATAATTGATTCTTGAAACAACACTGTTGGACAACTCTGAGTGGAAGTAAAACTAGCAGGAATTTCCCCCTCACTGCCAGCAATGGAATATGTTGTTCTATAAGGTGTAGCCCAGTGGTTTTCAACCTGGGGTCCCCAGATGTTTTTGGCCTACAACTCCCAGAAATCCCAGCCAGTTTAACAACTGTTAGGATTTCTGGGAGTTGAAGGCCAAAAACATCTGGGGACCCCAGGTTGAGAACCCCTGGTGTAGCCTGTGTTCAACTGGCCACACCTTTTTCACCAATGTTCCTTTAGTCTGTATCTCACTTGTTCATCATTAGCAGCTCCTAAGATATCGGGGATCTAATTTGCTTCTACTCCATGGGAGGGATGTTCCATAGTAATTATGCCCACCACCCTGGTCAATTCTCCACTTCACAGGTCAACCAAGATTTCAGTAGTATCACCTTCCAAGACAACAGGAAATCTCAAGTGAAAAGGATCCAGGCATATCAACTTCCATCTCAGCTCTATATCCCAGTTCTATATCCCAGAATATCAAGGCAGAAAATCCACAATATCTGCTTTGAACTGGGTTATCTGAGTCCACACTGCCATATATTCCAGTTCAAAGCAGAAAATGTGGGATTTTATTCAGCTTTGTGGAAGGGGCCTTAATCAGCTCCCACCCTTCCAGACGTTTTGACTTCCAGTGAATCTAAAATCTTATCATGTAGTCATCTGTTTATGGCAGTGGGATTACAGATATCTCCTCTATACCACAGTCACCACCATCTCATTCATCACTGAAAGGTAGTTCCAACATGAGTTCTGCAACCCAATTGGGACCAGAAATCACTTTGGAGAGAACTATGAATGTCATATAGGTCATGAAGTCACACTCTGGATGTTGATTTCTCTTAGCACACACATTGAGGGGACTCCAGCATGACCATAACTCTGCCTCACTTATTTTTATAAAACAATTAGATAGCTACATTAATATTGTAAAGAATATATTTTAATGCAGGTAATTTAAAGTTTTGTGTCAACTGTTTCCCTATAGAAAATGGTTATCTGAAAAGCCCTACCTCCACAGTCAGTCATTTTGGAATAAAATAGGCCTGTTTGTAAACAGTTTTTCCCCCATAGCTCTAAACATTGCTTAGTTCCAGGTGACTGGTTTTGATCTCTGCCACAAGAAGATCATCTACTAATTCCTTCTGGGATGCTTGGATGCTGCCTGCTAAGTTCCTTTTAGTAAGCTTTGACAGCATTCTCTCCAATTTCATTTTATCTAAAAGTTAAAGCTGCCTTCAGAAAGAAGTTGTAATGTTTTTGTTGTAATATGGTCCCAGTCTTCCTTATTACTTCTTTAAACATTCTCAGGATAAGAACTGCCTAAAAAAATAGGTTGGACCCTGGAGTCATCCTTGAATAACTGCATACTTTGCCAAGGGGCTCATTATGATTGTGCTGGGAGGCTGAGAAATTTCATCTTTTGATTTCTCCAAATTCTTTATTGGTATCAGTCTAGCTTTCTGTCCTATAGTCAAACAAGAGAGAGGCAGTGAGAGGTCATATAAAATACATAAGGAATAAAAACAACAACAACCATGAAGCCATAAAACTCTTGTTGAAGAGATTGATACCAATGATTAAACAATGGACAAAATCGACAATATCAAGTGAGGATAGAGCTGTGGCTATTTAATACCAGTCTACCTTTCATGTGACAGTCTTCACCTTCAGCTTGCAGTGTGAGCTTTTCTGGTTGCTTTGAGGCTGTGTAGGAACTTTTTCCCTTTTCCCTTCTTTTTGTTTTGCTTACCTCATACTGTTTCTAATGGGACTTAGATGATTAACTCAGGACAGTGTCTTTGAATAGATTGTTTCTAGCAGGTATCAAGGATGGTGGAGGGAGGGATGAAAATCTGGTGTATCATTTGCTACTTTTTTGGTGAAAGGGTGGCACTCTGGAATGAGCTCTTTAGGTTCTATGACTTGGGAGGTTGTGAAGTGGGCTGTGCTTGGGGGTAACTAAGGGCGTTTATTCTCTATTGTAAAGTCTTTTGACTTGAGAGAGTGTGCCCTGAATTTGCTTTCCAGAATATGATTAGCAGAGCCGGCCCTAGGTATTTTTCAAGTGTAGGCGAACAGAATTTTGGCACCCCCCCCCCAAACCAATCACTGAAAAATAAAAGCGTTGGATAAGCAAAAATGTTTGATAATAAGGAAGGATTAAGGAAAAGCCTATTAAACATCAAATTACATTAAGATTTTACAAATTAAACCCTAAAACACCATGTTTTACAACAAATCAACAGAAAAAGCAGTTCAATAACTTGCGGAGGCAGGCCGCAGGAGACAGGAGCTGCCTCGATAGCGCCCCCAACAAGATGGCGCCACAGGCAACTGCCTAGTTGGCCGGGTGGTTGAACCGCCTCTGATAATTAGTCAGATTGAACAATCCATAACACTGGATTATCTTCAGGGTCAGATGTTTCATCCAAGGGACTATGAGGAAAAGGACATGTGTTGACACCTGGCCTCAGACAGCCTGCATTGGTTGCTCCTCTCTTCTTTTGCTAATCCAGAGGCATAACTCAATTAAACAGGGTTAGGTCAATATAATGGTCCTTATGTCTGTCTCATAGCTTTAGGATTGGTATTCAGTCCTATGCTATTGTCTCTTGTTGGTTTAATAAAACTGGAAAGGTTGCTAGATTAAACTGATGCAAGCATTAGTTTATGCTTCTGTATATTTCATAGGCCATCTCACAATAAAAGAAATTAGGCTACAATTTGCCAAAACATAAGCAAAACTCAATGTGTTGACCATTAAGTTGAGAGAAGATGCTCTGTTTTTTTTTTACTTCTTAGTAAAGTTCTGATGGTTTATTGAACCCTTTGTCAAGTCTTTGCTAAAAACTACTTAAATTTAAAACAGTTAGTGATGTGAAACAACAGATGCAAGAGACAAAAAACTTGACTGGCAATGTAATGTGAAATGCAATAGTGCTCTACATTTTAGCATCTTGTAAAGCATAAGGAGCAGTTGAACCATGTTATTATAGGGTACATTTACTGCTGGTATAGCATCACTGCAGTCAATGGAGCCATGACAGCTGAAATATATCTCTTGTTTGATATATTAAGTAGAATGACAATAATTAAATACTACAGCTTCAAAATCATTCTTCTTTTTTAGTGTGTGAAGAAGGTTACTACTTAGGCTTTTGCCAGTTATTTCCAAGGTATTTCCTGAAATGAAAAGCTTCCAAAATTGGATTTTTTTAATCTGAAGTTGACCAGTTCCTGCTAGCACCTCATTCTTTTGTATTTAGAGACTAGGTCATAGATAATTTATGTGTACCCTAGATAATTTATGTGTAAATTATATAGTATATGATTTTTAAAAATCTGTATTATATATCTACTTATATAGCACTTAGATGGCTCTCTCACTTAATTCTATCTATGGCTGAGAAATAAGATTCCCCACACCATGTTCACTTACCTGCAAACATTTGTACAGCATGTAAAAGTGACTGGGAAAATAATAATATCATATGTTGACACCTCTTAAGAATAACAAGTATGAATTAGAGTGACACAGATATAAAACAGTCTGTTTCCAAAGACTTCTCTAAAAAGTCTCCATAAAATGAAGTAATCAGGAGAATGGGTGGGAAAAGGAACAGGTATTCTACTTTCTGAGAATAGTGTCCGGTCTTTTCACAGTTGAAAAAAAAACAAATATTTGGAAAAAAATGTATTAAAGTAATATATTTCAGTCCAGTGATCATTACTAACAGAAATGTTGAAAATATTTTCAGAGAGCATTACACCAGTGGTTGTCAACCTTTGGTTTCCAAATGTTTTTGGCTTTAACTCCCAGAAATTCAAACCAGCTTACCAGCTGTTAGGAATTGTGGGATCTGAAATCCAAAATAGAAAAATCAAGCATGGCTCATTTAAGCAAAAGATGGGTTATCCAGGAAGGACAGACCTGGAATCTCGAGTCTGTTTATAATTTATTTAATTTACTTAAGCAACCTAGTTGGCTGTTTTCAGGTTCCTGTGTCTTTCAAAAACTTTCTCCAGCAGGAAGGGGGAGGGGGATCTTAAGCCCTTGCCTTAAACCTGTGTCTCCTCTAAAGGGAGAAGGGAAATGATAGCAGGAAGGGAGGAATATTAAGCCCTTGCTTTAAACCTAGGTCTCCTGTAAAGGGAGAAGAGAAAGGAAAGGGGAATCTTAAGCCCTTGCCTTAAACCTTGGTATCCACTAAAGAGAGAAGGGAAAGGAGAGCAGGAAGAGGTATTTCTTAAGCCCTTGCCTTAAACTTGGGAAACCTCCCCCCCCCCCGCCTTGTCACAAATGGGCCAGATTAAAATAAATCTTTCAGTTTCCCAGGTGGAAAATGGATTTCAGTTCTCCCAAATTTGGGAGGCTCCCAAAAATAAATTGGGGCTCTCACCAAAATCCGGGAAACCGAAATGGATCAAGGTTTACCTGGATTGCACAAGCTTAATTATAATTTTCTTCCTGGAAAAAGTGTAGTTACAGATTTTGAAAAAGAGATATTGAGTTATTATTTTTCCAGAAGGAAACACAAAGTAAGAATGACCAAGGCATCATTACATACCAACTCTTGGATGAGGTCATAGTTCTTTATTCTACTGTTCTCTCCCTTCTCTCATTGTCAGAATTAAGCAATTTCTGTTTCGGAAAAGCACAAAAAAAGTAATAATTTTGTTCTTTTTGTGTTTTTTTTTTCTGTTCAGTATTTTAAAAATCAGTTATTCATCCTGCTAATTCCATGCATCCCTCTCTCAATCTGAAAATATTTCCTCATAGTGTATTTTCCCCCATGGTGTAGTTGTTTTAAAGATTATAATTTTAATAGATTTCAAGTGACTGGAGGGCAATTATCAAATAATGGAATATAATTGTAATAAATGCATGAAGTAGTAAAGCTATTATAGCAGTTGTCAGACTCACTTTCTAGAGAATCTTTTGACTGAAAAGATTTTTGAATGTTCTAGCAGAGCAGTTGGTTAAATAATGGGCAAAGCAATAGATTCAATTCCATGATTTATAAACCTTTTTTAAGCATGAAAATGAATACAGTATACAGGTGATATGTTTCTGGACTTTGTATGGATATGCAAAATTAAGAATAGTAATGTTCCATATGGAAATGTAAGAACATCATGCTATGGCACCTCAAAATGCCTAGAAGTGACATATTTTGTCAGCCGCAGATAAATGGAACCATAGCTACCAGGCCTCGGGATACAGGGGTCCTACTGTATTAAAGAATTCAGTTCCATGTTGGTGAGCCTGTTTGGCAGTTTTGAATGGAGCCACAATCTTTTTCTTCACATGAAAGATGAAGCAGCATATTATGCATCAAGTGCAGGTCAAATCCTATCTTGAGTTCTATGGAATGCCATTCAGTGGTGTAGTGGAAGGAGACCTGCCATTTGGAGACTTTTGACTGTAGGTGCAATTACATTATTTGCTGGAAGGTCAGGATAACTGCATTGACAATTAAATGAGGTGACAACAAAACTTGCAATTTGCACTATTGCTTGTACTAGAGGTGTGTGAAGCGGCTGAAATCTGATTAGTAATTTGTTTTGGCGATTCAGATGGCCTCCATGTTGTTTCGTAAAGATTTGGAGGGGTCCCATTCCTATTAGTAATCTGAATCTCCGAAGCTTTGTCATTGTTTCATTAAGATTTGTTCCATTAGTGGCAATGGGGAAAATTTCGAGGCTTGTTTCTCTGTCATTTTTATGGCTATCAGGATAAACCCTGGCACACTTGTAGGCAATGTTTACAACTTTAAGCTTGCCTAGTTTTGGAATGCTTCAGTCATCCACTGATTTTTAGGAATTTTTAAAAAGGTTTTTACAAATCTATATATATATATATATAAAGAGTGATGGAATCGCGGCACTGAGCAAAACAACTTAACTACAGGCCCCCAACCTCGAAATTTGACAACACAACCCATCATCCACACCTCTAGGTTGATACAACAAAAAATCCCGTCAAAAACCTCCAGGGGGCCTTAAAACCCCAGCCGTCAGCCTGGCTGGAAGGCCCCATGGTGGTCGGAGGAAAAGTAAAAATTGTCAGTGGCCCGAGCAGGTGTGGAACAACCCCCCCCCCCCCCGCGAAGAGCCACCGCGGCCTCCTCCATGCGCCAGAGGCCGTGCCCCCCCCAAAGAGCCACCTCAGCCTCCCGCCAGCCGGAGGGAGGCCGCAAGGCCCCAAGGTTTCTTTTTTTTTTTTGGATGTTGAGGCCTGCAGAGCCGAAGGCGGGGGGGGGGGCTTCCAGAAAGCCCCCCCCCCGAAGACCACCGCAGGCCTCAGGTCGGCCCCAGCCACGAGAGAGCCGGAGCCCGAACCTTCCCCCGAAGAGCCACCTCTACCTCCCGCCAGGCCGGAGGGAGGCCGCAAGGCCCAAGGTTTGTTTTCTTTTAACAATTTATTTTCTTTTGGAGATAGAGGCCTGAAGGGGTGGCCTCAAGGCCGGGAAGCGCTGCAGCACCAAGGAGGGAGGCCGCCAGGCTGCAATGTTTTGGTTTTTTTTTTTTAGATGAAGGCCTCCAGAGGTGGAGGCAGGGGTGGCCGCAAGGCCGGGAAGAGCCCCCCCCCCCGCCGTGTCTTAAAGGGTCCTAAAGCCCCCCCTCCCCTTTCCCCCTCTTCAGAGGAGGGCCCTCCCTTCCCAGCCTCAGCTGCCTGGGCCTCTGTCTCTCTTCCTGCCTGTACTCTCAGGTAACAAATATCATATCTACAATTACTGTGGTGTAATAATACAGAACAATATAATCTCTAAAATCAGGACATTAAATAAAGAAAACACTCTGAAAATGGGAATTCCAAAAAGGAAACCACCAGGGCCACCTAACACCTCCCAACAAAGGATTCCCCCAGGCAGGAAGCAACAATATAATCTCTAAAATCAGGACATTAAATAAAGAACAACAGTCTAAAAATGGGAATTCCAGAAAGGAAAAAACCAGGGCCAGCTAACACCTCCCAACAAAGGATTCCCCCAGGCGGGAAGCAACCAGGCTTCCAAACAGCAAGGCTATTCAGTGCTGTTCAACCTAACCAAGCAACATTTCCCCTTCATAGTACAACCTCAGGGTTTCAAGCCATGAGGCTACTCCGTCTCATTCAGCCTGCCCAAGAAAGGATGCCCCTATGTAGAAAGAGGTAAGTCTTTGAAACAGCGAGGCTATTCAGTACAATTCAAATTGGCTAAAAAACCATTTCCGTACAACGCAAGTACACAGCCTTCCAAGCAGCAAACCTATTCCATTGTATTCCACCTCACCAAACAAGGATTCACGTAAGGAGAAAACACCCAGACTTTAAGGCTGCAAGGCTATTCACTGCTATTCCACCTGGTCAACAAATGATTCCCATCAGCCACAGCAATGCATGGCCGGGCACAGCTAGTGTGTGTATATATATATATATATATATATATATATATATATATATATACTCCTGCATTTTAGAATTTTTAAAAAATCAATTAAAATATTTTTTTTAAATTACAAGAAGAATCTCTTTAAATTATGACACAGTGAGACAACATGAGCAGGTCGGAAATTCTGCCAAGTTTCAGAACAATCAGTATATCCACTTATTTTTAAGAATTTTATTTCAGTTTTAGAACATGTGATTGACCTAACCCTCTTATAACACTGGGGTTTTAATGCAAGCAGCCCTGTTCTTCTGGAATGAGTAGAATTATGGGAAATGTAGTTTAAGGTGGGGCACTTTGAATACTCTGCTATATAGGTCCTTGTCTTCCCAAACTACATTTCCCAGAACTCTCCTTGTACCAGAAGAATGGTGCTGCCAGCCCCAGTGTGATAAGACTGCAAATCACTTTCATATCAATGAGACTTATAAGCAATAAACACACACAGCAAGCTGATAAAGAAGGATTTAAGAACTGAGGGAACAAAGGGCTGTAAAGTTTGGGGAGGGATTATTATAGACCTGATATTTAATCCTGTTTTAATGTTCATATATTTTAATTGTTATGCTGATGCTTTTATGTTAAGCTACTTTGAGTACCCTTCAGGGGAGATAAAGCAGGGTATAAATAAATATAGTAACAATAATAATATGAAGGGACAGAAAGAATCAGAATTATCAAAAACCTACAGTGGCGAAGTAGATTGAACTGCTGAATTTGCTGATTCTGGGGAGCAGCGTGAACGCCCGCTGTTAGCTTCAGTTTCTGCCAACCTAGCAGTTCGAAAACATGCAAATGTGAATAGATCAATAGGTACCACTCCGGTAGGAAGGTAGCAGCGCTCCATGGAGTCATGCCGGCCACATGACCTTGGAAGTGTCTACTGACAAGGCTGGCTCTTTGGCTTAGAAATAGAGATGAGACCAACCCCCAGAGTCAGACACGACTAGATTTAATGTCAGGAGAAAACTTTTACATTTACTTTATTAGTTTTAATGAGCAACACATTCTTACCCCCTCTTGGTCTCCTATAGTTTTACAAGGGAAAAAATGAAGACAGCTGCTGTTGTCAATAACCTCAGGTCCCTAACTTTCTCCTATCCCAGACAATTACAGAGTATGTTACACTGGAAAAAAACACAACTTGAAACTCTCCAAAACAACAAATCTTTACTAATCTCTTCAAAAATGTTTTGGAGGCTTCTGTTTCGATTCTTAATGCTTCAGAGGGATCCCATTCTGATTAGTAATTCGGAGCTTTGTGTTAATGAATTATACTAATCTCTGAAGTACAAAACAGAGGTCAGAAGCTTAGCACAACCCTATTTAAGGTAAATGTTTCCCCTGACGTTGTCCAATCATGTCTGACTCTGGGGGTTGGTGCTCATCTCCATTTCTAAGCCGAAGAGCCGGTGTTGTCCGTAGATACCTCCAAGGTCATGTGGCCGGCATGACTGCATGGAGCACCGTCACGTTCCCGCCGGAGCGGTACGTATTGATCTACTCACATTTGCATGTTTTCGAACTGCTAGGTTGGGAGGAGCTGGGGCTAACAGTGGGCGCTCATTCCGCTCCCGGGATTTGAACCTGTGACCTTTCGGTCTGCAAGTTCAGCAGCTTCGCCACTGGGGCTCCGTGTTATTTATTTAGCACAGTGGAAAACAGAAAAATCACAAAATCAGCTATATAGTGAGAGAAACAATGGTCTAGAATTCATCGTTTCTTTGATAAGGTTCTTTCCATGTTAGCTATTTAAATAGTAGCTTACCTTGATAATTGATTGCACTTCTAATTACAGGTTAATGTTTTCATTTCAGTTAGCTGAGGAACTTTTGATATAACTTAGTTTGTTTACAAATTGAACCCTATCCTCTCAAACATCTTAATCTTCAGCTATTATTTCCACTTCCTCTTCCAAGAGGTTCATCATTCCCAACACCTGTATGTCAGGCAGATGCAACATAGAGCTCTACATTTTGAAAAAACTATAGCTATTAGATGTGGTTAGTGCAATTGTTTAAGTTTGTTTTTGAAAAATCAAGGAGATTTTGCAAAAAAAATCTTTATATTGTGATTGAGGGTTTTTCTTTAAATATTTAAGTGAATGCAAAACAAATTGATTTTTCCATCTCTTCTCATGAGTACTATGAATTAAGCCGAGTAGACAATGTTGCATATGAATATGATATATTTTACTTCTCCATAGTAACCTTTTTTCCTTGAACTCCACAGAGTACTACTCCTACCTTGTAGTTGGTTCTATGAAATAATCAAGCAAAGAGTTGTAAACAATGTCCACAAGTTTCAGGCATCTGCCAAGTATAGTTATTAAAACAATGAAGAAAGAAAAGAAGAAACATAACTGATAGAAAAATTATTTCCCCATTCTATATTGATTGCTTTTTGGTACTGGAATACTTATTTTGCCCTAACCAAGGTAATTAATATATTAAAGTTCAAAGATATGCACCAAATTTTGGTGTCAAGAAATGTCATGGTTTGGTTATGACCAAGTAGGTCTAAGGCGGGGGTTTGTCATAATTTTTTTTAGACAAAATATTCATTCAATCTTACTGCATCAAATCTCTAAATCAAATCACAATATTAATCCCTAATATGTTGGAATTCTCACTGGAATCAGAAAATACACCAAAGCTCACTGAATGTAAGTTTTTAAAAGCCCTCTTGATACATGTGGTTTAACCACATTCACAAATGCCGAATCTTGAAAACTGTCAGTAGCATATTTGCAGCTTTTGAGCCCAGTGATGGAAGTTAAACTCAGAAATTCTAATTGCTGGATTAAACAAGAATCACAAGATGAGCCCCATAAATATTGCAGCAACATGGACATTTGTAGAGATTCCGTTTATCTACAGTTCTGCACAAATAAACATTTGGATGAGAGATATTTTAAGATCCATAACATGTCAATTCACCAGTTTAATAACAAAGCTTCTGTAGTAAATTGTAATTCAAGAGATGCTCACAGACTCCATCCCAGACAGACAGGCAGGCAGACAGACAGACAGAGAGATGGAATCAGTTTGATAACATAAAGACTGAAGACCCAATACCTCAAGAAACTTTAATCTGTTGTGTAAATACTTCAGGTTGAGGCCTTCTTTTTAAAGATTTGAGGAAGAGATACTTCTGGATGTTAAGCAGCAGTTTTTTTCCTCTGTTCAAATCTCTCCCATGGGGTATTTCAAGTTTAATATTCTTCATAGAGAAATTGTCACCTGAAGCTGAAATAAACTTAGGGGTGCCTTGGAGAATATTTTTGGACAGGTGATTAATGATCGGAGCTGAAATGAGGTTATAAAAGCAATTCCTAGAATCTCTGTCAGGAAGATATAAGAGATAGAAAGTGCAAAATATACATAAATTCTGCATTTTTCTTGCAGAGTTCTAAACAAATATGTCTTCCTTCAGTTTAAAAAACCAAGTTCTAGCCTTCAGATAGTTGATTCAGTTCTTGGATGGCAGGAAATGAATTTCTATGTGGCCAGAAAGTAGGTACTTTTGGCAGAATTTCTTGAATGAAATTGGACTATTTGAATCTTTGGTGTTATGGAATAGTTTCTTAACTCATTAGCCATTGGCTTGTAGTTGTCTCATTGACCTACCTGTCACTACCATTGTCTTTTCTTAAGATCTATCCCACATTGACTGCTAGTTTTGAGGAATGGGGTGTCATCAATGATTACTGTGTTTCATATATATTAGTACAAAGAATATCATGTGTTTCAAGTGTTGAGAATTCCCTTCGAGAAGAATCCTGGCTTAACAACAATATTCACAATTTGGGACATATTTTGCTCCAAATTTGCACAAGGCAGTTTTGCATGGCAAGCAGCATTTTCAGTGGAGAAAATAATCTTTATATTCAGAAATGTATTTTTCCATTAGAAATTGCTGTCAATTTTATATCAATTAATTACTCAGTTATAGCATCACAAAAATATTTTTGCAGTGTTTTCTACCCAGGAAACAGCATTTTCTGTTTAGAAAAAGTTTTCCTTTGTATAAAACTATTGTAATTGGGGATTTATTTTGAACCAAATTTGCATGTGGTTGTGTTAGATGGAAACCAGATTGGGGAGGGGCAAAATTCAGCCTTTTCAGGTTTTTTCTGTCCGGTCACTGGAAGTTGAATGGATCACAAAGGGAAGTCGAGAGGATGGAAATGACATCCACAACACACACTAACAGAAATATATGTTCTCACAAACTTACTGACGTAGTATTTCTGACTTATCGCACCACTGCCAACTTTCTGCAGCCTTTTAATGGGCGTCTCACATGCAAAGAAAGGAACAGCCTAACAATCTCTTGACAGCAGGTTTGAAGTGAGATTGAAATATTATGTGATCAGGAGCATTTCCAATTGTGGTGAAGGATCTACTAACATGCACCTCAGTCTTTAAGTAATAATCTCTTATGCCCAGTATTAACCGTACTGAGAGTATATTCAGTGAAATGAACTGGATTTGTTAATTTCAAATAACCCAATCAAATTGATTTCAGTAGATTTACTGTAGATCGGTTAATCATATGTTAATTTTGACCCCAGACAAGGAAATCTATTTTTGCAATTGTTCGCAATGGAACAGTGACTCTTTCTACCCCTGGATGAGTTTCTTTTTTCTCAAATGCAGTTAAATTAAACAGTGAGCAGGACAGTTGGCTAGAGCCTGACTAGCAGTGGATGTTTTTACCTAATATTTCTAATACAGAGGAACCATTATGAGGAGATTGTAGTGGCCAATTCTGTCCTGTCTCTGAAGTTTTCATGCAACCTAGCATTGATGCAAACTTTCTCCTGTGCCTAATGAGCAGAAAATGAGTACAGAAATACTGAAAATATTATTTATTATGTTTAGCCAACAGCTTTCAGAGATAAAATGGAGCATCCTTATGTTTTCTACAGTTTATGAATTGAGACTTTTACAAAAAGGTCTCTTAGAGCTGTGTGAATACACCTGTCTGCTGGAAGATAGGGACTTCAATTAGTAGAACCAGTGCTCATTTACTAGTTTGTGAAAATATGCACCCTACTCTTGCAGATAGAAGAAAACTTTTCTCTGCCTTTTTAAATGGCAGGTGCTATTGCAATGTCTCATGACAGCAAAGACATCATGGAGGCAAAATCCTGTTTATTTCCTATGAGATTGGCGGTTTCTCACAGTGACGGGATTTTTTTTGTCTCTACAGCATATATCTGTCACCAAGGCTGAAAATATCACATTTAGTGGTAACCAATGCTGTCAGTTTTGTTTTCTCTATGCTTCTAATGATTTTAAGATTAACTTCAGTTCTTTAAAAACATAAGAATTTTTGCAGTTCATCCTCAACTTTGAAACTTGTTTGAAATGCACAAAAACGTCCAATGGCATACATTGCAATTGACAATTTTGCCTAATGTAATTTTCCCCCAAGCAATTTTACAATAAAGTTATAATATTCTCTTTTGCTAATACACACAAGGTGATTTTTAAATCAGAATTGCATTTTGGCTTGTGCTTTTATTCATTAATGCTTATTTTGTTTTGAGAGAACAGGGAACAGTACGATCAGTTCTGAAAACCCCATTTATCATCCAGTTACTTATTGGAAGGGAATGACCAATGTTAAAAAGAAATAACTGCATAAAGAAGAAGCAGCATACAGGAAATGTGTCTACACTCACTCATGAATCTTGCTTTCCACTCCAACCCCTGCCATTCAAGAAAACATAATCAAAGCACCCCCAAAAGATTGCCATCCAACCTCTGTTATAAAACCTCTAAAGAAGGAGATTCCACCACATTCCGAAAAAGCATATTCCACTGCTAAACAGCTCTTAGCATCAGGAAGTTCTTCCCACAGTTTAAGTGGAATTTCATTTCATGCAATTTGAATCCATTCCTCCTCATCTAAGTCTACAGAAAAGCAAAAAACAAGCTTTTCCCCTCCTCAATGTGACATCCTTTTGTACATTTAAACATGGCTATCATGTTCCCACTTAGCCTTCTTTCTCCAGGCTATACATACCCAGTTCCCTAAGCTACTCTTCATAGGGCTTGGTTTCCAAACATATGATTGCTTTGTTTGCCCTCCACAGGACATGTTCCAGTTTTTCAATATCCTTTTTGAATTGTGATGATGTCTGACCAAAGCAGAATAGAGGGGGACTATGATTTTCCCCAATCTCAAAACTATATTCCTATTGATGCAGCCTAAAATTGCATTGGCGCTTTTAGCTGCTGCATCACACTCGTGACTCATGTTCAGCATGTGGTCTACTAAGACTCCAGTATCCCTTTCACAGGTACTGTTTTCAAGCCAGGTGTCACCTATCCAATATCTGTGCATTTCATCTTTATTGCCAAAGTGTAATACTGTAATTTTTTCCCTGTTGAAATTCCATTTTGTTAGTTTTGGCCCAGCTCTCTAACATGAGTGATAGATTTTTTGTTATGAAAAAAGAAAGAGGCAATTTCCCCCTCCCAATCAGAAACTGACAGTTCAGCAGTTATACAGTTATTGTCTGAGGCTACAATGCAATCGCTGTTGCCCGTTTTTGGTCAAAAAATATTTAACTTTCTATTTTTAATTAGTTTTATACTAATTTATGCAATGCTTATGATACAAAATAAATAAATAAAGCAGTTATATTGAACATCCCTAAGAGATTATCCCATTGCTTTATTGCCTTCCTCCCTTTCATCTTCTGTAGCCTCCATGATTTCCTTCCATTTCTCAGGATGTAATAGGAGCCAGCATGATGTAATAGTCAACTTTGATCAGGCCGCCTTCCAACCGGAAACTAATGTGCTCATTGTGGAAGAACATGCGGGTCAAAAATAGGGCTCCACAGTCACTTACATATCCAATGCCAGGGCAGTACAATCATACACAGACAATGAGGGATCACCTAAGAAGAAGAAAGAATAATAATAGTTTGAGCATGGGGCCATTATGGAAAACAGAGCTCAAATTTCCACTCAGCCGTGGAAACCACTGGGTGAAATTGAGCAAGTCACATTGTCACAGTCTTAGAGCAAACCTCCTCTGAACAAATCTTGAAGGCAGTCACAATCACACTAAAAAGCAAAAGAGGAAGAAATAAATCCTATGAGAAAATTGGAAAGATAAGCACAGCAAAATCACAAAACATTTTTAAACATCAAGAAAACCAATACCGAAATTGCCATTCTATGAAGGCTTTCTTTAAAGTGTTGCTTTACCTTGGCAGAAGAGATTATCTTTGACCATACAGCCATTTGTATTGGATGGTCCTATTAAAAAAATAAAAAGAGCAATACAACCCAGCTGGGAAAATCTGTGGCCAGCCAGGGTAGAATGCAGAGAGTTTGTATTACATGTTTCTATCTCAATATGAATGTTCTTTCTCTTTAGTTCTTTCTCATGTTCTCCAGTGGAGGGGAAATCAACAAAACCAATTCCTGGGTTAGTGTAGTTCCTGCCTCTTGTCTTAACATGTAAAGAGAAAGAGAGTTTCTCCTGCCTTTCCAGAAATGCCCATTCATATGTCTACTATTGTTAGAATGGGAACATCAATGTGGCAATTAGGACAGAGATCTGTAGGAAGGCCTTGAAAATGAATACCTTTTTGTATGCATGCTTGCCTCTTCTCATATTTGGCTAAGTTTTCTTGGCAAGATTTGTTCAGAGGGACGTTGTGATGACTTGCCCAAGAGCCCAAAGTAGTTTTCATGGCTGGGTATGAATTTGAATTCTGGTCTGCAAAGCAATGGCATGATGCTCAAATCACTAACTATGAAACTGCTTTATATGAGTCTCCACAAAACAGTTTAAAACTGCATTATATGGCTGTATGGATGAGGCCTATACCATGCTGTTTCTATTCTCTAATTAAATCTTATGGCCTTATACCCAAGAATTTGAAGGTTCTAACAAGCTGAAGGCATTCACAATACTATCTGTATGATATCAAGTAAAGACCTTTAATATATTTTAATATATTTACTAGTGTTATGATTCAAAAACTAATATTTTTGTCCTTGTGGTGTGTGATTTGAATTAAACAAAAACATGATGTGCTAGATCAATAAGAGCAATAATCAATTAGCTGATAATGTTTACCGTATTTTTCGCTTTATAAGACACACTTTTTCCCCCTCCAAAATAGAGGGGGAAAGTCAGTGCGTCTTATAAACGCAACATGACCCACGAGCCCTGCGCTCAAGCCGGCTTTAAGGCCTGCCTCCCATTACATTTTCCCTCCGGGTTCTCCCCCGGGTCCTCACCATCCTGAGGGTCGTCTTCGGGGTCCTGCGAGGCGCCGGGAAGCGGGTTCAGGAGCCACTCCAGCTCCTCCGCCAAGGGCGCCGCCATCTTCCCTGGCCTGGCTTCTCTTCCGCCTCGCCGGCTGCAAGACTTCATTTCCCAGAAGCCCTCATCATTGCAGAGCGCAGCTGAGGCTTCTGGGAGTTGAAGTTCGCGTGCTCTGAGGCGAGCCAATGAGGAGAGAGAGCCGTTGCCCCAACTAATTACTTAAAAGGCAGGATTTTAAAAAGCCAGTGAAAATTGAAATAGTAAAATTACAGGCAGTTTTCTGACATGATTCCAGTACTTAAATTTGGTTCATACATTTATTTATGTAATGTTGCTCAGTAACCTGCGAAAGCCAAAATTTGGATATTTCTTGTATCATAAATCATAAAGGTCATCTTTTAGTTCAAATTATTTTTCCCCATTTTCCTCCTCTGTAAACTAGGTGCGTCTTATCATCTGGTGCGTCTTATAAAGCGAAAAATACGGTAATTGGCGTAGTAATTGGCGATCACTAAAAGCATTTGTATTCCAAATTGCAAAATCTCCTGCTCACCATAAAGGAATTAGAAAGGGCTAATTTGGAAGTTGGTCATAGAGAGGACAAAACTGTGGTTTCACAAATCATATAAACAATGAATGATAATCAGATGTAAACAATGCATTAACTTCTACTAGATGATTAGTTCATCTTACTTTGTAAGCTATTTTTCTGAATGCACTATAGACCAGGTTATTATCATCCAAGATCAAAAAGAGTGATATATATATATATATATATATATATATATATATATATATATATATGGAGCCCCGGTGGCAAAGTGCGTTAAAGCACTGAGCTGGAGACCGAAAGGTCCCAGGTTCAAACCCTGGGAGCTGCGTGAGCGCCCGCTGTTAGCTCCAGCTCCTGCCAACCTAGCAGTTAAAAAACATGCCAATGCGAGTAGATCAATAGGTACCGCTCCGGTGGGAAGGTAACGGCGCTCCATGTAGTCATGCCGGCCACATGATCTTGGAGGTGTCTACGGACAACGCCGGCTCTTTGGCTTAGAAATGAAGATGAGCACGAACCCCCAGAGTCAGACATGACTGGACTTAACGTCAGGGGAAACCTTTTACCTTTACCCTCTCTCTCTCTCTCTCTCTCTCTCTCTCTCTCTCTCTCTCTCTCTCTCTCTATATATATATATATATATATATATATATATATATATATATATTCTGCCATTTGGCAACAACTGTCCATGTTGTCAAAAGAAGGAAATAAGGCAGGATCTTCTATTTTAGACAGAAAGTTGGTTCTCAAAAGATAGGAAGGTGTGGTTTTAATTCAAAAACCTAGTGGTGGCTTTAATACGTGTATCAGTATTATATTTTTTACTGTGTGCCTGTTGGTTTTATGCTGTGTTGAATTTTATTATTCCATTTTGTTTTTGTTTTGTTTTTACTATGTTGTTATGTGTTAAACTGAACTGTTCAATATCTAGAAAACATATTTTATGGAGCAATTCAAAATAAAATACATTGTATTTGGAAATACAGGCCATTTTTTTGTAGTGGTACAGCTAGAATTCCAAATACATACAAAAGTTATGCTTTCCTTCAGTGCAATACTGGGAGAAATACTTGTGACACACTGATTAGGTTTAGATTAATGCATCCAGCAATATTAGTTAACAATAACATTTGTTCCATTAATATTTTTACAATTACTTTTTAAAAATGGATTTGCTCTTGGCTCATTTGCCCTCGACACAAAATGTATATTTAATTTAGGATTTTTTTTCCTTGAAGTGTAAAGTTAACAAAGCACAGCTAGCTTGCGGGCCTCATGCTGAGTCTGCAGGCCTGACAATTACAGGAATGATCTTTTGATGTAGAAAATAAGCAGATTTATTACCGAGGTAAATGAGAGGAGAATAAATAGGGTATCTCATTATTGTCACTGTCATAAACTCTTTACACTTAACTGAAGAAGAAATAAATACATATTATTTTGCTGGAAGCTGCTACTGTGAGCCAAAAAGGGATAATAGGGAATTTATATTATCTCTCTCTTTCTTACTCTCTCTCTCTCTCCCTCCCTCCCTCCCTCCCTGTGTGTGTGTGTGTGTGTGTGTGTGTGTGTGTATGTGTAAGTAGGAATTTTTGGTAACCTTATACATTGTACATACAGAACTAAATTCTTGAAAATATGGGTAGTCAGATCAGTCAGTTCCAGTACATGTATCTTGAAGGGCAAATTATTGTAGTTTATTCTCTTTTGAATAAATGAAAGAAGGCCAAAATAAATGTCACTAAGTCTGCTGTACTTCATCCATGCATCCAGAAATATTTCACATTTTATTTCAGGGGACTTACTTTTGATTAGATATGAATGGGATTTCTGTATAGGGAATTATGAAGTGAAAGCCAGCATGGTTTAGTGGTTTGTGTGTTGGACTGAGACGCTGAGAGACCAGGGTTCGAATTCAGCCAAAGAAATCTGTATGCTGACCTTGGGCAAGTCATACTTTCTCAGTCTCAGAAGAAGGTAGAACCAAATCCCTCTTTGAAAATATCTTGTCAAGAAAATCCACTTAGCTGAAATCAGCCACAAAGGGCAAGGAGGCAAATACAGAAAAAATATAGCAGTTTTTACTACGCAATACCCTTTCTCCCATCTGTGCAACAACAGCTGCTGCCCAGGTAAAGTTCAAACTTCTGGAAGTGAAGAGACTGTGGATTGTTTGCCCAGGGATGTTCTGTTGGCTTCCCGGATGAAGAAGAAGCAGTCTTAAATTGGGATAGATGGTGTTCCATCTTCCCTAGATATACTAGAGCAGGGGTCTCCAAACTAAGGCCCGGGGGCCAGATGCGGCCCTCCAAGGTCATTTACCTGGCCCCCACCCTCAGTTTTATAATATAATATTATTATATCATTTTAAATAATATAATATACTGTATATACATATAATATTGATAATAATACCATATAATAATATTAATAATAATACCATATAATAATATTAATTATATATTACATATAATATTACACTATAGTGGTATAGTTCAATATAGTAATATATAATGCTAATATTGTGCTATGCTAATAATATAATATATTGTATGTACATACAGCTGCTCTGAGTTCCCTTCGGGGTGAGAAGGGCAAAATATAAATGTAATAAATGTAGTAAATGAATAAATAAATAATTTTAGACTTAGGCTCACCCAAAGTCTAAAATGACTTGAAGGCACACAACAACAATAAAATCCTAATTCACTTGACTATCTCATTGGCCAGAAGCAGGCCCACACTTCCCATTGAAATCCTGATAGGTTTATGTTGGTTACAATTGTTTTCATTTTAAAATATTGTATTGTTATTTCATTGTTGTTGTTTTGTACTACAAATAAGACATGTGCAGTGTGCATAGGAATTTGTTCGTTTTTTTTTTTCTTCAAATGATAATTCGGCCCCTCCACAGTCTGAAGGATTGTGGACTGGCCCTCGGCTTTAAAAGTTTGAGGACCCCTGTACTAGAGTAACTGGAATCTGCTTGGGCACGTCTTTGTGGTAAGTCAAGATGCAAAGGAACAGAACTGCTCCTATTTCAGAGCTAGGTCAGAAGTGGGCACAAAGAAGCATCTTTAGTGCATTGGCAGAGACTTTGCCAATGTGCTTACAGATCTCATCTCTTATTATGCTCTTAAATTTAAAGGCAAATCATTTTTAAAAGAAAACATTCCCTGTAAAATAAATATTGCAGTACTCTTCTTATGTGAAGAGATGTTCTTTTCAGTTTGATCAGTTCTCAGCATTGTATGATGGCTGATTTTCTTTCAGGAGACTTAATAGTGCTTGAAAAATGAAAGTTGAACAAAGGACTTGCGATGAGTACATACTTGTGCTACAAGAAGAAGAAATTCAGGAGTTTCTCTCATGCCCTCTCTTGTTGATATACTCCTAAGTAAGGATTGTCAAAATATTACTTTAGTTCCATATTGGTAGGATATGTTCATATTGAGAAATAACAAACATGCCCCAAGTGAGTGCTATACACCCAGGAACATTTATCACTATTCTGTGAACAGCATTAGTGCTTTGGTTAAGGACCCATCGTTTCTGACCTTTACCTGTAGCACTAAGAATTCATTCACTGTAAAAGTAGATAACATTTTCACATTTAATAAGCTTTGCGTTATAATGAATCATATGTGAATCCTCTGAATAGAACAAAAGTATAACCATTTATCCCTGACACCAGGAGGATGTACTTCTCCAAACAGAGAATACATGGATTTTTTAAAAATAATACTGATAAGCACCTCATAATCACTTTAAAAGCTTTAGCAGGATTAGCTACTCTGCCTCAGGCTACTACCTTTATGGTTGCTCTTGTAAGCATATTAGTTGTTGCTAAGGTTGTTCTTCATACAATTCTGGAAAAAGAATGTGGTTTTTTGCATGCTATGGTAGCCTTTAGAGTATAAAATACACTATCAGTTTTGAGGAGTGTTAATGAGCTGTCAAGGTTGATACATTGTCTCTATTGTAAGCAAAACCATGGATTTGGAGGACTCATAGGTTAACAATCTTATTGTAAGGTATTCCTTATATTATTATTTATTTTTGTTGAAGTTCCATCCCTTTGGAAACATGGAAAATCCGCCTCTAATCCTGAGCTGTTGAAGGACTAAAAATTCTCAGGAGGATTAGCTATCTCCTTGTGGCTGTTTTCTTTTTGTTCTGAATGTTTCTGGGCTCTCATCTGCTCTGGCTGCAACCTTTCTGTTACTTGTGGTCTCAGGAATTCATTACAAACCTGGTTATTTACTTTTTTTCACCATCTATAACACTAGAGAACAATAATAATAATAATAATAATAATAATTATTATTATTATTATTATTATTATTATTATTGAAGGAAAAGCTGATAAGGAGAAGACCTGCCTATGGCTCACGAATGGGACCCTGAAGAAGGAGACAGAAGGCCTGATCCTTGCAGCCCAGGAGCAAGCCATCAGAACAAATGCAATTAAGGCCAAGATCGAAAAATCAGCTGATGATCCAAAATGCAGACTGTGCAAGGAAACCGACGAAACCATTGATCATATCCTCAGCTGCTGTAAGAAAATTGCACAGACAGACTACAAACAGAGGCACAACTATGTGGCCCAAATGATTCATTGGAACTTATGCCTCAAGTACCACCTTCCAGCAGCAAAGAACTGGTGGGATCACAAACCTGCAAAAGTATTGGAAAATGAGCACGCAAAGATACTGTGGGACTTCCAAATCCAGACTGACAAAGTTCTGGAACACAACACACCAGACATCACAGTTGTGGAAAAGAAAAAGGTTTGGATCATTAATGTCGCCATCCCAGGTGACAGTCGCATTGACGAAAAACAACAGGAAAAACTTAGGACCTCAAGATTGAACTTCAAAGACTCTGGCAGAAACCAGTGCAGGTGGTCCCGGTGGTGATGGGCACATTGGGTGCCATGCCAAAAGATCTCAGCTGGCATTTGGAAACAATAGACATTGACAAAATTATGATCTGCCAGCTGCAAAAGGCCACCCTGCTGGGATCTGCGCGCATCATCCAAAAATACATCACACAGTCCTAGACACTTGGGAAGTGTTTGACTTGTGATTTTGTGATATGAAATCCAGCATATCTATCTTGTTTGCTGTGTCATTATAAAATAATAATAATAATTTAATCTTATATCCCATCCCATTGCCCTGAAGGGACTCGGGGTGGCTTACATAGGGACCAAGCTCAGTAAAGCAAAATTAAAATATAACACCATAAAATACATTGTGGGCTACGCTGTATAATATCTTATATGATTAGAAGTCATTGTACTTAGGTAAAGCATAATTAGGGTTATCTGCCATCTAGTGACTGAAAATAATACTGTAGGCTACAAAATCATTAAATTGATTAGTCTGCCACCTAGTGATTGAAATGGTACTGCAGGCTCTGGACACCAGTAAAATAATTAAATGCTTTTATGAGGTGAAATAGTCCTTTACTATTGTAGTGAAAATGTAGGGCATTTAAATAAAAGCAATCTGTACTTTTCAGCTGCTGCCATTTTGAAATTTCGAAACCATATTTAGAAATACAAAGTTTGGAATATAGAAATAATTTATAGTGAAGCATAGGACTGTGCTTTCTCCACTACAGTCTTAAATTGCCTTTTCTTCCCCATTAGCATGTTTTCCATATGCATGCATTTCAAGCAGAGTACTATTATTAAGAAGTAAGGTCTTGCAAAGTCTGAGCTGTGGCCACTTTGGTTGCATCTAGTCATGTATAATATGGTCTTCCTGTTTTCCTACTGTATTTCCATTAACTAAGAGTTTTGGAGTCCTAGCAATTCTGAACCTAACCAGACATGACAACAGACATGTGATAAGAAACCACTTGGAGATGTCATCCAGAGTTTTGGAGTATGGTGCTACCTATATGCAGATGACACCCAACTCTATTACCCCTTTCCACCTGATGCCAAGGAAACTGTCCTGACCCTAAACCAGTACCTGTCATCAGTAACGAACTGGATGAGGACAAACAAATTAAAACTCAATCCACAGAAGACAGAGGTACTCCCTGTCAGTCAGAAGGCAGACCAGGAATAGGGATCTGGCCTGTGCTGGATGGGTTGCACTCCCCCTGACAACACAGCTCTGCAGTTTGGGGGCTCTCCAGGACTCAGCACTGAACCTGGAGGCCCAGGTATCTGCGGTGCCCAAGAGGGCTTTTGCACAACTAAAACTTGCATGCCAACTGTGCCCATTTCTTGAGAAGCCAAATCAAGCCATGGTGGTACATGCCTTAGTTACATCCCATCTGAATTACTGTAACACGCTCTACATGGGGCTACCTCTGAAGAGTGCTAGGAAACTTCAACAGGTCCAAAGAGCTGCAGCCAGGTTGCTACTTGTGCTGGCTACAGGGAGTGGACAACCCCCCTGTAACAGTAGCTCCACTGGCTGCCAGTCCGTTTACAGGCACAATTCAAAGTGCTGGTTATAACTTTTAAAGCCTTAGACAGTTCACATACAGGCTATCTGGCTGACCACATCCACCTGAGATCTTCAGGAGAAGCCCATCTCTCAGTCCCATCTCCATCTCAAGCTTGGTTGGTGGGAACGAGAGAGCGGGCCTTGTTGGTGGCTGCCCTTTGACTCTGGAATTTCCTGCCCATGGAAGCCAGAATGGCCCCCTCCTTGCTGTCCTTCCAGTGACAGGCTGAAACCTTTGTATTCAGATAAGCTTTTAAAGATGAAAGTGTTTAAGATCCAATCGGGGTGCTGTGATTTCAACTTTGAATATGCATTGAATATATTTGAATGGTTTTTAACTGTGAATTTTTAATGCAGTTTATATCTAATGCTGTTTTAAGGTTTGTATATTTGTATGTTTTAAATTGTGTACTAATGCTTTTATGCTAAGCCTTCGGGGTAGATAAAGTAGGGTATAAATAAATACAACAGCAATAACAACAACAGACAGACAGACATACACTAGTTTGTATTCTATTCTTCCAAATTGTCACAATAGAAGATAAAACAAAATATTGTGACTTTTTTAAGTGGGCGGGAGGAAGGAAGGGAGAGAGGGAGGGAGGTTAATCTGGAGTAAAGCAAATAGATTATAAAAAATAAACCTTTTCTAGTAATGTATAAACTTTGATTCTGAACTGGGCAGATCTGAAGTAAATGTTAATCCCATCTTTTGAATATATCAAAGTGGGTGACTAAACCTCTTGCCTTGATATCATCTTAAGCTCTTCTATAAAGCTTCCATGCCCTGTTTACTGTTTAATTACTCTGTGGAAATGATTTGCTGTTCCATTTGGAAGCACTTTGGTTAATTTAGTAGCTCTGTGGGGTGTAGGGGAATGCTTAACTTTGTAATGCTCATCTGAGAGCTAACTGGTGATATCAGTGAATATTTGCATAATTTTATAAAACTGTATTAAGGCTCACACTTTTCTCACGGTTGGAAACCTGCCCAGAGGTATTTCTAATGGCTAAACGTAGTCTGTTCACCTGCTGATAAAAGAGAAAATACATTTTAATATATTTAGGTGTCTTTTGACCATTTGGGGGTGGGTGAGTATAATGGGTAACATTTGTTTAATACAATGATTGTGCCGGAACACAATGCAACCAATCCCAACATATCAGTTTGAGCCAGATTACAGGACTTCTATGTAAAAACTTTGTACTGGTTTCCTACCTTTATTCTACTAACTTCATGACGTATAGATCCTAATACTAATCTCAAATGTCTTGATGCAGCTTTTCTGTCTTTCACCCATAAAGAGACATCTATATATATAAAATTTAATGTTCAATTTACTATGGAGTAAACAACAAACCCACTGAACCCACAATCACACCAAATCTGGCCACAAAAGACAGTCATCCAAAATATGTCTTTCAATCAAGAAAACCTAGAAAAATAGTCCAAATTACAGAGGATGAGGAAAAGCTTTTCTCCCCTTAACTGCCAGTTAGAAAAGTAGGCACTGCTGCCTTTAGTCCGCACCCCCGCTGCCTTAGGCCCCGCCCCCTTTGTGTCCTAGCAACTCCCTCAGCCAAGATGGCACCCAGGGCACAAGCAATTAGGCCTCTTCGACATAGTCTATAAAATACAGATTATCTGATTTGAACTGGATTATATGGCAGTGTAGACTCAAGGCCTTTCCACACAGCTATATTACCCAGAATGCCAAGGCAGGATAATCCACAGTATCTCCTTTGAACTGGATTATCTAGAGTTCACACTGCCATATAATCCAGTTCAGTGTGGATTTTATACAGCTGTGTAGAAGGGGGCTCATATAATCCAGTTCTAAGGAGATAATATAAGATTATAAATATAATATGTAATAATTGTTCTTGCAATAATAGTAGTAGTAGTAGTAATAGCAATAGTAATAGTAATGAATCATGCACATTTGCAAGAATATCTTTTTTCCTTCCCCTTCTACCCATGCAATCTGGCTTGCAAGGGTTTCACATTCTCCTTTCGCTTTTGAAAACATTCGCTTCTTGTCTCTGTCTCTCTCAAAAAGATAAGATAACCAGCCTGGGAGGAGAAGCGAAGAAGGGAGGTTTTGGAAAAGAAAACATACTGTGGCCTCCAGGCTCCGCTGCTGGCTTGACCTTGACCCGAATATAAGCCGGGGGGGGGGGGGGGGGAGGCTTTTTCAGCTCATAAATAAGGGCTGA
Source organism: Anolis carolinensis (assembly GCF_035594765.1). Taxonomy (NCBI): domain Eukaryota; kingdom Metazoa; phylum Chordata; class Lepidosauria; order Squamata; family Anolidae; genus Anolis; species Anolis carolinensis. Next base: position 68,103,551 of record NC_085844.1, read on the forward strand.
AAAACTCGGCTTATCTTTGAGTATATACGGAAATAAGAGCCATTGTAGAATACAATTCCCTCAAGATGTGTTGGACTATACCTTAATATTAAATATGTGTCTGATCTTTTTAATTACACAAAAGTGCATGTATAAATATCAGTAAATATTTGCATTCAATCTGGAAAAAATTCTGCTTTTGCTACAGTAGCCCTTTATATGCTGATTCACTATTTTTCCTGGTCAGTCCTTGAGTGAGGGAAAGAACTTAGCTAAGAGTAAAGGATGTAGATAAAGTTTCCCCACTTCACATTTAGTTCAAGAAGGTTGGCAAGGTGCTTGGTCTTATTCAAACGGCTTCACTGCATGCTATGGATAAAATTTGTCCACCTAGCAGAATCTTTTCATTCTGTTGCCAGTGGCCTTTGGAAAGAAGGTGAAGAGTCAGGCAAATTGTCCATGTTCCTTATAAGTGAATTGATATTTTCTGATTGCATTAAACACGGGGAAGGATATAAAGTTAATTAAAGATCAGCGGGCTACTAGGGAAATTTAACAACTCTTCTTTTTAATGTCCTACAGAGGAATAGCAGGGTGAGGGACTAAAATCATACAGCCGTTCCTTAAAAGACCTGGACAACTTCAGATGAATTAAGACAACATGGATTTGCTGACTGACCCTGTTTCAAAATTAGAGGTCAGCCAAGCAATAAACCAATAAACAAGGGACAACCACTATGTATTGCTGCTGAATTTCAGAACAAGCTTTATGACTGGCTTTATCTCCTTTCAATCTGCAATCCAATGCTATTGTGGGATAGCATTTTTAAATAATCAGTGGAGTTATTTAAGTTCGAAAATAAAAAATGACACGATCCTAACTGAATGTTATCAATATTCAGAGGAGAAAGAAAAAGAAGGTAAGAATGACATGAAACTGATGTTTATATTGCAGTTCTGGTGTACAGTAACCTGACTCCAGATACTTTGGGAACCATACTTTCAATAAATTTGGAATATATTGATGTTAAATGCAGATATTTTCGTTATTTGAGTATTTGCATGTATCCTCTATGCCAGGGGTCCCCAAACTTTTTAAGCCGAGGGCCGGTCTACAATCCTTCAGACTGTTGAGGGGCCGGATTATCATTTGAAAAAAACAAACAAACAAACAAATTCCAATGCACACTGCATATGTCTTATTTGTAGTGCAAAAACAACAACAACAACAACAACGAAAGAACAATACAATATTTAAAAATAAAAACAATTTTAACCAACATACATTTATCAGGATTTCAATGGGAAGTGTGCTCCTGCTTCTGGCCAATGAGATAGTCAAGTTAATTAGGATTGTTGTTGTTGTTGTTGTGTGCCTTCAAGTCATTTCAGACTTTGGGCAAGCCTAAGTCTAAAATCGATTTATTTATTATTTATTTATTTACTGCATTTATTTACTACATTTGTATCACACCCTTCTCACCCCAAAGGGGACTCAGAGTGGCTTACAAATTATATGTACATACAATATATGGTATTATTAGCGTAGCATAATATTAGCATTATATATTACTATATTGAACTATACTGTAATATTATTAGTAATATCATATGTAATATAAAATATATAATTAATATTATCATATGGTATTATTATTAATGTTATATTGTATTACATACTAATATTATTATCAATATTATAAGTATATACAATATATTATATTATAAAACTGTGGGCGGGGGCCAGATAAATGTCCTCGGAGGGCCGCATCCGGCCCCCGGGCCTTAGTTTGGGGACCCCTGCTCTATGCTAACTAGATTGATTCAATTTGGAACTGTTGATTTAGTCAGATTTGTTCCTAATTTGGCCCAAAGCAATTTGGATCTGTCTCTCGGCCCTTCCATACAGCAAAAAATGCACAGGGAACTGGAGTTTAAAACTCAATTTCCCTGCACATTTGCTGCCCTCTCTCACCCCCTTTGGCGAGCGGGTGGCCAGATACCCACCTGTGTCAAACTGACCCCCTGCCCTCCCTCACCCCCTTTTTAGGCTTTAAAGGGTTAAAAAGGCTTTTTACCATGCCTGGAAGCTTTTTAGGGATCCATTTTGCAACTGGAGAAAGAAGGAGGGAATTCCCCTTTCATAACTCCTTGCATCATACAGATGTGACACAAAACCCTTAGAAGCCTCCAGTCTCTGTAAGAAATCTTTTTCAAACAATTTAATGTCTAAAAAGGGGGTGAAGGAGAGAGGCTATTACTTCTATACATTCTTTGTGGGCTAGTTAAGTGGGAGGAGGTGAGTTTTCTGAGGAGACTGCTGCTGGATCCGTTGGGGTGTTTTACTTTGGATTGATCCAGGTTTACCTAAGGCATCATTTGGATGCCTCAGGTAAACACGTTATTTATCACGGGTTTTGGGCCTGTGTAGAAGGGCCCTTAGAGGCAAGGCAGAATTTTTTTTAAGGCATAATGTTGCTAATTTACAATTACTTGCAGAATCATGCATGTTCAATGCCTTTAATGTTCCATGTTTTCCTGCTGTTTTAAAAAGTACAATAAGAAACTGTTGTCTTCAATCTAGAGGTAGTTTATTTGGGACACATTGAGTGGGGGGGGGGGGGCACTTCCGATTCTTTTTGAGAATTAGAGTTTTTCAATGTGTCAGTGCTCCTGAGAAATGACATTTTTGCACTATAATAATACAGTGCTAAGACATGTTTTTTAAAACAATTCAGAGAGGAGAAAATATGCCTTTTAAACCAAGAAACAACAAAAGAAATAACATAGCATATTAACACTGCAGAGGAGGAATATATCTCTGATGTACCAAAGACCTCAAATCCTCTTATTGAACCAAAACCCATTGGGGGGGGGGGGTCCAGGGTCCCACTAAGGCTTAGCCAAGACCCAGTTAGACCCCTACACACCCACAAAAGCTTTTTAATACATCCAAGGACTATAATATTTTTGTATTTTTTAGAATTATATACAATTTTCTTTGTGCATTTTTTCAAACACATTTCAACAGAATATATTACAGAAATGCCTGAATTTTGCATTTAGTTCTGTGCCTTTTTCTGGGAAGTACAAATAGAACACAGCAATTAAAAGAATGGGGGAGGGGTTAACCGTCTCTGTTTGGGAGCTCCTGAACTTTATGTGTTACCATTACAAAAAATTATACACAACACTGTCTGTATGCCTAGATAATAAACATAACATTGAATATATAATGAATTCAAACATTAAAAGTAATTTAAAATATTTCTCAATCAGTAGCAGTGTAATACCTATTCATATCAGAAGGTCGGGAACTGATTACATATTGATTTGAATGCAATATAAATGCATCCATCTTCTGAACATGATTTACCATAAATTTGGCAAGGATATTGAACTTCTTTCTCTAAATACTATGTCATGCTGTTGGGAAACTCTGGTAAAAATTAGACTGTGGTATAAATGCCTTAAGTGGATTGCTGAAACCCATTTCTTAAGAAGGAGTGCAAACTAAAGTTAATATATTGAATTTTATCCTTGTAGAAGAGACCTCCTCCAGCTATAAATTGTGCATTAAATGTGTGAGTCATGCTATCATAGGTACAGTGCTCACATGTGGAAGAATCACTATTTTTTACTAGAAGTTCACGGTCTCCAGCATGGAAATCCACCTCAGTGCATGCAGGATTATGGGCTTTTATGGATCAGAAATTATGTATATAGAGTCTGTATCCTATTAGTAGTGTTTTGTGGCTCTGGTGCCAGAGGGATGTTGAATCCTTCCTGATAATTAGTCCAAGCTTTATTTTAGTGATACATTCAATACTTTGCATAGTTCCTCATTCAGAACCAATGCATAGAGGATAGTTAATATTTTACTAATATGAAAACCCTTAAGAGTTAACACAAGTTCCTGACTGTATTCACACAATATTTACTTAACATTTCATCATAGTAAAACAATTACAGTAGAGTCTCACTTATCCAACACTCGTTTATCCAACATTCAGGATTATCCAACACATCTTTATAGTCAATGTTTTCAATACATCGTTATATTTTGGTGCTAAATTCGTAAATACAGTAATTATTACGTAGCATTACTGCATATTGAACTACTTTTTCTGTCAAATTTGTTGTATAACATGATGTTTTGGTGCTTAATTTGTAAAATCATAACCTAATTTGATGTTTAATAGGCTTCTCCTTAATCTCTCCTTATTATCCAACATATTCGCTTATCCAATGTTCTGCTGGCCCATTTATGTTGGATATGTGAGACTCTACTGTATATTAAATACAGTAGAGTCTCACTTATCCAAGCCTCGCTTATCCAAGCCTCTGGATAATCCAAGCCATTTTTGTAGTCAATGTTTTCAATATATCGTGATATTTTGGTGCTAAATTTGTAAATACAGTAATTACAACATAACATTACTGCATATTGAACTACTTTTTCTGTCAAATTTGTTGTATAACATGATGTTTTGGTGCTTAATTTGTAAAATCATAACCTAATTTGATGTTTAATAGGCTTTTCCTTAATCCCTCCTTCTTATCCAAGATATTCGCTTATCCAAGCTTCTGCCGGCCCATTTAGCTTGGATAAGTGAGACTCTACTGTAACTTGCAAAGCACTTAAATTGTCCACCTTCACATGGCTACAACATACGTCCTGGCCAGAAAAGAAGGCCTTTTTCTGGTTCTAAAATAGTTGGGGAGCTGAGAAAAGAGACAAAATCACCTTTCAAAAGGCAGTTTTTAGGCCCCACATTTTTGAATTTCATTTTCCCAAATATTTTGGGTTGCCGGCAGGCCTTGGAGTCACATATGCCCCACATGTTGCGATTTCCCTACACTTGCTGGAATGCTTTTTTGAGCATTGGACTATGACTCTAAAGACCATGAATCCTACTGAGTGACCTCAGGCAAGTCACACTCTCTCAACCTCAGAGGAAGACAATGCCAAATCTCTTATGAACAAATCTTGCCATAGTAATGTGATGGATTTGCCTTAGGGTTGCTAGGCGTTGGAAATGACTTGAAGGTACAACAATAACAACAGCAGCACAACCATAGTAAGACATGGAATTTGTCATCATCAATCTTCTTTCCTACAAAGGACTACCATATTTACAAATAGCTACGTTTAAAATATCCATAACCCAATCTTGTTTTTCTGCTACTGCGTTCAATTTTATTTGTTTTAAAACATTGATTTTAAGACATGGCTTTAATGAAAGTCTTAGGCCCCTTCTAAACTGCCATATAATCCAGGTTATTGAAGCAGATAAACCACATTATTTGCTTTGAACTGGATTATATGAGTCTACACTGCCATTTAGTCCAGTTCAAAACAGATAATCTGGATTTTATATGGCAGTGTAGAATGGCCCTTAGAAACTATAACATACATCTGTTGAGTTTGTGAACCCCAGTTTTCATTGTCACAGCAGCTGCAGATGTCTGATCTTTTTTGTCTCCTTATTCTACTGTCTCCTTATTCTATCTGTCCCAAATATCTGTGCAATTTACAATTTACAGAGTTAGCACTACTGTACATTAAGTTCCTTTTCAAGCTGTCCTCTCTTGGAATACTGCCAGAAGGTGCTTTTAAGGATATAAGAGAAACATTTTAAAATGGCTCTTGGTTGGGGAACATGATTGTGAAGAAGGATATCACAATATACACAGTGTGTGAGAGTGAGCATTTCAAAATCGTAATCTATTTGCCTGTCTGTAATAACTTTGTCTGGCATTTCTCATTATTAGGTGGGAAAGATAGAAATGGTAAGGGTATAGAAAGTTCTTTCCTTAGTTGTAATGTATTAATGCTTTATATATTTCTACCCACATTTTTATGCTGGAATAAATCTTTATTTCTGTGCTGTTCAAATAGAAACATAACTATTAGGCCTGACTTGATCCATTGAAACCATGAGAACTTAAGAACTTAATAAATCAACGTTTTTGTAATCTATACATATATATAATCAATGATATAGTGGATCTACTCTGGTTGGGACTAACAAATGGATATAGATCTGTTGGCACAACTACATGGACCATTTAGCACAAAGGAATGGTGAACCAACTATAATATTCTTGTTTTACATTGTATTGCTGTTTTTATCTGTTTATACCGTGAATTGTGTTTATGTTGTTGTTTATTTTGTTCAATTATGTTGTTGGGCTTCTGCCCCTTGTAAGCCGCCCTGCGTCCCTGTGGAGAGATGATGGCGGGGTATAAATAAAGTGTTGTTGTTGTTGTTGTTGTTAACTCCATGGCAGCTAAACAATGTACAGAGCTGGGTTAACACAGGACAAAGCTACTTAACACAACCTTAAACCATGTTAACCAAAGTTGCCGGTTGCTTCAAATTCTACCACTTATTCAATCAAGCTCATCTATAATGACTTCCACGCCTCTCCTCCCAGCCACTGTCAAGATGGGACAGAGTTCTGGCCACTCAGCAGGGAAAGACACCTTTACTATCCCCTTTCATTCTCCCCATCAATCTGGAATAATGTCATCTAGGATGTCGACTGGAAGGGGAGAAATCTCCCTCCCATCTCCACAGTGGCTGGATGGGGAGCCTTGAAAGTCTAAATCAGTGGTTCCCAAACATATTTGGCCTACCGCCTCCTTTCCAGAAAAAATATTATTCAGCGCCCCCTAGATAGGAGGGCGTGGCTGCTGCTCAAGAGGGCAGGGCTGAGCCTCTCCCCTAGTCCAAGATGCAGGGCTGGGAGGGGGGGAGCAGGGCCATAAATGGGCGGCCAGGACTGGGATGTGTGGAGTTACGAGCTCTGAGGCAGGGCTAAGCTTCTATCCCTGTCCTGCGGTGCCTGCCAGGATACAGGGGGCGGGGCTAGAGGAGGGGGCAGGGCCTCTTCCTAAGTGCTTGATGGGGCTGAATCTCTATACCCCACCCCCGTGTTCTAACAAGCGCCTCAGGGGAGGTATACAGAGGCTTAGCCCTGTCTCGTGCTCTTGGGAAGAGGCCCCGCCCCCAGCCCCGCCCTTTACTCCTAAAAGGCCTCTCAGGAGAGGTATAGATTCTCAGCCCTGTCTTGGGCTCTTGGGAAGAAGCTATGCCCACTCCTCTAGCTCCATCCTCTGTGTCCTAACAGCTGTCAGACCCTAGGCAGCGGAGCACCAAGAACCATACACGGAGGCCAATAAACTATCTAATATCTTTATTAAGGAAATATATAAGAAGGATAAAAACAGGTAGAATATGTAGTCCAAAAGCAGACCTTTCAAATGAGGTCAAATAAAGTCCAGAAATAACTAGTCCAATAAATGATATTAGAGTTCAAAGATAAAATCCATTAAACCGAAACACACACTATTGCCAGGCAATAGTGTGGGGAATTGTCCAGAGTCTTTCAAGGCACAAGGTAAATCCGCAAGAAGGCTGGGAACAAGGCTTGAACCTAGAAAACAGGATCCGTGGCTCAAAACAAGGCAAGGCAGTCCAAAACTTGATTCTAAGAACCAAATCCGTGGCTAGGAGCAAGGCAAGGCAATTCTTGGATACTTGAGAAGGCAAGGCAAGGAAACTGGATTTGCGGACTTAGTGAAGTCCACACTAAGCTGAAAACATGAATTTACTCCTGAAGCTGCTCCGATGTCTCCGCAACGAATCAACAGTGCTAGGTACTTTTATCTGGGTCTCGTTTCCCGCCAAACGGTTGTCCAGCGTTCTCTTTCCCTAGAGAACAGGAAACGAAACCCAACTTTGCAGATGTGAGACTCCCTGAATTTTCTCAGGGGAACCATGGCTAATCAGTGTCTTGTTTGGCAGCAATTCTCGCACTCCTGCGAATTCGCTCTTTCACTCTCCTGTCTGCCGTGAAGGATTGCTTTCTAGCGAAGGGAGGCGAGAGCTGGTCAAGGTCGGTTTTAATTGGCTTTTGGGCAAGAGTATCAACATCAGGCATCTGGAAAAACTCCAGCTGTTGTTGATCCGGAGAAAACCCCATGTTTTCATCCTCATCTGCCACAATGACACTAGGAACGGGATTACAAGGCCCAAAATTCCAGTAAATGAATTTAAAATTCCAGTAAATATATATGTAAAAACACATGATTTTTTCACAGGTTGCATTCTTTTACTGCCCTTTCTAAGGATACATATTCTAAGAAAGGCCAGAAAAGGAAGCCTCATTTGGGGGAAAAATCATATGTATTTTTTAGTTGAAAAAGATATTATGAATTTCAAGTACATACTAATTGAAATATATTTTTATGAGTCAGTGTGGATATTTCTTGTTAGGTGCACTTTAAAAAGACTTGGAAGTAAGGTGCTGATGCAGTGCACAAGGAAGTCTAAATATAAAATTGTCATGCTATCATTTTACTAATGGGAAGCACTGAATTATTCAACTCCAGTAATAACAAGGTAAAATCTATCTTGTATTTGTATATTATAAGTCATGATGTTAATTTACTTCTAGTATTTGAGGTTAAAAGAATCATCAGTTGGATAAGGAAAACCTCTGCACTTTTGCTTCTTTTTCTTCTTTATAAGGGTTGAGGAATGGCAACCAGTGCAATAGCAATTGGGAAACGAGTAAAAAGTGAAACCCCTATTTCTTCTCCACCATGATAGTGAATCAACTACCTCTTGCTTACTAATTTTTCTTGATGTGATTTTGACCAGTTCCCAGGGGTGATGGAAACATCTAAAAATCAGTTGGAATTAAAATGGCTATAGAAGCTTGTTGGCCATTGCTAGGGGTCTTTGGAGATCCCCAAAGGCTACTCAGAAGCCATGTGAAGTCCATAGGCTACATTATCCCCATCTTTACACTAGAAAGCTACCTTCTAGAGGTATCTATGACATGTAAAGCAATGTTTTAATTGAATATCAGCAGCATGGGAAATTTATTATTTTTAGAGGAGGGGGGAGCTACCTATGTTAAAATATAAAATATTAGGGACGTGCAGTTGTTAAATCAGAAAGAATTAAATATATTTCATAATAATTTTAATAATGTTCATTTACTACACTTGTACTTAACCTTTCTCCTTTCAATTTGAAAATAGAATTAATTTAAAGTTAACTTTTCAGCTGAATTTCAGCTTTAATAAAAACATATAAGGGCATACTAGAATTTCAAGAGCGAGATGGCTGCTTCTCTTTTTCTATTGGCTCAACAACTGCAGCTTGATGGTTCATAACATCCAGACATACACACACATATTCCTGCCCATTGATTAGTCATGGGGATGTATATTAATGCTTTCATGCTGTGCTATGGAACCAATAACAATGGAAATACTCAGATGGAGGTTTATTCTCTGCCAGCACTAAAGTGGGATCTTGATCATGCTATGCATGGGATCTCTAGCACACACCTACTTGTAATAGTCTTAATTGTTCCAGTCTATCCTTATTTTCTTGAGTATTTCTTCCTTCTTCAATGTAGGCCTTATCTCTTCAGTGTACTCATTTGCAGCAGCTGATGTATTACCTTTCACAAACCAGGGTAGCAACATTTTTGTTCGTGGCATATAGTTTTTTCCCTTCGTTTTTGTTAAGAAAATACTTTGAAGTTCAACAGTCAATATGATAAAAATTGAGTGTCTTTATCTGATATGCTTGGGACCAGAAATGCTTTGCATTTTGGATTCCCCCCCCCCCCCCCCCCCAGATTTTGCAATACCTATACTTCCATACATAATGAGAATTCTTAGAGGTGGAACCTAAAACAAATTTCATACATACCTGAAGGCAATTGTATATGCATACAAAATTGGTACTGGTTTTGTGCATGAAAGGAATTTTGTGTACATTGAACTACCCAGAAACAAAGGTATTACTATCTCAGCCACCCATTTGGATAATTTCAGATATTGGAGTATTTTGTATTTTGGAATTCTGGGTAAGGGATGCTCAAACTGTATAAACATCATTTGCATAATAGCTCATAAATTTATAATTGTGCAGATAATTAAACCTTTTTTGCAAAGGAGAAAACCCTGTTTAAATTATTTATTATACAAGATGATGTGCCTGTGTACATACCAATAAATGAATTTTTAATTGCATTGTTTTTGACGTATAATCTTAACTGAAGTAAAATTGATACTTGCATGGGATCAGTTATGGATAACACAGAAAATTTTGTACTATTGTCTGTTAATCTGGGTAAACTACCACTTCCAGGCAAGGGTTTCTAGCACTTTGAAGGGGAGAAGATAACAGATAGTGATGTGCCTGACAGCATGGGGCACTTACTTTATTGCCAGGTAAGCAGATGGATGTGAAGGAGGAGTTCCTCTATGAGCCACCTTGAAATCAAACTATTTTGAGTTACTGAAGTTTGTATTCCAGGTCAAGGAATTACTAAGGTTGTCAACATCACCACCAACAATGGTTCATCATTCTTTCAATTGCACTATACAGACAACAGTACTCAATCATTATTATTTTTTTCAATAGCAACTGGAACCTGTTCAGCCATGCACCAGTCAGTAAACAGAGCAAATTTTCCACAGGGCAACCAGGCAGAAACAAGGTTACATTCAATGACAAGAAGCTGTTCAGATAAACAAGCAAGATTAAAATACTTTCTTTGTGGTTCCTTCTTAACCTTTTCATCTTACTGAATTTCTCTGTTTTGTGTTATGTTCTCTATTCAAAAGCACAGAAATGAGATAATGGAGATATGAATTCTGTTGTCTATTGCATATGAAGTTTATTTTCTTTTTCTTCATTTCACCCAGACTGGTGGAGCCTATTTACAATCTTACATCTGCTCAGGAATCTTGTCTTCAAGAGTGAATAAATCTGCAATCATATACAGACTTACCTAGAAGCAAGTCCCATGGCATTTAGAATTATGTACATTTGGCTGTGTCTGCTTTTCATTTTAGGAACATCATGTCCCAGATATTAGTGGCACTCTATAAAATGCACACATGCAGGTGTCTGTATTATGACCTTTTTAGGATGCTTTGCACTTATGAAATATTATTTCTGTGATCTTTCTCTTCTTTATATATGAACAGATGTCTATGGATTGGTGTCTTTTCCATTTTATTGCTGGGCCTGCTTGCCAATGGCATAAAAATCCCAAGAAGGTAATATGGCACATAGGCTGAAATGGATCCCTACATCTGTTTTTTTTATAACAACTAAAAGAACTAACATTTTATAAAGAGCCTAGCTGAAATTAGAGAAATGTTATCGCATTTTGGAAATTGTTGTAGCTCTTGGAATACCACAAAGTACCTTCCATATGGGTGTTATTATGGCAGAGACAGAAAAGTATATTTTTAGGAAAAAGAAGAAAATGACACGTCAAAGCCAAACCTAACTGATAAAATGCTACTCTGTAATTACTCCAAGAAAACCGCTCACCTTTTGAACCACATTTAAAAAATGTATCAGAGTTCTGGGAATGTGGGCAAAGTGAGTCTCCAAATGGCTTACTTTTTCTGTCCCAGGCTAAAACTACAGTGCCATATAAAATCCCAATTATCTGCTTTGAACCGAATTATATGGCAGTATAGACTCATATAATCTAGTTCAAAACAAATTATGTAGATTATCTGCTTTGATAATTCCCTCCGGAGAGGTACCTATTGATCTACTCACATTGGCATGTTTTCGAACTGCTAGGTTGGCAGAAGCTGGAGCTAATAGAGGGTGCTCACCCCGCTCCCGGGGTTTGAACCTGCGACCTTTCGGTCTACAAGTTCAGCAGCTCAGTGCTTTAACACACTTCGCCACCAGGACTCCTAACAAAGTTTTCCCCTGATGTTAAATCGAGTCATGTCTGACTCTGGGGGTTCGTGCTCATCTCCATTTCTAAGACGAAGAGCCGGCGTTGTCCGTAGACATCTCCAAGGTCATTTGGCCGGCATGACTACATGGAGAGCTGTTACCTTCCCGCCGGAGCGGTACCTATTGATTTACTCACATTGGCATGTTTTTGAACTGCTAGGTTGGCAGATGCTGAAGCTAACAGCGGGCGTTCACGCCGCTCCCCAGATTTGAACCTGCGACCTTTCGGTCTGCAAGTTTAGCAGCTCAGTGCTTTAACACACTTCGCCACCGGGGCTCCTTTTACACTGCCATATCATCCAGTTAAAAGCAGATAATCAGGATTTTATATGGCACTGTGGATGGGGCGTGGAGCCCCCAGGGGTGCAGCGGGTTAAACCATTGAGCTGCTGAACTTGTTGACCAAAAGGTTGGTGGTTCGAATCTGGGGAGTGGAGTGAGCTCCCACTATTAGCCCCAGCTTCTGCCAACCTAGCAGTTCGTAAAAAAATGCAAATGTGAGTAGATCAATAGGTACCGCTTCTGCAGGAAGGTAATGGCGCTCCATGCAGTCATGTTGGCCGCATGACCTAGGAGGTGTCTATGGACAATGCTAGCTCTTCAGCTTAGAAATGGAGATGAGCACCAACCCTCAGAGTCAGACACAACTAGACTTAATGTCAGGGGAAAGACTTTACCTTTACCTCATTCGTTTTAAAAACACACAGAACGAGCAAGACATGTAGATGGGGCTGTAGTTTTATGAGGCACTAAACCTGGTAAAACTACCATCCAGGCAAGTCCAAAATGCGGGAAAGTTTACTCCAGCTTAATAAAACACCAGGTGGGGGATTGACTCACTGAGCTGCTTTCATGATACCAGTGCAATCCTGCTTCTTCAGGCTCCTGGAGCCAAAAGGAGCAGGATGGCCCCTGATCTGCACTATGAAGCAAGACAAGTCTTGGTAGAGAATAGTTGTAGTGGAAAGTTTGAGTTTAAAGGAAAAGGGAAGACATAGACTTTCATCAGTTTATTAGGAATTAGGAAACTTACAGTTTGAGAAGGAAGGGAAGGGAAGTTGAATACTTAGCTCTGTCTCAATGAAATATTATATTTTGTCATCTTTTCAGGTTAAAGTTACAGCAGCCCAAGTATTTATACAATCTGGCAACTTTAGTGGGTGTTTGGATTATGGAATTCATAACTGGACCCAACCTCATGTCACTGACTTTAGGATGCTGCATGTATTTCACACCAACTACTGCATGTTCCTTCCAAGGACTGAGAAAAAAGAATTATTTGACAAGAGCATCAGTGTGAGGGACCCTTTCATTGGACTGTCTCCATTTTATATGTGTTCACTTCCAAAACCATTTAATTTCTGCATTATTAGACATATGTGTGTGTATATCTTAGAATTATTATTCATTTAAGTATGTGCTTAGATGCTTTGAATCTCCTTGTAGAGAGAGAAAGCGGGGTATAAATAAACATAATAATAAATAATAATTAGTCTCAAAATATGGAATGATTTATGCATATAAATTGCCAAGAACTGCACTAAAACATTTGGAGATGTGCAGCATCTGGAATCATTTAAAAACTTTTATTTAAGGTATTTATTTATCCATTAGTCCAAGAGGTGTCATTCACAACATTGTGTATACAGATTTGCAAATATCAGACCCCTCAAGCATCTTGCAAATGGGAAAGGATAAAAGAACAGAAGGGTAAAAATGCTAACCTTGAGTATATTCCATTATGTAAGGTTGGGAATGGGAGGGGGGTGCCAGGAAAAAAATCTCAATAAAGATAAAATGTAGGCGCTTTATGGTTTTAAATCTATCCATGATGTTCCACAGAGTGGTTTTTGAATCAAAATATATGATTTCTGTTACAGAGTTTGCTTTGTCTCCTACGTGATGCTCAGTCAGGTTTTGTCCTGCAGCAGGGGAAATGAACCAGTCACTTGGAGAGCAATAATCGTGATTGAAGTTCGAATCCAGAGTCTGCAGGCATGTTCTTTCCGTAATTTTGTTGTGAAATATATTAGTGTTTGGGATTCCATCTCTCCTTTATATATTTCCTTCGTTATTTCTCTTGCTTAGTTGTGTGCATATTCTGCAATCTTTGCTCAGCCTTTTCTCATTTTTCTTTCTCTTTTTTAAAAAATGAATTCCTCTTATAAAATAGAGCATCCAGGGAAGCAATTATTCTCTTGAAGTGAAAACTTAAAATGAGACTGTATTATGCACATGTATATGTCAGGACTAAACCAAATGAAAACTCTTTCAGTTTTCAGGTCGTGAATAGTGCTTTTTCAGGAGGTGATCATTTCCTCAAACCATTTTACTGATTTGAATATTACCTTTGTTCTTTAATCATTCTCATTCACATTGTTCTTCCTAGCTATTTTCCTTTTCTTTTAATATGCTACCTATCACCTTAATATGTCCATATGATGTTCTAGACTGAACATATAAATATAAGATATAAACCAATATGCAATAATAATAAAACACAAAACCATCTAGCATAACAAAAGAGTTCAATATAATTACAGTTAGAGTCTCGCTTATCCAACATAAATGGGCCGGCAGAATGTTGGATAAGCAAAAATGTTGAATAATAAGGAGGGATTAAGGAAAAGCCTATTAAACATCTAATTACATTTTGATTTTACAACAAATCAACAGAAAAAGCAGTTCAATACACTGTAACTTTATGTAATAATTACTATATTTAAAAATTTAGCACCAAAACATTGCAATGTATTGTTAACATTGACTACAAAAACATTGACTACTAAAAATTGACTACAAATAAAGATAGAATTGCATAAAATGATCTTACTGTAACAACATTGTTGGAAGTTAAATCTGTAAAAAGTTCAGTCCTTGCTACCTAGAAAAACAGCTATGGATTTGGGTGGGAGGCAGACTGCATTGGATAATACAGAACATTGGATAAGTGAAGGTTGGATAAGTGAGACTTTACCATATTACCAGTTAGGTTGATATGAGAAACCATTGAATGCAGAGGCAATTTCTCAACATTCTCTACTTTGTGCTCTGACTGACCTTAAAACTACAATACTTCATAAATGTGTCGTTCTTTGCTTCTCATCTTCACTTTGTCTCACCTTTACTTTTTCCATGTCTTTTCTGACACCTTACTGTTTGAACTGCAGTCTGCTGAGGTATTTTGCATCCTTTTCCTTTCTTTTTGTTCCACCTCCCTCCAAACCCCCTTATATCCCAACTTGTAGGTATCCTAGAATCCTTGTCTATTCATTCTCACTGTTGAAGCATGTTGTTTTGGGTTTTCCCCATCTTTGGTCACTCAAGTACTCATATTGACTGAACCCTATGTATCATGGGGGAAAGATTGCCTGGACAGAACCTATTCATGTATAGCTTATGTGGTTGAAAAGCTCTCTTTGAAGATAATAAGTACCTGCACAAATCAGACAATGAGCATCTTTTTGATGTATCATCCACGTATTGATGTATGAGCCATGTGTTGATTGCTTCTGAGTTATGCTTTTTCTGGCAGAAAGAATGTAATAGTTGATATTTTAGAAGCAATATAATAGGCTTATATCCATGAAAGCACATGCTAAAATAAACCAGCTAGTCTTAAAAGTCTCAGCGATGTTACTATTTTCCCTCTTCCTTTGCATCACGGCTGCATTCCTCCCTGTGATATATGTGTACATAATCTAGGATTACATGTATATATCTAATTTTAATTGCAAGGAGAATATGCATAATTTTGAATAATTTTAGTGTATTCAATGTGAGTCCAGTTTGTAGCTCATACCAGTGTTTTACACAAGTGTAGGAGAAATGAACTACCTAAAAATTAATAATACAAGCCAATTGCTTTCCATAGCTCTAACATCTCATCCATTATCTCCCTTTATAACTTTCTTGCCTCTGTCTTGAACTCCTCTCTTCCATGCTCACATTATTACTCCTGTCTCTCTTTTTCAGGCTCTTCTACTTTCAAAATCTATAGTAATATCATTTTTTGGTAGGGGGAAGAATGTACAGTGTATATTTTCCCAGCACAAGTACAATGGGTGTACATATACTAAAACCTCACAAGTACAATTTGTATACATGATGGCTTGTCATAGTTCATTTAGTATCTTTAAAATAGATAGACACTTCATGTCAAATAGTGTAACAGTGATGTAGATCCAGAAATAAAGCTGTTCGCTTTCATGTTAGTGAACCATTGAATTTGTTCCAGATTTTGGCTTATACTTTAAACACTGAATTCTACTTCCCAAGCACCTTTGACATTAGTATCAAAAACCACTGGGGATTTCATATATCACTTACATTAACCACTCCAGACACAAAGTCTTTAGTAATTCTAGCCATTAGGAATGCTGATGTATGTGTATTTGATAATTCAAAATCTCATCTTATTTTAATAGGCCCTGCCTAAACAGGTTTGCTGCTGCTCTGCTGTTGGATGGCAACTCTCCAACCATTTCACTTTTCATTTAAGTAGTAGAAGCACTTGTGCAGCATCATTTACTTGTTCTTATTTCACCCACCATAAACTGCATGTTCTGCTCCCAAGGTTACAGTAGTATTTGCAGTTCTTAAGTGCTTAGACTAATTTTTTTTCTTTCAATTTGGAATTCAGCATATTGTCCATAAATGTATTTTAAGACCAAGACACAATCTTTCACTTATCCCATGAGTTGCTGAATAAGCGCTTGTGTAGAGTTTGCATCTGGTCCAAGTTACAAATGACAGACTATGGACCTCTTCACATCAAACTGTGCCATTTTGCTGACAGTCGCTGGCAAAAGGGAAGGCGCATGTGTCGGCTCATGGCACCCTGCAAACTCTCCCTCCTTCCCCCATTATACAGTGAAGACGGGACAGGGCAGATTGGCACTCTGTCCTTATCATCATCAAATGGGAGAAAGGGAGGCAATGTGAAATGCCCCGCCACCCTTTCCCCCATCACATGGAGAAAAGTGTGTGTAGCTCCATCAGAGCTACCCAAAACACACTTTCCTCTCTATAGTGCCTGAAGAGAGGTGAGGCAGGGAAGGAATCTTTTTCTGAATCCCACCACTGCCCCCAATTGAAGAGAGCCCAATTTGTGGTACTCAACTCAGGCAGGGGAAATCTTTGTCTTTAAATCCCACTGCTGCCTCCAATTCAGGAGATGTGTGCACGTGTGAGAGGGAGGGATGGAGGATGTGTGAATGTATGACAGGGATGATTTAGTGGATAAGGAAGGATAACGGAACTGATTGGGTTTAAATGAGTAAAGATGGTAACTTATATAGGAAAGTACGGTAACTTATATAGATAGGTACGGTAACTGCCACCAACGTGAGGTAACAGGCTTACAGAGAGGCAAGGAGACTTATCTTTATGAACAATAACAAAATTCAAGTTTATTTTTGGTACATAAGCGTATGGTTTCAATCAGTAAACGTTCCGGATCTTAAGTTACAATGTAGTCTTTCTTGAATGGATATTTCTTAAATAACTTCTCTTCAACAGAGTATACTAAACTCCCCCGGTCAGCTTATATTCCCAGCCTTTCCCCTGAGTGACCATAAGCTGCCGTCCTTAGCTGATTTCCACAGCTCCTAATCTTTCCAAAACCTAACCGCAACTCTTCTTCTCAAACCCCTAACAGCCACTCCTTTTAAAACCCTCACAGCAACTGAACTTCTAAAAGGGAATATGCTCTAACTGTCATCTTAGCCACGCCCCCTTTTTCCTCCAGAGAGAGGTTACGTTGCCATGGCAATCCGCTGAACACAGCTGGCTTCCATGTGAGACCTGTCTTCATCAATACATAACTCCCCTTTTTCCTTTTAATAAACAAATAAAATCATATCAATAATTCCCATTAACTCATAACATCCTTACAGTGCCTTTTGGCATTTCCCCTCCACTTTGGGATGAATGTGGGCAGAGCCTGCAGTGCATCGTGTGATGGTGCATGGCAGGCCCTGCCCATGCTGCAAATAGAAGTGGCAAGACAAGGCTAAAATGTCCCGTGTGAAGAGGTCCTATAACTATGCTGATATGGAGATCCAACTCTATACATACAGCCAGTCAGGTCACTATTTGTCTTTGGAACTATTAATAAACTCTGGAATTGTTTGTCTCCAATTTACTCACATTATTATTATTTAATTTATATCCTACTTTCTCCCAGTATGTGATCCATACTGATTAATTGAAATACAATTAAACTAACTGATATTTTAAAAAAAAAACAAACAAGAAAAAGCGTATGTTGAAACAGAATTTAAAAGACATTTGAAACATAATAAAATGAAAATGCCACACCATCTCCCCATTAAAAACACTTTGTGCCAACACCAAAAGCTTCCTTAAATACAAAGGACTTTACCTGCAATAGGAAGACAGCAAGAAGGGGGGCAACTGGATCTTGGAAGCACCATTGAGAAGGCTGTCTTTCATGTCCTACAACACTATCCTAGGATGGCGGAGGAAAGGAAGACCTTCTCCCACAGTTCTTGTATAAGGACATGCTCTTATAGGGAGACAGATTTTTTTCAAATAGCTTGCATTTAGGTTTGAATATATGCATTTAAGCATATTCTCTATGTCTCCGAACACTTCAAAGCAACAGACTAAAATAAAATGTGACTGAATGCCAATTGAGTCTGATGTTGATTTAAAATGACCTCATGCCATGGTACTTTAGATTAGTAAGGAAAACTGAGTGCTCAATATCCTAATTTGAACACATTTGTTTGAGTTTTCATCTATCACAATAAATTCTAAACAAACAGGTGGTTTAAAAGTGCTAGACTATATATTTGACCTGTTGAGTGAAAACAATCCAATGTGTGACCTATTTGGAGACTGAAAAGGAAACTGTACTTATTAAATTTTTAACTCATCATCATGTAATTAGCTTTATTCATCTGGCAGTGAAAACTAAATATCTCTGTCAATCACAATAATGAACTATGGCAGGTATAAGTAGTACATTGATGAGAAGCATCCAATCTATCTATATGATGCTGACCCTTTAATTACACAGGCCATGACTCTAGCCCTATATTTCAATTCAGCATTTTTGTCCAGCAGTGGTCTATGGGAAACCCAGAAAGGAGACATATGTTTAATAGCACTTTCTCTATTGTGTCTCCTAGTAATTAGTGTTTAGAGATATACTAACTTGAGTAATCGAGGTAATAGCCAGTCATGATGGCTAGTGGCCATTGACAGCTTTTTCGGTGGTAGCACCCCATCTTTAGAATGTCTTTCCAGAATGGTCTTCTTGGAACCTTTCTTGCTATTGTATAAGCTTCAAATAAAAAAGGTTTATGGTTTCTCAAACAAGATTGTCCTTGTTTAATTGAGTTAAAATGTTTCTTAGTTACCAAAAGAATGCCTACCCAGAATATATATTTTCCTGTCAGAATGGACTATTATCATTTTTGTTCTCTGTGTTTGTTTGTTGTTTATGATCCCAATTATTTAAAATTGTATTTTTGTTTCTTACTCCATGTTAGCTACATGAGAATATAAGTTAATGTTCTAGTTGAATAAACCCAATACGTGAAGTCCAAATTTGTTAAGGTTCATAACCCTGGATGCTAAATAGTAAAATGGAGATTATTAGTTAACACTACTTTGTTCAAGTTTACTTGACTCTTTGTTTGAGTTCTTCTTACTACTAGCAGCAGGACATACTACTATATGGATATTTCTGATATTTTCAGTGTGCTCCCAGGATCGTGTTCTATAATCTTATAATATCCTAACAATTTTTAGCAGTATCAGTGTAACAGAAACATGTGCTCCATATCTCTTAGGACTTGACCTTTTGCTGAACAATGGAGCTCAAGAGCAAATAAGTGTATTTCATTTTCCCCAAGCTCCAAACAGCAGGAAGTTTCATGACACCATTCTGTTGAGTCAGTTACCATGCTTAGAGGAAATATTAGAGACTTGTTGCATCTTTTTCTTACAATCTATATGTGGAATGGAAGATGTCAGAAACTCAAATAGTACTAAACCTCAAATCCAGGAGAACAGTATCCTACTAGGAACATTTGCCACTGACAACTAGTGATGCTACCAGAATTCGAAACTGGTTTATAAATTGAATCTACTGGTGCTTTATACTCAAATATATAGTTAGCCCTGGCTTTCTTCTAACCTTTAATAATGTGGTAACTTTAACTATGGAAAAAATTATAACCTACGTAACCTGTATGACTAAATAGCATGACTAAACTCTGACATTATTTTTTCTCAAGGAAATAAAAGAATCCAGTACCTAGTGTGATATGGGGACAGAAGTCCTGGTTCAATAAACTTGTATGTTTATTGCTGAACCTTGCTTTGCAAGCATAGCCACTACCTTTACCTACAACTCCATAATGATAGGCCATCAGAAACTAAGGGTGTATGATAAGAGCCAATGATAGAAATATAAATGTTAAAACATAATTCTATACCAGGAGTTTAAAAGTAAAGATTGCATTATGCAAATTGTAAAGTACACTATGAATTGTGGTGGCATAGTATGTTAAAATATTGATAAAATAATGAATTTATAATACATTGTATGCACTATTTATCAAGAAAGTATGACCAGTTTGTTCATCACCAGCTATGACTCACAGTGGATTTCATATTTCATTCTCAGAAAGAAACTGTGTTGGCAGTTGAAACTTATTTCAGCACTGTGAAAGAGATAGTATTCCCATCATTCCTGAGGGCAGCAGTCTACTTTTGGTGATGTGGAGAAGGCAATGCACTGCATATGGGTAAATGTCCATGCCACCTGACCTCCATCATCTGCAAAATCAGACAGCTTCATCACTCTGACTAATTGTAGGGCTGGCCCTGACTTCATCATCAAGAAAATTTTAGCAACCTTTGATAATAATCTCTAAAAGTAATTTGACATTCCTTTCCTGTACTTATTCCAAGTACAGGTATCTAAGTTCACATTCTTTATCTTTGTAAGCAAGAGAAAATAATTTCTATGACAGTCTCTTACTGGACAAGAACATTAAAATATCTGCCAAGGTCCTATGAGTCATTCATCTATGCAGAAACATATGATTCCTAACCATATATGTACATACTTAGAATTCATATAGGTTTTCTCAATTTTTGATGCAGAAAACATGGCATTTTTGTCCAGGAGTGTGTGTGTGTGTGTGTGTATGTATCATTCATATATATATATATATATATATATATATATAATTTTTCTGCATAGAAATTCCATGCAAAATGCATATTTTCTGTATAGAAACTCATGAGTGTTGTTCTATCTAGAAGATCCTTTCCTATGCAGAGATTTGAATGGACTTTTTGTGCAGAAAACACATTTTGTGAATAAAACCCACATTATTTTTCTACATATAAATAGCACTGAAAGAGCAAATAATCTTTGAGCGCTGTTGCAACATCTGCTTATCTACCTCCCAACAGGATTTTGCAAGTCTCAGAAAAACCCACTTCTTAGACAGGAAACAAATATCAAGTGAATATTATTCCCATTACTAATTCAAACAGCAAAATTTATTTTGTTTATACTACACTGAGATAGGTACAGTGTCACATAAATCCCACTGGGTTTGAAGATATATTTGTCCCATATCAACGGAAGGATGGAACAAGACACTGAATAGATAGAGCAATGAACCATATCATTGTTGCTGTATGTTCGGCAGTATATTTAAATGACCAAAACCAATTTTGTTGAACTCAATGTTGATTTGTATGTTACCTACCAAGGTGAGAGCTAGGAAATGCATTTTCCATCAGTTCCCATTCTGGCTGCAAACACTGAATCTTTCTGTCTCTTTTTGGGTTACAATTATCACAGAATTGAAATGTACAGTGTTCCCTCACTTAGGTTCCAGGACCACCCACAATAAGTGAAAATCTGTGAAGTAGGGGCACTATATTTATTTTAATATTTATACAGTATTTTAGTAGTTATACACTATTTTACATTTTTATCAACCAATCATGTGTTGATAAATCGCCTCCTTCTCCTCCTGTTGCCGCTTGGGCTCCTTTTCTCTCCCTTTAGCTTCTCCTTCCTCCCTTCCTTAGGCTGTAAATTGTAATTTTTTATAATTTATAATAGTCTTTTAGAATTTATTGAAAAACCACGAAACAGCGAATCCGCGAAAAGTGAACCACGAAGTAGTGACGGAACACTATATATATAAGTCGTAGAGTAAGTTTTGGGTCCACTGTGGATTCAGTGAAGCTATAGCTATCTGTAGACAAACTAAGACAAACTAGAAACTCTGCATAGCTGTAGAGTTTAACTAAAGTACAGAATGATAGCAGTTTAATCCCACTTTAACTTCTGTGGCTCCCGCTTACAGAATCTTGGGATTTGAAATTTGATATTTTCACTGGAGCTACATAATGAGAGCTCTTTAGCAGAAAATTCCACCTATATTAAAATCTCAAGCTTCCTTAGGATACTGCCATAGCTGTTAGTGTGCGGTTAAACTGCCCAAAGAAGGGGATAGCACAAAAAGAAAACATGGTGTTGCTCACCTCATTTTCATTCCAGTGAAGTTGTGCAGGATAACTTCTCAGCAAATTGTTTCCCCTTGGCTATTACTCTATAAAATGTCACCATTCTGATGAAACCTTGAGTGGATGCTGAGAGACAAGCAAATGATACTTGAAATGTTTGTAGTATTAAAGCATCTGGCTTCTGACATTTTGCAAAAATTAATTAATGGCTTATTTGTGATCATCTAACTTTTATTAAATGCCTTTTGCAGGTTGTGTATTCTTACTAGAAGGAAAAGTGACCAAGGTTTCACAGAGCATTTTGCAGGGTTTTTTGTTCTGCTTGTTATAACTGCTTCTGGAGTTGCTCCTTCCTATCTAAATTCCTTTAGAATGGCTAGTGGAGCCAAGGAATACATATCAATCAATGCAATGCAATGCAATGCAAATCTGAACCTGGCACAGACAGTGAATCAATTCTAATCTGAATGGATATGATAGACAAATGGAGTGAACTTACATATTCAGGAACTATGTATAAGTGCTCCATCCATTCATCTCTCGCTCTTTAAGCTGATGATGAATTCAGACTCCATTTCCAAGTCTCTCTGCTTGAGGTCCCCTTCCAGAAATGACATTTCTCACTTTTTTGAGCACTTTAAATAGGGGTGGCAAGAACATTTAGCATAACTAACATGATAAACTGTAGAAAAGCAGGCTGCAGTTTGGCAGTGAAGTGTTGGATTTTATTTAAGAGAACTGTTTCACGTATCTGTAATGTTCATAAGAAAAAAGTTTTAAACTGCACTTGTAATCTCATCTTCATAAAGCAGTAAAATATGCAATTATTTAAGTTACTCTATTAGGCAAGAAATATCAAAGTTAATGAGACCGATACATCAAAGTCTACCTTCTACAGATAATAGGCAGCACTCCATGGATGGTATTTTAGTTGTATTTGTGTACCTGCACAGCACAGAAAATTTATCAAAGAAAACATCTTGTGCATTCACTTGGCCGAGCTACATGCTTCCACTGAATATATTACTGCCAAATATCTGCATGACATTATGGAGATGCCAAAGAAGGACAAACAGGAGCATGACAGAAGGTTTCTAGGCTGTGTTATATTCACAGATGCTGATGGTCTCTATGGAGATAGCTTAGTAACAGAGCATTCACTTTGTATAAAGGAAATCCCTTGTGCTTCTACTTAAAAACAAAAAAACAAAAGATTCAGGTAGCCCTTAACATGAAAGACCATCTGTCTGGAAGCCTATATAATTATCAACAATTGGAATAGACATTACTAAATGATCAAATAATTTGACCTAGTCAAAGAAACCAATCAAAATACTCACCTGTCTCAGTTTTATATCAGTTAGCTGAAGCGGAAACAGGTTGAGAACAGGTGAATTGCCATAGGACATTGTCACACAATCCTGTTATTCCATTACGGTTGTGTTATAATTGATAGTGGACACACTTTTGATACTTCTTTGGTAGTGCAATTGCACCAATTCACCAATCTGTGGTCTGACATTCATACTTCTGTACACCCTCATAAGCCCACTTACCTGCACCACTGCTGCTCCTCCTCCTTCTCATTAGTATTATTGCCATATTATTATTACATAATGGTGTAATTCCATAATTTAAAAACAAAATTAAACATAACATATGAAATAAAAGGAAAACAACCAACCTGGGCATAGCAAGAGGAAAGTGGGAGGGGAGGAGAATCCCATCTCCTGATGTCACTTTTCCACCAACACAGTAGTGGAAGGGACTCATCATACCAAGGTATAGGACAGGAATGTTATGGGATTGGGAGCTATTGATGCATTTTTATCCATTAATAGCTAGGGATGGGAGAATCATGGTGGGGGGGGGGGGAGGCAAATCAGCAGCAGAATACACAAAGTATTGTGTGATAGGGACTGCTGAAATGCCTGTTTGACTGCTTCATGTGATGAAGTCTACATTTGTTCACATATAGAGGAATTATTGCCTTTGAACTAAGATATCCAGTTATTTATTTATGGTTCTACTACCCAGTGAAATGATTTTACATTCTTCAGATCAGATCCTAAATTCTCTCCAAAAGGCAGATTTCCAACACATCACGTACATGAATATGCCTCACAATATATAATCTTGATTCTACTTTAACTGTCACTTTAATCTTATGGATTACAGTGACATAAAAGCATGGATCCCAAGAATCCACTTTAATCTATAGTATTAGAGTGGATTCTTGGGATCCATGCTTTTCTGAAAAAAATGGAATTCATTGCTAGGAAGTGCCATTGCCTGAAAAACAGGAAAAAAATTCCAAACGAGAAACATTAGAAATGAGCTACCACAGTTACAGGAGAATCAAACTGAAAACCATAACTGTATAGCATAGACAGAGTAGGACAGTTTTTTCTTTCCATCATTTTTCTCCCCTCTGCACTCTTTGCTGATCTCTAGTCCTAAGATCTGGCTAGTGATCAAAAGCCAATTTTCCTGGTCAAGTAAAATGATTGGAGTGACATTGATGATTTCCCAATAAAATATTGCCATGAAACACATTATCTTGCCTAGAAATCAATTCAAGTGCTACATTTCTGTTTTGTGGATTCACTATCTAGCTAGCACCATTAGTATCACTGTACTAGCATCACCAGCAGACGAAGAGGCTTCTGGTTGTCAAAGCCTCTTTACATCAGACATGTAAATCTTTGTTTGTTTTAGTCTCATAATGAACCATAACAACTACAGTAACAAGCATTTTTCACACTTCAGGACTTTTTTTGTTTTTGGGTTTTTGTTTTGTTTGTTTGTTTTTTTGTTTGTTTTGTTTTTTTGCAAAAAAGTCTCCAGGTTTGTATAGAAAGAGTATCTTGCACAAAGTACATTATTTTAAATTTTAAGAATTTTTTTTTCCAGAAACCAAACCTGAAATATGAACATTTTATGGTGAACATCAGGATTCAGTGGCAGGCTGCATGATTCCCACTGTTGATCTACACCATTCCCACTGCTTTCTGTTGTAATATTCCTGGTCATAATGCCCAAGACTGTGGAATAAGGAACTCTGAAGCACAGTGTGAAACTTTAATGCTTTTGACCCTAATACTCTAGTGCAGGCTAATCTGCTGCAGATATTCATTTTATTGTTTCATCTAAGCAACTACTATAGTATGTCATCAATTGAACAGGCAAACTGATTTTCCCACTAGAGCTTTCCCTATGTTATAACTGCCACTTGTATTTAATGGCTCGAAGAATTTGGGCAATAACTTGGAAAACACTTTGTAAATTGGGTATAAATTGTCTAGTACATTTTCAAGAGGAAAAATGAGAACATCTGAGGGAAAAGGAACTATAGAAAACACATATGCTCATTAATAGGAAATGTGCTGTGCCATTTGCATTTCACTTCTAAAATGTTTTGGAAAGAAGTTCTGGAGATTTGAGGGGTTTATTTCTGATTAATATTAACTGGAACTTTGTTTGGATATCTATGGATTTCTTTGGAATGAAAGAAATAATGCAATCTTACTAATTAAGATTCATACTGGGATCTTAATGTTTCATAATAAATTAATGTTTACTGGTTGATTCTAGTACTGACATGATTTTTGGTTAAGTGTTTTCCACCTTTGAGGTAATGGTAAAAGACATAACACAAAATACGTAGCACCCAAGTACTTGATATTAAAAGTCGTAGGTTTTCTGCTTGTGGAACAGAAGTAAGAATTTACTGGTGTGTGCCTTCTTATAAGAAAATTCTATTATTTGGAGACAGAAATACTTGTGTCTGCTATAGTTATGGCTGGTGTCCTTTCTTACAAGGGATGTGCCCTATTTTCAGGCTGGGATCTTTTTATACAGATTGTACAGTATGCCGAAATGTTTTGTAATTTGGTGTGTGAGCTCTTCATAAAGATGGAAATGTCTTTAACGTTTAATGTATGAATGTAGATAATATGATATTTTCAAGCGATTCTTGTTTAATTGTGTTGTTTATTTTCTTTGGCCATGATTCACAAAGGCAGTTACAATTGTCCAACTTAGAGTCTCTTTTGATCTAATCAAGCAGGGTGAATTCAGTGCCATAGGATGCTTTCACCCTGTCTAGAGGATGGAGTCCCATGCCGAACATCACACAACATTTTGTGAGTTCCGGCAAAGCCCCCACCTCCAACCGGGGTGAAAGCGTTGCTGGATGCTTTCTTCCAAACATGTGTTGTGTTGGGTCCAGTAGAGCCAGCAGATGGCTTTGCCGGGTGGGTGAGGTTTCCCCCCATGTGATGGGGAAACTGTGTGAGAGAGAGCTGTGTGTGGGGTGACAGATTCACCCCACTGCTCCATTTTTCCTCCTGGTTGCCAAGCGAAGCAGGGTGCTTTGTGTGACCTTTATGATGAGGCCCTCTGTGATGATTGCAGAACCTTGTTAGCAATTAAATTCACTCACAAGGAAATCTTGGAAATGTATTTAATGTTAGGCTACTACTACAATTAAAGTTACAAATGAAGAAAATATGGCAAGTTCTCAATTCAATACCCACAAAAGCCCTTCATCACCCAAAAGGTTCTCAATATAGCCTCCAGGTCTTCACATCGAAGCCATTTCTTCTTATGAGGCTCTTTCCCATGCCAGGCCCCTTTCCTCAACCTTGGCTGTGAAGTCATGGCATTGAGGTGTTCTGGTGTCTTGAACACACCAGATATAAATCCATGACACTCTTTCCTTGTTGATCAGGAAATAGCTTACTAATGTTACCAACTCTTCTTATTGTGATCTTCAGTGTGAATGGGAACTCCAACAAGGCCCTTGCTTCTACCTGCCATAAGAGAGATCACTCATAGAAGGGAGTTGGAATGTCAGTCAGCTTATTCCCAATAAACAGGTCCCTGCTGGTTTCAATGGATATTGCCTGGCAAGTGGAGATGTGAGCTAAGGCCAGGAGTCACTATAGCTACATAACTATGGTGGTAGTCTATGTTGCTGATAAAGAATTCTGGTTTTTTTTCAAGAAAGGTTTATTTTCTGTTTAGATTTTGTAAGCTAAGGAAGTTATAAATTAAAGCCATAAATGAACAGAGACATCAACAAATTTCATCACTATCCCTAGGATGCTGATGTGCCTCTCTTGGGGTCAATTATGGCTCAAAATTCACAAATCTAAGTGACTGTTCCAATGTTTTGGTATTGTACTGTTTATAGGGAATTTTGGCTCTTCTCAATTGTATCATCATACTTTGTGGGCCATAATAAGAGGGGTTGGATGTTATACATGGCGCATGGACAGTTTTGTCCCACCCTGTTGTGAGGAGAACATATTTGTGAAAATAACAGAATTGAACCAATCTAGTCACACTCTTGTTTTCAGTCAGCCTTTTAAAATATTACCATGTCCAGTGGAATAACTGAAGACCAAATAGTTAAGAACTCATTTCATAAAGCACTTCATTGTTACTACTTTTGATTTTTATGTATTATAAAACCTTAAACTTAAGCACTGGATATAACAGATGAAAATGGATAAGTTAAAGCATATTTATAAACATTTGAAGTACTAAATCCAGAATATTTAAGAACAAGAGATATAGTTCTCCATAAATATTGTAGCATATTAATTCAAAATGATTTTGTTGTGGTACGATTTCAGGCAGTGTTCACCTCAGTTGCCTGGCTGTGAGAGAAATGTATTGATCAGCAGAAGCTCAGAATGTTATTGGTTGAGTTTATTATAATTGGCTGTAGCATTGTGCTCCGAAGATGCTCTGCATCCCATTGCTTTGGAAGCTTCTGCCAAAGAGTGGCTAGGCTCATAATTGACTTACTTTGGCAAAAATTCAAATCAAGCATTTCTTATCTATAGTTTTACTCCTTTTTAGGTAAGTATGGAAAAAGATAAAGGAAGGAACAGACTACTGGGAAAGTTTCAGCTAATGAACCTTGTCACACAGTTCTCAAACTGGCCCAGTGTTTCAGAGTTTTCAAAAGACACACAGAAGAAGAATGAAAAATTCACAAGCATATTCAAGGAAAGAATGGACTCATTCCACATTCAGTATTCCTAGGGTCACATCTACCACTTAGGTTGATGTAGAGCCAGATTGGCTCAGTGACAGCCAAATGCTGCATGGAGCTAATTTGGGATAACATGGGGCAAACCACCTTAATGCCTTGTGTTAACCAAAGTTGGGGGGAAAGTCTACCTTCTGTGCCAAATGTGGGCCTTTCAGAACAGTTGGGCCAGTTCCAAAATGGAACTGGATGCAACTATCACCACTATCACCCTGTGTTTTCTGAGCTTGGGTGGCCCAGGAATACAGAATGGCAGTTACATGGTGGCCCCCGACCATGACACAGGTCCGACCTGTTGACTATTGCCTGCAGTCACATCAGCCAGAGCGAGGGGGCTTTCTGGGAGGAAAGGGTGGAGAGGAAGGGGAATTACTCCCCCTTTCACCCCTCCCTTGGCACCCCAGCCAATGTCACTGCAGCTGACAGCTGAAAGGTAGGACCTATGTCACAGCTGTAGACTGCTGTGACATAGAGGCAGATGGGGGCAGTAATGGTGGCCATCCTATGACACCAAACCACATTTGGTGCTGCTGGGTGGCGAAGACTCCTGCCTCTATAGTGGCTGGAGGAATCCTTGTTTGAGGTATGTCCAGGGCTGATCTGGTGTGCATTATGCCAGTTTGGTGCTGGATTATCAGTCATTGATCTGCCCTGGGGAAGCACAGTTCCACACGCCTCTTATCTGTTATATTGTATCATTTTAATGCTGCTGAAGTAAGTTGTTTTCAATACTGCTGAAATAAGCAATCCTATAAATATACAGTAGAGTCTCACTTATCCAACACTCGCTTATCCAACGTTCTGGATTATCCAACGCATTTTTGTAGTCAATGTTTTCAATAAATCGTGATATTTTGGTGCTAAATTCGTAAATACAGTAATTACTACATAGCATTATTTCGTATTGAATTACTTTTTCTGTCAAATTTGTTGTATAACATGATGTTTGGGTGCTTAATTTGTAAAATCATAACCTAATTTGATGGTTAATAGGTTTTTCCTTAATCCCTCCTTATTATTCAACATATTCGCTTATCCAACGTTCTGCCGGCCTGTTTATGTTGGATAAGTGAGACTCTTTGCTAAGGTTTTTCCCTGTCACGGATATGCAGTAGTTTTTGCTATCTGATTGGAATTCTTCACCCGTTGAATATGTATCTGTTTAATGTGCATATGAATGTGGTCAGAACTAGGAAAGAAATTATAGAAATGCTGAAAATATGCATGCTGAATTTGCTACCTCTAACAGGTAGAGCACTTATAATTAAAAACAAGCACACTCATAAATTTCCACAACAAGAAATTGGTATCCAAAATAGTAACTTAATGAAATCGCATTTGATTGTCAGGACATGGCGAGTAGGGGAAACATTCCTGTGGAATTGAGTTCAATAGTCTCAGAGAGCCGCTAAAGCGGTTCTTTCTTGTGTAATTATCAAAAATGCCTTTTGTGATGGTAAGACTGAGAAAGTTTTTCACAATGATCCAAAAACACATGAAAAATTATACAGGGAAATACTGTATTTTAGATAATCTGGTCTTAATTTGCACAGGGCCTTTTAGGTTATAAAAAGAATTAAGAATTGTGCCTGGTTTCTGAGCATCATTAGAAACTTTGAAAAGAGCTGTTATCTTCCAGAGTATAAACAAGGAAGCTGCAATTAATACTGTACACAAAAAGAAAAATGAAAAAAGGCAAGGGGTGGAATAAGAACTCAGGATGCACTGGATTGTCATGCAGACTAAAGAGTTTCTATGTTTTTATTGTGGTGTGGTGGGAAATTAATGTGCTTCATAAAAAGACTAAAGCAGTAACAGGAACAGGACAATTGCATTGCAGCAATAAAATAACAAAATCAAATAATGTTAAAAACAAAATGAAAACAGAAGGTGTCGCATAAAACTGCAAAATGTCCACATCAATAATAGAGCCAGCAGTAGAATCCAAATTCAGGAGGAGGAGGAGAATCCATATCAAGAGTGTTATTCGATTCTTGGAGCAAGTAAGCGTTGAAGAATTAAAGTTGAAAGGAACCCAAGGTCAACTAGTCCAACCCTCTGTTAATTCACAGATAAGATCCCTTGATAGTAGGCTTGCTCAAATAATTCGATTTCCCCGTTACCCGTTATTAATTCGTTATTTTCGTTTGTTTTGAAGCAATATAGAACCTTGGTTGTCCACACGTCTGGATATCGCGGTTTCGAATCGCGAGAGGCCGTTTTTTCTTATTTCTTCGTTTTTTTCGTTAGGAAAAAAAAGCTTTTGCAAATCACCCAAACTCCTTTCCTTTTGCCCCTCAGCAAAAGGGGCGTCACGGGCTCAGCCAATGGGAGGGGGCGAGGGGGAAGGAGGCCGAGGAGGAGAAGGAGGAGGAAGACGGAGGGGGGAAATGGCCGCCGCCGCCGCCGCCTCGCCTCAGCTCAGGCCTGGAGAGACAGAGAGGGGCCCGGCGGTGAGGAGGAAGAGGCCCGGGATGCGAGGGAGTGTGGGCCAGGCCCGTCCTCGGCTGCTCCCGGGGAGGGAGGGAGGGAGGGAGGGAGGGAGGGAGGACTACGACTCCCAGGGGCCCAGATTCGCACCCTCCCTCCCCCCAATACAGGTCTCCAGTCCATACCACGCTACATGAACTTGAATGGATACTGTGGTTGTGTTGTCGAAAGCTTTCATGGCCGGGATCACACTGTTGTGGTATGTATTCCGGGCTCTTTGGCCATGTGCCAGAAGCATTCTCTCCTGACGTTTCACCCACATCTGTGGCAGACATAGAGGTTTTGACGTCTGTGCGAAGCTAGGCAAGTGGGGTTTATATATCTGTGGAAGGTCCAGGGTGGGAGAAAGAACTCTTGTCTGTGGGAGGCAAGTGTGAATGTTGCAATTGGTCACCTTGATTAGCATTGAATAGCCTTGCAGCTTCAAAGCCTGGCTGCTTCCTACCTGGGGGAATCCTTTGTTGGGAGGTATTAGCTGGCCCTGATTGTTTCCTGTCTGGAATTCCCATTTTCTGGGTGTTTCTGGGAAGGTAATGGCACTCCATGTAGTCATGCCGGCCACATGACCTTGGAGGTGTCTATGGACAACACTGGCTCTTGGGCTTAGAAATGGAGATGAGCACCAACCCCCAGAGTCAGACATGACTGAACTTAACGTCAAGGGATACCTTTACCTTTACCTACACACACACACACACACACACACACACACACACACACACACAAGCAGGGACTATATATATATATATATATATATATATACACACAATATATATCACACACACACCAATTTAACAAAGTTTCAGCCACAAAAACAAAGTTTCTGAAGTAGAACAATGACTTTCACAGTAAAGACAACCCAATTTAACAGGAAATAAGACTTTCAAACCAGGAACAGATTTCTGCAATTATTAAAAAATGGTTTATTATAAAAGCTATGAAAATTCTCCAAAAATCAGAGGATAAGGGAAACGTTCCAAATTTTGGTGAGCTATCAGTGTTAAATGTGTTCTACCACTGTACCAAGTTTGAAGAAGATCACTCAAAAAATGAGGGTGGGAGAGTCTTGTAAAGTCCTCTCCCTCTGTGCTGTTTTTGGGAATTGCGCATGCGCGTCCGCCATTAACGTATTAATTCTGAAAATAATGAATTTTCGTTAATTTCGAAATTTTTTGGGGGCCAAATTCGGAAATACCATCAGAAACGAAAAGCTGCCCCCCTCTAGTTTTGAAACGAGTTTAGAATCAAATTTTTCATGGATCGATCAAGCCTACTTGATAGTTATCCAGCCTCTCCATTCAAGGTAGCCTCAGTAGCAACTTGGTGTTTATGCCCAGATCCAGTTAGCCTTCCAGCTATAGCCATTCATATCATGGTATAGTGTTTTATCAGAACACTGGGGACAGGGAGAACACTACCTCCACCACCCTGGAAAATGATTTACTGCCTGCCTGCCTGCATATCTCCTGGTGGATTGCTACCTGTTCCAAATGCTGTGAAAGAGTTATGTCTTATTGTCTTTGCCTTTGATTGTATATTTTTTATATTCTGTATTTTGGTAGAAATGGAGTTATAAATAAACACAGTTGTTATTTATATACTTCACTATGATTTTAGAGGCAAGAATTATGAAGACTGGTAATTTCTGGGTCAGTTTTACATCATATCAATCAACCTCTCTTGCCGAGAATGAGAATTTTGAAACATCTTCTTCATATCCCTGATAGAGACATGTTGTTTTTCTTCACTGTTTCAATTGCACCACTCTTCCTACCTTATCCTACATGGATGGTGGTGATTGGTAGTTGGTGCTTGTAATACGGAATCGCAGATTCTATGTGCCTCTCCCATTGAAAAGATAAAGCTGATAAGTCAATTATTCCAAACTCTCTGCTATCCAACTCTGAGGTCATAGTGAATCTGGAATGAACCACATTTCAGAATACCACAGCATATCCATTCCAAAAATTGTCTCTTAAGAGGATTTTTTTAGACTGTATACCTTCACCAGTGACATATGTTTTATGGCTTTACTTTTGTGCAATGTCACATACCTTGATGGTAATATATAACTAAAAAAACTAACTAAATATTGCAGTTGTTAACATCTGTTTTAAAATAAAACTGAAAACTCTTATCATAAAAGTGTTAAACCAAAACTGGTTTTTTGAACATATATTTGTGTATCATACAAAAAGTAATATAACTGATGTCAGTAATGACAAACCTATTGTGAAATCTGTACATAAGAGTATAATAAAAAGTTTTCATGTTTCTAACCTATAATTATATGCTATTGATCTTGAAAAAAATGATCAGTACCTTCATTATCATATAAGAGGAAAATCTCAATAACAATTTGTATATAGATCTAAAATTTCCAACCAAAACAAATCCTTTTTTCACTCCCATGGATGTCTTTGACTATGAAAAAAATCATTGGCATAGGACAGGCCTGCACAACCTGTGGCTCTCCATGTGTTTTGGACTTCAGCTCCAGGTATTCCTGACCATTGAATACTAGGGTTGTCCAAATATTCATTATGTTTCTCGTTTCGTAATTATTTTGGATTGTTCTCATTTTTTGAAACGAGTATTGAAACGTTTTCCCTGGGCGCAACTGGCAATGTAATTCGAACCATCATTGGCCCATTCTCTAATTGTTTCTTAAAATTTTCGTTAATTTTTTTCCTTCCAAAATTTTTTCTTTATATTTTTTAAAAAATGTTTTTTATTTATTTTTTTGTTTCTGCAACCTAACATGAATGGGAGCCTAGCGCAGCCTAACATGGCCACTCCCTGGCCAATCAGAGTCTTCCACGATGGCTGCCAAAGGTGGGGGCTAGCGTCCTCCGTGTCCACGTGGAGGATCTCTATAAAAATCCCCAACCGCAGCCGACCCAAGCCATTCTGGGTTGGGATACCGAGGAGAGAGGGTGTTTCGCGCGCGCTGGGAAGCTGCTGCTTGCTTGTTTGGGGGAGAGAGGGCTAGCTGGGGGTAGAGTGTTTCTGTTGTTGCTGGTTCGATATTGTGTTTTTTTGGGGGGAAATTGGCTGGGGGCTTGTGGCAGAGTCCTTGCTGTGGCTGGCTTTAGGGAACTTTTTTTTTTCCAAAGGACATCTGCATCCCTGCTAGTGCTGAGCTTGGGGTGCTTTCCGTCTACTCCTGTGGGAGACCTTTTGCCTTTCTGTTTTGTTTTTTGGAATTTAGCAATCACCACATCAGCCCTTCTTTGCAGTCCTGAAAGGGGGGGGGACTTGAAAATAATAGTTTCCAAAGGACGTCTGCGTTCCTGCAAGTGCATTGCTTCCCTCCCGCTCCGTTTGTAATCCCAAGCCCCCGGGCTGAGTGTTATTGCAGCAATCACAAAGACACACATTGTTTTCAAACCTAAAGGGTACATTGGAAGAAATAGTTTCCAAAGGACGTCTGCGTTCCTGCAAGTGCATTGCTTCCCTCCCGCTCCATTTGTAATCCCAAGCCCTTGGGCTGAGTGTTATTGCAGCAATCACAAAGACACACATTGTTTTCAAACCTAAAGGGTACATTGGAAGAAATAGTTTCCAAAGGACGTGGGGCACCTGCCAAGGCATTGCTTCCCTCACGCTCCATTTCTATTCCCAAGCCTTGGGCTGAGTTTTATTTCTGCAATCACAAAGTCAGACATTGATTTGATTCAATAGAGGGTCCACAGCAATTTATAGTTTCCAAAGGACATGGGCACTCCTGCCAAGGCATTGCTTCCCTCACGCTCCATTTCTATTCCCAAGCCTTGGGCTGAGTTTTATTTCTGCAATCACAAAGTCAGACATTGATTTGATTCAATAGAGGGTCCACAGCAATTTATAGTTTCCAAAGGACGTGGGCACTCCTGCCAAGGCATTGTTTGGCGTGTGCTGCATTTCTAATCCAAAGTCCTCAGCCAGAGTTTCATTTTTGCAATCACAAGGTCAGCCAGTGGCACCATTGATCAAAAGGTTCAAAGGCAATTTATAGTTTCCAAAGGACAGTGGCACTCCTGCCAAGGCATTGCTTGGCGTGTGCTGCATTTCTAATCCAAAGTCTACACAAGTAGAAGAGGGACTTTTACAGTGGTAAGAACCCAATTGAACAGGAAATAAGACTTTCAAACCAGGAACAGGTTTCTTCAAATATTGAAAAATAGTGTATTATAAAAAGTTATGAAAATTCGCCAAAAATCATAGGAGACAGGAAACATTTTGCAATTTGTTGAGCAAAGAGTGTGGAATGTGTTCTCCCACTGTACCAAATTTGATGAGAATAGCTCAAGAAATGAGGGCGGGAGACCCCCAGAAAAGTCCCCCCCCCGGTTTCCTGTTTTTTGGCGATTGCGCATGCGCGTCCGCCATTTTAGAAACATTTTAGAAACATTACAAATTTTCGGAAATATCCGAAAATTTTGGGTGAAACATTAAGAAATAATTTCTATATCGAAGAGCCGGCACCCTCTACTTTAGAAACGCGAATTGAAACATTTTTTCCATCGATCGGACAAGCCTATTGAATACACTGACAAGAGCTTCTGAGACTTGGAGTCCCAAACACCTGGAGAGCCACAGGTTGTGCAGGTCTGGCAGAGGAGATAGTAGGCATATGCATTTTGGCTGAACTTTGAGCTGTTTCTGCTATCTGGATTTCCAAGGACTCGTGAATCCATTTTTGCTGCCTCCTGAAAATAGGTGGGCATCCGAAAGGACGTTTTTGGTCTCCAGCTGGCAAATGTGGCTAGATCCAGCAATATGGGGGGGGGGGGGGGGTTCACGAGTTCCACTTCTCATCATTTTTAGGGCTTGAAGGACACATTACCAATGTGAACAGATATATTACCACCTACTCCAGTCAATAACCAGCTACTCAGGATCTACATCAGCATTGACTCTGTCTCCTTGGCTTTACTATTGATCCAAAACCTGTGGAGTCCTGAGGAATCCTTCCAGAACTGCAGAGACTCTGAATCGGTTTGCCTTTAAGCCAATCTAATCCTTTTAGAACTGCAGAGACTTATATCATTTTGTTTGATTTATAATACTGAGTTTGATACTTTTGGGTTATATACCATAGGACTGAGCATTGATTTTGTGAATGTAATATGTATATGATGCTCTAATATACATATTGTGTACTATTTATGTTTTGAACCATTATTGTGTTTTATATAGCTCATTGCATTGTTTAGAATAGACATCTGTGTTTATCCAATATCACAATTCCTTCCTGCCAAATGTCAAAGATGCACTTTCACATCACACCGCTCACTATTACACTTTCTTTACTAAGAAAAAAAATAACTGCAACCTCTTCCAAAAATTTTGTAATTCTTGTTCTCACAACACACTAACCTCTGTACAGATTAGCAGATTTCCCACCCACTATACATTATGTGAAAGTTTTATTCCCATTCATTCCTAAAGGTGGTTCCAGGTAGATGTTCCTAGACTTCTTGGATCTTATTCAGGAAAATGAAAGCTAGATGTGCATATCAACTCGGTAAAAATGACACTCCAAGCTCTGGATGACCTTTGTTAATTTGAGGGTACAGTTGGCCCTCCATATCCATGGATTCAACTACCCAACCTGGATTTTGATGTTTTATATAAGGGACATCATTTTGCTTCACCATTATATATAAGGAGACTTGAACATCCACATATTTTGATATCCATGGGCAGAATGCTTTGGAAAATAATCCCAGCGGATACCAAAAGTTCACTGTAAAGCCAATATCTTGCTATTTCATCTGATAGATACCTGATTGCTGTAGATCAAGCATTGGCAAAATTTGGCCCTCTGGGACTTCAACTCCCATAATTCCTAACATCTTACCAGCTGTTAGGAATTATAGGATTTGAAGTCCAAAACACCCAGAGTGCTGAAGTTTGCCCATGCCTCTTGTAGTTCCCCTCCTAAGATTGTTGTAGAGTTCCTCCTTAGGAATCTTTCTGTCCTGTCTCACTTTATATTCCGCTACATCTTTGAGAAGCAATTAAGTGAAAGAAAAATGCAGAAAACCATAACCTTCAGAAAAAAATGTTTCATTGCAATCAAGCGGAAAGATAAAGTTCCCAAGGCTGAAGACACATAAATAACTTCAGACCAAAATATGCATCTTCTTAACATCTTCTGTTTCTGTGGGCTTACAGCTGTTTCCAGTGTTTGGAAAGACTGTTAAATCCTTTGGGATTTCTACAGAAGCTACTTTGTGATGCTTTCACCTGAGAGAACAACTCATCATCATGGTCAAATGAGTGACTCATCTTCAGGTTCTTCAGAGAGACGGGAAGAACACTGGAAACATAAGAGAATGAGGCCTATCCTAGCAGACATGTATTCTCTAATCCACACAGAGCAAGCATTTGGGAACATTTCAGTTTGAATGAGGTGGAAACTGATAGGACAAAAGATGGAGCAGTAACAATATCTAGAGTCAGGTGAGATACAGGTGTAAGGGAATTAAGGTGGATAATAGTGATGAATGA
The DNA here is from genome assembly GCF_035594765.1 of Anolis carolinensis. Classification (NCBI taxonomy): domain Eukaryota; kingdom Metazoa; phylum Chordata; class Lepidosauria; order Squamata; family Anolidae; genus Anolis; species Anolis carolinensis. Next base: position 68,140,916 of record NC_085844.1, read on the forward strand.
ATATTTATTTACACCAAATTCTTAGGAGCTTATCATAATATATGCTATTTTGGTACTGTTCCATTATCCGGGTGGAGGCCACTAGGGGTCTCTAGAAAGAGAAGGATACTTCATTTTATGGGTGGGAGGAGTTGATGGAGGAAAACCATTTCCCTCATTTTCACTGGTTATTCTCCCTCCTCTCTTCCCATATTATAAAAGAGGGTTGTTTCCATGGGTGGAAGGAATAACAGAAAAACATCCATCCACATAAAATGAAGTATCCTCTCTCTAGTGGCCCCTAGTGGTCTCCATTCAGATAATGGAAAAGTACTGATATTTCTTGTCTGCCAGGAATTTTTCACTATTATAGCTGAATGATCATCCACAGCTGAACAATCTTCTATTTAATTGCTTAGATTTGGTATCCTTGTTTAACTTATGCCAATAAGCCTGCAGCGAATATGGTGACAAAGGGGTGACAAAGCCATGCTTTAAAAGAGTTTGAGGTGGAGAGTAAATGTACTGCATTCAGGTCCCAGTTTAAATAGATGAAACGATGCTGTATTCTTATTGACTGAGTTCTCTGATGTAGTTTTGTTATTATTTTAAACAAAATATTCTTACTGTGCCAAAATATCTATCTGGTTTCCTGGGGTTGAGAGATATAGGAGTATTGACCTAGGAATTATACTGTCTTTAGTAATGAAGAACCTGACTTTTCACATGACACACGGTACTGTCCACAATACTAAAGGCTTAAAAGCTATAACAATATTCAAGAGGCTTTGTCATTAAGTATAATATATTTTCCAAATAGTCATAACTATTCCAAATTTTCCAGAATAATTACCTATATTCATCGAGTTCACATGTGGCCTTCAAAAACATATGGGGCCACCTGTGGAGATGTGAACCAGCAAAGATTTTATTCAGATTCTAGTTATATTATTTAGTTCCTGTGTGTGAGAATCATAGACATAGACCTGTGTTTGACCAATTGTGACAGTATGAAAAGTTCAGTTCCCCATGTAGTTGTGGCAGCATAGCTGTTTCATGTGATCCAGAGGTAATTAAATGGTGATGGCCATCTGAATGGAGGTATCCAAAATTTTAACTTTACTTCTAATATGCATGTCCACTTCAAAGTCCCTGTGCTGTTGCCAGTGTCAAGATTTTAGAACAGTTTTTGGATTGGGAATATATGTTTGGAGAAAAGAAATACTGATGCTGTATCATGGAGAGAGCAGAACTGGTAAAATTACCAGTGGACACATCAAAGTCCGGACCAGAAGTTTTGAACAAAACTGTTTCAGTATTCTCCACTTAGAAGGAACTTTGGTAGTTTTCTTAAGAACAGATAGAGGTCTGCATAATAGCTTGTCAGAGAATGCCAAATTATGGTCCTAAATAAGTTGTTGGACTACAACTTTCATGAACCCTAACCAGAATAGCTAGCAATTATTGAATTTAAGAATTGTAATCCAACACACAGAGCATCCTTTCCACACATTAGCAGCTTTTTGTGGCAGTAGCCATAGATAGAATGTGATATTTACAAAGCATTTACAAGATCTTAATTCAGATATTTTGCTGTTCTCCATTTTTAGGATGACTGCTCATTCTAGATTATGTGATATCAAACCAATTATACAGAACTTAAAAGCATGTTCTATGTGCTGGACATTTTGATTGATATTGTTTTTGATTGATTTTGGAGTCTTTTTCTTTAGTTGATTTTGTGACTTTTGTGCAATCTTATGCATATATTTCTTGGAGTAACTCTCAGCAAGATCAATGGGACTGACTTCTCAGAGGAAATGCACTGCTAAAACAATTTCCCTTCTTCTTCTTTTAAACAGCTGTACCGTACCGTACAGTACCGTACCATACCGTACCATACCTTTAAAAATAAAACATTAGGAATATGAAAAAACAAGTTTAATACTACAGATTTTAAAATGCCTTCCTTTTGATGATGTCAGACAACATCAATCCCAGATTAAACTTTCTGTCATTGTTAAAGAAGGAGTAACTACTCAAAGGGGAATGAAAGAAATGCTAAACACAAGATATAACGATCATAAGTCATGTCTCATTGAAATAATTTAATTACAATCAGGCTGCAAAGATAATTTATCATTGTTTCATAGATAATTGAGTTACAAAAAGCAGGCTTTACTACATTTCTGTTTCTTTTGCTGTGGAAACATTATTTTTATAGTAAATCAGAGATCAACCTTATCAGAAATGTATGGATTACAAAATAGCTTCCTAAAAAATGAGAGGGGAAAAACCTAGAATGTTTTAGAAGATGAGAAAAAAACCCTTTGAGAATGTTCCAAAAGATGAAATGAGACAAGACAGATAGAAATTTCAGAAGTACCTTGATCGGGTCTCATCAACTAACAAATGGAACAAGATAGCTTTTCAACAAAAAGATAATGCTGGAAATAAACAAATATGAATAAATAAATATATGTATGGATTACAGCTGAATAACATTTTTAGTTCTCTGACTGCAAGGCTAAGATTTTCATAATGCTCTCAGCAGGCCCATAGCCAGGATTTTGATTCGGAGGGGGCTGGGATTTTGGTTCGGGGGGGGGGGGGGGGCTGAGTCTGAGTGTGAGAGACTCTACCCTAGCAAACCTTTTGTATCATTATCCCAATACCCCCATGCATATGGGATATGTTGAGCATAGTGATCAGATCATGATATGAATAAACATAACAGTTTAAATAATAAATGTAAGGCCTTCTCGCAGACCACCCTGAGAATTTCGGGGGGGGGGGGGCTGAAGCCCCTCGAGCCCCCCCCCCCCCCCCCCCGGCTACATGCCTGGCTCTCAGAAATCATCAAGAATCTTCTTTTTCTTAACTACAGCATTTTAGAAGTTAAGCAAATGAAAAATCTTTACCATACTTGCCCTATGAACTTTATCACTATGGCCCCATCTACACTGATATTGAACCAAGTAGTTTTGCTGTGCATTGGAAATCCTGGAACCAATTTGAGGCCCAGTTGGTGATTACACAAACCATGGAGCACTGATGCACATTAAGGGCTTTCTTTTACACATTTTTATGGGTGTTTGTTGTTCGGTTGTCACAGTTAGAAACTAGCTTTGAATAGCTTTAAATGGTCAGTATAATGATGCCTATGCTCAATGTGTAATTGAATTAAATAACTCAGTTCGTAGTGTCCTCTTAATTGTTACTAGCAACAACACTTCCTTTCTGGTTTTAGGTGCTGGGTTCCCATAATCTGCTCAGAATTAAACCTTAAATCTCTGATCCCCATCCATTTCTGTCAATGTCCTTTAGAAAAGAATATATTGATCTTGATTAAAACTGTAATTGCTGGTACATTTCCAGGACCGAATTCTCTATTATTAGAGTTCCATTTTCTTTTTTGCAAGTAGTTCTTTAATGACATCTGTTTACCCAGAATAATTCCTGAGGCAGATAAAATGGGCCCTATGGGTTTATGCTAAGGTTACATTGACTGGCTGCTCTGGTCTTTCTAGACATCACTCTCCTGATATAAAACTTCGAAACTGAACATTTTCAGAGCTTCCTTTTAATAATATAAAATTGTACCATCCAAACAAAAGACTATGAAGAAGATGACATTTTCCAGATGATTTTTATAGTGCACATTGTTTATTGCAGGGATGGGCCGCATTGACAGATGTGGGGATTGATTTATCCTGCCTCATAGAATCTGCTATAAGATACAACCTTCCATAATTTTACTCAAAAGTAGAAGACAATGCCTAATGGGAGGAAAGTCCTTTGCATTGTTATGCTGCAGTGTGAGAACTGTGTGGCCTCCAGTGTACTGTATCTCAGGAGCATTGCCAGAATAGGCAATATTGAGGCTGTAATTCAAAAATATCTAGAGGATTGGAATTTGTCTATCCCTGTTCCACTGGCAAATCTAAAGGATGTTTTCGATTGCAAAACTATCATTTTGATCAACAATATCTTTGAGGAGATGAGTGACATGTTAATGCCCAGGATTCACAAAAATAGCCTTAGGAGCAGCATCATTCTTACTCCTGTATAGCATTTCAGTTTTTTGAGGATTACATTCGGAAACACAATACACTTTATTGCATAGAGATGACAAATGATATCATAGAAGGTGATTGTCCCTATTACACATCATCATGCAATACCTACGGCACGCTTCATGCTATTGATGGACAAACAAATCAACAACCTTTGATTGTGCCACAGTCCTGAAACATACCTGTGCAATGATCCCAGAGCTATCTATGCCTACATAGCAGCAATGATATGACATCAGGGGGTGAGATTTTCCTCCTCTTTCCTTCTCCTCTATTCCCTTTCAGAATAATTACAGTGAAAGCATATTTTTGAAAACAAACAAACAAACCAAACTTTGCATAAATGGTTAAATTACTTTTAAAATTAATTTTTAAAACATTTCACATCTATAGAACTGAAAAGGAGTAAAGTTCCTTCCCCACCAAAAAGTCCATTCTGGTAAGTTCCTAGGATCCATGATCATGCAAATGTTATGGGAAGTTGGTTTCATGTGATGAAGTACTAAGTTCCTTGTTGAAGGAAGAAATGAATAATTGTTATATATTTACAGTATTTATATTCTGCCCTTCTCACCCCAAAGGGGACTCAGGACGGATCATAATGTACATATATATGGCAAACATTCAATGCCATTATACATATGACATACAGACACAGAGGCAATTTGGCAAATTTCACAGAGGGTGAAAAACTCGGGGCTATGTCTGTTTTTTATTGTTGCTTTTATTGTTTTTATTGTTATTTTAAAGCCAAGTATATTGTTTTAATCTATATTTGTAAACGGCTCCGAGCCAAACTGGGAGTAGCGGTATATAAGTTTAATAAATAAAATAAAATAAAATAAAATAAAATTTAACATTTTCCAACTTCCAGCTTCATGAGGGTATGCTTGATTCTGGCCACAGGGGGAGCTGTCGCTTCATCGTCCACTTGTGACACCAAGTCCTTGATGGAGTACTTCCTCATTCTTCTGCATGCTGCTGGAAGTTTTTTTATAGTATCACAAATTAGTTAAATTAACCTCCCCGCATAAAGTGGTACCTAAATTTTCTACTCAACAGATGCAACTGTCTTTCGAGTTGCTTAGGTCAACAACGAGCTAGGCTATTAATTTTAGCTATTGTGTTCTCGCACTAAAATAATCTTTGAAATCTACCTAATTTTCAAAGCTTATTCACATTTAAAGACTAATTCTGCAAAATGATTTTACAAAGAAAATTTTCTATTGCAGGATACAATATTCTGCACAATATTACTATGGCGATAAGTGATTTCTGGAGTAAGTGAACTGTTGTTGACTGCTATTATTTATACTTTAAAACAACAACAACAACAACAACAACAAGACAATATTTCTATTGTCCCAAAGCAGTTACTGGCAGTTTGCAGCCCCAATTTGTACCCACTCAGAAGGTGGGCTCTTTTTAATTCCAGGATCAATCGCAGTCAAAACAACAACTAGCGAAAAAACAAATGTCTTGTATGGTTCAATATTTGCAATTAATAGTGTATTTCTTGGTTGTTCCCCTGTCTTCACCAGATTAGGGGGGAGTACAGAGAACGTCATATATGACACTTTTAGGGTTTGGAACAATGGCATGCTATCACCAGTTTCACAATATCCAGAGAAAATAACGAGCAAAGGTATTGAAGGCATCTGAATGAGGATTGGCTAGAATTGCTTACACTTGCAGTGGTTCTCAACCTGTGGGTTTCCAGGTGTTTTGGCCGACATCTCCCAGAAATCCTAGTTAGTTTACCAGCTGTTAGGATTTCTGGGAGTTGAAGGCCAAAACATCTGGAGACCCACAGGTTGAGAACTATTGGGTTACAGTGACATGAGATCTAAATGAAGATTGGTCAGATAGCTTTATCCTCTCTTGTCAGCTTCTGCAGGGATTGAAGGTCCCAAGTGAATGCAAAAGCAGCATTGGGAGGTATAAACAAGTGAAAAGGGACATGCTCTATTGTAAAGGGCTCTCATTTATTTTCTATAGTCTTGAAGAGCCCGGTATGTTTTGAAGACAGTGCTCTACTTGTACAAAAGTTTATTTGTACAGAATGTATGTTTTTGTTCTTTTGTTTTCAACAAAGCCTATTGCTATTTTTATATCCCAGATACTTCTGATTTATTTTTTAATTAAAAATATTGCTTGGGCTTGAACATGGCTATATCGATTTTGAATCTAGCAGTTATACTGGTAGACTAGATGCTTATCCAGACAAGATCTCAGTAAAACTCAATGCCTCCAGTCAAAGCTGTCAGATCTGATTGGCAACAAAATATTGAAGCAGCAAAACATTTAAGCAACAAATATTTAAAGTAATCTATGCACTTTAATAAATAATGGCTGGAATAAGAATTTTGGGAGTTTCTAATATTATTGCATATCTGTATCATCTTATCTAACTCTGTTTTGAGAGGGGTTTTTTTCTAAATTAAAACAAAAGTTTATCACATTGGTTCTAATTTGCCAGGGGTTTCAGAAAGCTAAAAGTCACAACATTTTCTGTATCTTATCTAGTTTATCTTGTCTAAGGCATTTTCACAGTAGTTTCTGGGATTATAGCAGGAAACAAATAAATACGCTTTGATCAAAGATTTTGTTAAGCTTTTACTAAAACCTTGGAGATCTTCAATGTGGTGCCCAAGATACTGCCGACAAAATTTGCCCACATCTACTATATTCTCCAGAAAACTTTGTCCCATGCAGATGCTCATCAGGCTGGGGAGAACATAATTTCCTTCCATAATATGCCACTGGCGCCTCCGGTGGCTCAGTGTGTTAAGGCGTTGAGCTGCTGAACTTGCAGACCAAAAGGTCCCAGGTTCAAATCCGGGGAGCGGAGTGAGCACCCGCTGTAAGCTCCAGCTTCTGCCAACCTAGCAGTTCGAAAACATGCAAATGTGAGTAGATCAATAGGTACTGCTCCAGCAGGAAGGTAACGGCGTTCCATGCAGTCATGCCAGCCACATGACCTTGGAGATGTCTACGGACAACGCCGGCTCTTTGGCTTAGAAATGGAGATGAGCACCAACCCCCAGAGTCAGACACGACTGGACTTAACGTCAGGGAAAAACTTTATCTTTACCTAATATGCCACTATGGGAACAATCCTTCCTCTTCATTATCTGTTCTATATAATTTCACATGCTGATTTTCTCTAGAAGCTGACCACTGGGATTGTTTTGAAGTTGATACAGGTGATTTTGATGGGCAATGTGGTTGTTACTCCCCTTGTTGTTTTTGTATAAGTTTTGTAATAAGTTGAAATCTCCTTCAGGAAGCCTATTTTCATGTGAAAAGGTGATCATGTAGAAACAGAATTGCCTTCCTGTGTGAACCCAAAGATCCATTAATAGAGGTAGTTTGTGGACTAATTCTGGAGGCTACTCACCTCCAACACATCTGTAGGGCAATATGAAGGCACCAGATTGTTGAAGGGTGATCTAGATTAGATTTGTCTGTGGTTATATTTTTATTTATGGTTCTCTAGCTGCTTGGTTTACAATGTTAATTAGAAGCTTTTTGATATATTTCCTTTTTGCTTTAAAAAAAACTCCCAACAACCTACAGCTCTCATTAGTGCTTCAGGTTCTGCCATTATATTATATTCCTGTTTCATTACCAGTTGGTTCACAAATAATTTGGTCTCTGATTATTTGCTCAGATTTGAGTAATGGCTTAGAAACCTAGTTTCATGTGTAAGCAGTTTAACTCAAAATGCACATATCACAAAACAGCCCTTGAATTTACTGAGTTTCTCCTCTAAATTTTGTCTATGACCTCAGTTATTTCTTTCACTTCCTTTTATTGACTTTTTTTATTAGCACAGTTCACATTAGTTTTTAGTTGTGGGGGGACTTGTAACCTGGATGTCTTCCAAAAAACAGTAGAAGTTTTTGCAGGAGAATTCCTGTTTCCATTAACACAGCACAATTTAAGGCACACAACTTTAGGTCAGGAGAAATGAAAACAGAAAATTGCCTGGATTGCTCTCTTACAAAGCATTTAGTGAAGGGGCATGTTTAGAAGTGGGAGAGTTTGCAATACAACATTCAGTGTCGAAAAGTTTCTTTATAAAGCTGCTCAGTTATAGCTTATAATGAAGGTTACTACCACCTTGATCCACCCCTTTTGTACCATCATCTCTCTCTTTTACAAGCAAAATGGAAAAAAAATTCTCTGTTGGCTTATCAGAAAAGGGCTGAACAGTAACAGAAAAGGTTTAATGAAATTAAGAGAAACCACCTTGCTGACATTATCCTCAACTGGAAATTATGCTCTGAATTTGCAGTCTCTTCTGTGTCTTGAATTATATTATAAAGCAATGTACTGGATTAGAGGACTTCACTATGAAGCACTTCAAGATGGCCTGAAATTAAGAATAAAGATAAAAGAAATTTAAAAGTCATATCCTGTAGTTATCATTTCTTGCTTGGAAGTATTGAATTTATAGTGTCCTTTGTCTCCCAATCAATGGCAGAAAATGATGATCTTAAGCATACTGAGTCATGTAATTTGCAGTTAAGGAGAGATTGGAAAATCCAATGAGTTCTGGATGCCGGTTACATCAATCTATACATCTTTCAGGGTAAAGGCGAATCCCATTCTGAGTGAAAAGTTATAAATCCAATAGATAAAATCAAAATAGGAAAGTGCCGAGTTGCCCTGGAGACTGGATGGCCTTCATCCCTTCTTTTATTTTGTCCTTTCATGGAAACTCTCCAAAACACACAACTCTTAACATTCTTTTGGATAACTGGCAAAGATTACAATGTGAGTTTGCCCATCTTAAAGACATCTCACTCATGATTTACTGCTTCCATGATTATCTTCTTCTGGAATTTATTCACTTGGAAATAAGTTTACTGCCACAAGTTAATAGCCCCAAAGAGGCTGGCAAAACCAGTGGCAAATTACATTGTCAGTTCTTCAAAGGTCACCCTCACTGCATTATGTTCACTCATGGATTGACCTTTAGGCTTATTGTGGATGTGGCAACCAACTCTCATAAGACAAATAATGTCATAGAACCTTTTTTAATGCAGGTCAGTTATGGAACAAGTATCTTGTATCCTCCTAAAGTAATCTTCTATGTTAATTTGTATGATAACTAAAAAACTACAAATGTTAATGTGACCTGGTTGGGGGTTAAGCATACTTTAGATCTCTCCTTCATTGCCCCATGTTTTATATAGTATCTCTAGTAATATTTCCATAAATTTCACCAAAACTATCAAGTTTCTGAATATGGCTTTCAATTATTATTACCTTTTATCAATGCTATTCACAGAGGAATCCAAATATACTTTCCATCCTTGCCCCTTCATAATTCAGTGCCAAATTATTACAAGTCAGTTGTGATAAAAACTATGAATAGAGAATTCCTGCTGCTAATCAAGCTTTACAAAGAATTTATCTTCCAAGAACGGATGCATTGCATTTCATCCCTAACAACTGACTGTGATGGAAACTGCTGTCCAAAACAACTAGGCAACACACAGGAAACAGGACAGACTAAGGCTGGATCTACACTGCCGTATACTCCAGTATCTGATTGCAGATTGTCTGCTTTGAACTGTATTATATGAGTCTACATTGCCATAGAATCCAGTTCAAAGCAGTGTTGACAGGCCCTAAGTATAAAAGTCCACTGTACCTTTATTTCCCTTACCTGAGACTATGTTAACATTTTCTCTTGCTTGTCTACTTCTTTCCTACCAAGTAGATTTCATTGCCAGGCCATAACTGAAAATCAAATTGTAAATTCATCTTAACTCCATGATTCTTAAACTTCATGTCTGAACTATCTCGTATTCTTGTCATTGCCTTTTTGAGGAGTCCTTGTGGGAGCAGTAGTTCATCAATATTCGAAAGGCTGAAAATTTCCAAATTCTCCACTTCTAGCTTTCTGTAGCTGTGTTATTTACCTACAATTTAAGACAGATTTCCCAGTGCTCCCATTTCTTTCCTCAAAGTGTACAAAGCTCTTCCTAAAATTGTGCCTGATCAGTTTTGGTGTTTCCAATGCATCCTTTCTTGAGCCTCATTATCTGCAGTGAATTAGGCATGTTTCTCTTTAAAAACTCATCGTATCTCCATATACAATGGAACAAACAATGACATACATGTGCACTGAATAATGCAGACAAGAGGAAAGTGATAATGTCATAAGTGTAATATGGCAAAACTAAATCATAGTAGTCTAAGACTAATTAAATTATAATGTATCAATCTGATGTCAATACATCTAAACTGAGTATTTTGGACAGCTTGGATAGTGTTGAGCAACTTGCTTCACTTTCCCATTCTGCACTACTAATCCAGATCTATGTTCTTTTCTAATTTTCTTTTTTATAATAATCTTTATTATCCAAAAATTTTCTAATTTCTTTTCTAATTTTGATTCCACTTGCCTTCCATCTGTTTCTCACAACCTCTGTTTTCCCCTCCTTCCCCACAATGTCTTATCTTTAGATATATTTTAATAGGCATTTTAGATTCCCCTATATAAATAAAGTTTTCCAAAGTTCCTCATGGAAAATTTTTACTGAGCCAGAATGGTGAAGTACCGAGTATTGGACTAGGATTCAAAGGCCTGTCTACACAGCTGAATAAAATCCCACATTATCTGCTTTGAACTGGAATATATGGCAGTGTGGACTCAGATAACCCATAATATCAAGGATTTTCTGCCTTGATATTCTGGGTTATTTGACTGTGTAGAATGACCCAAAGAGACCAGGATTTACATCCTCACTTGAGAAACCCATTGGATGATCTTGAGGAAATCTTTCAATTATAGAGTATAATCATAGTAAACCTTTTCAGGAAAACTCTATGTTAGGCTTGCTATAAATCAGGGTTGACTTGGAGACACAGAGTAATGTTGGTAACATTGTTCAGCTTTCTACCTGATAAACGTTCTGTTTATTATTATTTTCTTTATGCTTATTCTAATTCTAAATGGAATTGTGGACGGAAATAATAATCAGTTTTAGGAATTGCTTACAGAACAGACAGGCATATCAAATTAATCATCCTGAATTATTTGCATTTCTGTATTCAGGTCTGAGTTTCATATCACTTAATTAGACAGTTATCATGTCAACACCACTTCAAAGGGCATGTAGTCCTGCAATTAATCCTTTATAAAAAGTTCTGCTTAAAAAGTTCATTTAAGCAAACACTGCTTCACTAATATTTGAACCAGGCTTATGGTCTGCAACTGAAATGTGAGCGAAGAAGCCTGTGCTTCTATTTTCTGTTTGCTGCTTTTTTGGCACAGAACATTGGACAGCTGTGTTCTTTGCAGCTGTTCATTCTGCATCCGACTGCTTTGGTACAGCAGAAAGTAGAAGGAACAGCTGTGAAGCACCTTGTAGTTCACAAATAAGGGAGGTAATGGGTAGGATAGGTCCATGCAGATATTGTGCACAATCATTCAGTAATGCTTTTCGATCTTGGCTTTACCAAACTTGAGGCTTTACTCCTGATTCCATGTCTCTGTAATCTGCATACAATTTCAGATAAAGACCCTTTGAAATCACTACAATTTGCTTCAGATGTGATTGTGAAAGCCTTGTCTAAGGTTGGCTCTACACTGTCATAGAATGCAATTTGAAACTGCATTATATATGATCAATATTGACCCATATAATGCAGTTCAGTACAGTTAAACTGCATTATATGGGTCTACATCCACCATGTAATGGAGGTTCAAACTGCATTATATGGCAGTATTCATCCAGCCACTATCTCCATTGTAATCTGCATTTTATTTGAATGATAACACCTGCAAAAAAAGGCTGATATAAAGAAGATTGAGAAAAGTATTCCAGTAGAATTTTGCCATTTTGAATCTCCTTGTGCAGGTATAAATAAGCATAATAATAGTAATAGTAATAATAATAATAATAATAATAATAATAATAATAATAATAATAATATAAAACAATTAAAACCATGACTTACCATCATGAATTGCAAAGCAAGTGATACTGAAGGAATAATTAATTGGCAGATGTATGGACTTTGTCAGTATGTTGAAGGGGCTTCAGTACAGAAGACTTGGTGAGAATTAATATCAGAGGTATCTATTGTTACAAAGTGTAATTTTACTTACCAGGGAACCAAGAGTAAAAGTTTTAGAACATGTTTATACTACTGATTCAGTGAGTTTTGATCAAAAGGCAATAGAGGCTGAAACAATCAGCTGAGAGGGAAGATACACACTGTGGCCAGCTGCCTTGCTTCTTACATGGTCACTAAATTTATAAATATTTATCAGTGTTTATGAATAATAGTGCACATTAACATAGAACAAAGGCTTATTTGTTTTACTGGGCAGCTGTAATATATTACACAGATCTGTGAAAGCCTAGTCTGCTGCATAGTAAGGTTGGATAATATTGCTGCATAGTAAGTTCTGACAGTCTAATATTGTTAAATAGGGATGATGAGCTTTACATTGGCTACTAGGGTTGTGCATTTTTTTATTTAATTGGGATCAAATTTGTTAAATCCATACTTATGAGGGGATATCTGATATGTGGGTGTGGCCTTCGCCAAAAATTTAAGAATCGAAACTTACCCCATACTTTTGTAGATTTAGTTTTATAAATCTCGGAAGGCTCCCAAAGTAAGTTTCATATTCAGTGCAAGGAAGCAAAGCTGAAAAAGGAAAGCCAGAAAGTCTGCCTTAGTACCTGTCTTGCCTTTCCTCTGTAAATTAATGGCCTCTCACCATTAGGAGCAGGGAAAAAGGGAGCAGTGTTTTCTGGGAACAGCACAAAACTCTGGGAAATGTAGTTTGGGAAGGAAGGAGCCCTATGCCAAAAAATTCAAAAGGTCCTGCCCTAAACTACATTTCCTAGAATGCAATGCACTGCTCAGCATCAGAGAGATTTGCCCCTCCATAGCCAGCCAGTGTTACAATAAATTATGATTTTTGTTCCTGTGTTATGACATTTCCTAATTTGTTCTATCATAAAACATGGTGAAAGTTTATTAAACTGCAAAAAGGTTTATCTTTGTGTGAGGGACTTCATGTTATAGCACATTTTGCTATCCAGTCCACCAATTTAACATCATCATTCGCCCATTTAACAAAGTTTTTTGTGCAAAAACAAAGTTTCTGGTATATAACCACTACTTTCAAAGTAAGGACTACACATTTAAACAGGAAATAATACTGTCAATCAAGAAACATATTTTTTTTATTATTAAAAAAATGTTGTTTATAAAAACTTTGAAAATTTTGCCAAAAATCCGCGGATAAGTGAAATGTTCTGGACTTTGGCGAGCTAAGAGTGGTAAATGTGTTCTACCACTGTAGTGAATTTCATCCTAATAGCTGTAAAAATGAGAGAGAAAGGAGCCACTGTATCTTCCTCAATTATAGCAATTATTTGCAATGACTATAACAAAATAGTAATGAAATGTCATTACTCTTGTTATAGTAATGAATTTTTTACTAACTATATTTTAGAAACACTTTAGAAATGAAACACCATTGTCCCCCAGTTTTGTAATGACCTTTTAACTATTTTTATGGATCACACATCCCTATTGGCTACCTCTGTATCAAGTTCAGATACTCTAATTAGTTTGCAGCATGGCAGCCAGACTAATTACATGAACATCCAGGAGTGAGTGATGGTTTTGACCATTAAAGCTCTACATGGTTTGGGTTCAGGTTACCTATAGGATTACCTTCTCCCATACAATCCACCCCAGACAGTGAGGTCCCTTGAAGAGTGACTACTCCAACCAGCCAGACCCCAACTGGCAACTGTCACCCAGAGGAACTTTTCATAGCAGTGCAGATCCAGTATGTCAATTTTAACTGGTGGATTTTAATCTGCATTTTGTGGTAAATTTCAAGCTGCATTTAACTGTATGCATCTTGCTATATGCATTTTAATGGTGTTGTGTTTTATCTCTGTCTTTTAACCATATTGTAGCCTGCTTCGAGCTGCAAGGAGAGAAAGGAAATAAATGTGTTGTTGTTGTTAGATGCTACATTAGGAAAGTACACATTGCAGAATATATTTTGAAATGAGGATTGAAAACCAATGAGTGACTTTTCTTGTTATTGCTATAATTTGTTTATTTGCTTGATTATTGATATATGCCTTTCCCCCAGCCTGGAGCTCCAATCAAAATATAAATAAACAGTTGATAGAACGAAAAGCAATATAAAACATATCTAACAACAATAGCAAACACAAACAATGCAGCACACTACTGCCTTAAGCAGTCAGTTCCCAAAGGCTCACAGAAATCGTACAAACTTTTCACCAATGCCTGAAAGGTTACCATAAAGAGGGCAATCCAAAATCGTTATGAGCAAATGTTTTGGGGTATAATTCCTGTACAATTCATGGTTTGTTGGGTGGCATGTGTTTTTGTGTAGGCACAGAAAGTGAACATGAAACAAAGCTAGGTGAAAAACCATAGTATTCTTTAAGATTCCCTTGAGAAGTTGCAGGAAAGTATTTTCCTTTTAACATTATGTTTGTGTTTACCTTGATATTAAGGATCTCTGTGGATTTTCCTTGTGTTTAGAAAGAACATAAGGTGAAAGAGAAATTTACTCTCCATACCGCTCCAGTATTTCAGCTTTCCTTGCTATTCCCTCACCTCCAGCAGCCAAACAAAACAATTCACTAAGCAGCTTTGCTATAGCATCACTTCTCATCATCCTCTTGACCCATCCTATCTTGGGAACAGAGTCGTTAACCAGTAAATTATCATTTACTTTCCTTTCTCTGTTTCCTTTTTTTTGTCTCCTCCAATTACTGCACCAGGACACTGCTGCCCATACTTTGGTTTAGGCCCCCTCTACATAGCACAGATGTATAAAATCCAAATTATCTGCTTTGAACTAGATTGTATGAGTCGGCACTGCCCTATAATCCAGTTCAAAGCAGATGATCTGGATTTTATATAGCAATGTAGAAGGGGCCTCAGAGGAGGCTGATGATTCCAGTGTTAAGGAGGAAGTGAATTCACTCTGAATTTAATTTAAAGGAGCTATCCAAGATAATGGATTCTATTCTAAAAATAGCTTCAGCATCTTGGATTGTTTCTTAATTTCAGATTAAAACAAAGAAAATACAGCCATTCCACTGAATGCTATAGACTTTTATCTTTTAATATTTTAATTTCCTTCCTAGATATTGATGGAGGGGTAGGAGTTAGGCTTGTGCAATTTAGCTGGAGGGTGATTCGTTTTTGGTATCCAAACTTTGTTGGGTACCCAGATCCATTTTCAGGAGCCTCTCGAAAATCATCTAATAGAAAAATCTGTTTTCAACTAGGCAACCAAAAGATCCGGGAACATATAGCCTATTGGCTACAATGGGGAATTTACTGAAACTCCTTTCCCAGGGTCCAAGAATGCCCCCCCCCTTCCTGTCCCTCGTATTCATATAGGATTTTAAAAATGACATGGGCTATGGGGTGCTGCATTTTTACCTGATCCTGGTAAAAGGTGGGCTAATCATAACAGCAATGATTTCAGGAAGAAGAGAATTTCAGTAGATATTTTCAGTGAATGCAAGATTCTGTAGCTCTTTCTCTCTTTCCTTCTCTTTTGTTTACTTTTAAACATAACCCAGGTATGTAGCACAGACATTTGCTCCATCAATAGTGTCTATACCAGGCATGGGCAAACCTAAGCTCCCCAGGTATTTTGGACTTCAACTCACAGAAATTCCTAACAGTCAGTAAAATGGCTGGAATTTCTGGGAATTGAAATCGAAAACACCTGAATGACCAAAGTTTGCCCATGCCTGGCCTATACTGACTGAACCAACTTATCAGAATTTTAAATAGAGGTCTTTCTCAGTCCTATCTGTAGATGAAAGAAATTTTATCTGATACGTTTAGCAATTTAAGTACTGAATTACAGTCTTTCTTCATTCTGACCTGCCTTACATTGTTCAACCAAACAATGTAAGGCAGGTCAGAATTTCAGATTGACTAACAATGTTAAGATTTTGCCTCTAGCCCTAATCCAGATGAGCATATTGGAATGGAACATGATAGATGTACCTCTCAAAGCAGTTCTTCATGCTTATGTAGGGATGCCGGGATCACACTGTAAGAGTCATGGTTTTCAGCAACCATGGTACTGTTACTATTAATGTAGATTTCTTTTATTGATTGCACACATTTTCCTCCTGGAGGCAAGCATCCAGACTTTTCTTTCACTTTTTTCTTTTATTCTAATAATCCAGTCGTGAAAAAATGAAATCATAAATACAAAAATAGGGGAAGAGTGAGACAAACATTTGAGTTCAACAAATATTCAAAAGAGTGATGAATTGTATGTGACAGCTATGGATTGTATGTGTGTGTATTGTGGCCACAATTAAGGATATAGTTATGAGATAAATTCATATTGTTGTAGCTTTAAAGGGGGGAGCATTTTATATGGAGTAAAGGTCTTACAACTTAACAAAGATGTTGTTATCTAGACCATTTTTCTCCTTTTAGTAACATTATGCCATATTAGGCAACCTACTCTATATTCTTGCATATGACAATTATGAATAGACATCCTTAGAATGCTTCATGTTAATTCCCCTGCCCCTTAAAACCCATCAACATTATGGTTTGGATCTAATGTAACTTAATCACACTGTCTTAATTACACTGTCTTATGCAACACTGAGACTTTGGATGGCTGATATTGCTGAGCACCTTGGGGAGCTTTTAAAGTCTGGAATGAAACACAGAATATGTTCACCCCTGAAATGAAAATTGTTGGCTTTCGCTGGTGTGCCATATATGGCAAGAACTACAGAACTACTGACCCAGTTAAAAGAATTCAGCCAAAATGGCTTCTTCTTTAAACATTTTAAAAACAATGTCTTTCTTGTTATATTGAATAAGATTTTTGAAACAAACAAGAAATTTTGGATAAAACATTAGTTGTGAAGATTATTTCTATTCCCTGCTATTGACAAGCAGGCATTAAAATGTACACTTTTAAGTTCCACAGAATAACTTTGGTTGGTGTAGGGGTGGGATTGGAGAATCAATAAGTCTATACAATCTTAGGAACCACATTTTCCCATCCTTTCCATAAAGTGATAAGAAATGTTTGCCATCGTGCAAAGTGCAAAGAATAAAAAAGATATTGAGATAAATAATTTGCAGAAAGACTAGAGTGCTTATTAAATGATTTTCAAAACGTTACATTGAATTAATGGAAGAAGCATGCCAATATAAAACAAATCTTATGTAAAAAGTTGTTTCAATGGTTCTAAAAGAAAATATTGGGAAAGACTGGAGGAATCATTTCTAAAGGGATAATTTGGCTGCTGTGGTTAGAATAGCACACACTGCGTTTTCAAAACTTCCCTGAGCTTTCCTAGAGTTTGACAGAAAAATAATGAGCAGTGCTTTTTTCCCCAGCTTAATGTCTGACGAAGAATCTGGAGAGTATGAAGAGCCTTGGAACTGTGAGTATGAAGCTAGCAAGAGCAACTAAATTGAAAGGAAAGAAGCAGAAGAAGAAACAGGCCAGAAGGGTAATAATAGATTTCTCACAATAAACACACACAGTCACACATGTGCAAACCACACACACATAGAGGCATTTTTTCACTACCGTATTATTTAAAAGGTTCAAAAGACATAATTTTTTTGTATGCAGCCAGTGCTGGAATGCAAGGAAGGGGGAAAAGTCATAAGAGGTGGCAAATAAGTTGTTACATTCTGCACTATCTGTAATTCTCACCATTAGATTCCCCAAGTGCCTTTTCACAGCGCTTAAAGCAGTGTTTTGAGCAAAGACTGTTGTGTGCATTTGAGCCTCTGCAGCATTCAGAATTTAAGGATAATGAAGGTTTGCAGGTACAAAAGGCATCAGGGTTATTATAATGTTGTGTTATAATATAGGTAAGAAAATGGGGCCGGTAGGCTGCATGTAGTTCCCATGCCTATTTTGCACCCTTATCTCCCTAGAAGATTCCTGAAATCCACAATACTATTTTTAAATAATATATAGACAAATAAATTGCCCCCAAATATCATAAAAATACTTGATACTCCATAAGTGTTAGTTAGATTTATTTCCCACTACACCTATCATGAGAATCAATATGGTTTGACTGTCAGAGTAGGAGTGCATCTATTGTACAATTAATGTAATTTGGCCCCAGTTTAACTGCTATGGTTCAATGCTATGGGTGTGTGTGGAAACTGTAGTTTTACAAGGTCTTTAGCTTTCTTTGCCAAAGACTGCTAGACCATCACTAACCTAAAAAAACCAGGATTCCATTGTGTTGAGCCATGGCAGTTAAAATGGTGTCAAAATGCACTAATTCTATAGTTTAGTTGCACCTCAGGTTTCCAGATTAGGATTCAATTCACTGAACAACCATGGAAAGCCACTGAGTGACCTTGAAGTAGTCACAGTTCTCTCAGCTTCAGTGGAAGGCAATAACAAACTGAATTTGAACTAATCTTGCTAAGAAAATTCCATGCTAAATGCCTCTTAAAATTGCTATAAGTAAGACATGACTCAAGGGTACAAACCAACAGTGATACTAATCATGAAACACTTGTCCAAAGCCAAATTTTAATTGAAGTAAAAATGTTAGCTAAAGTGACACACCCTGCTGCTTGCCTGAAAGCTATGGGGTGAAAACTGCCTATCATCCCCAATGTAGTTGCCCACACTTACTTTAAAAAACCCCTTTATGGTGAACCAGAAAGCTGGAGGGAGATCTAGTACAACCTGAATTTCAAATCCTGGCATCTTTAATCCTTAAAAGGGGGAAAGAATTTAGACTATTTGGGTGCATTTCTGTAAAATGAGTAGTTCAGGCAGTCACTTAGTTACAAGCATCTAACTCACAAATGATTCATTGTTAAGAATGGGGGTGAAACAACATGAAGTGAGAGAAATCTATTCCTAGGAAGGGAAATTCACTCCTGAAAGAGTTATCATGGGGGAAAAGATGTTTCCACTGAAGCTTTCTCACCAATTCTTGTTTTCAGAGCAAGCCATTTTTTTCAAAATCCAATGATCACAGGGACAGAAAGTGAGGTGACATGTTCTAAACGGGCACAGACAGCAAGACCAACACCATAGGGCTGTTAACCCTTCCCTATGATATTCAAAGCTTGTGTGTGTGTGTGTGTGTGTGTGTGTGTGTGGCTGAGTTACATTTTTTAAAAGTACCTGTTTCAACTTACACAAAAATTCAACATAAGAGCAAACCTACAGAACTCTACCTATCTTGTTCATAACTTGAGGACTGCCTGTATTGGCAAAATAAGTATTGCTTGGTAACAGCAGTACTAGTGGATAGAGATACTTGAGACCTCATCATATGGGCCACCAGAATCGCCACACATCGTGGTGAATCCAGCGGTGCCCATCGGGAGGCATGGTGAACCCATCACTTCACGCTCCACATTGCCTAACTCACCCGATTCCTCATCCCACGGGGAAGCGTTGGCCACCAGCTGTAAGTTGCTCTATGTCATGGGAGGGGAGCCAGTGGGTTCTGTCATAAAAAATATAGGTGAACTGGCATATGCCACCGAAAAGGATCTCATGTGATAAGGTCATTGGTCACTTTGTGATTAGTCAATCTTTTTTGTGCTTGCTGTGTGTGAGTGCCTAGTTCATGGGGGAGGGCACCAATTTTTCATAAAAGTGCTAGTTTTCTACAAAGTAAATTATGCATAATCCCAGAAAGTTTTTTTTTAATGCACATTCACATTTGACATCTCAGATAGATGCTGATAGTGAGATGTCTTTAGGGAAATGAAGAATCTATATGATGTTTCTTTCTTTGGTGTGAGAATTCATCTCAACTTGAATTTTGATAATAGTAACATTCTTAAAAATGAACAACTGCTGAGAAGTCTGTTCCTCAACGTCAGTCGCTCACCAGGGTTGCAAAAGTGGTTTCTGCTGCAAACCCTCTTTAATATGAGACTTAAACCATATAAGCCAAGATAACAATAATAAAAATAATAATGCATTTCTATTTATTATCCACTTCTCCCTATGGCTTAAGACAGGGTACAACACTTTTAAAACAGACAGAGAAACACACCATTAAAATATATATATCAAAGTACACACAACTGGTAAGCAATACATTTAACTGAAAGCATTGAAAAGTAAGGCCTTATCATTGAGAAAAATATATTGTTCCACTTGCACAGTTATCATGATTATTGCTGTAAGGGGTGTGGTTCTATCAAGGTTGGTTCAAGTTCTAAGCAAGGTGTCTTCTACTAGCCCTGCTATCTGACAGTGGGTGTTGGTGGGTATAACATGATTTTTTTTCAAGCACTGATGAGCATTAGAGTCAAACTATGTATTTGATTTCCCTCAATGCCTTGAGGAAAATCAATAATGGCCCTACCATTAGGCATTGTGAGGCAATTTTGCCAGGAAAATGTCATTATAGGTTCACTTTAGAGTTGCCATCAGGTTGAGGTGACTCAAAGGCACGTAAACAACAAGAATATGGATTTATATTTGAACCATTTATATATATATATCACACTACATCATGCCAAATTTCATGGATGTTTACACTCTTAAATTGTAATAAACAACAACCTCCCCGCAAAAAGATAAAAGTGATAGATAAAAATGTTATGACTAAGATTGAGACCGATTAACAGTTAAACATAACAGTTAAATTGCCAGAGCAATGCTTGGGTAAGTAAATATGATTTCTAAATCTTAGCAAGTTTGTTCTGAAGACGTTGTTGTCTTTACCTCCTTGGGCAAGAATCTGTGAAGATCAAGGATCTTGCTCATTTGAATGCTTCCATACATTTAGGAACATCTTGAAATGAATTGCTTTCTATATATGGCAGGGATGGGAAATTTTGATTGCTCCTTTTGTGGATCTTGAAACCCCCAATATTCTCCCAAAGTGCCCCACTTCACCCTCCCAATTAAAATATGTTTAGTGTAGTTTTCCCACTGAGCTACGAAAAAAGCCTTCCAAATATGTGAAATATGTGTAAATGTTTCCACCCAAATTCATTTTTCTATGCAATTCCTCTCAAAATGGAGAAGGGGTGGGGTGATGCAACACTACTTTCTATTGCCATTTTTAGGCAGGACTGCAGAGGAAAATTGCGCTATTTTGGCTTCCTGTGTGGAGTGTGAACTGTGAGGGGCTCTGCGAAAAATATTGGCTTCTTGCTTCTATGCAGTTGTCCATCTCTGACATGAGAAAAGCAATGACAGAGGAGCTTGGCTTAGGTACTCCCCTGCTACTATACTGACTAAACTTGTGAGTATTGTCTGTACAGCTCTATGGGCAGATGGGCACAAGAGAATGTGACTGAAGATATTTGGGGTCCAAGCTATTTGGGTATCAGCATCTTGAAATGACAAGTGTTGGTGAAAGATTATACTCATGAGTCTGTCAACTATATTCTGCAGTATCTAAAGCTAATAGTTAAAGCCACAATTCACTGTTAAATGCTCAGAATTATTCCTGCAAAAATAATAAAAGAGCAGTGCAGTGCAGCACAGTGGACAGAATGCTATACAGGGATTTCAGAAATGCAAATTTAAGTCCCTATTCAGCCGTAAAATACATTGATAATCTCAGGACAGTTGTTCTCTCTAACCTAACCCAGTTCCAAAAGCTGTTGTGAGCATAAACTGAAATGGAGTGAAAAGCCATAGAATCCTGAGCATGTTGAGAAAAATAAATGACATAAATATAACCAATAAATCAGCAATTGTAATTAGAGATGCTAATGAATGTTGGTTAACACCTGGTTTTAGCCTTTAAATGCATAGGAGGATACATGAAAACATGATATTTTGAAGCTCTATATAACTTGTAATTTTTTCTTGGGTTAGTGTTATGTCTCCCTGCTGTTACTGCAATAGCTTTCAGCTTTTTCAGAGATGGACTGATATTATCAATGATTCCAGGAGGCTACCACAAAATATATATAAAAATCATTCATGATCTGTTTCTGAGATATGATTCTAGATGAAAGCAATGCTTGGAAATCATTGAATGGGAAATGAAACAAAACACTCTCAGTAAGAGGCAGGAACTGTTTTTAGGTTGAAATAGAAAATGGTAGACTTCAGTGGTGACAGAAGTCAGCAACCTAATATTTATTTATTTATTTATTTATTTATTTCCAACATTTATGTCCTGCCCTTCTCACCCAAAGGAACTCAGGGCGGCGTACAAAATTGGCAACAATTCGATGCCTACACATAATTAAAACAGCAATGAAAATCCAATAAAACAATTAAAACAATATAAAGATATAAAACATATGATTAAAATCCATTCCTCCAAAATCCTCGTGCTGTAGCCGTAAATCAGTCCGGGTCGTCTTTATCATTTAATCTTCGAAAGCCTGGGCACATAGCCATGTTTTCAGGGCTTTTCTAAAACTCAAAAGGGTTGGGGCTTGCAGTATTTCTCTGGGGAGGGTGATACAATCATTCCATGGGATATGTATAATTCTATTCAGATGTTATCCTTGCAAAGGTTGCATATGAAAAGGTATTTAATTGATATATCATCTTTCAAACTAGAACCCAAAAAGGAATACTGGTAATATTGAAATTATATTGACAGAAACATTTAAAATGGTACATTGTATTTGTGAAATGGTACTTTATAAATTTCTACATTTGTAATTTTTACTAAAATTTTAAAAATAACATATAGTGTGTGCATTGTGGGGTAAATGGTGATTCCAGTGAATTTTACAATGTAGTGTGGTGAATAAGGTAAAAGCATATAAATCCAAATAAAGCATATATTTTTAATATGATCCCCCCTTTTTTGACCAAATGAATTATATTTTAACCTCAATGGAAGAAATATAACTTTTATCCAAATAGGATATATACTGCTTTTCTCCCCAGGGGAACCCAAGTGGTCTTACACAATGGCAGAATTGGATGCCACATATAATACAAAATTATACAAAAAGTAAAACCAAACAGGAATTCTGGAATTTGAAGTTTAGGGAGAGACATTTATAACTTTAGTGCCTCATCAGACAACAAATTCCATGATTCTACAAAGATGCAGCTGGGGCAGTTAAGCTGGAATTATAACACTAAGGGCCATGGGACTTAAGAGACCTAATTCCTCATGAGCCTTGAAACACACTGGGAAATGGTGTCAGTGTAATCTATCTCAGAAGAGTTTTGTAAGAAACAAAAATACACAAGAGGGAATTCTATTTGAGCTTCTTAGAGAAAAATTGGGGGTGTAAACAAAATAAAATATTTAAATTTGAAAAAACACAAGAGAGTAAACAGCAAGCATCCAATCTAATTGACTGAGTATGGAATGCTTGGCCCAAAGCAGCACTGAAAATATCATGTGGAAAGGAGAAAGATTTGTGAGTAGCATGCAAGGGTCCCCCTGAGGGAGAAGAGCAATATATAAATTAAATTAAATAAATAAATAAATACGGATGGTACTTCATTTAGTGACAGGACACGATTCTGAATAGCCAAACAGACGCCTCAGTTTTATATTTGAGATTGGAAGGCATTCTTTGTGGGTAATGAGTAGGGCTGTGTGATCGATGAAAAAAAATGTTTCAGAACTCATTACAAAGTTAGGGGGCACTGGTGTTTTGTTTTTAAAGTGTTTCTAAAGCATCATTAGTGAAAATTTCATTACTATAATGAGAGTAACAAAATTTCATTACTTTTCGTTATAGTAATTGTTCAAGTAGGGAAAGTTCAGGGGCTCCTTTCACCCTCATTTTTACATCTATTTGGGTGAAACTTGCTACAAAGGTAGAACACATTTACCACTGTTAGCCCATCATGTTTCAGAATGTTTCATTTATCCATGGATTTTTGCTGAATTTCCAAGATTTTTATAAGCAACTTTAAAAAAAACCAAAAGCTATCTCTCTGAATTTTCTATACAATGACACAAGGTGAAAGGGAATCATTCACCTCAACTTTCAGAAATATTCATACATCTGATTTTAGGAAATTTTTAAAGTTTTGACAAAAATGTGTTTTTTAAAAAAGTCACAACAGCTATCTTATTGAATGTCTCTCATATTAACCAATAGAACTTCTATGTAGGATTTTTTTCCCCAGCCCAGTACATGAATTTACTTACTAAAAGTATCAGTCAATCTTCCTCTTTGCAGATTCAACAGTTTATTGAAACTTTGGCTGGCTGCTGCTATGGAGAGACAAATCTCTCCCCTACCCTGATTGGGGCTTTCCGATGTTCAGCAGAATTCTGGGAACTGTAATTTAGGGCAGGGCTTTTTTAATTCTCTGGCATAGGGTTCCTCGCCTTCCCAAACTAAATTTCCCAGAATGCTGTGTTTTCTTAGTCTCTTTCCCAGGGAACTCTGCTTTCTTCCTGCTGCTTTCCTCTCCTAATGGTGAGAGACCATTAATTTAAAGAGGAATGTCAGCCTTTTTGGCTTTACATTGCTTGCTTATACTGAAAATGAATCTGACTTTGGGGGGCTTCCAGGGTTTATAAAATTCAAATGAAAAAGTATTGGGTCAATTTTGATTCTTAGGTTTTTGGTGCTGGCCACACTCACGTGTTGGATATCATTTTGTAAGTAAGAATTTAATTAAATTGACCCGACTTACAAAGACTAATGATAATTTTGCACAGCCCTAGTAATGACATGCATTATTACTTTTTTAAAAAGTTGAACCCTTGTCTTTTATAAAAGAAACGATGTGTTGCAGAAAATCCCCATCACAAATGAGATCTTTACCAAAAACACAATGAAGTTCCAGATTTACTTGGCATTTGAACAATGAAACTGACACCTCACATTAATAATCCCATACTTCCAAGAAAAAAAGAATTTCAGATAGAGCTACTTGCTGCCTGAAAGGGATACATTCACTTTGATTGCTTCTCCCTTTTTCAAACATCTGAAAATGGCTTACATGTATCTTTTGTGTTTTTTCAAAAAATATGGTACATGTTGCCCTGAGGCGATACAACAATAAAGCTAATGGAGGGCTCAACCTGCAAGTGGAAAAGAGGTTGCCCTTAACTGTTGCAGTGGGAAAAAATATGTGGAAAAGCCAAGAGATATTATGGTCAAATGAAATAAGAGCAAACATAAGAATAAAGAAAATGTACATGATTTTTTATGTACAGAAAACTATCTGAATTGAAAACCTTGTCATAAAGCTCATAAGCTAAATCTGAACTGAAACAACCATTTCGGTTTCGTGTTTTCTTTTCACTGTTGAAATAATTTTTAGACTGCTGAGCACCCCCTCAAAGTTTGATCTTTACTTTTCATTCCTTTCTTTATTTTGACTCTTAGAACTAGAAGAAAGTGTAAAAACACGCTGAAGCAGAAATAGTGAACCCTTTCCTGTAGATTTTTCATTAACACCCATCAGGATGGAGTCCTGTAATATCTAGGGGTAGACATCATAGATTTTAAATTTTTTGCTTTTCCATTTTAAACATTTTCATGCACTTTTATAGCTTTGAACGACACATCAGTTCTAATCATATTGAACACTATCTTCTCAAACTAATTAGTAAATATGTTGATTAGTTCATTTCCCCTGTCTGACAGGACTGGTGTGTGTGCATGAGAAGAGGCTTTGTTACAGTTTATGTTTTTACAGGATTATTTACTGCTGAAGTGTTTTACAAGCCCAAATAATAATCATTGGGAAAATATACACACCCCTCCACCCCAGAACAGGTTTAGGTGTGCACAGGACATTTTGGAAAGAAAGAGTTGGAGGAAAACTCGGTTTACATATGAATTTTATTCCCATAATAATGCTAGATGTAGTCCCAGATCTCCTTGAAAACACATGTCCATTTTCTACAGCAAAACCAAAGTAATTATGATATTGGTAGATCATGAAAGTGCCTTGATTTCCAATATTCAGAAGTTATTTAAAACATGATGTCCAATATAATTGCATGCTCCAGGGCCAAAAATGAAAAAATAGAAATCGATGTGTATGCATTCAGTTCATCAATATTATATTAGTACCATGCTGCGGTAAGTTCCTTATACAGTATATGTCATCTTTATATACATTTATAATGTAGGTTGTGTCTTTAAAGATAGAAGGTTCCTTGTATCTGAAAAGGAACTGTAGAGGACATAGGTCTATAGAGTGTGCAGTCTAGCATGTATCTGAAATTAAATGTACTTGCTGCAGGAGCTATTTGTACAGTGCGAAGTGACCACCAACAATTTGTATTGCCGTTGCTAGGAGCTATCAAAAGAAATGTCACTCCTCACAGCAAGTGATGAGATTTGACATATGGCATCAAAGCATCATTAAAACTACACCTGCTGCAGAAGTGGTTGTGTCTTTCAGGAGACTTTCAAGCAGGAAAGGTTACTCCAAGAATGCAAAAGGGCAGGCCTCATTTTCTTTTCCCTTAGCAGACAATTAACAGGCAGAGGGAGATGTATGGGTAGGGGGTGCTGCCTTACTCAAAGGTTTCAGGGAGAAAATAAAATCCTTTAGCATGTGATGTGAAATTTATAAGATAAGAATAGTTGTGGTTGATCCATAGCCCATATAGTCAATTACTCTGTTCGTATGCTAGTCAAAAAGGTGTCTGTGGCTCTACACTGCCAAATAATGCAGCTTGAACTGCACTGTACATATAATACTGCCACATAATGCAGTTTAAACTGCATTGAACTGCAGTTTGAAGTACATTATATGCATCTGGTTATATAACACAGTTCGAGCTGCATTATTTGGTGGTGTAGATTGAACCTCTGAGAAGACTACAACTAGAACATGAATGCAAAAACCCTCTCTCACTTGTATTTCCTAATGACTGAGATATAGTCACTGCTTCTGATAGTTGGAAATAATAAGATAGCCATAATATATTTGGATGGAGTCTTCTTAGCTGGAGGTTTATAAGCAGATAGCGATTAGACCTGTGCGTTTCTAAAGTGTTTCTCAAATATTTTAATTACTTTTTTGTTAAGTAATTGTGCCAATGGGGAAACTTTAGGGGCTTCTTTCCTCTCATTGTTAGAGCTATTGGGATAATCTTGTGACAATTGTACAACCAATTTACCACTCTCATCCTTCCAAGTTTCAGAATGTTTCACTCATCCACTGATTTGGGGGGGAAATTTTAAAGTTTTTATAAAACCTTTTTTTAAAAAAAAAAAAAACCACAACAGCTATTCCCTTGAATGTCTCATTCTCTATATAACACACAACATATACCACAGAACTTCAATTTAGGGATTTTCCTCTCAGTCCAGCACAGATTTACTATCAGTCATCTTTTCAGATTCAATAATTTATTGCAACTCTAAACTGCACGGCTGGATGGCTGCTGTTATGGACGGACAATAGCCCAATCTCATTGGGGCTTTCTGATGTGAGCAGATTTCTGGGAAATATAGTTTAGGGCAAGGCCTTTTGAATTCTCTGCCACGGGGGTCCTTGCCTTCCCAAATTACATTTCCTAGCTCACTTGCCCTCCCAATGGTACAGGCAACCTGGCTCTCCTTAATTTAAACAATAATGGCATCTTTGGCTTTGCATCACTGGTACAGTTTGCTGCTTGTGTTGAAAATGAAACTGACTTTGGAAGACATACAAGATTTACTAAACTTTAATGAAAAGTCATAGGTGAGTGTTTTGATTCTTAAGTTTTTTTGCATGTGTGCACCTTACATTTCTTAATATTGTCTCGTATGTATGAATCTTACAAAATAGATACGACAAACAAGGCACAAATGGGCAGCCTTAATAGCCATTTGTCAGAAGTGTCAGCTGGGAGTTCTATGGAATGGCCCTTGTGGTTTTTTCAAACCAGAAAATTCTATGATTCTTTCCTGACTATTTGTCATTACTTTTAGTCACCACAATATTTTCTAATCCTATTTTAAAGCCATTGTATCTGATGGGCATCTTGCATAACTCAGACTTCCCAGTTTGAAACTTAAGTAATGAGTCCTGGAAATATTAACGAGCATAGGAAGGTGAGGCTGGATCCATTGATCAAAGAATTGTAGGACAAGGGTTCATAGTTTTCAGAACTTTCATGTTACTTGTGACATTTACATCAAGAATCACATCAGATGTCATTACAAGAACAGTACACCTTTTTTGTTATTGGAAGCTGAAGTAACTATGATTTATATGGTTTTCAAAAGTACTGTAGTTATAAGAGTCAACATTACACATACGGTCATCTAACTTAATTCAGACCCAGTGCTTATGAGAAGATTTCAGCCTTTCATAGTGTGGCATATTCCACCCAGTAGATGAGATTCCTGTACTGCATAGATTTACTGAAACAGATCAATAACCTTATTAGTTTGTTGAATAAGCAATACACTCAGATGTAGTGTTTACAGAAACCACAGAGTTACATTTTTCTGCCATAGAATTGTTGAAGTCACAGGAGCAGCCTAAGCAAATAGCAAATCCATCCTACTTTGCTTGTCTATACTTAATAGTTGTCTTATTAATAAACCGCTAGTATGGTTTGGATTACCTTCCCCCACAACCTCCAAACATGTTGAATTGCATACTTGCACTAGTGTTATCATAACCATGTTGACTGGAGATGACAGGAGCAAGTCAAATGGAAAGGCTTCTTTGCATACTATATGTCTATGTTAATGCATATATCACACCAATACAATAGAAATCAATTAAACAAGAGCTTCTTATGTTCTTATGCAGTTGTTAAATATCAGGGTATCTCTGGTAGGAACAGCATCGGCAATCCGAGTTCTTAATGTCTTTCCTCCCCCCCCCCCCCAAACACTCCTCAGGAGACTAAAGCTGAAACCTGAACAAGTCTGGCAAAAAGCCAATGTGATAGATGTGAATTTGTAAGTGGAAACGAAATGATTCTGTTAACAGTAGTAACAAAAGAGACTTCCAATTTGATCTTTTCTTTTGTAGAAGGCAAGAATGTATCTGTAGTAAAGTGACTTGTTAATCATGTTCTTGTTCTAATTTAAAATGAAACTTTGAACTTAATCCAATGCTCATTGTAGTACAATGACTAGAATAAAAATTACATGGCTGGAAGAAGATACAAAGAGGGAGAGTGAGAGAGAATGAGTAAGAGAGAGAATAAGAATCAGACTGTGCTGACTAGGGGTTTTTTTTTAAAATTCCAAATGGTGGTAGAGGTGGTCTAACAAAACTGCATTACTCCAAACATTGTGTTGAAAGTAATATAGACTCCAAGTGTACTCCTTTTGCTTTTGTTTAGATCATGGTCATATTAAAAAAACTGGAAGTTTCCTGCTTTCATGCTAATAATCAAAGGTACCAATATTGCATAATTTTGTACACATGACACAATTTGCAATATTATTGCTGTGAATTGAATAATGGCTTCAGGAGGCTTGCAAATACCTTTTTACCTGGCCATGATGTGTGATCTATAGTATGAGAAACCAGACTTGGGGTAGCCCTAGCCAACTAAAATAGAAAATAGGTTCAAAATTTCACGCTACGTAACTCCCCATGGGCTGACCTGGCACTTCCTGGAGAACTGGAATTGATTTCATGTTACTTCTGGCTACACTTTTTGGTTGATTTAAGGCCACAACAGATAATTTGAAAGCTTAAAAAGGCTATTTTGGGCAGTTTTCTTCATTTTTATACTCATTTATGGTTTTAAAATGTCTCCTGAAAATATTCAGTTTTTTTTCTAAAAAGGCTGGGAGATTCGGGATGTTTAGGTTTTGAGGCTTCATGGAGTTTGTGGGTGACACTTTTGAGCAGAACCTACTGGAAGGAACATATCTAGCAGGTTCTGTGTCAGTTTTTTCATGGGTATTATTAAGAATGCCCCCTTTAAATCAGAATGGGGAAACTTTATTGATAATCAAGAAGACACACAACAGATACAAGAGGTGAAATTGAAGTAAGTAGTTGAGCCAGATCATAATAAAAAAATATTGGTGGGGGTGAAGAGTATACATGACTGGGATTCAAGTTTTGGGATCCTTGGGATCTTTTCTCTGAAAAAGCGGGTGAATAATGAACAAAAACAAATAAGTAGTGTTCCTTCAGTCTGCCCTCTCATAGAAATACATGGAGATTCGGTTTTCAGGACTGCAAATTTGAAAAATAACTCCTTTAATTGAAATAATGAGTTCCATCTCCTTACGTTTTAGCAAAAATAAATTCTGTTTAAGGGAAATATAGGGGAAATGATGTCAAAAATCCCTAACCAGCAAGTATATTTCTGTGTTTATATATATATTGGATTTTATGAAAACATATTATAAAAATACATATATTTTTATTCTTATACTGCTTTTCCCTGGGTCTCAAAGCAACTTAAAGAGGTTAAACAAATGCAGTTAAATGCACACAGGACTAACTCTGACTTTTCCAAGTCAGTTTATAATATCTAGAAGGAAAACACTCAGAAAATAGTTGATTTAATTGCAATTCATACCCATGCTGTGCCTGTAGTGTTAAACTATCTGTGCTTTTCTAAACACATTTAAGCAATTTATTTTTTTTTCATTACTAGGCATTGTTTCTAATTGGGGGTAAACCTCAACAATCTACTTCATTTTTTCTACATATTGTTAATATGAAATACTCTGAAATTCAAGATTGAGGGATGGTGTCGCATCATATCTCAAATTTACTTCCAGCAGCATTTATACCCCGCCCTCAAAGCTAGGCTAGTCAGTACAGCCAATGTATTTTTCCACTTGTAAACATTGTTCCTACATGGGGCAAACCCGAACAATTTATTTCATATTTTTCATATGAGCCTGCCTGAAATCCAAGATCCCCAGTGGATGACCTGTTGTGTGACCTTAAGGCTGGCTAGTATAGCCGATTTATTTTTCCATTTGTTAGCATTGCTCCTAAGGAGGGATAAACCTCAACAGCTTACTTTACACTTCTCATTGATAGCTTTGGGCCAGAATATCTCAGATGAGCCTGTCTGAAATCCAAGATTATCAGTGGGGGTCCTGTTGTGTACCCCATCACCTCTTGAGGCTAGAATAGTTGGTACAGCCAACAGGGTTTTTACTATTGCAGACCCTGACTATGGAAACTGTGGCTCCATCCCTCCTGAGTTTCCAGTGGCAGCCTGTGATTCCTAAAACTAGGGATGTCGGCCTTGTCTGCTTTGAATTTCCTCTGACTTTAACACTATATTTAAGAGGATTTGTTGTTCTGTCCCTAAATGCTTTTAATTACATTTTCAATTTTTAAAAATGGTTTTGCCCATTGTACATTATCTTAGGGGCAGTGGTAGGTTTAGAGGTGGTAGACAAATTTCTTAATGAACGAAACCAACATTTTTTGTGTAAGAAAACAAATAAAAATCCTCCTCTGTTTGTCAACATGCTTTGAATGCACACTCCAGATTTTCTCATTTCTTTCATAGTTCAGAAGCACAGGAACACTCACAGCCCCTTGTTTCCAACATATGATGGAAATATTTATGTTCTTGAAATGCTACTAAGAAGCTGGATTACTTCTTGCAAAGAATTCTTGAAATCATGGTACATTGTATGTTGTGACTGCGCCTTCGGGGATTATGGTTGATGGTGATGGGATTCGAAGAGGAAGAAAAAACCCTCGTGATGAGGGTTCACTGGAGGAGTTGCACAGGAAGTGACTTAGAGAGCTATATGGGGGATCTTCTGAGGAAGATTCAGATGGGGAGTTTGGGGAAATGGATGCTGAGGAACAGGTGGTGGCTGGGGAAGCGGGCACTGAATGGGCACAGCCACCGGAGATGTCTGGGGATTTGGGGGCTATGGATACTATTGAACCTGGGGTTTCTGCAGGAGCTGACCCCACTTGGGATGCTTGGAGAAGGGAGGATGGTTCTTTAAGTGTTCATGGGGCTAAGTGTGGGCAGGATGATTGGGACTCCGATGAATTGCTAGGTACTCCGGATCCACAAGCTCTAGCTGTGTGGAGTTCAGACTCTGAATAGATTTGGGACACCTGGTGTTTGGGTGTGAGTGTTTGGTCACCCAGGAGGAAGTGGAATAAAATGGGAATGTTTGGCCACTGCACTTTGCGTGTGGCAAGGTGTTGCTGAGGCGCCATTGGGATCTCTGTGTTTCCATGAAGACTGGACTTGGACTGTGATTTGGATGTAAGTTATCTGGGACTGCTCTGCAGCAGAGGGATGGAACTGTGTGGGTTTCCCTGGACTGCATTCTGATTACTATTTCTAGCTGCTGATACCATCTGGCTTGGCTCTCGCTGTGTCTTATTGTGGACCTGGTTTGGATGACTGCACCTTCTTCGGACTTTGGATTGAATTTGACCTGGCTTCTGTCTACGCCCTGTGACTGACGACTACTCCCGGCTTCTGACTACTGGTTTGCCTTTTGGAATTTGCTGCTGCCTCCTGACCTGACCTTGGATTCTCCTGACGACGGCTATTCATCATCCCTTTGAAGCCCTCGGCTTTATCTGCACCGTGGAAGCAGTTTACTGCTCTTCTAGTTTGTTTGTTTTCAAGCCAGTTTGCTGTTTTTCTTTTGGGAACTGTCCCTTTAAATCCGCAGAGCCGGCTGTCTGTTTTCAGAAACGGTTTGGAGCCAAAAGAGGCTTTTGCACTTTCAGTTATACTCTGCAGCTTCTGGAAGGTTTCAAGCATTCGTTTATTTTGCATATTTTCTAGCAGTCAACTCAATTTGTTCTCCAAAGCTGAATTGAAGCATCTTTTAGTTTTTATTGAATGCCAGCGTGGGAAAATAGCATGGCTTGTTTTTGAGTTATTTTTGTCCAAACTACTCTTGAAACACTGATAAGTGAAGTGTTTCAAAGATACCTTCTGTGTTTATGTTATTTGTGGCTTATCTTTTGAATAAACTCTGTTTTGTTTGTTAACTGGCGTCTGACTCTTGACATTGTATGAGTTATTACCAATGTTCAGTGTTTAGAGCTTGATTTTGAAGGCCTCGTGAATGACAGCATGGTTGGGAAGCCCCCTCTCAGGCTCCTTAGCTTCAGCGTTAGGGAAGGGCACCCTCTCCCTTGCAGATCAACTAAGACAGAATAGCTGACAGATAAGGGAAAGCTGCATCTCTCCAGCAGGCCTCGGTCTCAGTGTGATGAAGAGGTGATGACTTACCAACTGGCCTCATTCACAAGGCCTTCAAAATGGGCAGGAAGTAAAAAAAAGGCTGACTAACTTAGGGAAGCCAAGCTGCTTTGTCTCTCCATCAGCCTCAGGCCAGCACAAGGTTGAAGAAGGCACAAAGGAGTGTGTCTTCCCCTTACTTCTTGGTTGTTCAGTTTCTTGCCTCAATCAAGCAGACAAGGAAAGGGCTGACCAGCAAGTGAAAATCAAGTGCTTTCACCTGCAAATTACATGTGCCTGCAACCATTTTTGTGAGAGAGTCCAGTGTTATCCATAGGCAGGAGGACATCATAAGCATGGTCATCCTTTCCATCTTTTGTTTACGACAAACAAGACTCAGACAGCTGTTTGGAATACTCCCGGTAGCGCCTTTATTTCAGACACGCTGACAAGTCAAATCTAATTGAGCTCCCTGTTCTCCTTCTACTCCCCCTTTATCTGCCTTCCTTCACTCCCTCCTTTCAATTACTCCACATCTGTCTTGGTATTCCCTTTGATTCAGCATCCTTGGATCTTGCTGGTGTTTTAAAGGAACAGCTACTTTCCAACTCCTGGATGGGATCCTCCACTGTCTCCCCCTTGCATGCACATCTCAACTTTGACACATGATGGCACAATAGATTTGATTGAATGCAGTACATTAAGCCAATTTAATTTTGTATATTGAGTGGAATAATTCACAAAAAGATAAATACAAGATTTAATGCAATCTTTTGTTGACAGTTGCAGCCTCATGTAAAAATGGGATGGAATAAAATTTCAGAAGGGGGAAAATGAGAAACTAAGAAAAAATAAAATGAAATCAAATGTGTCTGTTCTTATTTTGAGGCCCACATTTGAAGCAATACAAGACACTACAGGTATAGTGTGAGTGCAACTTAGTACCTGGTATACAGTTAACCAGGTGACCAAAGAAAGAAAGAAAAGGGTGAGAGGAAGAACTTTTCCAGTTCCTGAGCCTTTAATGGCAGCTTAATCAGCAGGAATCAAGAGATGATAGTTTCTATGACTGAAAGATAAGCATGGCCATATCTTATCTTAATGTCTGCTAATAAAAACACTAAAGGAGGTAACAGAAAAAAGATGAATAACGCAACCTGAAAGCCCAAGGCATTTAGCCAGTCTCTTTAAATGAGTGAACCATGCTCATGAAAAGCTGACCCAAACTGAGCTTGTTTTATCTATATGTTTTATCTCCAGACATTTTTTATCTCCAATAGCTGGGAGCAGAGAGAACTGAAATTGTTTTATCCCTCATGCTTAATAAAGCCTCTTGCTGTGTATTAATGCAACACCATAACATCCTAGCTTTCAATTTTTTCCCCATCACAAGCTAAAGTTAATGTATTTGTCATTAATTTTAATATCACAATAAAAGCAGGCTTATTTTATTGCCACAATATATTAATTATGAGCACATTACACATGTTCAGTGTGATACAAAACAAAGATATAAATTCTCTACTTTGAGGATGGGACAGCATTTTCCTAGGATGTGATGCAAAATGCAATATTTTCAGTATGACCATGGTTTATGTTAACAAAGAATACCAAGTTATTTTGCTTAAAATGCAACAGATGACAAGGAACAACAATTCTTTCTATCCAATGGAGCACCTACCCATAGCATAGTACCATCACTGAATTTATTAATTCACATTATGGGCCAACACAATTCCAGTGTAATGTATTAAGGGAGCTTATCTTAATTGGATAGCCAGAATGCTGGTGTACAACCGTCTTTCTTCTTGCAAATAATTGGCATCTTTATAGGTGACCCAGGCATAAGAGAACTTCATTCTACTACACTGGTTTTCTTTTTCTTTTTAATTATAGTTCCTTTGTGCTTGTTGGCTATGGAATGGCTATATTATGCCTTTTTGAGTGGTAATAATATATATTACTGCTAAGGCTGTATCTGAACATTACTAGTACTTCAGCATTTGCAGGTTCTTTATAGCTTAGGTTCAAACATCTCATATTATTATATCACACTTTTTATTCCCCTTCATTATTTGAAGTATGCTTCATATGCAACACAGAAATAATACACGTATCTCAGGATGTGATAACATTCATGCGGTGTTTATTCACCCATTTCAACTCTTTATTCCTTACAACAAGCTTGCAAAGTAGGTCAGTGTTGTTTCCCTGACATTGCAGTTGGGCATTAAGGTTGATAGTAAGTAACTGAATTTATCTAAATACATAGGATAACTTTAGGGCAGAAAAGTTCCTCTTTCACAGTTGTTAAATGCCTTGTGGAAAAATAACTATCACATATAAAGAACAGCATGAAGAAGTCAATGCAATTATAGGCTGCACCAATAGTAGTATAGTGTCTAGAGATCATGGGAAGTCATAGTCCCATTCAATCTGATTTGGTCATAGCTTGGTTGGAATATTGTGTTCAGTTTTGGGGAACACAACTAAAAAAGGATATTGACAAGTTGGATATGTCCAGACTAGGCTATCAAAATGATAAAGGTCTGGAAGCCAAGTCTATAGGATGCAGACCAAGGAACAAGCTATGTTTATCTTATAGAAAAGAATGGTTACAAGTCATAATGTGATGAGATCATAAGTCCTTGTGATTAACAGTCACATCTTCCTGCAGTACAGCAAGAAGGAAGACAGGAAGAGAGACTTCCAAGTTCTTGTGAGAGCTGGGCATGTATAGCCTGGAGAAGAGAAAGCTGAGAGGAGACATGATAGCCATGTACAAATATGTGAGGGGAAGTCATAGGGAAGAGGGAGCAAGCTTGATTTCTGCTGCCCTGGAGACTAGGATGCAGGACAATAGCTTCAAACTACAGGAAAGGAGATTCCATCTGAACATTAGGAAGACTGGATAGCCCACGAGGTCTCTTCCAGCTCTATGATTCTATGATTTTATCCTTAAAACCAATCTGGCATCTCCTTGCTAGGTTACAGAAAGCAACTTTGGTCCACCTTGTGGCAACTGAACTATGCTGTTGAATGTCTGGGATTTATGACCCTCAGACTGCTCACTGATTTATCCGCTTTAACTTTGTTCTTATTTTTGGCTTCTTGACATGAAACTGTTATTTTTTTGCAGAGTTTGCCCTTTGGATCCTGGAAGAGTGGGACACTACTCCCAAAGTATTTCTTGTACTGCAAGCAGGGCCGGCCCTAGGTAATTTTCAAGTGTAAGAGAACAGAATTTTGGCACTCTCCTCCCCAAACCAATCACTGAAAAATAAAAGTGTTGGATAAGCGAAAATGTTGGATAATAAGGAGGGATTAAGGAAAAGCCTATTAAACATTAAATTGCATTATGATTTTACCAATTAATTACCAAAACATCATGTTTTACAACAAATCAACAGAAAAAGCAGTTCATTAGATGGTAATGTTATGTAGGAATTACTACATGTTACAGTGCAGTCTTATTTGTATGAATACTTCTTAAACAGCTTCTCTTCAAAGAACAGTGATCTAACTATCACTTTAACAATCAAGCCGTGGATTGATCTTCTTTTTTTTCTTATTTATTTTTTTAAAAAACCGACTCCCTCTAGACTAAAGTCCCGGTCAGCTTATATCCTCAGCCTTTCCCTGAATGACAATAAGCTGCTGTCTGCTTGTGTGAACAAGCCTCAATTTCCCAGCTTTTCTAAGCTGTCAAAGAGCAACCTCTCTTCAGCTGATTCAAACAGCCCCCAACTTCCTCAAAAGTCGAACAGTAACTAACCTTTTTTTAAAAAGGGTATAAGCTTCAACTGCCAACTAAGCCACGCCCCCTTCTCCTCCAAAGAGAGGCTATGTTGCTATGGCAACCTGTTGTATACTGTTTCCAGCTGGCTTCTATGCGAGGTCTGCCTTCGTTAATATATAACTCCTTCTTTTTTTCTTTTAACAAACAAATAAAATCATATTAACAATTTCTGTTGACTCATAACATCCTTACACCAGCATCGGTGGTGACGGCCCTGGCGTGCCAATCCCAGGTGGCTGCTTTAAGGCTGGGGTGTGCTGGGGCCAGGGAAGCCGCTGCTGCCACTGTGCCATCCCCTGAGCTGCCCAGTGAGAGGCAGAGCCAGGCCCCAGCAAGGCCCCAGCCACTCCCTCCCTCCTTTCCTTCTTCCTACCTTCACCCAGGGTGGTAGGGCCTTTCTGGAGTCTGGCTCCACCTGTCACCGGGTGGCTCAGGGGAGCCACTGCTGCCACCATGCCGTCCCCTGAACTGCCCGACCCAGGGGCAAAAGAACAAACTTTTCATTTTGGGGAGGAAGCGGCAACAGTGGCAACGGCACCAGCAGCAGGTGAGGATCGTGTGACCCTGGGAAGAGGAGACAGGGATGCGCACGCATGCATGCACGCATGCGCGCACATGGGAGCACCTCAACTGTGCCCCCTAGAGGATGGCGCCTTCAGCAACCGCGTACTTTGCCTAATGGTTGAACCACCCCTGACAGCAAGTATGTCATATGCATAGTGTTGTTGTCTCTGAATATGATGTGATCAGCAAAATTTATTTATCCTCAGTATTTGGCCTGTTAATGTAGTTCAAAATTCTGGAATTGTTTTTCAGGCAGCCTAGTGTATATATCCTGCATCTTTTAATTCTGTTTGAGTAATGTGGTTGTTCTAGATATCCACAGCAGTAATCCAGGCAATCATCAATGGTATGAATTTCCCATATGATGATTTTGAAGAAATCTTCCTTTCTCAAATAAAAATGCTAGAAGATTCAAAGAAAGACCACTGACCCAAGGAAAGAAATAGTAGGTGAAAAACATTTAGTGGTTATCTCATTAGCAGAGAAGGGCAAGTGTTCCCATGGGGAGTTCATGCAACTTGGCTGTGTAGTTTCACATTTGAGTGTATGCTTTTCTCTGAGGCACCAGAATGTGGTTGCCTGCCTGGTATTTTTATCTGTCAAATGCTGCCATGCTTGAGTGAATATTAACTTCATTTAAGTGTTATAATGGTTGATTTGCCACCCTCATTTTACTCAAGGGAGGATATAGCTCTCTTTTTGCCTCTAGGAGGCTATTTTCCCTTTAAAAGCAGAATCTCATTATGACAGAAAACATTTGGCTTTCATACACTTCTCCGTGATTCTCAGGGAAACGAAAGCAGCTTGAAAATAAATGAAGCATGCCTCAGTAAACAAAAGACACACAACTGATTGTAGATCCCAGACCTTAATAGGTCATGATTCTTTCAGATATGTTGGCATAATAAAATTTTTCTACCTACCCTTCCCCTATCTCAAGATCTGAGCTCAGTACCTGAAACACAGAAGACAACTATTTGTACCATTTATGCATTTATAAAACATGCTACACATTAGCTGAAATTTGATGGAGGCCATCTACTGCTTCCATCAGTGTAATAAGATGGCAGGGCAATCTCACTGTTTACCTCTCAAAACTGTCTCAGGAAGGTGAGAGCTAAGAAATACTCTAGCACTTTGTTCCAGATGTTACCGAAGGGCCACTTTATCCTATTTAGTTTATTTTTGGAGGTGGCAAATGCCATGGAGGGATCTTTGCTCATCGGGGGAGGCCCTTCTCTCGCTCCCACCACCCTCGCAGTCGCGGTTGGTGGGGACGAGAGAGAGGGCCTTCTCCGTTGTGGCCCCCCGGCTTTGGAACTCGCTCCCTAGAGAGATCAGGCAGGCCCCTACCCTCCCCTCCTTCCGTAGGAGCTTAAAAATCTGGCTCTTTCAAAAGGCCTTTGATACTTAATTTGGTGTCGGACTGATCTATCTGCCCATTTTATAATAGCCCCATTCTCGAGGTGTTGCCAATGCTATATTACACTTTGTCCATTTCAACTGTGAAATTACCTTTCCCATTTCGGCCCATTTCGGCACATGTTGCACTTTGCCTGGGTTCTATGAATTAGTCTCCAGTGTTAATATTGTATGTTTTATGTTGATTTTAACGATTGTTTTTACTGTAATTGATGTTTTTAGTGGATAACTGTTTTATTGCTGTGTTTTGATATTTGATTGTTTTATCGGGCAAGGCCCCATGTAAGCCGCCCCGAGTCCCTTCGGGGAGATGGGGCGGGGTATAAAAATAAAGTTATTATTATTATTATTATTATTATTATTATTATTATTATTATTATTAATTTGATGTGGGTCTAACTGAATCTCTGTATTGATCTCAAGATCACCTCTACAATCCATCCCTTTAGGTTACTCTTCAACAAGCCACTTACTGGAAAGTAATTATTGGAAACTCTCACTCAACTTGCATGACTTCTAAGTGAGAGTAAAATACAAAAGTTTGCCTTAAGAGTATGGTCCTTCCCCAATCCCTAGATGATTTAATCTCCAGAGGCAGTTCCAAAGCCAGGCCCCATACCAAAAAAAGGGTAAACATCTAGCTCTCACACTATTATCCGCCTGATGACAACCTGTTACTAGACACCATCTTAGAAGTAAAAAGTGAAATGTGTTGTCAGATAAGTTGAGATGGTCTTCAAGTTAAAAATGCAACATAGTTATATTAGTTTGAATCACTATGTCTCCATCCTATGTAATCCACATAGATTCTGTTCAATGTGAACAATGTTCCCATAGAGGGAAAACTAAACCCTTCCCTGCCCAAAAATTTGAGGTGGTGAGTCCCAACAGAAATTGAGCCAAAATAGGATCACATAAAAAGATGAACTTTCAAAGGAAGAATAACTTTTAGAGAAGTACATTGGAGAAAAAAATCCACTCTTCAAAGATTTTGAAAGAATTTGTGTGTACAGGTGTTTAAAAAGTTAAATAAATATTGTGCAGTCTTAAAAGCCATGATAGCCAATCATCATTGCAGTTTTGGACATGACTTCAATGTTAATGGGGTGGTTGAACCACTACAGATTTAGTTCAGAATTAAATGAGCTATCCAAGATACTGAACATATTTTGAGAATAAGATTCTTAACTATGGCTAGCTCCTTTACATTTCGGACTATAACAGAGACAACATTCACCACTGACCCCTTACTTGGGTGACCAAAGAGTACTTTAATGTCAGATGGGGGGAAATAGAGGTGTTGTGTAAGTGGAGGTGGGATGGAATGAAATGTAATATTCAGGATGAGGACATAGAAGAGGATAAAGATGCAATAAAATATTTTATTGTAGATCCATTTTCGGCTAAAACAGTTTGGATATTATTGGTAAAATTAAACACATCTACAAACATGGACCAACACATTAGTATAAGTTAAGTGTGGAAGGAACAGAGATCTGTGTATAAAACCAACACATGCTAAATATTTATAGAGCAAGCATGACAATCTATGAAAATCTGCTCTGCAAGTTTAATACATTTCCAGAGCCACCACTATATCCTTCATTCCATCCCAAATTAATCTGACCCTAGGTTTTTTTTTATGTCCCCCAAACTGAAGTTATTTCTGTGTTATCTATGATAGTTTAAGTTGCATTTATTTTTTGAATGCAAATCATATTTTTAAAAGATTGGGAGGGGGGAAGAAAGGGTTCCACATAATTATACATTTCATCTTCTCTGGAGGCAGAAAGACTTTTTCATATTTTCTTGCTGTAGATTAAAATACAAGAACATCTTTAACTGAGTAATTTCAAAGTGAAGGTCAGAAGTGGCCTAAACAAAGAACACAGCAGGGCAAATTCTTCTTCTAGCCATAAAAATAATTAAATGCAATAAGCCGCATTAGAATGTCATTAAAGATCTGCCTCAAATGCGTAAGACCAAAGGAAGTCTGACTTGAAAGTGAGCTACTACTATATTCCTGGTTCAAGGAAGAAAGGCCTTTCTCACTGTAGTAACCTTAGGACTTTTCTTTCCTTGCAATTGGAAAGAGAAAAATAAAATGAAAATCTCATCTCATTGAAGTCTGTCTGAAACTCTCCGGGGTGTCAGGAGGGTCAAGAGAGACCCATAGTGAACTTTATGCATAAATGGAGAAACTATTATATTTTTGCATAATTTTTAATAATGCTACATTTTCTTCGGAGGCAAGATGCAGCATATTAAGTACTCTAAAAATTAATGACACTGAAGGAAGCAATGGCAATGAACATAACCATATTGCATAGTAGGCAGAACAAGTAGGAGAAGGCTTTCTTGAGACATAATTTTCAGAGACACAATTAGATTCAGAAGGCTCTTTGGTGTGGTCTAGTCTCAAGTACCACTTCCAGCCACTTTCCTAGAACGGGTTGAAAATGTGAAGGGTCAGCTTCCTCAGCTGATGGAATGGTGTGAAAATGTTATTGATTGTTCATTAAAACACATGCCTCTAGCTAACGTCTCTTCCTCTACATTCACAAACTGTTCCCCACACATCCTGTTTTGTTTACTTTCACAGTGGTTTATAGAATTCTAAAAATGTCCAATTATTTTTTGACTCAGTTTTCAGCACAGTCTCCTCTACTTCTCCTCTGTCTGCAAAGTTGCACACCATCATTCATTGGAGTAAATAAAATAAACATACCCTGTTTTCCCCAAAATAAGACAGGGTCTTATATTAATTTTTGCTCCAAAAGATGCGTTAGGGCTTGTTTACAGGGGCAGTCTTATTTCCAAATTGACTTTTTTAATGAACTATATCTCATGCTTATATTTGAAATAGGGCTTACATTTCAAGCATCCTCAGAAATGCTGAAAAATCATGATAGGTTTTATTTTCAGGATAGGTCTTATTTTGGGGAAAACAGGGTACACATACACAGTTGAACATGGCAGTATGGGGAAGTGGGGGAATAAGCTTGCCATAGTTTGTATCTATAGTACCCTTTGTCAAAATCAGTGCAAGTAGGGCAATCTTTATTTGTAGAAAGTAAAAACATTTGCATGTGCACCATTCCATTTTTCATCCAGCAGATGTTCTGATACATCACTTGTTTGTATATGAACTCTCAGTGTCACCTTTTATTTATTCATAGGGCCTCCCACTCTTCCACTTCTCATCTTGTGAATTATGTAGGTGCTTGACACCAAACTATGATTAATTGGTAATTGGTGAAAACAGGTGGAGGACATGCTCCTTGTGACATGTGCCTCTCCTTTAGCTAAAGGGTGTTAATCAAAGGGAATTCCTACCAGCAGAAACACATCTGATTCTATAAACATGTGCCTCAATTATTTTATGCTAAATGTTGTTTTGTTAAAAAAGAAAATAAATCTATAACTATTTATTTCTGGGTTTATTTTAAAGATTAGAGCAAGCAGAAAAAAATATGAGTAAGCATAGCTATCAACTGTTACAGAAGGGCATGATTTCTTGTTTTAGTTTCTTCTGAAAAACCAAAGAAATAGGCAAATGTATCTCGATTCAATTATTTTCTAAATATGCAGTCACTGAATCAGCAAGACAATAAAAAAACCCCTTCTTCCACAAAGGCTTAAATGATTCTGGTGGCATGCTACTCTCTAAATGTTATTCACTTAACAGGGAAAATGGTGTCACAAAATGGCAACTTGCCTCTTACTCTAATAAGGTGTTTGATTAATATGATGTCACTCAATTCAGAGGGAATTTCAATTGGTTGGAGGCTTTTTGCTTCATATGAGGAAATATAACTGTGGCAGTGAATAAATTTAAGGAGGATTAATTTCGAATGTTTAAAATGCAGAATATGAGAATCAAGCTGTTTTCCCAAAACATGTGAAAATCTTGATCTTTGGAATATAATAAATTTGAAAATTAAAAGGGTAAAAGATCGCAAGAATCACTGGAAATTATAGATGTGATCCTCATGGCCCAGGCACTTAGGGTGCTTAGTTCTTCGAAGTCTAGGTTGATTTAACTTTTCAAAGTCTAATTGAGATTACCATTTTTTCTAACCCTCAGGCCTCCTAGTCTTTAATATGTACATGGCAAGCAAGATAACATAGATTTGTCTACATTGGGAACAGTTTCTACTGTGAAGGTGAATGTGATCAGTAAAAATTGGCCTCAGATAGAATTTCTAGAGCTATGCAAAAAACAAAACAAAAACCTGTGGAATTCAAAACCTTCCAATATAGATAAGATACGCTTCAAGCCCAAGCATTTTGTTTCATTTTTAAATCTGGAGGATGCCATTTTACTTGCTGTTTCTGCTATCTTGTTTATGCTGTTCCAATTTAAAGTTGAGATTTTAAGCATCTCCAATCATGTTAATGGACTGTACATAATTTTTTCAACTATGTTATATTTCAGTGTGGTAAGTGTTAGGTTGCCTAGTAATGCCAACTGGTTTCTGTTTCTTTTTACTATTATCTAACATAATACAGACATTTCATTTCCCAGGAGTTGTGCTGTCTGCATTAATGGTGTTTAAGATCTTTCTGCTCAGACACATCAATAGTTTCAAGGAAACATGTGCAATTTTCAAACTGAGGTTGCAGAAGTAGCTCTATCTACCAGCTCAACTGACTATCCATTTATTATGAACGAAAAGAATTTTTGTAAATATTCTTAAAATAATTTTTGAAGCATAATGAAACCCTGATAAAAAGAGTTGTGGAGTGACAAGAATATCCAGAGTTCAGGACTTATTCTTTGCAAAATTTGCACATGGTTGTTCTGTACAAAACCCTACACTTCAATAAAAATTGTGCCTGATTGGTCTACACTGAAAGCAACAATTTTTTGTGCAGGAAACTGATTTTTCTCAACAGGAAATAGAAATATTATTTTTGACATATACATTGTTTTTATGAGCAGAAATGCTGTTTTCAGTGCAAAACAATCATGTGCCAATTTTTCACAAAATAAGTAATGACTTGCAAATTGACTTTGAAAATGTGTGGTGTTCAAAATCTTACTCACAATAGGAAGGAAGCTGCTAAAATTACTCAATGCGTCCTTCAAAAAGAAAATTACATTAAAACACAAATACATAAATCTGCCAGATATCCAACTAAGTTGAGTACTGATTCAGCAAATGTATGATCAAACAAGTGCATTACTAACTGTAATTAAAACACCCCTAAGCTCAACATCTTCTGTATTTCAGCAGGGAGGAAATCCCAAAGGTGGGTTCTTTTCAACATTAAATTCTCTTTTGATACTTTGTACCAAATATATGTATGTATGTGATGGAACAAACAGCAGACTCGGCTCTGTAGATCTCAGGGAACAGGCAGGTATGGCATCGTGCAATGCTTGAAAATAATTCATTATTAATAGTAAGTTACACTATTGTGTATTGTGCTATGAGTACAGTATGGTATTGGAGGAAGCTCACTTCACTACTAGGGAAAAGTATCCCTTTCATGTCTCTAATATGTGATCTGTGAGAAGAAAGATTCCAAGGCATTTAAAGTTTTAAGTATCCTGCTCTATGAATACTTTTACATTTTGCGGGTTATGGAGGTCAGTGTTTTAGTGATCTCTTTTGCATCCCTGAAAGTTATTTCAGTGAGGCTTGGTTCTGAGTAGCCACTCTCCAGAATTGAGTTGTGTTTCGTGTGCATGGTGCAAAAATAACAAAAATAGTAGGAATGATTATGTGTGCTTTCACGCATGTTTATATGTGCTAGCATGCCCAACTCAGCACACCACAATGGTTTATGCATTTCTGCCCTATGA
Organism: Anolis carolinensis; assembly: GCF_035594765.1. Classification (NCBI taxonomy): domain Eukaryota; kingdom Metazoa; phylum Chordata; class Lepidosauria; order Squamata; family Anolidae; genus Anolis; species Anolis carolinensis. Next base: position 68,185,634 of record NC_085844.1, read on the forward strand.
GAAAATATTTTGTTAACAAAATTACTTTAAAATGAGAGGGGAGAATGGGAAGACGGGAAGAGGGATGAGCTTTCACAATTGAATCATGGCTATTTGAGTCTTAGGGTGAATGCATTCCTGAATTCATTGATTTTGTGAATTTTGAAATAAAAGCTTGCTAAGAGTAACCTGTATGCAAGCATATAGATCCAGAAGCATATATGGCTTTACAGCAGGTAAAGTGGTGGACACTTTATAGTGGCAAAGGCTGAAATATATTAACCAATCATTGAAGTGGCTGAAACGACAGGCTTTCTAGAACCATTGGAAAGATGGAACATGGAGGTCTTCAGAGGTACTTTATTTGATTGGCTCAAGATTTGTAGTGGTTTTCCTAGACAAAAATGATGTATTCATCATATATGTCCATAAATACCATTTTCCATTATGTTTATTAGAAGCTATGGTTTCAACTTTAACTTCAGAAGGAGCAGAATCCACCCTCAGAAACGCATTTCCAACAAGACTTTCACTTACTTTTCTATGAGGTAGTCATACGGTGCCCAGTCTTCCCCCTTCCCATGCTTAAGAAATAGATGCCTTCTCATGTTCAACCTGTAAGATACATATTTAAAAAATTCTGTAGATTTTCAATCCATTTGAGCCAACTACTGCCCACGAATCCTACTTCTAACAGGAATACGTGATAGTAAAAACAAGGTGAAATCATGACACTCAGAAAAGTAAAAGCACCCAACTATGGAGTGTCTAATTATTCAAGGTCAGACTCAGATTGGACAGGGATTTACAGGTCCTCAGTTTCTTCATCTTCGTTTTTCTCTGACTTAGAAGAACATTCTCATCCATTTCCAAGAAACCTCTTATTCACTTTGATATTGTGCTTCCCAGGGTATTCCTATTTTAATGTTTCCTGAGCTGTTGGGATGTTTCTTATGGGAATCAGGCTTTATGCAGTTTTGACTGGACACAAAAAGTAGACATTATGTTTGGCAAACAAAATACAGTAGAGTCTCACTTATCCAACATTCTGGACTATCCAACGCATTTTTGTAGTCAATGTTTTCAATATATCATGATATTTTGGTGCTAAATTCGTAAATACAGTAATTACAACATAGCATGAATGCGTAATGAACTACTTTTTCTGTCAAATTTGTTGTATAACATGATGTTTTGGTGCTTAATTTGTAAAATCATAACCTAATTTGATGTTTAATAGGCTTTTTCTTAATCTCTCCTTATTATCCAACATATTTGCTTATCCAACATTCTGCCGGCCCGTTTATGTTGGATAAGCGAGACTCTACTGTATAACCTAAAAAGTATATTTATCCACATTCACTCCTGGAAGCCCAATGAGGATTTCAATACTGTTTTTGGCTTGGGTGGAGTTTTGGTGACAGGTTCAAATATGTTGTCATTATTTGTGACCACAAAACATATTCATTTTGCAAATACTTCTTGAAAAAGGAAGTGAAACTGCAATAAATACTAAACATTTACTGTGATAAATGGCACTCGTGGGAACATAGACTGGTGCACTTAGGTAATATCAGTTGTAGTGTAAATCAAACTAGAAAACCACACATTGGAACCTTTGAAATCTTTTAGTTCTGCTAAAACTTTTTTCATCTCAATTGAGAGGGTAATTTGTTATTTTTTTTTTGCTAGGACTCACTGGACCATACTCCTGTTATGTTATGTCTATGTATTAACTTTTTATTCTTACTATAAACCACAGAGCAGTCAGTTGCTTGCTTACTTGTGATAGAGATTGCTGCTTAGTGTAATGTACTAATGCAAAGTAATGTACCAATGAAACAAAGGGACTTGCATCATCAGGAATGGTTTTAAGATTAGACCTATAATAGGAAAGCTGCAAAAGGCTTGAGTGTTGTACTTATGCCTCTGAAATAACAGGGAAACGTGTTGCTTTATTTAGGTAGATTTATTGCCTGTCATGTTTCATGTGGTTTTATCAGGACTACCTGACAGCCTACTAAGAATACAAATGTCCAGTGAACAGATGTAAGATGGAAATCTGAGCTTCCAGGTGAAGTAAAAGATATGTGCAAGATCCATGCGGTGCAATGAGCATAAACAGGAAGATAGTAAAGGGTAAAGGTTCCCCCTGACGTTAAGTCCAGTTGTATCCGACTCTGGGGGTTGGTGCTTGTAAAGATGTCATGATCATTGTGTTTTATTCATGTTTGCTATGTTTAGGTTGACTGTTTAAGGTTATATATTTCAGCTATTCTTATACAGAAGCTGGGAGCCTCTAAGGCATGGCCAGGAAAAGGGGCGTGGCTTCACCTTGCTGGTGGAAGCCTTAGAATTCAAAATTTAGCAGTTGGAATTCGGCAGTTGGAGTTTGTCGGTTGAGCAGAGCAGTTGGTTCTATTCAGTGGGAAAGGAGTGTGATCGAAATAAAGAGATTGTGGGAGGAAGTTGAGCAGCTAGAGAGTTTTAGCGGAGAAGGGCTAAAATTAAAGTTGCTGAGCCTTTAGTAGGAATAACTAAAGAGCTGAGGTTACATCCCTAAGTCATAGAAGGACTAAGGTTAACCAGTTAAACTCCCCAGTCCAAGTTTGATCGGGTACAGATCAATTAAGTTCAAGAAGGACAGTATTCCTAACTGAAAGAAACAAGTCTTATAAAGCTAATACCATACTAAGCTCAGTGAAACGATTGAAAAGTCTTGCAACACTTACTGTACAGAAGTAACATCGATCAACTTAAGTTATAACATTCTTGCAACCATCAAGCTTTGTACTATAAATAAACAAGTTACTGTTTCTTCAAATGTTGCTTATTATTTGAGCAAAGCATCTTTCAAAGGTGGTGGCAGCGACAACATAGAAAAGTGAAATACATAGAGGTAGAAGGTGAACCCTTCGCATTTTGGTGGCAGCGGTGGGATCCAAAAAGGTTCCATCCCTGTCATCACATCAAGTCTTCACAGTGCTCATCTCTATTTCTAAGCTAAAGAGCCTGTGTTGTCTGTAGACAAATCCAAGGTCATGTGGCCAGCATGACTGCATGGAGCGCTGTTACCTTCCCGCCAGAGCGGAATCTATAGATCTACTCATATTTGCATGTTTTCGAACTGCTAGGTTGGCAGAAGCTGGGGCTAATAGCGGGCACTCACTCCACTCCCCGGATTTGAACCTGCGACCTTTTGGTCTGCAAGTTCAACAGCTCAGTGCTTTAACACACTGTGTCACCGGGGCCCCACAAACAGGAAGATAGGAAGGAAAAATAGATGGACACAGGGAAAACACAGGGAACACAGGGAAAGCCCTAGGAAAAACATTTGACTGATAATCATGAACTGGTGTCTGAATATCAGTCTCCCTTTCATCTCATCAATTCTTTTCTCACCATATACAGCTTAATGTCTTCAGCGAGTTTCTCTCTCCATATAACCCTTGATTCCATCATTTGTTTGACTCCCCCAAACCTTGTGTACTATAAAAAGCAAACTTTTCTGATCTATTTTAACATGCACAAATCTAGTAGATTTCTGTTGTCCTCTGAACCATGCTAAAAAGCATCCCCATATTTGTTTAATTCCCACTTACTTATATTTTGCCATTCAGAATTCAGCATTTCCCAGTTTGATTCACTCCCCTTGTGTTTGAGGACAATACTCATCACCCACAGCCGAAATGCCAAATGTACTATTGGTGAATTATTATGGGTATTACAGTCCTATATCTCTGAAAGATGCCACACTGAGAAAGGTTTTCATATACAAATTGTACAAAACAGTTTTTCCCCCAAGAAACTTTAAAAACATCAGACAATCTGCAAGATATTAGGGGATCGATGGCCCTATTGTTAGGAGATTTTTTTGTGTGGGTCAGGAGCGACTTGAGAAACTACCAGTTGCTTTTGGTGTGAGAGAATTGGCCATCTGCAAGTACATTGCCCAAGGGACGCCCAGATGTTTTGATGTTTTACCATCTTGTGGGAAGCTTCTCTCACATCCCTGCATGGAGCTGGAGCTGATAGAGGGAGCTCATCCATGCTCTCCCCAAGTTGGATTCGAACTGGCAATCTTCAGATCAACAACCCAACCTTCAAGTAATCAGTCCTGCCGGCACAAGGGTTTAACCCACTGCACCACTGGGGCTCCATTAGGAGAAGGTAATCTCAGTAGGGTAGGTTCTGATGTTTTCTTTACCCACTTTCCTCTCAGGTCCTCAGATGATATCCAATTTTGTGTGATATGAATGCAAATTGATGGAACATCTCTTTTGCTTGCTCTCTTCCTTTGTGCCTCAGCATCCAGGACAAAAGTCTGTCTAAGTCAGAAGATCAACTGAAATGGATCTTCTGGAGCTGCAGCAGAAGGGGAAATGTATCTTTAGATGTGTGGCACAAGATCTATTCAACTTTTGAGTAAGCCCCTGACTTCAGCCTTCTAACAAACTACAGTGTCTGCTAAGTCCCAGAGTCTTTTTGGAGGTTAAAGCCAGCTCTACACAGGAAAGCGATTAGAAGAATTGATCCACTACACAGAATGACTTTCATTCCATACTGTATGTTTTCTCAAGCCCCATATCTTTCTATTCTATCCTCACCTTAATGTCTTTCTCTCTTTAGAAAGATATTATTTTGACTTCATACTATTCTGATCTGCTCTTATACATAGCCTTTTTATTTATTAACAGAAAAATATTCAAATTCAAATTAAATACTGTCAAATTTTAATAATGATATGAGGTTATTGTGAGTTTTCCGGATTAGAAGACTTCCTCTTTTCTCCTCCATGGGTGATCTTAGTGTATGAAAGGAGGTTTTAGATTTATGATCTAAGTACTTAACTCACGGGTTTCTATTCATTTTAGTGCAAAAACATAATAGGCAAAATACATGCCAAATAAATTACGTTTTCAGTTTCCACCTTGTTCCCTTAAAACAAAGATGTAAGGGAAAAGCACAAATCAACAAGCTGACAGAATTCTCCATAGATGCATTGATGTCCATGCCACATTGTCTGTAATTAATCTTCAAATGGAGTATAGGGGGAGATAGCAAATCTAATTGGGTTAGAGTCTATTAGGTACTATTTGAATTTTAGGTTGCACACAATGCTGCTTTGACAAAGCCATTGATGCCAGGATAGTTAATGAACTCCCTGTTCTGTCAGTCCTCACATTTGGCAAAAGAGATGTGGTCTTTCACTTGGCTTAAAATATAAATAATGATATAAAATTTCTGCCATGTTACTTTCCTTTTATATTTAGCAGCCACTAAATCCGACTTCCCCCATTATAACTAAAACTAAAGAGTTCTTTTTCTTATAGTCATTTAGCTCTGATCACTGATATTTCAGCTTAGGAAATATAATTTTTCTGTTACAATATATCCCATTTTAACTAAAGTGAAAGGAATTTAAATATACAATCTCACACAAAAAAATTATGGAATGTATTGTTGAAGGCTTTCATAGCCAGAATCACTGGGTTACTGTGAGTTTTCCGGGTTGTATGGCCATGTTCCAGAAGCATTCTCTCCTGACATTTCACCCACATCTATGGCAGACATCCTCAGATACTGCTTGCAATATCATACAGCTTCCTATAACCATGACCTTTTACAGGGATTTAAACTAGGTAAGTAAGCTGCAAATAGATGTGGAGGTAGCACTAACCAATAATTTTTGGAGCCAAGCACACATGGATGCTGAGAGCAGAGCTGTATTCCATAATATTGAGGACAAGCATAGTTGGGGCAGCCTGGCTACCTTACCAGATGCTGATAGATTGTATTAATGGGATTAAGTATATCTGATACTTCCCCCGTACCCAAACCTCAAATGTTGACAAATGTTTTTGTACTTTTTCAGTACTATGAGTTTTTTTTAAAAGGTGTAATAATTCTGTTTCCAACTATACAACTCAGTATATCTCTCCCACCCCTCCATAAACACACACATCCTTTTTGTTGGAAAGGTGTGAAAGAAAACAGGACAATATTGCATACGTGAGTGAATGATCCATCTTTTTAACCACAAATGGTAAATAAATCAGCCAATACAAAACTGTGAGGAGCTTTTGTTAATACCCTGTTTATTGGCAGCAATGACAAGCTACAGCAGAAAGGACTGCATAAATTGCTGTAATCTAAAGCATGTCTAGAGATAAGCAAGTGCTGGAAGATGTTAGCTTGAATGGACAGAGTCCAGTCAATAGCATTGCTAAAGGAGCTACCACATAACCAAATCATAGCCAAAAGGAACAACAAAGGAGACAAAATTCACTGTAGTGTTTACTTTGTTTCTGAATAAAGACTCCAGTGTATCAATAAGTCATTTAAGATGTTGGAAAAACAGTTTTGAGATAATATGCAATAAATACCCGTATTTACTCGAGTCTACTGCATCATCGAATCTAATGCGCACCTCAATTTTCAAAACACTGAACCCCAAAAAAAGTATTTACCATATTACACAAATCTAATGTGCACCCTAATTTTGGGAAGGGAATTTAGTCAAAAAGGGTGAACATTAGAACTGAGTAAATATGGTAATATTGTACTGCTTGATCTGCTGTGAGACTTGAATGACAGGTTTTTGGTTAAGTATTAGTAAAAATTAATTTTAAAAATACATTTTATTGTGCAGCTTCTGAGTTATCATTCACAGATTATGTAAGGAGAAGAGTGGCAGACTCTCCTGTATTTCCTGGGAACTCCCATATTTCAGCTAACTTTTTGGGATCCTTTCAGCTCCCATATTGCTCTTCCATTTCTCCCTTATATTTGAAATACAATCTTACTCTGTGTGAAAGGGGGATGAGGAAAGGCTGGGAGAAGGGGGCTATGGAGAGGTGGGGAGAGAGAGACATAAATCGAGACATAGATAGGAGCAGTGACAGTATCAACTGACACCTTTGTTCCCGGGAGAGTGGCGAACCATTAAGCAGAGCACATGGCACTAGTACTAAGCCTTTGAGGCTAGGAAGGGATTATTAGACAGGTCGTCACAGCCAATGAAACCAAGGGGTCATCAGGTTTTCATTGGCTTATGCAATGGGCAGGTCAGCATGTAAAAGACCAATCCCAAGGGGAAAGAAGCCGCTCTTCCATTTGTTTTTCTACCCACCTACCTCTCACTGCATATTCTTTGTCACAACTTGAGGGGTTGGAGGGTAACATGGGTCTTGGTTCCTAATAACTATGCCAGTGCAGATTGATTCTGACAAACATAAGGGTATTCAGATTTTGAAACCCCTGAGTCAGCAAACAGTGGCTCAGGGTTCACCCAGGCATGGGCAGGCACCACTGCCATTAAGTGGGTTTCAGGTGACAGACCCAGAATCTGTCACCAGGCCAAGTTCAAGACGGCATGACAACTGCACAATATGATCCTGGACTCAGGTAGTGTGCCAACTAATTGAACTGTAGCCAATAAAGTTGTTGCCTTTTTTACCCAACTCATGTGTCTGTTTTGTTCATTGTGTACAGAGGCCTGCCTCCATGCTTATCTGGGAAGGCTAAAACCGGGAATCTCAATCAGTGGTTGATGCCAAATGAGAGACTCCCTCCTGGGCACACAGAAGACTGGGTGACTTGGAAGGCGCTGAACAGGCTGCACTCTGGCACCATGAGATGCAGAGCCAACCTTACAAAATGGGGCTACAAAGTAGAGTCCACAACATGTGAGTGTGGAGAACAGCAAACCACAGACCACCTACTACAATATAGTCTGAGCTCTGCCACATGCACAATGGAGGACCTTCTTATAGCAACACCAGAGGCACTCCAAGTGGCCAGCTACTGGTCAGAAGATATTTAGTAGAATGCCAAGTTTATTAAACTTTGTTTGTGTTTTCAAAGACATTACAACTTGTGCCCTCAATTCACTTCTGACACGATAAATAAAATCAGGGAAGTCATCAAGAAGGGGAAGGGAAATCATTGCATGAGAAATGGTCCCTCCTCCCTTCCCTTCCCGAGGTGAAGAAAGTTCCATAAGATCCCACCTCTCCTGCTTCAGGCTTCACTTGCTGGCTCAGCCCAATGTCCCATCCCTGAACTGAGGAAAGGGAAAGGGCTTATGGTTTCTCCCTCTGTCCCCATGGTCCAAAGTAAGTGAGGGAAGAGGAAGAGGAAAAGAAGGAGGAGGGGAGAAAGGGGGAAAAAAAGAAGAGGAGAAAAGTGGCGAGAAAGAGGAGGGGTAATTCTCAAAATACCAGATAATGGAAAAGCTGGCCGGCCACCTGTTCAGTAGTTATGAGATTGGAAACTAGATTTACAATTGTATCATTTTGGCCATTTATGTTTACAGACATTAATGACTAAACATAACTGGAAAAGCTCTGCAGATTCCATTTCTTAGCATTCTAATTTGTAGTTCCTGGGAAACTCTTCAACTGGGGTGCTGCCTGACTGAAAAGGTAGGTTTGGGGATGTGGGCTTTGTCATAAGATAGAATTCAGTCATTGGAGCTACACTGAATCTCAACCAATACATCTGAATAATGCTGTTACGGTTGGGTTTTTAATTTATTTAAAAAATGTTTTGCAAACTGCTTGCAAGGGATACCACAGGGTTTATTCTGTTTAAATAAATAAAAGCAATAGATACTAATTCTGGTATGATCTTTTAAATTAAAAAAAACCCACCCAGTTCATTTCTCATACTATTGGTCACAATCAAATCAGATTGTTTTTAAAGTAGTGAATTGAAATGCACCAGATACATATAAATGTGTTTCTAATCCAACAATTGAATATATGTAATATTACTATCAGGGCATTCCAACTCTGTCGTCTATCTCTCAACTTAGAATTTGCTGTCACTACTTTTGGAAGTAGTAGTTCATTAAAGAATACATGTTACATTTCTGCAGTGGTGTAGCACAAAAGGATGTGATAGTTTGAAATGCTGTGCAATCTTTTTTTTATAGACAGACTTTTGTTTCTGTTTCACAGAAGGGAAGAACACATTTCAGGCACAGGAAGTATCTTTACACATATAATTACATTCTCCTTGAGTATGTTGATTTGCATGTCAGATTTGTTATGTTAAATTCCATCAGACTGTGGCAAGTAAGCAAAAGCATATGCTAATTATACGGAAGATAAATGGCAATGATTAATCATGTTTTACACTAAATACCAGTAAGTATAAATGATTGCTGCAGTATGCAAGTGAAGGTCACTCTTGAACTTTGGGCGATATGCTAATAATGTTTGAAGAGTCTTAGCAGGAAAAAACCCTTCTCTACATGGATCTAGCAAATGCACAATGACTTGTCTCTATTTTTGTTTCTTTTCTTTAAATTCATTTCCACATTTGAGAAATCCTAAAGCACACATATGGAATAAATGAAGATGAATATGCTTGTGGAAACAAGGATTCTTCTTTATTTTATCAGCCAGAAGGGTAAGAATGGTTTATGTCAAGGCAAATTCTCATTGAATTATATCAAATTTTGCTTTAAAAATGACAAAACCCCATTAGGAACATATTTAAGTAAGAGCCCTGCATAAATTGCAATAATCTAAAAATTGTGATATATATATATATAGTCCCTTGGCATGTAACTAAAAAAAGTATATGGGTATTGTATGCCCACCTTTTAAGAGATCTACATATTCTGAACACATCAGAACTAAGAACTAAGAAGTTAAGCAAAGTCATGCCAGAATGAAGAACTTCCCAGGAACATCAGGAGCTATAGGTTAGATTTCCAAAGATAATAATAGGCTATGTACAACTAGAAGCAACAACACGACCTAGCAAAGGGAGAATTTATTTTATGACATAGTGGACAAATGTTGTTTGTTTTTAAGTAACTGTAGTGGTATGTTTTACAATGTTCTGAAAGACATTGTAATAATCGTATAACTAATTACTCATTAAAGTGGATGCACATGAGTGCATATCATAATCCCTATAACTTTAAAATGAATTTCAGTTAGAATCAAGACCTTTGAAAGACTTGCAAAGATTTCCATTGGGAAGGAACTTAACTTCTTTTCTGCCTAAATGTGTGATAAATGCCTTCCTTTGGGAAGCAGAGTTGGATCTTCTCCCATTTCATTTCATGTGCCCAGTCTATATAATCTAAGTAACACTGAGAATTATTGACTGACGATAACATTAAAACTCTTCTGGCTTATGTCTTCCTAAATCTTATTTTGGAAAAAATGCACTTTTGAAATGTATGCACATTAAAAATGTAATTATAATTTTTCTCTTTTCAAAAAATTAATACAAATGAAACCTGATTGCCTTATTATTAAATTGAGAGAATAATCATACTCATTACTAGGTCAATCAGTAATCTCTTACTGTTCCATTGATCACTTAGATCAGTGGTTCTCAACCTGGGGTCCCCAGATGTTTTTGGCCTACAACTACAAGAAATCCCAGCCAGTTTATCAGCTGTTAAGATTTCTGGGAGTTGAAGGCCAAAAACATCTGAGGACCCACGGGTAGAGAACCACTGACTTATATCAATGGAATGTGCAAAATGAAACATTATTATTACAACAGGACCACTCTTTTGGATTTCTTAACATAGCTTACCTGTTTTTATTGTCCTTTTCACCTGGTACTCATTTAGTCAAGAAGAAGAGTGACCTCTGGCTACATCAATATTCTTTTCTACATCATCTTATCTGACAATAGAAATAACACCTGAACTGAAATGTAGGCAGGAGAAGGCGATTTTGCATGTAACTTGGACCCAAACCATGTAGGGCCTTAAATGTTAGAGCCAACACTTTGTATTTTGGCTGGAAACTAATTGGCAACCATTGGAGTGATTTTAGCATAGGGGTAATATACTCATTCCCAGATATTCCCGTGGCCAATCTTGCTGCCATGTTTTGAACTAAACTTATATTAACATTAAGGAAAACCAATCACAGGATTACTAGTGATGAAATGTGTGACTTGCTCAGGATCACCCAGTGGATTTTCATAGTCAAGTGGGAATCAGAATCCCCATCTCCAGAGACATATTCTAACACTCAAATAACTATACCATGCTGGTTCTTCCATTGCCTGCCCTGACCATATACAATGGAAGAATTGTTTTAAATAATTTCTTTCCCCTGCTGTGTACTTTCTAGGGGTGTGCACAATTCTATTTTGTGTTATGAGAATTGGGGAATTCTGTCAAACTGTCAGCCAGCCCCCCAGAAATGGGATGGACAGGGAGGTCGCTGAAGGCCCGGCAGTAACGGATCACATGGCAGCCAATTTTTTATTTTATCCAGCTACTGTGTGATAAGAGCAGCTGCACACATGTGCAAGGTTTTCCTCCTGTAAGCCTTGCCAGAGCCAATCAGAAGAAGAAAGCGGATCACATGTCTTTTTGCAAATCTGGTATATATATACCAGGGCTGGTTCCACCATTTTTCTGTGGCATTCTGGTGTTTGAGAGAGAGTTCATGTGCTTGTTAGCTAGCTCTGTGTTCTATATCACAGTGTTGTCACTGCCTCTAGAGGTTAGAGGATCACTTTTTGAGAATTCTATTCTTTTTTTCTGCATGTTTTTGGTTTAATTTGACTGAATGTGAGATGGATTTAGGGAATAGCCTGACTTCCTCAAGTCCTCACGAGAAGAATATTATCTCAATTTCAGTCCCTCCCCAGCCTTATCTTCTGGCTTCTGTTGTCTGTCCTCCCTCCACCCAATTTAAAAATTACAAAAAAAATCCCTTTCTTCTAGTTCACCTCTTTGACTCTCTGCTATTGCCTTCCCAGCCCTACCTTCTGGCTTGTGTGTGTACTGCACCAATACAGCAGCCTCCCCCCACACAAGTATTTTAAAATTACAAAAAAAACCAAAACCCCTTCTTCTTGTTAGTTCATCTCTTTGATACTCTCCTGTTTTCCTATGGCTTGTGTGTTTGAGCTGTGCAAACCAGAAACCTGAGCCTATTTTCTCAAAAATATATAAAAATACAAAAAAACCCTCACCCTTCTCTCTCTTCTGTCTTTTCGCTGTGTGCTTACAAAAGTATTGCAGTGCACATGCACACACACTTACTATATCTATATATATAAAAGGGTAATGAAATTTCAGCCTAGGACAAAACAACAAAACTACACATCCCAGAAACACTAAACTTGGCAGCACAACCCCTCATCCATGCCTTCATACAACAAAAAGAAAAGAAAAATAAAGTCCTAATTAGAGGGAGAGGAATAATTCCTTTCATCCAATTGCTGCCAGTTAGAAGGCTAAGCTCCACCCACTTGGTCTCCTAGCAACCCACTCACCCCAGGGGACAGGCAGAATTAGGCCTCACTAAGGCCTCTTCCACAGATTATCTAATTGGCACTAGATTATATGGCAGTGTAGACTCAAGGCCCTTCCACACAGCTATATAACCCATTTATAATCTTATATTATCTGCTTTGAACTGGATTATCTTGACTCCACACTGCCAGATAATCCACTTCAATGTGCATTTTATACAGCTGTGTAGAAGGGGCCTCATAGAAGGGGGTTTAATGTCAGGGGAAAACCTTTACCCTTTATCTTGACTACCACCAATTCCTCAATACTTTATTTCCTATACCACTATACTTTGCCACAGCAACTCGTGGCCGGGCACAGCTAGTGTATATATATATATATATACACACACACATACATATTCAGTTCCTTGAAGGAACTGGGGGTGGCGACGGCCGACAGGGAGCTCTGGCGTGGACTGATTCATGAGGTCACGAAGAGTCGGGATCGACTAAACTAAGCAGCAGCAACATATAAATATATACATACATACATACACATACAGTAGTCTCACTTATCCAAGCTAAATGGGCCGGCAGAACCTTGGATAACCGAATATCTTGGATAATAAGGAGGGATGAAGGAAAAGCCTATTAAACATCAAATTAGGTTTTGATTTTACAAATTAAGCACCAAAACATCATGTTATACAACAAATTTGACAGAAGAAGTAGTTCAATACGCAGTAATGTTATGTTGTAATTACTGTATTTACGAATTTAGCACCAAAATATCATGATATATTGAAAACATTGACTACAAAAATGGCTTGGATTATCCAGAGGCTTGGATAAGCGAGGCTTGGATAAGTGAGACTCTACTGTATATATAAAATTATTATAGTAATAATGTGGTGTGGGTCAAGTGTCCAGGCTTTGAGGGAAGTGAAATCCCTATGGGAGTGGGAGAGGGAGAGGTGGTACAGATGAATGTGATCCTCCCAAGCCCACCAAAAGTCAAATAACAATGTCCTAAAAACAGTGGATGACCCAAATGTTCTGAAACTTTGTGGGGAGGGCTTGCCGTTGTAAATATTTCCTCCAAGTGTGGCCATTTCCATTCTGATAGCCATAAAAAGAGGAACCCCATCAGTTCCCCCATTGCTGCCAATGGGCTGGATCTTCCCAGAATTAAAACTGAACTTCCAACTGTCAGACCACAGAACTGTATTTTCCTCCTCTGGATCAGATGAAAATGGGACCAAACAGGATGGTTTTTTGATTAATTTTTGATTAATTGCACACCCCTAGTGGTTTCTCTCTCTCTCTCTCTCTTTCATAAAGACACACTGGGTCTTACCATACATGAGCTGCAATCCCATGGCATTCCTCTGATGCAGCATTACAGATACTTTACACAGCTATTGACACCACATGATTGTAACTGTGAAGTGCCTGCTATAGAGATTTTCTTTCATTTAGGAGAAGAGCAGTAGACGTTACCTCAGAAGTTGGGGGATTTTAGACTTTATTACGCAGAGGTAGATCCTAAGAACATAGCTTGATCAGCTTCATTGTGAGGCGGTAGCAGACCAGCAACTGATATTGCATGATGTTCTGCAATGCCACTGTATGCTGATTCATCATTTCTGTGCAATAAAGTCCACTCTGCCCAATCAATATTCTATTGTATTATACCTTGGACACTGAATGCATCTGGTGAAGTTACATTTGGGCTTGTTTCTCAGGATGTAATGGTGACCTTTCTGAACTGGCCTGATAAAATGTGTACCACTGAAAGATTTAGGACCTGCTTCTGTATGAGGTATTTTAATGCATCAGATCTCCTAAGTTAGATAATTAGTATCTGAGGCTAGAGTTATTGCATTTATCTGAGTTCTGTTTTGAACATGGAAAGCATCATGCTACCAAAATTGTAAGATGTCATCAAGCTTTATCCAATAGGAACATGCAGCGAGTGAAGAGTATGTGAAGATTGTTTATTAACAAGCAGTTAAAGGCTCAGAACCTGGTAACTACTAAACTGGCAGACTGACTTAAAGTGTACAGGAAATAGTCTTATCAAATTATTTGTGTCTCTTGTTGAATTCAACCTATCAAGAAGATGGCTGGTAGCAAGGTTATTGTATGTTTTTATAAATTTTAATTGCAGGTTTGTGAGTTCCAGCTAGATTTAACACTCTAATTGGCATCTGCTAGTTGGTACAAAAATCTTCATCTCTTAGAACCACAGAGTTGACATCAAAGGATTCTCCTATCAATCTCACTGCAAAAATTCCACATCATTTAACACCTCATTTTTTTGTAAATGTAAAATTTTAAAGCTAATACTTTGAGACTAAAGGAAACAGAATCTAAAAGAAGCTCCTAAGGAAATAGAGTATAATTTGTCTTGTGCCTGCAGAACTGAAACAGGGAGGTGAGTTTTTGGTTCACAGAATTGCTTGAAATGGATATATGTGGCTTACCCTGTGACTATATAACAGGAGGACGTGGCCCTTGAGAAAGTGTATAGTACTATATATAGGGCAGTGGTACTCAACCTGGGGTCCCCAGATATTTTTGGCCTTCATCTCTCAGAAATCCTAACAGCTGGTAAACTGATTGGGATTTTTGGGAGTTGTAGGCCAAAAACATCTGGGGATCCCAGGTTGAGAACCACTGATCTAGGGGCAACTGATGCTTTTGCTTCAGAATATAGCCAGCGTTGTAAGTAGCTGTTACTTTTTATGTGTATATGTTTATAAAAACTTAGTTAATTTGTATCAGTTTTTAAATGTGTCCTGTAGATTTTATTAGATGATACATTATCAGTGTCTACTCAGCATCAAAGTGCATATCTCCAATCTGACTAGGAGTGGGAACAAAAATAACAAAATCAATTTCAAGGAATTGGCAGTGGGCTTTTCCCCATGTGCCAGATTCTGAAACGGGGAAGACATGATGTTTTTTTTTCAGTGCCATCTTCCTAAATATACTTTATCTGAAGTTTTATTGATTTGTTGATGCCGTTAATGATCTGATGCATATGCTTAGAATTTATTTTAAGTGATTTAATGGAAATACCTAATTTATTTAATTTAGTGAAATAATTTCATCTTGGATGCAGCAACTCGAGGTAGTATTTTTTCTCTCTCCTTGACACTTTCTATGCCCACAGCAAAATTCCTCTATAGAGTGAACGTTTTTCTCACTGAATTTTTCTCATTAAATAGAAAAATAAATTTGGAAAATTCAGTACAAATCCAGGCTCAAATTTGGTTCTTATATTTAGATTAGTATGGGAACCTGATTCCTTTGTAGGCTGAGAGCGCACAATTCCCATATAATTTCATTGTCTGCTACTTTCCACATGGCTGCGTGAAGGTCCTTGGCCTCATCTACCTAAAATGCTTAACCAGGGGCCAGTCTGAAGCAGAAATGCTTCAAACCGGTTCTGGAGGTAGCCATACCATTCCTAACGCATGGCAGAATGGCAGATTCTAGACTGTTCTGACAGCAGGGTGTGCGGGTGGGGTGTGGGTTACTTCAAAAACCATAGATCAACAGCTCCGGATCAGCACCCTGATGAATTGGTGAACTTCTGCCCTCACCAATTCCTCTCCAATGTCAGACTGCTGCTCTAGTTCTGAGTAGCAGTACAGACTCACAGACATCTGCAGTCTGAAGTTCAAACACTTATTTAATATTTACAAAGCATATTTACAAACAGCAAAAGCCATCGCTGGAAGCAGGCATTCTTCCTTTTCCTCTCGGCTCGGCACACACAGCTCAACTGATAAGAAGCACATTCCACAGTTCATGAGTTCCGGCCAGACAGTTCAAACGGAAACTGTGCCCCATAGGTCCTGTGGGCAATCACTCAAGCAGTCTAGTGATTAACTCCTGCACTGCTGAAATGCTTTGCCAGAACCACAGTTGCAAAACACCAAACAGTTTAACTTGATATAACATTTCAACCTCAAAACATAAACATACACTAACATGTTCTGCTGGACCAAGACTGCTTCGGCCCCACTGGATTGCCACTACTATCTACTTCTGCTGATGTCAGTATGGAACATCCAGGTTGGTTAGGAGCTCTCATGGAGCTTTACAGCTAGCTGGCAGCAGTAACAAGAACATGGTGCTTATTTGTCCCTAAATCAGGGTGTGGGGGGCACATGCATTATACTTGAGAATATATGGTACATTTATTATTTTTCTCTATTATTATTGGTATTATTACATTTATTATTTTTCTCTATTATTGTTGCTACTATTACATTTATTTTACTCTATTATTATTATTATTATTATTATTATTATTATTATTATTATTGCATTTATTATTTTACTCTATTTATTATTACACGTATTATTTTACTCTATTATTATTATTACATGTATTATTTTACTCTATTATTATTAAAAGGATACATAAGCATTTACATTGAAGAAGATGAGAATAATGATTTGATCAGAGTTGGACAGTTTTATCTTAAATTTGAGCTTTATGTAAATATTCAAAAACATTTAATCTACTGATGCCTCAATTAATATAATTTTATTAGTATCTATTTTTATTTCAGCTTATACTGGAGTCAATGTTTTCCCAGTTATTTTGTGGTAAAATTAGGTGCCTCGGCTTATATTCGGGTCGGCTTATACTCGAGTATATACGGTACTTGTTTAAATCAGTTTAAATATAATGAATTGCTCTTAAAATGAACCATGCCATATAACTTTATGCAACCTTTCCTTTCTGCATGCAGACAGGAAAGACCCATTCCCCTTGGATCATGGAAATATAGCATGGAATGGTGGGAGCAAATACACATTGTTCTGTATAGTTTCCTATCCATCTACTCTGAAACTCCTGCTATGTTCATTTGTGCTACTTTTCTCATAGCTTGGTTGCAGCCAAGCTGAATGTGAGTGTGGCTATACACAAGCACAAAAGTAGCACAGCAATGGTAGAGTAATGGCACTTTGGGTAAAAGAGCCCATTAATAAATGGTATAATTTCTGAAAATATGGGATATAGCTCACTTTCAAAACTATAGGAGTAGATGCCAAGTAAACTTCATTCTACCCTTTACTAGGAAAAAAATGCCAGTGTCTTGTCTGATCTAGCAGACTTTGAAATCCACTGTGAATTGCAGAAGGTGGAAATAATGCTTCACTCTCTAAACAATTGTGTGCAAAACTGCCCTGGGTACAGTATGTTTCTTGCAGAAGCAGCTTCTCTGCTGTTGATGTCATTATATGCTCTGTTAAACAATCTGTAAAAGATAAAGACAGTCCAGACTGGTTTTCCCTGCAACCTGAATGACCTAAGAATAATCAATAGTTGAGTGGTCTCTTCAATTCACCACTTCTGTGGGTGCTCAGATATAGCGGTAGCATGCTTCAATTACAGTGGGATATATAGGGAATATAACATTACCACTCTAACAGAGTACGGCTGCCACTGAGATTTTGTGTTGTGTGTAAACTACAGGGATTACATGCAATTGATTGTTCTTTACATGAATTGTGCTGTGGATAGTCTCAAAAGATGCCTGAAAATTCTTTTCAGACTATCTTAAGAATACTAAATTTAGAGATTGTAGTTTTCAAATGTAGCTTTGTAGGAAGGATGTTCTTTACTATTAATAGCCAAATCTACCTCGCATACTTGATAAAATGGATGACAATGGCTTTTTTTTTAAACAGGATAGCCATTTCAATCTGTTTTAAGTAAACTAATAAATAAAGAGTAGGAATACAATTTCTCTTCCAAAACTGATTTCATCTCTTCAACTATATTTAATTCTTTTCCAGTGTCAGGGCTTAATCCAAACACAAAGTATTTATGAGCATGTTCATGTCCCACCTCATTGCATGATCACAACTTGAACCAGGGTGGATTTTCTAGTTATAGTTAAGATGGTATTCTAAAGACTTTTCTTAAGCAAGAATTTAGGTAACAGAAGAAAAAATGAAAGAAAATATTACAAGTAATGTTTGAAAAAAATACTGAATATAAAAACAGAGATGGGCAGATGTTATTTTCTCTTTCTCCTTCATTTCATAATCCTTACTATATCACGCATGAAGAATTTTAATAAATTCCTCAAAAAGAAACTGATATGTAAATTCCTCCTACCCAAACTGGTCAAATTTTCAACAGCTATATTATTTATATTGAAAAAGATCAAGGTGAATCAGTTTGTAACAAAGGTGTTATAGATGAGGAACCTGTATGTGGCTACTCTAATTCAATGGCCATAAACATGACTAAATACATAGACATTCAAACTTAACATTTTAAGGATTGAGCACTCAAAGTGTCCCAACAGGTGGATTGACCTGGCATTTCCTTACACTTTTCAATATTTTAAACAACAATTTCTTCCTATCTTTTTTTCCATGTTAGAAGCAACTTGAGAAACTGCAAGTTGCTTCTGGTGTGAGAGAATTAGCCGTCTGCAAGTACGTTGCCCAGGGGAAGCCTGAATGTTTGATGTATTACCATCCTATGGAAGGCTTCTCTCATGTCTATGCATGGGGAGCTGGAGTGGACAGAGGGAGCTCATCCCGCTCTCCCCAGATTCGAACCGGCAACCTGTTGGTCAGCAGTCCTGCCAGCACAAGGGTTTAACTCATTGTGCCACCAGGGGCTCCTCTTTCTATCCTGAATATACAGAAACTGGTAAACTTGGATGAATTCATTTCTAAAACAAAAACAACACCCACCTTTACTAAAATACAATTTTTATACACCTCTAATTAAAATTGATGAAATGAAGGACAAAGTCCCGTAATGAGATAGGCACTGTTTGTTTATTTATTTCTTTATTTACAGTATTTATATTCCGCCCTTCTCACCCCGAAGGGGACTCAGGGTGGATCACATTATATACATATAGGGCAAACATTCAATGCCCATACACACATAAAACCGAGACAGAGACAGATGCAGAGGCAATTTAACCTTCTCCTGAGGGGATGTTCGATTCTGGCCACAGGGCGGAGCAGCTGCTTCATCATCCACTGTGACAGCACTTCTTCATTCCAACATCGTAAATTAGTTAAATTTGCCTCCCCACTTTATAAGTGGAATCTTATTTCCTACTTGATAGATGCAACTATCTTTCGGGTAGCTAGGTCAGCAACGAGCAGGGGCTATTTTTTATTTTTTAATTGACAGGTGCTCACCCCGCCACGGGCTGGCCTCAAACTCATGACCTCATGGTCAGAGTGATTTATTGATTTATTGCAGTAGGCTGCTCACCAGCCTGCGCCACAGCCTTAATTAATTAATGCTTTCTCGGGAAACAAATTTCAATAGTGCTAAAATCAAGATTTGGAAATCTAAAATCAAGAATTGAAAGTGCTTTATTTTGCATGATTGTGCCATGCTTTAACTTATTTTTAAATGAGAACTAATTACTTACTCAGAGGGATATTTACTTTTATACTGTGAAGTTACAAAAAGATGCATATATGTATATTCTCTTTTTGCTCAGGGCAGAAAAAAAGTGTATAGGTTATTTCATTATAACTGAGATAGTTAACATGCTATGGGTACTCTTGTGTTGGAAATATTGAGATTTTGAGTATTTAAATGTATTTAAAATGTTCAACATACTTTGTAAAGAAGTAACATTGAACTATTCATTGCTTATGTTTACTTGAATGCAGGGGTTCCCAGACTAAGGTGCTCAGGTTGAATGTGGCCCTCCAAGGTCATTTAGCCAACCTCTGCCCTAAACTTTAGATTTATGGTTGCTCTAAGTCTGAAATGACTTGAAGGCACACAACAACAACCCTAATTAACTTGACTATCTCATTAGCCAAAAGCAGGGCCACAGTTCCCACTGAAATTGTAACACCCCTAGGCAGCGCAAACACTGGGAACCAACATGGAGGCCAATATACAATCTAATATCTTTATTAAAGCAATAAAAGTTTCAAACAAATACAAGCAGAGTAGATAGTCAAACAGTTGACCTTTTAGAAAAGATCAAAATTAGTCCAAAGAATGAAAGTTATATGTCCAATATTAGAGTCCAAAGTCCAAAATCCAATAACTGAAATACACTCAAACCTATTGGAAGTTTGAGTGGGGAAAGGAGCAACGTTCCTTAGGAAAGTACTTGAAATAATAGTCCAGAACCAGGGTTCAAGGCAAGGCAAGGCAAGGCAGTTCGTGGTGGATCTGAAATGCAGACCAAACTTGGCAAGGGATGAGCCGCTACACCCGGTCTACTCGAGAGCAAGCGCACCAACAGGCCGCTTAGAAGCACAGGATCAAGAGACGACGTATTCTTCCATTAGAAGTCCAGTTGACACCGCAACAGAGATTCTCTGCAGAACTTTTATTGAAGTCCAAAAACATCCCCCAAGCAGGTGCGTGACTCCCCAAAAGTTCCCAAGAGAACGAGCTGCTAACAACGAGATGCCAGATGCCTGCCTCCTCAATTCTTCCCAGGAGAACTGGCTTAGCCACAATCTCCTCACTCCGCTAATCTCACACTTCTCCTTAAACTTTGTCTTCGAGAGCGATCTGTTTGGAAAGTAGCCCTTCTATCAAATTCTAAACTCTCCGGAGATCCGGGAAGAGCCGGCAACATTTCAAGGGCATTCCTAATTGGCTCTGGCTCTGCAATGTCAACAGGAGACATCTGGAAAGGGATAGAATCTTGCTGCGGTGGGAAAAAACCCAAATCCTCTTCATTTTGATCCGCAATGGCTGCTGGATCTGGGGCCAAAGGTACCTGAGACATCACAGAAATACTGGCAAGTTTAAGTTGGTTAAAATTGTTCTTCATTTAAATATTGTACTGTTCTTTCATATATTTTTTTCACTGTAAATAAGATATGTGCAGTGTGCATAAGAATTCATTCTTTTCAAACTATCGTATAGCTCCCCAACAGTCTGGGGGATCATGAAGTAGCTGTCTGCTTAAAAGGTTTGCGGACCCTTGCTCTAAAGCATCTGCATCAGGAAGACATGTGACAATAACTCACCATCTAAATGCAAAATGATTCAACATCTTGAGTAGCCACACCGGTTTTAGACTGCTAAATGAACAGATCTTCTAAACAGATTATTTTCAAGTTATTGCGATTTGTAGTGTGTGGTGTAGGCCCATAATGTCCATCTTTTTCTTTATGTAATGTATCTGTTTGCAATTTGAGTAATGACTCACTACTAGGTAAGATACTGTGCCTTGGAAATTGTGCAGCTCTCATTGTATGCAGATCAGACTTGTGTCCTAGAGTCCTTGGGGCTTTCAAAAACACTTAGTATTCCAGATAATACTGGCATTGTAAATGATTTAATTACACATCTAATTTACTGATATTTGGCGCTTACAACATTATTTGGCAGACGAGTAACAGTGTGTTGTAATATGTAAATGAAATGGAAAGATTCTGTCGGTATCTTAATTATTTGTCACTGTCTGAAAAATCATCTCCATTGTATGATTTCTCTAAGAAAAGGAGGAGGATGCAATAACTTTGATTATTCCATGTTTATAGTAAAGACAATTATATGAAGAAAAGTTGGAATATTGTTCTTACATTGCTATGTATTTTATTATGCCTCAGAAATTGTTTATATTATCATTTATACCTCAAATTTCTTTTTTTTTAAGTAGTAAATACTTAAAAATATTTTGCAATGTATTTTATTAATGGGTTGCTGTGAGTTTTTCAGGCTGCATGGCCATGTTCCAGTAGCATTCTCTCCTGACATTTTGCCTGCAACTATGGCAAGCATTCTCAGAGGTTTGTTCCAACAAACCTCTGAGGATGCCTGCTATAGATGAAGGCAAAATATCAGGAGAGAATGCTAGTGGAGCATGGCCATACAGCCCAAAAAACACACGGCAACCCATTGATTCCAGCCATGAAAATCTTTGACAATGCATATTTTATTAATCATTTTATTGGGGGGGGATTTATTTCTACAAGAATTTTTTTGAAAGACACAGCATTAGTACATGATTTTAAAATCATATTTTAAAAATCATCTTACCAGAAGATACTGTTATTTAATGCTGTTTAAAATTCAAACAGTACATACATACGAACTTCTTCTAGGCAGGTCATTCTATATTCTAGGGGTAGTCAAAGTAAAAGTTTTATCCTGACTTTAAGTATAGTTGTGTCCGATGCTGGGGGTTGGTTCTCACCTCCATTCCTAAGACGAAGAGCCAGCGTTGTCCATAGACGCCTCCAAGGTGATGTGGCTGGCATGTCTGCATGGAGCGCCATTACCTTCCATCTGGAGCGGTACCTATTGATCTTATCACATTTGCATGTTTTCAAACTACAAGGTTGGAAGAAGCTGAGGCTAACAGTGGGAACTCACCCTGTCCCCCGGATTTGAACCACCAACCTTTCGGTCA
Organism: Anolis carolinensis; assembly: GCF_035594765.1. Lineage (NCBI taxonomy): Eukaryota > Metazoa > Chordata > Lepidosauria > Squamata > Anolidae > Anolis > Anolis carolinensis. Next base: position 68,208,247 of record NC_085844.1, read on the forward strand.
GCAAGTTCAGCAGCTCAGCGGTTTAACCAGCTGTGCCACTGGGGGTAGCTAAAGAAAATATCCTCTGGTTGTATTACAATGGCAATACTTCTTTTCTGTCCAGGGGTTTTCTTCCAGGAGTTTCCCAATACTTTAAATATATATTTTAACCATTTATTCAATATTTTTGATAATCCCTTCTGATAAATTTAATGGTGATGATTTCTCTACCAACCACTGCAATCTAATATTGACTTACTCAGAAGCAAAAATAGTTGAGTTCAGTGGGTTTCACTCCCAATAAGAAGATATTGAATAGCCCTTTAAGGTAATTTGGTGTCATTGTGTCACACCTAGTAAATATTACAGTCTTTGCACCCTGCATTGACTGCATTGTATTGCATTGGTGTGATGTTGTAGATACATATATATCCTCTAAATCAACAGAAATAATTTTTATATTTCTTCGTTTTTTTATTATTTCAGTTAAGGAAATCAATTACAGATGATCTAATTTTAAAAGCAGAATTTACATGCTTCATGAGATGGCTCACTATTCTGAATACTTCCCACAATATGTCATTGTTGTAAATTATGAAATTAACCAGTTGACAAAATGAAAGAGGCTTTGTGATAAAACAACTGATGGAGCTACAAAAAAGATGCAGTAAACTCAAGAAGAGCTACAATGAAATGTAAATGGAGAGTGATAAAAGCTGATCAATGAAGTGACTATCACAGTTTTACAGTACCTCTGTCTGCACATCAAGGCTTTAAATATCTCAGCCTTGTTTGATTTAATTAGGTGTCTTCAGTTGTATTTTGAAAATGTTCCCAGTATCCTCTGTTTTGAATGCTGAAAAGGGGGCAAGCAATTCGTGCCTGAAATTTTGCCATATCTTCAGCTGGAATGCCATCAGAACCTTTGGCATTTTTCTAATGAGTAAATGTTTATTATTCAAAACTCTGAAAATTACGACATCCACTCTCAATAGAAAGAGCTTCCTTCTATTCAGGATCTATGTGCTTAACATGGGAATACTTGAGAATAAAATACTTTAGAGCTCTCCTTTAAAGTTCAGACTGTAGATTCATCGCACCTGTTATGGTTGAGCCTTCTGGCTCCGGTACTAGGAGACGGGGTCGTAAGACTCCTCGAGAGTCAGACTCTTTTGAGGAGCGCGAAAGGAAACGGCTCCGGGTCTTATTTGCAGAACCAACAGATGAAGACTCATTTGAGGGTTTTACCGAGCGAATGGAGGAAGAGATGGTTAGCTCAGAGGAGGATGACATGGAGTGGACTCGTGTAAGGGAGGATTTGGGTGTCACCGGCAATGATAGTATGGGAGACGATTGGCGGGTTGCAGGATCAGACCCATGGACGGGCTGGAGGGATGGAGCGGGATCCACAGCTGGGGATGCTGTGGGACGTAGTCAAAGGTGTTTTAGCTCTGATGAGGATGATGATGATGAGGCACCTGGAATTAGGATAGCAGCTGACAGCGATGAGGAGTTATGAACTGGGATAAGATGGGGTTTAGGATCAATGGCTAATTGCGTTGGGCAAGGTAATCTGGACGAACGCTTGGGCTCTTGTTGGGGAACTTCCTGAAGACGGGTGTGATTCGTTGCTGGATACGTAAGTTACCAAGGACACTGGGCATAGACAGCGGGAGGAACTGTGTGGGGTTTTTCTGTGCAACTTGTGTTTAATCTTGATAGCTTGGACCTCCGTCGTCTTTTTGACGGACATTAATTACCTACTCTGGATTGACGCTGGACTGACTGACTGACTACGACCTTGGACTATCCCTTCTGTGGCTATCGGTGGAACTTGTGGAACTTTAGACGTCTGCGCTTGGCTTTCGACCTTGGACCGGATTGGGACCCTGCTGACCGCCATTACCCTGATTGATGTGCCTGGACCTGGATTTCGCTCGTTGCACGGAAGAGTAAACAGCCTGAGTTACTCATCTGTAGCTTTTGAGTAGCAGAGAGGAATCTGCTGCCAGTTTTTTGTGTTCATTTTGACCTCTGTTTACCAACTTTTGTTTGTTTAAATTGCCAGGCTGAAGTAAGAACTTTTGATTTAATCCGGATTAAACTCCTGTTTAATCCGGTTTATTCTTTCGAACCGTTTTAATTCAAACAAAGCTGTTTCTGTTACTTTTCACACTGAAGACAAGTGTTTGCCTAGTCCTTTGTTTCCTACGGGCATTTTTTAGTTCTGTAACCTCAATAAACTGTGTTGTACTCTATTTGGTGGCGTTCTGTCTATGACAGCACCACTGACATGTTTGCCACCTTTGACCTATTTTCAGAAATATCATTAGCTGTTGGCTATTTTTATAAAAGAAAATTGTCTAAGAATCATGATACAGTCATTTGCACCCAAGCTGGTGAACTTAAGACACTGTCTTTTATGATGTAGTTGTCAGATGTTGATGAACCATTAAGCAGGTGGTTGTGTGACTTCATTTAGTACAGCTTTCACACCATTTTTCAAATCTCACAGCTTTCTGTCTCACTATCTTCCTGCCTCACTATCACTAACATTCAGAAAGATTTCTAAGAACTTCATTTCTCTTGAGATGTCTCAGCCAGTCATCTCTCTCTCTCTATTTCTCTCTCTCTCCAAACTCAGTTTCAAATTTTGAGTGGTATGGAAGGTGCAGAAACAATTTATATCACAGATTTAACAAAAGAAAACCAATATGTCATGGTAATACATATTGTGAGTGTTTCCAGACGGTATAATTTGACTTAAATAATTTATGGATTATTTTACTATTAGAATACGGAATTTGTAAAGCAGTTTTAGACTCCAACTATTTGCTCATAGTGTAGCATTTCAGTGTGCGTAAGTTAACATATATATTTGGGTTAGATCTGCTACTGAAGTGTTAGTAGTATAGAAGCTTTAAAGTTTTTCCCACTAGCTAGAGTATCTTACATTCAGAAGCACAAAAAGATCACAGGAAAGATAATAGTCTTCCACTGTGGTGTAAAACCATTAGATTGTTGGGAAAATTCCAAGTCAGGCTTGGTTTACCTTGGCTTCAGCAGAACCCCCATGCTGAGCAGAGACGTATCTGATTGACCCATCATCCCTGTTGGAAGCTTCTCCTCCTTTTTTGCCTTGACTTGTGTGACCTCAAAATAAAGTGCTGATATTTTACAATTCACAACACAAAAGAAAGGGAGAAATGAAAGTGGAATACATTATTGGGAAAATAATTTGCAAGCACTGCTGTCTTCTGCATACTTGAAACTCCAGCTGCCAGAAGTTGATTGAAGATACATATGAAATTACATCTTGAAGATATATGTCGGGATAAAGACATGTAGAAGTGACCTTGAGTTCCACCAGAATAAAGAAATATGAGAAGAGGATGATGAGGATGATGAGGATGATGAGGATATCCATGCACACACACACCAGCACCCTAGTTCTATTTTCACTGTCTTGAGACTTAATTATTTTCTAGTGAAAAAAAAATATAAATGAAGATTGAAATAATCACCAATATATGCAGCCCTTATCCTCTCCCTGCCAATTGGCCAAAGAATGGTTTGGCAAAAGATAGAAATATCCGCTTCTCATTCCCAATGTCATATTGTGTTTGGATATTATGCGTATAGTCCAATGTTATGTAACTGTATTCTGAAATAAGCCTTCGTTCTGAAGCAGGTAAATTTATGTGACAATGTTGTATTCCTTCAAATCATTTCTGACTTATAGCTTGTCACTGTTTTTTTCCAAGTCTGAAAGAGTACGACTTGCCCAAGGGCACTCAGTGAGCTTTTATGATTGATCAGGGATCCAAAGCTTATTTCCCAGAGTTCTAATCCAACACTCAAATTGATGTTAGTCTCCCACAAATTTACAGGAGAAGAGTCTGGATGTAACTTTATAAAGTGAAGGAAGTAAGACCAATTCAAAGAAAAAAATGACTATGGTCACAGAGATCATGCATAATCCTACTTGGAAAACGTTAGTGTGGTCAAAGATGAATTTTTGACAGAATGAAAAGACACTGTCATTGGACAACAAAATGAGATTCCATCTTCCTTTTGGACAAGAGCCTTTTGTATTTTGTAGCTGCTGCCAGGCCAGTAAAACCAAGAAGAAACAATATCATTCAAGGTACTCTACTGTAGTGTTGACAATATCATTCCTTGATCTAAGCTAGTTTTTCAAAATGCCCAAAAACATGTTATTCCAGTATGCACTAAGTTATAGAGGTCCAAAATGAATTCTAGAAGGAAGAGAAGTGTGTCTAGTTCGTTTTAAAAGAAAAGATAGCAATTGAAGATTATCCCTTCAAACAAGAACACAAAATGTATAGCCAAAACAGAACCACTGAAAAAACAAGGGAGGAATCAATATGTCTGGGAAAACACCAGTGTGTTCGGAAGAATGTGCAGTCAGTGGGGAGGAGACCTATCAGATGGTGCTGTGTGTATCTTATTATTGTCAAAAAACAAAAACCTTTCCTTCAAAGCAATTACTCTTTTTTTTCTCTACATTTCTTCTTTTACTCATTAAAATTTTAGCCTGTTCTTGTAAGCCGCCCCAAGCCATAGGGGAGTGGTGGCATATAAGTCTGAATAATAAATAAATAAATAAAATATGTTTTACCCGTCAAAAGCTAGGTACAGGGGGGTAAGTTGGAGGCAAACCAGTAGCGGGTTTAACATTGCATCAGGTGATAGGTGGTCCAGTTGCAATGCCATTTCGTCCGCCTCATGTGATGAAGTTCATAAAGCCATATAAAGCCCTTCTGCCACTTAGCCATCTCCTTCCTTGAGTCTATGACCACATGGGAAAATGAGGAAAGAGGAGAGACCAACATATCAGCAGTCACGGAAGGGAAGGGGAGGAATATTTAGTCATGGCCTGATTGACCTCTGATCCCCAGCCTGGCAGGCCTCATGGTGATAAAAGGGGAGAAAATCACAGCATGACCTGCTTGCACTGCAGGTCTGGTTGAAAATGGTTTGACACTCTATCTGCAGGATATATAAGCATGCTGGGAAACCTGAAAGGTTTTATGAGATTTGAAGCCCCATGAGACTTCAGATCTCCCACCAACATGTTGTGATGACATACTTCAGATCTCCCACCAAAGTCTTATGTTGGCATATCAACCATGAGACTTGCCCCAGGCCTACACTGAAAAATCACTTGCAACCTTGTCATATGGCTGCCAGAGTCGTTCTATGTCATCAGGGGGCGTGGGGAATCTGGCACCCCATGCACTGCATCGCCCAGCTCCTCTTCCAGCTGATCCCATGGGGAGGGGAGTATGGAGCATGTGTGGAGTATGCAGCTTCCCCCCATGGATTCAATAGCAACATGGGAAGCCTCTCCTGTTGCTGTGATGGCCTGCACAGGCTTCACCCTCCTTACCCATGGAGCCATGCTGGCATTATATGATGAGAGCCGGCAGACTCTGTGGGTGACCTGAGTTAAACTAGCGCATGCTTCCGAATTTAGCCCTTTGTGATGAGGTCATAAATTAGGCACGGCAGCCTTCAATAAGCCTCGCATCTTGGTTTTTCTTAGGGTGCACTTCTGAACTTTTCCAAAGTGAGCATTCAGACTACTATCAACATAATCCACTGGGATAATATAACATTGATTGTGGAGTTTGTTCTTCATGCACATAGCATTTCAAGTAGTTTATGTCCCATCATTTCTAAATTGTTGGGGTTAATAGTCTGAGTTGACAATTCCCCATATCAAGTGCAGCCTCCTGACTAGAACACATGGGAAGATGGGATTGTATGGGTTAAAGTTAAGGCAAGAGATTTCAAGCTTTATTGTACTACAGATTTTGCCAACTGGGTGACATATTCTGATGCTATTTTTAGCATTTTGTTTCCTCATTCAAATTAGGGAAAACTACACAAAAGGCTCTGTGTGATTGCTTCAACACTGCTTTTATGATTGCCTTTTACTGAATAGCTGGTGGCAAGAGTGCATTATTAGGGGGTTTGACAGGCGAGGAAAAATATTTGGACCATTTGCCTTGGCCAAGTACAACAGAAGTGCCAAAATCGATGTGACAAAACTGTCTCTTCAGGTCCCACCACTGAGTCTAAATATTTTATAGACCCTGTGCAGACAACACAAGGCAATGTAAAGTATTTCTACTTGATGGCTGTGAATTATGAAGCAGCTTCCAGTTTTGCTGAGGCCCTAGGTGAGATCGGAGGAAGCTTGCCAAAATATGTCTTGTAAATAAATCAGCTTTATCTACAACCCAAGCAGTATAGACAGATGGCCATTTAGAATTCAGCACTTCCAAGGAGGGGGGAAAAGGGAGAGAGGGTAAAGCAGAGAAAACAAACACCGCATTAGAGTGAAATCTTATAGTGTAGGATATTAATTGTTAAGCACATCCAATTTTATTTAGCACAAATACACTGTTGAATTAAAACTGCCAACTAATTAAAGTCATGAAAATAGATATTCTTAGCTCCAATATTAAAATGTCTACTAGCACTCAATTAAAGTGGCATTTGATTTATCCGTAGTAATGGAAATGATTAATGGGCAACACTGGAGTGTTTATTATACCACAGGCCCATATGCAGAAGTGGATGGCAACAGATGATCATATAAAATGTATTACACAGACTGACACTCTGGCAACTATCTTATGAGATTGTCAGTTTTCATATTTATATTTTGAAGGGACACACAACTATAAAGGCAGTGCTACTTGGAACTAGATAGACTGTCTACAAAGGACTGATTGATGCCTGTGTCGTGTTCACTTTTTAATTTCTTTGCACTGGATTGCTTTTTACTGGAGTGAGTTCACACAGTCATGTTCATCATCTGATTTACATTTCTTCGTGTTCTGTAGCTGGATGAACTGACTTCAGTGAAAAGCATTATTTTCAATGATAGCCTTTTTTGGTGAGGGTGAATTCAGAGTCAGTTGGGCCAGATCACTCAGAGAAATCATTATTTGGTCCACATATGTGAACATATCTATGATAAGTCTACTGTGAACTGTGATCAGTGAAAAGTATTCTGTTTGTGGATATGAGTCTCCTATCAGAAGTGTTGATGCAGTCATCAACTGAATGGTTTTGTTGGTTGAAAACAACCCCGGTGGTGCAGCGGGTTAAACCGCTGACCTGCTGAACCGAAAGTCACCAGTTCAAATCCAGGGAGTGGGTGAGGTCCCGCTGTTAACCCAGCTTCTGACAACCTAGCAGTTCAAAAACATGCAAATGTGAGTAGATAAATAGGTACCGCTCTGACGGGAAGGTAATGGTGCGCCATGCAGTCATACCAGCCACATGACCTTGGAGGTGTCTACGGACAATGCCGGCTCTTTGGTTTAGAAATGGTGATAAGCACCAACCCCCAGAGGCGGACATGACTAGACTAGAATAACCTTTAATTTTACCTTATCAGAAGTGTTGATGCAGTCATCAACTGAATGGTTTTGTGGGTTGAAAACATACGTTACAAATTAACCACAGTGGATGCACTTGCATCACTGCATATTATACTCCATTTGGCAAAGTAACGTAAGTCACATTTTGGTCCTTCCACTTGTAATGGACAAATCATTGTGGCGATGGGTCAGCAACATCCATCTTTAATTGTCCCAATTAATAAGATGACTTGCACACATTTGTAAATGCATGTAATTTTTTTTTGACAAACGCAATTGCTCACAATTTAAAATATGTTATCCTCCCCCCCCCCCCCCACATGCACACACACTTTCCATGGACTTGTTAAATGGTATGAATTATCACTTGTCTCTCCCTTTTATCAGCTATGCAGCAGAAAAAATGTCTTTTTGTGTCTTCTTGTCAGCAAGCATTTTGTCCTAGCCTGCATTCATGAAGTTACTTCAGGACAAGGTATTGCCTAAAGTACCTGTGTTAGTTTTTGTTTGTGGGTGGTTCAAGGATGTTCGAATGCTTTGCTCTTTTAGTGACATTTCATCTGTTTGGAAAGAAGTTGTTTCAAAGGCAAGATACTAAAAGATCCAGGCCTACAGGGGCCTGAACTATGTTGAGTTTTTAAATATAAAACCCAAAATAGTTTTTATGCTGTTTTGTCCTCCATTTTGCCTCATGAAAAAAAAGAGATTGTCCTTAGTTTTCCTTTCCTATGAAAATCTGGGCTTATGATTTTGCTATTTATTAAAGGAAGGACATTTTGTTATTTTGCTATTTAGTTCTTCTTATTGTATATATTTCTGATTGTTGTTTCTGTTTCTTTCTATTTGCACTGTTTGTATGGGTCACTATTCTACACCACTTACTTACTGTAATAAGTAAGCTTTCCTGGTCAAAATCCCTAAAAAATCTGATGGAAACTTAATTTACCCATCATCAGTTGAAAGGCCCTCGTATTCCTTATGCATTTTCTGATATCCAGTAAAGAATACTGGAAAAATAGTTATAATTGTAGTAATAGTGTCACAATCCTGATTAAGTCATAATAGTGAATATAGAACAGTGACAGATGAGTGAAGACTTTAAATTAGAGGCGAATTTGTATTGAAGCAGCTTGCTGTTTCACATTGTATGCGTCCTGTTACCAGTCTGCCTCCTGCTTATGATTAATTTGTCCCCCATACTGACATGCAAAATCTTTCAATAAGTGTCAATCAACCACATTTCTGCTACCTACCTGGTGCAATGGGGTTGTTTACTTCTGTGCCAGCATACTAGCACTGAAATATCATGAGGTGGAATCTCCTCCTCTTTCTCCATTTCTCTCACTATTCCCATGCAGCAATGTTTTGATTTCCAGTTGTATTTGAGTTTTAAAAATTAACCTTTGATTGTGAAATTTTAATTTTCAAATTACAGAGCAGTGGATAGATGTGGAGGAGATGCGGAGGAAGGTGGGGCTGCAAGATTATTCAGAAATACTAATAATATTACAATATATTGATATAGTACAATATAGTAATTTATTGCCAGTATTGTGCTATGTTAACAATATAATATTGTATGTAAATTTAATCTGTAAGCTGTTCTGAGTCCCCTTCGGGGTGAGAAGGGCGGGATATAAATGTATTAAATAAATAAATAAATAAATAAATAAATAAATAAATAAATACAATTTGTGGGATCATGGATCCTAGAATTGGTGTGGTCACATGAATGTAGCATATGATAGTGAAAGAATTTTTGCAGAAATATAACCACTTTTTCGTGATTACATAATTGTCATGGGATAGCAGTTTTCAGCAATGTCATGCTCAGACAGCAAAGAGGAATAGCAAGTGGAAGTGCCAGCTGCTGACTCGCAACAGCTGCCCAACCTGGAGTCTTTGGAAGTTCCAATGGCTGAACCTGAAATTAGCAACTTTAATTAGCTTAAAAGAGAAAGCATGGAAACACCTACCTTGATGGAACACCATCAGGAAAGGGAAGGGCTCAGAACAGGCATGGGCAAACCTTGTCCATCCAGATGTTTTGGACTTCAATGTCCACAATTCCTAATAGCCTACTGGCTGTTAGGAATTGTGGACATTGAAGTCCAAAACACCTGGAAGTCTGCTCATACCTGGCTCAGAAGATCTCAATGCTTTTATAACAAACACTTAGTAATTAAGGAACAGCTGAAAGGTGAAAGCTGAGTTATAAATTTAGCAGCTGTACTTCAACTGACAACTGCTCTAACCTGCAACACATAGCTTGTGTCTCTGTGAAATTTGACTTAGGCTCTGATATCATTAAATGTTTGGATCACCCAAATAGACTCCTTGATTTAGCTCCTTGTTTTGATCTTGGACAAGTTTGACTACGTCGGCTCACACTACTTCTACTTCGTCAGTGACTTGTTTGAATTGGACTTTGGAGGAAAGGGAAAGAACAGATTTTGTTACTATTTGCTGCTTATCTTGAGAAACAACCCTGCACTGCTGGTCAGTCTAGGAAAGATAAAGCCCTAAAACAAGGTACCTGTTTCATAATTGAAATCACTTGCCATGATTATGATAATATTGCCATTATCATATACATAACTAAGCAGCTGCTGTAGAATACAGGCCATTTTCTTTAACATTTTATTTTTTTAAAAAACGATCTTCATTAGCTGTTTTCATACATGTTAAAATCAGTTAGTCAAGAAGAGAAGAAGAAAAGAAAAGAGAAAAGAGAAAAGAAAGAGAAAGAGAAAGAAGAGATATATATTCCTTTAGGTTCCTGCCTTTTCCTTCTTTGTCATCTCTCCATTTTCTCTGTTTCCCGATATCTTTTAACTTCTGTTTGTGTGTAGGTACTGTTCTTCCTCATATCTTTATCTTCTCGTAATCTTTTTTGAAATAGTAATTTGGCTCCAATCCATCTCTTTCATTGCATCTTCCTTATTCTTGGAGATTTGGTATCCATATTTTGTATTTCCAAAACTTTTATTATCCATTCTTCTTCTTCGGGTATTTCCTTTTTCTTCCATAGTTTTGCGTAGCATATTCTCACTGCCGTTGTTTAAAGGAAGAGAAGTTTGTCTTTGTTTTTTTCTAGTTTTTGGTCATTCATACCTAATAGATATATTTCTGGTTTTAGTGGGATCTTTATTTCTAACATTTTCTGTAGTTTCTCTGTAATTTTTTTCCAGAAGTTCCTTGCCTTTTTACATTCCCACCACATGTGATACAGGGTTCCCTCTTTCTCTCCACATTTCCAGCATTGCATGCTTATACTTTTGAAACACTTTCCCATTCTCTTTGATACCATCTGTGTGCTATCTTTATCCAGTTTTCTTTTAAGTCTGTTGCGCATGTATAGTTCAGCTTTTAGTTCCAGATTTCTTCCCACACCTCTTTTCCAATAGATCTGCCTATATTTTCTGACCATTTTCTCTGATAATTCTTCATTCCTTCCCCCTCTGTATTCCATTCCAATAGTTTTTTATATATCCTAGTTATCAATTTCTTTTCCGACATCATTATTCTATCCCAAAAATCTCTTTTTCAGAAAAGCTTATTTTTTATCTTTTGTAAATTGTTATTTTATTTACCAGTATTGAAACCAGGCAATATTTTTGTTGAGCGTGTTCATTTCTTCATGTTTTCATCCTCCATTCTCCATCTTGTTTTCCCAGTAATTCTCTATATTTGGGCTGGTTATCCCATCTCGTTACTCTTTTTTGTGTGGCTTACAGAGGTGATATCCACAATGGTGTTTTGTCATAGAATTTATTTTTATATCTTATCCAAATTTTATATATGGCAGATCTTACAAAGTGATTACCGAAATTTTCTCTTTTTTTTCCTTCCCATACCACAAGTATGAGTGCCACCCTGATCTTAATTCTATCCCTTCCAAATTTTGTATTTTATCTTTTTCTAATTTGCTCCAATCTCTGATCCATGTTAGTGCACTCACCTCAAAGTATAGCTTTAAATCTGGCAAAGCTAATCCACCTTTACTTTTTTCCTCTATCATGTTTTTATAATTTATTCTAGGTTTTTCCCTTGCCAAATATATTTCATAATGTCTCTTTTCCATCCATTTAATATTTTTTGATTTCTTATTATTGGTTGGTTTTGAAAGAGAAAGATCATCTTTAACATCTTTATTTTGAGGTCTCGTTCAATATTTGGGAATACAATTATAAAAGTGAGTCCAGCACAGGTAGAGCCCCTTTAAAGTTGGAGCAATGGTAAAACTGAGAATGCTTTTAATGCTACAAGTCACCCCTGTGCATACCACATTAATGATTATGGAATCATGGGAGTTGTAGTTTTACAAGGTCTTTAGCATTCTCTGACAAAAATCGCTGGTACCTAATCAAACCACAGATCCCATAATTCCATGGCATTGAGCCATAGCTTTTAAAGTGGCATCAAACTGCATTCATTTTGCTGTGTAGCTACATACATAGTGAATGACCTTGGGCCAGTTTCAACTGAAATGTACCAATTCCTTTGGTAGGACCATTTTCTTTTTCAGTTTGTTCAGGACCCCCCCCCCCCCAAAAAAAAACAACAACCAAGAAACACCATCGTCAAATCGGTGTAAGAAGGCAGCCTCCCTCTGGGGCTGTTTGTTTTCAAAAGACACTTCTGCCACGTCTACAGATATGACTGCATCTTTTTATAACATTATCACTCTTTTCTACCAAGCCAATTCTAAGTTGCTACTATATTTGGGTCTTTCAAGTGCATTCCCACAGGATCTTCATGTATCTTTTAATCTCTGAGCCACTCAAGGCAAAGACATTTTCTTTGTTTGTATCTCTTTACCCTAACAACACTATTAGTGCTTTGATAATATTCTTGAATTTCATTACCGGCTTCTCCACTCCTCCTTCCATGTAATTTAATTACAATTTTAAATAAGACCAGCTTTTACACTAATCCCTGTGGTTATCCCAGTTTCCCTAGATAGCTCCATACATTGCTGTTCTTCATTAACCTTTATTGATTGTCATACAGCGGGCTTATTCCTCTTGACACTGCTCTTAAGCAAGTGTATTTAAATGTTGTCTTTCAAGTAAGTTTTAGACTGCCATCCTGATCATGTTTTTCTGGAATGCCCAAAGAAGTCAATGGTACTTAGATCTGAGCAGTGCCTCAGTGCATCAAACTATTAATGAGACAATGATAAGAGTTTTACTGAAATACAAGAATACAGTATGACCTTTGTATCCATGGCCGGTTTCATTTATCTATGCCTAACAAAATATGTCCCCTCTATCCATTGGCTATATATCATGATCTTATGTTATTCCTAAGCCAGACGTTGCTCATTTAAATACGGTTCAGTATTGTCCATGGTTTTGTGTATCTATGTGAAGTCCAGGAATATATCCCTTGTGTATCCCAAGAGTTTCCTATTGCTGGCCTGGAATAAAGAGATTACTCAAAGGTGTGGACTGAAATATGGGTGACCTTATTCAAACTGCCATGTATTTCAAAAATTATCTTTGAAATCTGCTAAAACAGGGAATCAACCTAGAGCGCTTCCAGACAGTGGGGCAAACAATTGCAGTACCTGACAGCAAGTCCAAACATGGAGGTATCAATCTTCCGGCATCCTGACACATTCATTTGTAGCAGATTTTAGAAATCCGCAAGGTGAACGATGGACACCTGCCAGAAGTTTACTTTTATTTTATTTTTTAATTGACTCTCCAAGATGTGCTGGACGTTATAAGTGCTGATGTGGCTATCTGAATGTGCACACAAGCAGATTTCTTGTCATCTCTCCTCACCCTCCTGTTGCCTTTACTTTTTCCCTCTAGAACCTCATTTCCCTTTGTGGTCACTTCCCTGCCATGCTGGTGCATACTGTGTGAATTAAAGTTCTGTTTAATTTCATAAACACCAGAACAAAGGAATGCTTGCATAGAGTTCTCATATGAATTGCTTTCCAATTGTGCTTTCATTTAGCCACCTGTGTGTCTGTGGCTCCATTTTTTGATAGCCCTCATCAGCTGTTTTGGGATTGTAAAATGCAGACATGCCCGGGAGCAGGGAACTACAGGGATATACATTGATGCAAATATGTGCATTTTCCGGCCAAAATCAGATTTTAAGTGCACCTTTTAGACATGTATTTTTCAGCTGTTACAGTAGAATCTCACTTATCCAACATAAATGGGCCGGAAGAATGTTGGATAAGCGAATATGTTGGATAATAAGGAGGGATTAAGGAAAAGCCTATTAAACATCAAATTACATTATGATTTTATAAATTAAGCACCAAAACATCATGTTATACAACAAATGTGACAGAAAAAGTACTTCAATACATAGTAATGCTATGTAGTAATTACCATATTTACAAATTTAGCACCAAAATATCATGATGTATTGAAAACATTGTCTACAAAAATGTGTTGGATAATCCAGAATGTTGGATAAGCGAGTGTTGGATAAGTGAGACTCTACTGTAATACGATTCAGCTTAGTTGCCATCACCTCCTTTTATCCTGGTTTCTTCCACATTTTAGAGCCTGTGTAGAAAGACCCCTATTGCAGGAGCTGCTGGAAAACCTAATCAGACCTCCTTCCAGCTTCCCCTGGGCAAAAATAACTGGTCCCCTGAGATGAAACCCTTTCCAAGATCTGAAAGGCCAGCTCACAACGCCTTATCCTTCGGTTGCCAAAATTTCTATTAAGGACAAACACCTGAGTTGACTGAAAGATAAGTTATTTCCCTACTCTTCTTGCCACTAGGCTCAAGGGGGCAGTTCTGTGATTTTATCCTTCATCTAAAGGGTGCCATAGGCTCTCTTTTAAAAACTCCAACACCTTCCAAGTGAATCCTATTTAGACCTCACCTTAGCCAATTGCCCAGTTCCCTACCATGTGGGGTAGGCAAAAAAAAAAAAATCAGTGGAAAAACCAAAAAAAATTCCACATGACCCCAAAGTGACCAGTAAACATACATTGTGTAAGAGGTGGGGGGGGGGGTGTGTGTGTAAAAATCCAGGTAACAGAGAGAGATCAGTGGGCAGCACAGCCTTAAAAAATCTTAGTCCCATCCCTTTTCCCTGCTTGCCCTGTCACTTGGCACCAGGATGTAATTTCACATGGCTTCTTCTAGAGGCGGATAGCAAAGATACCCCCCCCCCCAGCCTCAATCATGCTGTTCTGGGTGGGTGGGTGGGTAGGTGGGTGAGGTTTCCAGAAAATCATCACAACTTACATGACACAGACATCTAAAGCAATAAAATTGCTTGCCTCTTTCCCCAAAGGAAAAAAAAAAGTTCTCTTGTGCAAATAAAATGTATGGCTTATTTGCATTTATGACAAGTGAAGATCATAAATTGTATGAAATTGAATGAAAGTCAAGGTACAGTTATTGTAGAACCATTTGCAACATATTTGGCATCCATCTATAAATGACTCCATTGGAGGAGCATACTTGTGAAAATGAGTGATAAGCCTCTCTCAGCATGAGCAATTGAATCCATTTATAGTAAAAACAAAGCTATTGGACCATAAATATTCCTTATTTGTAATGGTTAATGGCTCTTTTAGACTATTCTCAGTGAATCTTCCATGACATTACCAAGAAATATATTGAGAAAAAAGTCAACTCTTGTATTCAAAGAACGATGCCCAGCTCACAGACACTTTGTCCATGAAAATACTGTAGTAAAATGGTCAAGCAAAGTTTGTGTTTTTGGTCTACATCTAAAGCTTTTTAAAATGTAATATAGTTTCATCTTTTGGTTCCCACCCTCACATATATGCCTTGTATCACTCATTGATTTAAAACCTTCCTTTAAATGTACCATAATATGTGTTTGATATGTTTGATATAGAAATAGAAGCTAAAAGATCAAAGTATATGGAAATACTTTATGACAGTCAGTGTGTAAAATGTATACACAGTCACTTATATTTTGAGTTTTACGACCAGTACAAAGTGAAAGTCTTATGTGCTCAAAACCTTATCTAAGTTGAACAGGCCTTTTTGCAACTAGAACTGGTTCCTGTTTAATACTCCCCCTTCTATTAATCAATTTTTAATTGTTTTTTTAATGTTAATATCATTTTAATTTATAGGCAACAAGTAATCTTGAACATATTTTATAGAAAACAAGTTACAAAATTATGTCTAAATAAAAGCAGAACTAGAATGTACAATCTTAGAGCACTGTGTTTAGAGAATTGGTTTCAAGTCAATTAATTTTTACATTTGTTTCAAAATCCATTTGAAACAAGATAATCTAACCATGATTTTGTGAAACTATTGTTTTGTTTACAAATGCAAATACCATGCATTTATTGCTCTTTTTCCATTGTTGTACGTATCTTTGACAGAGGACAAACAAAAACTTATATAGTCGAGGAAATCACATATTTTTCACAAGTGCAGGGATATACTGTGATGTGAATATGAGTATTTTCCAGCTGGAATCAGGGTAAAAGGGGACCTTTTTACCTCGTGTTTTTGTTTGTTGCAGCAAATCAGCATGGATTTACCAGTAGCATCATGTAGCCATCCACCCTTTTAACCCGATAAATGCTGTGTTTTAGGTGCTGTGTAGATGGGCCCTAAGGCAGGATGGGAAAAATTTGACACTCCACGTATTATAGAATTAGTAGTTCCAGCTGTTCTCCTTACTAGATTTGGAGGACCTTAAGATGGCTGGTCTTCTGCAATGCACTTTACATTGGGCTACCTTTGTACCAATGGTGCTGCAGTGGCACAATGGGATAAACCCTTGTGCTGCTGAATCTGCTGACTAAAGGTTAGCAGTTTAAATCTGCATGACAGGGATGATCTCCTGTCTGTCAGCCATAGCTTTTTCCCAACCTAGCAACTCGAAAACATGCAAATGTGAGTGGATAAATAGGTATCGCTTCAGTGGGAAAAGGCAAAGAGACGCTTCAAAGCAATCTTGCTGGCCACATGATCAGGGGGTAACATTGCAGCTCCTCAGCTTGCAAATGGAGAAAGCTCACCTCCCAGATACGGAAATGAGCACCTCTTACTTTTTTTGCTTGTTTGTTTTTTGAATATTGTTTGTTTTTTGAATATTTTTTATTCAATTTTTTAGTATGTGATACGTGATTAATAGGGAAAAAACTTTTAGGGTAAAATTGTATAATGTGGGAAGGGAGTATGTGGGGGGAAGGGAGGGGAGGAAAAAACTGAATAACAGGGTAAGGAACGAGTGTAGGGGGTAGGGAAAAAAAGGTAAGGGATATAGGGTAAAAGTTTATTTTGGTCTTCTGCTCTTTTCTCTTCACGTTTCTTCATTTTTTATTGTCTTACTGCTCCTGTATCCTAGACTTCTCTAGGTTTCATTTCACGGGAACTCCTGTTTATTTTTTTTAATCCTTTGCATTCTTTTTGTATTCTTCATATGTCGTCCAGTCTGTTGTTTTTGTTGGTTTTCCTCTGTTTTCCCTCAGTAAAAAGGTTAATCTGTCTATATCATAAATTTTGTCAAGTTTTTCTAACCAGAGTTCTTTTGTCGGAATTTCTTGCAATTTCCAAAATCTTGCAAAGGTTACCCTTGCCGCCGTTGCTATATAAGTGAGTAAAATGTCGTCATTTCTATTAAGATCCATCATATTTTCAGTTAGCCCTAGAAGATAATATTTTGGTTTCAATGGGAATGTTTTTTTCAGGATTTTTTTACGTTGCCTCATGTATTTGTTTCCAATATTTTGTCGTTTCTGGGCAGGTCCACCATGCATGGTACAATGTTCCTTCCTGCTTCTTGCATTTCCAGCAATGATTTTGAGCATTTTTATACATTATCCCTAGTGTTTTCGGTGTTATACCTCTTTCAAAACCAGAAATGAAAAGGAGAAGCTTTTGTCTTTGTTTGTGTTGTGTGTATATGATTGTAAAGACATTGAATGTTTGCCTATGTGTGTAAAATGCTGTAATCTGCTCTCACATCTATCCTAAAGTCACTCCACAGATTGCCAATTAGTTTCCAGGCAAAGTACAAAGTGTTGGTTTTGACCTTTAGAGACCTTCATGGTTTGGGTCCAGGCTACCTATAGGGTTGCCTTCTTCTGTACAATCTGCCCTAAACACTGAGCTTCTCTGAGGGGCAGTTACTCCAGCCTGCCAAAACCCGACTGGCAACCGTCACTCAGAGGACCTTTTCATCAGCCACCCCACAATTGGGGAATTACCTGCCAGAAGAGCTCCGACAGCTAGATCAGCTGTTGCAATATAAGACATAAGTAAAGATCTATCTGTTCTGGCAGGCTTAATGACTAATTTTAAACCCGCATCTTATGTTTAATCCCTGTTTTGTGTATTTTAAAATGTATCTTTTGGAAATATGTTTGAATTATTTTAAAGAATGTTTTTAGGTTAATGTGTGTTTTACAATGTTGTAACCCACTTTGAACTGTGAGGAGAAGCAGGGAAGTAATAAAATTTATTATTATTCATTATTGTTGTTGTTGTTGTTGTTATTATTATTATTATTATTATTATTATTATTATTATTATTGCCATCATTATCCCTCGTATTGGTTGTGCTATCTAGAACTAATGGAAAGTACAGCCAAAACCAGCTGGTTTTGGACATCCATGATATAAGAAGAAAACTTGGGCCATGATATGTTTGAGAGGGAATTGTTTTAATTCCCACAGTGTAGATCACTCCTATTTTCAAATCAGTTTTGCAGATCCTGAACTGCATTTCCATTAAAGACAAAAGAAATAATCAAATTTGAATTGAGCTTCAAGATTGTTAAATTGCATGTTTAAATACTACTCTAAAACTATTATTGCCCTTTGCCTATATAGTCATTTTCTTGATAATGGCTTGTTTAGATTTCCAACTGTCCTATTCCCAAAGCCAATGTAAAGTATATCTCAGGTTATAATAAAAGTCACTTTAATTCAGATCTTCTTGTATATCATTTCCTAGATCTTATCCATAGAGGTGTAAATCTTCATAAATATCAGTCTCGCAGGCAAAAACAAATAGTTTTACCATTTTTGTCTTTACTATGAGAAAATCATCCAAACTGGGCAATTTATGAAGACCATTTATCATTCAGGAATTATTATATGCAAAAGCAAAAAGGTGAGTTTTTTTAATTTAGTTATTTTAAGTTCATGAAACTTTTTGTTGCACAGAAATAGCTTGAACAATTGCAGATATATCAGTAACTAGCTTTTATGCCACTAAATCCTATTTCAGTCCTCCTCTCTCAGATTGCTTTGTCCTCACTAGCATGATCTAAAAAATAACATTTCAAATGTTCTCAAAACAGATATTCTGAGAATATTCTAAAACCTAAAACTCAATTACTGAATTTCATTTCTGCACAAGAAGATGCACCTTCTTGTTACCATCAACAAACAGGACATTTTAAATTCAGCCTTGGAAAGTAGATTTTTCACAGAGTAAAATTTGCATACTAGCAATTGCTTAACATAATATGCAAATTGAACAACTGGGATTTGAGACACTGGGAATATGGAAATTATAGCCAAATGGAAGCTTCAGAGTTGGAAACATTTTGTGTCTTAACTAAAATTGGGTAAATTCAGGTCTACCAGGACAGAGAATTGGCACTTCCATAATTCCCATTATTTGTACAGAAAAGGGTGTAATCTCAGGATACTGAGAAGGAATACTAGTCTTGAAGAAACAGCCTGTTAACAGCAGCATCCTATGTATGTTTAGTCAGAACAGGAATAAATTGTGTGTGTGTGTGTGTGTGTGTGTGTGTGTGTGTGTGTGTCAGGAGTGACTTGAGAAACTGCAAGTTGCCTCTGGTGTGAGAGAATTGTCCAGGATGTTTTGCCATCCTGTGGGAGGCTTCTCTCTTGTCCCCATATAGTACTGAATTCAGTGGTGTTTTCTTTTCTTAACTAAACATCAAGAGGATTGTGGCATTAATATTTTCTATGTTTAAAAGTATCTTTATTCTTTATTTACTATTTACAGTAGAGTCTCACTTATCCAAGCCTCGCTTATCCAAGCCTCTGGATAATCCAAGCCATTTTTGTCGTCAATGTTTTCAATATATCATGATATTTTGATGCTAAATTCGTAAATACAGTAATTACAACGTAACATTACTGCGTATTGAACTACTTTTTCTGTCCAATTTGTTGTATAACATGAAGTTTTGGTGCTTAATTTGTAAAATCATAACCTAATTTGATGTTTAATAGGCTTTTCCTTAATCTCTCCTTATTATCCAAGATATTCGCTTATCCAAGCTTCTGCCGGCCCGTTTAGCTTGGATAAGTGAGACTCTACTGTACTATCCTGATTTTAGAGTTTTTTTCAATACTGGTATGCAGATTTTCTTCATTTTCATGGTTTCCTCCTTTCTCTTGAAATTGTCCACATGCTTGTGGATTTCAGTGGCTTCTCTGTGTAGTCTGACATGGTGTTTGTTAGAGTGGTCCAGCATTTCTGTGTTCTCAAACAATATGTTGTTGGTTCATCAGGTGCTCTGCTATGAGTGATGTCTCTGGCTGAGTTAATCTGCAGTGCCTTTCATGTTCCTTAACTCGTGTTTGGGCAACGCTGAGTTTGGTGGTCCCTATGTAGACTTGTCCACAGCTGCATAGTATATGGTAGACTCCTGCAGAGGTGAGATGATCCCTCTTGTCCTTTGCTGAACGTAGCATTTGTTGGACCTTCTTGGTGGGAATGTAGATAGTTTGTAGGCTGTGTTTCTTCATCAGCTTCCCTATGCGGTCAGTGGTTTTCTTGATGAATGATAAATACACTTTTCATCTGGGTGGATCTTTGTCTTTATTCTCATGGCTTGTTCTTGGCCTTGCAGCAATTCTGATGTCTGTGGTGGAGTATCCATTGGTGAAGGTGGGGTTCTTAGATTCCTTCCCGCATGGTCGGCCAGGGTTTTAATTCTGCTTCTTTTTTGACTTAGGTGATTTTGACAGGGCCAGCTAACACCTCCCAGCAAAGGATTCCCCTAGGCAGGAATCAGCCAAGCCTTGAAGCTGTTAATCAAGGTGATTAGTTGCAACATTCACACTTGCCTCCAGCAGACAAGAGTTATTTCTCCCACTCTGGACACTCCACAGATATATAAATCTTTCTTGCTCAGTTTCCAATATACCTCGTAACCTCTGAGAATGCCTGCCATAGATGTGGGTGAAATGTCAGAAGAGAATGCTTCTGAAACATGGCCATAAAGCCCAGAAAACCCACAGCAGCCCAGTGATTCTGGCCATGAAAGCCTTCGACAACACAATTATATATTTATTTACTCAGAAGAAATTCCACCGAAAGATAAGGGTGAAAGGTGTATCAGTCATGATTCATTTTCTGGCTGAAAAACAGGTTTAGGTGCTTTAAAAACCTATTAGTTTTGTATGAAACATAAATTTATGAGAAATGGGGTGGTGACATTATACAAAATCTGTTCCAAAACTTTGCTGCCCGGCCAAGCATGCCAAAATACACAGGGCACCGGGTCTCCTGGGAAGGAGAACCCTATGAAAGGATGGCAGGTGAGGTGTGCCAGCTGCTGCAACATCCCTGCCAGGTAAGTCGGGAAGGGCATATATTGTGGAATTGGATGCTTAGCACAAATATGACAATATCTTAAATATAACAAAATCTTATTATATATTTTACAGAGAATCATTGTTCATTGTGCTTTCATTATTTTCCTGTTGTCCAATCTTTGTTCTGATCACAAGAAGGATACATTGAGAGAAGCGGTACTGATCCTTTATCCTAGGTAAAATCATTAGGCTGAAGCTGTTTTCATTTTTATTTCCAGGTGGAAAGTGTCCATGCCGATGGCAGATTCTGGAAAAAGTAATATTCCTATACCTTGGAAGAGATGCAACACCTCTGTATTTTTTCTTCCTGCCCCAATTTACAAAACCTCTATGTAAACTGCAGAATTTTGAAATAGAAAGAAAAAGAAGAGAAAGCATTAAGCTAGCAGTTTCTTTTGTTCATTCTAATATTTTAGATACAGACTATCCTAGGTTTCTCTTGTCTTTTTTTTTTTAAAAAAAAAAATCAGAAA
Source organism: Anolis carolinensis (assembly GCF_035594765.1). Lineage (NCBI taxonomy): Eukaryota > Metazoa > Chordata > Lepidosauria > Squamata > Anolidae > Anolis > Anolis carolinensis. The sequence continues at coordinate 68,229,690 of NC_085844.1, forward strand.
TATAATAGAACTTCATTGAATGTGTGTCTTGCTTGAGCTTCAGAGAAAAGGTGTCTGCCCAAAGACTGTGCTCTTTTTACTGACTGAGTGAAAGAACCGAGCCTGCTTTTCTCCTTCCCTGAAGCCTTAACTCAGGTATCTCAAAAGTGGGCCACACATAATCACCAAAATTCTGGGTCACCTTCCTTTGAACATATCTTCCCACTTTCATGGTTAACTTTCGGTCTGATCTACACTTGAATAATACTTCTACAAATGTGCTAACAATCCTTACAATCTTTCTACAAAACTCAGTAGGTGTAATGTTTTCCTTGTGTTATTTCTAAAGCAGATGATTAATATATTCTTTTCACTCTTCTGCTCAAAATTGATTTTAAAAATGCATCTACATAAAAGCTGACATCTTCCCGTGTCAAAATATTTATTAAACTATAGGCCCTAATCATAGCTTGCTGAAAAGTCTCTCTGAAATCACATCTTTCAGTGAGTGTTAATTTTGCAAATCTAGCTTGTTTAATTCCTTTAAGCAGCCATGTTTGCTCTATTACTTGCTGGAAGTAAGATTTATGTTTGCTTTCATCACAACAGAAAAGATCGATCAATACAGGTAATAAATCTTTAAATGCTTTTTAACCTTACATGCTCTTTATAAGTTGAGAGGTAATCAATAGCTGTGACAGAAAAACTGCATGCGAGTCATCTCTCAAATCTGCTTGGTTTTTATGACATAATGTCAATAGTTTAGAATGTAAATGCCATGATCAATTTTCTGTCCTTCTGAAAAAAAGGCTCTATATAAGATAGCATAATTATTTCTTTAAAAAGTATTGCTAGAGATAAAATGACCACAGATAGATCTTTATATTTAGCTAGGTGCTCTGTCAAACTGGACAATCCAATTACTTCATTAGAACAATCTGTTTAGCACACTAGTTTGGACAGCATTTCTGTGAAACAATGATGACCTATATTCTTTCCTTGTTGGTTCATCAAAGCAAATGTATGCTTGAGAAGCTTATTGCAGCCAAAGCAGCTCTATAAGGTATGGGGCCAGTTTCTTCCAAGTTACAGCCTAATACTATCAAGTTGGCCTTAATGATTTAACATTAATTTCAACATCTGCTCAAAGTTATTGTGACTATCCTTTTAACCTATCTGTTTGGTAAAGTTTACCCCACACTTGGGTCCCTCTTAAATTATGAGATTTAAAGAAGTTAGCTATCTATGCCATTGGGCTCAATAGGATTTGAATAACTTTTGAGTAATTTATGTACAACTGATCTCGTTGAGACTGAAATACAAATAACCTATCTTAGAATTGTAAAATATACATATTTTATGTTCAGATTTGAGTGGTTCTTTGATGATTTCACAAAGGAAAATTGTAATTTTTTGAACAATGTGTAGTTAATGAAAATTTGAACCACGAAGTCATGGTTTCAACCGTTGTCAAAATACTACAAGTAGACTGCAGGGAAGATATTTATACGATATTTGTACAAACCCATGCCATGCTTCTTTAATTCCCTCTGCCTTTCTGTTAGATATCTTAAAATAAGGCAACTAAATGAGACAGAAAATTCAAGGTGTTATTGATTTAATACTACAGTAAAAAGGTAAAGGTTTCCCCTGACGTTAAGTCCAGTCATGTCTGACTCTGGGGGTTGGTGCTCATCTCCATTTCTAAGCCGAAGAGCCAGCATTGTCCATAGACACCTCCAAGGTCATGTGGCCGGCATGACTGCATGGAGCGCTGTTACCTTCCCGCCGGAGCGGTACCTATTGATCTACTCACATTGGCAGAAGAATACTACAGTAGGGCTTATGTATTATGTGAAAAATCCAGTCTAGAAACCCCTTGTGTAATATAATTCTCACATATAAACTAGAACATTGAATTGTGTCATTGACTCTAATGTGCATCTCAATTTTAGCAATGCAATTTAGCCAAAAATGTGATCATTAGACACAAGTAAATACGGCAATTTTCTATCTAAATCATACCAACAAATCACACAGGAGAACCCAGCAATGCCTAAAAAAAGTGTTCTCTCTAGGCATCCCACATGGAAGCTGACCATAATGTCATGCTGGAAGTTTAGAGAGAACATTTTGCTAGGCATTGCTAGGTCCTTCTGTGGATCTATGGTATACAAACCTCTTCAGAATAAAATGGTAAATTAATCAAAATTAATCTATACATTTTAGCAAGAGAAGGCTTTGCTTTCTCTCCCGTGTTCTGCACCTCTGATAGAGACAAAAACCCATGCTGAAGCATATCTGGAAGTGCCCTTAGTCCAGTTTGGAAAAATGAAAAAAAAATGTACAGACAAATTGACTCAGAATTGTGAACTTGGGTATGGGTATGAATTATTCTTAATGTCTCACTCTTTGCTATGCTAGAAATGTGAGCTTTGAAGCAAAATTTCATGAAAGAAATTAAATTATTATTCACAGAGCACTAATCACATTTTATATGTATGTACACACAGCCTGTATATTGCTGAATTCTAGGCTATACAATGGGAAAATAGTAACTAGAATAAAGCAGGTGACAGCAAATGAGAAATACAACTGAGAAACAGGAAGGCTCAGGTATTTTTGCATAGTTCTAAAAGCCTCTGATTAGCTTGACAAACAGCATGAGAGCATTTTGTTTGGCTATTTCTGAGATTCAGATTACTGTTTTCAGCTGCTGCTGAAATACTCATACAAAACATTAAATTAATCTATACATTTTACCGAGAGATACTGTTCTTTCTCTGCAACACACACGCGCACACACACGCACACACACACACATTTTGTGCAGTGTCTGTCCCATTCATTTTAAAGGAAGGAAGAGATCTGAACAAAAGAATGCACCATTTGTTTTCTATGTGATTTTTTTTTCAGGAGGAAAAGCTCTGATTGAGTCTCTAACAGTGTCATATCTCAAAAAATAATAATCCCAGGATAGAAGTACTCTCTTTTTAAAAAAATAGTTCTGCTGAATATGTTTCAGATATTGCTTACTACATTACAAGCAGTCAACTCTAAATCTTTCTTAAATAGCATATTTCTAGTTCAAAAACATACATCTGAGTTCCAGTTTGGTATAATGTGTTGAAACCAGGACTGGAGATGTGGAGAAATCATCACTACAAATCAGCATGTAATATAGTGTGTGTGTGTGGGGGGGGGGGGAATTATGTGCATGATTAGGGTACATCTACACTGTAGAATTAATGCAATTTGACGCCACTTTAACTGCTATGGACTCACTGGATATATACATTGGTGTTGTACCCACTCTCTGGGGCCCCTTTTACACTGCCATATAATCCACATTACCAAATCAGATAATCCAGAGTATTTGATTTGAACTGAATTATGTGAGTCTACACTGCCACATCATCCAGTTCAAAGTAGATAATTTAGATTTTATCTGGCAATGCAGAAGGGGCCTGGGAAAGCTAAAGACCTTATAAAACTACAACACTTATGCTTCCAAGCCATTCAATGGACACTACACACAACATCCTTAGCTGGGATCCAAAATCAAACTGCTGATCCTAACATGTTACCCACAACATATACCTGTGGTCCAAGACTCTCCTGAAGCTGCACAAGGCTAATAAAAATAATTAAACAACACAGAAAAATATACTTCTGTGCCAACATTATGCCAAGAGTGAACAGACGTTCAATTTACCCAACCATTTAATCAAGATTTGAGGGAAGTCTATGGCCGTGGCTGTAATACTGGCATAATTCCAGTGTCTTTAGGATTCTGCCATCTACAGCCTCAAACTGAAATTAAGTATATGAGAGTCATCCTCGTGAAAGAAAACCACTCCTGCAAACTTCCCCTAGAAACAATACTAGGAAAAAAGATCCCTTATTGTCCCTCTATACCCATTGCTGATGGGACCTTTTGATGCAGAAGTCAGGGAAGATAACTTGCTTCGTGTGAAGTGTGATGCAAGGCCTTCCCCTCTTAGCATCATGGAGAGCCAGGGGTAAAGGTAAAGGTTTTCCCTGACGTTAAGTCCAGTCGTGTCCAACTCTGGGGGTTGGTGCTCATCTCCATTTCTAAGCCAAAGAGACGGCGTTGTCCGTAGACACCTCCAAGGTCATGTGGCCGGCATGACTGCATGGAGCGCCGTTACCTTCCCGTTGGAGCGGAACCTATATATCTACTCATATTTGCATGTTTTCGAACTGCTAGGTTGGCAGAAGCTGGGGCTAACAGTGGGCACTCACTCCACTCCCAGGATTTGAACCTGCGACCTTCCGGTCTGCAAGTTCAGCAGCTCAGCACTTTAACACACTGAGCCACCGGAGGCTCTATGGAGAGCCAGGGACAACATGTTCAATTGCAGATAGTGCAGTATAATACCTGGAGAAGGTACATTAAACTTGGGAATCTTGTTGAACTTAATGACTTGGAGGCCTGAGTATTGTGCCAAATCATCTGAAAAGGATTAGCAAAATTCCCCCTGCCCCCCATACCAGCATAAAACCAGTAAAGGGTGGGGGAGAGAAAAGACAGCAACACCAAATTCCAATATCCACTTGAAAAGTGCATGGAAAAGTCACTCAAGAAACAGGAGGAATCAAGTTAGAGGTACACACAGAGAAAGCAAATGAGTGGTTGAAGCAGTGGGGAGCTTAAGTACAAAGAGGAGTCCAAGCAGAGTCAAAAGCCAGTGAGCAATAAAAGAGAAGAGTCAAAAGCAAGCTCGGGTTCAGGAAACTACATAGCAGGGACCACCTACAACACCAGAGATAGTGGGGGTGTCATTCCATAGCACAGATGCCATCTTGGCTGTGCTAATATATAGCCAGCTGTAACTCAGCAGAACAGGCCCCATTATCCTTTTCAGGCAGACTCTGTTTGAACACGTGGCATTCCTACGGTTACAAAGTAAAAGTACCTCTTTCATACATCTGAGAACTATAATGCAATTTTTTTAAAAGATCTTTTTGATCCATAGTTTCTAGGGAAACATTTTGGGTTTTTTTGGCATTGTGTGTCTTGGATCCGAATCAGAATTGGAGTAAAATCTGTGATAGGGCAGGTTGGTAGGTGATTAGGTGTGTTAGATGGTAGGTGTGTTTTCAAATACATTACAACTTGTACCCTCGGTTCGCTTCTGACACGATAAATAAATAAATACACCAAATATGGTGTCATCATTTTATTAAAAGCCATCGTCAGTGCAATAATGCAGATATTTGTATTTTTGAATATCTGGAGAACTGAGATTTTCTGCCTGCTGGAATGTGTATGTTACATTTTATTAAACACAGTGGGAACTTAATATTGAGTTCTAATAAAAACATCTTGGATTAGATTGTGCTGCTAAAAACCCTTTTACATTCAGTATGTTTATGCAGATAACCACATAGAGTCTCACTTATCCAACAATCGCTTATCTAACGTACTGGATTATCCAACGCATTTTTGTAGTCAATGTTTTCAATACATCGTGATATTTTGGTGCTAAATTCGTAAATACAGTAATTGCTACATAGCATTACTGCGTATTGAACTACTTTTTCTGTCAAATTTGTTGTTAAACATGATGTTTTGGTGCTTAATTTGTAAAATCATAACCTAATTTGATGTGTAATAGGCTTTTCCTTAATCCCTCCTTATTATCCAACATATTCGCTTATCCAATGTTCTGCCGGCCCGTTTATGTTGGATAAGTGAGACTCTACTGTATTTAATGGTCTGAGATTCTCTGCTTATTGACAACCTCATCACATGGACACCCTCCTCCCCGTGCCATTTTGCCATCCTCTGTGGGGAAGCCAGCACAACACGGGAGCCTTCCCATGTTGGGAGGGAAACATCCTACAATGTTTCTACTCTGGTTGTGGGCAAGGCTTCAACAAGAAGTCCAGCAACATTGTGTGATGGGCAACATGTCCACCCATTCCTGTTTTAGGATGCTAAAAAAAGTAAGTATGATAAGGTCCTGAGTCAGTTCTCACCCACTTTGAGACATGGTGCCCATGCCTCCACTGCCTTCATTCAGTGGATAAAGCTTTGATTGCTAGGAGAAAATCCGACTGAAGGTGTGCCTGGGCCTAATAATCTTCACTCATTCATTCATTCGGGGTGAGGAGAGGACAAAAGGAATGGCATGGGAGAATGTGAGAACAAAATGAGAGTGACATGTGAGTCCCTGGGGCAGATGGAGGAAGCAGGACAGAGGAGGAGCGAGGTGCTGCCACAATCCGATCAGCTGACAGAGACCCTTTACTGTTTTCCTTGCCATATAGAGTCTAGGCTAAATGGGGTCATATAGATTCTTTATTAAGCCCAGGTCCTTCAAGACTAATGTGCAGGAGCAGGAACAGGCTACAGCCCATTCTCCCCATGTACCCTATTAGAAAAAGCGATTCAGAATATGAAACTTTGATCACTTCTGCAAAACTTATCCAGGCAGAATGGGGCAACAAAGCACAGATATTAAAAACTTGCTTGGAATTTTGCTGCTTGCCCCACATCCAATTATCTGCAGGAACTTCTAACTGACCCTTTCATCTGCTGGTGTCCTAGACTACTAACTGAAATGGCCATACTGCTGTGTTACCAGCTCACTGCCATGTCCCAAAGCTGCACTTGGATCATCTCTCTTCGAATGCAAAGAAATGAAATGGCTGACACTAGAGGACAATGGGCTTATAAGTCATTCCCCCTCTGCCCACAACATGTGGCCTTAAGCATTGCTATGCCTAGCATGTTTTCTCCTTCCGGGAGGTGCAGAAACCTACCATACCCCTACTGCCATGGGTCATGGCATGAAGCCAAAGCAGACATTGCAGTCTGACAAGACTGAGAATGTATTTTACTTTCTCAAACATCTGCTCCTTTCATTGAGCATATAAGGATTGCAATGACAGTGCAGAAATAATTGTAGTGTAGATAAAGATGATGAGGGTGATTTAATTGTGCAGCATGGGAGGAAACACTACAAATTTGTTACATTTTATTATACAGAGTTAGAAAACAATCAAGGAAATATTTAATATATTATGATTTATTGCCAGTTTAAGGTTTTGAAAAGAATAATTCTTCTTCATCAGCAGCACTTTTATAGGTTTTGGCTGCTCATCTTCCCAATTTACTTGCTACATTTTTTCAAACTTAGAGCTGTTGATTTCACTCATTTGATGTGGCACTAACCTCAGGCGATAATTACTGTGGCTACTTCGTAAGAGAAGAGAAGACAGTAATAGCATAGTACTATGCATATTTATTCAACAGTGACTTCCACCTGAGTTAACACCTGGTTGAGTATAGGAGTGCAACTTTAAATAAATTATCATGTTTACAGAACGTCCACTTTTAGGTAAATGCATGTAATGTGGGGGTGTTTTATTAGCTTGTTGATGGCTCTACTTTTATTGTTATGTTGACTGGATTTAGTTTTACTGTATATAGTTATGTATAAGATAACCCCGTGGGCAGGGTCGGGAGTCAAAATTATGTATTTTGATGTAATATGTGACTACATCAAGGGTCATTTTGCAGAAATGATTACTAACCATTCATCCAGCCTCACCTGTCTATCATCATGTCCCTGCCCAGAAGCAGCACCATCATGGAGAGAGTAGAGGGAGTCCATGCTGCTTTTAGGTTCTTATGGAACAGACTAAGCTCTTGTCATTTGACATTCAACTCAGAAAAGGGGATTTTTGTAAAAAAAAAAAATGAGCTAAGGATATTAATCACATTGAATCATGGATAAGTTGACCCATTTTTTTGAGTTGATTTCTTGACTAAAATGTATAGAGTTATACAAGTATATAGGCTAGTCTCAGTGTTTGATTTCTGTTCTTCATTTTAGCTTTGTTAACTGCCCCATGCCATTCCTAACCTCTCTTATTCATGAGGCATTCAAAGCCCCCCTCTCCGTTTTGAGGGCCTCATGAATGAGGCCAGTTGTGAATCATGCAAGGCTGGTGAGTTTGCCATCCTTGGCCTGCTGAAGGAGCATGGCTTTCCAAATTGCCTTATCTGTGCTTCCTGCTTCCCTGAAGTGCTATGCATACACTGCTGGGTGCATTGCATTCAAATGTAAGTCCGTTTTTTGTAATGGGCACATTCAAATTGAGGTGCACATTACATTCAATGGCTCATTACACTTGAGTAAAAATGGTACTATAACTGTGTAGTTTTAAAGGGCCCCAATAAGTAATTATGGGGTTTTATAAAATGAGATAATGTTATAGGTAATATTGCTACATATAATGCATTATTTCTGAACTCTTTTCTTGGTCTGGTGAATTACTCAATAGGGGAAGTCAGCAGAACAGTACAGTGTACTGGGTTCAATAGTAAAACATGATATAAGCGGAATAAAATAAATATAACACTAGAATATACATCAAATGTTTTTGCTGTAATTATAAGTGCTGTAATATTCAGCCTCTCTGTTGCTTTTTAACCCTTATGGTTTCAACAAAGTCCAGAAAGTAAATTGACTCTCACATCCAAGTTTCAAGCAATTTAAATGAAGTAGATATACATTACATCCAGGAAATCTTAGCTCCTTTCCATGTTGTAGAATTAGAAAATATTTTTGTCTTCTCTGATCATTAGTGTATTATTGTCAGACAATGAAAATACATTAACAGAATATTTGAAAAGTAAAATTACTGTAAAACGTCTTAAAAGCCATATAAAGGTATTTATAATAAATGAAAAAGCAGAACTGCTGAATGGAAGTAAAAAATAGGTAACCCTGGCCAGCTTTAGTAAATTTCCATGGAAATACAAATGATGGTTAGAATCCACAGTTATGAGTACACAACCGGTTTCTTATGGTGAGACCATGAATTTCACAAGGTTTTCTTGGGCAAGGAATATTCAGATTATTTTGTCTGTTTGATACTTTGAAATACAGCACCTGGAATTCATTGGCAATTTCCTTTAGAGTATTTAGGTATTTATGTAATTAATAAATTAATAAATTAATTAATAAATGGGCACTACCAGCCCTCCTCTTTGTCCTCCATTTTCCCCTGCACTTACCAGCAGAAAGCACCATTTGAGGCCTGCATGGGAGGCTTACTCCAGAAAGTTGAGAGGGAAATGGGGGAATGACAGAAAGGAGGGAATGAAAATACATGTTCCCCATGCCTACTGAGATAAACCGGTATAAAAGTACATGTTTCTCATGAGGACTTGGGCTTAAAAGGAAGCTTTTAAACACATGTTTTCCATCCTTTAACCTGATTCCTCCTGGTTTAGCCTTTTAGCCTGATTTAACATGGGTTTTAATGCATGTGCAGAAGGACCCTAACTGACACTCCCACCCATTTTACATGACTAATTTCTATCGTAAGGGGGATTGAAAGAGACACCTTGCTTGTGCCTGCTGCTGAGATTATTCATGGAAGGAGGGGCAATGTGCTTGTGGATTTCAATGGACAACTTCAACAGAAAGGAAGAAACCATGAAAATGAACAAAATCTGGCTACCAGTATTAAAAAACTCAAAAATCAGAACAGTAAATAAAAAGCAATACTCTGAAAACAGAGGATTTCCAGACATGAATCAACCAAGGGCAGTTAACGACTCTAAACAAAGGATGCCCCAGAGGCAGGAAGAAGACAGCAGATAAGCTTTTCAATGCTAATTAAAGTGATTAACTACACAACATTCACACTGACCTCTCTCACCCTAGACTTTCCACAGATATATATTAACCTCTTTGCTTAGTTTTCTCCATACTTCACAACCTCTGAGGATGCCTGCCATAGATGTGGGCGAAACGTCAGGAGAGAATGCTTCTGGAACATGGCCACACAGCCCGAAAGACATACAACAACCCTGTGATCCCGGCCATGAAAGCCTTCGACAACACACTGTCAAACTAATTGCTCTGCTCTGAGCTAGAAGCACCATATAAATATGAACACTAAAATATTCAAAAGCGAGTGCATGTATTATATGTACCTATAATCCAGTCAGTTAACACACAGTGCATCTACACTGCAAAATTATTTATTTTATTTATTTCCAATATTTCTACTCCGCCCTTCTTCCCGAGAAGGGCGGGGTAGAAAATTAATTACTTTTGTTCAGGATTAAAATTACAAGAGCTCCACCTCATCTCTAACATAGCAGCCTAAGAGCATCACATGGGGGGGGGGGTCTGAAATAGTATGTAATGAACAAGGATACTCATAAATAAAGTTTTCAAGTTCTTGGAGAGTTTTAGGAGCTGAAGACTCCAAGAATTTCACTTTTCTACACACTCCCTGATTTTTTTTCCATGTCAGGAACAACTTGAGTTGCTCCTGACACAGAAGCAACGCTCCCTGATACTTGCTAGCCATTCCAGGATTCACCCATGTGTGTCTGAGAATGAAGACTGAATCTACACTGCCCTATATCCCAGAATCTGATTCCAGATTATCAGTTTATCCCACACTTTCTGGCAGTATAGACACATATAATCCAGTTCAAAGCATAAAATCTGAGATTCGATCCTGGGATATAGGGCAGTGTAGATTCAGATGGAATGGGCTTTAAAGAAACACTGCCTGAATGCAAACCAAAACAATCCATTGTATGAGAAGACTTGAATTGTGAGTTCTTGGAAGGGCAGGGCAGGGTTGCTACATTCTTCTTGTTGGTGAGATCTGGTTTAGAAGTCTCACCTAGGACACCTCTACACTGCCATATAGCCTAGATTAACAAAGCAGATAATCCACATTATCTGCTTTGAATAATAATAATAATAATCATCATCATCATCATCCCCCCCCCGTAGGTGCCACCTTGTCGTGGGGGGGGGGGCGCTTAACTGTTCCAATGATGCTGAGAGCTGTGTTGGTGATAGTGTAACTACCAGCAGGTCCAACCAAGCCAGAGAGGTCTCAGCTGAGGAGTGGAACTAAGAGCACCTATCCCATTAGCATTATGGAGAAACAATCCAAAACGAAGTCTATACTGGCTCAGTTGTCGCCCAGGATAAAAAGGACCGTGGTGGATGCTGCCGATTCTGGACATCTATCAACAAGTGGGCTACAGAATCAAAATACAAATGAACAGCCTCAGCTGCTTTAAGAAAATTGCACAGACAGACTACAAACAGAAGCACAACTATGTGGCCCAAATGATTCATTGGAACTTATGCCTCAAGTACTACCTCCCACCAGTAAAGAATTGGTGGGATCACAAACCTTTAAAGATAATGGAAAATGAACATGCAAAGATACTGTGGGACTTCCGAATCCAGACTGACAAAGTTCTGGAACACAATACACCAAACATCACAGTTGTGGAAAAGAAAAAGGGTTGGATTATTGATGTCGCCATACCAGGTGACAGTCGGATTGATGAAAAACAACAGGAAAAACTCAGCTGTTATCAGGACCTCAAGATCGAACTGCAAAGACTCTGGCAGAAACCAGTACAGGTGGTCCCGGTGGTGATTGGCAGACTGGGTGCTATGCCAAACGATCTCAGCCGGCATTTGGAAACAATAGACATTGACAAAATTACGATCTATCAACTGCAAAAGGCCACCTTACTGGGATCTGCGCGCATCATCCGAAAATACATCACACAGTCCTAGACACTTGGGAAGTGTTCAACTTGTGATTTTGTGATATGAAATCCAGCATATCTATCTTGTTTGCTGTGTCATACTATGTCTTTGTGTCAATAATAATAATAATAATAATAATAATAATAATAATAATAATAATAATAATAGGGTCAGAAAAATTCTCAAAAGCAAGCTCAATGGAGGCAACACCATCAAGGCCATAAACACCTGGGCCATGCCTGTCATAAGATATACTGCTGGCATTATAAACTGGACACAGATGGAACTGGACAATTTGGACAGAAAAACAAGAAAACTCATGACCATTCATCACTCACTGCACCCTCGCAGTGATGTTGACCGGCTATATCTGCCTAGAAGATCAGGGGGCAGAGGACTCTTACAAGTAAAACAAGCAGTCAAAGAAGAAGAACATGCCCTGGCAGAATATGTAAAGCAAAGTGAAGAACCTGCTTTGATTGAAGTCAAAAATCAGAAACTCCTCAAAGCACAGCAGACAAAAAACCAGTACAAGAAAGCCACACTACAAACTAGAGCTGACAGCTGGCACAATAAAACATTGCATGGAAAGTTCCTTGACAAAATTGAAGGAAAAGCTGACAAGGAGAAGACCTGGCTCTGGCTCACGAATGGGACCCTGAAGAAGGAGACAGAAGGCCTGATCCTTGCAGCCCAGGAGCAAGCCATCAGAACAAATGCAATTAAGGCCAAGATTGAAAAATCAGCTGATGACCCAAAATGCAGACTGTGCAAGGAAGCTGATGAAACCATTGATCATCTCCTCAGCTGCTGTAAGAAAATTGCACAGACAGACTACAAACAGAGGCATAACTGTGTGGCCCAAATGATCCATTGGAACTTATGCATCAAGTACCACCTGCCAGCAGCAAAGAACTGGTGGGATCACAAACCAGCAAAGGTCGTGGAAAATGAACACGCAAAGATACTGTGGGACTTCCGAATCCAGACTGACAAAGTTCTGGAACACAACACACCAGATATCACAGTTGTGGAAAAGAACAAGGTTTGGATAATTGATGTCGCCATCCCAGGTGACAGTCGCATTGATGAAAAACAACAGGAAAAACTCAGCCGCTATCAGGACCTCAAGATTGAACTTCAAAGACTCTGGCAGAAACCAGTGCAGGTGGTCCCGGTGGTGATGGGCACATTGGGTGCCGTGCCAAAAGATCTCAGCCGGCATTTGGAAACAATAGACATTGACAAAATTACGATCTGCCAACTGCAAAAGGCCACCCTGCTGGGATCTGCATGCGTCATCCGAAAATACATCACACAGTCCTAGACACTTGGGAAGTGTTCGACTTGTGGTTTTTTGAAACGAAATCCAGCATGTCTATCTTGTTTGCTGTGTCGTACAACATCGTTGTGTCAATAATAATAATAATAATACGCTTTATTTATATTCCACTTTATCTCCCCAGAGGGACTCAGAGCGGATTATAGAACACATATAAGGCAAACATTCAATGCTCTTTAAATAGTGAACAATGACATACAATGCACAGACAAGGTAAATGTCTTCCCCTTTTTCATCTCCAATGTCTGGAGGCGATGCTCAACTCCAGCCATGGGAAGGTGATATTGTTCCATTTTTCCATGCTGAGGAGCCTGTTGTCCGTAGACATCTCTGATCTTGTTGCTGGCATGTCTGCATATCTGCAGAAGGCACTCATTTACCTTCCCACTGAGGCAGTACCTATTGATTTACTTCATTGCATGCTTTCAAACTGCTAGGTTGGCAGAAACTAGGGCTGACAGTCAGGAGCTCACCTTGACTTGTGGCTTTGAACTGAATGGTATGATTCAACACTTCCATATAATCTAGTTCAAAGCAGATCATCTAGAATGTACATGGCAGTGTAGGAAAGTCTTCCCACTTCTCATTGACCAATATTCGCTTCCAAAATTAGTGTTCATGTTCTGGATTAATCCTATTTGCTAATACATAAGATGTAACAAAGTTAGCAAAGAATATCACATACAATATGGATGTATGATTCTGGAAAGGCATATATTTAGTGCCACCACAGAGTTATTCTTTATACGTAACTTATTTAAGGAAGAAATAAAATTCAGAGAATAATTTTATGTAATCAATTATCATTTGTAGTTTCCAAATGTTTAAATGTATTGTATCTAGAATAGTAATTCACATATTAACTTGTTTGTCATATTGTTCAGGGTCTGTAAGGATTAGTTTCTATTTCTAATTGTGTTGTGATGTGATGTGTAACAATGGTGGCTTCCAGCAAATTATTAACTACAGAATGATTTATTGGAAATAGATGTAGCAACACTATATTTCATCAGCACAAGAGATTCCATGAGTTTGTAGGTATAAATGATACACATGGGTGTCATTGGATAGCTGATCAATACTGAGCTGTCTGTCTACCTGTAAATTTTGTCATCTTTCCTTCTAAATTGCATCTCACCCCTCATTTTTAAGAGGGTTTTGACCATTTTTTTAATCTCCATAGGAAATGTCAGTATAGAGTTTAGATGACACTTGGATGATTTAAACTTAAATAAGAATTGCTAAGAGACAACTCAGAGTATCTATTCAACACAATTCTAAAAAGAAAAAAATCAATTTGAGATATCAGGGCATTTTTATTAGCATTGGAGACATGTTTATATGTTATGGTTTTTTCCCCCCCTAAGGTCCCACCCTTCCAACACCAGTGTTTTGACGTCACTTGCTTTCGACTGAACCGAAAAAAGTATCTTGGAATGGATGATAATGTGTCAATTTCTGTTTAAGGCATGAAAATATGTTGTCCTCTCTGTCTCTATTACGTTCTTAAAACATAACCTGTTATTATGTTCCATATATTCACAGGTTCACAAATGTGAACCAAATATTTAGTTGATAACCAACCATGGAACAATGAGACCAGATACAGAATGTGTTGAGGATCTCTCAAGCTGAGAATTGCAAAAGCTCCCACCTTGGACTACATTTCCCAGAACTCTGCAGGGGCCAGCACAACATGGGCAGGCTCCTGTATTGGGAGGGAAGCTTTGTATGATACTTCCACTCCAATTGTGGGTGGGGCCACTGCCAGAAGTCCAGTGATGTTGTGGGATGGGCAGCATCCTAGGAGGCTTCCCAAGCCCCATCTGATGAGGTAGTTAGTCTCTTTCTCTTGCTTGCCTGCCAGCCAATAAGGTGCTTATCCTCCTCCACCACCACTACCACCACCATTGCAGCTCTACCAGTACACCAAATATCAATAGGGCTCAGACATAATTTAACTTGAGTAAAAGCGACCCTAAAGCATTATGCTATCATTGCTGCCTCTATTGCATCATTCCTAATATTAAAGAATAATTTATCATTGTATTACATGCATACACAGGTTCACAAATGTAAACCAAAGATTTGTCCCTCTCTCCCTCCCTTCCTTCCGCTTATTCAGAATACTCTTTTCTGCTGAGTGAATTTTAAGTGAAAGCTACTATATTTTTTCCTGAAAAAGTATAGCATGACATTATATTATCAGAATCCTCACCCAACCTATTTATTCGGTCCATTGCATTGACCAATACATTCCTGGCCCAATTTTTAAAATATTTAAAACCCTTATGTTATGAAAAGATCATTTATATTCATCCATTTCTTTTGGTGGATTATCCATTGTAGCCTAATTGAAGTATTAAAGAGACCAGACACAAAAGATAAAATAAGGGCAACTATTTAATTGTTTTTGGTGATAAGCAAATCTAAATGTGGGGAACAATTTAGTGAGGGAGTAGCTGGAGTGATTGGTCTCCACAGACCAATGAAGACAGCAAAGTTATTTCCTAAACTTTGTTACTCTATGGCAATGGTGGTAAACCTATGGCATACATGCCAGAAGGGGCACACAAAGCCCTCTCTCCTGGCAGGTGAGCTGTCATCTTCCAGCTGACCTGCCCACTTACCCGCCACCCATCTTTGTTTGCTCAGTGCTCAGCACTTGCCCACCACTCACCCATTCCACCTCCCTTGCTCACTCGCTGCTTCCCCCCCCCCCCCCCCCGGATCATTCTCCCAGTTTGGGCACTCCATCTCTCAAAGATTCCCCATCAATGCTCTGTGGCATGGGAAATCACATTTTATTCAGGTCAATCCTCCATTTTGTTCAGCAATTGTCCCGGAATTATTGGCTTGGAAAAAAACTTCCTATCTGGAATACTCAAATAATTTAAACCCAGCAAATATGAGCTTCACTGCAAATATTTGTCTCAGTATTCATCTAAACATTGTAAACTCCAATTTTATTACTTTTGCATACTTTCTCTTTTTGAATTAAACCTCATACTCTGACACCATTTTCAGATAATTAATTTGACAAATCACAGGAGATCTAAACTAGGAGAAACGTGAACAATGATTTTTTCTTACAGATAAATTTGAAGAATGTAACAATAGTAAAAGTAGACAATGAATTTCTTCAGTGACCTCCCTTTCCAGGGAAAAGATAGAAGTATTAGCTGTGGAATCTTCTGTGAAAATAGTAATATACTAACTAACTATTAGAACAAATATGTTATAGTACCAGAAGGCCCTAAAGGGTGGACACCATTATTCAGAATAATGGATATGAGCTCTCAAAGTAGACAACGTGGATCCTTAGGTTGAGCATAAGCTAAAGATATGAAAATCACAAAATCCTATCTAGACTTTTCTAGTTCTTGTTCTATACCAAGCAGTACAATTTTGTATTTTCTCCTTGCATGAAATTGATACATTTTTAAATACATTGTGCCAGCCTGGAAATTTAATTCTACAATCAATTTCTGCACTGACTAATGCATACTTCTAAATATTCAGTTATACACATCTTATGTGTCTAGTTTTTTTTAAAGCACATTGTGTTCTGCAAATAGTTTCAATGAGATACACATTCTTAACCAAGTCTTGAAGATGAAAAAATGGTAGTTTCCTCAACAGTGAAGTCCAATGGAATTATTTTGATCTCTAACATGAAGCTGGTGAGCTCAGCTTTTCCTTCTCTCCAAGCTGTTTCAGCATTTGATTGGAGAACATGCTTATTAGATTTTAGGTAATGTATTGACAAGTCAAGAAATGGTGACACCACACACAATTCCAGAATGTCATTTTTGAGCTTTTAAAAAATGAACCAAATATTTATTAAAATCCAGTATTGATTTCATCCAAAACAAATAATGTCAGAAAAATTCACCGCCAGTGAAATATTACAGCACTGTTTCATGCTCACAATATCCTTGTTGACAAAGTAGGCAAAATTATAATTCTTTTTTTTTTTTAGTGGACTCCTGACTTGTTATTCAGTTGAATCAACAACTGGGTTCTCAGACAACTTGGAAGGTGTCGTCAAATGAATGGGCCATGTCCATGTCCTAGGTTCTAGAATGGAATGGAATGGAATTAGATGAGGTGTGTGTGTGTGTGTGTGTGTTGGGGGGGGGGGGTGTCTGTGACTATTGGTTCTGCAAGATCATCCAGTGGCTTTCAGTGACATCAACCAAAGTATCTTTCAGAACCACCTATCTGGCAGGGAAATGGGGGCACATTTGTACAATGGCTTTTGTAACATTTTATTGGTTCTTGGTCCATTGCTGGGTACAGTTCAAAGTGTTGCTTTGTCTTTCAACCCTACAAAGTATATGAACCACTGTGACCGTGATTATACTGGATGGGGTAGAGAGATCTCCCACATTTTGAAGAGGTGTAAAAAATGAACAAAGCTATCTCGAAAAAGGATATATATTCCTGAAAATTACATCAAAACAGTTTTGTTTTAAGGGGGTTTAAAACCATATCAGAGAAATCATTTTGTAAGGATGCAGTTTTAAATTGACATGCAGAATCCTCCTCAAATTTGGACTTGATATCCCCAGTACCATGGTATTCTTATGAGTCTTGGCAATTGCTAAGTAGATGCTCTTGATGCTTCCACATTCTTTGGAATTTTAGCAAAACTGGATCTATCAGGGATTTTCTTTCCAGTGGGATCCAGTTGCCCAAAAATTAGAAATCTATAGCAAAATTGTTTTTCAATCTGGTGTAGATGCATTTTGACTGAGTGTGAAACATGTACTGAATGTTCTCTGTGTCATTATCACATAATGGTTGTTCTCATAATATGCTTGAACAACAAAGACCTGATGTTCACCGATCCAAATTATGCTGGGTACTGAAAACAGTAGAGTCTAACTTATTGAATTAAAACTACTGCACCTCTTTACCCCCACTAAAGCCGACAGTGTCACTTCAAAAATATAGGCGATCTTTATGTCCTGCCTTGTATTATAGTTTATACATACTTAGTTTTGTAGCATTGGTGCAACAGAACTGTCCAAATGAATCATAATGTAGTGTATAATTGGCACTGCATGTGTGGCTGTACTAATGTGCATCAGTAATAGTCTATTGTTGTCTTGGTGCACATTAAGTGTGTCTAGGAGCCCCGGTGGTGAAGTATGTTAAAGCACTGAGCTGCTGAACTTGCAGACCAAAAGGCCCCAGGTTCAAATCCTGGGAGCGGAGTGAGCGCCCGCTGTTACTCCAGCTTCTGCCAACCTAGCAGTTCGAAAACATGCCAATGAGAGTAGATCAATAGGTACTGCTCCGGCGGGAAGATAATGGCGTTCCATGCAGTCATGCCGGCCACATGACCTTGGAGGTGTTTACGGACAACGCCGGCTCTTCGGCTTAGAAATGGAGATGAGCACCAACCCCCAGAGTCAGACATGACTGGACTTAACGTCAGGGGAAACCTTTATCTTTTACTTAAGGCTCATTGTTAGTCCCTAGCTGCCATCCTAATTCACATCAGAACTGGCCAATTTGCATTGGCAGTTCCCAGCTGTGGTTCCAGTACTCCTGCACATTGGGCATTGGTGCTCATTGAACATCTGGACCAATGTGCAGGGTCCGCTTTAGAGGCTCATTTTGCTGCATATGAAAATTGCTAAGCTTCTCAATTATTTCCCACGGATGTAAGTCCATTTATGAGGACATAATTCCAACTTTTGTATTCTAGCTATTATCTCCTCCTATGAGTCTGCCTTACTATATCTGGGGAAAAGCTCCCCCCTATTACTCTATCAGAACGACAGTTGCATTTAGTTAGAAGAATGGAAGAAGGCTTTTTGTGTTCCAAGTTTGTGAAATACTCCCTCATGAGAGGCTTCTTTTTTTATTCTGTGTCTTCTCATTCCACCATCAGATAAAGATTGATATGTTCAGCAGAACTTTGCCAGAAGGATTTTTACTTATTCTTAGGTTTTAAATTGATGTAATGTGGAGTAGGACAGTTTACTATTTTTAAAATTTTGTATTGAGCAGGTTTTAGGTAAACTTTTTTAAAAAAAAGTAATGTCTACTGCTTTGGATGCCATACAGAGAGAAAAGTGAAATAGAAAATAAATAGTGTATAGAAGGGAAAGGAATAAACTCTTTTCTGAGTTAGTTTGATGTGAGCAGGGCACACTATGATTTACCCTGCAATGTTAACTGATGAAGTTATTAATAAACTAGTTATGTTACAATTAACAGAGTTTAGTTATTTAGTTTGTTTTTAAGCGTTATTTATTATATTACCCCTTTTAAAAATGTTATTGTTTTATTATTTTCCATTGGAAGCTAGCTGATGAAGCAGAACATTAATGTTTAAATATGTAAGAATGAATAAATTGTATAAATGAGTTCAATTTTCAACAAATATGATTGAATCTAAGGTCCTCACCACTGAACAATAAGTTTAGGGCCTGTAAACTGGACTAGATAACTCAGAGCTCCTTTCAACTACCACTCCATGGCGAGTGCTCACAAAACACTTTTGAATCCACCCTGCAAAATAGAAAAAGTGCAATGCAACGTTTAAGAATAATGGTGTTATGAAAGCTCTGCAGTTGTGAGGGTTGCACTTAATATTTGCCTGCATTCCCTACTGGGCACAGAGAATGCTAAATCAGGTTGTAGCTTTCATTTATTGCTACATAAATCAAATAAAGAAAAACTTATCTGCGGCCAATGAAGGCATGTTTAGAGGAGCAAAATGCTTTAACAATGTGGGGATGGAAAGCACTATATATGCCTGGAAAATGGTATCATGGCTGCACAGTTATGAGAGGAAAGGAGGGAAGAGTTTATCCCTCAATTAAAAAACACTGTGCAAATCTTCATTATACTAATACCTGAAACTAAAACACAGAACAATGCCAAAATTTTAAAGCTTTTTGTAAAAGTCTACATTTTGCTGTGTTATAATCTGGAATTGAAATGGGATGTGTGAAAGATGCTCCACATTGTAAAGCGACATTATTTGTTGATGTCATTTTTGATAGAATAGGGAAAAAGACAAAAAAATTGAAAGAAATAAGCTTCCCTCATTTCCCCAAAAGGGTGAAACAAACAAACAAAAAGTTCCATTGGATATGCCTTTCACTACTACAGCCCTTGTGCTCTCCAGAGTCTCCAACAGATGTGTGTCTCAATTGTTGACTTATCTTATCATTCAGACAAAAATTATAACAATTGATATTTGCATTTATTTATTTACTATATTTATACCCTGCCCTTTTCACCCAGAAGGGGACTCAGAGCAGCTCACAGAACACAAATACAACAAACATTCAATGCAGATTATACAATTATATAATTAACAAGGACAGACAACAAACAGAAGTAATGGAAGTTTTCCCCATTTCCTGTATCTTGGATGCTATGCTTGGCTCCAGCCACCGGGGCGGTGCTGTTGCTCCATTTTCCATGTTGAGGAGCTTTCCTCCAATTGATGTTCTTAAGGGTGCCTGTCAAAAGTGGTAACTATTCATCTGCTCACATTTCTGCTTTTAACCTTCTAGGTGGGCAGATGAGCTGGGGCTAATGGCGGGTGCTGAACCCCGACCCGGGCTTGAACTGTCGGCAGGATTTTTCTGCAGCACAGTGGTTAGGCTTCTGTGCTAAGCCTGGCCCTATTACATGAAGTCTAGCATTGCATTCTAGGAAACCTCAACACTGTAGCAATATCTGCACTACAGAAGTGTATAACATTCACACCATCATAACTGCTGTGTCTCAACTCTAGAGAATCCTAGTTTTTGTAGTTTAAAAAAAATACTCTTAATTTCCTGTAGAAATTCTTTAGATCTTTTTACCAGAGAATTATAGATACCTCACTACATTGCAAACCCTGAAACTCCACTAGAAAGAGCAAAAAACACTTGGCATAAAAAGGGCATAAAATGATTTAACTGCATAGTGAAGATACATTTTGTGCATCACTATCACTTTTTAAAATAAAAATCCCCTTTCCCCTTCCCTCCTTTATCTCATTTTTGCCCTTGTGAGGATCAAGAGAAAAATGGACATAACGATAAAGGAAACTCTGGTAAAGCAAAAGGGCTAAACATTCACTTGCTGCCTTTTCACAGGCCAAGCTATCCATTAGTATTTCTATCAACATCATTACTAGCCCTATTTTATCTGCAAAGAACAAAATATGAGATAGCTTCACAGGCACTGGTTTCTAATATACATAATTTAACACAATACATAGTATATCATCCATCACACTGTATTAAGACTGAATCCTTTTAGCCTAATACACTGCTGTTGCAATATGAAAGAGGTCCTACTCATTCATCAAGTTGTATTACTGTACATTGTTAGTACTGCATTAGACTAATATAATACATTTCTTAATAAAATTCCTACTTAGGAAGTTCCCTATGTAAGTATTCCTCTTAATACCTCAGCTGTTTTTAAGGGCTGTATAAGTGCTGACATCCAACAGGGAGCAAAGGTGAGACCTCAGATTGTAGCAACATAAAATAAATTTCTTTTGTGTATCTTATGCACATAGCATGATGGAGAAACAGAGAGCCAAAACTCTATATTTGGATGTAAACAACCTGCAGTCTTAGTCAACACTTTCTATCACTTTGCCAGGAACAGTACAAGAAGGATCCTAGTTTTGGAGAATCTGGTATGTAAATATGGAAGTATACTGCTTAGTCACCTTCAGGAGAGAGTACTGGATACCATGGAGACCAGTCACATAAATCATAAAGTAACTTAGGAGCCCCCCCCCTTCCTACACACTTTAAAAGTAGTTTAAAGATGAAGCCCATCATACAACACAAAACTTCTTCCGGGCGTTTCTCATGGGACTCCATCTGTATAATGTGTTTGAAGTATATAGAAATAGTGGTTCAGGAGTCAGGTAGGGTCTTCAGAGCTTCTGATTCTCACAGAAATGCAAAAAATCACTTATTTACACATGGGACAGAAACAGATTTCCCATTAGATCTTTTTAGTGACATTGAAGAATGGGTGTTCCTGTGAGTGGTCTCAAAATTAGCATCGATGTTCCTTTTCTCACCAGTAGTCTTCTTGCATGAAATATTTATGGTATTTTTTTTTAAAAAAATAATTTATTATTCACATTTTGCTTGGTTTTTGGTATATTATCACTTCACTGTGACTATATTTTCCCCCTTTTTAGATCTAGATTGCAGACTTCCACAATTGCGAAGTTTTCCTTCTTTTAAGAAAGAAGAATGTAGAATGGCCTGGAACTACACTCACATGTGTGATAGCTCAGAACATGGAGGATTTCAGTAGAAAAGGACAAAAGTACATCATGTGAAAATATTATATATTTCTCTTATAAACAAAACTGAACAAAACACTATGATAAGATAACACTATGATAAGATCTCGCTTTACCCCTCCCATGAGATGAAGTCTAGCATTTTGCTTATTACATTACTAATGCAGATATGACACAGTCCAGTTTTAATGCCAACTCAGTGTTGCTCACAGTTACTATGCCTTGAAATTGGTATTATTAAAACTGCCCATTAATCAAGAGTTAGTGTGATATAAGACTTTCAGAGGTGGACACACGAATATGAAGACCTACGTTCAAAGTTCTGCTCAGACATGGAAATCCACTTGAGAAGTTACATTCTCTCAGCATCAGAGAAAAACAGCAACACTTCTTGAACAAACCTTCCCAAGAAAGCCCCATGATCGGTTCACCTTGGGGTTGCCATTAGTTGGAAATGACTTGAGGACCATAACAACAAATTATTAATATTTTGCCCATCAGGAAGTTTATGAAAGATTTAAAACTATTTTAAACAATGTTAAATTCTAGTTTTAAAAAACCAAAGACCAGAGTCAATAAAACAATTAGCCACCATAGAAGCTCAAGAAGAATTGAGTGTCGCAACCCGGTACAGCATCTCTCAGTATAAACAGCCACGCACTATGCTAGTTGTCATTCAGTCCAAAATCCAAGCCAAAGTAGATTCAAGCAACAAACTATGCAGGGATAATGCAAAAGTCGTATTCAATAGTCCATTCCAGAGGTCCTCACCAAAACATCAAAAACTATACATAATCCAAAGTCCAAAGCCAAGGTCTAACACACAATAAGGCACACGAAGTCATCCAATGGAGCTCCAAGCTATAACAGGTTCCAAACATTGCTCCCAGTAAAGACCAAATCCAAACTGTCACTCTTTATGCTTCACAGTACAAGTGCTCTCACCTGTTGACCCTAGCCAGGTGGATCTATGCAGCTGAGTAGCATAAATCCTCAGTTGCAGTCTTTCTTCATTGCTCTCCTGATCCTGAGTTAACTCAAGACTCTCACTTGCCTGAGGCACTTGGTCCTGCACTGCAGGGGTAGCTTCCTCAGTGTCAAGCTACACTTAAATTTGAATACTTTTGGTGGGAGCATTTGCCATCTGTTTCCAAAAAGGAAGAGGTGGACAGGCGGAGAGATCTTCAATTTCTCTGCCAGAGGGGTTTCTAAGACCATCAGAAATATGTGTTTTCTGATGGTCTTTGACGATCCTGTGGACACCCCCCCCTAACAACCCCCCAGGTGTCCCAACCCCCAGGTTGAGAAACACTGCCATAGAGCTTTTAGACAACAGATAAGCACTGGCAAGTGCTTCCCAACTGCGCCTGTGGGCTTTTCCTCCTGCCCAAAGCAAGCACAAATATTTCTATTTCTCTCTGTAGTATGTCTCAAAATGGTAACCGCAACTGATGTCTTGTTGTGGTACACTTGTCAGTGGTCCAAGGATGTGCTGATTTGAGTAACATCAGCCAATGTTAGGATTACCACATATAGCATGATATATCAGATCCATCTTTATTTGTTGCTTCTCGGTGTCATCTTTGCTGCAGCATCCACCTTCCCACTTATTTTGCTTTAAGTATGGGTTTATTTAATTGGGAACCATATATATTTGAGGAGACTGTCATAACTGGACATAACTTAACTTTTTTCCACCTTTGATGGGTTATGAAGAGGGCTTCCTTTTTTGCATTTACCAGTTTTATCTGGCACAGTGTTACTTTATTGTTTTCATTTATTCTTTTGTTCATAAGGTTGCTATATAATTTTGAATTTGTGTAGCTGGAATTTTCTATCAGGTTAGTCAGCAAAGAAAAGCCCAAGGTGGCCAAGCAAATTTAGACTTACTGCTGAATTATTTTTGGGCATCGCATGATTATGGTGTCACAGCTTAGGATCTAGGCTATCTGATGGAATATTTCTCCCAACATAAGCCTACTCAACACCTAAAATCCACAGGGAGACAAGTAAAGTTGGTGGGTGGGGGGTTCTTGGTGGTAGCTCCCACATTCCTTCTCTAGGGAGGCTAGAATGGCCGGGCTAGCACAGCAGGTCAAACTGCCTGCTATAGAAGATCCTGCTGACCAGAAGGTTGACAGTTCAAGTTTGAGTTGGGGTGAACTCCCACCTTCTGCTCACTTAACAGTTCAAAAACAACAATGTAAGTAGATAAATAAATAATGGAATAACAGCACCTCTCCATGGCCAAGTTGAGCACAGCCAGATGCTGGAGATGAAAAGAGGGAAGCCTGCCTCTGTTTATGTACTGTCTGTCTTTGTATAATGGAATTAAATGTTTGTCATATATGTACCTTTAATCTATTCTGAGTCCCTTTGGGGAGACAGAGCAGAATAAAAATAAAGTATTTTATATTATTATATTGTTACTGATTGGTGTCATGTCAGCATGTAAAGAAGTGGGTTTTGTTTTTGTTATTCTTCAGACAGGCTTTTAGAATTGAAGGTTTAAATGGTATTATGTGATTTTTTTAAAAAAAAATAGGTGTACATATTGAATATAAATAATAGCCTATTTTGGTTTAAATGTTTATTTTATATGTTTTCATTGAGATTGTTTTTAATATGCAAACTACTTTAAGTACCAGTATTGGGGAAGGCAATATATACATAAAATTGTTAACAATTAAGGATGTCCTTGCGCAACTGACAAGTGCTAACCCATAAAAGGTGCTAGTCCACACCAATGTAGTCCACCAATCAGAACCTCTTCTCTGTCTACCCAGCTTGGAAATTTGACTTTTAACAGAGTGCAATTGCCTCATCAGTGCCTTTACACCCAAGCATTTCACATTTAAATGAAGCTTTAAAAATGTCCTCTGAGATTTCACTTTTTGATCCTGACATTCAAACATTGCATGTAAATTAGCTGAAATACAGTTAAGCCACAATATACATGCAATACTGTTGTCCTATTTTACTCCCAAGTTGGAATGTGGGTTTTTGATTTAACAGAATTAATATATGAAGGATGCACTTCAATTCTACTTCACAAAATCGAGAAAGGAATTTGGATCAGGAGAATTTTTAAATCCTGCAGAGAAGGAAGAAAGCAACGTAGGCTCCTTATGCTGAAAGACCTGTCCCTTTGTTAACCATTCTCCACATTTTAACTCAGTAATAAGGTTGCTAATAGTACTGTTGGTATTTATTGTTTCAGTTTAGAAGCAATCCATGATCTATATTATCAGGTCATATTAACACAAATTTTCCCTAAGATTTTTTTTCACATGTAATTTATGTGCATTGCAGTGTTTGGACATTGCTCCCAGACATACAACAAGAAGAAAAAACGTAACTTGTGGTGCTGGCTTTCTTTGCGATAGTAACCTTTTGAGAGGTCTGAAGCTAATAACGTATGCGGGAATACTGTCGCTGCTGTGCTTTCAGAAATATATAAAGTTTCATGAATACAATAATTCTTCTAAGGAGATGCAAAGAATTGAGCCCCACAGTGTTGTTACTCAGGTTGGCAGCCAGGACTATAATTAAGCCTATTCTCCTGAGCTATTCACTTCCTGAAAAATCCCTCTACGGCACTAAGAAGAAAAGCAATGAACAGAACAGGGAAGCATGCTCCACTCATTCAACTTTAGATAACAAATGAGAAGAAATCTAGCATTGTGGCAAGAGTGAGGCCCAAAGGATTGCTTCTTTGTTCCCTGTTTTTTTTCTTGTTACTTAACTCTTCATTAAAAGCAAAGAATGAACTTTACTTTTGCTAAGTGTGCTGCTACTATAAGATCCCTGATGTGAAAAAGAGGTTTGTAAACATGTCTACCAAACTAATATCCTTCATATCATCATACCTCATGGAGTGTAGTCAGCATGAAATTAATGTAATATGTAAAATTAATGCTGCACACATATATACACAGCAAGACCAATCCCACTAGACACATGCCATTGTTCTTAACAACTATACAACAATTCTCTTAGCTTGCTGTTTTGCCACTCCATATCTTCTGTATTTTAATAAAGTGACCAATGTTACTTGAAGCACATTATGTTCTCTGGATGGTATATGTTACTTTCCATGTTTTATTCTTTCTTTCTCTGAGAAGAGGAATTATTCATTGAAATTCCTCAAATCTCTGTGATACCAAAACCATTACTGTGGACTCCTGCTCTTCTGATAGTGGCTGGTTTCTTTTGAATCTCATAGGCAATGAACCACTCTTTAAATAAAGAAGGAAATATCAGATTTTGACTAGAACTTCATTTGCAATTCAGTGGTTGAGAGAAAATATAGAAAAGCTAGATAAGTACTTGTTCAAGTACTTATTTAAAGGCACTAACAGTAGTGTTGGAATCTATTATGTAATGCATTGTTATAATAATTTTCTTTATGAATTCATATGATCCTACTGTGACTGGTAAATATCTTCAGGATGAGTCTAATTGTATTATCATAAGGCTTCCAACAATGTTTTTTTTCATAATTATATTATATTTAGAAATTAAATTAATCTTAATTTATTTTGTACTTTATGCAATCTGTTATATTTAACCCAGTTCCAAATGTGTTTTATGAAAGCTTGTGGCAGTGTAGCTTCCTTCTAAATGTATTTTATGGAGTTAACAGCATTCTATGGAGAAAGCAGTCATGGATGCACTTTGATTTCCACAAGAATCTTTATATTTATACTTTACTTGAGATTTTCAGATGAGCAGACGAACCTTAAAATCAGCCACAAATCTAATTGAGGTGTCTCACATCTATTCCTCTTTAAATAAACCTGACAGAAATCTTTTCCTCATTCCCCAGTTTCCTGAGGAAGAATCATTCCCTGGAAACTGTCTTTCCCCCTTCAACCTTTTTAGACACAGATTGTATTTGCTTACAACTGTAGATCACCAGGCAGATGACCGAGGCCCCTTCCACACTGGTATACAAAATCCAGATTATCTGCTTTGAACTTGATTATATGGAAGTGTAGACTCAAATAATCCAGTTCAAATAAAATAATCTGTTTTATCTACTTTGATAATCTAGATTATATGGCAGTGTAGAAGGGGCCTTGGAGTTAGAGCATCATGACATATCTGGAGGAGGCCTCATTAGAAAACTCCCATGAGCTTCAATTGTACTGATTGCAAACCCATCCACTGGTTAGGACAATTATCTTGGTACTGCTTCAGCCTTTTATCCTGAAGTGGAAATGCCCAGTCTCTCATTGGTATGAATACTAAGGCACAGGTATCTAGACTGCATAATTTTGAAGCTACAGTTATAGCAGACCTCTATCATTATTATATTGGCATAGATGCCATGATAGCTTGTCACTTAGTCAAAGATACCCAAGGCAACTAACAGTGTGTAGAAATAAGGACACAGGAAAAAATCCACAGTGGGAAAAATCCAGGAAGCTTTTTTTGTTTTTCTTGTTGCTAATTTTACTGATTTATTTCATTATTTATTTTCCATATTTCACCCAGAATTGGGACTAACAGAGATTTACAGTCTAAAGGCAGTTTGTGCCCTTAAGTCAACTCTCCTTTATGGTAACCCAATCCATGGGATTTATGGTGACTAGTAGGGATGCAAATCTTCGGAAAAAGTCATTTATCATTATAAATTTGTTATTCAAAATAGATCTGAAGGGGTTTCCGAGATGGTTTGGCGCTTTGGAATTAACCTTCCAATTTGAAGCGTTGGTGCCCATGCCTCTAAATACCTTCGAATAACCTTTGGATACATGGGAAAGTGTTTTAATTCAAGCAACCTTTGCTATTTAGGAGAGAAATCCTCCTTACCTTTTGGAGTGGTTGCTTTCTATGGGGCTCTTAAACTGGCTTCAGAAGTGGGAGGAGCCTGGATCATGTCTTCCCGAGTTTAAACCCTGGCTTCCTCTCCCTTGCAGAAGGGAGAGAGCCTGATAATTGCAGGGCTTTAATAATTGCAGGGCTTTAATTTTTAATTTTAATTAATCTCCCTTGCAAACCACTTCGTCTTCCCCTGCTTAAACCCGGGCCTGAGCAGGGCTTGCAAAAAGGGAGAGAGAGCTTGATAATTGCAGGGCTTTAATTCTGCAGGATCTCCCTTGCAAACCCCCTCCTGCCTTTGCCAGAAACTTTAAGTGAGGAAAAGGGGAAAATGAGGGGGGGGGGATCAATTCCAATGTGTTGGCAAAACCCCAAACTAGAACTCTTCACCCAATGGGCAGGGAAAGCAAACTATCACCCTGCTAAGGATTTTCCACAATTCCCCCCCCCTATTATTTTAAATTACCCTGATATTATTATTATTTTATTTTATGACACAGCAAAAAGATAGATATGATGGATTTCGTATCACAAAATCACAAGTCAAACACTTCCCAAGTGTTTAGGACTGTGTGATTATTTTCGGATGATGCGCGCAGATCCCAGTAGGGTGGCCTTTTATAGTTGGTAGATCGTAATTTTGTCAATGTCTATTGTTTTCAAATGCCGGCTGAGATCTTTTGGCATGGCACCTAATGTGCCCATCACCTGCACTGGTTTCTGCCAGAGTCTTTGAAGTTCAATCTTGAGGTCCTGATAGTGGCTGAGTTTTTCCTGTTGTTTTTCGTCAATGCAACTGTCACCTGGGATGGCAAAATCAATGACCCAACCCTTTTTCTTTTCCACAACTGTGATGTCTGGTGTGTTGTGTTCCAGAACACCCCCCGCAGGTGCCACCTTGTCATGGGGGGGGCTTAACTGCTCCAATGATGACTGAGAGCTGTGCTGGTGGTAGTGCAAACTGAAATTTAGTGCGCTAACAGTTGTAAATGTGTTCTACCACTGTAGAAAATTTCATTTGGATAGCTCAAAAAATGAGGGCGAGAGAGGCCCCTCAATTTTCCCCATTGACAATAATGTTTTCCTTTATGCGCATGCACATCCACCATTAACGAAGTACATACAACGTTTCGGAAGTTTCTGAAAGTTTTGAATTTTTTTTGCTTCAAAATTTGGAAACGAAGCGCCAGCGCCCCCTACTTTAGTGACTAGTAGGCATGTGCAATCCATTTAAAAAATGGTTCAATACTCGCTTCAAAAGTAGGGGGCGCTGGTGCTTCATTTCTTAAGTCATTTTCCTCTCACTATAAGAAAACCTTCAAAAACAACATTTGTACTTCAGGACTTGTTTTGAACAAATCTTCTATACAGGGAGTATCTTCTTGCACAGAACATGTTATTTTTGGTACAGAACAACTAAGTGTGAATTTTGCATAGAATAGGTGTTGAGGCGAAGAATCTTATCTGTCTGGGTTTTGTTTCATCAGAGTTTTTTAACATAGAGGGACATAATGTTTTTTTCACAATTTTTGCAAATATTTTCAAATATTCTTTCCACCCTTAGCAGCTACTGACTTCCATATCCATAGAGTGGGGAATCCATCATGGTTTAAATCAAAACACTGGCATTCAAATAGTTTCAGCTTCTTAAATAGTTCAGTTGAACCTAGCAATGGAACCACCATCCCTCTGGCATGAGAGGCAGTAGTTGCTACTGATATTGTCCATAATTTTAAAAACTAAAAGGAGATAAGCACTTTGGGAGCTTGCAATATCTAAGTTTCAAATAATAGATCAGTGGTCTTCAACCTGTGCCCCCGCCCGGGTGTTTTGGCCTACAACTCCCAGAAATCCCAGCCAGTTTACCAGCTGTTAGGATTTCTGGGATTTGAAGGCCAAAACATCTGGAGAACGACAGGTTGAGAACCACTGTACTAGATCATCTAAAGCTGATAAGGAAATGTTTTCATTTTAAATTTTACACATTTTGCAGTTCATGTCTTTTTTGCGAAAGGAAACCTAATCAATGAGCCAATCAGCCCACCAGTTGTTTTGGAAAAAGTTACAACTTTAAATTACAAGGTGCTACTAAACTCATTTTATTTAACTGAAGTGCTGTGTTTCAGTGAGTTGAAGGGCAAACAGTCTACTTCCAGTTCCCATGGTGCTTTTAATACAGCTGGTAATTATATTTGTTGTTCATAGCACACCTGATTTGATATACTGAGCATGCTTCTCATTTAGTCTAAGGTCACCTTTTTGCCACTGTGGAACTGTAAAAAGGTCTTTCAGAGAGAGCGAGAGAGAGGGAAGATTGTATTTAGTCAAACCTAGCACAACTTGGCAATGGTTGTGTGATTTAGAATCAGACTGCATTGTTAAATGGCGTATTTACTTTGGATTGCTTTGTCTTTAAAAAAAAAATCTATTCAGAACAAGAAAAGGGCAATGAAAGAGAACCCTGCATTAAAGGAGCTAAAAATCTAACACAAAAAAGGCGGGGAGAGAAGGAAAAGAAAAAATAACTTGTTAGTTATGACACAACATATCAAGATATTATCATTAGAATGCAAAGGGAACAATTTTCATTAGAATAGTAAGGGGAAAGTCCTATTTTTAATGACATGAAAGAGTATTATCTGGACAAAGTAGTTGACATTAACATTCATATTTTTCTGTTTTTCCTTGCAAAATCAAACCTACCATATGAACCTGAAAGCTATCTGTAAGCCTAACTGTCCGAAATTGATAACATTCTCAGGCCCCTTCAAAACATGCTGTAAAATTCAGAATAATGTGGATTATAAGGGGGTGGATAGAAAATATACAACCCTAATGCATACTGCAATATGCATTCATATGAAAAACACATATGGAGAAAGTGGGTGAAGGGTGGACCTCTGGAACAGCTTTTCTGGGTTCTTCTTGAAGCATAGAATCTATAGATATGGAATTAAAGATCTCTGACTGAAGACATTCAACATTAAATGACTGAAGACATTAAAAAGGCCTTTCTGTATTGAGATACACACACACACACACACAATTGGCCATCCATATCCACAGATTCTGTATCCATAGATTCAATCATCCATGGCTTGAAAATGCTACCCCCCTAAAATCTATTGCTATTGTATATAGTAGAAGGTGAGTATCCATGGATTTTGCTATCCATGTGGGTTCCAAGGGTTTACTACACAGATAAAAGCCACTTGTGGAACTGTAGAAAATTATGTATTGTAGATGACATCTATCAAATCTGCTTAATATCTGCTTAATAGCTATTGTGATTAATATTCTTTGAAGATTTTGTTTATTGTTTCTTGACAGTTTTCTTAGTCTCTCTCCTGTCTATATCAACCACTTCTCCTTTTGCCTATTACTGTCATAGAAATTTTAAATGAGATTTCATTTCTTAAAAATAATAAAATAATCTTCTCCTGAATTATGACGAGAGAGCAGGAGAGAAAAGGGGTCTGCAAAATCTACAAATTGTAAAATGATTTTTACAGTTGATGGTTTTCGTATTTAGGAAACCAAGCTTTATATTAGCTGAGCTTCTGGAACTGATTCATTTAAACAAAGGAAAAAATAGAAACCTCTAGATTTATGTAACAAAAATAAGATAAAGAATGTTAAAATCTAAATGAATTGATGGGGGAAGAGAACCAGCTTCCAACCAAGGTTTT
Organism: Anolis carolinensis; assembly: GCF_035594765.1. NCBI lineage: Eukaryota > Metazoa > Chordata > Lepidosauria > Squamata > Anolidae > Anolis > Anolis carolinensis. The sequence continues at coordinate 68,261,403 of NC_085844.1, forward strand.
CTGCTATATATTCAAGAAGAAGTAATCCACCTGTGATATTTTAACACAATTGAAAAAGAAAAATCAATTTTTTTAAATAAAAAATGGAGAAGCTTTCAAACTTCCCATGTTCTTTTCCCTGATTGCATATTAGGGAATATCTTGTGAGTAACAATACATTACTAAATCATACAACAGAACAAAATGCAGAAATCTGTGTAATCCTATTAAATATTTATTTATTATCTATGGTAGTAAGCAAGTGTTTTGGAAATGAATGCTATAGATTAGAATCCAACGGTGTCTAAACAAAGTAAAATCAACTTGGCACCACACTGAGTAGCTGGAAATCTCAATATGATGGATTAAAATTCCAGTGTGTGAAACCTAGAACAATTAAAATGAAAGTATTAAAAACTGCTTATTTATTTCTGATTTTCATCTTCTGACTTTATAAAGAAAGTTATGAGCTAATAGAAGGGAAGATTGATAGATACACTCTGAAATAGCAATGAAAATATCATCACTAAAATCATGCAAGGAGACAGAATAAGGAAGAGAGAGTAAAAGAAACAGGAAATATAGGTATAAAATCTTGAAGAGAAACATACAGAAAAGGTAACTGAAATAAAATAATTTCCTTTCTTACTCACCGAAACACAAATGTTAGCTGAGGGCACATCTGCACTGTAGAATCAATGCATTTTGACACCACTTTAATTGTCAGGAAACAATACTATGGAATTATAGGAGTTATAGTTTTCTTTGCCAAAGGATGCTGGGGACTCACCAAGCTACAAATTGTATGATTCCATAGTTCAGGTGATGGCAAACTGCATTAATTCTACATTGTAGAGAAACCCAGCGTCCAGTCCATATCATTTTTCATATGATTATAAAAATATTAACTTGATTCTAGGTGCATCTAAAATGTAGAATTAACATAGTTTGTCATCACTTTAACTACCATATGGATCGAGTGCATTTTCTGTGTGAAAAGTGTGCTGCCTCTCTGGTAACTATCAAGTAGTAATGATCACTATATAGGCATTGCTATTTGGAAATCTGTTCATCTTTATTGTCCTACCAAATGAGGAAAAGCTATATTTCTGAAGAATAAGGGGAATTTTTTATTGAGAATTTAAGTGGATTCAACTTGAATCTTGGAAACTAAATCTGCAACCCAATTTAACTATGTACTCCCCCCCTCTACTTGAATACCACTAAAGTAAATGAGAATATACTGAGGTATGTTTACTTCACTGAATGAGAGATTCAACCACTTTATGTGGTCATCAATATTGTCCAAATTAATGCATTTACAGTTTAGAGTCCATTTCTGTCTTTGAGATTTTGAAAAACGGTTTTTCTTTTGAAGATCATAATGGGCATAACAGTTAATCAGAGCTGAGCAATCATGATTTTGTTCAAGTATTGTTGGGAAGAAATAAGCTTGAGAACTGATTTGTGAGTGTCCCTGTCTGTAAGAGAGCATCAAGGCAGGATGAAAAGCAAGCATTGAGTGTTTCAAGACATAATGGAAGAGCATGTTGAAGTACTCTTCAGAAAACATTGCAGAATATGATGACTGGAGTGGAAATGGCAAGGAACAGGGTCTATAAAAAGTGCCATTCAGAGACAGAAAGGAGAGAATAGCTTCCACTTTGAAGAAAAAGTTCTGCTACAAAATGTGCACATACTAACTCTATTGCTGATGACTCTTACAGCTAAAGTTGTACTTCTGATAGACAAACCAAGATCTAACAACTAGGAGAGAGACTTCTTTTTAAATTAATTTTTAACAAAAACATTCAAAATCATAAAAATAAAGAGACAGAAGAGAGAGAGAAAGAAGGAGAAAATGAAAAAAAGACTCCCCCAAAAAAGAGAAAGAGGAAAAAAATAACTGAAGACATATAACAATCCTGAGTGCTTTGAAAGGTTTTAAAAGGGGGGGGAGTGTTATTCTACCATTACAGATCCAACCATCCTGGAAAGAAGCGACTAGTAGAGTGCTACAGGGTTTGGTTCTGGGCCCAGTACTGTTCAACATCTTTATTAATGATTTGAATGAAGGTTTAGAGGGCATGCTTAGGGTTAGGGTTAGGGTTTGTAGATGACACCAAATTAGGAGGGATAGCCAATACTCCAGAGGACAGGATCAGAATTCAAAATGACATTAACAGATTAGAGAGCTGGACCAAAACTAACAACATAAATTTTAACAAGGACAAATGTAAAATACTACACTTAGGCAGAAAAAATGAAATGCAAAGATACAGGATGGGTGATGCCTGGCTTGACAACAGTCCATGTGAGAAAGATCTTGGAGTTTTTGTGGACAACACGTTGAACATGAGCCAATAGTGTGATACAGCAGCTAAAAAGCTAATAGGATTTTGAGCTGCATCAAAAGGGGTATAGTGTCAAGGGAAGTCATAGTGCCTCTCTATTTGGCTTTGATTAGACCTCACCTGGAATACTGTGCCTGATTCTGAGCACCACAGTTTAAAAGAGATATTGACAAGCTGGAAGGTGTCAAGAGGAGGGCAACTAAAATGATCAGAAGTCTGGAGACCATGCCCTATGAGGAGCAGATTAAAGAGCTGGGTATGTTTAACCTGCAGAGGAGAAAGTTGAAAGGAGACATGATAATCATGTATAAATATGTGAAAGCATGTCATAAGGAAGGAGGAGCAGGTTTGTTTTCTGCTGCCCTGGAAACTAGGACTCAGCACAATGGGTTCCAATTACAAGAAAGGATATTCCACTTGAACATTTGAAGAAGCTCCTGACAGTAAGAGGTGTTCAGCAGTGGAACTCTCTGCCTCAGAGTGTGGTGGGATCTCCTTCCTTGGAAGCTTTTAAACAGAGTTTGAATGGCCAGCTGTTGGGGCTGTTTTGATGACATTTTTTCTGCATGGCAGGGGGTGGAACTAGATGGCTAATGTGGTCTCTGCCAACTCTATAATTCTATGATTCTATAAATAATCCTACTGCAATTACTAATAAAGGAATCACGAATTATAGTGTCATTCAATTGGTTATTGTTCAAAAAATCCATAAAAGCTTCCAGTTTTTCAAAAACTCTTCAGTTGGCTTATCCTTTAGAACTCACATTAATGTGGTTACTTGAGCAAATTCATCAATATTAACAATCTCTTCTTTTATCCTTGGTGTTGCAGTCCCTTTTCAATTTTAGGCAAATAACAGTCTTGCTGCTATTGTCATATAGCAATACATATTTCAATACATCTAAGAAGAGCTTTAAGTTGATCTCTAGTTTTCCTTAATATCCTTTGAAAACATTGAGTGAGTAAAGATGCTGGAATTTTTAATGTGTTATCCATTAACAATAGTCCCAGAGTTCAGATTCCATGTCCAACTGAAATTAAGAGACAAGAAGCAAATATTAAATTAAATTAAAGATTTGTTTAATTGATTAATTATTAACTACTTAATTCCAAATGCAGACCATGAATGAAAGCAGTGCTCTTAGATCACCAGAACGAGCACGCTAGCCCCAATAACTGACTATGTATCTACAGCTTGTAATGAACTGGCTGGTAACATAAGGCCCAAGAAACCCTCCAAAGGTAATCCCCCTCCCCAAAAGTCCCATGTTTTATTTTTTATTTTATTCCGCTCCTGACACTTGAACACAACTAGGTGTCAAAGAAACCCCCTTTCCATCCAAGCTGATGTCTACTGGATGCTCACTGATTTTCTTCCTTTTCCTCATCCAAACTTCCTCCACAAGTGTGACCATGTATTTAAAACCACTACTTTAGGCCAATATTCCCATGGTCCTGTTGATAAACATTGCAGGGTAGGCAAAAAAAATCCCTTGCCACTTTCTGGATGCCCAACAGATGACAAAAGACAAATAACCAGTTTCAGCTTTCATTGAAATTATAGATAGAAAATATATGATATGAGTGCCAAGAATAAGAACTCAGTGCTCTGGTGGTGCAGACAGCTCCCTTTCCTCATGCACTTGTAACAACAATATGATGATACAGACCATTGTGCTGCCTGCTGCCCAATCTCTATTTCCATTTCATGGATGTTTGTCCTGCCCCTGGAGATATAGATCCTTGACCAAATACAGACCAAAACTGCGAATATCCTGCAGTTTCTAAGAGAAACAAAGAATTTCTACTCTATTTTAAACTTCACTTCTATAGTCATTCTTTCTCCTAAAGACACCAGACAATTGTAGAATCTATCATTTGGAGTCTAGCTTGACAGTCCACATAACTTTCCTCTGAAACTATCTCAAGACAACATGCTTACTATCTGAAGCTAATGCTCTCACTTCTCTTTTCTCTGTATGTTTTTATGTTCTTGTTGAAAGAAACTTTGATTATGAAACCTAGTACAAAGAATTCCCATCCTAATCCCAGAGCCTCACCCAATCCCTTTTTACAGATTTTTTTTTGACCAAATTAAGGAATTACAGTGGGCCCTTGGTATTCTGCATGGTTTGGTTCCAGGACCCACCATAGATGTTAACGTCCATGGATGTTCAAATTTCGCTATAAAAAACAACTAAGCCAAAATTGGCCAAAATTTTAAGAGCACCTTATTAACACGTATTTTTCAGCGGTTAATCCGAACCAGCACGCATTTTCGGCAAACATCATGTAGCCACCCCCCCCTTTTTATTCTGGTTTATTCTGCATTTTAGGGCGCGTGCAGAAGGGTCCAAAGAAAGACATACAGTGCATCGATCTTCATTTGGATATAGGAGATAGTCAGGTACTTCAACTCTTGAATATCTTTAGACTGCTGCAGAATTGCTCCTAAATCACAACGGAACCAACATTTTCAGGATTCATATGTTGTCATTTGGTTGAACGGTGTGAACTGATAACTGAATATTATAAGTCTTCAATGTAATCCATCATGACTCTCCTTATATATAATTAATTCAAATAAATTTTAATATTTTTAAAAAAATCAAACCCAGTATCTATTTCCAGGGATCTGTACTGGGATCCACAGTGGTAAACCTTTATCATTAGATAAATTAAGCAATTTCTTTAACAGTTCAATTTAATTATTAACTTCCCTAGCAGCAAGGATCTGGCAGGGCACCAGGTGCTGTAGTAAGCAATGTTTTCATTTCTTTTTAAAATAGTCATCTATTTTTGTGACTCCAGAGATGATTTAATGACACAATAACCTCATTTTGTTTTGAAGGTGCCATCATGCTTTTTGTATATTAGTTACTTAAAACCAAATGGATTGCCTCCTGGAATTTGTCCCAGAAAGAAAAGGGGAAAAATCAGCCACATGCAAGCTGATTGCCAAGACATTGTTATGTCATAGAAAAGCAGCAGAGAGTTGAAACTTTTTTCTTTGTGAAGGTTCATTTGTGAGCTGAATTCAAAGCAATGCTAAATAGCATTGATCTTGGTGAGGAACAGAAACTAAGGAGGTATGTATGCATTTAATATTAAAGTAACTCCAAAGTAGTATTAGAAATAGGAGATATTATCTTAAAAATCAAAGTAATGTCTCTATAGCAGGGGTCCCCAAACTAAGGCCCGGGGGCCGGATGCGGCCCTCCAAGGTCATTTACCTGGCCCCCACCCTCATTTATAATATAATATTTTTATATCAGTTTTAATAATATAATATATTATATATACATATGATATTGATAATATTATCATGTTATACAATGTAATACTAATAATAATATCATATACAGTAGAGTCTCACTTATCCAAGCCTTGCTTATCCAAGCTTCTGGATAATCCAAGCCATTTTTGTAGTCAATGTTTTCAATATATCATGATATTTTGGTGCTAAATTCGTAAATACAGTAATTACTACATAGCATTACTGCCTATTGAACTACTTTTTCTGTCAAATTTGTTGTATAACATGTTTTGGTGCTTAATTTGTAAAATCATAACCTAATTTGATGTTTAATAGGCTTTTCCTTAATCCCTCCTTATTATCCAAGATATTCGCTTATCCAAGTTTCTGCCGGCCCGTTTAGCTTGGACAAGTGAAACTTTACTGTAATAATATTAATTATATGTTATATATTACATATAATATTACAGCATAGTGGTATAGTTTAATATAGTAATATATAATGCTAATATTGTGCTATGCTAATAATATAATATATTGTATGTACATACAGTTGCTCTGAGTTCCCTTCGGGGTGAGAAGGGTGGGATATAATGAATAAATAAATAATTTTAGACTTAGGCTTGCCCACTTGACTTGAAGGCACACAACAACAGCAACAACAATCCTAATTAACTTGACTATCTCATTGGCCTGATAGGTTTATGTTGGTTAAAATTGTTTTCATTTTAAAATATTTTATTGTTCTTTCATCGTTGTTGTTTTGCACTACAAATAAGACATGTGCAGTGTGCATAGGGATTTGTTCGTATTTCTTTTTTAAATGATAATTCGGCCCCTCAACAGTCTGAAGGATTGTGGACCAGCCCCCTGCTTAAAAAGTTTGAGTACCCCTGCTCTATAGTCTAGTCTCTGTGGCAAAGAATTCCACATTAATTTAACAAGTTGAAAAATGCAATCATGTGTGCCATTTAGCTATTAATTCTATTGGTAGTATTTTAGTTGCAAATGGATAGTACATTGTATTTATTCATATTTTTGGGCGTAAAACTTCATGTGAATGAAGGTGCCCAGGTTGGAAAACTGGAAAACTGTTAATGGTTCATCTGCCCAGGGCAGATGCTGAATCCCTTTTGGAACAAGTGAAACACTTCTAAAAGAGTATTGTTTGGGGATCTTCACTAATTCAATCCTTGTAGAGAAGTGGAGCATATTTCCAAACCATCTCATTCTCATTGAAAGAGGCTGTCTTGACACATTGAAGCAGACCTCTCAGAAACTGCCAGTCATCCCAAGATGTCTTGCCTTCAGTGTGATAATGAGACAAGAAGTGCTTTTTGGTTGTTGAAGTTTCTGTAATTTGTGTCAAAAATGCTTCTGTGCAATCCTATGGCCTTCCTCCTTTGTCAAGCAAAGCATGCCTGCAGCAAACACAGAGGAGCTGGTCTGATGATGAAAAAGATACGAACAATCTATCTCATTCTTCTTATTTCTAAAACTCAGTGTAACACAGCAGGAGCTATCATAACATCGTGCAACTTCATTATTGTCCAATTTGTGCAAAAATCATTTTTGCAAAGGTGAGAACTCTCACTGGAAAGGGCAGGAAATATCATACGATATTGAAAGTGAGGTAAAAATGTGATCCACTGTTCTTATCTGTGCAAAAGATACAAGGAGTTTCATCTCTTCATTCTTGTTATATGAGTCACAAGTGGCTTCTGTGCCTTCAAGTCCCTGCTTCCATCTATTTTTACATTTAGCTGATGTTTTAATGTTGTTGTTTATATGACCACCTTATTCCTGCATTTTATAGTTTTTAGATTTTAGATTTCTGAGTTTATGGAAATGATACTTTAATCCTGCAGTATTCCCAGTCCCTGGGGGTTTCCAATACAAGCCTGTTATTTTTCTGAATGAAACATTTGTTGTAGGTTGAGGTCATTCCTAGCAGTGAGATAGCAGACCGGATTCTGTTACAATTCTCAGTACAGCTACTTCAGGGACAGAAAGACATTCTGTGTATCTTTTCCCAAAGGCCTTTTTGCATTATTTGTTTCTGTTTTTGCTTCAGCTGGCACAAAAATCTTTCACCAGTTTCTATTGTTGCTTTTGTTGTTGTTTTTATCGTAACTTCTCATCAGTCTATGAGTCAAATAACGCTGTTGGGAAAATATCCCAATAAAGTATTGCTTCTTTAAAAAACAGGACAAGATCAGTTTGTGTGATGACCCATGGGCCTTGTAGTCCTGCTCAGGACACTGTAATTCCTGATGAAGATGAAAACTTGGGTTTTTTACCTTCCCAGTCTGAACTGGAATCTTCTCAGCCAGATCTTTCCCAGGCAGATCTGGGAACCTTGCACCTGCAAGAAAGTTGTCTCCCAGAAGTATGTCAAACAAGCCCAGAGCCTACTTCTCCCGTGTTCTTGCGCCGGGAGTTTTGTAAACAACAGAGAAGTTTGGAATCAGCTTCGCGCAGGAGTGCAAGAATTGCAGCTAAGAATGTAGCCAATTAAGACTGCTTCTCGTGAGAATCTTTAAGGAGTTTAACATCTGGTCTCAGAGTTTAGCTTTCGTTTCTGTTTCCCAGAGAACGGCTTCGGTGGGAAAGTTAGACTCTATATAGGTGTTTTAACCGCGTAGTAACTTCGCGGAGTCAATTCGTCAGCCTACGGAGCGAGTTGTGTCTGGACAGCGCGCTCCGACTCAAGCCTCGCTCCTGCTCAAGCCTTGCCCTGCTTTCCAGCTTTCGCCTTGCTTCCAGCCTTTGTTTACCTACGGACTTTGCCTTGTTTCCCAGGACCAATCCTTGCCTTGTACCACGGATTTTATCAAGTTATTCCACGGACCTTGTTCTTGTACCTAGTTACCTTGTTCCACGTTCAAGCCTTGTTTCAAGTATCAAGTTATTTCCTAGCCTCGCTCAAGTTATGGACTAAAGGACCTTGTCAATTCCCCTCACTTTGCCTGGCAAAGTGAGTGTTTCGGTTATTGGATTACAACTTTGGACCATAATATTTCTTATTGGACATTGCTTTTTTGGACTAATTTTGACCTTCCCTGAAAGGTCTATTTCTGGACTAACTTTTACATTTGCTTTTACTAACTTTATATATTTCCTTAATAAAGATATTAGATAGAATCTGGCCTCTGCGTATGGTTATTGGTGCTCTGTAGCCTGGGTCGTGACAGTTTGACTCCGCCACCCTAAGCACCAATTAACCTCGGCCAGAATGTCTACCGGAGTCGTACCTGGGCCGAGCGGCCAGCCGATTACCTACACCATCGACAAGGATGAGGTGGACCGAATCCGTGATAAGCTCAATGCACAGGATGGAGAAATAAAGGGTTTGAAGGAACGCGGAATTCGTCTTCCGGCCATGGCGTTGCCAACCAAGTTTACTGGAGAAGCTTCTAAGGTTCATGTTTTCCGTCGCCAATGTCAAGCTTATCTAGAGGCCCGTGCTGCCGAGTTTCCCCAAGAAGACATCAAAGTGGCGTGGGTTTACAGTCTTCTAGACGGGCCAGCGGCCAACTGGGCGACGGCACTGTTCGACCAAGCCTCTCCACACCTAAGATCAGCGCAACGCTTCTTGGACCACCTCAAGGAGACTTGGGGAATCGAGGACAATTTGGAGGCAGCCGGTCACAAACTCCGTCGCCTTTTCCAAGGAGACAGACCTATGTCCCAGTATATAGCCGAGTTCCGAGTGCTGGCCCACAACACCGGCTGGAACGATGTAGCCCTCAGAGGACAATTCCGGGAGGGTCTCAACATTGAAATGCTGGAAGAAATCTCCAAGGTGGATCCTCCCCAGACCCTCGAGGCACTCATTGATCAATGTTTACGGGCTGAAGTCATGATTGCCAACAGGAAACAGTGGGTTCGAGGCCAGGGCGGTAGAGCCGGGGCAAAACCCCCCGCTCCCGCCAGCGTTCAGCCACGTCCAGTGTGGAGACCCCCACCACCATCCCCATACCCCAGAGGGAGCGAGGAGGTGCCGATGCAGTTGGGCAATGTGCGTCCCAGATTAGATGCCGCCGAGAAGGCCCGTCGTCAACGCTTAAACCTCTGTTGGTACTGCGGGAATGGGGGCCACTTCGCCAGAGAGTGCCCAGCCAAAGGGAAGCCTGCCGCCCGTCTTGCGGCGGCGTCCTCCACGGAGACGAAGGCGTCTGAGCCGACTGGCACACAGCCGGCGGGGGAAGCCAACGACCGGGTGTAGAGAGGCTCGCCAACCCGGTCAAAAAATCCATTCAAGAGCCGCCAACCGGGGTCCTGTTCCTTCTCGTGGTCACATTATGGTCAGCAAAAAGGGGACCCGTCATGATCCACGCCATGATAGACTCTGGAGCTACCAACAATTTCATTGATAGAGAGTATGCCGACTCTCTGGGATTACAATATCATGATTTCAAGAATGCCCGTGTGGTGCAAGCCATAGACGGCCGCCCCCTCAAGACGGGCCCCGTTAGCCAGTGGTCGGAACCCACCAGGATGTGGATAAGGGAACATATGGAAGAGATTTCCTTCTTTGTTACCGAGGTTCCCCATTTCCCTGTGATCTTGGGAATTCCATGGCTGACTCTCCACGACCCTAACATCTCCTGGTCCAACAGAGAACTACAGTTTGCTTCACAATACTGCCAAAACCATTGCCTTGTAGCCAAGGTCTGCCATGCCACAGACACCGAGCCCATCATCACCCTGCCCAAGAAGTACTCCGAGTATTGGGATGTATTCAATGAAAAGGAAGCCGAGAAATTACCCCCACATAGACCTTATGACTGTGCCATTGACCTGGTGGAGGGGGCCCCGATCCCGCGAGGGCATCTATACTCCCTGACTGAACCAGAGCAAGAAGCTCTCAGGGAATTTATAGAGACAAACCTTCGTAAGGGATTCATTAGACCCTCTCAATCCCCAGCCGCCTCCCCAGTGATGTTTGTGAAGAAGAAAACAGGGGAACTACGCTTGGTGGTGGACTACAGAGCATTGAACAATATCACCAAGCGGAGCAGCTATCCCCTGCCCTTAATCTCGGATCTACTGGATCGGCTTCGAGGAGCCAAGGTTTACACCAAGCTGGATCTTCGGGGGGCTTACAACTTAGTTCGCATCAGGGAAGGGGACGAGTGGAAGACCGCCTTCCAGACCAAATTCGGATTATTCGAGTCCCGAGTTATGAATTTCGGATTATGCGGAGCTCCCGCAACGTTCCAGCATTTTGTCAATGACATTTTTCAGGACTATCTAGACAGGTTCTTGATAATCTACCTGGACGATTTTTTGGTGTTTTCTAGATCACAATCAGAACATGAGAACCACGTCAAAATGGTGTTACAACGATTGCGGGATCATGGACTTTATGCCAAGCTGGAAAAATGCGCCTTTGATCTACAAGAGGTAGATTTCCTTGGTTACCGCATCTCGCCTCTAGGGCTTTCCATGGATCCAGCCAAGGTCTCAGCAGTATTGGAATGGCGGGCGCCAACTAACAAGAAAGAGGTACAGCGTTTCTTGGGGTTCGCGAACTATTACCGCAAGTTCATTCCAGATTTTGCCCGCTGGTCTGACCCCATCACTAGCTGCATCCGTGGAAAACAGCCCTTCCGCTGGACTGATCAAGCAGAGAAAGGGTTCCAGCAACTAAAGAAACTATTCACGTCCCAGCCAATTCTACAGCACCCAAATCCTGGAACCCCTTTTATTGTGCAAGCGGACGCCTCTGATGTGGCAATTGGGGCAGTACTCTTACAACCGGTGGGAGATCACCTCCATCCCTGTGCCTTTTACTCTCGTCAACTAACCACACCAGAGAGAAATTACACCATTTGGGAAAAAGAACTACTGGCCATTAAGGCAGCCTTTGAAACTTGGAGACATTGGCTAGAAGGGGCCAAATTCCCCATTGAAGTCCACACTGATCATCGTAATCTAGAACATCTAAGAATTGCCCGCAAGCTAAATCAGAGGCAGCAACGTTGGGCTTTATTCTTCGAACGTTTCAACTTCCAGATTCATTATGTGACCCCAGCCCAGACCAAGCAAGCAGACGCCCTGTCACGTAAACCGGAATACGCTGCAGGACGCAAGGAGACCTTTGAATCCCAACTATTACAACCCGAGAACTTTGCCACGCTCACGGTGGGGAACACCAAATCCATTCCCATTGGTTCAACTTCCCCTACTCCAGGACCCATCTGTGCTCAAGAAATCAGGGCTAGTCAGCAAGCAGATGCCTGGGCGCAGGACCAACTTCGCCAAGGTCTGCATTTTCCCTTTTCGCTTAAAGATGGGCTGCTCTGCTATAGAAATCATGTTTATATCCCACCCGGACCGGGCAGGGAAAAGGCGCTTCGTCTGTGTCATGACTGCAAACCAGCAGGACACTTCGGACTATTTAAAACTATGCATTTGATCCTAAGGGATTTTTGGTGGCCCAAGATCCGCAAGGATGTGGAAAAATATGTCAACACCTGCCCAGTATGCCAGCGCTCCAAGATACGAAGGGAGAAGCCCTCAGGGCTTTTACACCCCCTTCCTACCCCATCTCGCCCATGGGAAATAATTTCCGCGGATTTCATCACTGACCTACCACCTTCCTGTGGATTCACCACGATCTTAGTGGTGGTGGACCTTTTTACCAAGTTAGCCCATTTCATTCCCTGCGAAGGCCTCCCCACGGCCAAAGAAACTGCGGATCTATTTCTTCAACATGTTTTCAGACTACATGGATTGCCCAAGAGTTTAGTCACAGACCGTGGATCTCAATTCACCTCTCGTTTTTGGAAGGCACTACAAAAACTATTGGGCATAGACTCTCGCTTATCTTCAGCTCATCATCCCCAAACGGATGGGCAAACGGAGCGCACCAATGCCACTTTGGAGCAGTATCTTCGCTGTTATGTAAACTACCAACAGGACAATTGGGCTTCTCTGTTACCACTGTCTGAGTTTGCCTACAACAATGGAGTTCAAGCTTCTACAAAAGAAACGCCGTTCTTTGCAAACTACGGCTTCCATCCACGTTTCTTCCCCCCTGTCATTGAAACTTCAGAAGTTCCCGCAGCAGAGGATTGGCTGCAGGAACTCACAGCGGTGCAACAACTTTTGCTCCAGCAACTGGACCAAGCCAAGGAGGACTATAAACGCCACGCTGACAAACATCGCCAGCCGGGCCCCGAAATCAAGGTAGGAGATCGGGTTTTTCTGTCCACTCGCTTCCTGCCCTCCCACCGCCCTTGCCGGAAGTTAGATGCCCGTTTCATTGGCCCTTATCCAGTGGTGGCACAATTAAACCCCGTGACTTTCAAACTCCAACTTCCGCGTTCATTGCGCATTCACCCAGTGTTTCACCGTTCCCTGCTCCTTCCGGCGGATGGTGTGCGTCCTGATACAGACCAACCGGCCCCCCCTCCTGTTTTGATGAATGGGGAGGAGGAGTTCGAGGTTGAGGACATTTTGGATTCTCGCTTTCACCGCCGCCGCCTACAATATCTCATTGACTGGGTGGGTTTTGGCCCTGAGGAACGCTCTTGGGAAGACGCCTCCACAGTCCATGCTCCTGATCTAACCCGTCGCTTTCATCAGACCTATCCCGCCAAGCCACGACCTCGCACCTCGGGGAGAGGGCCCCAGTTTGGGAGGGGCCTTGAGGAGGGGGATAGTGTGATGACCCATGGGCCTTGTAGTCCTGCTCAGGACACTGTAATTCCTGATGAAGATGAAAACTTGGGTTTTTTACCTTCCCAGTCTGAACTGGAATCTTCTCAGCCAGATCTTTCCCAGGCAGATCTGGGAACCTTGCACCTGCAAGAAAGTTGTCTCCCAGAAGTATGTCAAACAAGCCCAGAGCCTACTTCTCCCGTGTTCTTGCGCCGGGAGTTTTGTAAACAACAGAGAAGTTTGGAATCAGCTTCGCGCAGGAGTGCAAGAATTGCAGCTAAGAATGTAGCCAATTAAGACTGCTTCTCGTGAGAATCTTTAAGGAGTTTAACATCTGGTCTCAGAGTTTAGCTTTCGTTTCTGTTTCCCAGAGAACGGCTTCGGTGGGAAAGTTAGACTCTATATAGGTGTTTTAACCGCGTAGTAACTTCGCGGAGTCAATTCGTCAGCCTACGGAGCGAGTTGTGTCTGGACAGCGCGCTCCGACTCAAGCCTCGCTCCTGCTCAAGCCTTGCCCTGCTTTCCAGCTTTCGCCTTGCTTCCAGCCTTTGTTTACCTACGGACTTTGCCTTGTTTCCCAGGACCAATCCTTGCCTTGTACCACGGATTTTATCAAGTTATTCCACGGACCTTGTTCTTGTACCTAGTTACCTTGTTCCACGTTCAAGCCTTGTTTCAAGTATCAAGTTATTTCCTAGCCTCGCTCAAGTTATGGACTAAAGGACCTTGTCAATTCCCCTCACTTTGCCTGGCAAAGTGAGTGTTTCGGTTATTGGATTACAACTTTGGACCATAATATTTCTTATTGGACATTGCTTTTTTGGACTAATTTTGACCTTCCCTGAAAGGTCTATTTCTGGACTAACTTTTACATTTGCTTTTACTAACTTTATATATTTCCTTAATAAAGATATTAGATAGAATCTGGCCTCTGCGTATGGTTATTGGTGCTCTGTAGCCTGGGTCGTGACAGTTTGGCCTGTTTCTGAAGTCTGTACCCAAACAACTGGTTATGTATAGAATTTTTTTTTTAAAAAAAGGAACACATGCATCAATAATTTTGGCTTTAAGTCATTATTACCACCTATAGAGCTTGATTGTCTTGACAATGTTGATTTTAAGCAGAGGCACACCATCTTTTCCAATTTTTTTTCAATGGAATGTGTGGGGTTAAGGGAAGTGAGCTTATATACCCCCTAAGGATATCTAAGGGCCCTTCTTCATATGCCCTAAAATGCAGATAAAACCTGATGTGGACTGCTCCAGCGCATGTAAGCATTTTAAAATCCCAAATCAGTTCATCTGGGCTGTAAACAAATGGTGTCACAAACACACAGGTGACTAAATGGAAGCACAAATAGAAAGCAATTACGATGAAAACTCTCTTTAACCATTCCTTAGATCTGATCTTTATGAAATTAAACTGAGCTTGAATTTACAAGAGGGTGAGGAAACATAATAAGAAATCTGCTTGTGTATAAATTTAGATATCTACAGAAACACATATGAAGTCCAGCGCATCTAAGAGCATCACTTTTTAAAAAAGTAAACTTCTGCCGAATGTCCCCCAGTAATTAGGGGAAACTTAAGTTTAGCAAAGCTGGTACATCATTCGTAATGGAAAGACCTTAAGGATATAAAATTAGAGTTATTTAGAAAAGAAAGTTTTAGAGCCTTGAACACTCTGAGATTTGATAATACCATTCAGTTTTAAGATGTAAAAATCCAAGTTAGGGACTGAACAGCATAGAAACCTGAATGAAACAGGGATTTCCTGGTGATGGTTTAAAAAGAAAAAGAAAACCAATTTATTTAGAAGATAGAATGTCAATAACAAGTTAAATTTGTGTCTTATGTCTTGTCTGGTAACAACAATTTTATTAGCTGCATTCTTCACTACACTTGCACTATGGAGTTATCATAAAGCTATTTCTTGGTCAAGTAAAAGAATTAAAGGGAAAGAATACCCTATTGAATGCCACCAGTGCATTGAACATATGTAACCATCATCTTGTAACAGTGCCAACACAGATGAAAAACGATTCATACAAAAGGAAATTTAATTTAAGGCTAGGGTTAATCTGGATTGGGATCCTGGTTTGCGAGGCATTCTTCCTTCTTTCTTTTTGGTTGGAGGAGTCCACATTTGCTCCACTTTATTTATTTATTTTTGCTCGATTGAAAACTATTTCCAAATGTATTCATATATTCAATGTGCTTAACAATGCCTTCCATTCTGACAAATAGAAATTTAGGTCAGTTCATTAATGTTCAGATACTGTTCCAGAGAGCACACAGTGCAGATATCTTATGCACACAAATGTTGAACAAGGAATTGTCAAGGAAGTGTCAAACCATTTTCCCCTTGTAAATGTGACAAAAATAGAATTTTTGACAGTTCTGCTGGAAGTGTGAATATTTCCCCATAACTCTAGCTAAAATATATTTTAAGATCATTGCTTGCTGGTCTAATATGTCAACTCATTGTATTTGTTGTCAAAAAATTCAGGTGATGCATTTTCATCAAATACTAAGAAGCAAGAAAGTGTCTTGTTCAGAAGTTGCCTGTTACAATTTTATCTGCTTTGCTTGGAAGGGCACTATTCAAAATGAGATGAAATAATGGTTTGTTTGGCAATCTAACAAATTTCATTCTTCAAAGAATTTGTATCCTTAGTTCTTTAGTGATGCTGACCCAGCTAAAAATGGTGTCTATCACTTGTAGGATCCAAACCAATCTAACAAACACACAGAAAATATCCTCCTGAATAAGATTTTATTTATTTTTACTGCAATGCTTTTAATAGAAAAGTACTCCCAAAGCACTTGTGCATTTTGAATCTGGGAAGGTAATCTTGGATAAACTATATGAAAAGTATAGTGCATTAATTGCATAGCGCATTTACACCATAGAATTAATGCAATTTGACACTACATTAACTACCATGGTTCATTGCTATTGATCAATAGGAGTTGTAATTTGGTGAGGTACCACATTCTTCAGCAGTGCAGGCTAAAGACTTTGTAAAACTACATCTCCCATAATTCCATGGCATTGATCCATGGTAGTTGGAGTAGGTCAAACTGCATTAATTCTACAGTCCAGATCAAAGGTCCCAAACTAAGGCCCCAAGGTCATTTACCTGACCCCACTTTAAACTTAGTGTCGCCCTGAGTCTGAAACTAGTTGAAGACACACAACAACAATCTTCATTAACTTGACTATCTCATCAGAGTAGCTTGACATGCTCATTCTCTGTAACTTTTTCCGGCTTGTGATCCCAGCAGTTCTTTGTCGCAGGCAGATGGTATTTGTGGCACAAGTTCCAATGAATCATCTGGGCAACGGTGTTATGCCTCTGCTTGTAGTCTGTCTGTGCAATCTTTCTGCAGCAGCTGAGGATGTGATCTATTGTTTCATCTGCTTCCTTGCAGAGTCTACATTTGGGATTTGGCGTCGACTTTTAAATTTTGGCTTTGATGGCATTGGTTCTAATGGCTTGTTCTTGGGCTGCTAGGATCAGGCCCTCCGTCTCCTTTTTCAAAGTTCCATTTGTGAGCCACAGCCATGTTTTTTCTTTGTCAATTTGGCTCTCGATTTTTTCTAGGAACTGTCCATGGAAAGCCTTCTTTCGCCAGTTTTCTCTTCTACTTTGGATTGTGTTTTTACGGTATTCACTCTTTGTCTTTTGAACTTGAAGCAGTTTACTACTGTTGACTTCCCTCAATGCTGGTTCTTGACTGCCTTTCACATAATCTGCCAGGGCATGTTTCTCGTCCTCTACCATTTGTTTCACTTGTAGAAGAAACAGGGCAGGTAAAGTCTGTCGATATCACTACACGGGTGTAATGAGTAGTGGATTGTCATCAGTTTTCTTGTTTTTCTGTCCAGATCATCCAGCTCTGCTTGTGTCCAGTTCACAATTCCAGCAGTGTATCTAATGACGGGTATGGCCCAGGTGTTGATAGCCTTGATCGTATTTCCGCTATTTAGTTTGCTCTTCAAAACCTTTCTGACTCTTTGGATATATTCTTTGCTGACCACATTTTTCACATGCCAATGCTTGATATTGTCCAACTGTAGTATGCCCAGATATTTATAGGCTTCAGGCTGAGTGCACTTTATGGTTTGTCCATTTGGCATCTCTATGCCCTTGCTGTGAGTAATTTTCTCTTTCTTTAATGCCACTGTGGCACATTTGTCTAGGCTGAACTCCATACTGATGTCAGTGCTGAAGATTCTGACTGTGTTGGTCAGTGATTTGATTTCTGTTTCTGATTTTCCATAAAGCTTCAGATCATCCATGTACAGGAAGTGGGAAATTTTTGGTGAATTTCTTGCTGTTGGTAGCCCAGGTTTGTTTTCTGTAGAATTAATGACAGAGGGAACATTGCAATGATGAACAGCAGTGGTGACAGTGAGTCGCTCTGGAAAATTCCTCTCCTGATGTTAACAGTTCCATAGTTTTTGTTGCCCACGAACAACTCAGTTTTCCATTGTTTCATTGCATTTTCGGTGAACTTTCTAATATTTTCACAAACCCCGATGACATCTAGACATTTTATAATCCAACAATGTGGCAATGAGTCAAATGCTTTTTTGTAATCAATCCAAGTTGTATAGAGGTTTGTTTTGTGGCTTTTGCAATTCTCCAGTATCATTTTGTCAATCAGAAGCTGATCTTTCATGCCCTTACTTCTTCTTTTATTGCCTTTTTGTTCTACTGGAAAGATGTTATCCTGGATTTGATCAAGTAATCCTGGATTTGATCAGCTATTATGCCTGTCAGCAGTTTGAACATTGTAGGCAGACATGTTATTGGCCTGTAGTTTCCTGGTATTGCCCCATTTGCTGGATCTTTCTGTATCAAATATGTCTTCCCAGTTGTTATCTATTTGCTGATGTTTCCAGTTTGCAGCATCTGATTGAATTGTTCGGCCATTTTTGGGTGCAGGCTAATCAGATATTTAAGCCAAAATCCATGCAGTTGATCATTGCCAGGTGATGTCCAGTTCTTGACTTTCTTCACTCTTTCAGCGATCATTTCTGTTGTTATTTCCAAGGTTCTCACTTTGTTCTCTGAAAATTTATTTTAAAAATCTTTTATCCACTCAGCATTTTTGTTGTAACCTTTTTCTGTTTCCCACAGATCTTTCCAGAATGCATTTGTAGCTGTTTTTTCTGGTTTCAGACTCTATTATTATTATTATTATTATTATTATTATTATTATTATTATTATTATTATTATTATTATTAAAATAATACAATGGAGAAAATACCAATACGTAGTTATTCACTTTTACCTCTTGAAGTTTTAAAAATGGAAATGATGGAAAAGTCACTCCAAGAAAGAAAGGTTGCTCATCTTAGGCCCCATCTACACTGCCACATAATGAAGTTTGCATCTGCATTATAGGAGTCTACATTGATCCATAGATGGAACCTTATATTACATGTCATAGAACACCTGATTCTGAACAGTTATCACATTTATGAGCCATGACAAAGATGTTCTATGAGTATTAAATAATGACAAATAGCAATATTGTTATAATTCATGGTGTAGATAATTACTATGATGGTGATAATTACTAAGGTTCATCCCTTTGGTGCTACATTCATTTTATTTCTAATTATTGACATAGAAAAATAGTAATTCCCCTTTGGAAACCCCTTTTAAAATTGAGCTTTCAGGAACTATTTTTCTGTGCACTTCTAAAGATTTCTGAAGTTTCAGCAAACTGTATCTTCTTGCTCCTACTTCATACTTCTTTGAATGCAGATCATGTCATTGCTTAGAAAATTTGATTTGAACTATTCTAGTTAGCCTCAAGTCAGTAAAAATACTCTTGTGGAATTGATGTTTAAAATGAAATCTGGACCAGTAATCAACATTTACATGGTGGCTCAGAGAATTTGAAGTAGTTATTTTTAGAAGTAACTCTTTGCTTCTTACTTGAACTATTTAAAAAGGAGTCATTGCTGTTGCTTGTTACGGCTTATTGAAAAGTTAACTTGATAAGTTATTTCTTATTAATGTCTTTAGACATAGAATAGAAGTAGCAGAAAACTTATCAACAGTTGTAATTAGCACTACAATGATACTGAAAGTGAAAGTAATAAAAAAAGAAGAGAAGAAGAAATGTTTATACAAAATATGGAAAAAAATATTTTTGCCAGAAGCTATTTTTAAAGATTAAAGAAGAAATGTTGTTTGTGACCCAAATGTAACACAACTACTTGTTCTTACAATACTTAAAAAACCCAACATTGGCACAGTTGCAATATTAAATGTATCATTTTCTAGAACATAATATCATTTCTGTAATGTGTTGTTTCCAAGCTGAAATTCTTCTGATATGTAATGTATGAAATTTTCATTTTTACTTCCTTTTCAATCATTTTTTAACTGAATTAAAACTATTTCTCCATACCTTTTATGGCCTTTCACTATAAATTTCCCACTGAATTTTGGTGGGAAGCTCAGACAGTATTCTCTTGTCTGTTGTCTAATGCTGTTGTCTCAAAGTAATACTATAAGTTTTTGTGTACTCTCAAATTCTCAGATACCTAGTACAAAGATTTCTATCATGTTTTACAGACAATGAAAAAGTTGCATAAACACAACCTTGTTACTTTGTCAGTTCATTCTTCTTTGAAATCTCTCTTGCTTGTATAGGCTACTCCAGACTTTTTATAATTTTCATCACAATGGGAGGAGGAAAAAGAAACCACACACTTGAGGAAGAAATTATTCTTCCATATGCCATTCAGTCATTTTGATCCTGTTACTTTTCTAAGTAAAAAGAATGAAAAAGTAGGCTGGATTTTAAGCATGGTTACACCTCCCTAACACTTGAGTATTTTATGAAGTTTTAAAATATTAAGTACCTGAATACCCATAAGCCCTTCCCCTTTATGCGTTAGGAATAAAAACTTGATGAACCTGATAAAATCCAGATAAATTTTGCCTCTGTGTAACAAATATTCTTCTGTTATGTCTCTGCTAACTATGTGGGCAGCCAAATCTTTTTGACAAAACTATCTGGTCATATATATTCCAAAAAAATTACCCTATGCTCACGTTGTGAATTTTGTTCTTTAACTTTTGCAAGAAGTAGATGATAAATTATAACATTTTAGAAAAAAGTTAAGTAAGTAGTGTGCAGAAAATATTTTAAGCCTATTTCTTAATTTAACATTGGAAACATTGATTTTAAAATGTGATATAAGCAATCAATTTCATTTCCCTACTAAATACAGGCATGCTGAATCCATCAGAATTTCATGCTGCAAGTCCCTTCTGGTCTTACAAAAGCTATCATACAAAAGCTGTCTGGCACACCCTGGGGATCACAACCAGATACAGTGAAGACATCTGCCCTTGCGTTTTGCTACTCTGCTGCTGAGTACACATGCCCAGCATAGAACATATCTCACCACATTAAAACAGTGGATGTGGCTCTTAATGAGATATGCCACATTATCACAAGATGTCTACACCTCACACCTCTGGAGAAATTATACTGTTTAGCCGGTATTGCATCACCTGACATCTGCCGGGAAGTAGCAGCTAATAACAAAAGACCCAAGGTAGTAACATCTCTGGCCCATCCCCTGTTCAGATATCAGCCAGCACGCCAACAGCTTAAACCAAGAAATATGAGGATTGAATGAAAAATTTCAAAAAATCAACTAAGGGAACAAGTTCAGCATAAAAAAATATTAGCAACACATACAGTTCTTGGTATCCTATTTACCAGTGTATTCTCCCTCTCCCTCTCTGTCTGTCATCTATTGCTATCTAAACTATCATCTGGCTAACTTCATGCTAGTTTCTTCATTTTGATAGTTTAAATGAATATGACCATTATCACAAGACTGCATATCTTTATAGTAATACAATATATATAGTACATTTAGGCTGAGAAGTATCTTGCTGCACTGGAGCTGTATGAACTACATCTAGTATCCCTTATTTTTGGAAGGTTTTTCTTCTAGTACATGGCAATTTGGATAGGAAGATACTACTCCTCAATCTGCTTCATTGGGCCCTTCTACACTGACACTAAAATGGGCTCAATCCAGCATCCTATGTCAGTTTAAGCAGCATCATGCATTACTCTTAGAACCCAGCAGCCTTCTGATGGACCCTGTGACTTATGAAGGAAGTGAAAATCTTCAAAATCAACCTATAGAATGCTAAGCAGCACGGGTACTCCACAATTTGTATTATCTATGTATTATGATTCATCATTTTAAAGCCTTTGTCTTCTATTTAGAATCTAACTTTGATTAAATAAACATTTCTCCCCTGTACACGAGCATGCTACAAGTTTCTGACTCTACACTGTAGAATGAATGCAGTATGCTGCTGCTTAAACTGACATAACTCAGTGTTAAAGAATCCAGAGATTTGTAGTTTGACGAGGCACCAGTACTCTTTGGCAGAAAAAGTCCTTGTGAAACTGCAACTCCCATGATTCCATAACACTGAGTCATGACAGTTTAAGCAACATTAAAGTGCACTCATTCTACAATGTAGGTGCATCATAGGCTTGAAGCATTAGTTTGTCATTAGCATTGTTTATACTATGGCCATAAATTAAAGTTGTTGCTATCTTTTGCACTTTTGGGTAGTAGAGGTAGTAAAATTGTCCAAAACAAAATTGTGTAGATGAATGACTTTTTTTTACTTAGAAAAGAAATGGCTTTAAACTCCCATGCATATGAATATGGATGAGTATTACATTATGACTTTGAAATTTCACCCAACAAGAGAAGTAGCACTTAATGGTCTTACAACCACAGAATATATGCCTAGAGACATAAATTACAATGAAACAGAATTTAACTGTAAAATGTGAATTAGCACCTGCTCCCCTAATCCAAGTATGTAAAGTGAAGTTTTCAAGGTGACCTAAGGGATTTAGATGCATACTACACTCTAGTTTTAATTAAGAATTTCATGTCTTTGGAAATTATACCAATTGCTTATTTCACTTTATTTCATTCCACTCCACTTCTCCCCACTTCCTCTTCTCACCATTGTTTTTAATGTACATGGACCTTAGGGTAAAATGTATCAAAATAGGGAGTTACATGGTCTCTATGCATATGCTTTTCTTAATTGCTAATAAATTTTCAAGGATCAGATTCAGATATTGTCCACTTTGGAGAAGCTCTAAACCCTGAATCTGTCCAATTTGGTCCTAGGTTTGAGTTTCATCACAATACAAAGGATATCCCTACTAAGGCTGGCCAGACATATTTTAAGATTAAACCACCTAGAAGCAAATATGAAAAATGTCAATGTGTATAATAATGTTATGGCTCAATTCATATGTACTCTGTGAGACACACCTTTCTGATATACAACTCAATAATGTTCGGAAAGAGCCATGTGGATAAATAAGATCATGAATAGGAAAGATTACATTGTAACTGGAGTCTAAAAGAGAGCAGGTGTACTAAGGCTGGATCTGCACTGCCATATAACTCAGTTTCAGAATGCAGATTATCTGAATTCTGCTTATATATGTCTACACTGCCATATAATCCAGATTAATGCAGTTAATCTGCATTTCGAAACTGGATTATATTGCAGTGTAGATTCAGCCACACCAGTTATCCTGGTGGTATTTAACAATGCCATACATTTAATTTCAAAAAAAAGTATTTCTGCTATTTTTTTTATCAAATAGCAAAGTACATAATAATGTAATTAGCAATGCAATCCTCAATATTTGTCTCATTTATGTTCTGACACTTTAAAATAATGGCTACCCATTTGTACTCAAGAAATATCTTAGTGCTGATCTGGAGTAGTAATCAGATCAACCCTGGGATGGTTTAGGCCACTGGTTCCCAACCTTTGGTCCTCCAGTTGTTTTGGGCTTCAACTGCCAGAAGTCCCAGCCATTTTACCAGATGTTATGAATTGTGGGAGTTGAAGTCACAAACACCTGGGAGATCAAAGGTTGGGAACCACTGCTTTAGACTATCACTTTCCCAACTGCTGCACAAGTGGGAGTAAGTCCTGATTATGCAGAGGCCTGGAACTTGGGTTGGTACTGCAAGCCAGACAACCTTACCATCCCCATCGTTCTCCTCATGACAGCCACTAGTGAGCACGATATGGCTCATGTCAGTTAATACTCATCATCTAGAGCAGGGGTCCCCAAACTAAGGCCCGGGGGCTGGATGCGGCCCATCAAAGTCATTTATCCGGCCCCCACAGCACAAGGGCAGAAGGGGGTTGGGCTAAATTACCCAAGGGGTCTCTTCCTCTCTTACAACCATTATTATTATTATTATTATTATTATTATTATTATTATTATTATTATTATTATTATTAATAACACTGAGGCTGGGTGGCCATCTGTCAGGGGTGCTTTGCTTGTGCTTTTGGTGCACAAAGGCAGAAGGGGATTGGACTAAATGGCTCAAGGGGTCTTTTCCAACCCTCTTTATTATTATTATTATTATTATTATTATTATTATTATTAACATTGAGTCTGGGTGGCCATCTGTCAGGGATACTTTGTTTGTGCTTTCTGTGCACAAAGGCAGAGGGGGATTGGACTCAATGGCCCAAAGGGTCTCTTCCAACCCTCTTTTTTATTATTATTATTGTTATTGTTGTTGTTGTTGTTGTTGTTGTTGTTATTTATTATTGCTCGGTGGCCAACTATAGTTCGGCCCTCCAATGGTCCGAAGGATCATGAACTGGCCCCCTGTTTTAAAAGTTTGGGGACCCCTGATCTAGAGTGATGTTGGTCAGCACACCAGAGTGATGTGGAAAAGGGAGGGGGAAAGGAAAAATCAACCCTCTTCTCCTCCCTCTCTTCTCCAATCACTTTGTCACTTTAGACAGTCATTCCAGGCAATGATCAACCATGACAAGGAGAATGGGATGTGGGGAAGATGGATGGTGAGTGTCATTCTATGTTCCTGGGCTTCCTGAGACCAGAGAACATGGGATGACTATGTAAACAGTTATGTTCAGTTACATCTTTGAATTGGCCAAATTATATGGGCCCAAATTCATAGTTTTCTCCTGATTCTCTGGGAAAATTTGGAGCAACCTGTGACTTGGGTGCTTCAAAGTCAGTGGTTCATGGCTGCATTAAGACAGCAATTTTGCTACCATCATTTAGCTGCCATGGAACTGATTCACCCACCTTTGTACAAAGTGGTCAGTGTAGATGTGCCCTATGTTATTTTTCATTAGTTACTTTAAATTTTGGTCCTGCTTATGTGAGTTGTTCAACTCAAAATGTTGAGGACAGACGTGCAAGTAGACCTTAAAATGCAAGAACACGTTGTCAGCAAAAGATGCCTTAGATTACTAATAAGACCTTTTCCCTGCTGTGTGTGGTTTTTGGCAGGGAAATATTCTAACTTGAGCAATAGCTTTTTCTCTCTATCCCTCTCCAATCATTCTTTCCAAGTTTTATTATGTTGTCACCTTTTCACTATATTCTGTACTGCAAAGATATCCAAAGTGACTTTTATAATAAGTGCTAAGCATTTATTGGATTTCTGGGCCTGTTTCTAATTCTTTCTTGACTTAAGTAAAAAAAAAAAAGTAGCATGAAATCACACTTGTGACAGCAATATATGAACTACAAGACTTATTTTGAGTTAAAGGCATGTGGAGGTTGTGTTATGCCTTGATCTATGACAGCCCAATTCTTCAGACAGGTCCCTACCTCCATGACCACAGTTCTTTTACATACTTTATCACATTTCTGTTTTATTATTGTTAAAATAAAAGCATTTTTCTTTTTATCTTATACTAGTAAAACATTTTATATATATCATTTCAGTGGAATTTTAATTTGATTTGTAAGCCATAAAAAGTTGTTACTTCATTTACAGTTTTCTTATGGTTTCCCATAGGCATGAAAACACATTTTCTTCCTTGCATAGAGTTTCATTATATTTTTTAGTAAACATTCTCACCTGTCCAACTAGTGCAAGGCTGTGATTTTATGACTGTAAAAATTCCCTTGCAAAACTTGTAGCTGCTTATTTCTACACATTTACTATTGTTATTTTAAAAGGTACAGGTCAACACAAAAAGGATTGTTGACACTATATTTCTCAGAGTTCTCAAGAAGGAAAACTATAAATTTATCTTGGTAGATTTTAACCAAACCTTCCTGAAGGAGTTAAGGGTTACTATATTATTTCCCAACCCATGTTATTATTGCAACAATACTTTGACTTATGATAGATGGAAAAGTAGTGAATAGCTGAAGGAAGTTTCAAGGGTGATGTCTGATAAGAATGATATGAAATAAGTAAAAACTCACCTTGTATTCAGCTGCTGCGAATTCCCTGAATGGTTGTACAGGTGGAAACCTAACCTAGGAACCTATGATACGGCATACTCTTCCCTTGATGAAATTACATGCTTCTGGTGGTTTTATTCATTCTGACATGGAATGGCTTCTTTAAGAATGTATTTTAATCCAAACACATTGAAAAAGTCTAATCCATCTGCTATTTTTTTCATTGTGAAATAAATCATCCTAGGGTGGCTCCAGAATTAGAATCCTAAGATTTATAAGACTTTATAGGGATTTTTTTTGTCTTGATGATGATTTTATCAATTACAAAACAAGCAAATGGACAAGACAGCCTTCTGAAACTGAATTACAGCTTCAGATTACAGCTGATTCCTTATTGTACAGTGGGACCTTAATATACTAATTACTAGGATTTTGTTCCAGGACCCCCCCCCCCCCAATGGATACCAATATCTGTGGATGCTCAATTTCCAATAAATACAACAGCATAGTAAAATGATGTCTCTTATATAAAATGGCAAAATCTAAGTTTGCTTTTTTGGAATATTTTTAAACTGTGGAAGATTGAATCATACAGAATCCATGGATATGGAAGGCTGACAGTATTTTCTATTGTTTCTAGGTAAAACATTTATAGATTTGGGCTTGTAATCTACACATTGAAATATTTTTGTAACCTACAGTTCCTTCCCACTTGCATCCTTCCCGAAAAACACTCGATGTCCTCAATTATTTGCCTTGTAGAGGGTTTTCTTTTTCCACTCTGAAGTACTGTTTTCTTCTAACTGGGCTACTTTTTATTCTTTTAATCATTTTAATGAAGCTATGTTGATGTTTGCTTTCATGTCATAAGAATGCTCCTGCTTTACACCCAGGAGATCACCTTCCCAGCACTTATCTGCTGTTGTTGTTCTCATATGGAAAATGATGCCGCTGGACAGAAATCCTTCTTCATGTAATGGCTTTCCATGGCAACATGAATTTGGGGTCCTTCTGTCATGAAAAATCACTAAATGACCAGGATGTGTTTTTTCCCCCGAAGACCTTTTGATCAGCCTACAAATCTTAATTTATTTTATTTCATATGAAAGTAATTATTTCAGTGGGTTTTTTTCTCCCTGTAAGGAAAATAAACACTCCCCCACCCCCTGCATTTTCCAATTTTTGATATTTAGGGATATTTTTGTGATTATTTTGTTTGTGCCTTTGCAAAAGAGCTACATTATTCACAGAAAACACAGACCAGATTTTCTGCACAAACCACTGTTGTTGTTTTTAGAGAAGCAAGTGTAAGAATTGAGTTTTTAAAAGTGCAAATGAGTTTTCCACAAAAGTTCAGAAATACAAACAGAGGAGGAAGAAAGAAGGAAGAGGAGGAAGGATAGAAGAAGGCAAGCAAGCCAGTTTCTCAATGGTATATTTTCTTTTTCAAGACACTGGGTGTGGCAGGGCATCCAACAATAGAAAAATTCTATCTCTCCTTAAAATAAATATTGCTTCCCATGTGACTAAAATGTTGTAAAATATGTGCAGATGTAAGCAAATCTCTTTTCCTATGTTCAGCTCTTATGGAATACATCCATCGTTAGAAAAATTAGATTCTTTACTTTCTCCAGTATTGCTCCAATCCACCCTAGTGTCCATATAATGAGTGTCTGAAGTGATAATTTGAACTACTTAATCTGCAGACATATTTCTAATCACAGATCTGGTTCAATGTATGAAAGTCAGGATACTAACATGGGCACATGGAGTAGTCCTATTCTTTCCTTAACACTTGAGTATCCTCTAAATAGCTACAATATTTGCTACTGATTATTTAAAATATTGGTCTTTTCAAGATTTTAGGCACCACTCCTATCTCAGCTCTTCCATAATACACATACAAAGTTATTGGACCTTAGACACCATGGGAGACTAGACCACCACCACCACCACTTCTCCTCTTCCTCCTCCTCCCCCCTCTTCTTTTCTCCCTTTTCCCCTCCTTCTACTATGCTGCTACTTTTCAGTCTTTTTTAGAATGCCATTCATGCATTTTTCTGGAAAAAAATAGCAACAGAAGAACCAAAGTGAAGGCTTTGCTTTGTAACCTTACAATAATAAAATGATTAAACTTTTACTCAAGATTAATTCTAGTCCATTTTTATTTCTGGCAACAGTTTACATGCATCACCCAGACTGTTATTTTCCTTCCTGTAGTGTTTCTTTCAATATAAAACTCTACTTTAGAATATTTCATATAACAAGCTGATTGATTTTTGACCTTTCCAAGATACTATTAAAAGCAACTAACAATGAACCATTTTCCAGCTGCTGTATCTTTGACAGTCCTTTCTAAAGAATTCTTGTTCCTTTCATTTAAAATTCATTGGTGTCCTTGGTCATATCCTGTAAACTCAAAATGTCACCTATAATTATTTTTGCAGTGGTTCTGGGCTTGTTTAGTAGTCCTAAACATGTCCACAATGTCCTGGTCAGCTTTTTGCCTTTTAGGTTTTTTTATTGGTAGTTTTTAGACCCAAACTTTTTCATAAAAGAACAAACAGCTTCCCATCCACAGATGCAACTGTGTCAAAATGGAGTTAAATAAGTTCATCTTCCACATTCACATATGCAGAGATACGATTTTTAAGATAGGCTTGCAGAAAATTTAGAGCCAAGGAAGCTTTTTGATCTGACAGAGTAGTGGCATCAAATTCACTCTTTATTTGTACCCTCGCCCTTTAGCAATTGTCTCTCCCCTTCCCTGGCATCATCTTTCTCATAACAGGCAAATATTTACCAATCTGCACATGGGTGTGTGTGTGTGTGTGTGTGTGTGTGTGTGAGTGATTTACTTCATTCATACATCTTTCTCCTTTCAGCTAAAAACTAGCTGAAATTTTCCTCTTTTCTTTTACAATTTGATATAGTATTAGCAAGGCAAGAAGACATTTCAGTCTTGGTAAGAAAGCAATCTGCTGCCACAGGAGGACAATTTTTTTGTGTTCTTTCCTGATTTAAAGGGGATGCAAAGAAAAAAAATAAATGGGCAGGAAAATTCTAAATTTGAGAGATTGGAAAAGACTGGTGTAATCTTCCATTGTACCAACATATTTTGTTTTAAGGTGATTGAGGAAGGAGACATCCAGTACCACTTTATACAATAATTCCCCCCTTCTGCCATGCAACCCCAGTTATGACTTTTTCTTGGTCAACTGCAAATCTGTAGCTGGAGTCTCTCCCTCCCTGCCTCTGGTTGCTTATTGGACTAAATCTTAATGCTGTCAGCTGGGATTTTATCCCAGAAGAGCAGGAAGAGTAGTGGGAAAATGCTGGTGATGGTTTACAGTCTGCCAACAATCATACAAGAACTTGGCATCAATACAGGAATGCACCTATCTGTCAATTAAGTTGTAGAGGCAAGCTTGTAATGTAGAAGGTTTTTGCCTTATTCTTTACTTTGGATCTATTTGGTAACTGGCTGGGTTCTTTTTGTAGTTTTCTCTTTAAATGTTTTATTCCGTGTTTATTTTACGTAAATTTTAATAAAGAAGAATGATGTTTAAAAGCCTCTTTTCCAAACACCCGTTTTTGCCAAGACTTTTTGGCTGGAAGAAAAAGCTGCTCTGTTCTCTCTCACACACAAATATGAAATAAACAGAGAAATTCACATGAAGAAGCAGGCTTTTATATATGGTTTCAGAACCTTGGACATATACAAAAGACACAAATCTATCTATTAAATGTATGTGTTGGCACTTTCCCATGCAACTTGCATATGGAAGAAACTATATTGTATCCACTTCCTTGGCAATGCCTAACCCAATTTTCTGCATAGCTGTTTGGAGGTTCAATCAATATATTCAGTTTGTCTAGTTATATGTACTTCTGGCTAGCAGTTTCTTGCAGGTTTAAGACTATAAGGGGGAAAGATGAAAAAGTGAAGTTGTTATTGCTGTTGAGGTTTAATTTAAAAATACTTCTTAAAGAGAACATTTTTTTCAAAAACTGTTCATGTTCTCATTGCAATGACATTTGGAGTATATGTGTTAGATTTGCAATCCTCACATACTTTTCAATCACATTAAATAAAAATAAAGCCATTCTCATATAACATACAAACCTAGTGGAAATTCTGTATATTAGAATTGTCTGCCCTATTTTCTGGGGTACTGCATTCATAGATGAAAATGGATTTTTTTTGTTTTGGCCTCTTTGGAAAGTGCAACCATCTGTCTAACACCTGCTACCTAGTACTGCCTGCTTTTCCCAGCTGACCTTAACAGTCTCTCTGTGCTTGTTACCAATGACACTTCTCTGGCCAGTCTGTATCCATCCATTCTCTACTGCTGACATTCTATCTTAGTGCAGGTCCCATCCTGTGACATTTGGTATGCAGGTGGCAACATCTGGGCTAGAATTGCATTGCATATTCTTTCAGTGGTACAGACAGTGATGTGTGGAGTGCAACATCTTTGGGAGCACATTGCGTGTCCCAACTTGCCTCATTTACTATGTCATGCTCTTTTTATATATCCCACATTATACTACAATATTGGCTGTAGTATTGTTTAATTGTATCCTCTGAATTCTTACACCAGTACTTCACAGCTGCACAGTGACCCAGATGACAGACTGCATTTCTTCACACTGTAGATTTATATACATTCAGTTTTCCTTACTGAACAGAAGGAGGAGGTAAAATGATATTTTTTCCCCAGTAGCCAAAGATTAGATACATAGCCAACCTCTCTTGGAGTCACTGCTTTACTCATTCTCATCCTAACAATTTTCTCTTAACCAGCTTGAAAACTTGAGCACAAATGTTCACTTAAAGAGACAGTGGAAGTAGGGTTTTCATCAATTTCTTTAGGAGGGGGAGAACTCATTAAACATCTTAGGAACTTAGCAGTCATTATGGTACAGTGTATTTATTTTTTCTTAGGGCTTTTTGGATTTTCTGCTGCCATAGCAGCAAATATAGTGCCATTATATTTCAACCTACATGGCATCTTAAACAATGCCACTCTGTGGATCTTTTTTCTTACCGGGGGGGGGGGGGGGGATAGGAAATGGGCAGGGAAAAATCTTTTTGCAGGAAATGATAGCTCTATTTATTATTTGAAAATAACCTCCTTCTGTTTGAATTTGAAATATTTCTTTTATTAATTAAAAATTAAAAGAAAGAAAAGTAGTTACCCATCTCTTAGTGCTGTTGTAATATAGGACAAATCCAAGTTTCCTTTGGTCTTTTGAACCATTCCCTGGATCTCTTAAAGGATAAAAGTGAAATGTTTAATTGAATTAGTCCTTTCTCTCATTCTAGATTGCATATTTTTGATTCCATGGTAAATAACTTATAACATAGTGGAGAGGAGGTATATAACCTCAGGGCGAGGCTAGAAGCATATCATTAAAAGCCTATTTTTATAACTTTTAATACAGTTTCTGCATGAAATTGGTTTCTGTGATGTGGGAAAGGGATACATTTATAGAGAAATTCCCAAAATCTAATTCTTCAAGAATTTCTAGCTAGAAGGAGCTCATAATTGTTCCAATTACTTAACATTTGGATCCATGGAAATATGATAGTTAACTTAATGATAGCATGCTTGTTTGTTTGTTTTTTTAAACACAGAGCAATTCAATTTTATAATGGCAAAGCTGGCTTAATACTCAAATATATTTACTCAGTGTTTTGGTCTTTGACATGGCTATAGGCTCTTTCCGGTTGGGGGGATTGTGCTGCACATCACAAAATGAATAGAAGAATTTCATGCATGATTACAACTATACCCTTAATTCTGACATTGATCTAAAGAACCTTCCCTTGTCATTATTCTAAAGAAATTACCGTATATACTTGAGTATAAGCTGACTAGAGTATAAACTGAGGCACCTAATTTTACAACAAAAAACTGGAAAAACTTATTAACTCATGTATAAGACAAAGGTGGGGAATGCAACAGCTACTGGTAAATTTCAAAACTAAAAATAGATACCAATAAAATTATATTAATTGGGGCATCAGTGGGTTACATGTTTTTGAATATTTACAAAAATAACCCCTGTATAAACTGAAGGCTGAAAAACTTGGCTTATATTCAATTATATGTGGTATTGTTGCAGTTAAATTATTAATTAACAGTATGACTACAGAGCTTCTTGTGTAGACAATGTGTCAAAGTCCAAGCAACCATCATTTTGGGATTTTTTCCACTTTTTGTTTTAAAATTGCGTATTTAACAAAAACAAAAAAGAACAAGCTACATACACACACAAACATTCTTTAACAATGTTTCCTAAACTTTGTACGGTGTTAGTTTCTAATTACTCTGTTTCCTCCCCATCATTCCATTGTGATGACTTTCATTTGAAGACAATTATATATAATCTTTACTTCCTAGTGAAATATATTTCCATTCTTCCAATCTAAAAAGTCTTGTTCCAAAAACTCCAACAAATAAAGGTTACATTGTGAAGGTTTCAGTAAATATCTTTCCCTCTTTCTTCCTTTTAACAAAATTAGAAATGGTTCCAGGTCTCTGATAAAGTTCTTTTATGCTTTTTCTTTATACATCATGGCCAATTTGTCTATTTCTGCCATTCTCAAAACTACTATTATCCATTCTCCCTTCAGACGAAATAACGTCTTCCAATATTGTGCATATAGCATTCACAAGCATATGCATTGTATTAAATGAAAAGAATAAATATTTTGTAAAACTTTTACTCAAACCACATTTGGCAGTCTGTAGTGGTATGCAACATTGATGGTGATGGATATAGATCATAATCCGTCCACTGTAAATATGCAAAATTCAAGCTTGTGATTTACACTGAAAAGTGCACTAGTTGGAATCAGACTACTGGCCATCCAGTTCAATACTGGCATCTCTGATTTGCTCTCTACAGTTTTAGGACAAATTTATCTGAAGATGATGATAAATTGATCTGAGACCTTATGCATGTAAAACAAGTGCTTTCTGTCTAAAGTTCCCAGAATGTGATGTGAATCACCCATGTAGGGAATAACCCCTCTTTTGGCCATAAACAGTTTTTGCATGGTGTTTTATGACTAAGGAGAGATTTACACAGTCACATCACTTGATAATTTGTCAGTTAATGGCACCAAATTAAATTTAAGTTTCTAAAGGCACCAACCTCTAGGGAGCGCCTAGCAGGCACCGCTGAGGCACCTCCGCCCAGGCGTGGCCTTCCTGCCTCCGCAGCCTGGCCTGCCTCTGTGGCCATAGCCTGGCCTTCGCCCTCGAGGTCAGGTCTTCAGGCTGCCTGGCCATGTTCCAGAAGCTTTCTCTCCTGACGGTAAACCCACACCTATGGCAGGCATCCTCAGAGGTTGTGAGGTCTGTTGGAAGCTAGGTAAGTGGGGTTTATATATCTGTGGAAAGTCCAGGGTGGGAGAAAGAGCTCTTGTCTGGTTGAGGCTAGTGTGAATGCTGCAATTGGACAGCTTGATTAGCATTTAATGACTTTGCTGGTTCAAAGCCTGGCTGCTTCCTCCCTGGGGGCATCCTTGGGTGGGAGGTGTTAGCTGATTGTTTCCTGTCTGGATTTCCCCTGTTTTCAGAGTGTTGTTCTTTATTTACTGTCCTGATTTTAGAATTCTTTTTTAATACTGAGGGCCAGATTCCCTTTTGGTGGCCTTTTAATTCCTATGGATTCCTAAGGACCCTCAGGACTCTTCCACACAGCCATATAACCCAGAATATCAAAGCAGAATAACCCACAATATCAGCCTTGATCTGGGTTATCTGAGTCCACACTTCTATATAATCCAGTTCAAAGCAGATAATGTGGATTATCTGCCTTGATATTCTGGGTTATATGGCTGTGTGGAAGGACCCTCAAGGCAGAATAACCCACAATATTTGCTTTGAACTGGGTTATCTGAGTCCACACTGCCCTATATCCCAGTTCAATGTTTGGTGCTAAATTTATAAATATAGTAATTCCTACATAACATTACCATGTATTGAACTGCTTTTTCTGTTGATTGATCTCTCTCTCTATATATATATAATTTCCATTTTTATCTTAATTTAAACAAGGAAACTACAACACCTAGAACCATGAAACTTAACAACACAACACAATGCCCCTAAGGCTGGGTTTAGATGACTAAGCCACAATTCATATCAATATCTGTGGCCAACACAAACCCAAAACCCCACAAAAACCATGTGCGCTTGCACAGGACAGGCCGAGCGTGCAAAACTCACTCACCCCACCCGTCTCCTCCACGCTCCCTTGCGTCCTTGCTTGCCGGCTACCACGACCACTGCCATCTTGGCCCCCAGCCCTGGCACACCGCCGCTCGCCATCTCACAACTTCCCCACACGCTCCTAAGTGGCAGGGAAAGAAAATGGCGAAATCAGTGGTTTTCATTATCCTACAGATCTGGCAGATGGGCGTGAGTGAGGTGCCTTCCCTGCCTGTGAAGCTACCGACAAGGAGGGAAGGAGGAGGACAAAAGCAGCAGTTTCTTCTCTCCTTCTCTTCATACAAATGGCCAAGAGCTAGGTGGGTTACCCGTCTGAGGAGGTATCAGGAACGAGGGAAGAAGGATGGCGAAACCGCCACTTTTTTCCCTCCTTGACTTCAGACATCTATTGACCCTGGAGGGGGGAGGGGGAGGGAGGAAAGATGGCCTAATGGCGGTGGCAGAGCTCACCCCCAAAGGGGAATGCCAGAGATTTTAAAATGCCGCACCGCCACCACCAGAACACCCACCCGCTTCCTTTCCCACTCAAGTTCTTCCTACCATAAAACAGGACACAATTCAAACAGTCCAGACAGATGGCCATCCAACCACTTGTGATGCCTCATGGGCCTTGTAGTCCTGTTCCTAGTGCCATCGTGGCAGATGAAGACGAAAACATGGGGTTTTCGCCGGTTCAACAAGAGCCGGAATCTTTTCACCTGCCGGATGTTGATGTTTGTACCCAAGAATTCAGTAAAACAGACCTTGGACATTCCTCTCCTCCGTTCCCTAGGAGAGAATCCTATTCTGCTGACAGAGGAGTGAGGGAACAGAATCGCAGGAGTTTACGGATTGCAGCCAAACAACAGGCTGATTAGGCCTGCTTCCCTTGGGAAATTCTAAGGAGTCTTGCATCTGGACAAAGTTGGGTTTCGCTTCTCGTTCTCTAGGGAAAGAGGTTGTTGGCGGGAAAACGAGACCCCAATATAGGTGCTTGACGCGGGAGAATCTTTGCGGAGTCAACAGAGCAGCTTCAGGAGTAAGATCGTGTGTGGACTTCGTAACCCCAGTTCCTTGCTTCCCGGATCAAGAATTCAAGAACTGCCTTGCCTTGATTTTAACCACGGATCTCGTTCCAAGAATCACTGTTTGCCTTGTTCCTAGTCACGGACCTTGTTAAAGAACCAAGATTATATCCAGCCTTATTGTCAAGCTACCTTGGACTCCTAAGACTCTGGCATTTCCCCACACTATTGCTTGGCAATAGTGTGTGTTTCGGTTTTGGATTAAAACTTTGAACTCTAATATCATTTATTGGACAATACATTTTTGGACTATATTTGACCTTATTTGAAAGGTCTGCCTCTGAACTATATTCTTCACTTGTTTTTATTGCTTTTATATATTTACTTAATAAAGATATTAGATAGAGATTGGCCTCCGTGTATGGTTCTTGGTGCCCTGCTGCCTCGGGTCTGACACCACTGTACTATCATAAAATCCAAGAATTCTCTAACACCACTCAGGAACAACCACTTCAACTTCCATCTACCCTAACACAGGACACAATCCAAACACTCAACACAGATGGCCATCCAACCACTCTAATATCATAAAATCCAAGGGTTCGCAGAGACCCCCTCAGCAACAACCACTTCAACTTCCTTCTACCATAAAACAGGACACAATCCAAACACTCCTCACAGATGGCCATCCAACCTCTGTAATATCATAACCTTAGTTTGGAGACACTCCTCAGAAACATCCAGTTCAACTTCCTTCAACTTCCTTCAACCATACAAGAGGACACAGATGTCCATCCAGCCTCTCAATAATAATAATAATAATAATAATAATAATAATAATAATAATAATAATAATAATCAACATTGCATCACAGAATCAAACAGTTATGACAGACCCCTAAAGACCATCCAGTCCAACCCATTTCTGCAATAGAAGACTCAATCCAAGTACACCCAACAGATGGCCATCCAGCCTGTAAATAATAACAATAACAATGATAATAACAATATCATGGAATCTTAAGGTTAGGAGAGACCCCCAAGGATCATCCAGTTCAACTTCCTTTTACCAATCCAAACACTCCTAACACATGACCATCCAACCTCTACATAATAATGATAATAATCATAAAGATAATAAAAACAATAATAATCATAATACAACCATACAATCCAAGAGTTTGGAGAGACCCCAAAGGGCCATCCAGTCCAACCCTTCTGCCATGCAGGACACAATCCAAGCACTCTTGACAGATGGCCATCCACCCTCTATATATGCCACAGCAACATGTGGCCGGGCACAGCTAGTTTGTTGTAAAACATGATGTTTTGGGGCTTAATTTGTAAAATCATAATGTAATGGGATGTTTAATAGGCTTTTCCTTAACCCCTCCTTATTATCCAACTTTTTTGCTTATCCAACGCTTTTAGTTTTCAGTGATTGGTTGGGAGGGGCACCAAAATTCTGTTTGCTTACACTTGAAACTTATCTAGGGCCGGACCTGATTATACAGTCCTGAGCCTAAAACTATTTCCTACTTGCAACAAGAATAGACCCACCAAACCAATGAGTTCTGCAACCAGGATTGATTTACCATCAGAAATTGATTAAATGGTAAATGCTAAACTTAAATTGTAGATTATCCCCCCAGCAAGCTTTCTAACACATCAGAGTTAAAATTCATTCACAAAATATTTGTAGGCTAGAATGGAAGTGGAACACATTTTTAAAGCACTATTTATGAATCTGACCTTTAATGGCCCGTGTTTAATTAGGTAGTGTTGATATCATTTTTGTTTTATGGAGATTTTTCTAAAAGCGTATCATTATGCCAGTCTATCTAGAACATTTGAGGTTTGTCCAGGATCAGGGCCAGTATGCATTTAAACAAAATGAATATATAATGGTGCAATTCTATAATCTTAACAAACTGCTTGTAGATGAGTTTATTACACAAATCAACAGCACAGATGTAATAGCATTTTGCATAAATGCTACAGGTCAGGAAAAAGGAGTCCTGGAAATCATTTTCAAGACACAAGCATTGCCAGAATACATTTTAAGAACAGTGTAAAAAAACCTGTTAGATGGCAATGGCATTTTAACACAGATTTACAAGTGCCTGACATTTCCTGTACATTTTGCAAATTAATTGAATTCATAATGTCAGATGATTGCCTTGAATTCAGAGTTAAAATGCTGTAAGAATAGACAGTGAAGCTTAGAAATTATGAAGCATGTCATCAGCATATTGACGGAGCCATTTTACATGATATCTGATTTTTAACGGTAAGCTGGTTGCTTGAGTACCCCAGATTTAAGTTATCTATAACTCATTGAAACCGAAGCCAAATGGCATGAGATATAAAGTAAGTGACTCTCACTAAGAATATTTGCCTCAGGAGTAGAATACATGCTGCGCATGAATATGATCTTAGAATCGGAGAATAAAATCCCTAGGTAAAGAAGAATCAGACCATTTTTATTCTTAGATGTACTACAGCTTCCAATATCTGCACCATTGACTCTGCTGGACAGAGCTGTACTCCACTGCTTTCTAGAGGGCCTCCCCACATTCCATGTAAAGGATCATACACATTGGATACAAATTTTGATACTGCTTCTTGTCAGATCACACTTTTTTAGGGAAAATATCAAAAAGAGAGCTAAACTGAACACTGTGTGTTGTTTCAGTTCTGCCTTAAGAGAGACTTACCAGCTCTGTTGGTTCACTGTACAGATAAATATATTCATTCATGCATTTGATTGCAAAATATCTTCTTTGGATTTCAGTTTAACTAACCTAATTTACACTTTCTAATAGGTTGTTTTTCAAAATGGGCTCCGGATGATTCAGCATTTTCAGTCTTTGGATCATCTATAACAGGAATGGGCAGGACAGCTATTTTTTTTTTCAGCCGCAACAAAACATGCAGTGGCTGCTTTCAATTTCTTTTGGCTACACATGGAGTCCAGAATGACAACCACATGTGCATGGGTTTCCCTGTAAGCCCTGCAGCCTGAGCCAATCAGAAGAAGAAAGCCACTCATGTGTTTTCCAGCCAGGCTTGTCTATAAATGCCAGGGTGAATGCTTCCATTTTCCTGTGATGTCCTGGCTATTGAGAGAGAGACTGTATACTAGCTACTTCCGTTTATTGTATCTCTCAGTGCCATCACTGCTTTGGAACACTTTTTGCCTCAATTCTTTTCCTTTAACAATGTAATTAAATTTTCTTTGTTTAATATCTTTCAGTCGTTCTTTTTTAAATATCTCAATATGGAAGTGAGGGTGAGCATGTGTTTGGAGGGGCTGTGTAAGGGCACTGGGGGTGTTCATTGAGCCCCCTGTAAGTTGTTTGTTGTTCACCTCTTTGATTCTAGTGTTTTTTGTGGCTTCTCTGTGTGTACGCTCCTTCTTTCACACAAGAAACCTGAGCCTATTCCATATATTTATATATATAGAGAGGGGGGGGGTTGGCCGGGGTGTGGGTTCTGCTGGGTCAAGTAGCCAGACTTTCAGGGAAGTGAAAGTCAAAGGAAGAGG
Source organism: Anolis carolinensis (assembly GCF_035594765.1). Lineage (NCBI taxonomy): Eukaryota > Metazoa > Chordata > Lepidosauria > Squamata > Anolidae > Anolis > Anolis carolinensis. The sequence continues at coordinate 68,299,765 of NC_085844.1, forward strand.
AAGAGGTACTATTGAATCTCAATCAGATCCTCCCATGGGAAAACTTTTGGGTTTTTTTTTAAAATGAGATTTTATTCTAGAAAGTTTAAATCAGAGGATGATCCATAGTTCTGAAATTTGGTGGGCTTGCAGTGGTAAATGTCTCCTTCAAGTTTGGCCATTTTTGTCCCAATAGCTCTAAAAATGATGAGAAGGGGAGTTTGGGAAGTTCCCCCATTGCTATCAGTAGGACAGATCTTCCCAGAGTGAAAATGGATCTTCAGGCTGCCAGATCAAAAAAGATCATTTTGCCCTCCTGAATTTGGGAAGCTCCTGAAAAATCGGAAAGGAAGCACCCAAAAACTGGACACCAAAAATGGAATGAAATTTACCCAAAATGCACGCTCTTACTTTCTTACTGCAATTATTCTTCAATTCTAGCTGTTCTCTGAATGTTATGGTACAGTTCTTTTTCCAAAAATCCATACAAAAATGTATCCTGATGATTGATACTGCATACAAACATTCTAAGATTTGAAGAAATGCATACAAAATTGCATAGTTATAGCCATTATTTTGCATACATTTCTACTAAATGTGTATATTTCATCTGATATCTATATACAAATATTTAAGTTAAGGGTAATGTAATGTAATGTAAACTTTTATTACGGTCAATGACCAGCTCATATCAAGGGCACCCAGTCCCGTACATCCATATGAAATCCGAGAGGTTATATACTTCACAATTAATAAAACTCCTATAAAACTAAATCATTGACAAAATTTAAAATCTAGGCTAAAAACTTCAATATTAATAAAAAACCCTTATAAAATTGAATCATTGACAAAATTTAAAATCTAGGCTAAAAACTTCAACATTAATAAAAACCATTATAAAATTGAATCCTTGACAAAATTTAAAATCTAGGTTGAAGATCATATACCAGTACCATTAAGACCCAACTCAACTCACAGGATCATCCGGGGGAAGTCTAAAGGAAGGGAGTGGGGATGGCATGGGGGGGGGGATACCCCTAACTGTAAATAACAACCTATAACTACAAATAGTGGTCTATATCTGCTTTCCCAACTCTATTCTATAGATGATACTTAGTTCTTTTGGCTCTCAATCATCATCTGCCGGATTTTAATTGCAGCTGTGCAGAACTTGGTGACATTATATGTCACAGCTGATATGAGCTGGTCATTGACCGTAATAAAAGTTTACATTACATTACATTACTATATACAAGGAGGGAGCCAGCATAGTATCTCTGAGCATTGGACTATGACACTGAAGACCAAAGTTTGAATCCCCATTCATTTGAGGGAACCCCTGGATGACCTTAGGCAAGTCACATTCTCTGAGCCTCAGAATAAAAATAAAAATAATAGTAATAGTAGATATTATTATTATTAATAATAATAATAATAATAATAATAATAATAATAATAATAATAATATTGCAGTTTTCTGGCATTGTATATTTCTGCCGCTTCTGTGACTGTTCATTTGTATTTTTATTCTGTAGCCCACTTGTCAATGGATGTCCAGAATCATAAGCATCTACCATGGTCCTTTTTATCCTGTGTGACAACGGAGCCAGTATAGACTTCGTTTTGGTTTGTTTCTCCATAATGCTAATGGGTTAGCTGCTCTTAGTTCCACTCCTCAACTGAGACCTCTCTGACTTGGTTGGACATGCCGGTAGTTACACTACCACCAGCACAGCTCTCAGCATCCTTGGAGCAGTTAAGCCCCCCTCCCCACCACCACCACAACAAGGTGGCACCCATCAGCCAGTGACCCAAAATGCAGACTGTGCAAGGAAGCTGACAAACTATTGATCATATCCTCAGCTGCTGTAAGATAATTGCACAGACAGACTACAAACAGAGGCACAAATATGTAGCCCAAATGATTAATTGGCACTTATGCCACAAGTACCTCCTCCCAGCAGTAAAGAACTTGTGGGATCACAAACCTGCAAAGGTAATGGAAAATGAACACACAAAAATACTGTAGGATTTCCAAATCCAGACTGACAAAGTTTTGGAACACAACACACCAGACCTCACAGTTGTGGAAAAGAAAAAAGTTTGGATTATTGATGTCACCATACCATTTGACAGTTGAATTGATGAAAAACAACAGGAAAAACTCAGCCATTATCAGGACCTCAAGATCGAACTGCAAAGGCTCTGGCATAAACCAGTATAGGTGGTCCCGGTGGTAATGGGCACACTGGGTGCCATGCCAAAAGATATCAGCTGGCATTTGGGAACAATAAACACTGTCAAAATTACAATCTGTCAACTGCAAAAGGCCACCTTACTGGGATCTGCATGCATCATCCAAAAATACATCACACGGTCCTAAACACTTGGGAAGTGTTCGACTTGTGATTTTGTAATACAAAATCCAGCATATATGTCTAGTTTGCTGTGTTGTACTATGTCTTTGTGTCAATAATAATAATAATAATAATAATAATAATAATAATAATAATAATAATTTACGGGCCTCTCCCTGCAGCTCAAGGTGGGATGCAACACTATTAAAACAAGAGATAAAACACTATTGAGAGACATACAACAAGATACAGAGTTAAAATGCAAGTTAAAATCTGCTGATGAAATGCAAAATAAAATTCACAAATTAAAATTGACCAGGTCGGCCTACTGGAAAAGATGGGTCTTCAACTGTGTCATAAATTCTGACAGCTAATCTAACTGTTGAATCTCTTCTGGCAAGTCATTCTACAATCTTGGAGCAGCTGACCCAGCACCATCTAAGAGAACCAAAGAACATCACCAACTGCGAGCTTGCTGGAGGAAAAGGCAGTGTTTGTCTGCTGCAGGCTGCCTTTCACTTCAGTTCCTGGTTACTGGCTCCTTACAGACTCAGACCTTGGCTGAAGCAAAGCCCAGCAGAAACACCTGCAGCCTCCACAGGCTGGGGCATAAAAGGAGGGTGCCAGCAGGGCCCAGTCACACAGCACCATCCAAGAGAGTCAAAGAAGACCTTAAGATCATGATAGGGGGGAGGGCCAAGTAAGGGTATCTAGATGCTGTTTTTATGTTTTAATATCTTATTGTTTAGGAGCCTCGGTGGCAAAGTGTGTTAAAGCACTGAGCTGCTGAACTTGCAGACCGAAAGGTCCCAGGTTCAAATTCCAGGAGCAGAGTGAGCACCCGCAGTTACTCCAGCTTCTGCCAACCTAGCAGTTCGAAAACATGCCAATGTGAGTAGATCAATAGATACCGCTTCAGCGGGAAGGTAACGGCACTCCATGCAGTCATGCCGGCCACATGACCTTGGCGGCGTCTATGGACAACGCCGGCTCTTCGGCTTAGAAATGGAGATGAGCACCAACCCCCAGAGTCAGACATGACTGGACTTAATGTCAGGGGAAACCATCACCTTTTTATCTTATTGTTAATGGTTTCAAATTGTATTTATATGTTGATTGTTTCTATTGATGTTATGTTTTATGTATATTGTATAATGAGGCATTGAATTTTTGCCTGGATGTATGTTGTACTCCATTCTGAGTCTCCTGCAGGGTGAGAAGAGCAGGATAGAAATAAATAAATAAATAAATAAATAAATAAATAAATAAATATCCTCTGGATGATGATTACCAGTTGGGTTCTGGTAGGCTGTTGCCATCCTGCAGAGAATCTAATAGGTGTGCAGAGCAGATTGTATAGGAGAAGGCAATCCTGTAGATAACCTGTACTCAAATCATATAGGGATTTAAAGGTCAAAACCAACACTTTGTATGTAAGTAAGAATAAGGCAAGAGTAAATCTTGCCAGAAAAACCTTGTAATAGGTTCACCTGTGTGACTTGAAGGCACACAGTAGCAACACACTAGGAGGAACACATACAAGATGACCTTATTGAGAGAAAAGCATACAAAAATGAGCATAGTATTCAGGTGGTCTTATATAAAATCGAGGGTTTCTTTTTAATTGAAAAACAGTACAGAAATGCCTTGACAACAATGTGTCAAGCAGAAATTTTGTATGTATGGTGAAATAAGCCCATATACATAGTATGCACCAAATTTGAAGTTTTAAATTCTTTTTAACAATTGTGCCAATCAGTAGGTACCAGCAGGACATATTCGCATACAACGTACACCCCATAGCACTGTATGCAGAACTTACTTGTGTTTTTATTTTCCCAGCCCTAAGCTTTTCCGTTATGCATTGAGTTCTGATCACAAGGTCTGACAAATATTAATATTAGAAATAGATAATAGTATTATATCAACAACATTATTGATATACCATTATGAATTAACTGAAATATAGCTAACTTGTGCATCTGGGACTTTACAGGGCCTTCCATTTGATGTCATCTTTAGACAATATATCAAGATGTAGAATGCTATTGTAACCTGTGAATAAGAATCTTCACAGTTTTCTTTGGGGAGAACGGGTTAAGAAGAGCCTGTAAGAAATTTGACTGCTGCATTATCATGCAAACTGCATCTCAATAAATATTCCTACACCGTAAACACTCTACACAATAAATCCCATTGAATATGATATAATAGATTTAATCTCTAGGAAATATTCTTTTCATTCAGTCTAGCAGATAAATGTTATCTGTGCAAATTTCAGTTCTTTTATCCAAATCAGATAACATTCTGTTATTGTAATGTCAAAGAAGTTGTTCAAAAGACATTTCTGGAATGAGTGCTGAGGAAAAAAGCTGCTCTTCACTTTCTTTGTTGTGGCTAAATATCTGCAACATATATTATCCATAGACTATAAATATTATTTTTTTAAAAGGCAACTGAATTTTGATGAGATACATTCAGTAAAAGGATATTTTAAAAAACCAAGTTGGGTAATACATTTCTTGGATCACTGAAATGTCATAAAAAGAAACTTCAGAATTCTTACTCATGCTGATTTGGAAAAAATGCAACAAAAAGCAGTCACTTTTATGTGTGAGAGCTTCTATATTTGTTAAAATATTTGTATCTCACCCTATGTCACATGATCTCATGTCTGCACTTCAATAAATCAATTTAATATTTTTAGAAATTAAAACATTCAGTGTAACAGTGTGTGCACATACATTTTGCTATATTTGCTAAATGATAGACCCATTTATTTTCCAGTTCCTGGTTTAATTTTGAAGTGTCATTGTAATGTAATAGAAACACTGACTCCTCTGTTGGTATTTGTGTCTTTAATCATTCTTTTGTTTCCATTTTCTCTGAATAGCTTCTGGAAGATATCATCCTCATGCTTCTTGAGCCAAAGGTGTGGTAGCTTGTCATATCATCACTGCTAACGATACCCAAAGGTGTCCTCGCTGCTTCAGAACAAACAAATGGGTGTTCATACTTCAGAACATCTTTCAGATATAATTTTACTTGCAATACATCCATGCACATGAAATGTTATTCTTACTTCATAATAAATTAAAGGACATCATTCATAGCTGATGAAATACAGCTTCATGAAGTATAAATCCAAAACCAAAGTACCTGTATTCAGAGTGAAAATGGAAGGAAGGTCATTTTTTTTTGTATTTTGTAGGATGCAGTAAACAACATTTAGGTTAAATATTGGTAGGGTATGTGTTAGTATTAGAATACAGGCAAGCCAAAAAGCTGTCAGGAGAACTGTAAAATCATGTTCATGAAGGATAATTAAGACTACACTGGACACCCATCTTCTGGAAATTGTTTAGAGATAATGAAATCTAGCCTGCCAGGAGAACAACGAGATAAGCCACTAGAGAGCTGTTTTGTGCTTAGTGTTTGGCATATCTGTTCTAAAAAAAATTAACTCTTACTCCATCAATAGAAAAGGAAAGTACACTACATATCAGTATACTTAAATACAGTAATAATTGTATTTAGGAAATGAGGCTTTTTGCTGTCAGTTTGCTTCTTGCAATACATAAGGTTTCTCTCACCCACAGATACAATCTCAGGAGCAAGAAGATTATTGGGATTGTTGTTAACTAGAAATATTGCAAATTGTATGATAGAACCCTTCAAACCTTTGTTCTCTTGGTTTAATATACAACTCTTTTCTCTGGATGTTTTGTGGGTAAAGTGCACATTGAAGTCAGTATAGCTGTTCTAAATCTGTTCATTAAGTCAGCAATGAAATGGTGATAATGAAGATGGAGAAAAAGAAGAGCACTGGAAAAGGAGTGAAATTGCACTTCTGCATAGAAGACAGATTTCCTGCATTTTCTGTGAAAAATCATGTCCTGTACAGAAAATTCTGCTTTCAGATAGGGAAAAAAACCCATATTCTTCCACAGAATAAACCCCAAACTGCAAATCGTCTTTGAAAACATCATAGGTTTATTTATTTATGTATTTACTGTATTTATATACTACTATTCTCACCCCAGGGGGGACTCAAAGCGGCTTACAGCATATAATGGCAAAATTCAATGCCTAACATACATATAACAAATACATAACTATGCATGAAAATAACCAAGCCAAGTAAACATAAGATAAAACAACAGTTAGACATGAGGTCATAGAATTAAAACTACCTAATATAAACATTACATTTTGACCCCTACCTCTCTATACAGAGAAAAATGATAAACGTATTAATTCTCGTCTGTGAGAACAAATTTTCTTCTCTTGATGATTATATGTGGACTCTTTATCTTGGTACTGATCTGGAGTGTTGAAGTATGGTTCAGTCCTGGGATGGTTTTGTCTACCAGTTCCCAGCTGCTTTAGCCCAGGAATAAGTCCTGACCGTCCAATGGTGCTAAAGCCTTACTGTCCCCGTACCTTTTTTGTTGCGGTGGTGGACAGTGAATGCCAGTTCCCAGCTGCTTTAGCCCAGGAATAAGTCCTGACCGTCCAATGGTGCTAAAGCCTTACTGTCCCCGTACCTTTTTTGTTGCGGTGGTGGACAGTGAATGCGATATGGCTAGCATACATTGCTCAGTGCCTGGAGTGACATTGGTCAGGGTGCCAGAGCGATGGAAGGGAAGAAAGAAGGAATTGACCTATTCTTTCCACCTTTTTTCCTCATCACTCCAGCTATCCTTATCACTCTAACTAGTGTCATGCCAAGCAATGACCGATAGACACTAGCCATAGTTGTGTCTGCTGACTGACATTATGATGAGTGAAGTGAATGCAATCCCATGACTCAGGGCCATCCAAACCCAGGAAATGGCCATGTAAATAGTTGTAGCTTGTTCTGTCTTAGAACAACTGTTTACATGTGCCCAAATCTGGCTTGCTACAGAATTTGGATCAACCTATGACTTTGGTAATGGAATTCAAGGCTCCATTAACCTGAATCAGTTCTGTGTGTCATGTGAACACCATGAAGATGTTTCACTCCACTTTAAGGTAATGGATAAATGCGCCATATATTTTGCTCTCATTTAACTTAGTTCACATAGTGTCTAAGCAGTACAAGTGGTTGCATAATTCAGAGGGAAACTAGGTTGATATTTGAAAATTCAGAAACTCCATGATGAGGTTTCCATCTTAGTAATCTAGCAACACTGCCAGCTATATCAATACAACAGTTTCTTAAAGCGTACCTACTAGGCCTGTGCGATCAGTAAAAAGATGTTTCAATACTCATTACAAAATTGGGGAGGGGAATGAATTGTTTTTGAGGGTGTTTCTGAAATTATGGACCTAATTTTTTTGTAACTGCAATGAAGTAAAATATTTTTCATTACTTTTTTGTTAAGTAATTAAGCAAGTGGGGAAAATTCAGGGGCTCTTTTCTCCCTCATTTTAGCGTTATTGTGATGACACTTCTTATAATTGTACCGCACATTTTCCACTGTTAGCCCACCAAGTTTTGGAACATTACACTCATGTACTATTTTTTAGGGCATTTTTGAATATTTTACAAACAATATATATATTTTTAAAAAACTACCAAAGCTTTCTACTTGAATTTTATATACAATGCACAAAATAACCAGGGCATCAATCCCCCCAAGTTTCAGAAGGATTTGCATATCTACTGATTTTGGGGGATTTTAAAAATGTAGACAAAAAAACATTCCCCCCCCCAAAAGGCAAAACAGCAATACCCTTGAATGTCTGTCTAACAGTGTATCTATACGACACACAATTAACCATAGAACTTCAACTTAGCACTGATTTATACCCTTACTTATTTTAGTCATCTTTGCAGATTCAATGATTTTATTTATTATTATTAGACTGACTAAACGGCTGACTGCTGCAGGCCTCAGTGCGGCTTTCAGATGCTGAGCACTGCATTCTGGGAAATGTAGTTTAAGGTAGAGCCTTTTGAATTATCTGCCACAGGGGCCCTTCCCTTCCCAAATTACATTTCCCAGAATGCAGTGTTCTCAGTCTCCTGTCTAGTTCAGCTTGTCTAATAAATAAACCTTGTTCTTAATTTAAACACTAACAATAGCCTGTTTTGCTTTACCAACATTGCTTAATTATTATACTGAAAATTAAACTGACTTTGGGAGTCCTCCGAATGTTATAGAATCTTAATGAAAATTATTGGTGAGTGTTTTGATTCTTACATTTTTCTCCCTCTTTCCTGCATATTTCTTAATAGTGATTTCTTTGCATGAATCTAATGAATTACTGATGACTTACAGGACTAATGATAGTTTTGCACAGCCCAAATACCTACAATTTAATATGTTGCTTGTATTTATTATAAACTTTTAATTCATATGACTTCCCCCATCTGTCTGTGTGATTGATGAGAAGATTGAGAGCTTTCTTTTTAAAATCCCACACTTCCCTATATGAACCAATGCCCAGGTTTCCTGGAGAAAGAAAATGTCACTTTAAATGCCCTCAGATAAAATGCTGGGTGCTGCCATAGTGGCTCACTGTCACTAAATTAAGAAGTGCAAGCATTTAGAAATTCTTTTAGGACCAAACATATTCAGGGTTGGTTTGTTTCTTTGTCCTGAGGCGTCATTTCCTATATTATTTGCTAGGCTCTGAAGGGACTGAGTTCTGTAAAGGCTGGAAGGCACTTGCTGATGCAAAGTCACATTCACTTAATACAACTGTAAAAGCGCAATGAGTACTCCCTTTCTTTCTCTTTCTTATTTCCTTCTCTCTGCAGGCTGCTGGCCTCATTTTTCTTGAATGTGTAGTACATCCTCTTTTGGATATAAGTTGGAGACAGAGAGAAGGCCCTCCTAGGAATAATTGGCTCTGTTTCCCTCTTTTCATGAATTGCACAGCTGTACAAAGCAACTGTATGCCCCCCTTCTTTATTTCTCATTTACATATTGACAATATCTCACTGTTTTCCCAAGCTGAGGATAAGAATTAGAGGAATGAGATGAGACATAATAGGGTGAGAAATTCAAAATGAGGAACATCAAGGGAGAGGCGCTAGGGAAAGGAAAATAAATGAAAGCGAACAAGAATCCCTGATCCTTAAAATGCAGTGCTTGTACAAACCCCTTTCAGATGAAGGAGATATTTTTTGTCAATAGGGAGAAGTCTGAGGTTTGAAGAAAGAGAAAAAGAGAAATAACCTGAAGAAATAAACACAAAGTGGAGACGAAAGATAACCAGTATATGATGCAAATGATAGGAAGGAAAGGTCATCTGAGAGGAACAACAGAATTGGAACATCAGATTTGAAAACATTTTTAAAAGACTTCTTTTGCACAGCAATGTTGAACTCTAAAACATTTTGAATGGAGAAAAATACATTTATGGGCCAGATCCAAACTTTCTACCAGGACAGAGTGCATCTATCCCAGAATTCTTAGTAAAAGCATACTGAAACCTCATGAGGAGGAACTAACTTTGCCAGCAATAGTATATAAGCTTAGAATTATTTGTTGTTTCCTCTCCGTCCCCAAATGATCAAGCACCATCTGAGAAGTGATACAACTAGTATGCTATTTTGACAAGCTATTTTTATGATGTTGGAAAAATTGTATGTAAGTGGGAAAAACCCCTTTTAGGGAAAGATGCCATTGTTTTCCTCCAGTGCAGTGAAGTGGCAATAGAAGAATTCCACATTACTTCCTACCTGATACTTTTATGTGTCTATTTTAACTGGGGTTTCCTGAGATGAGAACCTGAGCTCCTGTACTGAGCTATGAGCCTTCCATAAAGATGGGGAACAATTGGTTTTATTTCAAAACTCAATATGTAGTATCCCACACTACCCTTTTCCTATTGAATTACTGGCACGTGTTAAATAGAAGCAGGGGAAATGACTTTTAACTATTTACTCTGGAGGACTATATGGAGAACTGAAATGTTGGCTATTTCTAGTCTATCTTTGACCTAATAAAGTTGTTTAATAAATACTTAGCCATGTACTGCTCTGTATTTAATGTACTACAATTAAAAATAGCCAGACACACTAATATTGTAATAGGTGTTCCATTGTATACCAGGGGATGTTTTAATAAATGGTGCATGTTAATGAAATATTGGAAATGAATGTAATTGCATTCCTTCATTGTAATTAAAGGAGCTCATCATGAAACATACTGATTCAAACTGAGGCAAGTGAGTTCATAAAAAGCAAGGGTAGGTTAACTGTGGCTTCACTGGATATTGAATTATCAAGAGCTCTTTAAAACAAACAATTTTAATTCATACTAAACATGACAAGTCCTTTCTCTGGTAGCCTACTGGATTCCAGTGAAAAGAGTTTGAGAGAATGAAAGAGTAAAAAAGAAGTTAAGAGGGTGTTACCAGAGAGAAAGTGAGAGACTATGACTTCTCCCTTCACACACAAACACACACCTTAGGAAACACACAAGCACACATGGTATGGGTTACTAATGATACTCTTGACTGTTGGCAGTTGACAGGGGAGCAACTTACATTGGGTAAAAAACTGATGCCACCAAGCAATAAGCCTTCTTCATTGTGAAAGAAGGTGAAATAACTAAGGGAAGGCACTTAAGGCTCCATCTACACTGACAATTCAATGCAGTTGGAAGCTAGCGTTAGACTGAGGTGGCCAAACAAAAACCTCATACAAAAGTGTATTAAAGAGAGCCTTTAATGCGCATCAGGACTCTGTTGTTCGTGTAACCACTAAGGTTGTGCAATTCAGAAAAAAATCCTTCTGGATTTCAATGTCATTTTTCGGCAGCCCCCCATTCCATTTTCCAGGAACATCTTGTTATTGCAAGGGGCAAAATGCCATGAATCCAGGTATGTAATGTGTTCTTCCCAGTTACATTTTCAAAAACATTTTATTGTTTCTGAATCACACTGTAGATTGGAAATTGTACAGATTGTACATTCCAAATTTTATTTGGTAGAAATTGGGAAAGTGCACATTAATACATGAACCCAAAAATGTCCTCCCATGCCCTAATATAAAGTGGCAAGACAAAATATTCAGTCTGAAGGGATAATAAAACAGCACACAAGATGTACTGTATACACAAGATAGCTGATACTTTTGATATTATTGGATTCTCTCAAACTGAGATAAAACAATGTAATGCAAAATAATAAGGACACTGAATCATTCTTATGTTTCTATGGCTCCTTTGGACAGTTGCAGATTATTGAACATATGCAATATGCATAATAAACAGAAGCTATTTTTACAATTGGCAGGATTGCATAGCTGTAAACTAATAAGCAGAGGAGACATAAAATGCTTGCTACTCAATCTGCACAGCCAAGAAGCTGAAAAATTAGCCACACTGGAGATCATTAAAGACATGTTTACAAAAAAAGCTGGACATAGGGACACAGAAGGAAACCCTGAAAATATAAGTCACTGCATCCTATGTGATTTATTAATAGTAATATAGGCATGTATGGCTCAATGTGCACATCAAGAATACTGGCCAACCCTGAGCAGGAAATCCTCAGAAAGCAATAGATGGTGTCCATCTGCCCAGTCTGAATGTGTGCTTTCAAAGGTCTGGAGTTTATTATGAGCTATAAAACTAGGCTCCAGAATTTTAGTATAGTCTAATGACATTGCACATAATAATATCATTATTTGGTGGCTGCTGTTTGTATATAAGAGTATAAAACCTGCAGTTTAAAAATGGAATTCAATCTGTCTCATCTTGGCTCAAACTGCAAGTCGCTTCACAAGTCACTCCTGACATGGAAAAAAAAATCTTGGCTCAAAGATGAGAAATGGTAGACATGTATAAAGGATGGTAGACGTGTATAAAGATCAGGAGTAATGTACTGTTAAAAATTAGACAGTAATCCTTTATGAACTTACATTTCTTGGTCCTTCATGCCTAAATGAAAATAAAGATGGTGGAGTGTTTCTGACTAGCAATCCCACAGTACCTTACTCTCACATTGCTTTGGACCTTTTTGTTCAATGCTGCTATTCCACAAGAACGAAGAGAAAGATAAGCCGATGGAGATTTGGATGAGTACTGTTGGATGAATACTGTTTGAAAGGACTGGCTGTGTTCTCCCTTCCAAGTCTTTGCTAATGATATTTCTTGTTTATTCATTCATCCAGCTGTCTCCCAAACCTGTTCTTCTCTCGGATCTTCTGCTGTCTTTTAGAATAAGTTCAGAAAGATTGTCAATAGCATTGAGAGATCATGTGTAGCATATAGCAACATGTAACCATATTTCATCACTGAATAATAGGCATTCCAAACATTACAATAGATTCAGCAACACAGTTATTTGACAGCACTGAATGAGTGGCAGCATTCTAGCTGCAGAAGAAAACTTATTTTCCACATGGTAACTTATCCAGCGATTCCTACATAAAATTTAGCAGAATAGGGAAAATCCTCAAAATGTTTGACTCATACCTTTTAACACACTTGTGCAACACCTGCTCCATGTTGTCTGAATAAAGCTCATTTCTTGGTTTTTGGCAAACAGTGTTAGAAATATATGATGTGCCAGTCTGAAAAGCTGGATTTCAAAAAATGAGTATCAGTTTCCAGCACATTTTGATTTACAAGTGCTTTAACGTGGGAAATGAGCAGAATTCTGGGAAATGCAGTTTAGAGCAGGGCCTTTTGAATTTCTGCCACAGGTGTCCCCACCTTCCCAAACTACATTTCCCAGAATTCTGCTTACTGCCTTGTGCCTCCTCCTGCTGAAAATTTTGGTGTGGAAAAACTTGTGTTCATTCTCTAAACGTGATTTCAAGATAAAAAGGGATTGTTGGGAGTTGAATCAACCCTATAAGGCAGGCAAAGTTGAGAGGCAGTAATTCCAAAGTTTACCCAGTAGGTGTCCTATTATTGTTATCATTTCAAAAGTTGGATGGGTATCTGTTGGGGGTGCTTTGTCTGTGCTTTTCTTGCCTGGCAGAAAGGGTTTGGACTGGGTCTTCCAGGGAAATAGTACTGCTAAGTTTATTTTAGTTAAAATTCCCTAAAGATCAGTGAATGTGCAAATCTTTCTGAAACTTGGGGGGGGGGGGGAATGATGCCCTTCATTGAAAATAGAAATTCAAGGAGATAGCTCTTGCAGTTTTCTTTAAAAAATGTTGTTCATAAAGTCTTTTAAAAATTCCCAAAAATCAGTGAATGCGTGAAATGTTCACTCATTGAGGGAGAAGTGTTCTACCACTGAAGTAAGTTTCATTCTGGTAGCTCTAAAAATGAGGGAGAAAGAAGCCAATATTATTATAATACCAATATTATTGCTATTTGAAAAAAATAATGGTTTATTGCTCATATAAACTATGTTGGGCAAGCATAATCCTGCATAGTTTAAAATAACCCATTCAACATAGATGCCCAGTGATGACTAGGAAGTGTCCACAGCAATCCACTGGGCTGTTATAGCAAAAGAGTCAAGAAAACAGGTAAGTGTGATAGTACAGCTATGCCATCTAGAATCTACCTCCACCACTGCCATTTAAATAATTCTGTGGCATCTAGGACCAGTTCAGGACATATCTATACTGGACTGTCCTCAGATTTTCATATATATGTAGTTGAAAGGTCCTTTTGGGTATTCTCCGGGTGGAAAAATAATTAGGGAGGCAATACATCTCTGGTGTCTTTTGTTCTTGCTTTTTACTCATTTCCCATTACCTTTAAAAAAACAAGCAGTTTAGTTCAGTTACTACTCAAAAGTCAATGTAAAAACTCCCAACAGCCTTTTTTGTCTGACCTCACCATCCTCATTCTCTCACTTCTTCATCTATGCTCTCTCACCTCACTCAATGCAAAGACTTGCTGAGAAAGTTATACACTGTAGGTGAGATTTTCATTTATTTATTTATAGGAGAACATTGTAAATTTGAAATGTTGTAAACTGGGTCAATGCAAATTGAAACTCACCTGTAATGGATTTCAGGACTTCAATTATCACAAGCGGGTGTACAAACAACAAAGAGAACATAGTACAGAGGATGAAGATAGGATCAAGGTAGTAAATTTGCCATCAATAATGTAGGAATGTTAAAAGAATAACAATATTTTTTTAAAATCTACAAATGGGTTTCCGTTTGTAAAGTGATAACTCAAAACTGGGGTTATTGTTTTGAAATAAATAAAAATGTATTGTAGATTGCCTACTATGGCAGAAAATTCCAGCTTCACATACATTCTACTGAGAGCTAAACTGGCAATGAATCATGAAAAAAAATCTTACATTGTAACATAAAAATGAAATGTCAACCCAACGTGCATCTTCTGGGAAGGGAAGATCATTTGGGGCATAATTAGAAAAGGGTATGAAGATGAAATTGCCATTCTAATTTCCTTTTACAAATCCATGGTGCATCCATGAGTGGAAAACTCTGTACAGTTCTAATCACTATGTTTCAAAAAGTTGTGGTGGAGAACAGCCAAAATGTTTGAATAGCTGCAGAAAATGTTCTGCGATAAAACTTACAAAGTGAAGGATGTGTGGCTTAGGGGGAAAAGAGCAAGTGAGAACAGAAATGGTAAGGATACATACAATTATACATAGTATGAATAAAACTAGAAATAGATCTATTTCCTTCTTTCCTGTAGTACTAGAATCTTGGGCCATCCAACAAAGCTTAATGGTGAGCAATTCAGGACCGATAAAAGGATACAATTATTCACAACATGTAGTAAATCTATGGATTCCACTGCATGAATGAAGTGATGATAAACAATGTGGATGGCTTTATAGAGATATTACACTACTAGTCATGCTGGATATATATCACAATATATACCAATATCAAAACAACATGCGTCTGTATGCCAGTTGCAGGGGAACATGAGCAACAGTCATAACCTGCTTATACAGCAATCTTCCCATAGGCATCTTCCCAAACAGCCATTATGCAAACCGAATACTGACTTAGAGTGCACCTGCACTGTAGAATTCATGCAGTTTGACATCACCTTAACTGCCATGGTTCAATGGCACACAATCTTGGGAACTGCAAATTTCACAATCTTCAGTCTTTTCTCCAAAGATCCTCAACATGCTACTGGTCCCTCACCATACTTCAACTCGTTGGATTCCATAGCATTGACCCATTGCAGTTAAAACGATGTCAAACTGCACTCATTCTATAGTTCAGATGCAGTCTTAGAGTCACATTGCCTGAAATGGGCCAGATGTTACTCCCAGATGTCCAGATGATGTTCAAGGACTTCCAGAATCTAATGCAGGGCAAAACCTGTTAACTCAATTTTACCTCACATTAGCAGAAGTCAGGGAATGCTCCACATCAGAGGCCCTTTCTACACTGCAACATAAGATCAAGAGTATCTGTTTTGAACTGGATTATATGGCAGTGTATACTCATATAATCCAGTTCAAAGCAGATAATGTGGATTATCTGATTTAATAATCTGGATTATATGGTACATAGAAGGGGCCAGAGTTATTGCAAACAGCTGGCTAGTTCTAATTTTAACCAACTCAGGCCCCTTCTACACTGCCCTATATCCCAGGACCTGATCCCAGATTTTCTACTTTAAACTGCATTATATGAGTTGCCAGATAATCTGGGATAAATAGAAAATCTGGTATCAGATGCTAGGATATAGTCAATGTAGAAGGGGCTTGGCTGTACACATGGGCCTGGACCACTATCTCTTTTTCCCTTTGCTCTGTGGCACCTTTTCTATTATTTGTTACTCTGGTCTCCAGAGCAGGAGGGCCCTAGGTTTTTTCAGGATGTAAGCCAACTTAGGGCCGTGCGCCCCCCCCTGAAATTACGCCCCTCCCAAACTTACCGACGGCGGTGGCGACCATTGGGTTGCTCGTAGTGGAACAAGGAAGTATTTTGTATTCTCGTGAAATCTCGTGAGATTTCTGTGAGATCTCACAGAAATCTCACGATATTTCCTGAGCTCTCACGATATTTTGCGAGAATACAAAATACTTCCTTGTTCTGCAGCGAGTGACCCAATGGTCACTGCCGCTGCCGCTGTCGCCGCCCGCCACTGCCACCGCTTCGAGTGCACCCAGGAAGGGCTGCACCCGAAGCAGCAGCTTCAGGGGCCTCAATGAAGGACCGGGCCTGCTCCAGAGAGCTTCTAGTCATCACAGGCATCATTGCTGATTTCAACAAAGGAGCATGACGCCACTACCCTATATCCCAGGTCATGATCCCAGATTATCTGATTATCTCAGATTATCTGGCAGTGTAGGCTCAGATAATTTGGGATCAAATCCTGGAATATAAGATGTGTATAAGGGGCCCCTGTGTGACCTGGAGAAAGGAGAGGGGAAAGGAAGGGAATTGACAGGAGTTCTCCCAAACTCTATGGCCACTGCCATGTTGAGATACAATAGAAAATGTAAGAGTTATTATCCAAAGGGTCTGAACTATGCTGAGATTGATAGGATGATTAGGACTCTGCTTCCACCATGTCAGAAGAATCTGAAGCTGGTCCTGAGCAGCAACACGTGTAGATGGACTCCTAGATAGGCATGTGGTCTTTTCTAGTATGGTTGTTCTAATTTCTAACCATATAAATTACTCATAATTCGTTAATATCTACAAATATTCTTGAAATGAACAGTGCTAAGAATCCTCCAGACAGCAATTAACAAAAGAAAGTGTGAAATAAAAAAGATTCAGAATTTATTCAAAAATTAATAATAATGCAGCTTTGTAAAATTTAGGGTCTCTACTTAATTTTCATACAACACAAATATATAAGATTTTCTGGAAGGCAAAATAAAGCCACTCAGTTCAAATATAAAATTAACTGTATGCATACAAGTTATTCAGCTATAATATATAAATACAAAAAGGTTAAATCGAGACTTTGATTATGCTGGAGCCGAGTTAATATTTCTCTCAATGAAACAAGGTGAAGTAAATTTGACTGGTGCTCTCTTTCAAGTAGGTTCCCTTGTGCTCTTTGGGGAAATCTCCCACTGTGTGGGATGCTGCTGGCTGCAGGGAAAAAAATGGAAGCAGCAAATATTGCCTCCCCTTTTTTTACCAGTGAGATTTCTCCACTGGATCAAAAGCTTTCTGGGGATATAAGAATATCTTCCGTTGACAGATGGCAACATCTGTGTTCAAACCACTGGTAATGTTTAGGTAAAATAATTATATTTTAAGGAGAGTTAATTGAGTTTATAAGAATTGAATGTGTTATTTTGCATACATGTCATAGCTTGACATGTATACATAAAGCAGGATACAGTAAATATCTCCAACAGATAAATGCCAAAATTCTTCTGTGTACATTGCTGAAAATATAGTAATCTCAAGGTATATCCAGTTTTTAACAACCTAATTACAAACAATTAATCTAATTAAATGCAATAATTGTAAACTCAGCTGTTAGATGGATTGTGACTTTGTTCTGTGATCATGGGCTTTTGCCAATGGCAAGGAATATCACAGCTTATTACTCATACAGGGAATGTAACTATTTCTTTAATTCATTCTTGTATATGTGGGTGGGGTGGAATGCAAGCGAATTCTACCTGATAAATCCTATTATGTCTGGTTTCTCTATTAATTTTAGATTTTTTAAATTTATGTATTTGTTTAGAGATCCTTTGTAAAAAATCTCATTTAGGTAAAACCAATGAATTTTCCACAAATCACGTGTCAGTGCAAAACATTTTGCACTATAATAAAAATATGTTTTTTCTTAAAATATTTGTTTTACCCAAATATATGTATTTGCACAAAAAATGTTGCCAAACGTATATTTGCAAAATACAATATTTTGACACAAAAAGAATGGAAAAAAATCACTAACCTTTTCAACTCTCATTTGGGGGCACAAATATTTTAATGGCAGATTTATTTGGATTTTCCCCCTTATGAGCAGTTAATTGGCCAGGATATTTTTATCTGGTAGATAAGTAAATCTGAAATATTTACATCCCTACCCTTACCTTTCTCTTTCTGCAGTCTCAAAAACTCTGTAAGATACCTTGCACAAATATATTTGCCCTAGCTCATGAAGGACTGATTTTTTAAAATCAGAATCACGTATTTCCTAATGTTTGGAAGCACACAAACAATGACATTTTCATCACTATACAGTAGGCCCTTGGTATCCACTAAGGATTGGTTCCCGTACACCAGTGATTCCCAAAGTGGGTGCTACCGCCCCCTGGTGGGCACTGCAACAATCCAGGGGAGCGGTGATGGCCACAGGTACATATATCTTTCTGTTTAATTGCTATTAAAATAAAATAAAAATTCCTGGGCGCTGAGTAATATTTTTTCTGGAAAGGGACTGGCAGGCCAAATAAGTTTGGGAACCACTGCCGTACACTTATGCACACAGGCACAGTGGATACCATAGTCCATGAATGCTCTGATCTAATTGTATACAATTGCATAGTAAAACAGTGCCCTTCAAATAGAAAATCAAGATTTGCTTTTTGGCTTTTTTTGTTGGGGGCAAGGGTATTTTCATACCACAGATTATTGAATCCATGAATGCAAAATCTGTGAATATGGAGGGCTAACTATATTCTATCTCAAATAAGTGATTTGAGCACCAATGGAAGGAAATGTGTGCTTTTTCTACAGAAGATCTCTCTCAGTGAATGTTAGTCAAAATATATTGATACCACCCTATCTTTTTTGTTTAAAATACTTGCAGGGAGAGCAACTGTCATTTTCTTTACTTGGTACAGATATTTCTGTTCAAAGGTGCACTTATGGGCAGAGAGGGAAGAAAGACATGTCATGAATTCCTAGAATCCACAAAAGGCAGACTAACCCAGCAGGCTTTCTCATTACAAAATAAGTAAATATGTATTCATTAGCTCATACCCACTGTGAGTTTTGTTTCCATGGTTTCTTTCAAACATTTGTTATAGAAGTAATAAGAGCAACTTCTGGATTCGGCTGATCAGGTGTCCTCTTTTTAGGCTGTAATAATGCTGGAGGGGAATAGGAACATTGCTTTCCAATGAAGAATTCTGCACCCTAACAAAATGTTCTTTATGTTCCTACATTTCTACCATTGCAGAGGTTGAGACATTGATAATCATTCATACCTATAATGTTTATGTTTGCTATATTCATATTCCTTCCATAACTCTGGTGGAGTTTTTCTTTGTACGCCTACACTGTATTTCTAAATACACAGTTACTGCAATGCTAGACATTTGGGAAATGAATGGAGATTTTATTCTGGAGAACAGATTTCTTATTTGGGACAATGCCCTCAACCCTCCCCCCCACACACACACACAAACACACACAGACATCTATAATACCGTTTCCCTCATACCAGACAAATATTTTAAGGTCCATTACCTTGAATGTCCATTGTTGTCTTTGTTCTCCAAAACCCCAGGTTTCTAAATATCATGTGATCAACTCACACATCAACTCAAGTGTAGCTTCCACACTGTGGCTAATTTTTGTTGGCAAGAGCTATTGTGATCACAGAGGAGGGAGAAATGATGTCACAAGAAAAGCAGTAGGACTTCTTCCTTCTCTTCTGATGAATGCTATGAAACTGCACTGTATAGTATGTGACATTATCAAGAGCTGCCAAAATCAATAGATTTGGAATCTCATGAAAAGTAGAAGGTTACCAATTTACCAGTATTATTGCTGTATTTTTACTACCATAGAGATAGAGGTGCTTGTGAGATTCTTTGAGACAGGAGCTAAAATGTCTTGGTTAAGCATATACCATGACTTTGAGGAAAATGGAATATACCCATTTGTGGAATATATCATTAACTTTTTACTTTTTCTTTCCCCCTTTCTTTTACTTTTGGAAGGTAAAAAAATCAACTGGCATTCAGTCTGCACACCAGACACTGCAGACCTGATATCCCATAAGTACCAATTCCAGAGAGAGTCAGTGGTCATTCTCATCAGGCTACTAGGCAATGTCACTACATGACTAGCTTCTGGAAATAAATACAAGAAAAGATGAAGTTATCATTCTGTCTTCCTCCAATTCACTTCCATGATAAAACAGAGCTTCCACATACTGCAGTCACCACCATTTGAAACTGGGGAACATTCTCAATAGACCTCAAAAGTAGGCTAGCATGAAATTATCAAACTCCCTTTAAAATGTAAATACAACTAGTCATCACTGTAACGCTTTTGTTTTTTTAGCATAGTAGTGGGAGGTAATGGGAAATGACAAGGATGGGAGGGAGGTGAAAATCTGAATGAAGGTGATAGAGAATTGGGGGTGAGGAAGAGCTGGCTCAATTAAATAAATCCATGGATAAATGTCTTTTCCAATGTACTTAATAAATTGTATTTAAGAATTTCCAGAATCACTATGCAATTTAATACTAATGTTCTGATTTTCTGATAAGTAGCAGCTTTTCTCAGATGAAATAATAATGAGAAATAATAATAAAACAGAATTGTTAAAGCAAAGAAAATGACTTCTACAGCTTTTCATCAGTCTTAAAATCCTAATTGGCTATGTACAAGCTCAGTATTCAGATAATAAATTCATTTTGTTTGTTTAGTGCTATGACAAGAGTCCTAGACATTTCTGAAGGAATTTGGGGATTCTAAATGGGTTTCTGAGTACACAGGTTTAGTATTAATTCTTATGAATTCAAGGTATGGCTCCCATAGCTTCCATCATCCATTGACTATGCTGGTAGATCTGATAAAAGTAACAGTCCATGCACTGAAATCAAAATTCCCATTGCTGTATTAATGTTAACATAAATTCTAAATTAGGAACTATAAATTAGGGAAGGAACAGAAAATCATAAACTTTGCACCTGAGGTAAATTTCATAGTTTTTTATCCATTCAAAGAACTTATCTGACAAGAAAAATGTTGCATTAAAAATACCTGGCACTTTGTGAAATCTTTGTTGTTGCTGTTCCTAGCACAACATCAACTTCTAACTTTTTGACAACTGTTCAATCCAGTTAAAATAAGCATTTACAGTGTTTTCACCACACAGATGTCTTTTGTGTGTGTGCAAGATTGCTGTTTTCTATATTTCCCAACAAAAATATCACACAACAAAACTGTTGAATAAAACCTGAAGTCTTGAAGAAACAAACAAACAAACTAGACACATCGTGTTTTGGTGGAAAATTGCTCTTTTCTGCAGAATTTTTTGCATGTGCAAAATTTCTGTCTTTTACATAGAAAACAGCAATATTGCACAAAATACATATGTGACTGCCTGGAAATACTGTATGGAATCTGGTATCAGTTTATATACAACTAAGCATATGACCAAGTCCCTTGTCCTGTTTTGACACTCTCAAAAGTGATGGAAACATCATTGAACTTTGCTCGGTTGGTAGAATGGCCTTCCTTCTTCCCATGCAGTTGATGCCCATTAATGTAAATTGGGGGCAAAAATCATGACAAAATAGAGAACATGAATACAAAATAGTTATTATTCATGAACACTACTTAGTGATGATTTTGATACTTGTGTCACAATCATAGCTCTCCCCATACCTCCACCCCATTTAACTGAGCATAAACAAAGAAGGTCGATTCTACAAGCCACCACAGCATGGTTCCATAATGTTTTCAACAAATTTGTAAAGGCTGAGCCAGGATATGGTTCTTAAGACTTGTTAATATTAGTAAAAAAAAAAAATCCTTACTGCAAATCTGGCACTGGTAGTTTTCTGATGCATGGAAAATTCCAGCATGTACCTGGAGTTTTTTGTCCTTATTTATTTATTTACAGTTTTTAGATTCCGCCCTTCTCACCCGAAGGGGACTCAGGGCGGATTACAATGAACACATATATGGCAAACATTCAATGCCAACAGAAAACAACATACATTAGACAGACTCAGAGGCATTTTTTAACATTTTTCCAGTTTCATGATTCCGGCCACAGGGGGAGCTGTTGCATCACCGTCCAGTAGTGGCTGTACTTCCGCATTCCTTTCCTCGTGTTTTGCTGGCAGTTTTATGGTGTTGTAAATTAGCCTCCCGCATAAAGCGTCCCTAAAATTCCCTAATTGACAGGGGCAACTGTCTTTCGGGGCTGCATAGGTCAACAGCAAGCCAGGGCTATTAATGGTCAGAGGTTTAACCCGACCCGGGCTTCGAACTCATGACCACTCGGTCAGTAGTGATTTATAGCAGCTGGTTACTAGCCACCTGCGCCACAGCCCGGCCCCCTGACTTAGCCTGACTTTTCTTCAAACTAAGCAAAATTAGGGGATAGTCTGAAATTTTGAGAAAACTCTGGAATATATTTGGCTTTGTGACTGTCTGGACAGCTAGACTGAGTCCATTTCAGCATGAATCATTATTCATATGCACAATAGTGGCAGCAGTGACATGAGTCATCCTTTTCAAACACAGAACTCCCTGCAAGCACTTGGCTCTTGTATTCACATCTGTTGAGGTTAGAATGGAATACAGGAATGATCACGAAGTTGGAGAAGTGGTCATTCTTCTTGTTGATCATCATCATCATCATCATCATCATCATCATCATCATCATTTAATTACTTATTAATTGTCCTCCATCCACGATGCTCTAGGCGATTTACAAGATAAAATTGTAAAGGATAAAAATACATACATAAAAATATTAATAAAATTAACATAGATTAAAAGCTCTAGTAAAGAGCCAGGGTGCTAGGGTAAAAGGTCCTAACCCACGCATGGCTCTCATATAGGGCAGCAAGGCATTCCATAAGGCAGGGGCAGAAATAGAAAAAGCTCTGCACCTGGTCCTTTCCAAGTGCACTTCTCTAGGACCCGGTACATAAAGTAAGTTTCGTTGGGATGGTCGTTGCGACCTCCGATGATGGGAGAAGGAGAGACGGTTCCTAAGGTACGATGGGCCCTGGCCGTAAAGAGTTTTAAAGGTCAGAACTAGCATCTTATATAGACCACGGTAATCAGTTGGAAGCCAATGCAGATGCTGCAGCACTGGTGTTATGTGGCATTTCATGGGTGTTCTTGTGAGTAGCCTGGCTGCCGCATTCTGAACAATACGGAGCTTTCGGGTTGATTGCCTCATTATTGCCTCAGCAGATGCAATAGTTGAGAGCCAGCTGCTCACAGGGTGCTTCGTGATCAGGGAGCAGTAGTAGTCTTTAGGGGTGTGCACGATTTAGTTTTTGTGTTCTGGATTTGGATGATTTGGCAAATTCGGTTGCTGGATCCATGAAAACAAGCTTGGCGCAGGGCAGCTAAAGCCTTAGCTGGTTCAGATCACAGCAGCCAGATGTTGATGGGGGCTAATAATGGGGAACAACGGGGTTGAGCAGCACTCTACCTGAGGTGAAGCTGGCAATGTGTGGGAGGTGAAGCCTCGCAAATCAGAAAAGCTGCGACTCCTCCTTTGCTTTCTTCTCCAGCAGGTTCCTTCATCCTTTCCCAAAAGCCCTCCATCCCCCTGCACCCACTTGAGGCAAATGGGGACTTGCTTTTCCAGCAGCACTTTGTGTGGTGCAAGCATTGAAGGAGTCTTATGCTCCCTCCTGGGGCATGATGAGAGTTGAGGTTTTTCTCTGTGCGTGTTTCTCACTTTCTTTCTCAGCCAATCAGAGGCCTGATTAACTGTGTCCATTCTCCTCCTTTCTTGTGGTGCGCACTTGGGATTTCAATTCCTAAAACCCCTTCTTGTGGTTTTTTTTTAAAGTTATGGTAAAAACTTAAAAAAAAATAGTGGATTGGTGAAATGTTCTGAAACTTGGCAGGCTTGCAGTAGAAGATGTGTTCTATAAGTGAGGTGGCCTATAAGTGAGGAGCACAAGTACTCTGGATTAACCTGGTCCATGTAATCACCAGTTTAAAATTCCACCAGTTTGTGCTACGAAACTCTAATCCCTAAAAAGCAGGCCCGTAGCCAGGATTTTGTTTTGGGAGGGGCTGGGATTTTGGTTTGGGGGGGCTGAGTCTAGGTGGGAGAGGGTCTACCCTAGCAAACCTTTTGTATTGTTAACCTAATACCCCCATGCATATGGGATATATTGAGCATGGTGATCAGATCATGATATGAATAAACATAACAGTTTAAATAATAAATGTAAGGCTTTCTCGCAGACCACCCTAAGAATTTGGGGGGGGGGGGGCTGAAGCCCCTCAAGCCCCCCCCCCCGGCTACATGTCTGCTAAAAAGGTTTTATATTGAGTGCTCTCTCTTCTCTCTCTTTATGCAAGTTGTTTAGACAACCAGTTTCAGATAGTAACTATGGAGATACACCTTAGCTCTTTCGATAATCCTTTCCTTTTCCAAAAAACCTTTCCAAAGAACATTTTCAATTGTTATTTATCCAAATGCAGTAAAAATCATATCATATATATATAATGTACTTTTGACAGATGTATAAACATTGACTGCTTATCAGATGGCTTCTTCTTTTAATAAATTAAGCAATTTATACCTGTTATGAGCCCAAATTTGATCTCATAGTCTAATCATAGCAGTATAATGTGAGTGTACTCACTAATATCATGCTCTTTTATTATGGCAATCTAAACCTAATGGGAACTGCTCAATCAAATAACCCCATGCTCTGACATTGCTGCATTAGGAACAAAAATCCTAATTCCTTCAGGAAATTTAGAGTTTTAAAGACAAGATATTATAGGGGAAAGCAATATGGCAACATTGGCTATGTCTTCCACATCTATTTTATTTTGTACTCTATGCTTTCTAAAGAACATGGAAGTTGTCTGTGTGTGTGCACATGTGTATCTATGTGCTAATAATAATAATAATAATAATAATAATAATTATTATTATTATTATTATTATTATTATTACCCTGCCACCATCTCCCAAAAGGGACTCAGGGTAGCTTACAGAGCAGTCGTAATGTAACAGTACATATAGTGCAATAAAATACAAATATATTAAGACAAAAGGTAAAAACATAGTTTACGTCATCAATATATAAAACAACTAGCTGTGCCCGGCCACGCGTTGCTGTGGCGGAGTATGGTGGTATGGGAAATAAAGTATTGAGGAATTGGTGGTAGTTAAGGTAAAGTGTAAAGGTTTCCCCATGACATTAAGTCCACTCGTGTCTGACTCTAGAGGTTGGTGCTTATCTCCATTTCTAAGCCGAAGAGCCGGTGTTGTCCGTAGACACCTCCAAGGTCATGTGGCCACTGGCATGACTGCATGGAGCACCGTTACCTTCCCGCCGGAGCAGTATCTATTGATCTACTTACATTTACGTGTTTTTGAACTTCTGGGTTGGCAGAAACTGGGGCTGACAGTGGGGGCTCACTCCGCTCCCCCAATTCGAACCTGTGACCTTTCGGTCCACAAGTTCAGCAGCTCAGCGCTTTAACAGACTGCGCCACCAAGGGATATTATTTCCTAAAGCTTGTTAATATACAATATTTTCTGATTGTTCCTTTTTTTGTCTGTTGGAGACAAGTATGGATGCTGCAATTAGCCAAAATTATTAGCATGTAATGGCCTTTCAGCTTTAAAGCCTGGCTGCTTCCTCCCTGGGGGAATTTTGTTGGGAGGTGTTAGCTGGCCCTGATTGTTTCCTGTCTGGAATTCCCTGGTTTTCAGAGTGTTGTTCTTTGCGATAGTTTATGTGCTTCTACTGTCTGTGTAGATAAAGTGTTTGAGCGCCATATGCAGTGCTTGAGCGCACACACTCAAAAAAAAAAAAAGGCTGTGGTTCTCAGAAAACAGAGGATTTGCCAGACTTTGGTGATGGGAATACTTTGTTGGGATGTGTTAGCTGGCTCTGATTGTTTCCTGTCTGGAATTCCCCTGTTTTCAGAGTGTTGTTCTTTATTTAGTGTTCTGATTTTAGAGATTGTATTGTTCTGTTTTATTATACCACAGTAATTTTTATATATTTTGATTTTAGTGTTTTTGAATACTCGGAGCCAGATTGTGTTCATTTTCACGGTTCACAGCAACACAATAATAATAATAATAATAATAATAATAATAATAATAATAATAGTAATAATAATGACTTTGGCAATACACACTGCTTCTCTCCCTTCTCAGCTTCCTTTCTGGAAGAATCCTTTCTTGGGAGGTGTTAGCAGGCCCTGATTGTTTCCTTTCTGGAATTCCCAATTTCCCTTCTTTCAGAGTGTTGCTCTTTATTTACTGTCCTGGTTTTAGAGATTATATTGTTCTGTATTATTATAATACAGTAATTATTACACATTATATTTATAATCTTATATTATCTGCCTAGAACTGGATTATATGAAGCCCCTTCTACACAGCTGTTTAAAATCCACACTGAACTGGATTATATGGCAGTGTGGACTCAAGATAATCCAGTTCTAAGCAGATACTGCGGATTATATTCTGGGCAATATAGCTGTGTGGGACAGCCTTGAATTTACACTGCCATATAATCCAGTTCAAATCACATAAGCTGTATTTTATAGACAGTATGGATCAGGCCTAAATGCCTGTCCCCTGGGTGCCATCTTGGCTGAGGGAGATGCTAGGATACAAAGGGGGTGGGGCCTAAAGGCAGCAGGACTGGGGGGAGGGGGCTAAAGGCAGCAGAACCTACCTTTTTAACTGGCAGTTAAGGGGAGAAAGACTCTTTCTCATTCTCATTCACAGTGTTGGGATAATAAAAGGCTACAACTTGTTTATTTCTTGCAGAAGAGAATCAAGGTTGGACACTGTGCATGGATCCTGGATCAGGGATCGGGCAGCCCGTTGCTGTCTTATACTGCTTAACCATGCCAGGGGGTACTGCTGTTTACGTCTGAGAGTTGTTGCAAAGAAACAAAGCACAATGTAACCATCAATCAATAAAACATGAAAGTGGGTGGGATAGGACATTGAAAGGTACACTGCCCGTAAGCGGCCTAATGCAGCCTTTAAAGAGCAGCCAGCCACAAACAATCAGGGTGCAAAAGGAGGCCTCTGGTGAGTGGATGGTTGCCTGGCTGGTGGGAAGCTTTCCCACCTCAGAAGGGGCTTCTGGGAGGAAGAAGTCCTATCCGAAGCAGTGGTGAGCTGGAGAGCACCCTCCGCCACAACTTCTCTGCCCGGTAAGTTGGACAGAGCCTTTATAGTTCTACTATGTAGATACATCCGAACAAATTATGCCAAGAAAACCCTGTGATAGGTTATTCTTAGTGTCATCATAACTTGAAAACGACTTAAATGCACATAACAATTATACCTCTATAATTCCACTTTAACAGCCATGGCTACATTCTGTGGAATTCTGGGGTTTGTAATCTGTTGCAGGAACAACACTTTTGATTTGGGAATTCTTTGCTATATGGAAAACACCAGGATTCTATAGAATAGAACCATGGCATCTAAAATGGAATCGTAGTGCTATGATATAGCACTGGTCAAAATGTAAAATCTTCAAAGTGGTTTCCAGACAAAATGTGATTATAATTGGGCCCTAGTTTATTTAGAAAAGCTGCAGTAACCTAATGAATTAAATAAATAGGAAATTGTTGCATTTCCTTCAGAACTGGTATAATATGATTCCATCTGATTATATGTGTTAAAATTGGGCGTCTCTTGAAATATCTGAGACATTTTAAGTCTAGTCCCATGTGTACAAAGATATTACCATATATAATAGTATAATAACTGAGAGACTATAATGGAAGATATCTCTGTGGCCAGAGTTGCTGTTCAGGAATGGCTATAGTTGGCATACTACTATTAAAATAGTAGAAAAAATTCTATTCCACAAAAAGTAGTCAAGTAGTCTTCAAGTACCAAAACTGGTTCAGGGAGTACTCCTCCAGAGAAAATTCAGATACTGCGACTATATTTCAAATTGCTTTCCAAGACTTGAGAATCAGTTCCACTAAATGCTTCTATCTTGTCAGGATTCAGCTACAGTTCACTGGTTCTCAAAATTTAGCTCCTTAGATGGAAATTGTTTTATCTATCTATCTACATAATGTTTCAAAATGATGAACCTAATTCAAACATTATATTTCACGATGGCAATATGTTACAATTCAAAACAACAACAAACAGTTAAATGAGTTATCAAGTTTTACTAGCCACTTTGAGCCAGAAACAAAACTAAAAATTAACTCTGCAAATGGAGAATATTTCATGGGCCTTAAGTTGTCAGATCAGCATCTCTCAAATGACTGAGGACAGGAGCCGCTATCTTGCATATGGCTGTGCATGAGAGAGACATCTAGCAGGAATTTTTTGAAACTCTATCCTCCACACTTTCAAGTGATAAGAGTTTCATTCATGTGTGGTCTGTGGTTGCAGAGATATAGCGATTTTCAATAGGACCCATCTTTTGAAACACCTGGTATATAGAGACCCATCAAGCCAAATAGAATTTGAATAATTTTGGCCTAATAGATGTATTTCATCACCACACATCTTTACCACTACTAAACCTGCACCATTTATGCGATGGTAGCAGGCAGCTGGTGGAGCCCCCAGTGGCACAATGGGTTAAAATCTTTGTGATGGCAGGGCTGCTGACTTGAAGGTTGTGTTGCTGACTTGAAGATTGCAGGTTTGAATACGGGGAGACTGCAGATAAGCTCCCTCTATCTTCTCTCATGTCCATACGGGGACATGAGAGAAGCCTCCCACAAGGTTGGTAAAACATCAAAACATCTGGGCATCCCTTGGGCAACGTCCTTGCAGATGGCTTCATAACAGAAGCGACTTGCAGTTTCTCAAGTCACTCCTGACACACACAAAAAGCAGCCAACCAAGTGTATCCCACCACTAACTCAGTTTCTGTATCCTCATAGGGAGGAAGGAGCAAGCTTGTTTTCTGCTGCCCTGGAGACTAGGACACAGCACAATGGCTTCAAATTACAGAAAAGGAGATTTCACCTGAACATTAGGAAGAACTTCCTCACTGTGAGAGCTGTTCAGCAGTGAAACACTCTGCCCTGGTGTGTCGTGGAGGATCCTTCTTTGGAGGCTTTTAAACAGAGGCTGGATGGTCATCTGTCAAAGGTGCTTTGAAAGTGATTTTCCTGTTTCTTGGTGGGGGCTGGACTGGATGGCCCACGATATTTCTTCCAACTATGATTCTATGATTTAGCAGAAAAAATATTTTCATTTGTGTATGTGAGGGAAAGCTTCACATCCCCCTCCCATGTTGTATAGCTTGACCCATTTGCTTAAGCCATTTTGCTATGCCCAGTTTTATGTACTACTTGTCTGCCTGATAGTTATGTGAAGGAATCTAAGGACTCAAAAAGCACAGTATTCAACTTATGGGATAATTGTCTCAATAAAGCATTTTCATAGGTAGAATTAAAGACCCCAAAACAAGGGAGTCATACCTTTATAAGAATCAAAGACTGTAGATTCTAATTTTTTAAAAATCAATGCTGATTGCATTTATACTCCCTCCTAGTCCTATTGTAAGACCTATTAAAAAGTAGAAAACAGATATTTTTCGTGCACAAATGAATTCCAAAGCTGCACTCAATCGATGATGATTAGATTTACAGTTTAACAGCCATTTTTATAGTTTTCACTAGAGAATTTTCTCTTCGATTATGGTTCTGGACAGATCTATACAATAGGAATTGCTTTAATCTCATATACCGACAGTGCAAGTGCCCCCATACAATGCAATTTAACTCTCCCAAAGCCCAGCATTTCTTCTGAATTCTCACTTATGGAATGCCTTCCCCAGGTTTGAACTGAATGATATAGTACTGATAATTTGCACATAGCTCATCCCCAGCTGTGAGTTCACTGATCAATTCCCATCTACTGACATGATCGTTTGCATCCCATTGGATTACCAAAAAAAAAAAAAAAACTCTTATGCTTCAGTGTGCAATGAGGCTTTATATAAAAAGCTATTCCTCTTTTTTTGTGCTTCGGCTTTACATGAATCTCTGTGGATCCTATGGTCTTCAATTACAGGACTATACAGGAATGCCATTGAACGGATGGGAAAAGCTTTTCCTTTGGCACTACATTGCTCACCAAACATCACTATGCAAAAGGAGCAGGTGACACACACTTGGCCTGAGACATCACTTAGCCTCAAGGGTTATGGAGGCTGCCAGAGTAAGATTAGATGCAATTCACAACCAGTTAAATCTTCTTAAAATGATTTTGAGTTTCCTGCTGAGCTGCTCCTTGCCACAGGTCAAAACTGTATTATGCATGTTCTTTTCAGACAGACCCAAATCTTTGCAGATCTCATATGTTTTCCTGGTAGACATGACCTTTGGAATAATAATATGAAAAAGGATTACAATTCCAAGCAGTTCTCTGTTAGTATGTTAAGAATTACAATTACCACCTCCCAAGTATTTAATTGGAGTTTTGGCTTAAAATTGTGGAGATAGAAGAGCGAACTAAATATAAAACTGTCATACAGAAAAACAAAGAGAGAGAAAAAGATCAATACTTAGATATTATCCTCAGTTTGTGTACATGTAGTAAATATAAAATGTAAATTACCTCACACTGAAAAAGAAGTTGTACTTGAGTGCATATATATAAAGCCCACACTGAGTTTGCAATCTTCAGGCTACTTACTCAGAACTACTTGTATTGATTTCATTCTGAATGGGTAATTGCAGAATGCTTAATTTGAAGGAAACAATCCATGGCACAGTCCTTTTTGCTTTTTTAAAAGTCAGTAGCTTTATTAACTGTCAAGAGAAGAATGTTTTCTGAACCGGATTTGCAACAGACTTTTACACATGAATCACCAGTAGCCCAATATATATTTTAATTAAACATATCCCTGTTTCTATGATGAAAATAATGCCAGGAAAAAAAATCATACCTTGTGCAGAGAACATAAGAAGGGTTTTTTTCTTGAATGTTGTGATCACAACCCACAGCCAGCAACCTGGTCAATGTGTGATTTCATAGTTGTGTCAGTTTTCAAGAATGGCTTCTTCATTCTGTTTTGTTGTTATTGTTTTGTTGTTAATTATTGCTGTCCATTAGATGGGAATCAATGCATTTCAAAGACCAGCATGTTTTATTTAGCCTCAACTTTCATGTTCTTCAGCCCGCTTCATCATATGCAGATGTACTGAAGTCAATGAAAGTTCATGCAATATAAAGCTTGTTGGTCTGTAAAATGCTAAAACACCTCCTTACCATTTCTGCTACACATTGGACAAACTAAGAAAATTATCACATCCAATAGTGTCTCCTCACTGGAAAATTCTGCCAGAAGAACAGGAAGTGAGACCCCCCCCCCCCGATTGCCTTTATTACTTCTCTACTTCAACATCACTTTCCAGGCTATTCTAGAAATTTCCACAAAACTCTGGAAGACTCTGAAACAGATTTGTAAAAGCTATATTAAGATGAAAGTGAGCTGGAATTGGTGAAACTGGACACAAGATCCTTTCATCATTAGAAAAAAAATGGTAAAAACCTGAGATATTACATACTGCAACAGGGAATTATCAAATTCTCTCTACATTTTCTCCCACATTGAAGATGTCAGAAAAGGCTAAACTTCCCTCTCTCAACAAATCAAGCAAGACATTTAAAAGGCATGCCACCTCATGCCAGAAATGACCAAACCAGATGTTACACTTTGTAAGCTGTCTTGAAGTGAGATAGTTCATAACATAGTTGCCGATCCAGCTGGCATGCTTGTATATCACTCTGAACGCACTACAAGAAGTCCAAACAATGTATGTCTAATTCCATAGCAGAAGTGCTTCTTCTAGCCATTAATCCATCAAAAGAAGAACTATGTGTGTCTCTGGAGAATCTAGGGACCTCATCACACTGATGAGCCCCCCCCCCTCCTCCATCACATTTAGCAGGCAATCACTGGCAAAACAGAAGGCAAGTTTGGTGACTTGCAGGGAGCCATGTGCCCTCCCTCCTTCCCAATCACATGGCAGAATCAGGGCAAAGTGCATTGGCATGTTGCCACTTCCTCATCAGACAGGGGAAAGCATTAAAAACTGTACATAGCTTCATCGGAGCTACCCAAAAGATGGGAGACTCACTGTATTCGCGAGGAAGCTTCTAGCAATGCTTACTTGCTGCTTCTCCCACTGATGGGGTGAGGCCACAACCTGCATCATCTGATGGGATATGTCCATATCTGTGGCTAAAGAGGAGCCCCAGCATGGTAAGGGGCAAAACAAAAACCGGTATGGTGAGGTGGCAAGAAACTCCTGCATTTCCCTATGTTTTTGGCATGTAGCCAGCTGGATAAGATTGGATCCAGGGCAATCCATTGTCCACAAATCCAAAAAAAAAAAAGATTGACATTTTGCTGGCTAGAAATAGGTTATTTTCAGAGTCCTGCTGGCTACGCTGCTTCTGACTTGCAAAACAGTGGTGGTGGCAATTTTCATGAGGACAGGGAACTGGCGGTGATATGCTGTCAGCCTGGCCAGCCATGTGGATTGCAAAAGGCTTCAGGGCACTTCTTCACTAGAACATGTGTATTCAGGAGAGTTTGGAGCAGAGTACTCTGGAATATTTTATCTGATGTTAATGCAAGCACAGTGTTTTTCTCTAGAAAACAGGGTTGCTAGCAAAACAAGGGACAGGTCTCCTGTTCTTTTATTGGGTTTGTAGAAAAGGATATTTGAGGCAATTCAAACAGTTCCTGAAATTCCCCCCTTCTATACAACCATTAAAGCAGTGGTTCTCGACCTGTGTGTCCCCAGGTGCTTTGGCCTACAACTCCCAGAAATCCCAGCCAGTTTACGACCTGTTAGGATTTCTGGGAATTGAAGGCCAAAACATCTGGGAACTCACAGGTTGAGAACCACTGCATTAAGGGGACAGGTACTCTGTATCTTATTTCACCGGGCAAACCCCGGAGGAAAAAGGAATGCAATTCCCCAGTGAAGGGTTTCTTCCTCCTTCCAGAACTGTACTATCCTTCATTTGTTCTGCTCAAACTCCTTGAATTCTAATCACTACAATGGAACAACTGTTTATTATTTCAATCAAACATAAACTGAGTACAACCTATCACTTATATTGCAGGAAAAGACCTTGAAAATGGTATGAAGAGTATTGCTAATGCACCAGTCTTAAAAATTAAAAAGTTTGACCCAGATTCAAATCAGCTGGCTGTTGCCATTTATAACTATCTTACCTCTAATTATTGTAACATAGAATAATACCATATTTCTTCAAACAATTACAATATTATTAAAAAAAACCCTAAAAGTTCAAATCATCTAATTCAACTCCTTTGAGAATAGACAGACAATTTATATTCTTTCCAGTATTGTGGAATTGTAACTCCCATCATGCCTCACATGGGCTACATCTGATTAGAGTTGCTGTCCATCCAACAATATCTACAAACTTGCCCACCCCAGGATAGAATATGTATGTTCCTCTCTGTTTGTATATGTGTGCAGATATGTTTCTGGATATTTTTTTTATCTTAATGCCTCTGATGCAAGTGAGCTGGATTACTAGCTGAAAGCAGTTTAAAAACAAATGAAATGTCTTTAAACAAAACTGTTTCTGACTGCTTGGTATCCTGAAAATGCATTTTGTGCTGGGGAAAGAAATGCATGCACAAAAGGGTCTCATCTGGCCTTCCTGTCCATGGATGGATTACTGGAAATTAAGTATCCCCATTTCCCCCTGCTTGCTAATCCAAACTGTCTAGGTGGGATATCAGTTCACATTTGGGAATTGATGGTGCTGTGATAATGTGTGTCCTTGCATCCAAGTAGAGGATCAAACCCTTAATGTGTATCTCTGCTAACCACAAATGGATTAAAGAGCTGGGAAACTGACAACAAGACCTTCTAGTAGTAATATCGAGGGATGATATAAAGTCTTTCTTCTCAACCCTTCCAACCCATTTTGCTAAGGTAATTTATTACTTATAAATGTTGCCAAGGATAAACTAAAAAGTAAAATCCATATGACAGGCAGCTTTCAGCAACTGACAAACTTTGTATTTAAAAATATCTACTGAACAAAAAACCCAGTCAGACAACCAATCATCCCAGAAAGCTAAGGAGAGAAGGAGAAAGGAAGCAAACTCCTGCGCCTAGTCTCTGTAGAGCCTGAGACCATGGCCTGAACAGAAAACAAAATGCAGAATGAAAAATAAATGGGTTTAGGATTAAACAAATGCAAAATATCAAGAATTAGAAATTGGCTAACTTGTCCATGGCTCACCAGTAGCTAGGAAGAGCAGGAATTTTTAAAAAGAAACATTTCCCTTGTTCATTCATATGAGAGGCAGAGTTGTAACAGGGACTGCAAACATTCAGACACAATGCTGAATCTTTAGTTTGTTTGAGGGTTTGTTTGAGGGCTACTTTTTTGGGGCTATGACTCTTGGAATTTCCACCCATAATTAATATGCTGGATGGGGACTTCACGAACTTGTAATCCAAAGGATAGCTTTTCTGATAACATAAACATACTGAGATATAAGCCAAGTTAACAGATGAATTTGTTTTATAAGCAGTCAAACCCAGATAACTCATCCTGTCTGTCTATAGTGGGCCTTTGGTTCCAGACCCCCTGACCTCGGGAAAAAAAAAAAACATAGTCCACGAATGCTTAGGTCCCATTATATAGATGGTAGTATAAAAAAATGAGTTTCTTGCACAAAGAGGTAAAATAAGGGTTTACTCTCAAAAATGTTTTTCAAATATTTTTAGGCTGTGGATGGCTGAATCCACAGATAAAGAATTATTGGATACAGAGGACCCAATAACAGCTTTAGGAAAGCACCAGTGTAATAGGGTTATAGATAGTTGGTTTAGTGTCAATTAGGAGAGAAATTGATTTCTCAAGGAGAAACATAGGAAATAGAAAAGTCACATTCTCAAATCAATTTCTCAGTACATCAACATTGTCCAGAGAATTTGAAGTTGTCCAAAAACCAATCAGCCAGTGTTCAGAATTTGAAAGTAGATTTGATAAGGGAATAATTACTGTGAAAGTTATAACACCAGATTCTGATTTGGAGTGCCTTGTTAGTATAGAGGATAATTGTTCCATCAACTTTAATCCAGATTAATTTGGGGTTTTTTAAACAAAAGTGTTGTTTTTGTTAAAATGTAATGGAAAAAGGTTTGTTTCAGATGAGGAAATGATTGTGTAATTTGGTGAGGTCCAAGCACTCTCTGACAGAAAAGGCTACATACCTTGCAAAACTATAACTATAACTCCCATGATTCCGTATCATTGAACCATGCCATTTGAAGTGTGGTCAAACTGCATTAATTCTACAGTGGAGTTGTACCTTCTCACATTCTGCATCTAGCTATAGGCAGATAGCTAGATGCTTCTTATAGAAGAGGAAATTATAAATATTTGGGACCACCCTATGCTTGGAATCTAGGAACCAAATACCTTCCTCTTTATATTGGGTCAAGGAGTTGATATGCATTGCTAATATGATTACTAGGTAACAAATACAGGTATAGATAATCCTCAGAAAAAATTGTGCACAAACACACACACACACACACACACTCATATATATATATATATATATATATATATATATATATATATATCCATGTTGTAACACCTAGGGCCTCTTCACACTACCAAATTATACAATTATTATTCCACTTTAATTACCATGGCATCATCCAATGGAATCCTGGGTACTGTGGTTTATTTGGAGAATTCTAGATAAGTCTTCCTAAAATTGCAAATCCCAAGATTTTGTAGAAGAAAACCATGGCAGAGTGTGTACTCAAAAGAATCAGACAGGTTAAAGAAACCCAGCTCTTTAAGCTGTTCCTCACAAGGCATGGTTTACAGACCTTTGATCATATTAGTCACCCCTTTCTGGACACCTTCCAGCATGTCAATATTTCTCTTGAATTGTGGTACCCAGAATTGGGCACAGAATTCCAGGTGAAGTCTGACTAAAGCAGAATAGAGGGGCACTATTACTTCCCCAAAATCCCTTTGGCTTTTTTAGCTGCAGCATCACACTGTTGGCTCATGTTCAGCTTGTTGTCCACTAAGATTTCATGATCTTTTTCACATGTACTGTTGTCGAACCAAGTGTCACCCATCCTGTATCTGTGCATTTCATTTTTTCTTCCTAAGTGAAGTATCTTACATTTCTCCTTGTTGAAATTATTTTTTGTCAGTTTTGGCCCAACTCTCTAATCTGTTTAAAGTCATTTTCAATTCTGTTCTTGTCTTCTGAAGTATTAGCTATCCCTCCCAACTTGGTGCCACCTGCAAAACTGATAAGCACATCCTCTAAACTTTCATCCAAGTCATTATTTTAATATCACTGGGCTTAGGACAGAACCCTGCAGCATCCCATTAGTCACGTCTTTCCAGGATGAAGAGGAACCATTGGATCTGTGACTAAGCAGCAGGAATAACTGGGTCACCATGGTGACATCCTCAGGGCTCCATGGCATGCCTCCTCTGTCTCCAGGAACCATGGAGCTCCTAGGCTGCTGCCGCCACCACAAGGAATAGTCTCTTCACATACAACTCCCCGTTTTTCTGTCTGGTTGTCAGGGCCTTTTCACGCAGGTGGTTTATGTGCATGATTCTAATGCATCATCAAATCTAATGCACACCTCAATTTTGGCAATGAAATTTAGCCAAAAAAGTAAGCATTAGACTCAACTAAACATGGTACTTTTGTCTGGTGAAAAGACACCCCCATTTTATTCTAACTCTCCGAAATCCAAGGGAGGGTGAAGATTGTACTTTCAATGGTTATTTTCTTTGTTCTTCTGTTTCAACTGAAATTAGATTCCATGCTGATCAAACTTTAATGCCTCTGCTATATTTCCATATCTCTATATTCTATTATAGGTCATGTACTTTAGTTTCATGGTGGTGAATATAATTCAGCAGTAACTTTAATATTCATTTTTCCAATTTAGAATATATCTATACTTATCCCTTTAGATTAGCTTCTAATTATTTCCCTGATAGAATTTAAGTTGTTACCGTCCATGGACATAACATATAAATTAAACCACTCATTGCTTTTGAGAAATTTAAGTTATTAATGTGCTCATCTCAGCATCCCTGTTTATTTCCTTTCATTATAAATGATTTATGTGATTCATTAGATTCTGGTAATTATCATTTTAGACTCATAACTCTGTTATTTATGCAAGCTCGACTTCTGTTGATGAAGTACACTGCAATTTACAAGACAGGTTTGATAAGTTGGATATAGAGGATAATGAAGCCAGACCAATTATCTTTAAAGGACAATAATGCAAGCTGTATTTTATTTCTAGGAACAATGTATCTGAAAATTAGTCATAACCATTGCAAAATGCTAGATCTGCTAAGAGGACCCACTATGTAAATAAAATACAAAAAGAACTTGAACACATTTTTGAAATTCTCATTTTAGTCCAAATGAACTACTCAGCAAGTTCAATGGATGTTAACAGCTTTGTAAATACACTATAAAAATTAATTTAGGGTTGATGTTCATTTTTAAACTTTGTATTGACATTTTTAATTAGAAACATTCATAATCAAAATGCATTTTCCCAAGGTTACCTCTTTGTTTTACCATAACACACATATATTTTGGTTTTGATTTAACTAAGGAAGTGAGGGAGATTTTCCCACTCTGGCATAATATTTGATCGTGTGAAAGACTCCATTTACATGAAGTCTCTTGCTAATTAAATATCTAAAATGTATTTTCCAAATTCTCAGCAGGTTTCAAGAACTACTCTGACTCATATAAGCTTTAACACCCTGTTTTATTTGATGTTGATTGATATATTATGTAATTCAGGGACTAGTAAGCCTTTTTTCTCTCATTTAAATTGGCAATCTAGAATTCTGTAAGGTACACAAAATATATTCTATTCTGTTAACATCCCTAATTTATAAGGGAAATTTAAATGCAACAAAGACACATTTTAAAAGTGCCAGTATAACACCATAATTCTGTGTTGTTTTGCTTGTAGGGGAAATAACTCTTCCCAATCATATGAATAAATATGCTAGATCAGTCAGTTAAAATATCTTTTGTGAAATTTTCTATTGGGATATCCATTTGCAAGGTCAAATTGCTGCTTATCTTCTTTTTTTGCTATTTTGCTTATCCATACATACTGAGAAATGTATGCTACAATCCTGAAATGAAACATATCTGGGAAAGAACACTTTAATTCCCCACTTATTTGAGCAGTGGTGTAGCCTTTTACATTAGAAACATCATCATGAGATACCTTTAGCAGTAATAAAGTATTTTATAACATATATTTAAAAATATGGGCAGGGGACCAAGACTCTTAACATTCCTTCCACAGACTCCTCTCTTTCCTTATACCCACCCACATTCCCAGAAAGTCAGGGATAGCAATCTATACTCTTATTTCCAATCATGTATAACAGTGGAGCTGTCCAGTACTTTCTCTGGCATGCACTTTTCCCCATCAGAGAGCACTTGGTTAAGAGCTCATTGGGATGGTTAAGAGCTCATTGAGACATAAGACTTGGAGAAGTCCTCCATTATGTTGCATATGTAACAGTTTCACATATACTGCATTGAATCTCAATCAATGAAAGTATATGGTGGGTTAAGCAGGTGCCTATTTACACTGTACAGCCTGGAAAAATTATCTCTCCATTAGTTCAATTGGTACCATGGATTCTTTGTTAACAAGAAGTCTTGTGTTGGGTATATTTTAGTCCAAGGCTAAGAGAGAACATTGGCTGACAACCCAATCACTTTGAAAGGTCCTGCCCTGGAAATCTTCCCCACATCTGCTTGGTCTGGGTATGCACAGAAAAATGTAAAAAATGTATATTCTTATTTATATTATGCACCCCTTATTGGTTATGGTTATCATTTTATATCTTATGACTCACTTTCTTCCATATGAAGTTTCCTGAGCACAAGCATGTTTGAAAAGCTCTGCAACTCTCCATCGTAGAAGCATAGCAGACAGAATCCAAGAATACAGTTTTTTGAGGCAGCGTGACGAGTTTACGAAATGCACTTCTATTCCTCTCTTAATGCCATTTTTGTTCACTTCTTTCAGGCTACTAACAGAACAAGCCTTTGAGTGTTTACTCAGATATAAGCCTCAGGTTGTTTAATTGACTTTCACTTCTACAACATGTATTTAAACCTTTGACCTGGGGTACATGTTTTTCAAATAGACTTTTCTAGGTGCTGCATTTTTTTATATCTCATGTTAGCATAACTTCATTTTGATTGTCAATATAATATTTTTCTCTTTTTATTATTTATTATTTACAGTATTTATATTCTGCCCTTCTCATCCCGAAGGGGACTCAGGGCGGATCACATTACACATATAAGGCAAACATTCAATGCCTTTAACATAGAACAAAGACAAGACAAACATAGACTCTGAGCTGGCCTCGAACTCATGACCTCTTGGTCAGAGTAATTTGTTACAGCTGGTTGCAGCTGCCTGGCTGCTCACCAGCCTGCGCCACAGCCCGCAGTTTTGTTTCTCAGAATGCTGTTAAGTTTTCTATTCACTCTATCTAATCCTATTTATTATACAGTATTATAGTGTAGACGACATAATTTCCTAAAATGAAAAATCAAAAATGAAATTATTCCTATCCACTGCTTATATAAACAAATTAGTTATGTGAAAAAGTTACAATCACTAATATTGCAAGTAACTGCAGCTCAACAGTTGTCAAACATTGAGGTATACCTAGATGCATTTATTTTAATTAAAGCATACCCCAGTCTCTTTGATGTACAGCCTTTGGATTTGTTTCCAAGATTTTACCAAGTGCATTTGGCAAAAAAGACACATTAAAAGTCATCATGCAAAATATATTATTAGCACATGCACCCTGAGAACAAGTTGACTACACACTGAGCTTGAAATCAATCTCCCTGCAGTGAACAAGCAAAAAATTGCATTTATGAAGGTGTGAATAAGCTAAAGGTGAAAGAGCCAATACTGCTTTTCATGCTTTATCAGTAGTTTGAAAGGTAATACTCCAAAGCAAGGCTGTTTGAATACTATGAACTTTCTTTTTAATTAACCACTGTATACCCCTAATGGGAAGTCTGAGTTCTACTCATCCAGGAGAGCTTTATGGAAATGGAAATGAAAGTTCAGGCTTTCATTGTAGATGAAGCAATATCAAAGGCTTCTGATATATTTTTTATTTCTCCCATTAGCTGCCTTTTTGAATGGCATAGCTGAAAAACAAGGATGACCTTCTATTGAGAATGCAGCTACCAAGATAAGCCGTTATTTAGATAAAATTTTATTTTTGTTTCACTGGCATTTTATTCTAATGTCTAAGAAAGTTTTGTAAAACTGGGTCCATAGTTTCCTATTAGCAGTGTTTACTTAGATAAGGATATCCTTGTTTCATTGTCTATATGAAGTTTGGTAGGCATAACCTGATCTAACATGCTTTTAAGAAACGAAATGGAACACAGTATTATCTGTTCCTGTCTATATCTTTCCAAGTTCTGTCTACATTTTGTTATTATTTTGGAACCCTCACAGAATCAGGAAAACCATAATCTGAGTTGTTTGTGTACAGTTTGTCATGTTTTCCATAACACATTTTACTCAAAGAAGAGCATGAAACAAAAGTAATAATTCTGTTTATAGTACATTCTGATATAACATTGAAAACTAAAATACAATTCATTTAATATATATAAAAAGTTTGCACGAGCACAAGATGTACCAGTAGATAAGTAAACAATTTTGAATAGAAATAATATCAGTACTATAGCTATATTAAATTATTGAGAATATAAATCTTTACTTATTCTGTTCTAAAGATGTAATTCTAAGTTTTTGTTTGTTTGTTTGTTTGTTTGTTTGTTTGTTTATTATTCCTTATGAATCCAAGAGGGGAAGTGGTTCCTGGACCTACAGCAGTTACTCATCCCCAATTTATATAATTCAGATCTGATGTTACCAACCCAACATAAGCATACCCAATGTGTGCTATATTCAGTAATATCTTTTACCCACATAAATATTTTCATACATGATTAATGTAACATCTGCACTAGCTTTTCATAGAATGCACTGAAACAGGGATTGCATGTTCTGTAGAGTGATATTCTGAAGGAGTTTGCATACCTGTATACAGAGCTTTAATATTATTTTCATTCAGTGAGCTTGTAATTATTTTGCTTTGAATGCTGATAAGACAGAATTATCAGTAGATTTTGGATCTCTGTGATTTTTAGATTTTTTTTTAAAGTTGGGTAAAACTTTTCCAAAATAGCCCCCAGGAAACTTACAGCCATGTAATGTTGCAAGATTGTCAGTCCTCCCCTTCTCCATGGATTGAAATGGGGTTGCTTTTGTTACTCCTCCTTCTCATAGAAATGAAGACAAATGACAGTTTCTTGTGCCATGGGGAAACCAACCAAAGTTACTCTACTGGTCATCTCTGAAATGACAGTCTGCATTCCTATGACAAAACTGAGGCTGAGTAGGAATTCTTGTGAGGACTATCAAAACCACCTCCTTTCCCTCTACTACTTCATGCCATGCTATAATTTGGTGGGCTTCCTATTTGTTTCATGACTAATTTGTTTAATTTGACATTGTATTATCTTGATATTTGGAATGTGACTAATTGTACTTTTAATCATTGGGCTATTTAACCAACTTTCTTATGAAGTTTGAGGTTTGGAGTAGCAGCTGCTTAGACCTAGGACTAATGGAAATTGCAGCCAGCTAGTAGTGGGGGTGATGTAAGTTGCAGCTGGCCAGATCTGGGACTGATGAGAGTTGTAATTGGCTAAGCGAACGAACCCAAAGGGTGCTCACCAATGCATCGTCTTCATTATGGAAAGAAGTGACAAGTGGAGTGCCGCAGGGCTCCGTCCTGAGCCCAGTTCTGTTCAACATCTTTATTAATGACTTAGACGAAGGGTTAGAAGGCACGATCATCAAGTTTGCAGATGACACCAAACTGGGAGGGATAGCTAACACTCCAGAAGACAGGAGCAGAATTCAAAACGATCTTGACAGACTAGAGAGATGGGCCGAAACTAACAAAATGAAGTTCAACAGGGACAAATGCAAGATACTTCACTTCGGCAGAAAAAATGGAAATCAAAGATACAGAATGGGGGACGCCTGGCTTGACAGAAGTATGTGTGAAAAAGACCTTGGAGTCCTTGTGGACAACAAGTTAAACATGAGCCAACAATGTGATGCGGCAGCTAAAAAAGCCAACGGGATTCTGGCCTGCATAAATAGGGGTATGGCATGTAGATCCAGGGAAGTCATGCTCCCCCTCTACTCTGCCTTGGTCAGACCACACCTGGAATATTGTGTCCAATTCTGGGCACCACAGTGGAAGGGAGATGTTGACAAGCTGGAATGTGTCCAGAGGAGAGCGACTAAAATGATTAAGGGTCTGGAGAACAAGCCCTATGAGGAGCGGCTTAAAGAGCTGGGCATGTTTAGCCTGCAAAAGAGAAGGCTGAGAGGAGACATGATAGCCATGTACAAATATGTGAGGGGAAGTCATAGGGAGGAGGGAGCAAGCTTGTTTTCTGCTGCCCTGCAGACTAGGACACGGAACAATGGCTTCAAACTACAGGAAAGGAGATTCTACCTGAGCATCAGGAAGAACTTCCTCACTGTGAGGGCTGTTCAGCAGTGGAACTCTCTGCCCCAGACTGAGGTGGAGGCTCATTCTTTGGAGGCTTTTAAGCAGAGGCTGGATGGCCATCTGTCGGGGGTGCTTTGAATGCGATTTCCTGCTTCTTAGCGGGGGGTTGGACTAGATGGCCCATGAGGTCTCTTCCAACTCTACTATTCTATGATTCTATGATTCTATGTAGCCAGCCAGAACTACAGCTGATAGGAGTTATAGCTTGACACAAGCTTGTGCTGGTGGAAATTACAGCCCAACCAGGTCTTCAGGGTGATAGAGGATGATAGGAGTCAGAATCCAGCCACATCCAGAGAGCCACGTGATTCTCACCCATGATCAAAGGTGTGGCTCTCCTGATCAAACAGCGCGGCCTACTTGCAAGGCCATATTTCCCAACATCTCCCCTTCATTTTGGCATCTCCCCTTCACTAGGCAGGCTGAGAATGATGAAATTTGCAGCCCAACAAGAATGTAAACTATTTGACTGGTCAGAAGTAAAGCTGGAAGTTGCAGCCTAGTAAGATCTGGAGTTGATGTGAATTGAAGTCTAACCAGATCTGTAGTTGATGGAGTTGTAGCCTGACCAGGTCTTGGCTAGTGGGGGTTTCAGGCCAACAGCTGTAAAAATTTATAAAAGTTTCCATTTTACAGGTATGAATTTCCTACAGGGACCATTCTTAAAAGCAAAAAACGAACAATGGAACTGATCCGGTATGTGCCATGCCAGATCAACGTCAGTTTAGTGTGTCAGGGTAGATGGACCCTCTGACAACTGGTTAAGAAGGAAAACTGAACTGAATCACTGGAATGTGAAAAGATAAAGAGAAGTAGATAGATACGTAAAGTGCAACTATTTGCTATTTTTTTTGTTATTACGTTACTTGTGTACTGCAAAAATAAACTAACCAGATCACATAAAACTGAAAGGCAGCTGTTTTAAAGTATTACATTTAAAATAGTGTTCAGGCATATAATTAATCGGGAATATTTTCACTTTATCCACAACAACTTAAAAGGATTTTTTATATTACAAACTTGCAAATTGTCAATATTCATGGCTATTCATTTATCAGAAAATATGACATGATAAATCTGGCATGGTGAAGAGAATTGTTTCTTTGTTAGTTCCAGAGAATGAGGCAAATATTCAAATCTCTGGAATGGTTTAGATCGAGGACACCACAGGTGCTTTTGCTTCCTTGGTGTTACCGATTGCAGAAGGATTACATTTACCTGTTAGGAAAAGAGGTCTTCAGAAATTCTAGCTGTGCAAATGATCAATTTTTGTGTTGGCTCAGAGAGTTCATTCCATATGTTCCTATTTGATGACCATGTGAAATGACAGTATGTTCTTTTCAAAGCTGCACTTCACACCTAGGTGAGCTGTTCAATTTTTTACTTTCCTAATCAAGTGCATGACT
The DNA here is from genome assembly GCF_035594765.1 of Anolis carolinensis. NCBI lineage: Eukaryota > Metazoa > Chordata > Lepidosauria > Squamata > Anolidae > Anolis > Anolis carolinensis. The sequence goes on from NC_085844.1 coordinate 68,344,024, forward strand.
TCAACCTTGTCAGATACATAAAACTCTACAGTGTCAACTGCATGACTGGTGGGAAAGTCTTTTTACATCGATAGTTCAGTATGAAATGAGAGCTGTAAGCATTTAAGCACAGACTTTAATAAAATGAGCTGAAATCATTTTCTAAGAAGTTGTTGAATATCCATGAAACCACTGAGAAAGCTTTTGTTATTTGATAAACTTTTCTGTGTGTTCTTTCAGTTTATCTCATCCTCCCATCTTCATAATGTGGGGGGAACAGGAAGGGAGAAAAGGAAGAATAGCTAGCATAGACACATCACCAAGAAAAAAAACCCATCAAACGTAAGGATGAAGACAAAATAACACATCTCTATTTCAAAACAGAAATAGAAATAATATATTTTTTAAATTATTTTCTGAGTGTGGAAAAAATCTTGATGAACAGAATCCAGGATTAATGAGAATATTTACAGTTTGGAATTTATTATGTGCAAAATGCAGACAATTTTTGTTTTTCTGCTTAAAAAAATCTTTGGCACAGAAAATATTATTTCTGCACAAAAAAAGTCACTCCCTATGCAGAAACTGCAGCTTTTTGAACAAAAGAACCATGTGCAATTTGTGCACATCAATTCTAAACTGTGGATAATCTCTGTAAATTATACAGAACAAGAGATCAAAATTGGCAAAGGATTACATTTCTATTTTCAAGCAAGGCTTCCCACTCAACAGGGACAATAGTAAGTGACACTAACTTCAAACACTGAATCTAGTGGCCATTTCAAAAGTTATGTTTAAGGACAAAACCCCTCAGTTCCATGGTGTCTATAATTTTGTTATATCTCATTCATTATGTTTTTTTTTCTCACTCATACCCCAAATAGCTTTGCAGACAAGTTTCCATAAGGCAAACCACAGAAGGTTGAGGAGTCCTTGACATAATCTTTGAATCAGGTCTCCAAAATATGTCTTTCTGAATGGTCCCTTAATAAATATCTTTAAAAACTTTCACTGAAAAAATCTTGCATTTTAAGATGCCCAAAGCTACTCACCAAAGAATATGAGTTTGTATATTCCACCACTTCTCCAGGTCCACAGTATGTCTAACATGAATTAATTGATTTCCTCATATATACAGTAATTGATATCCTCAGATATCTGCCTCAGAAATCAGGATTGCAAAATAAATTGTTGTTTTTTTACAGTAAAAAAGGTAAAGGTTTCCCCTGACGTTAAGTCCAGTCGTGACCGACTCTGGGGGTTGGTGCTCATCTCCATTTCTAAGCCGAAGAGCCGGCGTTGTCCATAGACATCTCCAAGGTCATGTGGCCGGCATAATTGCATGGAGCGCCGATTCCTTCCTGCCAGAGCAGTACCTATTGATCTACTCACATTGGCATATTTTCGAACTGCTAGGTTGGCAGGAGCTGGAGCTAACAACAACCACTCCCGCCGCTCCCGGGGTTTGAACCTGGGACCTTTCGGGTTTTTTTACAGTGGCTAACCGCAATTTGCTAGATACATGATATTTTGCAATTCTTCATTAGTTAATCCAAGAATGTGATCAATTAAATAAAGATTTACATCTTTTCCTATAAAAGTACAGAATTTGAACATAGAGCTGCTTCACAGGTGGGAGACAAAACAGAAGCAAAGCTAATGTACAAATCTTTTTTTGGTTTGTTTGGGGTTTTTTGGGGGGAATCTAGAAACCTGACTGGGGGAGGTGCTTACTCTCTGTTATTGGAAAAAAAATGTTAAAGATTAAACATTGATTCACATTTCCTGTAGCATGGCTCAAGATAAAATGAAGATTATAAAGAATTTGATACAATCTGTTATCAACAAGAAGGGCAAGACCTCAAATCATTCAGGTCTTACTTGTTTGAAGGGCTCAACTGAACAATATTTCTCTTAACTATGAATCCAATGGTTGTCATAGTAACAGATGCACTTACTACAGGCCATCGGACTCAACATGACAGAGAGGCCAAGCTATGATGTGTGTGTGCATGTGAGTGAGATTTATAACTCATTCACTACAATCTCTGTTTTGTAAGTGCCATGGGAAGTTTTGTACGTTCTGACAGGCTGTGTTTATCGTCCACAATTCGGTTCAGATGATGTACAGAGAGATAAGTTATTTGAGTCCTCTCAAATAGAATGGGACTAAACTAGTGATGGGAAAGAATTTCATCAGCTTTGAAAGTCTCAACAAAAGTAGCCTTTCCACATCTTTCAAGACTAGTTGGGACTCAGAGAAGAAACGTACCTCACCTTGAGAATCCACACATTTCTGAGGCTTATAAAGCACTTTAAAGAAATAAACTGCACACAAAACAATATTCTTCGAAACTCTCATAGAAAGACATTTTATTTTGACTTGCAGACTTGGTTTTGTGAGCTACTATATAAGTTTGGACTTGCTCCTGTTTTTCAGTTACTTGTTTGTTATTGTTATTATGATTTTTTAGAAACTATAAAGTGTATCAATGCCAGTCTTTATTTGTAAAAACACATGATAGGATTTGGGAAATTCCTATATGGGAAAATTTTCCCACAGAATCTTAAAGTAAGGTAAAGGTTTCCCCTGACGTTAAGTCCAGTCATGTCTGACTCTGGGGGTAGGTGCTCATCTCCATTTTTAAGCTGAAGAGCTGGCGTTGTCCATAGACACCTCCAAGTTCATGTGGCCGGCATGACTGCATGGAATGCCGTTACCTTCCTGCTGGAGCGGTACCTATTGATCTACTCACATTGGCATGTTTTCGAACTGCCAGGTTGGCAGGAGCTGGGGCTAACAGCGACCGCTCACGCTCCTCCCAGGGTTTGAACCTGGGACCTTTCGGTCTCCAGCTCAGTGCTTTAATGCACTTCGCCACCGGGGCTCCTACACAGAATCTTACAACAAAATAAAAAATACAGGGGTGATTTGGATAATAGAAGCAACAAAGGAACGAAATAGAAACTTCATCCAGCCAAGACAGAGATCTCCTGGTCAGTCGGAAGACAGATCAGGAAATAGAGATTCAGCCTGTGCTAGATGTGGATATTTTTTTTCCCCTGAAGACACAGTTTCACAGTTTGGTGTAATGCTGGATTCAGTGTTGAATCTGGATGCCTAGACTTCTGCAGTGATTTTAATGAAAAAAATAATGATTTTTTTTTACCAACTATACTTTCACAAATCATCGTAAAATGAGAAAAAATTGATGTGATTTACTTTTTTCCCCAACAGGTTGCTTTGATATGTTAAAATATCTTTCTCATAAAGATCAAGAAAGCTTGTGAGAATTCTTTATATCTCTAGTGCATAGCTATGCATTTATAAGGACATTTTTAACAAATATAAACTAGGACTATAGAATCATGTTTGATTATAAAGAACGTCTTGACCTTCTAGATATCTTCCCTCCCTGGGAACATATAGGAGATTTTGTTTTACATTTTACTCAGACATTTTTTTTGTGCTGCACAGGTGTATTTTTGTTTGAAAACAATAACAGAATACACTGCTTTCTAGGTAAAAAATTTTTGATGTAGGAAAGTAGTTGTCTGTAAGAAAGAATTGCTTCTGGTATTGAAAACCTTTTGGTACTTCCAAAATTTGAATGGTTGTTTAAAATATCACAGAAACCATTAGATACACTTAGAGTGGGGAGAGAATGAATGAAATGCCATGTTCTTGCATTCAGAAATGAAGTTTGTGAAGATTCACATACTTGATGAAAAGTAGTGCTATTTGAAATCACAGATAATGTTTAAGGCCCAATGAATTTAACTAAGGCTTCAGGATGCTGATCTCCTAGAAGCAGGTCTCTGAGGACCCGAGAGTATATTTTTGGGATACTTCATGAGATGACTACCAAGATAGACAATCGATCTTTTTCCAGTTTGTATCACCATTTCCATCCTTTGCAACAGGTTATGTTTTTAGCTTAAAACCAGGAACCTCAAAAATGTTGGAAACATGTAGTATCCATTGCTATTATGAACAATGGCATTAAACAGCACATTTTTCTGATGCACTTTCAGTCCCTGCCCATTTCTCCCACTAGCACAGTTGTTCTCATGGCAAAACAAGTACAATGATTTAAGGTTTGTATGTGTCTCAATGTCACCACATTGTTGTAATTCATGGTGTGTTCATAAATTCAATGTCCCCTATTGTAATACTGATTTATGGTGGCATTGAAGAATTACTTGTCATTATTTTTTCAGAGTAAAAATAAAGATAGGATTGCAGAGTTTTTGACAAAGAGAAGCCAATATTTTCAAAGTAATTTTAATTTCACAGGAAGTTACAATCATATGCATGGCAAAGTCTAATACTTTTTATGTAGGAGTATTTCATTTGCTTTAAACAAGATCCCCAGTATCTAGGAGGCTAGTCATGTTTTATCCTACTGATATTAATGTGGCTTAAATTAATAAGAGCAAGCTTTCTCATTGATTTTCAAGGGTCAAATGTAGAAGTGGAGAAGTCTGTTTTTGAGTCTCCAATACCTTCCAGCATCCTCAAAAAAATAAAAATTCCTTTCTCTGGATGCACATTACTAGTTATATGTGAAAGATCCTCAAGAAAGTGAAGTAATTATAAAATATGTGCCACCTCCCAAGAACAGCTTTTTCATAACTAATATTTTTGTGAATTCTCTATTTTTGAGCAGCCTTCGCTTTTTTTATTGAAATGGGCTTTGTGGTTCAACATTGTAAAGCACAAGCATGTGACTTTTTAAAATGTGTCTTTCATAACTCTTTATAAACTTGCTTCTTTATTTGCCGTTCTACCCCTACACTGAAAATCTGGCAGTTCCCCTGCAAGAAATTGAAATCATTAGTATTTGCAACATCTTGTCAATGTTTTTCCTTAACAGATGCTATGCATATTGCTAGGGACTCTTTATGTGTCAATAATTCTGAAGTATTTTAAGAAAAAGTGAAAACACTTCATTGAAGAAAGCTATGCCTTTTGTTGCCCCAAGCAGTGATTACTCACTTGTACACTGAAATCTGATTTATCACTGATTTATAGGCTTCTTTAGATATTCAGTGTGGAAATGTGAAGGTGTTTTAATGCATGAATTGGTTAGCCATGCCTTTACCTGTCTGTCCTTGACCCATGGCACTAGATGCCATGCTTCACAGCCAAAAATATTGGGTTAGTTCACAGGGGTAGATAAAGGTAGTAATAGCCAGGAAAGAGGTCTATAAAAATATGGGCAAATCAATTGCATGCTATCACAATATAAAATATGTTGGACTGCTATATAGTTCTGGTATAGTTCCCAAAATTGATAACTCTAATTGTATGTGTGAGGTGTTGGTGGTGGAGAGTTGCATGACTTTAATTTTCTCCACTTTTGTGATGCTGGCATTTTAAGATGAGATGGGCATTATGCCTGTTTCTCTCTGTCTAGAACACCTTAATGGCCAGTACTGGGGAAAGAATGCCAAGCTACATGTAGTAGTTAATTGATTCAATCTGGCATTTCTCATATACTGTTGATTTGTATTGAACAGCCAAAGGGAAAAAAGTAGTGCTTCTTGACAAATACTGCTGTAGACTTGCCCCAGTTCCTGAAAAAATGTAATGGTTCACGGTGAAGAAATGAAGAGTTAGTTGATTGTTCCTCATTTTATGTAAAATGGACATACAATGCCAGGCAGCAGTAAGGATAAAGAAAAGTAATGTTGTCATGAGCGTCCCATCATAATAAACTACATGAAAAAGGTCTTGGAGTCCTCATGGACAACAAGTTAAACGTTAGCCAAAAATGTCATGTGGCGGCTTTAAAAGGCAATTGAATTTTGGCCTGCATAAATAGGAGTATAGTTTCTAGATCCAGGGAAGTCATGCTACCCCTCTATTCTACCTTGGTCAGACCACACCCGGAATTATGGGCACAACAATTTAAAGGAGATGTTGACAAGCTAGAATGTGTCCAGAGGAGGGCAACTAAAATGATCAAGGGTCTGGAGAACAAGCCCTATAAGAAGCGACTTAAAGAGCTGGGCATGTTTAGCCTACAGAAAAGAAGGCTGAGAGGAGTCATGATGATCATGTATAAATATGTGAGAGGAAGTCATAGGGAGGAGGGAGCAAACTTGTTTTCTGCTGCCCTGGAGACTAGGATGCAGAACAATGGCTTCAAATTACAGGAAAGGAGATTCCACCTGAACATTAGGAAGAACTTCCTAACTGTGAGAGCTGTTCAGCAGTGAAACACTCTGCCCTGGTGTGTGGTGGAGGCTCCTTCTTTGGAGGCTTTTAAACAGAGGCTGGATGGTCGTCTGTCAAAGGTGCTTCTTAACTGTGAGAGCTGTTCAGCAGTGGAACTCTCTGTCCTGGACTATTTCTTTGAAGGCTTTTAAGCAGAACCTGGAAGGCCACCTGTAGGCGGTGCTTTGAATGTGATTTTCCTGCTTTTTGGCACGGGGTTGGACTGGGTGACCCACAAGGTCTCTTCCAACTCTATGATTCGATGATTCTATGACATAAAAGAGCAAGTGCTAGAAAAGAGAAGGGTAAAAGACAAGGAGGATGTGCAAGATTACAACTATCACTTCCCTTTAACCATATCTTAGGACAAAAGAGTATGCAAATAACCATACTTATAGATGTATCTATGTGTTCCAATTGCTTTGTGCATATTATTGATGAGACCTAACTGATCTGCAGAGATCACAGTAGTTTGATTTTCTTTATTGTTTGTAACAGAGAGCTAATAATATTATAAACCATACAGGTCTGACTAAAACATTGTTATTTTTAAGCAGTTAAGTATGTATGCCTGTTTTCTTTTCAACATCAAGGCAAAAATTTCCAGTAGAATAAATTCACACAATTCACACAATAATAGTAGCTTCCAGCCGCGTTTTCACAGACAAATATGATTATTTGTGGTTCAGAATCTAGTCTTAAACTTAATATTCTCATGTAACTGTTTTTCTTTCCCTTACATTTTTTCACAAAGTGTGACAGAAGTTTTCACAGCAAATATTCTTAACTCTCACCCTACCCTGATCACCTATACCTCTCATAATCTGAGTGATTTTCACAAAGTCCTTACTAGCTACTGTGTTTTTTACACATAAAGTGAAAAAAGTGTCTTAAAAATAATACTTCCCATTTGCATAAAACATAATGGAAATCACACAAAGAGGTCTGGCAGCTTCCAAATATTGTTTGGTAAGTAAGTACGTATAGCAGTATAAAAAAATTAGAGGACTAGATAATATCACAAAAGTGCCATTTAAGCAGGGTCAGAAAGTGTGTTTGCTCAGAAAATAACTTTAGAATCAGTACATTTTGTGTAGAAAACAACATCTACTTCAGCATTTTCATTACTGTCAATATTGCTTCTAGGGAAACAGAGGGTGCTTTCTATTTATGAATCATCATCAGAGCTGAATATTAATTTTCATGTTTTTTCACATCTGCATTGTAAAGGTCTAGCTTTCCTTTGGCACATAGTCTTCACTCTAAGATGGAGAAAAAGTTTTGATTTGTGAATATATTCTATGTTGACATTCTCATTTGCTGTATGATGAAATAGTGAAATTATTATGGGTTTCCATTTCTCCCACCATAATCAGAAGTCCTTGAAGAGAAGACAGAACTGAAAGGACTGCAGAAAGAGGAAGGATTACTAGCCTGATGGACAGGGTGGAGAACACCTGCTTCCAACAGTTTAATCATTGGGTTGTTGTATGTCTTTCGGGCTGTGTGGCCATGTTCCAGAAGCATTCTCTCCTGACGTTTCACCCACATCTATGGCAGGCATCCTCAGAGGTTGTGAGGTATGGATAAACTAAGTAAGGAAAGTAACCCTTTCCTTGCTTAGTTTATCCATTCCTCACAACCTCTGAGGATGCCTGCCATAGATGTGGGTGAAACGTCAGGAGAGAATGCTTCTGGAACATGGCCACACAGCCCGAAAGACATACAACAACCCTGTGATCCCGGCCATGAAAGCCTTCGACAACACAGTTTAATCATTCTCCTTCACATTTGCAAGTCTAACTGGCTGATTTGATTATTTATGGGATTAATTAATATGGTCTCGCTAGGAATATCTAGGTTTTCCAGTATGATTTTAATATTGGCTTTCATCAGAAGTTAATCACAGAGTTGTGCTAGAGGACTAAGTCATCTGACACATCTCCATGGTCATCTTCTTGCAAACACTGATCCATAAGAGGGCCTAGAGATTCCTAAGGTGTTCCCTCAGGTGAACAAAAATGTCAAATTTTTATTAATATTTTTCCCACTTCCTCGGGGTTCTTGTTCCCCTAACACGAGCAAATGTAGAAGGACTAATATATTACTAACAAGTGCTGACCCAGCATAACTGCCCCTGTCTGTCTCCCCTCCCTAGTTCAGTACTGAAGGGTATAACATTGGGGTGAGAGACTATGCTCAGTATCCCTATGTTTTTGTAGATGCTTTATGGAAGCTGAATAGAGCAGAAATAATTCTCCCTGTGCAAGTACAGTCAGAGATAGACTAATGGTAAGGTGTCAATATTAGGGCTTTGCCCCCAGCCCCACCCCCAAAATGTGTCCCATTAAATGAAATGTCCCTTTGGTCCCCACATTTCTAGCACTGCAAATAGTGAGATGCTGAAAACCATTCATTCTTATAATTGCAAATTTCTTTGGGAACTTTGCATGCCACTTTTTTTGGGGGGGGGTTTACCTAAACTGCATTTATTTTCTTGATTTTGATCAATAAATGAGGTAACTAACAATCTTTAATAAAATAGAAATAAGAAACAAAACAAATAGGAGCCCATCATGAGAAATAAACAGCACTTCATTCTTTATAACATTCTGTTCTTCAATTATTTGCAGTTTTAAGAGTTCAAGAATCTGGGTGTGGGAATGACAGTCCATAGGAAGCCTTTCCAAAATTTGGAGTGATGATGAGATACTGTGATCCTTTATTTATTTATTCAGTAAAATGATACAAGACAGGTAACATGCCTAATTTGTTCCTTACTATTTTTGTTGGCTAGTAATTTTAAGTTACTGTAATATTAAAAAACTGAAAAATATTACTGAGCAAAGCCTTCATTTATACTTCCCATCACTCTATAGAATTCATGGAGTTGCCATAGGTCAACAGGTGACTTGAAGACATATACACATATAGCTACCGTATTTTTCGCTTTATAAGACGCACTTCCCCCCCCCCCAAAATAGAGGGGAAAAGTCAGTGCGTCTTATAAATGGGGATGCAACCAGTACTGTTTCTCAATATGGATGAGTATTTACACTGTTGTAAGCTGCTCCAAATCCCCTCAGGGATTTGAGGGGAAGGGACGCGACTTGTTTGAGGCGCCATTGAGCCCGTTTCCTTGGCTCTGGGAACTGAGAGTGAGCGGGGGGAAGGGGCCGTCCTCCTCCTCCTCCTCCTCCCCCCTGGCTGCTGAGGGCGGGCCTCTCTCGCTCTCTCTCGCCTTCGCCTTCCTCCCTTCCCTCCGAGGCAGAAGAGGCCTGGCCGGTCCAGGCCGGGACTGAGCCCCCGCCTGGATTTCTCAGAGTAGGCCCCGCAGGAGGCGCTGGCGGAGGGAGGCGCCCCTTGCTTGTCGCCGCTGCGCCTGCCTTCTCCTCCTCCCCCTTCGAGGCCGAGCAGCCGCCATCACCAGGAAGCCAGCAGAGGAGGAGGAGGAGGAGGAGGAGGAGGAGGAGGAGGAGGAGGAAGGGCTAGGCATGAACCACCGGCCCCCACAGCAGCCGGCGGCCTCGGTGGGGAAAATGCCCGCCCCGCAAGCGCCCGCCAGCGGGGAAGACGCGCTGCTCCCGGGCCGGCGGAGGAAGCTGGAGACCATGATCCGGGACCCCCGCTCGCCGGTCAATTTGGAAAGTGACAAAGAGTTGGACGTCCTATGACAACAACCACTGAGTTTCACAAGCAAAAGTTTGACAGATTGACTCAGGATGATAGTCGTATCACTCAGAGAAAAATTTCAAGCATAGTTGGCATTTCACAAGAACGTGTGGGTCATCTTTTAGTTCAAATTATTTTTCCCCATTTTCCTCCTCTGAAAACTAGGTGCGTCTTATCATCAGGTGCGTCTTATAAAGCGAAAAATACGGTATGTTCTTTACTAAAAATACAATCTTATGAATACTTGTTTCAGCATAAGATTCCTTGGTGTCAATAGGACCAATATCCAGGTAATAATGTTTTAGATTAGTGGTTCTCAACCTGCGGGTCCCCAGGTGTTTCGGCCTACAACTCCCAGAAATCCCAACCAGTTTACCAACTGTTAGGATTTCTGGGAGTTGAAGGCCAAAACAAATGGGGGCCCACAGGTTGAGTACCACTGCCCTAGATATAGTACTGTACACAAGGGCCACGTCCTCCTGTTATATAGTCACAGGAGAGGAGGAATGGAGGGGGAAGAGTAGGGTGGGTTCATTTTTGTTGTAGTGATTTTGGAATATATTTTTTCAGGTCAGGATAATTTATGTCCCATTATATTTTGGTTGATGGGAAAGATCAGGAAAAGGGAGCCAAACTGAGCTGACCAAGGACTGCTGTGTCTATGATGATTTGTACACTTGCGCACAGATTCACTTTGGCTGTTTGCCTTTGGCTTCTTTGGCTTATTTGCACACCCATAATGGCAAGGGCTCTGCCACTGTTTTTCTTTCCACCAAGCCAGACCACATGGCTGCTGGTTGCGGCTATCCTTCTGTTCTATTTGGGTCACGCGGCACACAGAGAGGCTGCCGTGTGCTCTCACAGTTTCCCTGTGAGCCCTGCCTGTTGGGTCAATCAGAATAGAAGAAATTGGTGATTTGTTTTACTCAAGCTGTGTCTATTTAATGGGGCAAGCACTTCCATTGCTCAGTTGTGTCTTGGCTCGAGAGAGAGGTGCTTCAGTCCTATTGCCTTGCCGCTTACTCTCAGCTTTAGATTTTGGCTTGGCTTGGCCTCTCTCTAAGCACTGAATATTTTTGATTTTCCTTTGTTTTCCTTTGTTTTCTTGATTCTTTATTTAGTGGGACTGGGAATTGGAAAGTATGGGTGGGTGCATGTGTACCATTTGGGGACTTGTGAATGGGTGTGCTTTTCTTTTAGCGTAGCTCTGAGTTTTGAGTCACTCACTAAAGCCTTTAGCTTCTTCTTTTATCTCTCCTCTCTTTCAGAAAGTTCTCTCTGTTATATTTCTATCTATTCTCTCTGTCTTCCTAATTTCATTTAATAATAATAACCTCCATCAGCACATAAAGGATTATGATTATGATTATGATTATGATTATGATTATGATTATTATTATTATTATTTGTTGTTGTTGTTGTTGTTGTTGTACTAGTATTTATAAGAATACCAACAAAACACCCCCAACCCAAGTTCCACCACCTTCCTCTAACAATAGTAACAATTCTATCAATTGCAATCTGTTTGCCTTCTTAAATGCCCCCCCCCCCCCAAATGTATCATACAGGAGTGTTTTTCTAATAAAGGGAAATCCTGCTTGTTTACTTGTGGATGGTGGGCTGCTGGCCTCTTCCTGTATGTTGTGAGAACAAGAAACACAGAAACTTTCAAAGAAGTTGCTATTATTTTTTATTAGTAATGAATGTGTAATAGTGGGCTGTGTGATGTGGAAGTCTGCATCTTTGACATTTGGCAGGAAGTAATGGTGCCCTTCTGCTGCTGCTCCTAGAGAAGTTACAGGGCGTGGCCAACAGGGGATACCTATTTGGGAATTTTTCAGGAGATTTTATTTCTAGAAAGAAAATAAATTCCTAAAAATCAGGGGATAACCCAAATGTTATGAACCTTGGTGGGCTAGCAGTGGTAGATGTGTCCTCCAAGTGTAGCCCTAAAAATGATGGGAAAGGAAGCCCATGAATTCCCTCTCCATTGCCACCAATGGGCTGGATCTAGCCACATTTTCCAGCTGCAGACCGAAAATGTCCTTTCAGATGCCCACCCGTTTTTTAGAGGGTGTGCAAAAACAGATCCACGGGTCTCTTGAAATCCAGGTAGCAGAAACGGCTCAAGGTTCAGCCAAAATGCACAAGCCTAATGATTAGTTCTTTAGTCTTTTTAACTCTGTTTCTTACTTTGCATGTTGCTTTTCCCTAGAGCCTGCAATTACTTTATGTATTGATAGCTTTCATCTAAAGCAACATCTTAATATAACAGCTGAAGCTGACTCACTTGATTGATGAAGCATTATGACTATGTTTAAATCACTTCAAAATAAGAATAATACACATATAGTATACATCGATTTCAATGTGGCTGAAAACTAGGTATTCTGTTTGGCATCTATCCAGTTCTAATTACCAACCTAGTTTAGAAAATTCATCACTAGGGATATATTAGTTAGAGTTTACTCTTTTGTTTAGATTTTCATTTAGATTTATAAAGTCTGTTCAGCTTTTTTCAAGTGGGAAAAAGAAAGAGCAAAGAAAAGATTGAAACATTGTAAATGTAATTAGATTTTTTTGTATTGTCATAAATTGTCACCCACTTGAACCTTATATCCTAGGGAATATGAATGAATTATTAGGTTATACAAGTTATGCTACCATACCCAATATATATGCAACTGTGATCAGGTATCTGGGGATAAATTTCCCTGGATCAGAGTGTCTTGCTACTTTGAGAAGCTTTGTGTTTTTCCTGAATGCAACACTATGATTCTATGATTCTATCTAAATGAAAATTCAAAATAGATTCATGTGAAGGCTATGCAACAAAGGTTTTTGGTGTTTTGCTTTGCTTTGTGGAATAAAGTGGGTTGCCTTGTTTTTTCAGTCTGCTAAGATGTGGAAAACAGCAAAAAGACCTAATTCTAGATCACATAATCATTAATGAATGCCAATACAATGATGTGATAGAAGAAAATACAGGACTTCCCACCCATCATCTCAAGAAACTGCATTGTGAAATAGCATTCTATCTGGCTGGTTATGCCTACATCTGGAAAATGAATAAGGCTTGAAATAAGCTAAAATAAACTAACTACAGATAAAAAAGAAAATGTAAGGACTTCATAAGACAATTGAATTATCTTGAGATGGACCAGTGCAGAATGGATTTAAAAGAAGTCACCAGGCATCTGGAATATTTTTGTTAGCATCTTGTTTGCTTTTTGCCTGGATACACCCTTTCAACATCAAAGGTAGTTCATTATCTTATTGAGGATTATTATTTAGATTTTTGCAAATCTAGCTACATGATAGGACACATTTGGAAATCTAAATTTATTTATTTTGAAATGCAAATAATACAATTCATTTTTAAACAACTAGTGATCAAACAAAAGACCCAGAATCCAGATAAATATTTTGCTAGAGATTTGCCAATCAACAGTACATAGACAATTAACTGATGTGCCATTAATACTAAACTTTGTCATTGAAAAATTTGGAAATGTGTTGAATATTTTAATATGATAACTTCATTTCATTTTCAGTTTATTCAATTGCACATTTTATTGTCTTTTTAACAAATATTAAAGTAGTACAATCAACTTTTAAATGAAATTCAAAAGAGCCTACAGGCGGACTATGACGAATATCAGATTACACAATTAATAGAGGCTTCAGAGAACAAGAAAAGTCGTTAAAAAGAGGAAAAGCAGCTGAAATTAAAGTAAAAGCTACTTATTGCACTAAAAAGAGAAAACGGAATGGGCATAACAAATAGATTGGAAATGAAACAAATATATGAAGACTTCTATAACATCTTATACGATTCCACAGTGCAGGTAGTCAAAGTCAAACCACATATTGAGATGGAAGAAATACCGATAGTAATATTGAGTGAGGTAGGTGTGGCCAAAACAAAGTCATATGAATGCCCAGGAAAGGACAGAATATGAATAGAACACCTAAAAATGGAAGGTTACAATCTTCAAAAGGACAAAGTCTGAAACTATACTTCTAATGAAAAAGGAAATTAGCAACTATCTTCCTATTACACTCTTCTCTCAACTATATAAATTGTTCACAAGGATCCTGCTACAAAAAATATCTCAAGATGTGAAAATCAACAGAGAAAAGTGGGCTAATCCACCCTCGATCATATCATGCAGTCAAACAGCTACTGGAAAAAAAACATAGCATATCAAGTTCCAATTTGTCTTGTTTTTGTTTATTACCAAAAGGCTTTTGACTCAGCTGAGATAAATGCTATCCTTAATGCTCTGCACCAAGTCAGTGTAAATCCACCATATGTGAACATCATTAAAAACATCAATACAGGATGCACAATGGATAAAAAACTGTTGTCAAAAGTGAGTCAAATCATAATAAACAAAGGAGTGCATTAATGAGACACAATATCGCCAAAACTGTTTGTGGTGACTTTGGAAAGCCTCTTCCAAAAAATTAAATTTAAAGGCAGGATTTAATTGACGGTGAATAACTTTCTCATCTCCTCTTCACAGACAATTGCATCCTTTTCGCCAAAAGCTAGAAGATTTACAACATGATCTCCAACAACTAGCTTACCTCTCAAAATCAGTAGAACTGGAAATGAACTTGAAGAAAATAAAATGTGTCCAGGTCCACATAGTTATAAATGAAGATAAAATAGTGGAAGTGACTGAATATGTATATCTCGGACAGCAAGAACAGTTGAATAATTTGGCAAATGGCGGATAGGCAAGAAAACGCAAAGCGGCTTGGATGGCTTTTAATCTTAACTGGACCATGCTAACAGATGGTAAGCTGCCAATGAAGGTCAGAGTAGATATCTTCAACACTACAGTTTTACCAGCAATGTTATATGCATCTGAAACATGGGCAATAACAAAGTTAGAGGAGTGAATTGATCACAAATTTGATAGAATAGGATTGAAACAGCCTTTTAAGATTTTTGAGATATAATCCATGGTACTCTTTAAATAGTCAACTGATTGTTGTTCAGCATGGATTTAGATCAATGTTATTAGCATTTAAATCCAACATATTTTCTTCTGTTTTCACCAGTCTGCAATAGATCTCTCCTCTATAGCCATTTGGCATTATCTTAATTATGCAAAAGCTAAATGGTACATTCTCTTGACATAATATGAATAATCAATGCAGGTAAAAATGTCCCATGGTTTTGATTTCATTGGAAAGGGGGGCATTCTAGAGAAATAAAGCAAATTTGTATAAATTAATTGTTAACAAAGGTCTGTTTAAATAATTGGTAGGCATGAAAAATGTATTGCCCTCAGGCAACTTTGTCCAGCAGATGTTCTATTTCCATTTTCGTCTTGTGTAAGTGAATATATTATTTAAATATGAACTTTGGGCCAATTCTCATTGGGCCTAAAAAAAGGTGAGATTTTCAGTGCCAATCAAAACAAATGACTGTAGAAGCAAAGTACTGCACTATCCCTTACATCCGAAATAACATATTTCCTACACAATTACTTGATGTAGTCAAAGCTTTTATTGGAGAGACTCAGCTTGCTCACTCGCTCTTGATCTAAGGGCAAGCAACTCTCCTGTTGACCTTATACAATGTAACCTGTCGGGTTGGGCAGCACTCTGCCAGTACTAATCACAATTAGCAATCCTTGGTGTCGATGTTTTACTTTTTTCTTGGCCTCAAACCAAGGAAAAGGATCTCTATGTGAAAGAACTGTATTACAGAGTAAATAAATGTTGATTTTTTTCTTTTTGCTGGTTGTTTCTAATACTGCAGCTATTAGCTACATTTGGAGGCTACTGTAGGTGGTTCTTCAATGTTTCTCAATTGGTGCTATCACCAGCACTCAGTAAGAATACTGTTTCAGTATTTGATACTTCAAGATTTTTTGCTTTATAGTGTTCCCTACCATTATTTCCTCATCGTTGCCTATGTGTGCATCTACACTGTAAAATGAGAGCAGTTTAGTAGAATCATAGAATCAAAGAATTTTAGAGTTGGAAGAGACTACAAGAGGCATCCAGTTCAACCTCCTGCCATGCAGTAAAACATAATCAATTTAACATCACTTTAACTGCCATGGCTCAATGTGATGGCATCATGGGAGATATAGTTGGGTGAGGAGCCAGCATTCTTTGACAAAAAAAGGCCTTGTAAAACTGCAACACACATTATGACATAGCATTGAGCCATGATAGTTAAAATGTTGAACTGCATTGATTCTACAGTATACATGCACTCTACATGGCTCATGGTGACTTCTGGTAAGTATCCCAAATCTTTTGCCTTTAACACAACTTTGCTCTGTTTTAAACAAAGTTGAGGGATGTTCCAA
The DNA here is from genome assembly GCF_035594765.1 of Anolis carolinensis. Taxonomy (NCBI): domain Eukaryota; kingdom Metazoa; phylum Chordata; class Lepidosauria; order Squamata; family Anolidae; genus Anolis; species Anolis carolinensis. The sequence goes on from NC_085844.1 coordinate 68,360,236, forward strand.
AGTTTGAAGGGAACCCCATGGTACCTTGGGGCTTTATGGCCATCTGAACTTTTGGAATAGACCTGTTTCGGTCCAATCCACTGTCCAGAAGTGCACTATCACCATCCCCCTTTCCCTACACTGAGTAGCACAGGGAATGGCAGGGATTAGCACAGGAGTGAACATTCCCATGTTACCTTCAACACTCATTACTGGCTCTGGAGCTCCATGCAAGAGCCTCATCATTGTCTGTTGCATCTCTTGAGGTCAGAAGAAGGAGGGAGTCATACTACCCTCTCCTTGCTGATCTTTATGGAGGCAAAAGGAGATGGCCAGGCACTCACAAGGAGCTCAATTAGCAACTAGGGACAAATGATATTCCACAGTATATTTTGTGCCACTCAGGTCTCATCCGGAATACTGTATTCTGTTCTGAGTATTTGAATGATGAAGGTATGAAGAACAAGATATTGTGTTTGCTTGAATCTAATGGGTACCTTATTAACCTAAATTATGTTGCCAAAATCAGCATGCACATTACATTTGGGAGGTGAGGGAGAGCAGAGGGGAAAGTGGACGAGAAAGAGAAGCTGCAGCAGATGCCAAGGCCAATTTCATAAGGGTAGACAACACTTACATGGCTGCCTACCTTTGGGCTGCCTCGATCTCAGAGAGGGAAAGCAAGAGGCAGTAATTAATGGGCAACCCTCCCCCCCCCCAAATGAATGTACCACACACAACAACTGAACTTTCAGACAGGTGTCATATTAATCACTAGCAAATGAATCCATATGTCTTGTTGGCCAGGGAAGAAGAAATTACAGGCAGATGTCATTTAACACCAGTATATTTGTAGTACTAAACAAGCACTAAGATGCACCTGTCTGTATTAGCTTAATAATTTTGAAGAGCTATGGGATCCAGAGATTTGTAGATTTCAGCAGCACTCTTTGGCTGAAAAGAGTCAAGACCTTTTGAAACTGCACCCCTGCATTGAGCCAGGGAAGTGAAAGTGGTGTCAAGCTGCATTCATTCTACAGCATAGATAGATTCATCCAAGGAATCTGAGATGGGATAAAGAAGAGAGGCTCCTTGGGGTTATCTGATTCTCTGATGGTATTTTCCATTGCTGGAAGACTTGATGTTCTGACACTTTTTCTTTTTAAAGAAGAAATTCTAATCATACAGCAAATGTAATGCACACCTTTTTCAAACAAATTACAGAATGCACTTTTTACCACTGTACATTATTTTTTGCCACCAAATACTCTTTTTTTGGCTTCAGGGTTTTGAAAATTGAGGTGCACATTACATTTGATGGCATACTAGATTCGAGTAAATATGGTGCACGAGGCAAGGTGGAAAACCAGGGGTTGTTCAATTGGGTGCAGAGAACAGGGACTTGATTGTACGTTTTAAATATCTCAAGGGCTGTAACAGAGAGGCCAGTTCTATTGCCCCAGAAGGTAGGACCAGGTCTAATTGGTTGAAATTACAGAATAAATTTCATTAGAACATCAGAAGAAACTTATTGACTGTACACGCAGAACATCAATGAAAGCAACTGCCTAGAGAGGTGATGGGGACTTCTTTGGATGATGAACAGCTACCAGCTTGGCTTGCATTTTCCAGAGATCCTACACTGAACAGAGAGTGGGACTTCCAATTCTGTGATCCTATGTTTCTTTGCATAAAAAATACTGTTTTCTGCACACAAAAAGCTGTTTTCTGCACCAAGCAATCACATGCAAATTTTATGCAGCATAAACCTAAGCTTTAAATATTTTTATCACTTCAGGATTTCTTGGCACTCAAATGTTTTTCAAGCATTTTTCAAATATTTTGGAATATTCGATCTATCACTCTTTTTTTGGCCTTCTAGGCCCATGGAAAAGTATATATCTTTACCCACCACTATTTTCAAACAAGACCTCAGGAACTCGCAACAATTACTTATCTGTTTTTGTAGTACTCATTCTTGAGCTTCACATCACAGAGCTACCTCAATTTTTAGCTGCTTCCTATCTATGTTTGCCCCACCCTGCCTGAAAAATGGCAGATTGAATATTGTGATACTGTCATTAGAGCACAGGTAATAAAAAAGAGAAAGGAAACATAATCTTCCCATGAGATGAAGTGAAAAGTATTAATTCAAATAATCAGACCATGCTAATAGATGCTCATTGTCTTCACACCATGAGCAAATCCTGAAGGCTTCTTGATTTTTTTTTCAAATTTCTATCAGCCCAAGCTGTGTAAATCTGACAAATGAAAGTGCTGTTTTGGACTATGGGATAACCACTGTTCTCCTTAGGATGCCTCCCTTTCATTTGAACTTGAAAAAGATGCTTTAAGGTGTGGCTGTGCAGGTACCTGGCTTACCTGGTAACAACATGCAAATTATATGATGGCAGTATTTGGCTTGTGCTGGCTGTTAATATCTCCACTCCCCTGATTCCCTGATGAATGCAACAGTCAGAACACCAGATGAAAGCCATTTCCCTGACAGAGACAGCTTGTATCTAAAAATATTTTGCTTCTTGTGTATGATTAACTGACAGAATGAACAAAGGCATGACTTGGAAATTGTTTATCAATATTTCTCTAAGAGAGACAGCTTGTATTTATAAATATTTAGCATCTTTGGTGGAATGAGCTTGAATAGGAAGCCATTTGTGGTGCATGCATATTATCAGGCAATAAGCTAATTACCAGAGAATTATAATCAATTATTTCAGTCAAAGATGCCAGTTTATTTCCCTTTCAATGGAGGCATTAGCTAAATGAGTTCTGATAACTGACTGATTGTAATAAATGGCTAACATCCAGTTTAACATTTGTATTTGCACACAAAAACCATAGTGGGATGCATTTTTTGCATATGTAATGCCCCAAATGCATTTACTTTGCTTGATTATTCACACACACACACACACACACACACACACACACACACACACAAATGAAATGTATGGCGAACAGCTTGGATGTCCTAGGTGAACAGAATGCTAAGAACTGTGTTAAAAAGAAATCACATAAGATCCTTTAGCAATTAAAGTGTACATAAATATTCAGCAATCCTGACACCTGTCTTATCCTTGGGCAGCAAATTATATAGCCAAATTGCAAAACTTTAGTATTTGTTTGAGTTTTAAAGGAATGAAAGTGATGAGCATTGTGGATATTCATGATTCTTTTCTGCAGTAAAACTTGGCATTTCTAATACAGAATTAAGGACAAAGGAAATATCAAAGTCATTTTACTGAAATGGACTGGTTAAAATATTGACATAAATTGAATCACTATACTGAAACCTTAATTTCTTTTATTCAGTTTGGAAAATGACCATCATTGTTTGTTTTGGTAACTTAGAAGGTGACTTTACACAGATTCATTGGTCAGATCTATTTGGGTATATCTCCTGATAGAGGAGACTCTGAACTCATCTACACTGACCACTTAGGTCAGTGTGTTGCTGGATCAGCCCTATGGCAACTAAATGTCACACATGGCTGATCCTGCTTAACCTGGGGGAAAGCCCAAATCCTAACATAGAATTTGGGCTTTCCCCCGAGTTATTTATTTATTTATTTACAGCATTTATGTTCCGCCCTTCTCACCCCGAAGGGGACTCAGGGCGGATCACATTACACATATTAGGCAAACATTCAATGCCTTTTAACATAGGACAAAGACAAACAACAACATAGCTCCGAGCGGGCCTCGAACTTATGACCTCCTGGTCAGTGATCCACTGCAGTTAATTGCACTGGCTTGCTCTCCTGTCTGCGCCACAGCCCTGGGCCTGTTAGAAGGGGTGAAGTCAGTTGGTCTAGTTTCTAACCAGAACCGTCTGCAACTGTCTTCATTGCCATTCTACATTCCCTGGGCTTGGGCAGCCCAGGCATGCCAGGAGGATAGTCTCCTGTCATTGCCCCCCCCCCCCCCATGTTGTAACTGTTTCTTGCCAGGACACCTTCTTACCTTGTTCTCAGGCACTCTGGCTGACATCAGACAGTGCCTGTACACTTAGTGGGATGAAAGAGACATAGGGGCTTTCCCACTCCTCCCCCCCCATTAGGTGCTGTGTTGCAGCAGGTGACAGCTACAAAACTGGGGCCAGGGGACAACAAGAGTGACTGCACAGCAGTGCTGAACTATGCTTGGTGTGGTTGAGCAATTGGAATTTCCTATCCCCTGGAAACAATTCAGGGAATCCTTATCTGACTGTCATGGAGACCCAGTGCAGTGTCCTGGATGCCAGATTGGGCCCACATTAGTGATCAATGAGGAAGGGCCTCTATCAGCAGATTCCTCCTAGCTTCTGTATATATACAACATGACAAACATGTAGGAAAGGAATTATCTGTCTATATCCACTGAGAATGATTCTTCTGCATATGTATGTGTAGTGATATCTTAGGACCTCATCATATTGGCTGCCAGAATCGCCACACATCATGGGGAATCTGGTGGTGCCTGACAGGGGTTGGTGGGAACCCATCACCTCACATCGCTTGGCTTCCCCATCCCATAGGGGGGAGCATCCACCGCCCGGTTTCTCCCCGTAGATTTCTATGAAACACAAGAAGCTCCCCATTTTGCCGTGGTGGTGACATATGCTTGTTCACCTTCCCTCTTGCGGTGGAGCCCCACCAGATGTAGCTCAACATCATGGGATAGGAGTCAGTGGGCTCCATTCCAAAAGGGATGGTGAACCAGCGTATGCCACTGAAAAGTACCCCGGCTCATGAGGTTGTTAGGAATGGAGAGTAAAGCTGTCTCTGGTTATTAGTGATTTATTTATTAATTTTAGGTAGTTATGCCTCAGCCTCAAATACTCTCGGAGTGGCTTACAAATATTCAACTTGATAGTTCACTGTTGAGAGGCTTGCAAATAAGATACAATACACCAGGAAAGGGAATGACACTGGAAAGGGGCTTGCCCTACAGATATTGTCTTGTCTTCTCTTCCTGCAGTGTCACCGTGCATGGATGATAGTTAATCTTGGGGCAATGCATCTTCTCCAGGATTTTGGCTTAAACTTCTAAAGGAACCAGCCAATGTGATAAATCTATTTTAGGGATATGGTTTAGCTTTTTGAATAGCTGCTTTCAAATTCACATTTAAGCCCAGAGCAGATCTATTGGATCACTGAAACCAGAACGCCCAGAGTTTATTAAAAGTTACATGCTACAAGTAGTCATATTTATGCAACTTCAGAATTATCAAGAGAAGAAGCAGATACTACTATTTTGAAAACTTATGCAATGACCTCTACATTGGTGACTTCTTTTGGTACAATAAGCACTGCTTCTAAAACATTGCTTTAGGAGAGTCTTTTATTTTGTTTCACTTTTGCTTTCTTTTGTAAAGAATCATGATAATAACAGAATGGTAAAACACTAATAATGCATTGTGAAACAGTTGCTCATAACAGAAATGTAATTTTTTTTTTACAAAAATCAAACTTTTATTTGAAAGCATGATGGATACAAATGAACCAGTACAACAATAATAATGCTTTAAGCTCTTACTGCTTCCTTGTCCATGAGTAATTAGCAGAGAGAGAACTATTGCCTTGAAATGTTGATTGATAGCTTCCCAAAGACATCTGGTTGGCTTCTTTGGAAATTCTGGGGTAAATGGACCTTTGATCTGGTCCACCAGGACACTCCTTATGCCCTTAATTACAAATAATGTCTGAATGCTTGTAATCACAAACACATTCCTCAGAATTCTAAATTGACTTAACACATGTTGGTTGGATTATGTTCAAAATTATTTATTTCCCCCTAAGACCAGGAAACTAATCTCAGCTGAAACAGAACTAAGCAAAAATCCTCAAGGGGATGTTAAAGCCCAGGGACTAATAATGATAGGTTGTTGGGAAATGCTACATAACTCTTGAACTTGGCTGTCAATTTCAGGGAAGATTCCTAACATACACAGCCAGGAAATGTAAACTTTCTTCATGAAATTGTATTATTATTATTATTATTATTATTATTATTATTATTATTATTATTATTATTATTATTATTATATTCTTGTACCCTGCATCCATCTCCTCGAAGGGATTCAGGGCAGCTAACATGGGGCCCACCCCAGTTAATTTTCAGACTATCCTTCCTTTGAACTTTTAATAACTCAATAGAAAATGCTTCCTCCCAGATACTTCAGCATTTAGGCAAACTTATATTGTTTCACAACTATTACATACCTAATAACATCATTTAATACAACATTTTGTAATACATAACACCCATTTGCCAGCAGCTAGTATGATGTAATATGCAAAGCCTTCAAAGTGATTTTTGAGATCCTCACTTACAACTTATCAACAACTTGAGTTATCATTCAATTCTTTTGTTATTTTTATTATTATACATATTTTGAAAAGTTGGCATGCAGGAGTGGTATAGTCACTTTACTGTAATGTGAACATCTTTAGATATGTGCATTTTGTTTTTTCACATTTTCCTTCCAAACTATAGAAAATATTACCTTTATATTGTAAAGAATTCTTTAAAAAAACTATTCACTTTTGAAATGCCTTTCTTAAAACAGCCAGTTCACCAAAATCCATGAGCATCTTTATAAAAAAGTTATTTCCGACCAATGAAGGGCAACAAGAGGTCCATTCTCACTTCCCTCAGAAGATTGTTTAAAGAACTACTGAGGGCACATCCAAACAGCGCCTAAAATGCATACCCTCAAGCGTTTTTCTCTGGGGCTTCCAAACGATGCCTCAGGTAAAAACAAATTAATTCAGGACAAAGCAGGAAAACACTACATTATCTTGAAGCACTTTCCAGCTGTGGGAGCTGTGTGGATTGGGCCCGGATATTGCATTGCATGACTTCCGCTGCCCATCCACACAATTGTCTCAGTTCTTTTTGGCTCCTGGAGCCCAGAAGCACCAAGACAGCACCCACCCAAAACTGCTTTAAAAAGCCTTAAAAAGGCTTTCTCGGCCACCAGTACTGTATTGTCGGAGCTCTCCTGGCACGTAGAAATGATGCACCAGGAGAAGTAGGGGAAAGAGGAAAATCGCTCCTGCCCCCACTTCCTGGTACATCATTTCTACGTGCAAGTAGAGCTCCGGCAGAATGGTAATTGCAGCCGAGTAAGTTATTTTCTTTTTAAAAGGCTTTTCTGAGAGGTGGGGGTGTTTTGTATCTGGGTGCACGGCCAGAAGGCCCAGTAGGGCATCTGGATACCCCCCCCCCCGAAAGCACGGAAGTTGGGGGGAGGTGTGTGACTTTAACTCAACGTCCAATCGGGTTTCTGAAACCCAATTGGACATGGGTTAAAACCCTGTGTGGAACCACCCTGAGAAGACGTTATCTTACAAACATGTGTTGAGTGTTACTAAAGAAAGAAAGGAGCCTCTCTCACCGGTTCTCATTAGTTCAAAGACTCCTGTTACAAAATATAAGCTTTCAAACACCATGGATCCCAGCTATAGACACTTTTACAGGTCATAACCAGACCACTGAATTGCACTTGCAAACAGTGATGTTGTTGGGTTGTTGTATGTCTTTCGGCCTGTGTGGCCATGTTCCAGAAGTATTCTCTCCTGACGTTTCGCCTACATCTATGGCAGGCATCCTCAGAGGTTGTGAGGTATGGAATAAACTAGGTAAGGAAAGGAAAGAATATATATCTATGGAGAGTCCAGGGTGTGGCAAGAGTCCTTTCTCACTGTGAAGCCAGCATTAATGTTTCAGTTAATCACCCTAATTAGTATTGGAAAGGTTTTGTCTCTTGCCTGGGGGCATCCTTTGTTCAGGCATTAGCTGTCCTCTGCCCTCAGAGTTGTTGTCACAGGGAACTCATGGACTTCTAATAACCAGCTTTGGTCAACAGGTTAACTCCCACAGTTAAGGTTCTGACAAGTTTTCAAAGAAAGTCCATTTTAAACAGTTTTTTGGCTGACAAAACTTGCTACTGAATATAATGGGACACCCATGTTATCACCACACCATCACAGAATAACTGTAGCCATAGGGTTTCTTATCAGAGCACTTTCTAAACATTCATTTGCATCTGCTAACACCACTGGAAGCACAGCATTTCTATTAGCTAAGAAAAAGGAAGGAGCTATAGGCAATGAATGCAAACTCTACTCAAGCTTAGATTTACATTTGCCTGCATTGTGGAAACCTGGTTTGAAGACAACAGTAGCTTTGATACTGGAGATTTAAGTACAAGGACAAATCTCCTTACTAATTTCAGTCCTATCAGCATTCCTTTTTGCCACATTACATTCTACTCCAAACAAACCCTGAACCTTTAGAAAAGCTTATTAAAGGACACAGCAGGCTATATTTGGCAGAGTCATACTTTCCCCATCACATGTGAAGATACCTCATTATTATTATTATTATTATTATTATTATTATTATTATTATTATTATTATTATTATTCCACCTCTCCTTACAACAACAAATAATTTATTCACAGGGTGTGTGCTCATGCTTCCTTCTACAATCATTATAGGTGCAGGAGTATGTTAAAAGATTTTATAGAAGCCCTTATTATTTTAATAAAGAAAATAACTATCATTTTAAATAATCAAATCGGATCAACCAAAGAGGAAAGACAAGAAGAATTGTGTCTTCTTTTCACAGTAATATAGTTCTTACACATGAAAAGTACACTTTTAGAGTAACACTTTTAAAGTAGCAATGAACCAAAAAGGTCACATGTCAATCACCTTCAAACTGAATCTTCACTTTTGCTACAGGATATTACAAGAGCACTTTGCATTGCAGAATATTTTTCCCACTAAAGCAGGCAGTGTGGAATCACCGGAATAAAGAAATATCCAAGCTGAGGCAACAATTATTTGAAACCTCTGAAGGAACTGAAGTGAAAATTAGAATTGTTCATGTAGAGTGGATATTTAGACAAGGCTGATTATTAGATCCATCAGTTCAACCCATAATTCTTTTCCACACATCTCAAAAGACTATATATATTTACTATGTCTCCTGTCTGTATTAATCAGTGCATTTTTTAAAAAATCTGTTTTTAATTTAAATACAACTTTACTGTATTTTCTTTTGAATTGAACTTTCCTCAAACACACTTATCTCAAAATACATTTATTTTGTCTCATGATACATGTGTACATTTTTCTCAAGATATTTTATATCACATTTCATATTTCTAAATTTAATAAGTTTTGAAATACATATTATATTGAAAGAGGTCTTCATTTTCTGCATGTTCTTAATATTTTTGGTGACATTCTTCAGTTTAATGTACCATTGCAAGAAAGCAGCGGGGGGTGGGGTGTTGCTTTTCTTTTCTCTTCCCCTTGTTTTCTATGAGACCTCTCTTCCTTATTCTTCCTCTTCACTGGCTATCCAGCTTTTCTAGTCTGAAAAAATTCTGTAGCATGTGTTATTTGTGTGACATCTTCACTGAGGAGTTAACAGATGTGTGGGAGGTTGGCAAGACATCAGATTGCCACAGGGAAAAATGTACAATAGTACATACTTAGTCTACATAATTAATTAATTGTCGCAGTGGTGCAATGGGTTAAACCCTTGTGCCAACTGAACTGCTAACCTGAAGGTTGGTGGTTCAAATCCATTACATGGGGTAAGCTCCCATCTGTCAGCCATAGTTTCCCATGCAGGGACATGAGAGCAGCCTCCCAGAAGGATGGTAACACATCCAAGCATCCCCTGGGCAACATCTTTGAAGATGGCTGATTCTCTCACACCAGAAGCAATTTGCAGTATGTTTGCTTCTGACATGATAAAAAATCTATTTAATAAATTAAGTTGAAGTTTAGCAATCCTGTGAAATTTTCTCTAAAATATTATCTTCCCCTGAAATTCTCAGAGGAAAAAATATCCTTAGTGATTTAAAGGATTTAAGGAATATTACTATTGTTGTTTTGTTGTTGTTCAGTTGTAGCTCGATATTAGTTCACATTCAATATAGCTAGGACATTCAAAGTTTAAACTGATGTGCCATGTAATTAAGATGTATAATTGTCAAAATTACTTGGCATCTATGTACATTTCTATGTCACCTTGGTCTTTCAGACTGAGATCCAAGAAAGAGTGCCAGACATCCTGTATTAATCTTACATTGATTTATGAAACATGTCAGCCTTATATTGTTCACTAGCTACATTACTGGGTGGGCAGGGTCTAGCACTGAGAAATGAATCTCATTATTGAACTCATTAGCACCATCATATTTTTTGTCAAACATTACTCTTGAATTACATGAGAGTTCATGATTTTTTTTTTTATTTTGGCTTCAGAATTGCAGTGTGACAAATAACAGGAAAATGATTATTTCATCACTGTGTTGAAATCTCCCCAGAAAGACAGGCTACAAGAGTGTTGGAATAAAAGTTTTGCCCAATAATAATTTGTATTATTTAGTACATAGCTGTGGGAGTTTGACTAGATATTAGATAAGTGGTGCATAGACATCCAGAAGCATTTGGCAGATTGAGCAATGGATGACATAAAATGAATATAAGATTTGTATTCTTTTAACAACTCTCTCATCTAGAATGGGCGACTACATATTCTGTAAATTTTGTCCAGAGCCGGTCCAACAATGAGGCTAATTAAGCAGTCGCTTGGGGCGCAAAACATACGGTTGATTTCTTGTAAAACATGATGTTTTGGTGCTTGATTTGTAAAATCTTAATGTAATTTGATGTTTAATAGGCTTTTCCTTAATCCCTCCTTATTATCCAACATTTTCGCTTATCCAACACTTTTGTTTTTTTAGTGATTGGTTTGGGGGAGGGGGGCAAAATTCTGTTCGCCTACACTTGAAAAATACCTAGGGCCGGCTCTGATTTTGTCACAATATTATACTTTCTTAAAATACAAAGAAACACAATCATATTGGCTAGGTGCCAATCAGCACGACAGAGAGAAGTTCGTGAGAAATGCAGATTTTCTTTACATTTGTATGTGTCAATACTTTTCCTGGAGTCAAATTTGCGGCTGCTGATCTGTTTACTTTCATTTGTAACCAAGTGGAGATTCTGAGCATTTCATTTTAGAGAATTACCATTCAAGGGCAAATCTGTAGGGGTTCTGCTTTAAATAGAGTCTAACAGCATGTCTCCATGGCTCCGGTAAGCATTCTAATATCATATCTTGTCAGGAATCCTGACTCTTTTCTACATACACAAATTGGAGAGTGCACTGTCAATGTTTTATTTTTGTTGTCAGCTCCTCAGTATGCACTTCCATCTATACAAGCCTTTCCATAGTGCAATATGAAATTTGATTCTCGTGTATGTATATATTTCAGTGGCTTCAGTGTTTTAAACAAGAAATTCAAAGAGAGGAGCTGAAAATACTCCACATCTCTATCTGGTGTGCCCGCTCTCTCCACTCACTCCTAGCCAAGACTAATTGCCTTTGGGGTGTCACAGACACCTGTGTAGCCACATTACAATATTTTCAGATTCTGTTGCTTTCTGCAAATGATTTATTGATTTATCTTGACAAGCAGATGTGCATTTTATACAACACTGGGAGCGTATGTATTTAACAAGACTTAATTACAAAGGCCATTATAAAGAAACTGTAAAACAGCAATATGCTGTTGTTCTTCCTAAGTAGCTCTGCTAAAACGGATGGTGATTGGGTTGTGTTCTTGCATACGGGTTATGAAACAGGGAAAGGAAGGACATTTCAGCTTTAACTAGCTGAATACAAATATATTTCATCTTCCAGTGAAATGTGCACAATCTGACATACTGAATTTCATCTGCTTTACTTCTTAGCTAAAACGAACCTCCACCACTTTCCCCCTCATAATGAATAATACTCCCTGTCATTTACAAATAAAAGGATAATTAAACTTTGTTTAAAAGTTAATTTCTTGACAGAAAATGGCATAAGCGAGAGAATCAGACCTCATTAGCATCAATGGCTGATAGCTCATAAACAGAACATTAAATGCATGCAACTAAATTGGAAAGTTTCTGGATGGTGATTTTTTTTAAGATTTGAAAAAAGGTGAGGAAATATTTCCCAGATATGTATGAAAGATGGAACACTTCCATTAGCTCTATTTGTTACAATAAGTGGAAATTATACTGTGACCTTTTCTTCAGCTATCTTGGTTTCTTCATTTTTAATCATTACACAAGATTTGGAGGGGAATGCTGCTGACACATTGTTCCTAAGGGGGCAATTAGCAGAGAAGTAAATCCTCCAAAAAGTCAGCAAAATCTCACTTTACAATGTAAAATGACAGGGAAGAGCCCAGCTTTGGTGGAATGTCATAATACCAATCTCCATCTTGCAAATTCCAATATGCCTTGTAATTACAAGAAAAAGCCCATTAAAAACAAATATCTGAGGACAGTAATGCTAATGACACAAGCTATTATCCATTCTACATATTGCATTAAACAATAGAGCACTAAACTCTAGGTATTCATTCTAATGTACCATACTGATATATTCTCAGAAGGCAAAGTGTTTAGTTTTGATTGTTTACGTAACACACATGCATACATTAAAAACTTAACTCTGCCTATTTGTTATATATGATCCTTTGGAAACAATTTCCGTGGAAATAAATTTTTAAATATATATTAACAGAGTTGCTTAAATTACTTATTGATTTGTCAATATAAAGAGACTATATAAATCTTATAAGGCTCCATTTTAAAATCATAAGCTTTCCATGTGGTTCATAAAATATTTCAATAATGTTGGAAAAGTCTACTTGATTGGCCAGTTTAATTTCATCATACAATAAAATGCACATTGCTATCTTTTAATCTTGAGAACACTGATTTTTTTCTGCTAATTTTCTTCTCGCACACTATGACTTTTTGCCCTTAAAAGCTTTTAAAAGCTTAAAGATTTTACAAGACATATAACTGTCTACAAGACATACAAGACATATGATTGGCTATTTAAAGTGCAAGATGGGTTGTGTTGCCCTTTTCCTTATAATATTAGTAAGCCTTTTAAAATGAAAAAGTGTTTTCCAAAATAAGAGAAATGTTTGATAGATCCCAGTAGCCCTGGTAATGTAGCATTTCTTGAAAATATGTTATAAAGACTTCAGCAAATATTTACCCATGGGAGGCAAATAATTTCTAGGTGGATGTTTTTCACCTTGAAAGAGGAAATGAATTAAGATTGATTTCGAAAGTTATCTCCTCTATTGAAATAATTAGGCTAAAATAAATACAATTACATGTACAAATAAATATTAATATTCTGAAAATAGGCATCAGCAAAGAAGAAAGAATACCACCACCACCTCTTTCTAGTGATAACCCTTGTATCCATTGGATATATGTTCCAAGACTGCCTGTGAATACCCCAAAACATGGATAATAGTGAACCCTATATTTAGACGATATTTGGGACAGACATATATCACAGCATCACAAAAGAGTGGTGTAGGGAGGCCTACAAGCACTTCTAACTATCAAATACATAGATAAAGGTGCACACTATATAGCAATTATTCCATGTTATGTATAACTGTCCATTTACTGTGCAGAATTGAGCTGTCTCTGTCCTCAACATGAGCCTAGCACAGCAGTAATGTATAGTGAAATTCTGTAACAAACCAAGGTTGTATCTGTCAGGGGTCCCCAAAAAAAGGCACTTTGGGTTCAATCCAAGCCCTGGATTTGCAGTCACAGACATGAGCAATATCTGCAACATGCACACTTCCGCTGTGTCTCTCTGCTTTCCCCCTGCCTCTGTGCTTCTCAAATCAAGCACAATGGATCACTGTCTTTCAGCCAAGAGCCTTTGGCAGTTCATTGTTTATTATTGTTCCAAACTATGAACAGTTACTCACACTTAGGCAGTCATGGCAGAAGAGGGAGATCAAGCACACGGTCAGGCCTTTTACCTCTTTGCCATGCATGCTTAAAGAGATATTGACACCTCTGGACATGACACTTGTCTCGCTTGACCGGAGGTATTGTTCCGGTCTGGCCTCTTTAGGCACTGAGTGATTTTAACCCACGCTATCAGCCACATGTCTTGGAAATTATTTTTCCTGGCATATAGCTTCAACCATCAATTATTAGCATCAACACTGGTCACTTGATCAGGAGCCTGTCCAGTGTACTATGGGCTGTGATGGTGATGGTGACTAGATGCACTGCTCCTCATTGCCAGCCATGTTGCTTCTTGTGAGTGTCTGGCCATTGTGGTTGTGTCTCCTAAGATAATAATGAGGTGCCTGCATGACTAACAAGAAGGCTAAAACTGATTTGACCTAGCTGTCCAGACAGGTATCAGAGGAAACTCTGAAGTATTCCCTGACTTGGACTGGAAGACCTCTGTGGTCTCTTCCAAGTCTATGATTTTATGACTTTGCTTAAAACAGAGCAAATTTGGGTTAAGGGCAAAAAAAAAAAGAAGACACTTACCAGGCATCCATGTGCATCATGAAAATTGCCACTGCTGGATTTGTGGTTTGTTTTTATTAGTTGTAAATACAAATTTATTTGAAAATCTTCTCTTAAAGCTCTTTTTATGTGGAAATTTTGATGGGTAAAAAATAGGAATACAATTCTCCCCCCTCCCCCAAATAATATGTCACAAAAAATACTGTCTCAAATGAACTCAGAATCCAACCTCAGAATTATTTCATGATAATTTTATCCCATCTTTCATTCACTAGGCTCCAAGAATTTTATAGGATTCTTTCAGTTTTATCATCAAAGCAGTCTGGTTGGGTTGATTAGGATGTACAATTGATTGGTAAAAGGTCTCATAGTAAACCTATTAGTATTTCAATTTTTTGAATTGTTCCACCTTGTTGTCTTATTTGTTTTATTTTGAACAGTAATTAAGTGAAGACTTTTGCTAAATTATTTGTCTTTGATGAGACGTGTTGAGAAAAGATAAATTGTTCTTTTGTCAATATTGCTGCAATTTCTGAAAAATGGCTCTGCAATAAAACTTTTTGTGAAATGAAATAAATAGGACTGGATGATTGATCAAAATACAGGGGTGATTTATCTATTGCTTCTATCTTTCAAAGGTTTAATGGGTGCTACAAAAAAAATCTACTCATCTCGTGTGTGAGTTACCCCACATCCTATTTCTCATCCTCACAAATGAAAACGAGAATAGTCATAATTTGCATTTCTTGATTGCCCTGGTTATGGAAGGAGAGAAGAGCAAGCACTGCTCCATCATGCTTAGGCCAGAAGCAAATTTAAGGCTGCCACTTCTCTGGTCTTGGAAGACAAGGAGAAGAGATAGTTTGTCATAGACTTAATTCCTTTCTTCACTGTCATCTTTATTTCTTTGAGTGGTATTTCTTATTTAAATTTTGAGCTTGAGAGCAGGAAACTGTCAAATCAGCAATTTGCAAGTCATCTGAGAGCATTTGTGCATGGAGACCAGGGTGCAAATACTCCAAATAAATAAGTATACATATGATCCCTCATCACCTGATAATAATTTATTCATTTGTTTGAGAGATCAGATTTGCTTTCTCTAGTAAAGGAGAGAAAGTAGTTTCTCTTGTAATACAGGGAACTAATGAACTCTCTGTCTGGTTGTCAGGAAAGAATATAACTTTAGAGAGATGCCTAATTCAGATTCGCAAATGTCACATTTTTACTATTGCAATTCCCTCCCACCAACTTATTCCTATATTCACATAAAAGCTTGGATTCTCGATAACAGAAATATCATGTTGCTCCATTGTGGAAAACTAGAGTACTTGGCCCCAACTGAAATAGTACTAGGGCTCTGAGAGGCTAATGATGAAAAACGTCCATCCCTCACATCATAGGTAGTGCCCTTTTTGAGTGGTAGATTATAATACTTAGCATTTCTAAAATGCTAAAAATATTACTCATCTTTATGCAGCATCTAAATCATGAAGGTTTTTCACATTATCTTGAGACATACTAACAAATTTTCACTTACATACCAATTCACATCTGAAGCTGGTACAGTCAGCCCTTTAGCAATTAAAGTGGATAATATTCTTGCTACATGCAGATGCCAGATCTTTATGGTGAAAGTCTTTTTCCTGAAAAGGCACACAGAGACCATAGGAGAGAGCTCCTCTCCAGGCAGAAAGAGAGGCCTAACCACAAAGAGAGCAAATCCTACAGTGGTATAAAAACTCAGACTCACCCTGAGTTAACTCCTGGCTGCCTTCACAATGATCTTGTATTTCCTGTGAGTATTGAGAGTTTTCTTTGGTTAAACTGGATTTCCCCCACATCAGACAAATGTTCTGGAGTTTGCTTCAAACAGTAGACTACCCTGCAGTTTTGGAGCAATATGAACAACTGGTTCGGGTCTGACTCAGACAAGTCTGTGGTCCGCACAGACAACATCCCCATTACTCTTTCCCTGACCTCAAAAGATTCCGATCATACAAGTTATGGGAGATGTGGTTTTTCAAGGTCTTTAGCCTTCTCTCAAAACTACAATACCAGTATTCCATAGCATTGAGCCATGGCACTTAAGGGGGTATTGAACTGCATTAATTCTACAGTCTAGATGCATTTCTGTTCTAAAGATTCTGGACTACAGTGTAAGTGTTTGGAAGCAGCCTAAGTTTAGATGTTGATTTTATTTCTTATCCAATAATTTGTATAATAATTTTCTATTTTTCTATCTCAACATTTTAATTTCACAACATGATCTACTGGTCATGCTTTACCATGTTGAACTCACTGACTTGCCAGGCCAATTTTAGAACCAAAAAGCAGAACCACAGGGGATCCTAAGGGGAGAGACTGCAAGGTAGGTGATGGGAGCACAATGTTTGGAACTGTGAAGGACACCTTCACAGTATCATTTTGGCAATTATTTTTTCCTGTAGGCTTAGAGTCCATTTACACTGTGGATCTGATGCAGTTTGACACCAATTTACATATTTAAAGTGTCATTGCTCAATGCTATGGAATAATGGGAGTCGTAGTTGTAAAGTCTTTGGCCTTTTCTGTCAAAGAGTGTTGGTTCCTACCGAATTATGAATTCCAGGATTCCGCATTACTGAATCATGGCAGTTAAAGTAGTGTCATACTGCATTAATTCTGCAGTGCAGATGTACCATAGACTTTATAGTTCCTACTTTCATTTGTAAATTCCAGAATTTTGAATGGCATGAAGGCAATAACATACTAAAACCACTGTTAATATTTTAACAGTATTGCGCCTGCAATTTTCCCTCTTCCTTCCAAATAATTGCAATCTGCCTAAGAAAGAAATATCTTCCTTTCCTGCTCCTCATTTTACTTACATGTTACTTGTTCCATGATATACATGCCTCAAATGTTCCAAATAATCTCAGTATAGAAAATTATTATTATTATTATTATTATTATTATTATTATTATTATTATTATTATTATTATTATTATTCCCACTTTGTCTCTTCTGCAGGAGACTCAAAGCAGCCTAACATAAAAACATCAGCATACAATTTAAAATATACAAATATGCAAACATTAAAACAGGATTAACTATAAATTCCCAGTTAAAACCCTTTAAAACATATTCAAATATATATATTTATTTATTTATTATTTTTCACATTTATATCCCGCCCTTCTCACCCGAAGGGACTCAGGGCGGCTTACAGTAATGGTAACAATTCGATGCCCATACAAAAACAATATCAAACAGTGCATAAAACAGTTAAAAACTATTAAAATACAATATAAATTACAAAATATAAATTTCAAACATAAAATCAGATCCGTTAATCCGCATGCTTTGTCCGTAGTTCAGTCTGTGTCATCTTTGCCATTTATTGATTAAAAGCCTGGGCACACAGCCATGTTTTTAGGGCTTTTCTGAAGCATCTCTCTTGGGTGGGTGTTCCACAGCCGGGGAGCCACCACTGAGAAGGCCCTGTCCCTCGTTCCCACCAGTTGCGCCTCCGCGGCAGGCGGGACCAAGAGCAGGGCCTCTCCAGATGATCTCAGGGATCTTGCTGGCTCATAAGAAGAGATAAGTTAGAACAAGTAGATTGGGCCAGAACTGTTTAGGGCTTTATAGGTCAAAACCAGCACTTTGAATTGGGCTCGGTAGCATATCGGCAGCCAGTGGAGCTGGCTTAACAAGGGGGTGGTACGCTCCCTGTAAGTCGCCCCAGTTATTAATCTGGTTGCCGCCTGTTGTACTAATTGGAGCTTCCAGGCCGCCTTCAAGGGCAACCCCATGTAGTTAAAAGTTAAAAACTCCAGTACCCCTGAACTGATCTTAAACACTTTCATCTTTAAAAGCCTGACTGAATAAAAAGGTTTTAGCCTGCTGCTGAAAGGACAGCAGGGAGGGGGCCATTCTGGCTTCCCTGGGAAGGGAGTTCCAGAATTGAGGGGCAGCCATTGAGAAGGCTCGCTCTCTCGTTCTCACCAACCGAGCTTGAGATGGAGGTGGGACCGAGAGAAAGGCATCAGGGTCCGTGCAGGTTAATACAAGGGGATGCAGTCAGCCAAATGCTCGTAGCCTGGACTTGAACCATCTAGGACTTCAAAGGTCATAACCAGCACTTTGAATTGTGTCCAGAGACCAGTGGAGCTGCTGCAACAGGGTTTCACTCCATGTAGACAGCTCCAGTTAACAACCTGGCTGCACCCCTTTGGACCAGCTAAAGTTTCCGAGCACTCTTCCAAGTCAGCTCCACATAGAACGCATAGAACAGTAATCCAGACAGGATGCAACTGAGGCATGTACCACTGTGACCACATATGAGCACAGTTGGTGAAAAAGTTTTAATTGTGCAATGGCCCTCCTAGCCACTGCAGATACCTGAGCCTCCAGGTTCAGTGTTGAGTCCACGAGGATCCACAAACTGCAGACCTGTGTCTTCAGGGGGAGTGTAACCCCATCCAGCTCTGGAACTCCCTCCCCAGGGAGATAAGGCACACACCCACTCTGGCAGTTTTTAAGGTAAAGGTTAAAAACTTGGCTTTTTCGGTGTGTCTTCGAAGACTGAACAAGTAATCCCCAAATCAGGTTCCATTCCATTTGTTCCTGATGCACTTTATCTCATTCCTCAGTTGAGAATAATTTCATTGTCTATTCCACCCGGGTTCCACACTACATGCAGCACTTTATCTATCTCCCTCGCCCATGGATTATACAATTTCTACACCTTGGCCAGCTCGCCCTCGTTCAAAATTTTGAACTGTTTTTATGCTTTGTTTTGCTATGCTATTGTTACTATGTTTTGTTTTACTTTGATACTGTATAAGCGTTTTATCGGATTGTTGTCATGTGTCTTGTATGTATTTTGTCTTGTTTCATTGTAATTGTTTTGGGCTTGGCCCTGTGTTAGCCGCCCCAAGTCCCTTCCAAGGGATGGAGGCAGGATACAAAAATCAAGTTATTACTACTACTACTACTACTACTACTACTACTATCCAGCACAGGCTGGATCCCTATTTCCTGGTCTGCCTTCCAACTGAGCACCTCTGTCTTGTCTGTATAACATTTCAATTTGTTCATCCTTATCTAATCCATTAATGATGACAGACATTGGTTTAGGGTCAGGACAGCTTCCATGGCATTAGGTGGAAAGGAGTAGTAGAGTTGGGTATCATCTTCATATACGAGGTGGCACTGTACTCCAAAACTCCAGAAGACCTCTTCCAGCAGTTTCATGTATATGTTAAACAGCATGGGGGACAAAATAGAACCTTTAGGAACCCCACAGGTCGATGGCCATGGGTTTGAACAGGAGTCCCCCAGGACCATCTTCTGGGTATGGCCCTCCAGGAAGGACTGGTGCCCCAGGACAGTGCTCCCCAGTCCTATACCAGAACACTTCTTTTAAAAAATTATCTCCATGATAATTTTACACCAATACTAAATTCTAGATTTGTGCATTTGTGTAGAATCTCTAACCATTTCTGTTCGTTTAATTTGTAAGGCCCTCGTTTTCATTTTAGAGCACCTCCCAAAAATGGGAGCCTTTCTGTGATGTTTTCCCCTCCATCTGCAGGAGAGAACTGGTTTTAAAGACAGGGTTTAAGATACCACTATTTCTGTGATGTTTTCCCCTCTGTCTGGAGAGGAGAAGTGAGTTTAAAGGCAGGGCTTAAGATAGCACTCCTCCTCTGATGCTTTCCCCTCAGTCTGCAGAGGAGATGAGCGGCAGGTGAGGCCAGGTTGGCAGCAGGTGAGGTGGATGGTGTTCTTCTCCTCTGGTTGGCCCAACAAGCAGGGCTCAGAGGAAACTAGCAGGCAGCAATTTTCTGCGAGCCATGTGAGGAGCTCCATGTGGGCTGAAAAGTATGCAAGGAAATGGTACCAGCTCTTGCTTTCTTTTGTTTTGAACTTGTTTTCATTCTGGGGGAGAGTTTCTCATTTTGTGTTCCCATCTGAAACAAAAGGAATGAAAGAACGAAAGAAACAGGAGAAATGGCTACCACATACACCTCTACTAAATTCACTCCACTGACTGCCAATTAATTTCTGGGCAAAGTAAAAAGTGTTGTTTAAAGCCCTAGATAGTTTGTATCCAGATTACCCATAGGATTGCCTTCTCCCTGACAATCAACCCTAAACATTTAGGTCCTCTGGAAGGCATTTACTCCAGCCTGCCAGAACCTGACTAGCAACCATCACCCAGAAGACCACATTTAGCTGTCGGATCCCTTATGGCAGTTTTAATCATGAATTTTAAACTCACGTCTTGTGTTTTAATCTTTGTTCTGTGTATTTCAATATGTATTTTATAGAAATACATTTTGATATGTGTATTTTATAGAATGTTTAAAATGATTATGTGGTTTTAACTATGCTGTAATATGCCTCGAGCCACAAGATGTGGGTAAGAAATAAAATTATTATTATTATTATTATTATTATTATTATTATTATTATTATTATTCTTAGGGGAGACTGCAATCATTTCTCATTTATAAGAAATTGATGTCCAAAAATATAGAAAGTAAAAATGTATCATAAGATTATATATCAGATTGGGATACCATAGGTGTCACAGCTAGTGCCAAAAATGAGGGGAAGGAAGGATTACTTCTGTTAGCATTCAAGTTGGGCTCACATACAGAGTAAGAGCAGATGCAGCCAGATACGAAGAGCCCACCACTTCAGAACAGGAACAAATGCAACCCCAAGTGGATAATGAAAGACTTACCACTCCTCTGGGCTCACAGCGAGAGCAGAATCAGGACCTTGAGTTGGGAGATCAGGGATTAAGGTCAGGTGGGATTCAAATGTGGAGATCTAATCGTTTGACTGAGAAAATGGCCAGCAGGTGGGAGCACTAGAGAGATCTGCATAAATAGCTGAAGTTTGGAAAAGCTAGTTGCTGGTAGTAATGTCATTTTTTGAGCTTCATCCTGAAGCATTGTGTCTTGAATCCTTGAAAGACATTCTGTGCCTTACATGTTGCTTTGTTGTTTTGTCATTGGAAAAGAAACATAGCCATAATTTACAAGTATGATTACAGATGCCTATACCTTTGAAAAGGAAAAGTTTATAATTATTAAGATGGGTTCAGCATTGGCAGAACCAATTCAGAGGAGCCACAGGAGAAGTGGCAGCAAAACCAATAGTGTATTATTCACCACTTTCATGCCAAGGTGGTAGGCCAAGCATTCATCCTGTCTAGCTCTGAGGCAGGGGTGTCAAATTTCTTTTCACAAAGGGCCACATCAGCCTTATGGTTGCCTTTTGTAATGATAAGATTGTATAAATGTAGTTATGTTGCGCCGGCATTGAAAGCCTTGTAGGCTACATAAAATGCCAGACCAGATTTGACCCATAGGCTGTGCATTTGATAGGTGTGGTCTAAAGGATGCAAAATTGGAAGGCAGAGGCTATCACCTGATGTGATCTTATTTGAAAGAGCAAAGAGCAAAAATAGGATTTCAAGTTTTTCTGTGGCAGACCATGAAATGATCCAATGTTAGAGCTGTGAACCTTATTGTATATACAAGCATGACTCATAATAATTTTATCTCAGCTCATAGATTTCTTTTTACCAGCCTGTAATTTGCTTCTATTTTCAGGTCCTAGCAGAGAAAGCAGTTTTAATTTGTCATATCAATATATGGAGAATGAATAATGTCTAGACAGTGCATTTTTGTTTTATGTCTCCTTCAGCATAAGATACTTTTATGCTGCCATCCCTATTTATGTATTTGCTTTAGGGATGCTCATTGCCCATTTTTCTTTCCTCACAATCTTATTCATGACAATCTCTGAGGCCTTCCTTTCTTAATGCAGCACATATTGATATACTGACTTAATATCATAACCCATATTGAAATGTGCTCCTGTAATGTCATGGGGCTCAATGAACCAACTAAATGGCTTACGATCTAAAAATCAATTGATATCTTAAAGATGTCAAATAACCATGCCAACAAAGGACATTCAGCTGAGTTGCATGCTGGGAAACTCCAAAGAATTGTTTGCATGTTTTATCTTTAGGTCAGGTAAAAAAATCACTCACACTTATACTCACTATCCTTTACCAGGGATGGAAACAATATTTTAAAAATAAAAACGGAAGAAGTGTGTAGAGAAAACCCAAGGAGGAGAATCTTGAATTGATCAGGATCTCTGCACTTCAGTTGTCATTCTGCACAAAATGCGCACTTTTTGCATAGAATAATAACTTTCTTTTTATACCCCGCCATCATCTCCCTGAAGTGACTCGGGGCAGCTTACATGCAGGACCAAGCCCAAGGCATACAAGAAAATGCATCAGCTAAACCCCAGTTAAAACATAATACATATAACAACCTTATTAAACAATTAAAAACAGCAGAGTATAAAAAAATCATTCAAATGTATCAAAACAAAACACGTGGCATTTTTTGTGCAGAAGACAATGATATCTTCAGTGCAGAAAATATTGTTTGAAGTGAATGAAGTGCAAAACCAACATGTCCTAATATTTTGCAAAATGGGTCCTA
The DNA here is from genome assembly GCF_035594765.1 of Anolis carolinensis. Classification (NCBI taxonomy): domain Eukaryota; kingdom Metazoa; phylum Chordata; class Lepidosauria; order Squamata; family Anolidae; genus Anolis; species Anolis carolinensis. The sequence goes on from NC_085844.1 coordinate 68,383,135, forward strand.
AAATGTGAATACTCTACACAGATATTAATATATAAATGTTTACACTTCTTATTCTAGAATATATAAAAGTGTGAACAGGAGTAATTTTTCACTACCTGTGGTATAGTTCTAAGTAGCTTGCCTTTCTCCTAGCAAATTCAATAAAATCCATGCTGGTTGATTAGTAGTTCAATATGTTGCTTCTGGTTTGAAGGCCTGTGGTACTATTTTCCACTGGTGTGGATCTCAAGATGGTTTATCATTTGCACCATACAGAGTGATCATATCAATGTGTTACATCAGAAACAATCTAACTTGTGGAACATACTCATTTTAGGGGAAATAGATTTACTTTTACACAATGAGTAAACTCCTTTTCAGCTTATTTCATATTGGGCTAGCTAATAAAAACTACTTTCCATATATACCATACTCATAATACTCTTAATCTATTTATGAAATTTCCATACTCAGTGACCTCTATTACTCATCATTAATTTCTGGTGGTAGCCTTATAAATGTGTTTATTCCATATTTCCTGCCTAAGTATTCTAAAGGCACAAGATTCTAATCAATCTTGGAAGCTAAAACACCTCTGAATATTCCTTATCTAAGAAAACCCCATGAAATCTATGGATTACATGGCATGAAGATGAAGCCACAGTTACATCTCTTCAACCTGGATACTTTTATTAACTTCCTATGCATTGGCTATGTAAGGCAAACTATTTTTCCTCTGTGTGTTTTCTTTTCTGTCTCTGAGAATATAAGCAGATCTATCAGATCTCTATTCATATCTGACATATTTAGTCTGTATCCTGAAGAAAGACATGAACATGTCAGATAAGAAATACAAACCTTGAAGTCACATCATTCTTGGCATGACTAGAGGTCACTCTTTTGCCAACACTGTGTTATTCTTGCTGTGTCTAATAGAATGGTGAGTGGAAGAAACGTTATATATTTCTTAGAATTCTGAATCAAAAATGGCAGATACATTTTGCTGCTTCTAAAAACTGTTAAACATGTCACTCTTTGTCCTGTGACAATTGATAAATCCTCAATATGCCACTTCTTTTTTCTGCTTGAAGAAGTCATCTCAGTCTTTGAAGGATGTGTGTGGCTGTAATTATATTTAGTATTTAAGCACACTGCAAGGAATCATGAAGAGTGTAACATTAAAAGCTGGGGAATAAAACATTAGGATCAAATGAAGTTGCAGTTTTCTTTGGAATTCTGTAATTATTAAAATGAACTGAAAAACATGACTAAAAGTGTGAAGTCTAATGCATGAATTGGTCATAAAGGACTATCTTGGGCATGTTATGTGAAAGTTCTATTTGCAAGAAAATAGCATTCTAAGTTCTGTAGCAGCAAAGGTTGTCTATGCAAGAAAAAGGTCATGATTGAACAATATTATTTGTCAAGAGATGTACCTATATTCTTTGTATGTACGAGAATGCTAACACAACCTCTGTGCCCTCCATTACCAACTAGCTTGATTATTTTCAAGTTGAGAATTTCCACAACCAAAAATGAAGCTATCCTTAAGAATCGAGAGAAATTGCTCAGTGGGAGAGAAGCATATTAGAGGGAGGAAACACTTCCTTATAAGTCTCAACTTAAGTGAAAATGAAGATTCTGAATATGTACAGGGTTGTTTTTTTCCCCCAGGGGGAGAGAGATATTTGAAACAGTCATGAATTGAATTGAAATAGCATAAACCCTGTTGTTGTGTCAAATGCTCTTGGATATGACTAGGAGTGTGGGAACTAGTTTAGCATGATAAAACTTCCATATCTCTAGTGATTTTTTTTGTATCTGATATATTGTTGCTCCCCCCCCTTCTCTTTTTTTTAAAGAAAAAGGAAACATTGTCTGGGAAGTCTGTCTAGAAGTCAAGGAAAAAGAAAATTGAATTCTGAACTGCAGCCACTTTTGGGGAAATCTAAGCAGTTCGGGCTTTCCTACCCAGGTAGCAATACCTCACATTTCCCACTATCACTGAGTAGATCAGGCATTCTTTTTATATCATATTTATTAAATCAATTTCAACAGTACATTAAAATTAAAAGATACTTAGGAGAGGGAAAGAACAGACATCCTTAATCTAAGGTCCATGAGCTGCTCGAGTTGGAGTTCAGAGTATCTGTAAAATGGGTAAAACATATTATTTTTTGCCCTTTAACTAGTCCCTATTGCTTTCATTTTTGTCCATTTTAGTGTGAATTTTAAAACAGACAATCCTTTAAATAGTTCATTCTGATAATTTTGTTTGAAACTAGTATATGTTAAGGAAATCAATCAAAATAAATGTGTGCAAAAATGTGTGCGCATACATTTATGTGCACTGTCAGGGAAATTCTTGAAGGACTTGTTGCTTTAAAAAAACCAAATAAACAACACTAAAACAAAGCAAAACCAAACAAACTACTGTAGCAGATAAAATCAAAATTATCACATAGGTGGGATATTGTTAAACTAGGGAAATAGCCATAAAAACGTATAAGGTTGATGTTAAAATTTTTATTGATAAAATTAATATATGAACAAATAAATTATATTTGTTTTTGAAGTCACTAAAGATATTGACATTTTCAGGTAATATCTATAAGATGAACCAAATTATTCATCTCTCTTAAGTCATTTTTAAGATCCTTGATGCTAGCCATATGACTGGTTTTGGATGTCATCTCCACAAAGCTTCTGTAGACCTGTAATGGACTATAAAGTATAATCTGGAAATGGCTGTGCTGTAATTTTTCCATACAGTAATTTGATGAGTTCTAGTCCAGTGGGAAAAAAGAAAAGCCAAATCTCTAAACTGTTTCAGCTTGTGAGTTTAAGAAGTACTTTACATAAATATGATTAGAAACTGGCTCATATGTTTATTGAAAATGCATAAACAGAGGTTTAATATAAAGACAATTGCTAGACTAAATGAATCATGATGAATCAAGTTAGTATACTGAAAATGATTACAAAGTCCATGGGAGTGAAGAAAACATTTGTACAATTTAATAAGGAGAAAGTATATGCCATTTCCCATGTGAAACTGATCTGTGAAGGCCATTTTTGTGCTGAATAACAAACAGTTTACCAAACAAGTACCAATGAATGTTACAACTTCTAAAGTAACATCTCCTTAATCAAATTCTTCAAATGAGATATGAACCTGAGGCCCTAGGGCTGCTTGTGGCCTTCAGTCTGATCTCAGGTATCTCTCTTGTTTCAATTTAAAATTACCTGCATAATTGATTACATCAGGGCTGATTTCACATTACATGGTTATGGCATTATGATTTCAGTTTAACTGCTTTGGAAACCTGGGCTTTTCAGTCTGACAAGGCACTATCTCGCTCTCTGACTGTATCCCTCCCTAAACTGCAAGTCCCAGCATTCTAGAGGATGTTCCCATGCCAGATAAAGTGGAATTGTAGTTCTACAATAGTGTGGTATGAATGTTGCTAGGTCTCTGACAGAACAATTTGCCCAATACATAAGGAGAAAGAAAGAAAAATAATAAATTGGCAAACAGGTGAAGCTGTCATACTTTCCCACTTTTGTCTCTGAAACTAAGGGATTGAAGACCTTTGCCACTTGTCATCTTATTCTAGATTTTGTCTGTGTTCCTATCATCAACCTATGGTCACATAAAGGGCCAAAGCATGATTGTGGTTAAACCAGACATCACTTAGGCATTCTTCAGTCTCAGAATTTCAGGGTATTTATATGGAAATTAATCAGGTTCTTATGATACTCTTTTGATACTTTTTAAAGTATTCATATACTCACATATTCCCCTTATGGAGAAATAAAGACATAGCAATAACTGGATGTTTATTCTCATTGTATTGCTTTCTGAGGATGTAAGGGCTACATATTATATGGCCTTCAGAGGACTTATCTTTACTGTTCCGTTAATGTTTCTTGGTCAGAGGAGTTTCTTCACCCTTCAGTTTCTTCCCTGTTTGTTTTCTCTTCTCGTTCCTAGTGAAGATACTCATAGCTTCTGGTACCAAAAATCCAGCAAAGCATTTAAGGAAAGGTAAACATTTACATTTTTTAAGTTTTTAGTTTATAGCCAAGCATTACATAAAAGTCTAAAATGATACAATATATTAGCATAATGAAACAAAAAAAAATCTTAATTTGCAATATACTTATTTTTTAATCTTTCGGTATCAGAATTCTGTTTCAATAAGTTTGCTATGATATTTCAACAAAATTAGTCAATGGATATGATTGGTATATCCTTCTAATACTCACCTGCATCTCCTTTCTTTCTCACTGCCTTGAATTCTTTTATTTTTTCATTGAGTCATTGAATCCTAATAGTGTAAGGCATGACATAGGTCACCTAGAGCATATCTGCATGAGCCACATAATCTGGTGCAGATCAGAATTGGTTCCCAGATGTTTGATGATGCACAAGGACTTGTTGCTCCAAGGGAGGACAGGGCTGCTAAACATGGTTTTGTCCCGTGTTAGCCAAAGTTAGGAAATGCTCTGGAGCTTCCCCAAAGCTCCAGAGTAATCCTGGTTAGAAAAGTGCAAACAGTTAGGCCATTTTTGATTCAGAAATGGCTAAACTGTTTACATGGCCATCCCACTTTCTCTGTGCTCCATGCCACAGATGATGATGATGATGATGATGATGATGATAATAATAATAATAATAATAATAATAATAATAATAATAATAATAATAATTTTATTCTTATATCCCACCCCATCTCCCCGGAGGGACTCGGGGCGGCTTACATGGGGCCATGCCCAGACACGACAGCACAAATCAGATAAAACATTAAACCGAGCAGTAAAACTTCAACATGATTAATAACAGTCATAAAAGTCAATATACACAATAATATTAAAATCCCGATTTGGGTCAAAAGATCCAGGCCAAGGTGCAAAGCAATATCAAGTTATCAAGGAGGGATAATTATACAGCAGGTGTAATACTTAAAGTGCTGAATGAATCCTAAAAACAATCCAGAGGGTCTGCTGCTTAATAAGTAAATAACATGGGAAGGGTAATGGCACCTAGCTCGATGCTTTTGTTGCAATTGTTGCAGCAGCCATGGAGCTGAAAAATGCTCCTAGCTGTCTTGAGGCATCATTGCTAACCTTTGCAAGGGCACCAGTGTGACTTTGAGAAGGAAGGGGGGAAAGAGAGGGGCACCACCAGTTCAGCCTTGCTGGATGGTCAGGACCCCATTCTGCCATGCCATGCGGTCAGAAGTGGACAATGAAGTTGCTCCTAGTGCTGGAGCACTTCTGACCGCATGGCATGGCAGAATGGGGTCCTGACCATCCAGCAAGGCTGAACTGGTGGTGCCCCTCTCTTTCCCCCCTTTCCTTCCCATATAGATGTGCCCATAGTCCTATCTCCTTCCATAAAGAAATAAATAGTTAAAGAACATTTGGAAGATTTTTATCCAACCTCTGATTAAAGACTTCCAAAGGAGAGTCCCTCACCAAGGGGCAGGAATCATCCAACCCTCCAGATGTTGGACTATATTATCCAGCAATCTTCATTATCAGTACAATAATATTTAAATGGTTGCATGCATCCTCTTATGCTGAAATAAATATTCACAGGAGATGAAATGGTTAAATGTCTGTTGTATATTTGCATTTTTGCCTAGCACCCATCATGACTGTATCTATGATCACTTAAATACACACTCTGCCTATTAGCCTTAGCTGTGTATGCATTCAAGCCTTTAATCGTGGATCAGTTCAGATCCTTCTATACCACAGCGAAGTGAGCACTCTACCATCTTTGACCTTTACAGTGGTGTCACACTATCTGAAACTAATTTAAATACATAATATTTTCTGAAATAGAGTGGAGAGAGACAGAAAACACGATATTCTAGCACTCCATATTTTGGAGTGATGTTACGATTGTGCTTAAAACAACAATTCTTTTAACCGTATCACTGAAATTTTTTTCATATTCCTGATGATACTTTACAGTGCTGCTTATACACATTTTGTTACAAGTAAATGTTCAAAAATAAAAAACAAACAAACAAACCTACAACTGCATAATGACAGTATCAAGACCATAGTGTTTATCTTCAGACAGAGTACGCAGCTGGCAATTATTACAGACTGAAAAATAAACCTGGGGTGGCTCTGAAGAATAGATGTACCAGGATCAAAATTATGACTTAGGGACCTTTTGGACAGGCCCCAAAATGTGGGACCTGACAGGCTTTTACAGGAGGCATCCAAATGATGCCTCTTGCGAAAGATAATTAATTTGGGACAAAGCAGGAAAACCCTGCTTTGTCCTGAATTGAATACCCAATTAAACCCAGACCTTTCTGAAAGCCCCAGGTTTAATGGGGTATGGGGCCAGTGGAGACTGACTCCTGGTCAGTCCTCACAAACCTCTTGGTTTTTCCGGCTCCATGAGCCTGGAGAACCAAGAGGGCACGCACCCCCGTCCCAAAAACCCCCTGACAAAAAGCCTTAGAAGGAAGAAAAAAAAACCTTACTGGGCCACAATTACAGAGCTCTGGCAGGTCTCCTGTGATGTAGACATGACACGCCAAGAGACGAGAGGGGAGGAGTTTATAAAACTGCAAGAACTTTGTCTTTGAGCAAGAGACATTGTGTTATAGCACATTGTGCTTTAGTATCTTGTAGAGTCTTCCACCAATTTAACATAGTTTTTGGTGCAAAAATGAAGTTTCTAGAGTACAACAATGACTTTCACAGTAAGGACTACACAATTAAACAGGAAATAATACTTTCAAACTAGGAACATATTTTCTTTATTATTATATTATTCAGAGGCTGGATGGCCATCTGTCGGGGTGCTTTTAAAAATATTTTCTTTATTATTACAAAAATGTTATTTATAAAAGCTTTGAAAATTCCCCAAAAGTCTATGGAAAAGTGAAACATGCTGAAACTTGCTGGGCTAACAGTGGTAAGTGTGATCCACCATTGTATCAAGTTTCATCCCAATAGCTGTAAAAATGAGGGAGAAAGGAGCCTAAGAAGCCTCCTAGGTGTGCAATTATTACAACAAAAAAGTAATGAAATTTTGTTACTTTCATAGTAATGAAATTTTCAATAGCGATATTTTAGAAACATTTTAGAAATGAAGTCCCAGAACCCCGTTTTTGTAATGACTTCTGAAACATTTTTAATCGATTCCCTAAGATTTATCACATTTGTACCACTAATGTGATTAAAATGTGCATCCACATTAACCATAATGACATTGTGTTTCACTGGAAGACTCTGAAACTCACCACAACAACTTTTTCAGGCTTCAATTTCAGAAGGGCATTAATATCTATCTATCCCTTTGGTTGTTGTGATCAGGCACAGCTGCAAACCTCTTAGTTTGAGTCTAGGTGTGATTGAAGTACTGTCAGTGTCAACTGGCTGACTACTCCTGCTTTTTGACATTTTCCTGGAGACCACTATTTATGTATGCTTCTTTGCAATCTACAGATGCAGCTGGCATGATGATCATAGAGGAACTATCAGGGGATACTTTACCACTAATAGCTCATGTTACTGACTTCTGAGGGCAGGCAATAGACATCAGTTGAGTAAGAAGGCTGCTCACCTGCCTAGCTGTTAGCTTGATAATAATACTCCTTTTATTTCCATGTCATCTTTAAAGCTAGCCCTGTAACATTACATTCCAAATTGCATCTTTTCCTTTTCTCACTAACTAGATCCCCAGTAAACATGCTTGTTAAGTTGCAGAGTTGCTATGTCTTGATACTCCATGCTCCATAAAGCCAAGAAATTCAATGTTCAGGTTAGTACAGGAATTGGCAAATGATAATAATAATAACTTATTATTATTATTATTATTATTATTATTATTATTAATAATAATAATAATACCCCGCTTTATCTCCCCAAAAGGAACTCAGAGCAGCTTGACATAAAAGCATTAGTATACAATTTAAAATATGCAAACATTAAACCATTAAAAAAGAATTAAACACAAATGGCACTAAAAATTTATAGTTAAAATTGATCAAAACACATTCAAACTTAAAAACGACAGCACCCCCTGACTAGATCTTAAATACCGCCATCTTTAAAATCCTGTCTGAATAGAAAGGTTATATCCTGCCACTACAAGAATAGCAGAGAGGGGGCCATGTTGGCTTCCCTGGGCAGGGAGTTCCAGAGTTGAGGGGCAGCCACTGAGAAGGCCCTCTTTCTCGTTCCCACCAACAGAGCTTGAGATGGAGGTAGGACTGAGAGAAGGGCCTCTCCTGAAGATCTCAGGGCCTGGGCAGGTTCATACAAAGGATGCAGTCAGCCAAATATCCTGGACCTGAACTGTCTTTAAAGGTCATAACCAGCCTGGAAACAGACTGGCAGCCAATGGAGCTGCTGCAACAGGGGGGTTGTCCGTTCCCTGTAGCTAGCCCCAGTTAGAAACCTGGCTGCAGCTCTTTGGACCAGCTGAAGTTTCCAAGCACTCTCCAGAGGCAGCCCTATGTAGAGCGTGTTACAGTAATCCATGTGGGATGTAATTAAGGCATATGCCACCATGGCCCAATCTGGCAAACAAGTTTTAATGGTGTAAAGCCCCTCCTGGCTACTGCAGGCACCTGGGCCTCCAGTTTCAGTGCTGAGTTCAGGAGGACTCCTAAAACGTGGACCTGTGTCTTACAGCCTGTGCTGTAACTCCATCCAGCACAGGCTGGATCCCTATTTCTTGGTCTGTCGTGACTAACCCTGGAGTGGCCTGGACTCTCTGAAGGCTGCTTTATAGTGGTCCCCAAATCTTAACCCAGGCAGCTCTCTGCTGGCAACAAAAATCGCAAAATGCCACTACTGGACTCCAAAAATTGTAATTTAAAAAAAAAATATGCTGCAGAGTCTAACATTTTAAAATGTCATTTTTTTTCAATATCAGGAATAGATTTTCATTTTGTTTCATTAATTACAATAACATATAGATTGTTCTTGGGACAAAAACATTCTGAATCAACACCTAAACTAGGTACTCTTTTCAAGGCCCATTTATACATGCTGTAAATCCCACAAGTAACTGAATTAAAACTTAAAATAGGTGTTGTGGCTAAACAATCTTTAGCCAAAGTTCTGGAGGGATCAGGTTAAGATGTAAAAAGCATATGTTAAAAAGGTGTGCTCAAAACTCAATTCAGTCTGCAAAAAGTGCACCTTTGCATGATTGTCTATCCCTGCAATCATGCAAAACACATGCTTTCCTTCCCTGCAGCCTGTGTAGACTGCTCCAGTCCATGTGAACCTTTTAGAAACCCAAAACAGCTGATCAGCTGATTAAGCTGTCAAACGGATACACAGGTTGTTCAAGGCAAGCACAAATGGGAAGCAATTATAACTCTGGAACTCTTTATTTTATACTTTATAATCCTAAACAGAGGTTAAATGTAGAACTGGGGAAAGAGAGAGATCTGACCAAAGTTTTTAATCCCTCCATTATGTGCTGGATCTCATATGCATACATGCAAATCTGCTTGTGTTTATATTAAAATATACTCATGTGCATGTGCACATATATCGTCCAGTGCATAACAGAAAGATATTTTTTTTAAAAAACCCTCTCTGCCAGATGTCCCCCATCCACCCCTTATCTTGATCCTCTACAGGGGAAGGCTGTGAGGATGGTGGGGGACCATCTCCAGGATTGACAGGTCTACGTGTGGACCTGCTGTCAGGTCCTTGGATTTTTTTTACTCAGTTCTAAAACATGGATTTTGGCGCTGTCTGGAAGAACCTTCAGTATGCACATTTCCAAAATGAACTCTGCAACCATATGATGATGAAACACGTTTCTTTTTGGTTTTATATTGCACTTAGGCTTTCTATTGGATAATCACAGATTCATATTTTCTGTTTGTCTATTATCTACCTATATATCTACTGATCGATCTATCTTAGTTCCCATTCAGAGCCAAGAAAATTAATTGACTCACATTAGGGATAGTAAAAATATTTCCAAGTATTTATTTTGAGATCAAGCATACACTACATCATCATTTAGTGTAGTGTAGGAAACACATTAGCCTGATGCGTCCACACAATGCATATGGTGCTAATGTGATTTAAGACAGGATAAGCCAAGGGTCATTCAGGGTCATTCAGGCTGACGCTGAGTTTTAAAAAATCCAGAAAGGTCAAAATCTTCCAAAAAAGATCTGAACCTTTCCAGTATTTTAACAATGGGGGGTACCAGTTCAGATCACTATGCACAATCTGAGATCACATTGCCACAGCCGTCATGCAGCCCAGGGCTGTGGGATGGCATTACCTTCCTGCCCCCCCCCCCCCCCTGCAAGAAACTACATTAAAGTGTCCCTACATTACCATCCCTGCAGGCTGAGCACTTCTTGATTCAGCATCATTCAGGCAGCAATTGAGATTTGCAGGAGGAAAGGGGGCTTATTACTTCCAGGCTCTGTCACTACTAGAGTGACAATAAATCAGGAAATACACAGCTTGCAGGGACAATAAGGGGTGCTTTAATAATATAGTTTTTCATGAAAATGTGGTTGGAGAGAAGGTGGGAGACCTACCCAATCCCCAGCTTTGCTAAACTGGCTTTAGCACAACTGGGCTGTGTGGCTGCTATCCCACCATAGAGGCAGTATAGGGCATTTTTATGCCAGTTCCAGTATCATTTTGTGGTTCTTTGGAAGGGCCTATAGACTTACCAACAGTCAGGACATCTACTCAACAAGAACTGTGTTCTGCTTGTATCCTGAAGCCTTGTAGAGCAATTGTCGAGGAAAAGACACACAGTGAGTTGTGCATAAAACACATTTCCAGTGGAATACAGTTGAAAACAATTGCTTTTGTGCATTAAATAGAAATCCACAACAATAATTCACCCTTGTACTTGAGGATGAAATAGTCAATAGTTTACATCTCTAGCACATACTAATCAAAGTTGTAACCATATACACAATTAATTGAGGGAAAGTACAATGGAACACAGTAGGATCTCAAAATAGGCATAATAGTTATTTGAAGTGTCTTGTATCTGACTTCAGACAAATCACTTTGACTAAATCTTGATTAAAGTGGGAGGTGTATAGTCAAAGAAGAAGTGTTGGATATGATATCTGGGTAAAGTTATAAGACCCACTGCTTTTGAGGAAGGGGCATGAAATATCACTGATCCTGGTATATTTTTATGACATGTTGAAATTCCTTCTGTGAATTCTGTACCGAATCCATTTTAGACTCCTGCTGCTAAAGCATTGAAAATAAGTTCAACTATAACAAATCAGGGAAGAAAATAACCATCATCTGAAGACAAATCGCAAAGCATCAGAGTGGTACCTAATAGCTGTTACTCCCTTCAATGGAAGGTGATTGACTAGAGGCCAGGAAATCCGATTGTTCTTTCTTTTCACAGCAAGTGCCTCCAAAAGCGAGTGAGCAAAGGCAGACAAAATAGAAAGGTCTGACAAAACAAACTAGGCAATCCTCTAGAAAGCCAGTGCAAGAAGTATTTCTTAAACAGGCTAGACTCAACCATTTAAAATGTTGCATAGCTTTCAATTTTTGTTTGCTAATTTCCCTGAAACAAGTAATCAAATGAATCTTGGGAAGAAACTTGCAATGAACACAGAAATGAGTGAAACATGGAATCCAATTACCAACAAACCCTCCCTTTACTTTACCAAATAAGCATCACATTGGGTTCATCCACACAGTGTATTTACTGACTTAGCATTTCAACTGCCTTGGCTTCATTCTATGAAATCCTGGAAGTTGTAATCTGGTAAATTCTTATATTTGGTTTAGTGGAGAGTTCCAGTCTACTCCCATGCATTATATCACCAGAACTACAAATACCAATTACAATATATTAAACAGGCATAATTATGTAATTTTAAAATAATATCAATGAAGTCACACATTATTACTAAATAGCAGTTGAAATGTAAGATAGATATAATAAAAAGCAATAAGAATGGCATAAGCAGTTTCATATAGATTTAGGCAATCCCTCAAACAATTATCTAGACTCAAATAAATTATGGCTTTAAAAGTGACCATCATTACTTTGAAATGGGCCTGGAAACTCACTGGCAAAGACAAATAAGTGATCTGGTAGATATATATGGCATTGTGATGCTTTGATACTTTTATGAAAGAAAGAGATGTGTTTCCTGTGTACCTTGTACCACACAAATCCAGTTATTAGAAACTGGATGGATTTTTCAGTTTTATCAGAGTGGAGCAATGGCAGAAGGACAGTCTGCAGCACAATACCGAAGTTGAAATTGGGCCCCGGACATGGTGCAGCTGCCAATTGTTGTTTTATGTCCCACCTACACTGCCACATAATGAGGTCTGAAACTGATTTATATGGTCAGTGTAGACTTGTATAATATAGTTCAACTACACTGAGCTGCGTTATATGAGTTTACACTGACCATATAATGTAGTTTCAAACTGCACTATATGGCAGTGTAGATGGGGCCATTAAGGACAATTAAAAAGTAGATGAGAAAGTTACTTTTTAATTTAGAAGTATAATACCATTTATTAACAAATATATTCCTGGTCATTTCTCATCACTTGTTAATAGATATAGATAGAACCGCTCCTACCTATTTAGGGAGAAGAGACTGAATACTCATAACTTTAAATAAAAGGATGAATAATGTTTAAGAATATTAAATGTTTAATTGTGTCATTTTTCATTATTTTCACCTTCTTTAGGATTCCACTTGTATATACCAAGGTACAAAGGAAAGAGGTAGAAGGTGGCACATTGTCTGAAAAATAGTATATTAAAATTTGTTAGTCTCACCTTACTTGTGATGTTAAAAGTTACCCTAGAGTTGTTCTAAGTTTGACAAGTGGTCACCCAAAGGAGTCACTTCCCCCCAAGGCACCACAGAGGTGTGTGGAATGGAAATTAGGCTTCATGGAAGACAGATAAGCCTAGTGATGCGGAAAAGCTGGGGACATGTTTGATGTATTCCTGTTTTCAAACAGACTTAGAAAGCAAAATTAGCTTTGGTGCAACTCAGACAATATGGAAGGTCATAAATATATGCATAAAACATCTGGTTTAAGAACATCTTCTCTGCAGCATTTCATGCTTTGCTACATAATAATGGATGACTAGAAAACGCAGGTATAAAAACGAATTCCTAAAATAGAACAAAACTGGAAAAAAATCAATATTAAAAAGTATCACCTCATGAACACTAAATTTATCAATAAATATACACACTATGGTCTAAATCTAACTTCTCAGTTAAAGTTGTTGTTGATGTTGTTGTTGTTGCGTGCCTTCAACTCATTTCCAATTTGTGGTGACCCGAAGGCAAACCTATTAAGGTTTTTTCTGGGAGTGATGAAGTGAGTGAAATGAAGACTAGAGCAATGTTGATGAAAGACTCAAAGTACAGGTAGAATCTATATGAAGATCTACTCTGTGGCAGTGTGGCAGCAAAGAAATGTATTTTTGTTGTCTTCATTGCATCTGCAAGGAGCCATACAATGGAGGTGTTTTAAGTGATCAGAGGTCTTTGGCGACTGGTCCTCAAGTAGAAAATGAAAATGTTTTTGTTTGCTTTTGTTTGTTTTTTGGAAATGTCAGCTGGTCCAAAGAGCTACAGCCAGAATATTAATTTGGACAGTTAGAGAAATCATACTATGTCCCTGGTGAAACAGCTCCACTGTCTGCTAGGCTTTTAGGGGGCATAACTCAAAATGTTAGTTATGACTTGGATCCAGGCTATTTGGCAAACATTGTCATGGTTTGCAAAGGCACTGTGCTGTGTGTGTTAACTGGAAAATGAAGTGCATGAAGCCGATTGCCTGAGCCTGCAAAGACCTGGGGATTGATTTTGATACTGTTTCTGTTCTGCTGGTGCAGAACCAGTATGGACAAGTTTTTCAGTGCTGAGAGAGGCCTTGCTATTTTGAGGCCTGTTTGCTGCTGAGAAAAAGGGGAGAAGAACCAGGACTGTATTCTTCTCTGAAGCAGGTTTGTGGACTGAGAAAAGACTATTTATGACCATGGACATCTATAAGTCATCAGAGGGACCATTGTAATACTACTGTTTTTTGGTCTCTTGAAATCAGTAAAAGTTCCTGTGTTTTTGTTCTGCAAACCTGAGTGGCATATTATTGTTTTGTGGGTGACTCTAGATTGCGGGCACACATAAGAGCTTCCATTTATCATCATCAATTCGTAACAAACCTTATCTCCAGGTATAAGCTGGCTCAGCTTCTGAGATCATAAGGAGAGGTGCTTCTCTCAGTCCCATTACAAGCACAGTTGGTGGGGACACAAGAGAGGGTATTCTCAGTGGCTATCTCTGAACTTTTGAATTTTCTTCCAAAGGAGGCCATAATAACCACCTCCTTCTTATCCTTCTATCATCAGACTATAACCTTTTTACTCAGATAGGCTTTTTTAAAGTAAGGAGAAGCATAAGAGTCTAAAGAAGCCAGAAAGGATGTTCAACTGATGTTCAAAGAGGAATTTAAATGAATAACCAACATATGTAGGGAAAAGGCCCAAAAGGCTAAAGTACAAAATGAGCTCTAGCTTGCCAGAGAGATTAAAAACAATCTCTCTGGTTATGTTAGTAGAAAACAAAAGAACAAGAAAATTGTAGGTGGTGAATTGCTAACAGGTGATAGGACAAAGGCAGAACTGCTCAGCATTTTCTTTGCCTCAGTCTTCTTCTCAAAGGAAATAAGTGTTCAATCTCAGTAATATGGATTGGATGAGGTAATAGGGGAAATGCAACCCCAAAATAGGTAAAGAAGTAGTCAAGGAATACCTGGATACTCTAAACTAATTCAAGTCTCCAGATCCAGATGAACTACATCCAAGGGTATTGAAGGAACTAGCAGAAGTAATTTCCAAACTACTGGCAATAATCTTTGTGAATTCTTGGAGAACAGAAGAAGTTCTAGCAGACTGGAAGAAGACAAATGTTTCCCTATCTTCAAGAAGGGGAAAAAGGACCCAAACTATTACTGTCCAGTCAACCTGACATCAATACAAGAAAAGATTCTGAAGTGGATCATTAAAAAGGCAGTCTAATAACTTAGAAAAGAATGCTATGATCTCTAAAGGTAAACACGTATTTCTCAAAAACAAGTCATGCCAGACTAATCTTATGTCTTTTTACTAGAGTTACAATTATTATTATTATGTTTATATTTATTGCTATGTTTATTTATACCCCACTTTTTTTGCTTCACAAGATCTACAAGCTTGAATGATGTGCATGTAGCATATCTTGATTTCAGTAAGGCCTTTAACAAGGTCCCCCATGATCTTTTTGCAAACAAACTAGTAAAATGTGGGCTAGACAATATTACCATTAGGTGGATTTATAATTGACTAAGCAACCAAACCCAAAGAGTGCTTACCAATGGTTCCTTTTCATGCTGGAAAGAAGTCACTACTGTAGTGCTGCAGGGTTTGGTCCTTGGCCCAGTGCTCTTTAACATCTTTATTAATTACTTGGATGAAGTTTTAGAGGGCATGCTTATCAAGTTTTCAGATGACACCAAATTAGGAGGGAAAGCTAATTCTACAGAAGACAAGATCAGGGTTCAAAATGACCTTAATAGATAAGAGAACTGGCATAACTAACGAAATAAATTTCAACAAGGAGAAATGTAGGATACTAGCTGAGAAGAGCTAGGTCTCAGTTGAGGCCTTCGCCAAGGAGGGAGGCGATGGTCCCCACCATCGCCTCCCTCCTTGGAGAACGTGGAAGGCCTTGTGAGAAGAGCTAGGCCTCAGTTGAGGCCTTCGCCTCAGAGGGAGGTGATGGTCCTCATCACCCCCGCCCCACCACCCCCGCCGCTGATGAAGGAGGTATGTGCGGGGCCTTGGGGGTGGGGGGCGCAATTTTGGGGGACATGGCCACTAGGTTCGCTTACAAGGTGAAATTACCCTGCATACCCATGTTAACTAAACTCCTTAATCTGATCAACCCTCCTTTGTGATTCTGAGGAAGCTCCTGGAGGCAAGATTAGGTTGTGACTGCAACACCTCAGGGTTGACCTTTCCCTCACCTCTTGAGCTTCAGCCTGAAAATAAATAAAATGAAATAAAATTTTTAAAAATTAATTTCCCTTAATCCCGTCATCCTAAGAAACACCAATATAATAGCTATACGAAATCACACTTTTCTTTAATTGACAAACAGACCTGGCTCTCCCCATTGGTTCTGCTGGGCTGCCTATTTCCTTTTCTTTCTTACTATGTTCTTTGCTATTTCAGATCTTCATATAACAGGACTGTCAGCTCCAATATGTTACCATTCTGTTTCTGCAACTGAGACCCTGTGATATAGCAAACCAGTGAAAGATACACAAGATACTTCCAGTGGGTGGGGGGATTCCCTGCTGAGAAACGGATGGCCAGCAACTCCCAGGACCCAGGACTCATCAAGAACTTTATTTACTCACTTGATTGGCTTTATGGTTTCCCAAGCCTCACTCTTTGTGAAGAGATTATTTCAAGTTTCCAAAGTCCATTAGTGGGTAGGAAGTGGGAGGTTTGAATAGCTGTCGAAATGTGTAAAAAATGCTTCAGTTCTCTATATGGGTTATGTCAGTTCTTTTGGCAACTATTCTGTTTTGACATCCATCTGACCAATTAATAAACCTCTGTTTCTGCTGCCTACATTCAGTACAACTCCTTGATCCTGACTTCAACATAGTGGTGTGCACTAGTCACTTATCTTCACCCCCCATTTCGGGTGGCTAGCTGTTTTTTGGTAACATTTTGATTGTGCTTTTCTTGCATGGCAGAAGGTTGGACTGCATCATCCATATGGTTTCTTCCAACTCTATGAATCTTATATAAAGTAGGGAAATTTCTGAATCTGGTAAAAGTCGAGGAATTTATATGTGTTAATGAAGAAACAACTAGAATTAACATCATTTTCAATCTCACAAATTCTTTTCAGAAAAGTAATTACTTCAGAAATATTACAGCTCCCCTTCCATGTAAACTGGCAAAGCTCTGTCTTCACTTTTCTCTCTCTTTCTTTGTCTTCATACTTTCAATTAAGACTTTCAATATAAAGCCAATTCTCATATAGCATCTTCCTGTTGCAGTTCACATTTCTGTCAGATGAAATCAGATAATTGGTTGGGCTTTCTTTTAGCTATTAAAGTAGAGTTATCCTAGAACGTCACTTCCCATCTTTATCCTGTTACATTTGTCTCTGGAAATGTAAAGATACTTATCACATTTGTACAGGCAAAATTAGTTTCATCAAGATAGGGCTTTTAACTAATCAAAATCATAGGGTTGGAGGAGACATTTTAACTTGACTTGTCTGTCTCTCTGCTCAAAGCAGGAAATAAAATGTTCAGGTGATTAATCTCTCTCTTAAACAGATCAATTAAAGCTGCATTCCCAAATCCAAATATACTAGGGAGTTAACTGCATTAGGCACGGTTGAAATTACTTTACATAGGATTGTGCCGGGTGGCTGCAGCATTGTATACACTTTATTCCAATTAAATCCTATTGTTTCATTTAAACAATTTTACAGTGGAGCCAAACTCGCCGTCTCCTATCTCTTCTTCCATCATTGTGAACACTTGTGAATAAAAATATATTGGATAGTACTATATAGTAGTATAGGTGTGTGTATTTTACTAAATGTTAATATATCTGGCTTCATTTTACAAATTTAATGGTATATGTTCTATTTTGAAATGTGAATGAAAGTATCTGGTGCTGCATGTAGTTCCAACTTGTGTTTCTGTCTCCTCCCTCCCACAGAAATTTGGGGAGAAAGTTTAAAAATGAAGATTTCGACACTGGGAAATACAATTTTCCTTCAAAATAAGGCACATAATTCTGTCTTGTTTGGGGAGGGAAAATAAAAAGAAATTGATTTCTATCAATTTTATGCGTTTCAGTTGAAGCAGGTGGTTTGATCCACAAAGAGTTCAACGGATTGATAATTAGTGCCAGAGCCTTCCATGTTGCCCATCCTAAACATTAAAAAAATTCTAGACAATATTTTTTTAAAATAATGTAGTTGCTATGTTACATTTAAACAATTTCACAGTAGCTCCAGACTTGCAATCTCCTACCTCTTCTTCTGCATCATCACTATACCTCTGAATCTATCAAAATTCTGCATCATCACTATACCTCTGAATCTATCCTCCATGAATCCTACTGTATAAGACTGGCTCCGCTGCCAAATGAAGGTTTTCTGAAGTGCTAGAGAATGGGAAATGAAGAAGCTTCAAGCCTTCTCCAAATATTGAAGTGGTCTAAAACACAAATGTGACATTCTCAAATTGCCTCACTGTTGCAAAGCACTTCTCTGCTGGGATAAGGCTAGAAGGTTTTTCAGTCGCTGCCCTGCTCTCTGACACTTCAGAAAATGCTCTATTGGCAGAAGTGCCAGGGTTAAATGGGGTTTTTTTTTCAAAAGGTTTATGAGATAATTTTAGACATTTTATTGAAGCAAAGCTGCAAATGTGAATACAACAAAGTTATGGATTTGCAGATCTCATAAATTCTTAAATGCTGAATATTCCATATAAAATCCTCTACATTTAACAACATCAACTTTAAATTAAATCAAATTACCAAAGGTGCACAATGGCCACTTGAATTACCTTATTCAATCTTCTTTATAGTTTTCCATTCTGTTTGGCCCAATTGAAAGAACAATGGACATTTAGGGAGCATGTTGAAGAATTAAGCCACCTTATGAGGGCCATAGACTCAACATTGCCTTAGAGAGCCCATTGACCCCACAAAATGGCTTATATTTCAATTTACATTTGGAGGAAAATCTCTAACTACTTTTAAACGGGAATATGATTTTGGTTTTCATTAACTAATTTGGGGGCACATAGAGATGACCATTTAATGTAGCTTGAAGCTGGCTTTAAATAGAGAAGGTTACAAAATGCACATTGAAGAGGACAGGAACAGGGGAATGCACAAAACTGATATTTTGTTCATAAGGTGTTATATGTTTATAATTTATATTTCTTCTTTGCTGCCACAAATTAATATTCAGGTTTCTTTAGCTGCTACCATTTTATTACACCTCAGCCACCTCCGCTGACAGGATTTTATACTGACAGGACACCTCTTTGTTGGGGTGTTCAGGAAGACACACAAACTCTTTAGATGAAGTAAAGTAAGAACATAATGTTTGTTTATATTGGAACAGTAAAAATGTGTAGTGGTTTCAAGAAAAGGTTAGGCTTTACTCTTACAAAGAATTGTTTTATAACTTAAAATTTGTGGAGATATGTTCCTTCATACAGGAGTACAGTTCAGGTGCATGAAAGTTTTTTTAAAACCTTTTCTCTTGTTGCTTGACACTAGCACTCTAAACTATAGAGTCTCAATATCTTAGCCCTTCTCCCCCCCCCTTCTTAACTATATTCCTCAAAGAGGTATCTCTCTAATAACAGTTCCTAAAACGATCTCTATCTTCAAACTCCAAACACCATCCAAAATAACTCCCTAACTAACTGAATAAATTCTGTGGGTTCCTAGCTCCAACTGTCACTTTGGCTCCGCCCATCTCCATTTGCTAAGTTATGTTCTCCATTTACATCAGCCAATCAGACTGCACTTCCAGTAATGGCTGCTTGATTGCTCCTCCCCCTTGCTTAGCTTAGCTTTGCAAGCAAGGCCTGAAGCTACCTGTACACCAACCTTGTAAGGTAGGCAAATCCATTACACACATCGTTAATGTGAACTGCAGAATTAAAGGGTTTAAATCACATCAGACCAAATCAAGAGAAAGTCCAAATTAAACCATTAAATGAGCGTCAGTGAGCCCTAAATCTAAACCACATCCTATGGCAAAATTGGCCCTGTAGAATGTGAAGCACTTTATAGACACTCACTGGTGTTGGAACCTTTATGCTTCTCTAGTTTTAATGTGGAACTCTTCCAGAAATTGAAAAAAAATACTGCATCTTGAGGCCACCTTCCCTAGTTAATGCAATCAACTTCCTGACATCAAACCAGACATGTGAATTTAGTCAACCACACAAAGAAACTGGTTTGTGCCAAACCAGTTCCAAACTGAACTAAGTAGATGTGTGCATGAACTTGTTCAGCTTATCAGTTTGAGCCTACATAAAAACTTTTAACTGTGGTATTAAACTTTTTTTTGCCAGGGGAGGGAGGTCATGGAATAACTTGAGGTATACAGTGATCACAGCAGAACAGTATTTTCTGCAGAACTGTATTTTCCATTACATTGTGATCACAACACTGTTCCTACCAATTTGTCATGATATTTGCTACTTGAAACTGGAAATCCTATTATGTTTGAAGTCTTCGCTGGTCAAAGTATACCTACTATATACTGCTATAGAGATTTACATGCCAGGCAAGGAGGAATCTATTGCCTCTCTTTGACAGAAAATTAAAGAGAAGGGAGAATTTTTAAAGATGGGTCCCCTAGGGGAGATAGGGTGGGCTACAAATAAAGTGTTGTTGTTGTTGTTGTTGTTGTTGTTGTTGTTGTTGTTGTTATTATTATTATTATTATTATTATTATTATTATTATTTGATACACAACAAGATTAGTACACAGCCAACAAGATGACTATGCTGGCTGTTGTATTGGATTATACGTCAGACACTTCCCAAGTGTCTAGGACTATTTGCAGATCCGAATGGGGTGGCCTTTGGCAGCTGACAGATGGTAATTGGCTGATTTTGTTTATGTGCAGGCCAAGGTCTTTAGGCACTGCACCCAGTGTGCCAATCACCACTAGAACCACTTTTACCGGCTTGTGCCAGAGTCTTTGCAGTCTGATCTTTAAATCCTCATATTGTGTCAGCTTTTCCAGTTGTTTCACATCAATCCTGCTGTCAACTGGGATTGCAACAACAACAATCTATACTTTGTTTTTTAACACAACTGTGATGTCAGGAGTATTTTGCTCCAAAACTCTGTCAGTCTAAATTTGGAAGTCCCAGAGTAGTTTGATGTGTTCATTTTCTGTAACCTTTTCAGGCTTGTAATCCCATCAATTCTTTGTCACAGACAGATGGTATTTGTGGCACAAGTTCCAATGGATCATTTGAGCAACTGTATTATGCCTCTGTTTGTAGTCTGTCTGCGCGATCTTCTTGCAGCAGCAGAGGATGTGATCCATTGTTTCATCTGCTTCCTTGCAGAGTCTACACTTGGGATCTGTCATTGACTTTTCAATTCTGACTTTGATGGGATTTGTTCTAATTGCTTGTTCTGGGGCTACAAGAATCAGGCCCTTCATCTCCTTTTTCAACGTTCCATTTGTGAGCCACGTCCATGTTTTTTCCTTGCCAATTGTGCTCTCATTTTTTTCCAGGAACTGTCCATGGAGAGCCTTCGTTTGCCAGTTTTCTCTTCTGCTCTACATTGTATTTTTTCAGTGTTTAAGGATTTATATTAAAGCAAGAATTTTATCATCTAAATTATGGTTCTTTGCTCAGCTATTAATCCTCACTGTTAACTATAACAGTAGTGATATTCTAAGCTTTTCCATAGTAAATTACAAAATTAAAGTAAGGAATGCTTTACATTTTTGTACTGTGTTGAAAATTATTTCTCTCAGGTTTTATAAACCATTAATTTGGGGGGGGGGGGTTTGCCATCATTTGCTATTTTTTGTATTTTATATCAATAGGTAATCTAGGACTGTTTTGCTAGTCCTGGCATTTGTTGCGTGAATAAGCTTCAAAGTTTCCTTTCTTTTCAAAAGTGTATTTTATACTTTTCAATGTTTTTCTCAATATTTAATAGTTTTTCTGTGTTTAGATTTTTTTTTCTTTGGTGAAGCGAATTTATAGTAAGTAGTCCCAGATCTTAGATGTTTGAAGCTCTGCATTGTATTTTTTATCATATTCACTCTTTGTCTTTTGCACTTTAAACAGTTTTCTACTATTGACTTTTTTCAGTGTTGGTTCTTAACTGTCTTTCACATAATCTGCCAGTGCATGTTTCTATTATTATTATTATTATTATTATTATTATTATTATTATTATTATTATTACTACTACTTGAAGGGAAAGCCAAGATGAAAGAACTGAAATGTTTGGAAGAAAGAAAAACTACGTGTGTCATCTGTTGCCTAGTAGCAAATGGCACATAGCTTCTCTTCCAAATATATCAAGATATAAGGGTGTGCATAAAGTTTTCCCAAATGGGGAGAAAACACAGGAAAAATTTCAGAGCTCTCAACATTCTGACTTCCACTGTACAGCTGTCCAAATCATAACTTCTGTTAGAATAGGGTAAATGTTCAAAAGGCAAACAATACCAGATGACAAATGCTAGGCAGCCATTGCTGACCCTTTTATCATCAGTAAGCTGCTTTGCCTGACAGGGAAGTGCCGTGAAAGATAAGTAGAGAGCTTTTCATAATGTTAAATATTGAGCCTATACAATAGAACCAAGCACCATGGAGTAAAGTGTTGCTTATATCCATGTACAGAAGTGATACCCCATAAACCTAATTAGGGGACCTTAGTAGTTTGTTTGTTCTTTGTGAATATCTGTTATTTAGGTAAAGCTTTCAAGGAGTGTGTTAAAAAAGCAATATATATATAAAGCCGCAGTGGAACAACTTGGATTTTCCCTGGAGCCATAGTTACTGGGCTGTCATGATGCACTTAGTCTATTTTTTAAAGATAAAATTCTATAATGTGTGTGCATTTATAGGATACTTGGTTAAGAGTATGAACTACAAAGAAAAAAATTGCCCCTGTTGGAAACTCTGTTCATTCTTCAAAAGTCGAGTTAGTGATTTATAATGTACTAGCTGTGCCCAGCCACGCATTGCTGTGGCAAAGTATGGTGGTATGGGAAATAAAGTATTGAGGAATTGGTGGTAGTTAAGGTAAAGGATAAAGGTTTTCCCCTGACATTAAGTTCAGTTGTGTTTGACTCTGGGGGTTGTTGCTCATCTCCATTTCTAAGTCGAAGAGCTGGCATTGTCCATAGACTCCTCCAAGGTCATGTGGCATGACTGCATGGAGCACCGTTACTTTCCTGCCAGAGCAGTACCTATTCATATACTCTCATTTGCATGTTTTTGAACTTTAGGGTTGGAAGAAGCTGTTGCTAACAGTGGGGGGCTCTCTCCCCCAATTCAAACCTGTGACCTTTCGGTCCAGAAGTTCAGCAGCTCAGCGCTTTAACACGCTGCGCCATCAGGGGATATTATTTCCTAAAGCTTGTGAATATACAATATTTCTGATTGTTTTTGTCTGTTGTAGGCAAGTATGAATGCTGCAATTAGGGAAAATGATTAGGATGTAATGGCCTTGCAGCTTTAAAGCCTGGCTGTTTCCTCCCTGAGTAATTTTTTTGTTGGGAGGTGTTAGCTAGCCCTGATTGTTTCCTGTCTGGAATTCCCTTGTTTTCAGAGTGGTGTTGTTTGCGATATTTTATGTGCTTCTACTGTCTGTGGCCCTCAGAAAACAGAGGATTTGCCAGACTTTAGAGATGGGAATAGTTTGTTGGGAGGTGTTAGCTGGCCCTGATTGTTTCCTGTGTGGAATTCCCCTGTTTTTAGAGTGTTGTTCTTTATTTAGTGTTCTGATTTTAGAGATTGTATTGTTCTGTTTTATTATACCACAGTAATTTTTATGTATTCTGATTTTAGTGTTTTTGAATACTTGAAGCCAGATTGTATTCATTTTCACGGTTCACAGCAACATAATAATAATATTAATAATAGTAATGATAGTAATAATAATGACTTTGGTAATACACAGTGTTTCACTGCCTTCTCAGCTTCCTTTCTGGAAGAATCCTTTCTTGAGAGGTGTTAGCTGGCCCTGATTGTTTCCTTTGTGGAATTCCCAATTTTCCTGCTTTCTGAGTGTTGCTCTTTATTTGCTGTCCTGGTTTTAGAGATTATATTTTCTGTATTATTCTACCACAATAATTATTTCATATAACAGTAGAATATCATTTATCCAACATTCACTTATCCAATGTTCTGGATTATCCAATGCAGTCTGCCTTTTAGTAGTCAATGTTTTTGTAGTCAGTGTTTTTAATTCATTGTGATATTTTGGTGGTAAATTTGTAAATACAGTAATTACTACATAGCATTACTGCACATGGAACTACTTTTTCTGTCAAATTTGTTGTATAACATGATGTTTTGGTGCTTAATTTGTATAATGATTACCTTATTTGATGTTTAATTGGCTTTTCCTGAATCCCTTGTTATTATCCAACATATTCACTTATCCAACGTTCTGCCGGCCTGTTTATGTTGGATAAGTGAGACTCTACTGTATATTTATAATCTAATATTATCTGCTTAGAACTGGATTATTTGAGGCCCCTTCTAAACAGCTGTATAAAATGCACACTTAAGTGGATTATATGGCAGTGTGGAGTCCAGATAATCCAGTTCAAAGCAGATAATATAAGATTATAAATGGGTTATATAGCTGTGTGGAAGGGCCTTGAGTCTACACTGCAATATAATCCAGTTAAAATCTGATAATCTGTATTTTATAGGCAGTGTGGAAGAGGCCTAAGTGAGGTCTAACTCTGCCTGTTCCCTGGGCTGAGTGGGTTGCTAGGAGCTTAGCCTTCTAACTGGCAGCAATTGGATAAAAACAATTATTCCTCTCCCTCTAATTAGGACTTTATTTTTCTTTTCTTTTTGTTGTATCAATCTAGAGGCATGGATGATGGGTTATGTTGTCAATTTTCGAGGTTGTAGGGTGTTTAGTTTTGTCGTTTTGTCGGTTGCCGGGATTCCAAAGTACAAAGGAACTATTTTAATTGTCTTCCAGAAATGAAAACGGGAATAAGTTTCTTTATTGATTTAATGGTAAAGTCAATTAACTACTTTTGGAAGTCTAATAATGGTATCCAATTAGTTTTAAAAATATGTAACTTGAAATCTTTTTAAAAGGCACCAAATGTAATGTGATTGGGGAAAGAATGCCTGACAAAAAGGCTTTTAAAGATAATACATGTTGAGAAGGCAGATCTTGGGATGAAAATTCTTTATAGCATCTCTAGGATCTTCTCTCCCTCTCCCCCCCCCTCTCTCTTGTCACAAAAGATTTACCATGGACTATGTTCTCAGGGGTATGTTTTGTCTTTAAATGTGCCAACTTTCTTTTATTACCAGGCATATAAACTCTCTAGAGAAATGACAGCTATGGCACCACATTACATTTAGTTTGCTTTAAAATATGGCCACAGAAGAATAGACATTTTTAAAGAATTCTTTAGATAGGACTATATTCAAAATGCCAATTCATTTTTTAAATCAGTTGGTGGATAACATAAGAAGACACTTGGATTTCATCTTCTGAGAAACCACTTTATGGTAAGCTGAAAGAGCCTGGTTGTTTTGTAGTGCATTGACTCTGTGCCAGTCATATATGAGGATGTGAGGATTGCACAGCATAAGTAAGACCTCCTTTTCAAAGTTAGGCCAACAACTGTGTTTGGCAAGAGAAAATGTGCATGCAGCCCAAAGCCAAGATAACTAGCTGCCACCTCTCCTGACCTCTGTTCTGCCCTCTTATTCTGTGCTACCCTAGCTCCATTCAGCAGCAAATCACACTGGCACAGAATAATGAGAAGTTGAACCTCATATGTTCTTCCACCCTGGTAGCAAACCTCTCACCAGTGACTACTGAAATGTCAGAGATGATTCTTTATTTAACTTATATTTTGTTTTTAGTTTTTACACCTGCCTTTAGGATGATGATGTACCACTCATATCCAGGGGAAACACATGGGAGGGGGGTGGGATCAGCAAGTAAGTTGAAAATTCAGATGGTGCTATCTCACTTGCCATAAAACTGTAATAAATAAACTACAGCAGGGTGATTATGTGTCACTATCTACTGCTCCTTCAAAATGTAAGACTATATTGCAATGTATTTCATTATGATGCCATGATTAATATTTCTAATTTTTATTTGAAAAACATCTCAGATCATTTATTAGGCATGTGCTCTCTGTAAATAAATACAGCTCACAGAACAAAGGTTGCAGGGACTTTGGACCTGTTCAGGTGCTCTAAAGCGGTCATTGTGGACAGAAGTGTTAGCTATGCCTCTCCACTCTGAATTGAGCTGATATTGCATTCTTGATTCTACTGATATTAAACTGATAAGAACAGATACTACACTTGATTTTAGCCAAAAGGTTGAGAAGCAACGAATCCTGGACATAGAACGTCAATAAGAGTTAGCCTGCACCCCAGCCTTTATCATTAGTGAAGCTAATAGATACCTCACCGTCTCCATGGCTTATCTAACAAACCTGGAGGGGCCTAAACACCAAAGGGCTTTTACCCTGGCAAGATGCCATGCCCTCCCATTGGCTGTATTGGAGGGGGAGATATCAGAAGACCCCCTTCAAGGAGAGATTATGCCCCTGTGAGTCCAGACACATAGAAAAAACTGAGCATGTGCTCCTTCAATGCATGTTCTACGGAGATCTTAGTACTAATCTCATTACACCATGGCTCCTAAAATATCCAGGGCGCACTGAAAAATATTACTCCTCACTGGTGCTTTCAGACTCTAGCACTACAATAACTTACAGCATTGCTAAATTTTATGCTGCAGCGATTAAAATTAGACGGATGATGATCAATCCCTTAAGGCAACACCCGGTCGGGAATGTAGTTAGAGCAAGTTGTTACAACTGAAATGCTACTAGACTTGTAATGTGTCCCTCCCATCCCCTTTAATGCCCTTCCCCAGTGCTTTGACTAGAGAAGGGCACCCTTCCTAGCAGTCTTGTCCCCCTCAGTTCCATACCTGCTACAGTAATCTGTGTTTTTAAGCTATGATTTCAAACTGCTTTCTAATCTGTTCTTTTATAACTGCTTAATAGGGAGCAGCATTTTCCCTTCCCAGGGTGTTTGTGGGCCACTTTGTGCTGGTCATAGACTGTAATAAAGAAAAAATGATTGATTCTACTGTCCTGCATTTCACACATGCCTGCCTCTCCCCTGTAATTTTAATAGCCCCACCTTTCAATTTTGATACCCGCTGATGTATTTTATGATGTTTTAATTTATTGTTTAACTGTTTTAATTATATTGTTGTTGTGTTTTTAACTTTTATCTGTTTTGACTTCTGGGCTTGGTCCCCATGTGAGCCACTCCGAGTCCTTTGGGGAGATGAAGTTGGGTTATAAATAAAATTGTTGTTGTTGTTGTTGTTGTTGTTGTTGTTCTTGTTCTTGTTGTTCTTGTTCTTGTTCTTGTTGTTTTTGTTGTTATTCATGGATATTCTCACAGGGGTGTGCAGAATGGCACAGAATTCACTCTGTTTTTGTTCTATTTTCAGGTGCCCCCATTTTATTTTTGGAAAGATTCTTCCCAAAGCAGAAACAAAACTCAGGGTTCCAAATAATGAATCCGAATGCCCCCCCCCTCCTAATCTCCTGGAATCGCCCTAGAAACAGAACGGGGGATACCTGAAATTCAAAACGAAAAAAGAATGAAAACAGAATGGATTTACACACCCCTAATTATTCTGTATAGTAGACCTGACCCTATGGATACAGAGATTCTTCTAACAACCAGGAACTATTATATTTACCCGAGTTCACAAGTTCAGAAAAAATCTGAAAATATGGAGCAGTATCTGCACAAGAAAGAATGAAGACTCACGACATCAAATTAGACTAAATCTATCCCTCGTTTTATTGAAATCAGTCCAATTTATAATGAGCCAAAGTAAGTGCTGAGTCGTCATAAATGGAGAAGCACTGGATCCTTTTATAAATGCACATAATGTGGCCTGGAATCAGCATGAAAAATGTAAATTCTGGGCTGCATTGCAGCCACACAGGAGTGTCCTGTGCCGCACCATTGGACATTCACTCAGTTTTCACCTTCCCTGTAGCCCCAATTTCCCCCCAAGAAGAAAGAAAGTGCTCCTATTTTATGTTAGAAGCCTCCTTTTCCTGGTTCCATGCCCCTCTTTCCAGGTTCCTTTGCCAGTCACATGACAAAGCCCTGAGATAATTAGAAGCAATCCTTATTGCTTTGCTTGCTGGTGGGAGAGGACTGGAACTATCCTGTGGTGCACTAATTTGAAGTTGGAAGGATTTCCTCCAACAGATGTGGCTGCTGGCTCTTAAGGTGGATTCACTTGCACACTGTCACGGTGTTGGAGAGTCATCCAGCTCTATTCTTTGGAAGAATGGGGCAACTAACTCAGAGGGTAAAGGTGGTGTGGTAAGATGTAAAAAGCATAGAATGGGGTGTGCCAAGAATCATGATTTATACTCTTTGGCAAACCTTCTGTTATCAGATACAAAAAGAAATGGTGCTCCATTGCCAATGAAGAAGTAAAACTTCTTAGATTGCTACAACAATTGAGACATGATGCCTTCTTTTCCTTTAAAAGCAACTAATATACACCCCATTGGAAGAAATGTACAATTTTATAATGAAACTGTCTATATGGCTGGAATATCCTTGTTTTGCACAGGATTCTAGTTTTTAAACCCTAAAACAGAACCAAAGAGCTTCTTCTAATTCATCACTTGCAATCAGCTAAACCCCACTGAGCATGTGATAACACTGCAACATAAAAGTATAGAACAAGTACCCTTTCTAAGTAATATTTCTCCCAGAATCCTCCAGCTAGAATAACAACTTAAATCCTTGTAGAGTAGATGGGGGAAAAATAAAGAAACCGATAAATAACAGTATGGTGATTGTTTCTATTTTTGCATTGTTCTTCCATAAAATATAAAGTTATATTATAATATTGTTATACTGTAAAACTGTACTTAATGAATTTATTTAAATATTTTATGTTGCAAAAAAAGTATTCCTGCATGGCATATAAAATACATTTCCCTATTCTATTTGCTATATCATCTGTGGACAAAACAGATTTGGCAGAAGGAGAATGGCCAAGAGTTTATGATCTGAAGATTTATTTCTGACATTTTATTTTCTTTACACCTCCTGACATGTACAACACCCTAGATACTTCTGCCACATGGAAAAACAGCTATGCAAACATTGCAGATTTATGTTCACCACTTAGATTCTCTGCACATTTTTGTGTCCTACATATTTGCTGGCAGAAGGAAGTGTTTTACAATTGTTAACCCTGCAGAGTTGTTATAGCTATGAAAGAATATATCAAAAGCCACTATCAACAATATCTTTATATTTTATCGACCTTCCTTCCTGAAGGGTGTGAAGGAGAATGGCAAAAAGACCTGACTTGAAGTTCTGCCCCAATATTAGATTACTGAAATCTCACTGAAGTTAATGGAATATAGGAAATAAATATGGATATTCTTATTCAAGTTATCAAAATGTCAGAAATAAATATGCATAGAACAGATAATACATATAGAGTCTTGCTTTCACACACACACACACACACACACACACACACATAGTGTCTTTTCCTGATGTAATTGTGATGCCTGTACCTAACAATGCTGGATGACTTCTAAATATTAATTTTTGTAGCATCTGGTTTAATGTGTATTCAGGATAGAACAAACTTTTGGCAACTCAGCCATAGGAGTTACTTGGGAAGATTAGCTTTCTCTTATGGAGAGAGAATGTAACTTGTCCTGTACCTAACGTCATGCAGGGAAGTTCCATGGTGAAAAAGGGATTCAAACCATGATATCTCAGAATGCTCCTGCAACACTTGAACCACTACACTACACTGACACAATAGCATAGATTTCTAGCATATACTTGGTTTTAACAACAAAACAGGGGGACACCACAAAAATAAGGTATGCAATCAGGGCCGGCCCAACATGGAGGCCATTGAAGCGCCCGCCTCGGCGAGGCCCCCCCCCCCCGGCGGGGACCATGGGCTCACTAGCTGCCGAACAGGAAGGCCTGTTCGGCGACAAACGAGCTCTCCTGATGCAGCCTGACTTTTTGCTGCTGCGACCTGGTTGGCTGGGCCAGGGCGCACGGTGTGGGAGGCGGGGCCCCGTCTGGGCGGAGCCCCACCTCCCGCGCCATGGACCCTGGCCCCGCCTCCCACGCTGCGTGAGAGGCGGGGTCAGGGCAAGCTGCATGGGAGGCGGGGCCAGGGTTGAGCGGGAGTCCTTCCAGGCCGTGGCGAAGGCCCAGCCAGCTTTGCTAGGCCTTCGCCACGGCCTGGAAGGACTTTTTGCTACCGTGGCCTGGTCGGCAGGGCAAACTGAGTTATCACTCTTCTCCTGTCAAGCTCATTATCCCTCCCCACTTTATCAGTTCCTACATCGAAATTAGAATGTCCATCTGGCACCTGGAGATCTGACCTTGACTGCTGTGAGGAATGTGGTTCAAACTGTCTGCTTGCAACCATTCTGTCTCTGGTCCCAGAATTCACTGGGACAAATTCTGGCTGCATCTCAGGCCCAAACCCAGAGTCCCCTGGCAAGGCGAGGGGGGATGACAAACTCTGGCTGCCTCTCTGACAAGGCAGGTGCAGGGACAATCACAGGCTGAATGGGGCCAACCTAAGGCTCACCTGACAGCTCAGGTGGAGGCTGGGCTACAATGACAGCCAAATTGGTTACAGGAATATCCAAGAGTGAACATATTGCACTGGGATCTGCGCGCATCATCCGAAAATACATCACACAGTCCTAGACACTTGGGAAGTGTTCGATTTGTGATTTTGTGATACGAAATCCAGCATATCTATCTTGTTTGCTGTGACATAATAAAAATATTATTATTATTATTATTATTATTATTATTATTATTATTATTATTATTAATTATTGGAGACTTCCATCATCTTTCATTCATAACAAATGGAAAATAAAAATGTATCATAAGATTATATATCGGATTGGGATATCATAGAAGTCTTTCCCTTTCCATCAGATACTTATTGATAAAAAGGTTTTTCCATTCTTCTGAGATTTTGTGCTACTCATTGCATTTTGTTGCACTGTTTTTTTCAGGACTATGAAATACATGATTTTACATTTCAATAAGAGTTTTTAGTCTTCCTGTCCTCTTATGAGGAAGGATGGTATAGAAATTAAAGTACTACTAGTAGGAAGTGGCACTTGCAGTTAAAAGCAAATGATGCCATCATTACAATTTTGGAAATAAACTGTGTGTGTGTGTGTGTGTATGTGTATTTCTAGCTACCCACTATCCAAACTACAGTTTTAAACTATACCACAATCCAGCTTTTATCTCTTTGGTTTCCAAATATAAGCACCATAATTTTTTTCAGATGCAAACATGTAGGTCTGAAGTACAAATGCAGCTGTGAAAGCTGTAAAATAGAGACAAAGCAGGTGAGCATATGCAGAGATCTGAAGTGAGAAGAGTAGGAATGATGAAAATGTGCTTCTAATGGGTGTGCTCTTTTCCATTTTTAAGCACCCCATCAGTCTCGCTTCTGTCTGTTTCTGTCACTGCGGTGATTTATCCAGCTTTGTTCTAGCCCTGGGATCTTATTGCACACTCCATCACTTCTATCCTCCTTAATGTGAAAATAAAGCTGAGTGTTTGGTTCCTATGTTTGTTGTCCCTTCTGATTTTCCACCTCAAAATAATAATAATAATAATAATAATAATAATAATAATAATAATAATAATAATAATAATCTCATCAGCAACAGATTAAAACACCACACATAACATTGATGAAAAACACATAAATCTAAAGCTAAAACTCATAATATCAGTTTAAAAGAATATGTAAGATTAATATATATTAAAACATTCAGTCCATACTTTAAAATGTATAATATTTAAATCATTTGAATTGGTTTGCTAGAAGAAATTGGTCTGTAATGCTGTTTTAAATTCAAACAAGCATATTTAGCTATCATTATGACAACTTCTACCACAATTTAGGGGTGGCTGAAGAAAAGATCCTCTGGATGACAGTAGTCAATCCTGGCTGACTGGAATAAATAGGGTGGATTATATGGAAGGTGGCAATCCTGTAGGTAACCTGCAAGACTTTAAAAGTAACAATTGATCTTGCCTGGAAACAACCAGAGGAGGTATTTTAATAATAGAATAATATAATCTGTCCTATATTTACCAGTAACCAATTTGTTTGTCATGTTTTGAACTGCAGTTTCTGAATTTGTTAAAGTAGTCAGTCCAATGTATAGCACGTAACAGAAAATCCAAGCTTGAGGTCATCAGCATGTGCACTCCCATTTTTAGATCCTCTAATTATATTAAAAGGCATAACCAGTGTAACAACCAATGCTAATAATAGGCACTCTTGGACATCCCATCTATCTGAGGTGTCATTTAGAATGACATATCTAGAAGCACCTCCAAGCTACCAACACGGAAACATACCCCATCCAGGACTGGTTGACACATCTTCATACTCAGGTTAGGACCCTTAACAGTTAGTACCTTCATTTTGTTTGGATTCAGCTTCAGTTCATTTTTCCTATCCATTACCTCCACTAGGCATTTATTCAGAGGAGATACTTAGGCATATCTGTTTTTTTACAACTTCTGCTATAACAATGCCATCGAAGTCAGTCCTCATGGATCATTAATTTGTCGCCTGAATCATGATAATTTTTTAACTTCAGGTCAGATCCTTCACTCCAAAAAGGCATTGACATTGATCCATTGCCCCATTTGATCAAAGTTCCATATGTTGTCATATAAGATGCCATGGCTGGGGTTGTATTGTGAAGCCAGTGGATAGATTGCATTCCATCAAACCGGTGTTTGTCTAGGGGTTGTATATGTTCCCCAGTGTTTTGGAAGGAGTCCCCTCCCACATCCCACCTCTTTATGCACCTCCACACCCTAATTTGTCACCCAAATGTTCTAAGCAATCCTCTGTGAGGTGAAACTGATCCTGTGCAGAAAAACAAGGTGGGAACTGGAATGCACAATTGTATTGTGTACAATTGAGGAAATGGCCAACAACTTAATTGGCTACAGCAATAAAATGTTTTTATGGCTTATAAATCCTCAATTGACTTGTGTTCAATTAACTGAAAGACAATATATATTCCTATATGATTATTTTGATCTGGGGTTTCTCAGTCCCATCAAGCTCACATTAAGGTCTGGAGAGAATTTAGAAGTTTTCTTGTTGACTGTTTCAAGATTCTTGAATTTAGGAAATTCACTTTGGGAAAACTCGCTTACTGTCCTCCTGTTAGTGGGTAAAGACCTTTTTATTACAATAGGCTTTTGGAATTGTCTGTGTTTATAAAGAAGGGTATTTTATTCATCTTTCTTATTTTAGTGGCTATATTTTAATCATTTTAATCTTACGGGTTGTTTAATTATTAAAAATATCTGTGGGTGTAAGTGATAATACTACTGCTACTATTACTAGTACCTCTAGGCATTGGGGTTACAATTTAAGCACATTTTCTCCATTTCCATCAAAAAAAGAA
Organism: Anolis carolinensis; assembly: GCF_035594765.1. Lineage (NCBI taxonomy): Eukaryota > Metazoa > Chordata > Lepidosauria > Squamata > Anolidae > Anolis > Anolis carolinensis. Next base: position 68,416,498 of record NC_085844.1, read on the forward strand.
CCTGCATAGACCTAAAACCTGTTGAAATGTGGTAAGATAGAAAATGCCAGGACTGACTGAAAGCAAAAAGATCTGAGATGTAGAGAACAAAGGCCACAATGAATGGTCCAGAAAGCCAAATGTACACTGTTTTGATTTTGTTTGTTTTTTGTTTTTGTTTTGTTTTTTTAAAAAAAGGTCAGTTGAGAAGATTCTTTTATGTAACTCCACCAAACATAAATCAGATACTAGTGAATGGGAGAGACAAGATTATTCAAAGGTGTCAATGAATAACTAATTTCATATGAAGGAATGTGTTCCAGCATATGCCACCTCCTTAAAGTTGTGTTGTTCCGAAACTTATAATTAGACTTATATGTCATATGCAGCATTCTGTTTTTAATTCTAGCAAGTAGTAAAATATCTGCATACTGTAACCTGGATATTGTTTTTGGTGTGTCCTTTCTTCCATTAAAACCAAGAAAAACCTGAAAAATATGGCAGCCCAGCTAATGAACAAGTAAAGCCATCAACACTCCGAATTGGCTGCTTGTGGTCTGGGGGAGGGAGTGCTCCCTTTACCATATGCTGTCAACTACATTTTAGAATATTAATTGATCTTACATAACAACTGTCCTGTCCTATAGTGACAAGGAAAATCTACGTTTGGTTGTAAGTTTGTCAAAAATGGAAAATAGATGCTTTAAAGTTCTCTTAGATTTCCGATATGAATTAGTATTGGAATAGCTTTTAAACCATTTATTAAGTTCAAGTCCTAAACTAATTTTTGAGAAATCATTTTACAGAGCAAGACTATTTTTTCCTCTTTTCTCTCTTTTCTTTTTATTAGCAATCTTTTCATAATGCAACAGGATCTCAAGTGATTTCAGAAAGCTGTGCCAATGAATGTCCAATGACTGGGGGAAGCCCATTAAATTGTAAATTGCTTGGCAAGAAGCATAAAAGCTGAATGCTGGTAGCCTGAATGCTACTTTAGCTTGAATGATGCGTATGGAAAAAGCATATGCTCTATATAGGTCTTTAAGAGGAAGAAAGATGTTTTGATAATTTGGATTTTATGAATAAAAATGATAAGTTAATGTGACTTAAATATTATGTTACATATTATTTCAGTAAAAGATTTGGAATTACTATATTGTTTATTAAAATTAAATTAAAATGCTAAAGATGTTTTGCACTGGTGTAGCAGACCTTGGCACTCAGGGTCAAAGCACTTTGACTTCTGTTTAGAAGAAACAACTATGCACCTCCCATCTCCATCACCACTATCTTGGTTTCCTTTTATCTTTTGAGTCTAACTGCAGCCTTTACATTAGCTTGGTTGTCAGGCTATTGATTTTCCAGGAAAAATGTGTGGAAATGATATATGCAGGTGAAATGCAAATTATTCCTGGCAAATATTAAAACTAAAATGACAGGTTTGTGGAGGTGTGGAATATCCTGGTTTACCTTCATTTTGCAGCTCTCTTTGGCTTATACAGTAGCCCATGTATTTTACAAGGGATTCATTACAGGACTTTCATATAATACAATTTTCTCATATAATCAACAATCCTTTTTGTCAACCTGAAGTTAATGGTGATTTGGGCTACCACCCATAGAATTGTGAAAGAGGATCTAGTGTTACCACCTTGGGTGGAACTTCCAGTGAAATTTGACTGTAGAATTGTACTGGAGACATGGAACAATTCACTATGCATAACTAGGTCATCTTGCATGATTTTGTGGTAATCAAAGCAATTTTCATATAATTAAAACTGTGTTCAATAAGCTTGTATAATAAGAGAGTCTATTGTACTTCAATATTTACTTCAAAATAAACACCACTAGCCACTTGATTATGTGTCTAAGTCTATAATATATTTAAAAGTATAACCTGACATTTTTTAATAGACCCGCAGTGGCTGAACTGCAAAACCTGAAGGTTGGGTTGCTGACGTGAAGGTTGCCGGTTTGAATTCGCAAGAGGGGATGAGCTCCCACTTGTCAGTTCTAGCTTTTGGGGACATGAGAGAAACCTCCCAGCTAACACATCCGGGCATCCCCTGGGCAACATCTGTGTAGATAGCCAATTCTCTCACACCGGAAGTGACTTGCAGTATGTTCTGAAGTTGCTTTTGATATGACAAAAATACATACTTTTAATGTTTAGACTTTAAGGGATAATTGGGCAAAGACATAGCGGAAGTATCACCAATATCTACTAGCCATGACAACTAAGTGAGACCTCCAGAACAGGATAATTCTGAAACCTAGTTGTTGATGTAGACAACAGGGGATAACTTTTACTGTCAATTTGTCTAACTCTGTATTACTTTATTTATTCTCAGCCATTTCCTCAAACCTGGGGCTCAAGGATGCTTACTGGAAATAAGTAAAGGACAAGTAAAAATAAATATAGCTAAAACATACAAAAATGTATAATTAAAAAAGGGTGAGACAGTCTATGGAGATAAAGATGTGGAATAAAAGTAGTGTAACACATGAGGCAGGCAAACCGGCATTGCAGCTGGACCATCAACATTAGTGACAGTTTCAATACATGACACTGTGTGCATCCTGCTACTGGTTTACTTCCCCTCCTGCCAGGCCCGAAGCCAGGATTTTGATTTGGGGGGTGGGGTGGGGGGGCTGCATCTGAGTGAGAGAGGATCTCCCCTAGCAAACCTTTTGAATTGTTATCCCAATACCCGCATGCATATGGGATATATTGAGCATAGTGATCAGATCATGATATGAATAACCATAACAGTTTAAATAAAAAAAAGTTAAGGCCTTCTCGCAGACCACCATGATAATTTCAGGGGGGAGGGCTGAAACCCCTCAAGCCCCCCCCCCCCCCAGCTACATGCCTGCCTCCTGCCATGGTTTTCTTGTCCCTAACTATTGACAGGTAAAACCTGTGCCGTCCGCCGGACAATAAAAAACTATAAAACTGAAACGTGCTGTCCTTTATCCGGGCGAACTGCAAATCCCTATAAGCTGTCCTATAGATATTGAACGACTGAGTCTGGATAACTTCAAAAAAGGATGTTTATTCATACAAGGTTGTAAACCTGGCACAGATCTTAAAGTTGCAGAAAATGAAACAAATTTCTATAGGTTTTAGGTACAGAATTATCCCTGGTTCCAGAAAGCAAAGGTGATTATAAAACCACTATACCCTAATCACGCTGCCTATATTAGAAGGAGAAACTCTTTCCTTCCCTATCTTTACAGCAAAGATTAGTTCTAGAAGCGACAGAATAACCCTGCTCCTCCAACTAGATTTCCTATTCCAGATCAGTATAATTCAATACTTATCTAATTTGGATAGGCTTAGATTGGCCTGGTTTTGAGGATGATTTGTCCCAGTTAGCCTTGCACAGCTCCAGCACGTTGGAAGACTATAGCCAGAATGAAGCTCCAAAATGGAGACTAGACCCTGGTAAAAAGGGCGGTCCTAAGATGTTGCATTCTTTGACCAATCACTGCAAAGAAAACTGCAGCCAGCTCTTGCAGATTCCAAGCCACTTTTCCTAGGCTATTGCAGCCAGAGGCTCAAACAAAATGTAAAGGAGGGAAAACAAACAAACGACCAATAGGTAAGGCAAACCATCGTCCTGGGGGACGGAACACTCCCCGCTAAATTCCCAGGATGTGGGAATTTACCAATCAAAAACATACAAACACCTTTGTATACACAACAATACAAACACTAGAACTTTAAACATCTCCAATAAGCAACACGAGGTCACTAATTGGTCTGTCCAAAATGGACACTTTGTCTCTGTTGCAAGTCTTTAATTGAACTTTCCTGACCTTACCATCCGGGCAAGGAAAGGTCTTTAATACAATGCCCATGGGCCATGCATGGCGGGGCAAGTCTTTGTCCTTTAACAACACAACGTTGTTAACCTCAATGTTGTCCTGTGGGCTTTGCCAGATTCTTCTAGCTTGAAGCTGGCTTAAGTACTCAGCTTTCCACCTTTTCCAAAAGTGGTTGGCCAAGGACTGCACCTGTTTCCACAGGGCACGGTGAGTTCCGTCCGGAACTGGCAACATGACGTCCTTCCATCCTGGCACCTTTTGTGTCAAAATAAGTGCAGGAGTCAATGGTTGTAAGTTCTCAGGGTCACTGGTAAGGGGAACCAGCGGCCGGTTGTTGATAATTGCGGTAACTTCCGCCATAAGTGTCACCAAAACATCATGCGTCAATGACCTATGACTCAAAAACATGGCATTAAGGATTTTGCGACTAATACCAATCATCCTCTCCCAAACACCACCCATATGGGAGGCGTGAGGAACATTGAAAGTCCACATAATTTGTTCAGTATTCGTAAAGTTCTGAACCTTTGGGTCTCTCCCAAACCTAGACACACAATTGAGTTCTTTGGTCGCACCTACAAAATTGGTGCCACAGTCCGACCGAATTGACTTAATTGGCCCTCTGAGGGCTATGAACCTTTTCAATGCGTTTAAAAATGATGAAGTGTCCATCCCTTCTATGACTTCTATATGGACAGCTCGTATTACTAAACAAGTAAACAAAACTGCCCACCTCTTGTTATTTACAACACCACCCCTGGTTTTCCTAGTGACAACCTCCCAAGGACCAAACACATCGATTCCCACATGGGAAAAGGGTGGGTCTGTCAAAGTCCTATCCTGAGGTAGTTCTGCCATCAACTGACTTTGACAGTTTCGCCTAAGGCGCCTGCATTTAACACATTTGAAAATACAACTGTTGACCAACCTTTTGGCATTAACTACCCACAGACCTTCATTTCTAAGGGCTGCCTCAGTTAGAGTTCTACCCTGATGATGGATCCTTTCATGGTGATGCCGAACGAGCAGCAATGCAGTGTGACTATTAGGGGGTATGATGATGGGGTTTTTTATGCACGCCTTGAGTTTAGCTTTGGCTAACCTTCCTCCAACTCTCAAAATACCCTCCTTGTCTAGAAATGGGTTTAACTCATTTAGAAGACTTTGATTAGGGATGTTGAGCCCTTGCTCTAGCCTAGCTATTTCCTGCTTGAAAGCAGATCTCTGTACTGACTTGAATATGACGCTCTTAGCCTTTATCATATCCTGGACCTGTAAAGGCTCACTATCTTTGCAAGCTAAACGATGTATAAGCCTAGCAACTGCTCTAAGAAGACTGTGCCACTCCGAAAAACATTCAAAACGGTGTGGTTCCAGGCAAGATCTTTGGCCTGTCTTGATTGCAGTGGTGGTCTTGCAGGCTGTTATTTCTGGAACAGACTCTGGTAATTCTATGTTTTCCGAAGGTGAAAAGACCAACGGGAAGTAGACATCCGCTAAACATCGGGGACCCATCAACCAACTGGATCTTAAAACTCGTTGAGCTGATGCTCCTCTAGAAGCGATGTCGGCTGGGTTGTCATTTGTGGCAACATGATGCCACTGGCTAGGTGTGGAGCTAGATAGAATGTTGTTAATTCTATTTGATCTGGGAACTGTGATGGTTTCCAGTCCTTCAGCTTGAGAAGTCCAATTTGCCCAAGCTGCTTTCACCGATGGGGTCAGCTCTTGATCCCATCCTATCTTCTTCAGTGACCAGAGTCTTTTTTCTGTCACATGCCTGTTGTTTGGCAAAGTGGGTTTTTCTGCTTTAAAAGGCAGAAGGGCTATCCAATTTCCCTCTGGACTCCGGGAAACCTGAGAGTTCATGATCTCTAAAAACCTCTGTTCATCTTTGGAAAGCGCTGTAGTTTCATCCCTTTCGGAGACTTCAAAGATGGAAGAATACTCTGGTGTTATCCCCTGACAATAGACCGAGATATGACTCAAACAGCTATGCATTAGTGTGGGGCGACTGCCTTGAAGCACGTGCGCTTGACGAGTGCCCACCGACGATGGAGGGTGCATCCTATTTATGCACACTGGGCCTGTAACTGTCCAGCCTAGTGGTAGCAGCTGAGCAATGGGCGCCCCTGGAGGTCCCTTAACTTGGTCGTTCACATAGAACAAGTTCGGACAGTCCGCACCAAGCAGAAGGGCAATGTCCACATCTGGACGGAAAGCAGGTAAGGCGTTCTTCAGCTTTCGCAAGTGAGGATGGGCTTCCACGACTTCTCTGGTGACAATCTGCCTTTTGTTCCGGGGAATAGAGGAACACTCAATGAGGTCTGGTAACTCGAACAGTCTCTTCTGGTCACAAGAGGAGACAACAAAGCCGGATGCTATGCGACCCTGCAACTTCTTCTTCCCTACACAGGTGGACATGGTGTAGTCGACCGTCTGGGTTTTTATGTCAAACAGTTGGAAAAACTCTGGAGTCGCCAGGGAGGCGTCGCTTTGTGAATCCAAAGCCACGTAAAGTCTCTTTTTAAGCCAAGGTCTTCTGGCTGGATATACATCTGCTAGGCAGATGGGATGGCAGACTCTGAACTGGTGCACGTCAGAGCATAGTTCAGTACAGGCGACCGATGGAGCATCCTCCTGCATCCGTGACGCGGTCTGCATGTTGGTGGCTTCAGTAGATGACCCTTCTTTGGAAGACGTGTCCCCTTTGGCGCGGGAGACAGCGTCAGAGTTGTGCATCGCGGTGCAATGCTTAAGGCTGTTACACCTTGCGCATTTGACGTCCTCTTTGCAGTTGGATGCAAAGTGAGGAGTTGCTCCATAGCACCTAAAACATATGCCCAGCTTCTGTACAATCTGTTGTCTTTCTTTATAAGGCTTCTTGCCAAATTCCCGGCAGTTGGCCAAACTGTGAGGCTTTTGGTGAATGGGGCAGAGCACCTCCTTCACCTCTGACTTGGATTCGTTGGCCCTGTGCTGAGTTTCAACAGCCTTAACACTAACCGGTCTTTTGGCCTCTCTGGATGGTTTTTTCTCCACTTTAGGTGCCTTCTCTGGCTGGGTCCCTTGGTATAAGGTGGGGAGGCCCGTCTGCGGATCATTCCTTTCTCTGGCCGCCCTGGTGATGAACTGGACCAAATGAGAAAATGGAGGGTATGCCTGGGAGTGGGCCTCCTTGTAGTTGAAGACCTCCTGTCCCCAGCGTTCTTGCAAAGTGAAGGGCAGCTTGGTCAAGATCTGCCTCTGGGACAGGTGCTGATCGAGGCACTTCAAACCGGGCAGTTCTGGATTCTCCTTGGCCGACTCTAATTCCGTAAGGAGATCGCTGAGGTCCCACAAGAGTTTGAAGTCTTTGAGTTTCAAAGCTGGGAACCTTTGGAGCTTGTCCATAAGAGATGCTTCAATCTCTGTGCTGGCCCCATACCTCTGCTGCAACCTGGCCCAGGCCTTTTCCAGGGCTTTGTCGGGATCGGCTACGTGGGCTGCGTAGATCTTCTTAACTTGTGAGGATGAGGCTGGGCCCAACCATGCAGCCAGAAGAGTCAGTTCTTCCTCAGGCAATAACTTTAAGTCTCTGATTGCTCTCTGGAAGGTGGCCTTCCAGAGAAGAAATTCCTCAGGCTTGTCCGAAAACTTTTCGACACCCTTGTCCTTAAGATCTCTTCTGGGGCTTCTGATGATGGAGACAAGCTGGGACTCTGGCGTCGAAGGGAACAATTGAGGAGTTTGCTGTTGTGGAGTGGACTCCCACCGTGCACCTTGCGTCAACCTTTGGCCTCTTGGAGGGATGACATCGACCACTGACGAATCGGTGGCTCCCTGTGCAGCTGTCTGTAAGGGCCAACTAGCACTTGGCCTTGAGGCCCTGATTGACTGACCTAGGGATTTAGCAGGAGGCACAGGTAGCTCGGGCAAGGGTGAGCTCCCCGCTATGACGCTCTGCTCTGCAGGAAACTCAAAAGTGACTTTGGGGCCCTGCTCTGGGTAAGGAGAGAAGTCTTCCTGTTCCTCATCCGAAAACTGGCTGTTTAAGCTATTAAGATGCACAAGCACCTTGGAAGAAGGGTCCTGCTTCGGCAACTGACTTACATTTTCTTCTGTGAGTGGCTCAATTAGGGCCTTGGCCAAAGTCTCAGCCCTTACCCTTTTGGCTGCGGCATCCATCTTTATTCTAAGCATTTCTATTTCACATTGCCTTTGGGCCTGTTCCATTTGCATTTCGCTTTGTCTACGGGCCTGTTCTATTTGCAGTCGTTGCTCTTCTTCTTTAAAGGGAAGGGTGAGATCAGCTGCCTTAGCATCAGCCTCCGCCCCCGCTACCTTGCTCTTTAGCTCCAGACGTGCAGCCTCCTTAATGTGCAAGGCAGCTAGGGAAGAGATGGCACTCCCAGCAGCAGAAGACTTGCTAGAGTGGCTATGTTTAGATGATGCACACTCCCTTAGTATAGATACCTGGCTAGAGCGGTTGGACTTAAGACTAAGTGCCACAGCAGGTGATTTTAAAAGATTGGTCTCATGGCTGCATAAGGAAGACTGATTTCCTTTTGGCTCAGACCTTAGATTAACAGGTGGAGATCTAAATTCCAAGGCATCTAGAATTGCCCTCACCTTATTTTCTTTCTCATTAGTGTCAGCTAAGACACTCACTATTTCTAACTCTGAATCCTTGGCGTTAATGCGCTCGAGGACCTGGACTATCTTAGACACCAAACCCCTCCAGAGACCGAAGGTCTCTTCAAGGTCGGTCTGTAATATGGATGGCACCCTTGTAATACCCAAGCTCTCAATTCTGTCCATCAATGTTACAATTCGCTCCCATGCCGAACCTAACCTCACATGGAGGAGCTCCTTTTCATCTATTAGATGGGCTAGCATCTTGGCTGAAGGGTGCTTTATCCTTTGGGGCCTTTCATTCCTACTTTCAGCCTCAGAAGGAGGTATACCATCTGTATCATCTTGAAATTGCATAGACATTATGTATTCTTAATAGCAAGTAAATTTACAACAAAAGCAAATACAACATACCAGCAAGTAAATTTACAATAAAAGCAAATGCAATATATAATACAATGCACAACACTTAACCATAGCAATATATATCACTAAGTAACTATACTTTACAAAGATAGTGACCTTTGGCGCCAGATTTTAGTGGGCAAGCTGCAAAATGCCAACTGACAGCAACTTGCCACTTGATACCTCCCTTGCCCGAGTGACGTAAACTGCCAAAATGGCGACTTCGCCAAATTTTCAAGCACCTCGTGCTCTGCGGCTCGAGGCCTGCCGCCAAAGGAGCACCGAGGCTGGCTTTGGAAAGGAGGAGAGAAAAGACGCCTCCTCCCCGCTGTGAAGGGAGGTCACCACCGCAGGTCGATGAAACAGGTCACCACCGCAGGACGATGAGGCAGGTCACCACCGCAGGACGATGAGGCAGGTCACCACCGCAGGACGATGAGGCAGGTCACCACCGCCAGGCGATGAGGCAGGTCACCACCGCAGGACGATGAGGCAGGTCACCACCGCAGGACGATGAGGTAGGTCGAAGCCGGCCGAGTGCTCCGGCCGAACTCGCAGCAGCGTTGCCAGGCCTGTCCAGGTTCTAGCCTGGTTCTGGTGGGCTTCACGCCTCAGAGCCAGCCAAAGAACTGTCGCTGGTGCTCCGCGGCTCGAGGTCTACCGCCGAGGGAGCCCTGGACGTTGCTGGGAACTGCACAGCCTGTGCAAACCCAGAAAGCCACTGGGCCACGTGCGCACACGCGAGCCAAATAGCAAGGAAATAGAGCCCCACTATTTGACTCCTTCAGGTCTGAGAGCGGGCTCCACTGCCTCAGACGCTGGTAGAGTCTTTAGGTATGCAGACTGAGCTCAGGCGGAAAAGCCGCGGCCTAAACTAAACTTCCTAAACTATAAAAACTATAAGCCGTGCAAGCTAGCTTAAGCGGAAAAACCGCTGATCATCCTCAAAACTGTGCCGTCCACCGGACAATAAAAAACTATAAAACTGAAACGTGCTGTCCTTTATCCGGGCGAACTGCAAATCCCTATAAGCTGTCCTATAGATATTGAACGACTGAGTCTGGATAACTTCAAAAAAGGATGTTTATTCATACAAGGTTGTAAACCTGGCACAGATCTTAAAGTTGCAGAAAATGAAACAAATTTCTATAGGTTTTAGGTACAGAATTATCCCTGGTTCCAGAAAGCAAAGGTGATTATAAAACCACTATACCCTAATCACGCTGCCTATATTAGAAGGAGAAACTCTTTCCTTCCCTATCTTTACAGCAAAGATTAGTTCTAGAAGCGACAGAATAACCCTGCTCCTCCAACTAGATTTCCTATTCCAGATCAGTATAATTCAATACTTATCTAATTTGGATAGGCTTAGATTGGCCTGGTTTTGAGGATGATTTGTCCCAGTTAGCCTTGCACAGCTCCAGCACGTTGGAAGACTATAGCCAGAATGAAGCTCCAAAATGGAGACTAGACCCTGGTAAAAAGGGCGGTCCTAAGATGTTGCATTCTTTGACCAATCACTGCAAAGAAAACTGCAGCCAGCTCTTGCAGATTCCAAGCCACTTTTCCTAGGCTATTGCAGCCAGAGGCTCAAACAAAATGTAAAGGAGGGAAAACAAACAAACGACCAATAGGTAAGGCAAACCATCGTCCTGGGGGACGGAACAAAAACCCATCAATGACTCTCCATTATTTTATATTCCCATTACCTACCTTAGTGTGATGGGTCTCTTCTGCTTCTATGCACATATGCCAGCACTCACATGATGTCAGTGGGTGGGATTCTCCTCCACAACACTCTGCTTTGCTATTTCTGAGGTGGTTGTTTTGCATTTAATATATATTTTGCCAAAATTATGCAATCTCATGGAAAATTAAAAAAAAATAAACCAACTATCAGGCATGTTGAATAGGGAATTGTGCAAGAAGATGGAGTTACACAAGTGGATGATATCCTGTTCCATATCTCACATTTAATGGATCTGGGAACTGCTAATATCAAAATTGAATGGAGTTACATATTTTCTCCATGACATTGTCCACTTGGTAATATTTTTCTAACTTTACAGTTACATGAATTAGATAACAACAATCTGCCATGTTGTACACAACTAGGGATTTGAAATTTGTTACAGTATTTTGAATTCCTAATTCTGTATCAGAGAATTCAAACAATCTCACAGAAACGATCGAATTTGGGATTGGACAAATGGCAGTTAAAGTGGTATAAATCTGTTTGAATGGTGAAATAAATTTACTTTGAGATACATTTGGCTATCACATTGGCAGTTTTCTGATGGTTATATGAGGACTCTTCCAGACCACACAATTTGTCAAGTTATGGTTTCATTTAAAGTCACCCCAACATCCTATGGATTATTAAAATCTGCATTTTAAAGGGCATACAGATGGTGCATCTACACTTAATAATTAATGTAGCTTGATGTTATGGAATCATAAAAGTTGCAGTTTGGTGAGGCACCAGCACATTTTGGCAGAAAAGGCTCAAGATCTTTTAAAACTACAATTCCTAGAATTTTATAGCCTCTAACTAAGGTAGCTAAAGTGGCATCAAACTGCTATAGTACAGATTTCCCCTTAGAATTCTCTGTCTGATAACAATGGCTCACCAAATTGCATCTCTCCGGATTCCATAGGATGCCTTCCTGGAAATAATTATATTTTACAGGGACCTTAGAAACTTCATTTTAAGAAAATCATCTTTAATAATTTTATTGACTATGTCAATGCCTGGAAATCTGGGTTCTTAACTTGCTTTTATTTTATGTGCATCTATATGTTTTAAAATCTCATTTACTATAAATATTAACATTTTTCTTGAAATGAATAAGCATATCTGCTGGAAATCCTCTTTGATCCACCAGTGAAGTATTAAAAGTATGTTATTCATGATGCTTTATGCCATTCTTTTGTTCTGGTCATATTGTGTTCACCTGCTCCAGAACTAAAGTTAGTGAGTTAGTGCAGTCTTAAGCATGTTTCAGAAATTCTAACAGCTTGCCCATAATTGTAGAAGCATTGGCCATTAAGAATGTTGACTAGATAGGATTTGTATACAAACCTAGAAATATATAAAGAAAAGTAGGGTTTTTTTTCTTTTAAAGCAGGTGTAAAAATCATTTGGCTCTCCAGGTGTTGGCTATTCTTAGCATTTTTTCAACACTCACCAGTGCTAGTAGAGAACCTAGGAATAAATAGCAGAGCTATGATACCCATTTCACTTGCACCTTATTTCATGGATGGGTGAGGGTGTCCCTTATCCCTAAAATGGTGTTCAAAATTTGACTTTTTCTTTTTTGCCATGAACTCAAAAACATTCAGTTGCTTTGATAGACATTTAGGCATTTTCGGTAGTCAGGTGGATGAAAGGAAACACTAACAGCAACTAACAGGGCTTTAAGTTTCAGAATAGCAACTCAAACTAGAAAACAATTGCATAGTAAGACAGCTGTGTTTTGAATGACCCGCAGCTGCTTTCATACCTTCCTTTTCTACCCCAGTTGGAGGAGCAAAAGGCAAATGTAAGAGAGCTCTGAAATGAGGAAGAGCAAGAGAGAAGTGATATGACTACTTTCAGGTATGTTTTTATATATTTTTTCAAAAACTATTAAAGATAATTACATGGGGAAAAAAACAAATTAAACTAAATTTATTAGGCAAACGTTTGAGTTAACTCCCTTAATGTACATCAGTGAGCCCCAAATGTAAACAACATCACAGGTTGAAATTGCCTTCAAAATATGAGGAAATGTGAGGAACCTTGTAGACAGACACCTGTCAATGCTGGAAGATATATAAAATTCAGAAGTGGGGGATGAAATATATGCCGAGGGCATTGCTGAGCAGCAAGGGGCTAACTGACCCCCTGGGACAGGTAATAGAGTACCTCTATTGCTAACTATCACCTTTTCTCTTTTTTAAAACTCTTCTGGAAACTGGTGTGCATCTCACCGGGGGGGTGGGGGTGGGTGGGAATATAGTTGATTCTGGATCTGATTGGAGAACCTGTTCCGGACATAAGATTAGACAATCTAATTATCCACATATTGAAACTGATTTCTCAAACCAATTCCAAACCATCCTAGTGGTCAGTAGAGATATGCCCAATGAAGTGTAAAGCAGGTCTGAAGCTGTCAAAAATTACTATTCTCCCCATGTCACAAGATATTTCTATTTATTTATTATTTATTAGCGACATTTATATTCCACCCTTCTCACCCGAAGGGGACTCAGGGCGGTTTACAAGTTTATATACATATAATATATTATATTATATGACTATATTGCAATATTATTTTATAACTGGGAGCAAGGGGCTCCCACTGAATATAACATTCACTTTAATATGTCCTCTAGTTTTGGAATGTATTGATTAAGAATTCCATAAATCCTAACAATGAGAAGGTTACTTATGATTGAGAAAAGCTGAAATGACACCACAGATAGGTGTGGGTTAGGCACTAAGACTATTTGCTGAAGAATACTGGAGAGGGAGAGATAGTAACTTCCTCAAGGTTGCTCTGGTTTCTGTCACAAGCAGAGCTGCTTCATTAAAAATGAAGGTTTTATTTGTGCCAGTTTATTGTCCTCGAGGCCATGTCAGGTTTGCTGACACAAATTATACAGAGAAAGCAAGAGATTTAGAACCTCTGGAAGGTCTCTATAATGGAAAACAAATTTATTATTTCAGTGCTGTAGTCCATTCATAAACAGAATTAGCTAAACTGATTTGGTATTTTTTTTTTGCAAATGGACATTGGTGTGCATGTGTGGGTGGGTAAGTTTTAAGGGGGGTTAACATAAACAATCTGGATAAAGGAAATGAGTCTTGCTTTTCCTCCAGAAAACCCACAAACATCTTGTTAACATGTTATAAAATACCTGCTTTTGCAGCAGGAAGTGACAGTCTATCAGCAACTATGAAATTTCCCCAAGACATCCTATGCTTTCCTAATAAGCTACTGAAAACAAACAAACAAGGTGGCCAGGTGCTCCCTGTCTCCTGGAAAAAAATTGAGAGTAAACTGGTTCACTTTTGCACTCTCTCCCTGAGCGAAGCAAAGCGAAAAGCAAGAGTCCAAATATAATCTCATTAAATAACACAGCAAGCCTAAGTGGCTTACAAGGCTATTAAACAAACTAGATTGGTCCATAATAATAAGAAACATATTTCACATCGGTTGCATGGTGCAGAAGCTTTTAAACAAGTAATAGGAATACCAGGCTGGCAGATAGTTAGGCCTCTCCATCAGTATATCATTATCAGTGGCTGAGCTGTCTCAAAAGAAGCACTTATCTCATACACTTTATTGCTTGATAGCTTGCTGATTGCTTTTACAAAGCAATAAATTGATGGCCTGATTCAGCAGCGACATTAGGTTATGTTCATTTTTGGTGATTGATGCATTGAATTAGAAAACTCTCCAGTGCTCTTTCTCTACTGCTTTCCAAATATGAAATTCCAAACAGGCAAGGTGAGGATCAGAAATAAAATGACAAGCCATCATCAAACCAGCTTAGGTGTTTTTGCATTTAAATTTCTATGACTAATTTTACTCTTTAATGAAGTACTCATAATTTACTACTTAATGTGGCTCATTCATATTGACCTGATTTAACTAAAGTAAGCAAGGAAACTGTGAACTTCTTACGTTATTATCGATGGTTAGGTACAAGATGATGAATCTCTTCATTAATCAGAATTGAACAATGTCTCAGTTTCTTCCAAAGTTGAAATTATGCAGTCGCATTTTCAGTCTTATTGTCGCGGTTGGTGGGGTCAAGGGAGAGGGCCTTCTCCGTCGTGGCCCCCCGCCTGTGGAACTTGCTCCCCAGGGCGATTAGGCAGGCCCCCACCCTACTTTCTTTCAGGAAGAGCCTGAAAACTAGGCTCTTCCAGAAGGCCTTTGTTGACTGATCCCCGTGGGATCGTGTTACTTACCTGCTAAGCAGTAGACCCTCTAGATTGTTTTTAGGATTCACTCAGCACTTTAAGTATTACACATGCTGTGTAATTATCCCTCCCTGATAATTTGACATTGCTTTGCACCTTGGCCTGGATCTTTTGATCCAAATCGTGATTTTAATATTATTTTGTATATTGACTTTCTATGACTGTTTTTAATCATGTTGTAGTTTTATTGTTTGGTGATCTGTTTAATGTTTTTATTTGACTTGTGTTGTCGTATCTGGGCATGGCCCCATGTAAGCTGCCCCGAGTCCCTCCGGGGAGATGGGGCGGGATATAAGAATAAAATTATTATTATTATTATTATTATTGTTGTTGTTGTTGTTGTTGTTCAGCAACTTCTTTGTTTTCAGGTGTCCAGCACTGCTGTAAGACCATCTTATTTTGAATAAGTTCATATACTATGCCCACCCAAAACTCTATGCATCCCTATATTGATCCAGAGAAGACAACCTCGGGAACCCAGAAACTCCGTGGGCAGTTCTATCTAAACCAATAAATTGGCCATGAATCTGCATCTTAAATATATTGTGGACTGATAGGAATGCCTTATCTGCCCTGTGTCCCCTCAGGGAGATAGGGCAGAATATAAATAAAGTTTTATTTTTATTTATTTATTTATTTATTGAGTTGCCACCATTGCGTAGTGGTCCCACTGCCCAGAGATCCTGAACCCAGTGGCCCAATTGTCATCTCTTTCCCTCGTGAAACCCACCAGTATGACCTACCTGCTGTTTCAGGGTCTTTCTTGCTTTGGGAGTCACATGACTCCCAAAGTAGGATGGGAAGAGGAAAAAAGGAATGTTCCCATTTCCTTCTGCCAATCCTCCTTCATGAGTCACAAGACATGGAAGGAGGAAGAAGAAACCCCTAGCATAATGTAGTCTCACCACTATAGCCATCAGTGACAGGAGGATGGGGGCAGAAGGGCCAGCCATCTCACATCCCCAGGCTGCCTGAGCCAGGGAGTGATGGATGGCTGTTGGGATATCCACAGATCATTTCACATAAGAACCATCTGTAGGAGTCTGGTCTGCCATAACTCAGGGAAGAACCTGAATCTCGGTGCAAGATTCACATTTTCCCTTGAGTTTTATTAACCACAGCCACATGGAGCAGCTTCCCGAGATTAATCCAGCGCATCCCGCATACATTTTGTGACTACTCTATCCCCACACTGACCTAAGTGGTTGGTATAGATGGGGCCTGTGGTTGCTGAAATGGTTTTCATTTCTGTCTGTACCGCTTTCCTTTTTAAGCCTCTTTGAGTTGCAGGACTAGGAAAAAAATAGGCTGATTGATTTACTTATATCCCATCTTTCTCCTGGCATGAGAATCAGGAAAGCTTACAACAAATGAAAACAATGTACAGCAAAAAATCATAATAATGTGTTGTTGAAGGCTTTCATGGCCGGGATCACAGGGTTGTTGTATGTTTTCCGGGCTGTATGGCCATGTTCCTAAAGTATTCTCTCCTGACGTTTCGCCCACATCTATGGCAGGCATCCTCAGAGGTTGTGAGGTCACAACCTCTGAGGATGCCTGCCATAGATGTGGGCGGAACGTCAGGAGAGAATACTTTGGGAACATACAGCCCAGAAAACATACAACAACCCAATCGTAATAATAATAAAAATTACAACTAATTCTATGAAAAAGAGAGTTTATAATAAATTTAAATGAATGAATGAAGTTGAATGAAGATGTCGGAGTGGACCCCTCCCCCTATGAAACTTTTTTTGAAATGCTCTCTCACTGGAGCTCCAGTTGGAACCAATGTTGGTTTCATTCCAATCCTAATTTAAAACTTTTTATTAGAGCCTTTGGGGCCTGATTATTTTATCTGTAGCTATCCTGATACATGATTTTAAATTGCTTTTGCATGGTTACATTTTCATTTGTTTATTATGTTTCTAGAATATTTAAAAGTATTATAATGAGTTACATTTTAAATTGTTTAGATGAAATTTAATGTAAGCTGCCCAGAGAATGGATGATAAAAAGCAGGGTATGACTCATTTAATAAATATATAACACGCTAGCTGTGCCCTGCCATGCATTGCCGTGGCCAATTGGAATTGCACTGAATAGCTTCGCTGCTTCAAAGCCTGGCCGCTTTCTATATAGGGGCATCCTTCGTTGGGCTGGTTGAATGGGATGGAGTAGCCTCATGGCTTCAAAACCTGAGGGTTTTCTATCTAGGGGAAATCATGGTTGGCCAAGTTGAACAACACTGAATAGCCTTGCTGCTTGCAAGCCTGGACACTTTCTACCTTGTTGATTGGTTGGCCAGTTTGAATAGCAATGAATAGTCTCAGTGCAGCAAGTATGAATGCTGCAATTAGTTACCTTGAGTAGCATTTAATGGCCTTGCAACTTCAAAGCTTGGCTGCTTCCTGCCTGAGGGAATCCTTTATTGGGAGGTGTTAGCTGGCCCTGATTGTTTCCTGTCTGGAATTCCCCTGTCTTCTGAGTATTGCTCTTTATTTACTGTCCTGGTTTTAGAGATTATATTGTTCTGTATTGTTATACCACAGTAATTATTACATATTATATTTAGAATCTTATATTATCTGCTTAGAACAGGATTATATGAGACCCCTTCTACACAACTGTATAAAATCCACACTGAACTGGATTTTATTTTTTGTTGTGGCATAGGAGACAGCCTGGCTTTGAAGCTGCAAGGCTGTTCAGTGTTAATCAAGCTGGGCAATAAAAGGGTTTATATATCTGTGGAATGTCCATGGTGGTAGAAAGAACTCTTGTCTGCTTGAGGTAGGTGTGAATGTTGCAATTGAGCTCCTTGATTAGCATTGGATAGCCTTGCAGCTTCAAGGTCTGGCTGCTTACTACCTGGAAGAATCCTTTATTGGGAGGTATTAGCTGGCTCTGATTGTTTCCTGTCTGGAATTCCTGTTTTGGGCCCTCTAGGTGCTTTGGACTTCAACTCCCAGAATTCCTAATAGCCTCAACAGCCTTCCTTTTCCCCCTGGGCCTGAGGCTGTTAAGAATTGTGGGAGTTGAAGTCCAAAACACCTGGAGGGCCCAAGTTTGCCCATGTCTGTTGTATATGTACCCTGATTCTTCCTCCCGCAAAAACTGAGGCAGGGGACCTTTCACGAGGAAGAGCTGCCGCCATTCCGCCTCCTTCCCCTGGGTTTTGGGGGTGGCTGGGTCCACACCTGGTGAAGGGAGAGAGGTGCCCTTTCCTTCTCACCCGGATGGAGACGCAAAGGAGGCCGAGAGAAGAAACAAACAGAGCTACATGCCCAGCCCCCCTCATGCCTTTCAGGCCTACATTGGAACTCAAACTCCCAGAAGCCTTACCTAGTGTGTCCAAGGGACAGGAATTCTGGGAAACGAAGTCCAAACCACAGGGCCACCACAAACACTGTGATGCTATGGGATCCTTGGATCAGTATATATATATATATATATATGCAATCCTTAGGACATCATTCACCCCTTTAAGACAGGGAAGGCTGAGACCTCAGTTCTCTTAAAGGGCCAATTATAGAAAGGGGGGGCTATGAAAAGGGGAAAACATCACCCCATATCCCCATCCCCTTTTCTACAACACTGATACCCATTCTTTCAAAGGAGTAGCCATCACCTCCTAATGCTCCCTTTCCAAAGTATCCCTTGCTGTTTTAAGAAGAGGAAGGTGAGTTCCCAATTCCTTTTTTAAAAGGGGAAATATGGGGTGCTGGCTTCCCACATCTTTTTAAGGTCTTCCCCCAAATCCCCTCAATGAAATTAATACAGACCCAACTATTATTAATTATTAAGTTATGAAATCCCCCCCCCCCATTTCCAAATTACTCATCGCCCTTTTAAGAAGGAAAAGGTGGGTCCTCTAAAGTGGTAAATATATGGTTCTGGCTTCTTCCAATTGAAAAGAATGGGGATCAAGATTATAAATATCTTTCTCTCACACTCCAAATAGCAGTATTTCTGGTTAAACTTTCAAAAGAGGAGAAGGGGGAGGAGGAAAGGGGGGGACCTTCCTTGACAGGATCATCAGGAGGTTTGAAAGGAAAAGAAATATGTCCCTTCCGTTCTTCAGTGGCCCTTTGCTCTTGAATTACGGCAGCCAAGGATTTAGCTGGAGCTGAAAGGGGACCTCTTATCCAGGTATTTCCTGCAGTGATATCTTTTTCTAAGTCACTCCAAACTCCATGGCTAGGCTTCTTTCCCCTCGCAATGGTTGCTTGGTGCGTTATTTTCCCCTCGCACAGGAGGGGGGGGGCATTCACACATGCGCTGTAGTGTCATTTTGGTTTTGGGGGTTTTAAATTATTTCATGTTTATATTTTTATGGTTTTTTTGATGGAAAAACATAGAATGGATGACTATGTCTTTTGTGGCCAAATTTGGTGCTATTTCCTCCAGTAGTTTTATTGTTTAAGTTAAGGGGAAACAGTCAGAACATTTTTATATACAGTAGAGTCTCACTTATCCAAGCCTCGCTTATCCAAGTTTCTGGATTATCCAAGCCATTTTTGTAGTCAATGTTTTTAATATATTGTGATATTTTGGTGCTAAATTTGTAAATACAGTAATTACATATAACATGACTGCGTATTGAACTACCTTTTCTGTCAAATTTGTTGTATAACATGATGTTTTGGTGCTTAATTTGTAAAATCATAACCTAATTTGATGTTTAATAGGCTTTTCCTTAATCCCTCCTTATTATCCAAGATATTCGCTGTTATGATTGAGCCTCGTGGCTCTGTTTCTGATAGGCGTGGGCGTAAGACTCCTCGAGAGTCGGATACTCTCGAGGAGCGAGAGAGAAAAAGACTGCGAGACATATTTGCAGCACCCTCTGACGAAGAGTCTTTCGAAGGGTTCACGGAGAGAATGGAGGAAGGGCTGGTTAGCTCAGAGGAGGATGAGATGGATTGGACTCGGGTAAGGGAGGAATTGGGGGCCACTGGCCATGATGGGGCAGAAGATGAATGGGGACCTTCAGGATTAGACCCATGGCGTAGCTGGAGGGATGGGACGGGATCCACAGCTGGAGATGCTGTTGGGCGTAGTCAGAGGTGTTCTAGCTCTGACGAGGAAAGTGATGAGGAAACGCCCGGGTTAAGGAGGGCAGCTGACAGTGATGAAGATTTGTAACTGGCATAAAATGGGGCTTGGGAGCAATTGCAAATTGCGTCGGGCAAGGTAATCTGGGCAAACGCTTGGGATTCGTGTGTGTGTGTGGGACGCTTCCCTGAAGACTTGTGTGCTTTCCTGTGCTGAGACCTTGACCTTCCGTCGTCTTCTTGACGGACGCCATCTCCTGCTTTGAGAACTCGGACTGAACTGACCACGGCTTGTCTTCCCCCCTTCTTGGACTTGGAAAAACTACAAACGTCTGCTTCTGGCTTTGATCTACGGAACGGAACTGGTCTACTCTACTGCTAAAATCCCTGGCTGATTTGTTCGTGTTGGAATCCTGTCTGCTGTGTGTGTGGGAGCGACGCAAGTTACTCTAAACACAGTGTTGGCAGCAGAGAGGAATCTGCTGCCAATTAGTTGCATTCTTTGTATCTTTTGTTCCTTGGCTTTCGTTTTGTTTATACCCAGGCTGAAGAAAGCAGTTTGTTTTTACCCGGATTAAACTCCAGTTTAATCCGGTTTATCTTTTGAACATTTACTTTTGCCCCTTTTTGCTCCTAAAGGCAAAAATTGCCTGGCCCTTGTGTTTTACGGGCATTTTTGAGTTCTGTAATCTAATAAACTCTGTTACTTTGAATCTTGTGGCGTTCTGTCCTTGACAGATTGCCCGACGCCCATAAAAGGTTTATTGCAGCAATAAACCCGTCAGGAAGACGATGGATGAGTTAAGGGCCAAATTAGACCAATTGCAAACGGCTGTGACCGTTAGCCAAACAGCTCATGCCGTGAAAGGACATGTTTTGACTCCTGAACGCTTTGACGGAACCAGGTGCAAGTTGCCAACCTTTTTGGCACAAGTGGAGCTTTATTTTTCTCAGCTCAGTGTTCATGCTTATCCTACAGACACTAGCAAGGTGGCCTTTATTTTGAGTTTGTTGACCGGTCCCGCAGGACAATGGGCCACTAATTTAATTTTGGGAAATGACCCAGTCAAGGACAATTTGAATAATTTCAAAAAGTTGTTAACTGATACTTTTGGGGATCCTCTCCGCACGGAGAACGCTGGGTGGGCTCTGTATCGGTTGAAACAGGGAAAGGGGACTGTTTTGGATTACTTAAATAAGTTTAACCTGTATCGCCACCAGCTGGATTGGGGGGAAAATGCATTCATGCTTTTATTTACTGCCGGGTTAAGTGATATGCTCCAGGATGAATTAGCACGCTTGGAGCCGGCTGAAAGCTGGGACGCCTTAGTAGCTAAGGTGCTGCGTTTAGACGCAAGGTTCGAGGCTCGTAAACATTCAAAAGCAATGTGTGCGCCACCCATGCATGTAACCAGGGCACCTGTGGTGATGGGGGAAGAGCCCATGGAGCTTGGGGTCTTTAAAAAACTGTCTACAGAGGAAAAGAGCCGTAGGAGGCAGCTGGGCTTGTGTTTGTACTGTGGGAATGCTGGGCATTTTGCCAAAAGTTGTAATGTGAAACCTTCCCAGCTTTCGGGAAAAGGCCAGCCCTAGTGCGACGTGAGTCCAACGCACTAGGGCTCCTCAAGCAGTCAACTGAGGGGAGGAAGCATGTTTTCGTACCCATTACATTATCTGTTGGGGGAAGGGAACTTGTTTCTACTTTGGCACTGCTGGACTCAGGAGCCACGGTCTCCTATATAGATATTGAGTTTGCTAAGAAGCATGGCATTCCTAGAGTGCGCAAGGCATGCGACGTGTGGGTGGAAGGAGCAGATGGGAGACTGCTGGAGACTGGGGTGGTTAACCAGGAAACCTCAGCAGTAACGTGGGAGGTGCAGGGAGTAACGGGAACGTTTGTGTGGGATATTACGAGCTTGCCTAGATATGATGTGATCCTGGGGATGGATTGGCTAGCTGTAGTAAACCCACAAGTAGATTGGGCAACACGTAAAGTGATCTTAAAGAGGCAGGATTGTTGCACTTTAAATGTTACTCATTCTGATATGGAGGGAGTGCCTGCTGAGTATGGGGAGTTCTCTGATGTATTTTGTAAAAGAGAAGCGGACAAATTACCACCGCACAGGCCATATGATTGCGCCATCAAGTTGGCAGAAGGTGCGAAACTGCCAGCAGGGAGGCTGTATGCCTTGACTGTACCGGAAAGGCAAGCTTTGCGGGAGTTTCTAGATGAAAATTTAGCCAAGGGGTTTATTCGCCCCTCTAGTTCTCCAACTGCGGCACCAGTATTCTTTGTAGCCAAAAAGACTGGGGAACTTAGGCTGGTCTGCGACTATCGGATCCTAAACAAATACACCATTCGGGATAGGTACCCGCTCCCTTTAATCTCGGAACTGTTATCAAGGGTGCAAGGGGCTAAGGTCTTTACCAAGCTTGACCTGCGGGGGGCCTATAACTTAATCCGTATACGGGAAGGGGATGAATGGAAGACGGCATTTAACACGTGTTTCGGATGCCACGAGTTCCGAGTCATGCCTTTTGGGCTTTGTAATGCTCCTGCGGTCTTCCAGAGGTTCATGAACGATGTGTTCAGGGACCTAATTGACCAATTTTTAGTGATTTATTTGGATGATATCTTGATTTTTTCTAAGGACGAGAAAGAACATCGTCAACATGTCAAGCAGGTTCTGCACCGACTGCGGGCTAATGGGCTTTTCGCCAAGGCTTCCAAGTGCGTCTTTCATGTGCCTGAAGTGGAGTTCCTAGGTCATGTAGTGTCAGGTAGGGAACTTAAAATGGACCCACATAAGGTTGACGCTGTCAACTCATGGCAGGAGCTGAGGACTAAGAAGGATGTACAAAGGTTCTTAGGTTTCGCTAATTACTACCGGGAGTTTATTCCGAATTTTGCAAAGCTCACGGTACCTTTGACGCAGCTTCTGCGCAAGAAACAGCCATTTGTGTGGGGGCGGGAAGCTCACGAGGCATTTCTACAACTTAAGTCTAGTTTTCAATCGGACAACATACTAACCCATCCTGATGTTGACAAACCGTTCGTGGTAGAAGCGGACGCTTCTAGCTACGCGTTGGGGGCTGTATTGTCTCAGAAGGATTCCTCAGGGACCTTGCGTCCCTGTGGATTTTACTCGCGGCAACTAACACCCTTCGAGCAGAACTATACCATATGGGAGAAGGAGTTGTTGGCGATTAAGGTGGCGTTTGAGGTGTGGCGGCACTGGCTTGAAGGGGCACGGCACCAGATCGTGGTCAGGTCTGATCATAAGAACTTAGAGCATTTGCAAACAGCAAAGAAGTTAAACCAGCGTCAAATCCGCTGGGCTTTGTTTTTCTCCAGGTTTAACTTCAAGGTGCAGTTCGTGGAGGGGAAGGCAAACTTGCGGGCCGATGCTTTATCCCGCAAGCCAGAATTTAAGACCAATGAGCAGGTTGTGTGTCAGACCATCTTGCCTACTGCCTCGCTGTGTGTTGTAGATAATGAGCTCGGGTTACATGACCAGATCCTTGAGGCTCAGAAAGATGATGTGTGGACACAGGAGCAACTGATGCTGCTCTCAGCAGGTAACCGTACCATACTGCCGCATCTCCAAGATCAAGACGGGGTATTGGTGCGTAGGGGGCAGGTTTACGTACCAGTGGGGGCCCTCAGGTTGGAGGTGATTAGAGCCCACCATGACGAACCCATGGCTGGGCACTTTGGCAGGTTCAAGACCGTACAGCTTATCACCAGGAGCTACTGGTGGCCAAAGATGCGGCAAGACATTCTGCGCTTTTGTGACAGCTGCGCCGTTTGCCAGCAGAGTAAGACGCCTGTTGGGCGCCCTAGAGGGTTGTTGTCGTCTCTACCTGTTCCGGAGAGGCCATGGCAAATCATTTCCATGGATTTTATTTCAGATTTGCCTAAGTCTGGGGGTTATACTTGTATTTGGGTGGTGGTGGATTTATTTAGTAAACTGGCTCATTTTATTCCTTGTTCAACCATTCCGGCGGCCCCTACGTTGGCCTTACTATTTACTAAGCATATCTATCGTTTGCACGGAGCACCCGAGGTGATTATTTCCGATAGGGCTCCGCAATTTGTGTCACGCTTTTGGAAACACTTCCATGAGTGCTTGGGGACTAAGTTAAACGTGTCGTCCGCCTTCCATCCGCAAACGGATGGACAGTCGGAACGGGTTAATGGGCTCTTAGAGCAGTATTTGCGTTGTTTTTGTTTAGATCAACCCACGGCTTGGGTGAAGTGGCTACCGGTGGCGGAGTTTGCTTACAACAATGCGGTGCACACGTCTAGTCAGCATACGCCGTTTGAGCTTACTTATGGCTTTCACCCACGGGGAGGTGTGGCGCCGTCGACCAATGTGGTCTCTTCGGACCCTGTGTACCGCTCTACGGAAATGGCTGCATTGCATGATGTTGCCCGTCGCTTACTGTTGGAAGCTAAGGCAACGCAGAAGACTCAGGCTGACCGCCACAGGCAGGCAGGGGAGGAGTTGGAAGAAGGGGATTTGGTGTGGTTATCTTCCAAACATATTAAACAGGCTGGGGGAAAGTTTGCGCCTCGGTATTTGGGTCCCTTTCCTATCGTTAAAAAGATTTCTTCTGTTGCGTTTCGTTTACGTTTACCGTCTAGTTTAAAGGTCCATCCAGTCTTTCATCGTTCGCTGTTGAAACTTGATACCTCTAGTCGTCGTGGTGCTATAGCGGAGGGTATCACTGCCACTTCTCCGCCATCGGGGGAGGAGGCCTTTGTGAGAGGGGATAGTGTTATGATTGAGCCTCGTGGCTCTGTTTCTGATAGGCGTGGGCGTAAGACTCCTCGAGAGTCGGATACTCTCGAGGAGCGAGAGAGAAAAAGACTGCGAGACATATTTGCAGCACCCTCTGACGAAGAGTCTTTCGAAGGGTTCACGGAGAGAATGGAGGAAGGGCTGGTTAGCTCAGAGGAGGATGAGATGGATTGGACTCGGGTAAGGGAGGAATTGGGGGCCACTGGCCATGATGGGGCAGAAGATGAATGGGGACCTTCAGGATTAGACCCATGGCGTAGCTGGAGGGATGGGACGGGATCCACAGCTGGAGATGCTGTTGGGCGTAGTCAGAGGTGTTCTAGCTCTGACGAGGAAAGTGATGAGGAAACGCCCGGGTTAAGGAGGGCAGCTGACAGTGATGAAGATTTGTAACTGGCATAAAATGGGGCTTGGGAGCAATTGCAAATTGCGTCGGGCAAGGTAATCTGGGCAAACGCTTGGGATTCGTGTGTGTGTGTGGGACGCTTCCCTGAAGACTTGTGTGCTTTCCTGTGCTGAGACCTTGACCTTCCGTCGTCTTCTTGACGGACGCCATCTCCTGCTTTGAGAACTCGGACTGAACTGACCACGGCTTGTCTTCCCCCCTTCTTGGACTTGGAAAAACTACAAACGTCTGCTTCTGGCTTTGATCTACGGAACGGAACTGGTCTACTCTACTGCTAAAATCCCTGGCTGATTTGTTCGTGTTGGAATCCTGTCTGCTGTGTGTGTGGGAGCGACGCAAGTTACTCTAAACACAGTGTTGGCAGCAGAGAGGAATCTGCTGCCAATTAGTTGCATTCTTTGTATCTTTTGTTCCTTGGCTTTCGTTTTGTTTATACCCAGGCTGAAGAAAGCAGTTTGTTTTTACCCGGATTAAACTCCAGTTTAATCCGGTTTATCTTTTGAACATTTACTTTTGCCCCTTTTTGCTCCTAAAGGCAAAAATTGCCTGGCCCTTGTGTTTTACGGGCATTTTTGAGTTCTGTAATCTAATAAACTCTGTTACTTTGAATCTTGTGGCGTTCTGTCCTTGACATTCGCTTATCCAAGCTTCTGCCGGCCCTTTTAGCTTGGATAAGTGAGACTGTACTGTATATAGATAAATACTCCGTTTAGTAGCAGCGGTCAAAAAGAAGATTAGAATGTTTAAAAGCATAGCAATGACAGTTATATCAATCCCCATTAATTCTTAAAAATGTGTAGACAAAAATATTCTGCATCTGGTTGGAAGCTGCAATTTTGCTTGCATTTGCCATTGTCACCATACATTTATAACAACCTTATGACTGAAAGGCCTATGACAACTCTATGAATAAGAGATCCAGTCATTAGCTGCATTGATCTGGTCCTGCAATAGCCATTAATACTAGACATGTGCATGCGGGAAACCTTCTCCCGTTTTGTGTCCCAGCTTTCATAGGGGGCCCCAATCCTTTTTTTTTTGTAAGCCTCCCAAAACGGGGTGTGTGTGTGTGTGTGTGTTTGGCTCTTTTGTTTTGGGGCCAGAAAATCAGACCATTGGCTCCTCTTCCTGCCATGTGTTCTTCTTACCCGGTACCTGCCATTTCTACTTTGAGTAAGAGGCTCAGCTGCAGGCATGCTCCAGGTCTGCTTTTCTGCATGCACTGCCACATACACCCCCACCACCACACTCTCCAAGAGTTGGGCATACTGGCAGGCTGGGAGCGCGCCTGCAGCTGAGCTCCAGGCCTACCTGCCACCACCACACATACCCTGCCTCCACACTCTCTGAGAGTGCGTGTGTAGCAGGGCAGGCCTGCAGCTGAGCTCTGGGCCTGCCTGCCTGCATCGCATGCCCCGTGACACACGTACACTCTTTCCAAGGCAAGTTTAGATGTAGGCTTTTATGTTGAGCAGATTTTCATGTGGGGAGGGGACTTACAATTTTGTACTTCTGAAGAAACGTAGGACACAAAATAAATGGCAGTAATAATAGGAACAAATTTCACACACATCTCTAATTAATACATTTGTTGTTGATAAATTCAAATTTCCTTTGACAATATATGCACACACTTCTGTACAATTTCAGCATTTCTTGGATAACTCTAAATCTTTCATATAAAATTAATCAAGATGTGTGTTATCCAAAATGCAGATAACCTAATATTGTTCTGTTATCATCATTGCTTTTTTATGGAGCCCCCAGATGGTGTAGTGGACTAAGTGACTTGAAGGTTGGGTTGCTGACCTGAAAGCTGCCAGGTTCAAATCCCACCTGGGGAGAGTGCGGTTGAGCTCCCTCTATCAGCTCCAGCTCCATGCGGGGACATGAGAGAAGCCTCCCACAAGGATGGTAAAAACATCAAAAACATCTGGGCGTCCCCTGGGCAACATCCTTGCAGACGGCCAATTCTCTCACTCCAGAAGCTACTCAAGTTGCTCCTGACACGAAAAAAAATAAAATAAAAAAATTGCATTTTATAAAATAACATTTTATAACTCAGTGTGGACTTCATCTCATTTCCTTGAATGTTCTGTAGACATAGCAATTAAAATCTCCCATGTAATGAGCACTGTATTAAGAAGAGACACAGTTAGTTCTCTATTGGGCCAACATACTATTTTTAAACATAAAACAATTGTGATAATAGTTGCCTAAAGGATGACTTGCCATGGAAAGTCTGAATATACATTCCTTAAGACTCATCATGAAGAATTACACTAAACTGATTTGAAAATCTTCCCTTGAGCATCCATGAAACTCCAGGCGACAAACATAAAGCATAAGGTCAGGAAATATTATGCTGTGTATGTGTATGTACAAGCGAACAGTAGACTAATAGTTATGTCAGAAAACAGAAGAGGGAGAGGATTAATAGCAGGTCTGGAAAGAAAAAGTTGGTGTTTTTTTTCTCTCTCATTTTTACAATAATCTTGTTTTCTGATATAGAGATTTGGTATCGGACCATTAAATCTAACTAGAAAAGGCTCAGTGCTATTCATACAGTACTGAAGAAGTAGATCTAAGCCTTCTTGGGATGACTTTAATCTGTGTCCAGACAAATACAATATGGAACAAAATAGAGTTTTGAATCATATTGAATATAGAGGTCTAAGAATTACAAATGATGCTTTTGATAATGTAATGATGGTGCCAAATCTCATGATTGTGAAACTTCCGAAACACTCCACTTTGAAAAATAAAGCTTCATTATATTGCTCTCATCATACACTAAAGACATCTTCACAGAGGGCTAAATAGCTCCATTTTGCCACTTTAGGCCAGGGCTTGGATGGGGACTGCCGAGTGTCATCAGATGATGCTCAGAAGGCCCTGCCCAGATTCCACCACAGAGAGGAAAGTGTTTTTCAGGTAGCTCCCTCTTATGTTTCCTGACATATGATGGGGAAAAGAGCGGCAGGGCAAAACAAATTGCTAGGCATTGCCACCCTTTCTGCCAGGCTGTGTGAAAATGTCCTAAATTCTAGGCTTCTTATGACTGGGTCTCTTATTCATAGAGTTATCATAGAGTTGCTTCTAAGAAAGTTCTCAGTCAACTTGCTACATTTCTTTTATTATCCAAAAAGTATAACTAATATTTTTCATTATACCTTCAATATTTGATAAAATTGATAAAATGCATGTATTTTGATGCCCTTTAAAATCTGTGTATGTTTATTAGTAAAAGCTTATATAATGTCCCATGAACTGGCAAGAGTTTTAAGTGGAAAGAGAACTTGGAACTGACTTCATGTGTAATTTAATTTGCCATTGGTCAATGTAAATTTTTGAAGTGCCTACTACATTGTCGCAATGTGTTTTAGTGGTTAATATTTGTTGTTTCTAGAAACCGTTACCATTGAGCACAATTTTGTAACCAGCCACTTGACCCAGTGAAAAAACACTTCATGAAACTTTGAGGTGTCTACCATTAGGGATGGAAAGAATATTCGGAAAATTGTGAAAAAAAGCCCAAAATATTTTTGTATGTTGAGAAACCCTAAGTAGATGAATCCTGGGGTGCATCTACACTGTCATGTAATGCAGTGTTGAGGTGCATTTTTCTGAGTGCATCTACAAAATGCATGCAGGATAATGTGATTCAAACCAGCGCTGCAGCCCGGTTTAGAAAATACAGTGGAAGGTTCAAATCCTGTTTGGACATTTGGATCTTTCCCCATTTTGTGACAATGTGGATAGCCATTCTGGATCCTTCTGTGAAATCGAGGATTGTGCCCACACAGCCATCCTGATTAGACAGCCAAGAGAAGTGGGATGGCAGTCCCTAGCACCCCAATTACCCCACCAAAAGCAAGAAAACAGCACTTTCCTTGAGCTCTGTGCCTTTTACTTCCAGTTTTCACATTGAATGATCCCTTTCATCTCCTACCAAGCTATTTAGCTCCTCTAATGATGACAAAACAGGAAGTAAAAAAACATATTGCTCAACTGTCCACTGGGATGGTTGCCAGTCAGGTTCTGACAGGCTAGAGTAGATGCCCCCCAGAGGACCTAAGTGTGTAGAGTGGATTTTATGGGAGAAAGCAATTCTGTGAGTAACCTGTAGAGTTTTAAAGGTTAAAACCAATACTCTGCACTTTGCCCAGAAACTAACTGGCAACCAGTAGACTGACTTTAGTATAATAGTGTAATATGCTTACTTCTGGATGTTCCTGTGACCAATCTATAACCTCATGAAATCACATTAATAAAAATAATTCAATGTGTAGTCAAACATAAATATGATCACATGATGGATACTCTCATTCTGCAGACCCAGAACTCCACAGTGGGTTGTAAGACTCTGACCTAAATCCTAATGATCTCTTATTTGGCAAGGTGTCCCTTGTAACAAGGAAGGTAAATTTGAGTCTGGGCATTTCTTAAACTGTTCAGGATTACTTTTGCCAAACAAGAGAAATTCATTCTTTAGAAAAGAAGGAAAAGGCTTTCTCTGATTTTTTTCAACTTCCAAAAAGAAAAAAAGAAAAAGAACTCACCTTTTCTTTCTCTCTTTTTTGATGATGTTGTTGTTGTTCTATTGATATTTTAGTCCCACACTCTAATCAATAACTTAATAGCAGCTATTGCAGTCTTTTGGTTCTCTAAGTGAGAGCTGGCATTTAACTAATCTAATCAGTACAGAACATTTAGATTCTGTAGCGTAAAAGCTAACATTCTTCCTAAAAATCATCTATAGAATTAGACTATAGATAGATTATTCATCATCCAATAATAAAGTTGATGCAGCTTATGCATCATTCAACTGTACTCATTTTTATTCAGCAATGTTTATGTTTATTAGTAAATAAAATGCAATGTTGAGTCCTGGATGGTAATGACATTTCACTATTGATCACTGCTGATCACAGACCCTCCTATTCAGAAGTAGAGTTGTATTGGAGGCAGAGTTGTCACCAGAAGTCACAATCAAATAGATTCTAGACTGTTTTTGAGAGGGACAAGAACAGGGAGGAGCTGGTTTGAAGTCCACTGGGTCCAAAGACACAGCCTTCCCCAGGGTGTGTCTGGTCCTATCCTTTTAGCTATCCTGGAACTATTATAATTAATTTTGGAAACTGGAAATACAGAAATCTTCCATGCTTTTGTTTCAGTCATGATAAACCAGCAAGGCTAAGATACTGGATCTACACCTTTGCTTAATCAAGTCAGTCTCACCAAAATCAGTTAGATTTATTTCCTAGTGAGTGTGCATAGAAACATATTCTTCTTTCTCTACACAAGATTGTTTTCAGAATCTATTATCTGTATAGATTACTCTGTAAAATAAAAAACAAAAATGTAGGAATGCCTAAAATCCTCATTATTGAATGTGTAAGAGCAAATCCTCTGGTGTACATGTTTCTGCACAAGTCCCTGGCCCTATTTATCTCCTAAGTGGAATATGGCAAGTTGTTGTACTATCTTTCAACTTAAAAACAGAAACAAGAGGGAAGAGTTAAGAGTTGGAGTTCAAATAAACAATAAAATTCTACATGATCATTCACCTTGAGCAGACCCATTGAAGCAACAAGCTACCTTCTTCATGCTGAAGCCCTCGTGAGTGAATATGGCAATATTGTCCATAGTAAAAATAATAGGAATAATCTGCTACCTCTCATTAAAACTATATCTTAGACAGTAAGAATCATTTTGGCACACCAGTTACCATAGCTAATATTATGTTGTGAGGGTGCCTAAGTTCTAAGAACGCTTTCATAGTCTCATTCCTTATCATTGCAGAGATGTTCAAACACCTGTTTCCCAAGAGTATCCCTCATTACAAGCAACTTGTCTTTTACTCTTGCTTTCAAAGGGAAGAGTTAAACAAGGCACTTTTAATAAGCATCTGTTAGGACATTCAGAACAAAAGAGAGAGATTGAGAAAGCTTCCTTTGACAGCAGCAATTCCTCTTGAAGCATCAGCTATACTTTCAGAGGAAAACTGGCATTTCTAATTGATGTAAGTGCTGATCTACAGGTTGTGTTGGACTTGGCTAAGCAGTGGCATGGCATCTCTTTTTTAAAATAATCTTTTTTGTCTTGTGAATCTTCTGTCTCTTTCCTCAAGCCATAAGTCTCCCAAGCTCATGGAAATAATTTGTCAAGGCAGTGTTTCTTTAGACAGACAGTTGATAACCATCTGAACTTCCAGTTGATTCTGTAAGACAGCCAATTCCTTTAAACTGACATAATTCTTTCTTTTGTTGTTTACTGTAAGGGTCCCACAATCTTTCACTTTGAGTGCATGTTGACTGCTGAATATGATGAGAAGACAGGGTAGCATGTATTTTGTTTTAAATGATATCCCTTTATCATGCCAATAGTAAGGGTATGAACTGAGTTGAATTTAGAATTCCATTAAAATGCTTGGGTCATCGCACCTGTATTACCTTGACAGCTACAACTATTTTTACCAAGTGACCGGCTTCCCTTTTATTGTTCAAGACCACCCCTCCCCTGGCACTAAAACCAAAAACGGAGAGAGAGAGAGAGAGAGAGAGAGAGGGAGGGAGAGAGAGAGAGGGAGAGAGAGAGAGAACTGTTATCTACTTGGCATCCCCTAAAAATCAACAGATGAGGTAGAAACGTTTCTTCCTTCTTCTGCTTTGCCAGGGAAAAATAAAGCATTTATAAAGGTGATTTTTCCAGTGTTTGGTCCCACTAGATTATTTTCAGATTGATGGATGTACTCTACTTGCACCATTATAACATGCTGCCAGTCTAGTCTAAAAACATTTGATGGATTTAGAAAGATCTCAAGTACTAACAAAAAACATAGGGTACTGTGATCAAGTTATTTGCATCATTTACAATGGATATGCTTTATTTGTGCTTAGCAATTCATGACTTTAATTGTTCCCCATTACAAGAAACTTGTAAAGTAGGGTAGCATTATTCCAATTTCAAATCAAAATATTAGCACATAATTATTTGTTATTACTATTATAACATTAAATCGCATCATACAATGTTTTTCAGAGTGCTTTTCACACACAAACTAGGCATGAGCTTTTTTTGTGTCAGGAGCGACTTGAAAAACTACAAGTTGCTTCTGGTGTGAGAGAATTGGCAGTCTGCAAGGACGTTGCCCAAGGGATGCCACAATGTTTTGCTGTTTTTACCATCCTTGCAGGAGGCTACTCTCATGTCCCCACATAGGGAGCTGGAGCTGATAGAGGGAGCTCATCTGGGTTGGATTAGAACTGGCAACCTTCAGGTCACCAACCCAACATTCAAGCCTGCAGTCCTGCCAGCACAAAGGTTAAACCACTGCACCACCAGGGGCTACATAACAGCACAGAATTAGTAGCCTGGGGAAAAATTGAACTTCCCTCTCTCTGAAAGATTCTTTAAAATACCTCCTCCCCCCCTCCCCTGGCCACCTTTCCACTGCTACTTTTCTTTTCCCTTAATAGTTGCCATCTCCCCAAATGCTAAAGTCAATCCGGCCAGTTTGCAGTCATATATCTGGCATGAAATAGATGACACTGAATTTAGTTTTTCATATGAGAATTATTTTGATGAGTCCAAACATTCATATACCACACATACAAACAATCAGATATTACAAACCACTTAGCAGTCTTTCATAATGATACTTAAATAATTGGCAAAAGAAGATTGTCTGTGAAGTCATTAATTTTGATGCAAATTAGCATAAAATATTCCTCCTGTGCTTCAGTACAGCTAGCAAATGATTTTCTTTATATATTTTGCTACATTCTTTCCTATATTTCAAGTGAATGATGCTCTCATATTGGTTCTGTCAACAAATAAATACAATAGAAGAGTGAGGGTGGCAACAGAGGGATCAGTAAGAAACTTTATACAGTTTTTGAAGAACTTTTTTTTCTTTTTTGGCTCTCAAATAATTCTCCATACATTGACTGTATGCAGCAAAGAACCAAAGAAATAATGCACAATAGCTTGCATGTCTTTTTGAAACTATTCCAGCTAATAATGGAACACCTGCCCATGGGGAAGCCTGAATTTACAAATTTCATGGAATAAACAAGAATGGAAATTATTTACCTATTCATTTATGAACCATGCATCTCTCTACTGCTGAAAGTGACTTGGGTGAAACTTCGTTACTCAATAAAAAGTAACAAGTTTCTAATTTATGACAGAGTGTGTTTGAACTAAAATAATATACTTGTCTAAGCAATGTGGAATTGCTTTTGTTGAATAGTTTTCTTGGTCACACATGGTTCCTCTATGTATTTGAGCAGTTGCTGAAAATCAAGCAATTCATGTTCCCCATTTAAAACATACACTCTATGAAGACTTTAAGGAGAAAGTGTGATCACACTTCAAATGCTTCAAATTCATCAGCCATTTATTTAATCAGCCATTACCTGTGCCTCACATGCTGAATGTGTAGCTTCAGTTATATCAGGCCCTTGCTACACATGCTTTCTATTTTGGAAATTTGTTTTCATTGAAATAGTTACCATATATAATTTCAATAAAACATAACTAAAGCCAAGTAAACATATAGAGCAGCATTTTTCAATCTGGGGGTTGGGACCCCTGGGGGGGGGGGGGGGTTGTGACCGGTCACCAAAGACCATGAGAAAACACATATTTCTGATTATCTTAGGAACCCAAATCCCTCCAGTATTTTCAGTTGGACATGGGGGTTCTGTGTGGGAAATTTGGTTGAATTCCACCATTGGTGGAGTTCAGAATGCTCTTTGATTGTAAGTGAATTATAAATCCAAGCAACTACAACTCCCAAATGTCAAGGTCTATTTTCCCCAAACTCCACCAGTGTTCACATTTGGGCATATTGAGTATTTGTGCCAAATTTGGTCCAGATCCATCATTGTTTGGATGTAAGTGAACTACAACTCCAAAACGCAAGGTCAATGCCCACCAAACCCTTCCAGTATTTTCTGTTGATCATGGGAGTTCTGTGTGCCAAGTTTGGTTCAATTTCATTGTTGGTGGGGTTCAGAATGCTCTTTGATTGTGGGTTAACTCTAAATCCCAGTGATTGCAACTCCCAAATGACAAAATCATCCCTCCCAACCCCACCAGTATTTAAATTTGGGCTTTTCATGTATTTGTACCAAATTTGGTCCAGTGAATGAAAATACATCCTGCATATCAGATATTTACATTACGATTCATAACAATAGCAAAATTACAGTTATGAAGTAGCAATGAAAATAATTTTATGGTTGGGAGTCATATTATTAACTGTATTAAGGAGTCGCACCATTAGGAAGGTTAAGAACCACTGATATAGAGGGTCAGACAATTCAATTATGATTTCATCCAAACATACTAGCAATTTATAGAAGAAGAAAAATTGCCATGCTCTTTGACTACACACCACTAAGGAGATACCAAACAGTTATTTTATGTGTTTTTAAATAAGCTCATTTTAATAAGGATTGGTAGTTTTAAACAAATATTTTATTAGCCACATGAGAATTGGAAGAGTTTCCCAATTAGTGAAGCTGATAATACTCTTGATGATAATTTTTGTGTCTATCAACAAAGACAATTTAAGCTTTTAAAATATGAATAGAATCAACAAGATTTCTGTTTCAATATACAGACTTCAGGGATGTATTTGTCACACAAAACCAGCAATATATATATTAATGAAGTAAGAAGTGTTAACATTATGGTGCTCAGACTTTTTAACTGGGAACTGTCAACATTTTGCAGGTTTTCAAGCTAACTGTTTAAAAAATAATGAAGAGTTAGTGTCTTATAAGAATTGCTGTAATTTTTTAATTTAATGGAATCTGTTACATACATTCTACTACTTGATATGCAAAAATGACATTCAAACAAAAAAGTCTGTATCAGGAAAAAGACAAGCTGCTAATGTTTATTTCTGAAGTCTGTTCCCCTGGATATTTATTTATTCATTTTATTTATTTATTCATACATTCATTCATTGATTGTATATCCCACTTTTCTCCTGAGATGGGATTCCAAGAAGAAACCTATTAGTGAGATAGTTATTAAAGTTAATTTCTATATGGGGATGCCCATAAAAATGCCACCCACTAAATGTGCCTGTGGCATAGCTGTGCCAATTTCAGCAAAAAAAAAAAAGAAAAAAAAAGAAAAAAAGAAAAGAAAAAGAGGAGTTAATTACACGATTGAGAAATTATAATAAAAAATCAGCTCCCAAAAACTGAATTGATTTATCCATGGGCTAATGTGAGTACTGTACCATAACTTTTGTCAAGAAAAAGAAAAAGGAAAAAAAAGGAACCATCCCCTTCCCTGACAGAAGGCAAGAGCTTAATCTATCCTGGATGAAACTAAAAGAAGCAACAATACTTTCCTCCTATTCTCCCCATTATGATGCTGTGTCTGGCCTGAGTGGTAAAATGGAAGTGGTGAGGGGTAACTGGTTGCATTGGTGATTTCCCCTCTCAACAGAATGATCCTATATTTATCCACAGGGCAAATCAAAATCCATAATTCTGTCCCACAAACCTGGCTTTGACTTATACATGAGAATATGCAATCTTTCCAAAAAAAAAAAAAACTGGTTACAATTTCACATACATGCTAATATGGAAGCAACAACAATCACACAGTTTTCCATGCTCTTCAGTATCCATTTTTGAGCCACATTACCAATGAATTATTAATATTCTGTGTTTTGTCTTTATGGAAGCTATCCAAGGAGTTTCCTTTGATATCATTTATGTCAATCAGTGCTGGGTTTTATGCACCAGCATATATCTAAATGAATCAAATAGTAAACCTCTAGGAATTGATGCATAAACTGTTGAAAGTTCTGATTGTATTATTCTAGTTTTACATTTTAGTAGGAAATGAGAAATGGTAGAAGATGAAGACAAACTAATTTAGATTCAACTGATACTTTCATATCTTCACCAGGTTTTCCAGATCAAACAAGCTCTTTCCTATCTTCAGGATGAAGGAAAGAAAAATCAGTCCAAAAGTGCAACCTTGAAAAGGGTATACAGTGTTCCCTCACTTATCGCGGAGGTTACATTCCAGGACTGCCCACGAAAAGTGAAAAACCGTGAAGTAGGGGTGCCATATTTATTTTAATATTATATGTTATTTTAGTAGTTAGGTGGCCTTTCTCCCCTTCGCAAGCCCCAGGGAGGCTCACAGGCCATTTTGCAATGTATGTGACATTGTTTGCCAGTGAAGCCTTCCCAAACATCACCAGCTTGCCCCTTGCTCTTCTTCCTGCACTTCTTCTTTGCACCCTCCTCCCCATCAGCTCCCGCTGCACCCTCCCTCTCATTGGCGTCCAGGGGCAGCTCTCTTTTGAGGTATTGTTGCTACTGCTTCTCCTCCTCAGAGCTGCCCCCTTGCTCTGTGCTCTGGCTGCCTTGCCCTCCCTCCCTCCCTCTTTTAATGTATTCCTCGAAGCCGTGGCCATCAAGTGGGGAGGGCTTTGTGCATTGACTTGCTGGCCCTCCCTTTTTCACCCCCCCCCCCACACACACACACACCTCCTCAGCCTCATCTTCGCCTTTACATGGCACTTGGCTGCTTGGCCTCTGAACAAAGGGTTAAAGAGGGAGAGAGAGCCCTGTTGGTGGCGAAATGAGAAGCCGATTGTAAGAGGGAAGCGTGTTAGCCCTGGGGCCAGAGGAGCTCCTTTCCTCCCTCTTTCGCCAGACATAAACAGGCACACACAAGCCTCCTCAGCCTCGTCTTTGTGGTGGTGGTTCTTGTTTACTGAGGCGATGAGGCACCAGCTGGGCCTATTGGCACTGCCTGTGGGTGGCTGAGGAGGACAGGCTAGGCCGTGCATCTCAGCTGGGCCCTTTTGTGCCTGCGAGGGAGGGAGGGCTGTATGGCCATGTCCCATAAGCAACAGAGAAAACCTGCGAAACACGAAAAGTGAACCGTGAAGTATTTTGCTCATTTGTTAGGCTTGGTGTTTGGTATATCAGTCAGGTATAATCTTTACAACTGGTTGCCATCTGTAGAAATCAAACAAAAAGGGGTAGGAGGTTATTGGAAAATGTACAGACTGATTCATTGTGGGGGATCCACTTGTAATTACTAAAACTAAGTTATAAAAGTGGGAGCATCATCTATTCATGAGTGTTTGGCTGGACTTTCCCGCCGTGGCCCACGCGCCCTTGCCCCGCCAGGAGGCGTGGCCACACGATGTGGGAGGCATGGCCACATGGCGTGGGAGATGGTGCCAGGTCTGGCCACGCCTCCCATGTCACACGGCCACACCTCTCTCGTCACACGGTCATGCCTCCCTAGGCGCGGGGGGGGGGGGGGCGTCAAATATTAATTTGCCTACTAAGGCAAAATACCTGTGGACGCCTCTGGTCCTGTTGGACTAGAAGCAGTCCCTAATTGAGGGTTTTAGAGTAAGTCAAAGCAATTTTATACAGGAAAAAACTGGTGTTGGTATACAACACCAGAAAGAAGCCAACTTATGTTCTAAATTAATCACAACATATCTCAAAAGCATCTTGATTTGCAACTTGAAATGCAGAATGACAGGAATAAAAAATATTATATGAAGCAAAACAAACAATGAGGCAAGCCTGTGCATCTGGTGCATATTTTATAGGATATTAAAGTCTATGGATAAAAAATGAGCAGTCTAATCTAAATATTTTATAAGCTCTCGTCCATAGTGAGAAAGGAGAATTTATGCTTAGTTTCTGAAGTTTTATAGAGGCAATTATATTAGCAGAAGCCACCATACTGCAAATATTTAGGAACACTTTTAAAAAAAGAAAAAGAAAGCATATTTTGTGTGGAAAAAATCAGTTCACATGCCAACACAAGATACAACCCTAAGATAATTCAGAAAGTTACACTAAAATATTTTGACAGTAACTAGTTTATGGGTATGAGGCACTATTCTTAAACAAATTTACTCAGAAATTAAGTCCAGTGAAATCACTGTAATTTAGTTCTGAGCTGCATGGCATACTATTTACGCCAAAGAGAACATATTAATGGAGTGGATGTTGAAAAATATAAATATCTGATATTAAAATTGGTTTTAGGCTTGCCATCTATTTTAGAAATATCTAAACTGGAGAGCACTTGAATTAGCTCTGTGTTGGCCAAACTATACACAGATCTGTAACAACTACAGACCAATCTCCAACCTCCCGTTTTTGGGCAAGGTTCTGGAGCGGGTGGTTGCCACGCAGCTCCAGGAATTTCTCGATGACACTGATTTTCTGGACCGCTCGCAGTCTGGCTTCAGGCCTGGGCCCAGTACCGAGACGGCTCTGGTCGCCTTGGTGGATGACCTCCGCAGGGAGCTGGACAGGGGGAGTGTGACCCTGCTGGTTCTCTTGGACATCTCAGCGGCTTTCGATACCATCGACCATGGTATCCTTCTGGGGAGGCTCTCCGGGATGGGGCTTGGTGGCACGGTTCTGCAGTGGCTCTGGTCCTTCCTGGAGGGTCGTTCCCAGATGGTGAAGCTGGGGGATACCTGCTCGGACCCCTGGCCATTGACCTGTGGGGTCCCGCAAGGGTCTATTTTATCCCCCATGCTATTTAACATCTACATGAAACCGTTGGGAGAGGTCATCCGGAGTTTTGGAGGGTGTTGCCATCTCTACGCAGATGACACGCAAATCCACTACTCATTTCCATCTAACTCCAAGGAAGCCCCTCAGATTCTGAACCAGTGCCTGGCCGCTGTGGCAGACTGGATGAGGAGGAACAAGCTGAGGATCAATCCTGACAAGACAGAGGCCCTCCTGGTCAGTCGCCCGTCTGATCGGGGTATTGGGTGGCAACCTGTGCTGGACGGGGTTGCACTCCCCCTGAAATCACAGGTCCGCAGTTTGGGGGTCCTCCTGGATTCAGCGTTGACGCTTGAGGCTCAGGTGTCGGCGGTGGCCGGGAGGGCTTTCGCACAACTCAAACTTGTGCACCAACTGCGACCATACCTCGTGAAGTCTGACTTGACCACGGTGGTGCATGCCTTAGTTACCTCTAGACTGGACTACTGTAATGCGCTCTACGTGGGGCTTCCCTTGAAGACGGCCCGGAAACTACAATTGGTCCAGCGCTCGGCAGCCAGATTAATAACAGGGGCGAGCTACAGGGAACGATCTACTCCCCTGTTTAAAGAGCTCCACTGGCTGCCGTTCACTTTCCGGTCCCAATTCAAGGTGCAGACCATAATCTATAAAGCCCTAAACGGTTTGGGACCCACCTACCTTAGGGACCGTATCTCCTACCATAAACCTGCTCGTTCCCTTCGTTCATCCGGGGAGGCCTTCCTTTCGCCACTGCCTCTGTCCCAGGCCCGTCTTGTGGGAACGAGGGAAAGGGCTTTTTCTGCTGTGGCCCCCCGACTGTGGAATTCATTGCCCACTGAGATTAGGCAAGCCCCCACCTTGTTAGCCTTTAAGAAAGATCTAAAAACATGGCTTTTCTGATGTGCCTTTGGGGAGTAAATGTAATATATTACTTTGGCTATTCCCCTTGGATTTTATCCTTTAGACTGCTTCACCATTTTATTTCCCTGTTTCCCCTTATTCCTATGTCTCTCTCTCCCGAGTTTTTAATTAAGTGTTCATGTGGCCTGCCCTGGTTTTCATTGTTTTCTCCGATTTGGGTTGTAATATATATACGATGATTTTGCACTGTTATATTGTGTTATGATTTGCTGTTTATTTTGTTATATTGTATGGTGTCTGGGCATGGCCCCATGTAAGCCGCCCCGAGTCCCCATAGGGGAGATGGTGGCGGGGTATAAATAAAGTTTTATTATTATTATTATTATTATTATTATAGATCTAACCTGGGATAACTCAGGGCCATTAGTACATTAACCAGAGTTGTGGGTTGGTCAGAATTCTGCCTCAAAATTTGGAGCAACCTGTGACTTTCAGCCTATATAAGAAGTTGAGTTTGTTCCCAAATCCCCACCACATGTTTGCCAGGTTTGGGCAGCTCAAGGACATGGGATAGCACTTACTGTTTTCTCATGTTCTCTGTGTTGTGGTGGTCTCCAGGTGTGACATGGATCCTGTTGGTCAGTTACTGACTTGGGCAGGCATGTAGCCGGGAGGGGGGGGGGGTTGAGGGGCTTCAGCCCCCCCCCCAAAAAAAATTCTCAGGGTGGTCCACGAGAAGGCCTTACTGGTACTGTTATGTTTATTGATATCATGATCTGATCACCATGCTCAATATATCCTATATGCATGGGGGTATTCGGATAACGATACAAAAGGTTTGCTAGGGTAGATCCTCTCTCACTCAGACTCAGCCCCCCTCCTCCTCCCCCCCAATCAAAATCCTGGCTGTGGGCCTGGTCATGGGTGATATCTGCCAGAATGACTGAGTGATCAGGAGAGGCAGTGGGGAGAGGAGAAGAGAGATGAGGAGATAATTATTTTTGCTTCAGTATCCTGGCCAATGTCACTGCAGTGACAACTGACCAGCAGGAACTATGCTGTACCCAGAGACCACCGTAACACAAAGAATGGGAGGGGATTGTAAGAGTGGCCATCTGGTGGCACCAAACTGAGTTCAGTGCTTCTGGGAGGTAGTGATTCCCTTCTGCCTCCATAGTGGCAGCAAGGTGGGTGTGTAAACCAATCCAGAGTACACCACATCAGCTCAGCCCCAGGATAATGGATCAGTGTAGATCTGCCCCTTGTTTTAAGGGCTGTAGTTCAACTTACATGGTGGTGCGGCCAATTAGTGATGACAATACTGGGCAAAAGGAATCAATAGCGTTATATGGCATATGAAAGTTTCCCATATTCCTGTAATGGGAGCTGCTTCTTTTTAAATGAAACTCTTTCTTATAGCTTACCGACAACAGAATTATCAAGTGGTATGTGCAGACTGTGGAATCTCCTACCTAGGGGTTCAGTTATCTTGTTTGTCTTTTAGAAAACTTCAACTAGTTAATTATCATAAAAATGCTTCAACATACAGTACTTTACATAAAAATCAAATAATGCAATGGTATTAAATGGGATTACTTGGTTTTTACTAAATTAATGAGAATAAGGGTGTGTATACATTTTGAAATGTGTCATTTCAAAAAGTTACCAACTACATTGCAACGCTATGTAATGACAATAATGCTAAATTTTAATGCTATAGTGATATTCTGGATTAAGGGGAGAAATGTAAAAAGTACAGAAGGGACAATGCCTTTCTTCAAATTCTGTTTTATTTCAAGTGTTTCAAACTACTTAACATTTCAAATGTACTGAACCATTAACAGTGGCATATAACTTGCTCACATTTAAAAGTAACATTTTTCTACTCCTCTTAATTTTTTATTATGTGTTTTTTTTTGTTTGTAAAAATGCATACATAAGTGTAAGCATGTTTTGGCTGAAGTGTAGCAACTAACTACATTTTGAATTTATTTCAAATGAAGAAACAAATTAATAAATCTTTCATCACATCGTGTATTATAGATACAAATTCCTGAAGAATCATACTTACTCATTTTGAGTACTCTCAGCTAGTTGACATTTGCTTGGTAATTTTTAAAATTCTGCATTTATGTTTTGGAACTACATTGGTCTTTTCAGTGTTTCACTTTTTAAGGTTAAAAGCCGCAATAAATTGGCTCTCAGATTTACTAACTCTACAGACTACCTGAAACATGACATAATACAGGACCTCTTTTTTCTTTTGTCTTTTCTTGATCCTTTCTTAAAAAAAAAACTAGACAAGCAACTAACAGTTGATCTTAGGAAGCTTGGTCTCATATACAATGTAAATTGGGTGAAACAGGTTATTATTACTCCTTGGACCATAAAATAGTTTACACTACATGGTTTACCTATCTCATTTTTATCAAGAGAAGACATACATCTAGAACAAAACTTCAGTACTCCTGGAGCAAACTAGATAAGAAAGCCAAAGTTTAGAATTTAGTGTCTGTCTTGTATGCAAAGCAAAATGAATTTAATTCAGAAATGAGAAATATATGTCCATATGACTTAGACTGCAGTTCACAGAATCCCTAACAATTTGCCATACTGGGTTGAAATTATAAGGCAAATCAACTGAAGGTTCAAAGATTCCCCTCAGGAGGTGCGGGCTATTTCTTTACCAATAGCATTCAACATTTTGAGTTAATGTTTTCTCTTTTTGGAACTTAATGGAATTATCTATATGTATCAGAGGCAGATATCTGAATTGCCTTAGCTAGTTTAAACCAGGTGTAACTGGTTAAACTGAAGAGATAATGCAAGTTTTTAGTGATCTACTCTTGACAACATGTAATAGATCTTTTTTAGAAAAAGAAAGGAAAGAAGAATTGGATAGGAGTAGTCAAACATTCTTAATTATAGCAGCATGGATTTCAGCATCAGACACTTCAAATATATCTTGGCCATATCATACCAATCAATCTCCCTGCCATAAAGTGAATGAAACAAAAACAAAAAAACCCCACAAAAACAACCAAAGATCAATAATCCCAACTTCTGTGAAGATCCTTCATTTCAGGAACAAGTTGAGAATTAACAGTGCACATGGGAGAAAGGAAATGTGCAAGAAATGGCACAAAGGATTTTGTAGATAAAATATCTTGAGATTTAAGTGTGCTGCTTTTCTTTCTTCCTTCAATCGTTTTTTGCATCACTCAGTACGACCTATAGGTTATTTTGACACTTGTTTTGTTTTGAAATAACTCAAACTATCTCCTACATTAATACATCCTCTTCAACAGTTACATAAACATTCATTTCAAGTTGTATTTTTATTCCGCCTTTTTTGGTTACAGAAATGTGGTTAACAACAGCAACATCTACTACCTACTTCAGCAGCAGGAAATCTTTATGCTGTGTTCTAGAAGAGTATACATTTTTATTTCATATCTATATGTGTCTGTAGAGGTTTATAAGGGATTTCTTAAATTTGTGTAAATTTTTAAATGCTCAGAGGAATGAAATATGGCCTGAAATAAAGACAAGTTCAAGAACAGTTCAAAACCTTAAAAATCAGCAGTGTAATCTAAATTCTGTGTGAGAGTCTAAGAGTAAAAGACCCAGTGTGAGAATAATTGTAGTATCATTGATTAAACCATAAACAGAGAATTTGGTAGTGCATTTTCTAAACATGGCCATGGGAAAACATCTCTGGAGATTGATAAAAAGGGAATACAAGATCAAGACTTCTGTTAAATATAAATACATAAATAGGCAAAATTGAATGCAGTTCTCAGATGGGCTTACAAACTTTAATGTTCTCCTCTTCTGGATTTGTGACTGTTTTTTTCCAGTTCCGGATAATAGCCATACACAGTCATAGTCCTTTGTATTTAAGTAGGTGGGCTTTTCTGTTTAAAGGGTGGTTATTCATCTAACATAGAAATTGGAAATGTGCAGTTGTATGAGAGCAATAAGACACCACAGTATGGTCCATAATACCACTTCAGTCCCCTAAATCACCCCTCCCTCATGT
Source organism: Anolis carolinensis (assembly GCF_035594765.1). Taxonomy (NCBI): domain Eukaryota; kingdom Metazoa; phylum Chordata; class Lepidosauria; order Squamata; family Anolidae; genus Anolis; species Anolis carolinensis. The sequence continues at coordinate 68,460,037 of NC_085844.1, forward strand.
TCATTTAACAAAATCATCATACAAATGATCAGGCATGCCCTCTAGAGCAGTGGTTCTCAACCTGGGGTCCCCAGATGTTTTTGGCTTACAACTCCCAGAAATCCTAACAGCTGGTAAACTGGCTGAGATTTCTGGGAGTTGCAGGCCAAAAGCATCTGGGGACCCCAGGTTGAGAACCACTGCTCTAGAGGGATCCAGTTGGCTCTTTAAAATCTCTTCCAAAACCAAAAGTGACTTTACTTTAAGCCATAAGGAGAAGAGGGTAACAAATCTTCATCAACAACATCACCATCATCTTGTGACTGCCAGTATTGAAAATTGGGTGAGTGAGGCCAGAGCCAGCCCTAGGTATTTTTCAAGTGTAGGCAAACAGAATTTTGGCGCCCCCCCCAAAAAACAATCATTGAAAAATAAAAGCATTGGATAAGCGAAAATGTTGGATAATAAGGAGGGATTAAGGAAAAGCTTATTAAACATCAAATTACATTAAGATTTTACAAATTAAGCACCAAAACATCATGTTTTAGAACAAATCAACAGAAAAAGCAGTCTCAACTGCGCCCCCGTATGTTTGGCGCCCGAAGCGACCGCGTAATTCACCTCATTGTTGGACCGGCTCTGAGTGATGCCCATCACCATCCAAGAAATGTGAAAAAAAGCACAATATTCATCTAAATTTCCAGTATATTTATACTAAAATCCATATGAATTTGATAAACATATGGAACTATGAGTTTTTCTGCATGTGTGGATTTCCTCCTCTTCCTCGGAGGTTGAGATAAAATATACATCCTTTAATTGCTTCTTTAAAAAAATAAAGCTGAATGACCATAGCAAGGAAAATATGTTGTTGAAAGCACCATTCCCATAATTTCTGAAATGGGCTATCAGGAAATGAGGAGATATAGACTCTATTAAGTTCTAGGGGACAATAAATTTCCCATTACTCTATAGACCAGAAGAATCTGCATGTATACCAATATGAGAAAGCAATCAGTATAGAGGGCACTAAATAGTTGCCAGCACATAGTAGATATTAATCACTATATATAGGGGGGGGGGGGGGAGAGACAGAGAGAACCAATTGATATTGTATATAATTGTTTTACAGATTATTTTAAACTCTACTTTACGTTTCCAAGAACAATTAGTTTTCATAGAAAATTCTTGCTTGAGAGAATTATTCTGAAATCTGAAAGATGTCTCTAGAGGACTTTAAAGCTGTTTTATGATGTGTTTTACAAAGCTGACTCTGTTTTATGGAGTTCTCAGCTCTCTTCCTCCATGGTCTGGTTAGAACAAAATTAATTTCAAAAATAAAACTGAGTTACTCCCTGATGTCCCCCAAACTGTGTCTGTCATACATTTATCCCAGCATAATCTGGCAATCTTGTCTGTTGTAGGATTTTTTTTTAAAAAAAGAAGCGATATTCAAAGTTTAGTAGAGCCAAGAACAATGTGCTTAATTGGCAGTGCAAAAGTGAATTTTATGGTAGTCGTGGTGGGGATGTTTTATATACTTCAAAGAAAGATCTGTTGGAGCTATGATAAATTGCATGCATAATGCAAGATAGCAAAAAGGAACTCTTTGATGGATTTCATAACAGAATGCCAATTGTACATTATTCTTTGGCAGCATTGTAAACAATAATAAAAACATAACTGTTCTCATAACACTAGAACATCTATCCACTTTAATCCACTTTAAATACTACAATTGTCTCCTGTGGAATTCTGGGATATGTAGTTTAGGGAGGCCCTCAGCATCTATAATAATAATAATAATAATAATAATAATAATAATAATAATAATAATAATAATTTTATTTTTGTACCCCGCCACCATCTCCCCAGAGGGACTCGGGGCGGCTTACAGATATAAAACCAGCATACAGTAATATCAAATACAAAAATACACAAATAAATTTAAAAGGCATTAAAAATCACAATAATTATAAAACACATGAAAAACACAGCAATAAAAACATAAAATGAGCTGAGCAGTTTAAAGGCCTCTCCCTAAACAACAACCCCCCAGAATTCTGCAGGAGGCAGTCACAGCATTTAAAGTGGACTGAAGTGGATAGATGCTCTAGTGCAAACTTAGGCCTGGGGGCAGGATGCGGCTACCTTGGTGCTTACCTCAGGCCCTCCTCATTTTCTATGTCCTCTTGGCATAAGGACACGACAGTCTGCTGTGTCCTTAGGCCAAAAAGATGAGGAAGGAAGGCATGCAGCTCCTGAGAACCCTCTGGGACACTCTCAGTCACCACGTGTCTCGCCCTCCTCCCAGCATAATGACAAGAGGACAGCCTGAGGATCGAGGAGGAGGATAGAGAGGAGGATTGGGGCAGCCACCGTATTTCTTGCCTTCCTCCTGTCATAACGATGGGATGAGCAGCCCTGTCCTTATTCTGGGATGAGAACCTGAGGATGAACTGGACCCTGCCCTGCCCCCTCCTTGCCTTACCCTCTGCTGGGCCCACCTTGCCCAGTGTGTGCCTGGCCATCCTCCCTCCTGGCCCGGCCCTTCCAGCTGGGCCCACAATGTGGCCCCAAGGCAAAAAACTTTTGCCCGTGCCTGCTCTAGTGTGATGAGGTCTTTCAAGATGATTCACCACCTAATGCCTGCACATAGATTAATATATGCAATCTGATAAATCGGCTCCTTAATGTTTAAGAATGAAGTTTCTTAATTTTGTATTTGCAGATCAATTCAGTTGTGATAGAGTTCTTACATGCATTTAGGGGACACGCAAAAAGTGTTAGTTAAAAAAAATTCAACTGATACTTTCTATATTAGAAAAATGACTTGTAAATTATGTGAGTATTAGAAAAAGTCACACACATACAGAAGGGATGAAGATATGAAAACAAATTGGATAGCCATAAGTTTTGTTTAAGTTAAACCAGTCTAATGCAACAAAACAATTTTGCATAGTTAATTTCAGGCAGAGATCATCCCTGAAGGGCAATTTATTAGTAAAATACTTTAACTCAAAGGTATATATCAGGTGATGACTCATATCTGTTTTGGCTACATTCTCTAACAATCTGGGGAGATCCTGGCTGTTGGGTCAAGATAGTTTACTAGTCCATCTGTCAGCCCTCTAAGGACATGTCCCTACAGAAGGCTTTGCACTATGAGGACATCCCATGTGGACAAATCTTCCATCATATGACATCCCAGATATGTTCAGTAAGAAGTCTAAATTTGCATACCTATGTTGACCTGTAATGTGCTACCTAACCTTGTGTAAAAGACTAATTAGCTAAATTCTAAAAAAGATTTAATGATGCATTGAATAAGGAACCAATTGGTCAAATGCAAAATATAATGTCAAAGAAACAGTGATCTAAATAGCCAAACAAATTAAGAGTTGAATAAGTAAAGGTACAGGTTTCCCCTGACATTAAGTCCAGTCATGTCTGACTCTGGGGGTTGGTGCTCATCTCAATTTCTAAGCCGAAGAGCCGGCTTTGTCCGTAGACACCTCCAAGGTCATGTGGCTGGCATGACTGCATGGAGCGCTGTTACCTTTCCGCCGAAGCGGTACCTACTGATATACTTACATTGGCATGTTTTCAAACTGCTAGGCTGGCAGAATAATAAAATAATAAGAGTTGAATAATATCATTTAAATTCCGATGTGGTTTGTATGTGTCTATGACAAACATGTGCACACACTACGTACTGTATACCTGCTAAAATAAATCAGTGACAACCAAAACTTGCATGAAAGGTGATAAAGTTCTCACATGAAAGGCAGAAAACAAAAGCACAAGACCAACAGTGATAATAGATTGTTACAGGTCAACTTTGGCAATCAAACTAAGACAACTGATACCCTTTGTTCTACACTGCCAACATCTTTAGAAATGTGCAGTTGGTCTTTTTGATTTGATATTGCATTAGTGGTGAGCTATACTGTAGAAAATTTAGTACAATCTGACAGTAGAACACAAATACTATCAGCCAGAAGTTCTTACTCGCAAAAGATTTTCCAAGAAATAAGCACTGGAATCACCGCCCAGTAGCATAATAAATTATGAATTGCAGTTTAGAGCCACAAACACATAATCTATTTATACGATCTTCAAACTGCATAACATGAAGTGGGTACAATAAATAAATAAATAAATAAGCAATGGCTCGAGTCACGACCCGCCTCAAGCAAGGAGAGATGGGTAAGAAATAATAATAATAATAATAATAATAATAATAATAATAATAATAATAATTAATAAAGTGAAGTGAAGAACCTGCTTTGATTGAAGTCAAAAATAAGAAACTCCTCAAAACACAGCAGACAAAAAACCAGTACAAGAAAACCGCACTACAAACTAGAGCTGACGGCTGGCACAACAAAACACTGCATGGAAAGTTCCTTGACAAAATTGAAGGAAAAGCTGATAAGGAGAAGACCTGGCTCTGGCTCACGAATGGGACCCTGAAGAAGGAGACAGAAGGTCTGATCCTTGCAGCCCAGGAGCAAGCCACCAGAACAAATGCAATTAAGGCCAAGATTGAAAAATCAGCTGATGACCCAAAATGCAGACTGTGCAAGGAAACCGACGAAACCATTGATCATATCCTCAGCTGCTGTAAGAAAATCGCACAGACAGACTACAAACAGAGGCATAACTATGTGGCCCAAATGATTCATTGGAACTTATGCCTCAAGTACCACCTCCCAGCAGCAAAGAACTGGTGGGATCACAAACCTGCAAAAGTATTGGAAAATGAGCACGCAAAGATACTGTGGGACTTCCGAATCCAGACTGACAAAGTTCTGGAACACAACACACCAGACATCACAGTTGTGGAAAAGAACAAGGTTTGGATCATTGATGTTGCCATCCCAGGTGACAGTCGCATAGATGAAAAACAACAGGAAAAACTCAGCCGCTATCAGGACCTCAAGATTGAACTTCAAAGACTCTGGCAGAAACCAGTGCAGGTGGTCCCGGTGGTGATGGGCACACTGGGTGCCGTGCCAAAAGATCTCAGCCGGCATTTGGAAACAATAGACATTGACAATATTATTATTATTATTATTATTATTATTATTATTATTATTATTATTATTAAAATCACCATCTGCCAACTGCAAAAGGCCACCCTACTGGGATCTGCACACATCATCAGAAAATACATCACACAGTCCTAGACACTTGGGAAGTGTTCGACTTGTGGTTTTGCGAAACGAAATCCAGCATATCTATCTTGTTTGCTGTGCCATACAACGCCGTTGTGTTGATGACAATAATAATAATAATAATAATAATAATAATAATAATAATAATAATAATAATAATAATAGGGTTGTTGTATGTCTTTCGGGCTGTGTGGCCATGTTCCAGAAGCAGAATGCTTCTGGAACATGGCCACACAGCCCGAAAGACATACAACAACCCTGTGATCCCGGCCATGAAAGCCTTCGACAACACAATAATAATAACAATAATAATTGACACAAAGACAGAGTATGACACCGCAAACGGGATATATATGCTGGATTTCGTATCACAGAATCACAAGTTGAACACTTCCCAAGTGTTTAAGACTGTGTTATGTATTTTCGGATGATGTGCGCAGATCCCAGTAAGGTGGCCTTTTGCAAGTGACAGATCGTAATTTTGTCAATGTTTATTGTTTTCAAATGCTGGCTGAGATCTTTTGGCATGGCACCAGTGCACCAGTTTCCACTGGGACCACCTGTACTGGTTTATGCCAGAACCTTTGCAATTCAATTTTAAGGTAACAATTGAATGTTTCTTGTTTTGTTTTGTTTTGTTTTTTGTCAATTTGACTGTCACCTGGTAGGGCAACATCAATAATCCAAACTTTTTTCTTTTCCAGAACCGTGAGGTCTGGTGTGTTGTGTTTCAAAACTTTGTCAGTCTGGATTCCAAAGTCCCAATGTATTTTTGCATGTTCATTTTCCACTACCTTTGTAGGTTTGTGATCCCACCAGTTCTTTACAACTGGCAGATGGCACTTGTGACATAAATTCCAATGAATCATTTGGGGCACATAGTTGTGCCTCTGTTTGTAATCCGTCTGTGCGATTTTCTTACAGCAGCTGAGGATATGATCAATGGTTTCATCAGCTTCCTTGCACAGTCTGCATTTTGGGTCATTAGCTGATTTTTCGATCTTAGTATTAATTGCATTTGTTCTGATTGCTTGCTGCTGGGCTGCAAGAATCAGGCCTTCTGTCTCCTCCTTCAGTCTTCCATTGGTGAGCCATAGCCAGGTCTTCTTATCAACTTTTCCTTCAATTTTGTCAAAGAACTGCCCATGCAATGCTTTGTTGTGCCAGCTGTCAGGCTAGTTTGTAGTGCAGTTTTCTTGTACTGATTCTTTGTCTACTGTGCTTTGAGAAGTTTCTGATTATTGACTTCAATCAAAGCAGGTTCTTAATTTTCCTTTACATATTCTGCCAGTGCATGTTTTTCTTATTTGACTGCTTGTTTACTTCTAAAAGTCCTCTGCCACCAGACCTTCTAGGCAGATATAGCTGGTCAACATCATTGTAAGGATGCAGTGAATAATGAATGGTCATAAGTTTTCTTGTTTTTCTATCCAAATTGTCCAGTCCTGCCTGTGTCAAGTTTATGATGCCAGCAGTATATCTTATGACAGGTATGGCCCAGGTGTTTATGGCCTTGATGGTGTTGCCTCCATTGAGCTTGCTTTTGAGAATTTTTCTGACCCTTTGAGTGTATTCTTTGCTGACCACAATTTTTACATGTTCATGTTTGATGTTGTCCAGCTGTTTATTTATGCATATTTATGCCCTCACTTTCAATGATTTTTCTCCTTTCTTCAATGCCACTGTCGAACATTTGTCCAAACCAAACTCCATGCTGATATTAGCATTAAATTTTATTATTATTATTATGTGCAGTTAGTTCTGATAGCCTCCACAGAATTTGTTGTCAAGATTAGAACATTATAGCAGGGTGAACTGGAGATCTCTTATTTAGAGGACCCTTATTAGTTGAAGTTGATTTAATAGCACTTAACAATCAAAAGGCTTTCCTACTAACATCCCTTGTGAGAGGAATAAAGACAATTGGCTGCTTTCCTTTCTCAGGTGAAGCCAACCAACCATGGGACTATAATACATATTGTAATCTTGAGAGCTGATAATCTTCATATTTGAAGCTCCCACACTATTATTTCAGCAGGGGCTCATTCAGACACCACATCTGATGCTAAGTATCAATTTATGAAGTGGCTATCAAAAGTAGCTATGCATCATCTGTTTATTTGTTTATTTATTGTGCCTACTTCATGTAGCCCTGCTCTGCTTTTGTGAACCAACCAATGACTTCTGTAATTCAGTCTATCCACCTGTTATTTGAAGTGGTCTTCATCTTTTTCTATTGCATTCTACCTTGCCAAGCATCATTGTCATTTCTAATAGTCTTGTCTCAGATCAGTCATTTTGGCTTCTATGAAGAGTCTGTGTTTGATTTGCTCTGGGAGGTATTTATTTGTCTTTTTGCTGGCCCATGGTATCTACATAACTCTCCTCCAACCCCACCTTTCAAATGAATGAATTCATTTCCCATTGGCTTTCTTCTTTGTGAAACGCCTATTCCCCATCTAGTTCAAGGAAAAAGAGCAGTAATATAAAAACACATGGCAAGTATATACATGTATGTGGCTATGTATATACTTAGCAGCAGGCTATGTATATGTATATGAAAGTTCATGCCGATATTGTTATATGAGATGAAACATGAAACACATGATAAAGTTTGGGACCGGTTCTGTTCAACATCTTTATTAATGACTTAGACGAAGGGTTAGAAGGCACAATCATCAAGTTTGCAGATGACACCAAACTGGGAGGGATAGCTAACACTCCAGAAGACAGGAGCAGAATTCAAAATGATCTTGATAGACTAGAGAGATGGGCTGAAACTAACAAAATGAAGTTCAACAGGGACAAATGCAAGATACTCCACTTCGGCAGAAAAAATGGAATGCAAAGATACAGAATGGGGGACGCCTGGCTCGACAGCAGTACGTGTGAAAAAGATCTTGGAGTCCTTGTGGACAATAAGTTAAACATGAGCCAACAATGTGATGCGGCTGCTAAAAAAGCCAATGGGATTCTGGCCTCCATAAATAAGGGTATAGCATCTAGATCCAGGGAAGTCATGCTACCCCTCTATTCTGCCTTGGTCAGACCACACCTGGAATACTGTGTCAAATTCTGGGCACCGCAGTTGAAGGGAGACGTTGACAAGCTGGAAAGCGTCCAGAGGAGGGCAACTAAAATGATCAAGGGTCTGGAGAACAAGCCCTATGAGGAGCGGCTTAAAGAGCTGGGCATGTTTAGCCTGCAGAAGAGAAGGCAGAGGGGAGACATGATAGCCATGTATAAATATGTGAGGGGAAGTCATAGGGAGGAGGGAGCAAGCTTATTTTCTGCTGCCCTGCAGACTAGGACGCGGAACAATGGCTTCAAACTACAGGAAAGGAGATTCCACCTGAACATTAGGAAGAATTTCCTCACTGTGAGAGCTGTTCGGCAGTGGAACTCTCTCCCCCAGACTGTGGTGGAGGCTCCTTCTTTGGAGGCTTTTAAGCAGAGGCTGGATGGCCATCTGTCGGGGGTGCTTTGAATGCGATTTCCTGCTTCTTGGCAGGGGGTTGGACTGGATGGCCCATGAGGTCTCCTCCAACTCTACTATTCTATGATTCTATGATTCTATG